>NC_092520.1:213296007-214496007 GCF_037038585.1 Patagioenas fasciata
TTGCTTCTCGGCTTCGGTGCATCAAAGGCACTCGGTGGTCCTTCCCTGCTGAGATTGGGTAAGGCTTTTCTACCTTAAACACACACCTTTGTAGTCACAAAGAGAAAAAAATACACGTTTCATCATCCTACGCACTCTCCGCTTCTACATAAATTGACTTATTACTCCAGGGGTCAAAAAAAGGGTCTTATATCCTGTGAATTTTCCAAACAAGCTGGTGGAGAAGAGCAGAGTGATGCCTGAATAAATTCAAGAGGGACACGGAGCCCTTTTTACCCTTTCTCTCCATCATTTCAAAGCCGTGGAGGTGGAACCTGTGTCTCCTGTGTGTTATTGCTGCATGCAGAGGGACAGGAGTGGGTCCCACACAGTTCTGGTTTGACTTCGAGCAGCACATTCTGATCCACCAGAGATCTTACCAAAGCCCTTAAAAAAGAGAGAAAGAAGCTGGATATGTGGCCTTTTCTTTTTCTTTTTTAATAGCTGAATCTGTCACACTTTCTTTTAGCCCTTTTCCAAAAGTTCTGGTTCTTTTTGAGTGGGAAGTGTTGGAATTAATTTGAAAGTGTTAGTGAGGAGTCCTGGTAGACACAGCTGTAAAAGCACTGGGACCTGCAAAAGCCCCCTGAGAGCTTGGCTCTTTGTGGAGAAACATAAGCTTTTCTTTTCTATTTTTCCTTTTCCCAAATGTACAGAAGCTTTTTGTCATTTCTCCAGATTCGAGGCAGCTTTTTGAAAGCCTTGATTTCTCACATTCTGATGGTCTGTTCTTGCTGTGCTGCCATATGGTGCTGACCCAGCCGTTCCTGCTCGCCGTCGGGCTTGTTACACCGCGGCTTCGTGGGAAAGGGGGTGAAATCCCCGAATCCTCATGATTCCACCCCAAAATTACCCTCGTTTCACCCTCCTGCCAAGGCACAGATCATGAACAGACTGAACGCTTCAAAGCTGGGATCCAAGATGTTAAGAGTTACTTGGTGTGATTTGTAACATTTTCACATAATTGCAGCCCTCAATTTTCTCCTTTTAATTTATTTTGGAATCTGCAAGCTTTAATAATCAGTCAAACTTTAGTGCGTGTAGATGCTTTCTAATGAAGGAAAAAAGATGGTGCCTTCTCCCAAACCTTATACTTTAGATATATATATAGTTTAAGTCAGAAGTTGACAAATACTTTGATATTGAAGACCTAGGTGAGCCATACAAACAAATATTGGGTCAATATTTTTCAGTGGTGTAGCCAGTGATCTCAAGATCCTGAAAGTTTTTCACCGTTCCCTTTAAGATCATCTTTATTTGCTGTTGACCGCAAAGTGTGAGTTTAAAGATCATTCTCCTCTGACAAGGTTGTATTTTAAATAGTGCAGACTAGATTTAGTAGCTTTGGGGATTCCTTTTGATCCTGGTAGGGTTTGGTAGCTCTCTGAGAACAATGTGCTTCTACACGGTTATTTTCTGGCATCACTGATGATCTTGCAGGTAACGACAGCCTTGATGAACTTAATGAAGATACATCAGACATGTAATATTACACCAAGGGTATTGCCAGAATGAAATCACTGCTAATTCCAGGATGGATTGCGTCTGTTTGAATTGGCTTCTCTTTATTCCCATTGCCGTAGTCAGTGCCTAGAGCAGAGGGGTAAAAGTTGTGCAAGGTGGCGGAGGATGTTTTGACCAAAACAAAGCAGAACCGAGGCTTGTTTGGGATTTGAGCCATTTGTGAGATGGAGACGATCTGAAATTAATCTCGTCACCTATGTTAAACTCTGAAAAAGGATCACAATTTTTGCTGTTAAACCGGAGAAGCGGGTTTTGTCCTTGGAGATGGGCGGCAGGACTAACCCTGCCTTCCTCATAGAGCTGCTGGTTTGAAGATGATAAAACAGCTCCACCATCATTTTCAATGATCACTTTAGGTCATAGTTGGGTTTTTTTGTTATATTGTATGTTAGAGACTTGTGAAATATTTCAGTTGGTGCTGGTGACAATTTGCAGGCACAGAGACCTGATGGGGCATCTCTCCCCTTCTTGTGTTGGAAGGTGGTTTGGATCTCACCAAGCAAATGCACTTTCAGGCACACAAAGGTTTCTTTACAAGCCCTTAAGCTGATTAATGCTGCTCGTTAGGAAATTTGATGTCTTTAATGAGTTTCTTCTGTGTTGTTCTGCCTGGAGCTATTGCTTCTAGAGGTCCAGGACTACTATGGCTTTGTCTTACAGGGTTCTGAGAACACATGATAAAAACCCCATGAAATAATGTCAAGTTTATCTCAGTAAGATAAAAGATGAATCAAAACTCTGTTGTAGATGTTCCTTCTTCGGTTCTCCTAGTCAATATGTGTCCCCATGGACCAGCAAACATGTTGTATGTTATAACATGTTGTATGTTAGAGACTTGTAACAGAGTCTAGAACGGGATCTGGAGGCCAAAGCAAAGATATATGGGGGCATCTCAAATAGTACTAGTTGACCAGGTCTTGGCAACTGAGCAGAGCTCCCAGCTCATATGTAGACACCAAAATGAAGGTGTCTGGATGTAGAGGTAAATCTTACTTCAGGTAACAAGTTCCTGGGCTAAATCCTCAATTATGCAGAAGGAGGAGATGATAAGAGAGTGCACTCTTAGCCATCGTTTGAGATCTTCAAGGCAGAACTCAGTAATTCCTTTTGCTTTTCTGAGACTACATCCATCTCAGTTCCCGCAATAAATTAATCTTGATTTGGATCAGTCAGTGGATGAGAGTATTTGGTGCTAAGGCCCTGCTGCTCTGCTACGCGTGGTCTGAGAGCTTTGTTCTGGACTATTTAACCTGCTCTCACATGGTAAACTTTCCTATCACACAGATTTGCTTTGTGGAAACCTGGAGGACCAAGCAGCGATTGGTCCTCCTGACATTCTCATTCGTTTGGTGTAAATCTTACAAGTCGGTTACTACCCCAAGGAGTCTGGTTTGTGCGCACCCAAAGAGCTTTGTGAGCACGACCCAGGCGGGGAAGGGGAACGATGGGCAAATCACTTCAAAAAGACGTAAGGCTGATGTAGACACTTTGTCTTCATTACAGCTTTTCAACATTTACCTCCCTTTGGAGTGGCTATTTGATGCAAACCAGGTTTCAAAACCCACCTCAAAGTCCTGCAGATTCCCTCTTAATTTAGTGGACATACAACTGCGGCTTTGTTGTGCTCTTTGCATTAGTGAGGACACAGATGAAGCCCTTTTAAGCTCGTCTCCAGTGATTCCCCTTTGATGTGTAAAGAGGTTTGTGCAAGTTTTGTTCCCTTGTCATCTTTACCTTTCCAGCTCAGGGAAGCCAAATGAATCACAGCTATAAGTTTGCATTATAGCACTTGGTAAATCATACACAACAAAGGCTTTTAGTTGAGTCGCACGTGGCAACAACAAAATGCAGGATTTAGAAATGCACTTACAGAAAGTGAACGTCTGCACTCTTTATGAATACTTGTCACATTTACACAGAGAGACAAACCTGTTCTCCATGGAGGTGAAAGGGAAAGGATGCTGTCAGGAAAAAAGAAAGGTCTTTAACATCAAGTTTTAGAATTGTAGAATCATTTTGATTGGAAAAGACCGTCAGGATCATCAAATTGAGCCATAACCCACCCGTGGCACTAAACCATGTCCCTGAGAACCTCTTCTCCATGTCTGTTCAACCCCTCCAGGGATGGTGACTCCAGCACTGCCCTGGGCAGCCTGTTCCAATGCCCCACAGCCCTTTGGGGAAGAAATTGTTCCCCACATCCAACCTCAACCTCCCCTGGTGCAACTTGAGGCCGTTTCCTCTGCTCCTGGCGCTTGTTCCTGGGGAGCAGAGCCCGACCCCCCTGGCTCCAAGCTCCTTTCAGGCAGTTCAGAGATCAGAAGGTCTCCCCTCAGCTCCTGTTCTCCAGCTGAACCCCCCAGCTCCCTCAGCCGCTCCCATCACACTTGTGGACATCTCGGTTGCCTTTTTCTTGACGTCCTGTATAGGGACAGTGGGCATGAAAATATTTTTTGACTGATAACACTAGAAAGAATTATGTTTAGGTCTGCGGGGTTTGCATGAGGCCAGTGCAGAGGTTGGATTCAACAGCCAAGTGCTGGTCACATCATTCAGGTGTGTTTATAAATATCTGCAGGGTGGGTGTCAGAGGATGGACCAGACTCTGTTCAGTGGTGCCCAATGAGAGGATGAGGGGCAACGGGCACAGACTGAAGCACAGGAGGGTCCATCTGAACATGAGGAGAAACTTCTTTCCTTTGAGGTGCCAGAGCCTGGCCCAGGCTGCCCAGGGAGGTTGTGGAGTCTCCTTCTCTGAGACATTGAAACCACCTGGACACCTTCCTGTGTGATCTGCTCTGGTGACCCTGCGTTAGCAGGTGGGTTGGACTGGATGATCTCCAGAGGTCCCTTCAACCCCAACCAGTCTGTGATTCTGTGATTTTCCATGTAGGCTTTGGGATCACTGTGGTTGTTACTTGACTGTAAAGCCTGATTTCTTCCCTCTATCCCTTCCTGGCATTGATAGGTAGAATGGAGTTGAAATGCTGTTTTTTAACTTCAAACCATGTCGTGAACTTGAAGAGGAGGTTGACACAGCACTGGCACGTCCAAAACACGTGGTGACTTTGGGGACAGCCGCTTCCCTTCAGCCTGCCGCTCCTTTCTCAGCAAGGCACTCAGCTTGGGACAGTGTCTTCTAAAACAATATCTATATTTCAGGGGTTTGTGTTGAAAATGTGTCACCCAAGCCCCACAGGGTCGTTTGCTGCTTTCTGAAGAGGACATTGGAAGGAACTGCCTTACTGTGTGCTGCTTCAACACGCTTTATGATCGTGGTGAATAGCACCACGCTCCATCTCACCTTGCGAGGCCACTGGGTGATGATTTCCTCGCCATGAAGAGGAGATGCAGGAGGGATTGCGGATGGACTCTCTGTCCACTTGTGTCCCTGGAAACAGCACTAGGGTAATTGCACACATGAGCATCGATTTTTAGATGTCACCATGCTCGTTAAGCAAAAATTCCTGCAAATTTCTGTTATCCTTATGAAATCCTTGCCTGATCTTGTTTAGCAGGATGATTTATAGTGAAATACTCCGTAAGTTAAGGTGTTTCTATTTTATCCATCATGCTACAGTTACATTTGGTGCAGGCTTAACAGTGAACTGCGTTGCTGTGTGTTCATAGGGCATAATCTGTTGTGTGAAACCTTTCACATGGGTGTATCTGGATTTCCTCCAATCGCATCTCTTGCACCGCTCCAAAAATCGCGCTTTGTCCAGAGAAAAAGCCATTTATCCCATTCTGTGATCATCTGCTTACTTACAGTGGGTGAAATAAAAGGCTAAATATGCTCCCAGAAATGCTTTGTGTATTGTTCCTGTGCTAAATTGCCTAATTGAGATTTTTCCCAGTGCAAGCACGAGGATGAGCAAGCGTTACCATCATGGTTTAGCGCGTCTGGGATTCATCTTTCTTCCAATATACTGTGCAGGAAAGGTGGTGGATCCTGGCTTCACGATTAGATTGTTTCTGAGAAGAGATTTGATTCCGCTGTAAGTTATTGACCGCAATAATGTTTTATTGCTTTGCGTAAGCAGCTCAGAACTTCTCACGGTGGCTTCGAAGGAAGGAAAAGCAAAGAAGAAAAGGGTGTTAGGGAAGAGGTGACGCGCAGGTGGAAACCACAGAGGAGGAGAACGACATGGTGGGTGTTGGACAAGGCGACAGGGAAATGCCATCTAGGAAACATCTTCATTAGGAAATTAATGAGGTATTAATGACAAGTGTTAATGCTATGACGCTGGATGCGTTTGAAACTTGCCCTGTGATAACTGTGATGGATTCTGACCATGTGTCTTCAAAAAAGGGGCGATGGAGAAGCTGTTAACAAGAGCAGAAACCTCTTCTGCAGGAGAGGGGTAAAACTAAAGGTTGACTGGCTTCTGTTAGCAAAATAAAGGGATGGAATGATGGATCTCTGCAAGCTTCAGTCTCCTGAAGCTGGAGAGGGCCAAGAACGAGATGGTTCTTGCATTTAGTCCCCAAAATGTGCAAATTGCTCTCCAGGATTGGGAGTGTGTGTCGCAGTTTTTCAACGCAGTCAACAAAATTGGCATTAGGGTCTGTCTGAACGCCTGCCCAAGCGGAACTCTTGTGTTTGAATATCGGTTCGCTGTGTATTTCTGAATAAATCTTGTTATGCATAATGATCTTAAGTTCGGCTCGGCCTTTTTAAGTGAGTGGGATTAAAGAGGGAAAGAAAACGTCTTCCAAAGGTTATATTTCCATCAGATTGGACAGAGGTTGAATCTTGGTCTAATGTTAATGCTAAAAAGCCTAGTTGGACTTTCTAATATCACATGTGATGGGGCTGGAAAAGAATAAAGGAATTTTATATTATATTTCTGCTGCTGTTTCAGTTTAATTGGAGAAGTCTCCCTATAAGACGTTTTTCGTTAAATAGGTGCTCCTGCATTTATATTACTGCTTTTGAGAAGGTCTATATACATCGTATAAAATCAAACCTTTCTCTATTTTTCAGTATCTTATTTCTTCAGGATGTTTATTTACAGGACTTCCTTTCTTCCCCCAGCCCAAGTTTCTTTAAACTTTTCTTCATCACAAACTCCCTCTCACAGCTCATCCCCTTTTTTTTGCTTTGAAATAAGCATCGCTATCAGATTCCAAGAATACTTTACAGGGAAACAAACAGAGGATAAAAAGACAGTGACTTAAATATTAATGTGTGGATTATGAGATATCTGTATTCAGTTACCGGGTCTAGTTGTAAAGATAGAAGAGTATGGCATGGAAAGGATGGTCTTGTTATGGGATGGGATTTTGGAGACCTAGATTGGGGGTTTTGTTTATTTGTCTGGGTTTTTTTCTATTGTAATTTACTGACTTTAATTGGGGTCAATGATCTTGAGCGTCTCTTCCAACCGAAATTATTCTAATCAACCAAAAGACATGGACTTGTTGGAGCAGGTCCAGAGGATGGCAACAGAACACTTCTCCTATGAGGACAGGCTGGGACAGTTGGGATGTTCAGCTGGAGAACAGAAGCTCCGGGGAGACCTTATTGTGGTCTTTCAGTGCTTAAAAGGGACCCATCAGAAAGATGGGACAGACCTCTGAGCAGGGCCTGTTGCAATAGGACAAGGGGTGATGGTTTTAAACTAAAGGAGGGAGATTCAGGAGAAATTGTTGCCCTGAGGGTGGTGAGAGCCTGGCCCAGGTTGGCCAGAGAGGTGGTGGATGAACCATCCTTGGAGACATCCCAGGCCAGGCTGGACGGGGCTCTGAGCAACCTGAGCTGGTGAAGATGTCCCTGCTCATGGCAGGGGTGGCACTGGGGGAGCTTTGAAGGTCCCTTCAACCCAAACTATTCTGTGAATCTATTAAATCCTACTATTTCTCTTTGCCACTAGTTGTATGAGTGTGGGTTACTTAGTGTAGACCGTTATGGCCTTGGAACATAACTCTTACCTGCTCCTGCCCATTGATAAATGCATGGACCTGACCTCATTGCCATGGAGAAATAAGTTTACATGGCCATAAATACACATTGCCAACGACCAAGCAACCCTGTAAATCCATACCTCAATTTGCCCCACAATAGCAGTTCTGGATTTGAACACCTTAAGACCAAATTCTTGAGGACCAGTGCTGTTTCCTGGCCACGAAGTGCGATAAGACCCAGCCTTATTGGGATTCCATAGACATAACGTGCAACGCAACTACAACAGCAATTTCCAGAGTCTTTGGCTTTCAGGTAGCTTGTCTATCTCTTGCTTCGTTTCTCTGGTGTGTTGTAACTCAGCGTGTTTATCATCATGTACAGTAGCCCTTAATGTCAGCAGCTTTTTACATTTCATTAAATTGCCTGCAGATCCTCCGATGCTTTTAATCACAGAAGTAGATGCTGACACGATAACGGGTGGCAATCAAAACCATGAAAAACAACTTTAAAAGTAAGTAGGAGCAGCTTTCTCACCGTGGATGTCGATATCTTTGACAACGAGCGCTCGCGTTGTGACACACGGTAATAGAAAACAGCCCGTTGTGGTAAAACACCACCAGCACCTTGAGAACAATCTGATACCTGCCGTTCTGAATTAGACGCCGAGTTTCTAGGGTCCGTGTCCAACAAATCTTGTGCCAATAAGAAGCTCGATCTTTCAGTTTAGCATTGAAAGAATTTAAAAAAGGAAAGGAAAAACCACCGCTAAATCAGCGCTCTTCAAAGCCTCCAGGCACTACAGTAATGCAAATAATAAATGAAGAAATAATAAAGTGCGGAATAGTGGCGTTCAGCTTTAGGCTGAGGATGGGTTTGATAAGCAGAGAGTTTAACATCCTTTGGGGCTTCAGCCTTCACTGATTGTAGAGTGTTGGGGAAGACATTAACATGTTGTTGTTTACCTCAGAAATTTAGGAAGAGATAGAGAGTGAACAAAAGATGCTCCAAGGAACCCTTCTGGAAGAAGTCCAACCATTGCAGAGTTACACAGATGAATTGATTTAATTAGGCTCTATAATACCACTTGTGCCGCCGCTGTTGAAACAGCCTCATCAAAGATATTAACTGATGCAATCTGGGTATTGCATATTTGTTTTAAAGATGCCGATGACTCTTCCCTGCTTCCTGGATCATAAAGAGCTCTGCGAAACATACAGTTTCCTCATAGTCTTTTTCTCCTCAATTTTTCTTCTTACTGATGAAAAATGTCCATACTGTGACTGGAAACACGTAAGTGGAGACAGAGGCAAAAATCCTCTTTCCTAGGACGTAGCTTGTAGAAATTATTTAGGAGAAAATGACAACCCTGTAGCTGGGTGCCATGCAGTAAAAACCAAAATATGGATGAAACTGGTGTGGAGAAAATGGGATTTTACAACCTAAGGGTTTTATCTCCTTTGTGGAGGAGCTGTGTGTGTTGATGGCCAAGATGTCCATCCAAATCTTAGTGAATGTTTGGAGTGGACGGCGTCTTCCGTCAGACTTACGGTGACCTACCAGTGATGGCAAATGCACCAAAATTCACTCTGCAGGTGCAAGAACTTTGTTTCAGAGCATGATGAGGAATTTTGAACCATCGTCTTGTTCTTCACAAAGGCTGAAAACCCTGATCTTGATGAACGTGGAGAGTGAGTTGGGTAGTAGGGCAATTGTAAAACTCTATATAAAGAAAACTGAGTCATTGACAAAGCTGTTCTTGGCTTCAGGGGTTTGCGGATAAATCATCCAGCAAAATTAGAGGTCGGTTTGATAAAGTTTCTGTTATTTCTTATAGAATCATAGAATGCTAGGGATTGGAAGGGACCTGGAAAGCTCATCCAGTGCAATCCCCCCAGAGCAGGAACACCCAACTGAGGTTCCACAGGAAGGTGTCCAGGCGGGTTTGAATGTCTGCAGAGAAGGAGACTCCACAACCTCCCTGGGCAGCCTGGGCCAGGCTCTGACACCCTCACCAGGAAGAAGTTTCTTCTCAAATTTAAGTGGAACCTCCTGTGTTCCAGTTTGAACCCATTACCCCTTGTCCTACCATTGGTTGTCACTGAGAAGAGCCTGGCTCCATCCTCCTGACACTCACCCTTTCTAGATCTGTAAACATGAATGAGGTCTCCCCTCAGTCTCCTCTCCTCCAGCTCCAGAGCCCCAGCTCCCTCAGCCTTTCCTCACACGGGAGATGCTCCACTCCCTTCAGCATCTTTGTTGCCCTGCACTGGACTCTCTCCAGCAGTTCCCTGTCCTTCTGGAACTGAGGAACCCACTTTGAGTTGATTGCGATGGTCTGTCTTTGGGGATAGCTGCCAAAGCATTTTGGGATGGTTAGAGAGACTTCTTGGTAAAGCACTAATAGTATCTCTGTAAGAGCACCATGTCAGCCACGTTGTGTTGGAAGAGGGATTGTAGAGTCCTTTTTCATGCCAACTTTTCAGGCTTACTTGACTGTCAGATGGAAAATACTTGGAAAATCCAAGTTACCCTGAGGATGGTACTTTAGACTTTATATCTGTAGGCCTGAAAGTATCCGTGAATTAAGTATTGGATGTTCCACTTCACCGTAAGGAGGGTGTCAAACACTGGAGCAGATTGTGCAGAGAGGTTGTGGAGTCTCGATCCTTGAAGATACCCAAAACTCAACTAGACATGGTCTTGGGCAACCTGCTCCAGCTGTTGAACGTGGCTGATCCTCCAACCTCAACTCTTCTCCAGCTCTATGTCTTGAGATGACTTTCCATTTTCCAGGCTGTCAGAACAAGATTAAAGGTCAACAATGACAAGTTTGGCTTCCGTATTGTGTTAATTTAGGGAATGAGAATTCTCCTGTGTAATCCTGGAAGTGGTGGAGCGATGCGGGGAGTTCAGCAGATGGCGCGATTACATCTGATGTGCTTTGGCTTTTTGGGCATCTGTGCATTTTAGTGGGGATGTGCAGAGCCTGATTCGCTGCTCTTGTGTCCCCAGTCGTTCAAAATTGCTTCATAATTACCATGTAAAAACTTTGAAGTAGTAAAGACCACGTTGACAAGACATAGCACAATTTCTTTGTTACGCATCTTGTTATGTTGGCATATTTGTTTAATTAAATTCCTTGCTAATTAGAGCTGTATGTACTTGCGTTAATTATTATTTGCTTAACACAATCAACAGTGTAATTCTTTTCAGAAAAGCTACACACTTTCTCGTTCAATTAAATGACTGATTTTGTGTGCTTTCTGAAAGAATAGCTGCTGCATTTTTGTCAAATGATAGGTCGCATTCTTTAATTTGAATGAAATTCAATTTAGACCACCTAAAACTTAATATATTATATTCTTAATTGGTGATTAAGCATAGAGACAAAACACTGGTTTGATTTGTACCTCAGCACAAAGAGATATGTTTTTTCGTGTTGGATTACAAAATGGGATGGGTCTGCTATTTATCACCCACCAAGACCTTTTCCATCTGACAAAGGAAAACTCCATTTGTCTTGTTTGTCACGAGATATCAGGAAGAAGCTCCTTGCTCCTGCTAGAAAACGTAACCCAGTGCAACTTCTGACCTTTTACCAAACCTTTAATTACTTTTGAAAATGTAGAGTGCTATCAACATATTATACAGCCAGGCACCTATTTATTTTTTAATCCTATGCCCATTAGCTATAATTTTGATCTCCGAATTTATATGTAGTTCCTTAAAACAGAAAGTGAGAACAGAAATATATTTAATCATGTTCAATAAGCTAATAACCAAGTATCTAATTGTTCCTGCGACTCGACGCTGTACAATATGAATAGAGTTTGTGTAGGTATGTACCCCGTCTCTCTATATATCTGGCACATTCACTGCTCTATTTTTATAGCATTGACTTTTGCAGGTTGTTTCTCATTTGCGCAGCGAGCTGCTGATCGATATGGCAAAATGTATTTAGTATTGGGGGATCGCTGAACCACAGTATATTAATGTATTTAAGCCGAGAACCTCAGGAAAGTGGTAAGAAAGAAGCAACTCAATAGACTAATGCGGTAGGAGCAGATGGATGAAATAATTCTCCTAAAGCGAAATATAAACACGGCCAGGATTATGTAGCAAGATAGGGAGGATTTGTTCTCATCCCGAGAAGGGTCAGGAATGTTTCTTTGCATTTTTCAAGGCGAAATGTGCCATCGAATGAGAACTTTATCAGCGAAGGAGCAGAATATTAATGAACATGATGAGCCTCCGAGGCTCTTGGATCTCTTGGTAATCACTGCAATGAGACTGGGCAGATCATACAAACGCTCCCAAGTCTTCCTGCACATTACACATCTCTTCAATATTCACTAAGTGCGGTTAGTTATTTTTAACTATGACACCAAATCAACAGAAAGAAGACTTAAAAATAATAAAAGGAGTGCAGAATTTGGCACACGGTTATGTCCATCCAGTTATAGCATTTTTTAATCTTTCATTCAAATGCTGCCCTGTGACTGAGATACCTGGGGAATAGAGTGGTAAAACCAGTAAGAATCGCAAAGTGTTTCAGTGCCATGGGCGTAAATGCTTTGCAGAACAGCAATATATTCTTTCCAGACTTGTTAAAGTGCATCTTTTCTGTTAATAATCACCGTCATTCATCTAGTGCGAAATAAGCATTTTAAAGAAATGAGTGATTTAGCCCTCCATACAGAGCAAAGGGCACAAGTCCACCGTTAGATACTGTAATGGAAAAATCACAGGGAAAAAAGAAGATGCAAATTGAAGAATCACAGGAGAAAAAGTAGAGAAGTGGAAGAATCAATAGGAACATTAATGAGAAGTGCTGGAAATGCCTGTTAATGGCTCTGGGCACCACTGTTCAGGGAATAATTTCTAGATCATGAAGCAGTACCGTTGCCTTCCCACACAAGGAACAGCTCAGAGATGTGAACCCGATTCCCCAAGAACGACTTAATCCAAGTTGTGCGAAAAACATCAGATGGGCCATTCAGTCCTGGCCACCTGGAAAAGGAGGTGAGAGTATTTCACTGTTTCAGCATGAGGAAAGGTTAAATGAAGTTGATAAGGGCTTCTTTGGTGCAGAGTTGCAAAAATTGCCCTCACAACACAGTGACTGCAAATGAGACTGAGAGAAGATACCAACCAGGTCCAAACTTCTGTGCCAGTTGACTGAATTGATAACATAGAGTCATAGAATCACTGAATAGAGTAGTTTGGGTTGAAGGGACCTTCAAAGCTCCCCCAGTGAGCTGGGACATCTTCAGCAGCTCAGGTTGCTCAGAACCCCGTCCAGCCTGGCCTGGGATGTCTCCAGGGATGGTTCATCCACCACCTGTCTGGCCAACCTGGGCCAGGCTCTCACCACCCTCAGGGCCAACAATTTCTTCCTCATGTCCAGCCTGAATCTCCCTCCTTTAGTTTAAAACCATCACCCCTTGTCCTGTCGCAACAGGCCCTGCTCAAAGGTCTGTCCCCATCTTTCTTGTCGACCCCTTTTAAGTCCAGAAAGACCGCAATAAGGTGTCCCTGGAGTCTTTGTCCCTGGAGTCTTCTCCAGGCTGAAGCCATCCCACCTACCCTTGACACTTCACAAATCTCTCAAGAGGCTTTTAAGTTCGTTTCTGGGGACCAAACCTCCTCGTTATATTTTCCAGGCCTAAAACCTTCTTCCGGGAATAGCATTTTTGTAAATGTCTTTTTACTTTTCACACTTTGTCTAAATATTCCTTTCCTTCCTTTCATTGCCACGGCATAAAACAGTTTATCACGAAAATAATTCAGCTTTTGAAGAGAGGTTAATTAATATGAAGGCTTTAGGCACACTACCCATGTAAAGCACTTTAAGAGCCTTTATTTGCTATACTCATGGCCTTATTCTATATATAAACCTCTCCATTAATGTCTTGCCTTCCAGTATCTGCATAGATGAGATGCTTGAACTTAGGTCGCTGGCATCTTGGGTTGATGCCATAATGACGAGACCTTCCTTACGCAGCAAGCTGAAGGAAATTTAAATCGTTTAAACCTTTAAATCGCAGCCCTGGAGGTTGTAAAATACTCTGGGAGTTTGCAAAGACCAGAGTCTGTCCTAATAGTATTTGGAACAAGTACTAAATTTGAGAGATGGCGGGTAGGTTGGAAATCAGACTCTTCAGCATCAGCCCTTGGGGCACTGCAGCTGCTTTTTATTTCGAGCATTAACTATAGCAAGGTTCTATATTTACAAGCACCAAACAGAGATGTGGAGCAAGGGGACTTTGTGCTTTAATGATTAATGGAGTCTCTGATATCCCCTGAGTTGATACTTTCCATAGATTGGATCTTCCTTTCTGCCCGCAGGCTGCGTCTGAATTTCATTCCATTTCGGAAATGGGGCTGCAGACACCTGAAATGCGCTAAGGCACACACACCATCCCCTGAATCGGGGGCATTATTGAACGTTTCTGTAAAGAAAGCTCTTTTGGATGCATTCTGTGCATTTCCATAAGGTGAAAGCTCAGTTTTTCCTAGAGGCAAAGTCACGATGTTAAAATGCATTGTTTGTTGTGTTCATTATGCTGTTTTGTCTCGGGTAATGTTGCTATAACCAGTTAGAGAAAATCTTGTTATTTGAGGCAGTGATCACATAGACCCCTTAAACTACGACAACAAGACTTTAATACTAAGAGCTATTTTGTGCCTACTTCTTGTTTCGTTATCATTCCATCCTGTAATGACATGGTTCTCTTTGGTCAATTTTTGCCTCTGGGAAAGAGAAAGAAGGCTGGATTGAGAAAATATTCATTTATTGTGGGTTTTGGAGCGTCTCATTCCAAAATTGGACTGCTCCTTACACTGATGGTCCTTTTCTCACCTTTTTTGTATTGTTGCTTGTGTAATTGTGTCTTTGTTTGTCTTGTATAGGGTGACTTTGTGCAGCAAAGGGCTCAATGTCACCAGGAATCTAATGACGAGGTTTCCATCCAACTCGTCCCCATGCACATAATGCTTGCAGAAACGGAGACGGATTAATTTAAGCTTGCTCTAATTAATAAAAACAGAACTAAGGTCTGGCTGTGCCGTGCACTACAGAAAAAATAAGCTTTACAAGTAATTGTCGTGGCTGTTTAGATGTAATTGTTTCATTAGTCATCTAATAGTTCTGCAGACAGCTTCCACTTTCATGTCATATTTGTGTTCTAATCCTTCTCTGTAGGGCTGACTGCAGTAAGGGGGAAGAAAAGAAACAGTTTTAATCCATCATTTATTCCAAATACCAAAGAGGAAGGAGGGTTTACGGATGCGGGGGGGTAGGGAATGTTTAATAAGACAACAAAATTCATTCACCAGCTTGATTCAAGGGGATTTTTAATATTCTGGAGCTAAATTAGACAGCGGATCCAGCATAGGCCCCGGGCTCTGACATGTGTTTTATAATGACAGTTAATTAGATGCTGTCTGCAGCAATCATAGGCTGTCATTCCTAATCCATGTCTAGTAATGTGAAGGACAGAAGAACTTCCTCCCCCCTCCTTGCCCTAATTGAAATCGGTTGCCAGAATTAACTCTGAATATATGAGACGGTAGGTTGACAGTTAACGAAGCTTTTCCACGCGTGCCATGGAGCAGGACTGTGACTCCTCCTGCGCTCTGCACCGTGTTCATAGAACCGTTTCAGTTGGACGAGACCCTCAGGATCATCGAGTCCAACCATAACCCAACTCTAGCGCTAAGCCATGTCCATAAGAACCCTGTCTAAAGACCTTTTAAACCCCTCCAGGGATGGTGACTCCAGCACTGCCCTGGGCAGCCTGTTCCAATGCCCCACAGCCCTTTGGGGAAGAAATTGTTCCCCAGATCCAACCTCAACCTCCCCTGGTGCAACTTGAGGCCGTTTCCTCTGCTCCTCTCACTTGTGTGTGGGAACTGCAGCAAAGTGAAATTTATTAGCACAGAGGAATGTTTCCCAATTCCTCCCATCTCCAGCCTTCCCCAAAAATTACTCGTTGGGCAGGCTTCTAACATTGAAGAAATGTCTAATCCTGCTGGACTCCTCCGGTGCTGCTCCTTTCCTCCTCCACCATTGAGTAGTCATTATCAGGAAGATGTGGATCAGGCTCTTGGAGGAGGTATTTCAGTTGTCACTCATGCAGGTTTCCTTAGAATTCAGATAATCCTGATTCACTGCGATGCTTCAGGAAAATTGGCTGCAGAGGAGCTGTAACATAAAGCAAAGTTCTCCCCTCATCTTTCCCTGTCTCTGTTCCTCTCTCCAATATTTCTGCTTGTGCACATGTCCTTTGCCTCCTGGGATGTAAAATGAGGGTGTTAGTTTCCAGAGATCACAGGGCGTCTTGAGGATAAGTATATTGGATGTTTAGATAGTGGAACCTCTTGTGTTCCAGTTAGAACTCATTACCCCTTGTCCTATCACCGGTTGTCACCGAGAAGAGCCTGGCTCCATCCTCCTGACACTCCCCCTTTCTATATCTGTAAACATGAATGAGGTCCCCCCTCAGTCTCCTCTTCTCCAGCTCCAGAGCCCCAGCTCCCTCAGCCTTTCCTCCCACGGGAGATGCTCCACTCCCTTCAGCATCTTTGTTGCCCTGCGCTGGACTCTCTGCAGCAGTTCCCTGTCCTTCTGGAACTGAGGGGCCACAACTGGACACAATATTCCAGGTGTGGTCTCCCCAGGGCAGAGCAGAGGGGCAGGAGAACCTCTCTGACCTACTGACCACCCCCTTCTAACCCACCCCAGGTACCATTGGCCTTCCTGGCCACAAGGGCCCAGTGCTGGCTTATGATCATCCAGGGACTATGAGCCATCGATACTGGCATTCAGGGTCTTAGTGTCTTAATAAAACATCAAGCATCCATCCTCTTTGCTTGTCATTGATCTCTGGCCTTCACCAGTAGAGCTGGATGTGCCACCTTGTGATTTTGGAAACCATGTTGCTGAGCCACAGTTCTGCCCATCACCTGTACAGGCAGCACCATGGACCCGTGTAATATTAATAGAACGGATATTTGGGGAAACTTCTTCCCAGAAAGGGCTGTGGGGCGTTGGAACAGGCTGCCCAGGGCAGTGCTGGAGTCACCATCCCTGGAGGGGTTGAACAGACAGAGATGAGGTTCTCAGGGACATGGTTTAGAGGTGGACTTGACAGTGTTGGGTTAACAGTTGGGCTGATGATCTTAAAGGTCTTTTCTAGCCCAAATCATTCCATGATTCAGTTGATGTTTGGAAGGCAGCACCGTGGCCTTCAAATGGTTCTTTCAGTGGAGCTCAGAGCGACTCTTCACTCTCAAGTGCTTTGAATAGCACAAGTGGAGGAATCCTGGAGTGTAGGTGGGTGGATTGTTAGTGTGTTTAGATTTATTTTAAATCATTACTGAATAAAACTTTGTCCATTGAAGCCAGTTCCACAGTTCATTTATTCCAGGGTCCTGTCCGACTTTCCCTTTGCCAAGGTCACGTCAGACGCTCGACTCCCTTTTATTATAACCCCATAGTACCCGGACAGTATTTTCTCCTCCTGGTTGTTTTGCCACCTCTTCTTTCCATATTGACCACTTTATGTTGTGATTCAAAAGTGACGTGGACATGACTTCTGCACCTGTAAGATGCTGAGCTGGAAAGTCTCCGGTAGGAATTTCAGAGCGTAGGGCAGGATAATTGACCTGGTTGGATTTCTACACTGGAGACAACTCTCTTGAAAACCACAACTGTTTGGTTTGGTGATGATACTCCAAAAAATGTGGAATTACGGCTTCAAAGCAGTGGTGTTGACAAAGCTGCTGCCTTTTTGCGTCATCGAAAAAAATAATGCTGTAATTGCTTCATCTAATCCCTTATTAGCCTGTAATATGGTTCCTGTCATGTCAGACTTTTCAAAATTTAATTTAAATACAATGCTAACAATATTTTGCCTCTAATTTATCCCCATCCTGGCTGCTTCAGAGACTTATAAGTAGATTGTTATGGTGTTAATTATGATTTCACGGTCAGACCCTGTTCCTCAATAGGAATGAGACAATTTTGCCCCCACTGTGTCTTCAAACAAGGAATCTACAAACAGCCCTGTGATGTGTCCCCCTGCTTTAGAAGATTGGATATAATGGAGGGATGATAAAGCAATCAAACAAATCCTATTTATGCAGCCCTGGGAGTATAACTCATGCATCAGTGAGCACCGTCAATGGCAAATTACCTTTGGAGTTTAAATCTCCATTCTGAAGTTTCATTATAATTTCATTTTTGTAGGCTTCTGCTTTCTGAAGGCCGTGAAATTTATATCCAGGTGGTATTTTTACTGTACAAGCAAAAAGCTTAAATACAAAATATTTAATGTCTCTGTCTATAAATTGATATTTTTTAATAGTTTACTCAATTCTGCCGACTTTGAGGTTTTGTCTCTGATTTCTCAATAGCTCAAACTTACCATCCTGTATGTGTGTGGATTTTTTCGTAAATCTAAATGCAAGCAACAGCTGGAAATTGATTTGCGGAGGATGGTTCAACATCCTCTCATCCTTCGGTCATTTTTTCATCATCCGCTTGGGGTTTTATTTGGGAAAAAAAGTGTGAAATAATGCAAGAAATGTTGACCTTATTTTTTACGCTCAAGAAGTGGTGTGAAAATGGGGTCTGTTGGGTGCTGTCATCTGGCCTCGTGTGAAAAGTGCCCAGGTTTCATTTCCAAAATCAAAAGGATATTGCAGCCCAGTGACCTGGGGGTCCGCATGGTGGGGATACCTTCTTGTCCATCCTCAAACCCTGGCTTGAGTTTGCCATCAGTCGTATCGTCCTTGGAGGACCTTTCTAATGATCTGGGTTTGCAGCTGCAATGTCTTGCACAAGGTGTGCGACGTGCTCGGGGTGAGTGTGGTCAATCACAAGTATAGAACATAAAAGTTTGGGAGAAGAAGGAGGGTTTGTGCATTTCTGAGGACCCACATCTCCAGTGATGGTGCCCTCCTGCGTGGGTACCTGATATTGAGGTCTTCCATGCTTCTTTTCTTCATTTTTTCTGATTTTGGGCAGCGCTTGGCGTCTGTGCTGCGTGGGATCATTCCCTGGGTTTCATCCATCCATTAATTTTTCTAAGTCATTAAATCATAGGACATTTTGGAAAGCAAGTGACTTTTAGCCACGTTTTACACATAGAGAAACCCACTCAACGGTTCATTCAAATCATACCACACCACAATGAAAATCAGAATATGTTCAAGGGTCTTAGTTTTTCCTTCTGCTGTGATGGGTCCATGATGGTTTGGTCTTCTTAGAAGTCTTTATGTGCTGAAGGAACCCTGTTTTGGAAATAGATGAATTCTCTGCATGTCTGTAGCAGTTCAGGAGGACTTTGGTCAACCAAAGGTAACAAGGATATATCTACAGTTACGTTCTGAAGTTCTTGTTGACTCTGTCCATGGAAACCGTGTACTGTCAATGCATCTTTTGTAATGGGTGGAAAGTGTAGTTGATAGATCTCCTTGATTGCACTGAGGCAGCTTGAACATTGTTACTGCCTTTTGTTCAGGATGATCTGATCTGGTTTGGTCATCAGAAAAACGTGATGATGTGGCAATTAAAATTAGACCATTTCATGCAATTACTAAGTTGAGGAGGGGGCAGAATTTGGAATGAGAGGAGGGGGTACTGCTGGGAATACAACAGAGATTTTTACCCAAGCTTTTTAAGACAGCGTCTCCCTTAAATTTCAAGCAGTAATAGGGTATGGATGTACCCTGAGACATCTTAAATATTTGCAGATAAGCTACATTCAGAAGTGTTAACGCAGATCATCGCACGCAGATGGACCCGTCACTGGGGTCGGTAGCAAGAAGGTAACGCTGCTAGAACGGCTTTCCAAGCAATACACGGTTTTCCCTTTATTGAAATAACATCTATTGGTATTTATCTAGGTTTTGTTATTTCCCCGTGATTTATATCTTGATGAGAGGTTGAAAATAAAAGACAACGTAATAATTAGAGAGGAGTATGGTTAAACTTAGGACGTAACCAGCTTTACGTGGATACTTCCAAATTTAACGGTCATAATAGCAACCGCAGTCCTGGCTGGATTTAAATACATTTGTTGAATTTCCCCTTAATTCCTGTTTCTAAGGCTTGTTTCTCCCTGTGTGAACCCAAACGGTGCTGGAAACACATAATGTCCCCATCCTGCTCGCTCGGGTTGCGATGGACGAGCAGTTTGGGTGAAAAGGGATCACAACCAACTAACTAAGTTGGGTTTTACTGATTCTCCAATGTGTGTCAGTTCTCATCAGTAAGGAAGAATTAATCATCTGATCACTTTTTTTCTTCAGAGGATGGAATAATGGAATAAATGGCTTTTTTCTTTTCCTGAGGATGCCTTTCCTGGTGTGACTTCAATCAGTCTTTTTTCTCATTAACTTAATTTTTGGATCCTCGGCTCTTAGAGGTCATAGGAAAAGAAGGAGGTGAAGGAAGAGAGCAGCAAGAGGGATAAAATACGAGGGCCATTATTATTTTTTAATTAACTTTTCATTCAGGCGCTATTGTCAACACAAGGCTTTGTAAATCCAACAAGTGATGAGGATATTTTTTGATTGAGATCAAGTGTCAGTGCCTCTTTAATGTTGAATGCATCTCTGTTGAGCTCTAAATCCATCACCTTTCAATATACCACACTGCGATCCGAAGGTAGGGAAGAATGAAATGGATAAAGAAATGCAGGTTTTCTTTTCTGTTGCTTCAGTCCACAACTCAAACCAAATCATTGTTTTGTTCTTAGGGAACTGAGAGGTCTAAGACAGCTCCAAGATTCAGTTTAGACTGATTTCCTTGGCTGGGTCTTAAACTTTTTCAACTCTTTATTTTTAAATCAGAGCATCTTTGAGCTGTGGACGTCTTCAGTTTTCACCTGATTTTACTAAATACTGATACACACTTTTGGAGGGAGTAGGAGAAGCTGAGAATTGGCTTCTCACAGCACCAATCATCTGCTGCTTTGGTATATTCTCTATTTTATACTCTATCTTCACAGTTACCTTCTTGTAGCTCCGGTGTCATGCTACAGAATCACAGAATCCCAGAATGTCAGGGGTTGGAAGGGACCTGGAAAGCTCATCCAGTGCAATCCCCCCATGGAGCAGGAACACCCAGCTGAGGTTCCACAGGAAGGTGTCCAGGCGGGTTTGAATGTCTGCAGAGAAGGAGACTCCACAACCTCCCTGGGCAGCCTGGGCTCAGACACCCTCACTGAGAAGAAGTTTCTTCTCAAATTTAAGTGGAACCTCCTGTGTTCCAGTTTGTACCCATTACCCCTTGTCCTATCACTGGTTGTCACCGAGAAGAACCTGGCTCCGTTTTCATGGCACTCATCCCTTATATATCTGTAAGCATGAATGAGGTCACCCCTCAGTCTCCTCTTGTCCAGCTCCAGAGCCCCAGCTCCCTCAGCCTTTCCTCACCCAGGAGATGCTCCACTCCCTTCAGCATCTTGGTGGCTGCGCTGGACTCTCTCCAGCAGTTCCCTGTCCTTCTGGAGCTGAGGGGCCACAACTGGACACAATATTCCAGGTGTGGTCTCCCCAGGGCAGAGCAGAGGGGCAGGAGAACCTCTCTGACCTACTGACCACCCCCTTCTAACCCACCCCAGGTACCATTGGCCTTCCTGGCCACAAGGGCCCAGTGCTGGCTCATGCTCACCCTGCTGTCCCCAGGACCCCCAGGTCCCTTTCCCCTACACTGCTCTCTCATAGGTCATTCCCCAACTTACACTGGAACCTGGGGTTGTTCCTGCCCAGATTCCAGACTCTGCCCTTGCCCTTGTTCTATTTCATTACATTTTCTCACCCAGCTCTCCAGCCTGTCCAGGTCTCTGGATGGCAGCACAGCTTCCAGTGTCACCACTCCTCCCAGCTTGGTGTCACCAGCAAACTTGCTGACAGTCACTCTATTCCCTCATCCAAATCATTGATGAATATATTGAATAATCCCGGCCCCAGCACTGACCCCTGAGGCCCTGCACTGGATCCAGGCCTCAACTGGACTCTGCCTCATATCCTTTGAAATCTCCATTGGTTTAATACCCACTGTGCTGGAGGACCATATTTTGGGTGTATTTTTGATGATTAGTAGTTTGTTTCTTTCTACTGTTGATATTATTGTACAGCGCTGCCCATGGGCAAGTTCGGGGATACCCCTCACAGGTGATGGATCTATTGGGAAAGACAAAGGCACTGGATACCCAACTCTTATTTTTTCTCCATAGTCACTACCAGCAAGTGTAAGTTACATTTCCATTCAGTTGTTTCTCCTTTTTTGTTGCGTTGTGCCCTGTTTCTTTCCACTTTTCATTCCATTTAACACTCTTACTGAAAACTGCATGTCTCTGGAATCATACGCTTGGCTTTTAAAGATAAGCTGATCTGTAGCTACTTAGGTAGAACCTATCTCAAATAACCTGCATTTGCAATACAAAAATACATATATATAAATCAGTGAATGCATAGAATTGGCAGAATCTTGCGCTTATTTAAAGTTTTACATAGGCCTGTCTGCTGCTGCGTGTATACTTCTGCTTTGCTATCTGTGCAATTATGATTATATAGATAAGTGTATGTATGTGTAAATATATATAGAGAGAGGAACTGAGAAGAGACTAATCTTAAGCTATTATTTCATCAGGGCCTGAATGCTGCATGCTAAGTTTAAAAAGGAAAAATAGCAAGGAGAAACGAGCTGTTGGTTCATCTTTGCAGTCCCGCTTTCCCCTCGTCGGAGTTTCTGTCTGAGCAATATGGCAAAGTTTGTGACTCCATCTGGAGAGCCCCACAGTGCAGGCTGGTTTTAATAAAGCTTCTCCTCTAAGTCTGTAATTAAACAACATCACGGAGCCTTAAATGCATCTGCTGTAAAAGTCAGAAGGCTAAAACATCCCGTTAAAGGGAGGAGAGCGTTGCCGAGTGTTAGAGACGCTCAGTGTGGAACCACTCCAGAAAAGCTGTGTTAAACCTGCTTGAACGCGGTTCATTGTAGGAAGGGTTGTGGGCTGCTAAGTGTGCTCCTGCTTCCAGTTTTTAAGACGCAAAATATAGTTTGAAAAGAAGCTCGTTGTGCACAGGCAGATGTAGGTGTGTGTGTATATGTGTATGGACATGTGTGTGGGTCTGAAATCTCTGCGTACTTATTTTAAGCAGTATATATGGGGGGTTAAGTATCAAAATATTCTATTTAAGTTCTTTGGGCAGTGGTCCAGAGAGAGCAATTGTTTATGTGTCAGTGCTAAAGGGGAAAACTGCAGGGAAAGAAAAGTTAAAATTAATAGATGCATTTTCTTTACAAAGCCTGAGAAGCAGAAATAAGCACTATGAGGTGCTGATAAGTAATAAGATATTTTGTCTCTTTCTTCTCTTGGGTCATTTTTGTTGACATCAGAAGCATAGCTAAGGAAATGTATTTTAAAAGGAGATGATTGCTTTCAATCTGATGATGCCCCCTAGATGGATAAAGGTAAAAATTATATGCAAAAGAACCCATGGACTATCAAATTCAGTCGTCCCTTTGGAAGGATTCCCTATCAGTGTTCCCTAATTCCCATGTAATAAGTTGTGGCTTTTTTAACTTGTGATGCTTTTAAAGTACCTGAGACACCCGAGAATCGAAGTTTTATTCTTTCTCTAACTTCTTAATCATTAGGAATATGGATTATACAGTTGTAATTTCTAAGCTCCTCTATATGGAAGATACCTACCACATTTTCTAGCCATGTTGATCCTGTTGGGCAAATAAAGATGAAAAGTCTGTTTTCAAAGATCAAGCAGGTTTGTGGACCTGTGAGATAAAGACTTGATCTTCTGAGTAATAGGGGGCGGCTTTATCATGCAGGGGGATTTGGGGCTGTTTGAAGCACTTAAGTCTTTACCCTAACTAGAGGCAGCAATTTTTCCCCATTTTTCCCAGGAGCAGAGGAAACGGCCTCAAGTTGCACCAGGGGAGATTGAGGTTGGATCTGGGGAGCAATTTCTTCCCCAAAGGGCTGTGGGGCATTGGAACAGGCTGCCCAGGGCAGTGCTGGAGTCACCATCCCTGGAGGGTTGGACAAACAGAGATGAGGTTCTCAGGACATGGAGCGATGCCAGGGGGGCAGTTAATGGTTGGACTCCATGATCTTGAGGGTCTTTTCCAACCAAAATGATTCTACGATTCTATGATACAACTGGTCCACTTCAGACCAAGGTGGCCTCTCTGTGTGGTGTGGAGAGGTGATCTCCAAGGTTGAGTTATGGCTTATCAGCCAAGCTGCGGGAAGTGGTTGGACGTGTCCCTATCCCTGTTGTACCCTGGACCTTTACGTGTGATCCGTGGTTTACCTGACATCAGAAAGGGCCAGGAACACACGACCGGTAGGTACTAAGTCATCGTCATTTGGTTGTTGCACATGTACATCCAGGTACAGGATTCACTTTTGGTCCTTTCTTCACCTCATCCTGTTCCTGATGCTGATGCTCCTGGATCCCCTTCCCATCCCCTTTTTCCACTCAAGCTGCCTCTCTGCGACAGGGCTTAAAAAGTCATTCGTAATATCACCCTCGTTCGCTTCTCACCGCATCACTTTTTATTACTGAGGCAGAATGGTTGCTTCACATTTTGATTTTTCACAACAAACAGCAGGCAAGAACCCTGATGATGGGTGAAAACTTGGAGGGATTGAACAGACGTAGAGATGAGGTTCTCAGGGACATGGGGTAGTGCCAGGGGTGGGTTAACGGTTGGACTCTGGTCTTGAGTGTCTTTTCCAACCAAAACAATTCTATGATTCAGCAGCATGAGCCAAGTGATTTCTTCTGGGGTCAGGATGTGGATTTGCATTCACACCAACTCAGCTTCGGAGGAAGAGGGACGGTCTGGGTCATCTTCTTTGTCTTCTGGTCTCTATGCCTATGGACGTTAGCTTGAAACCTTGACTGAGATGAACCCTAAACACTCATCTATAGGAAAACAAATGAAAAAGAAAGATGCCTGTTTTTTAATTCTTACCATTTTTAGATTGATTTTGTTTGAGTCTGACTCACTCTTTCGTGTTTATGAGGCCATATTGTACATCTCTAGAGCTGTCAAGTCCGGCTATGGTGCTGTGTACATAAACCTAATAGAAACGTTTCTTTTAGGAAATATATTAAAGGAACAAATCATGAGACCATAGACCTTTTGTTTTTCCTTATTCATGCCTGATCTAAACCAATATTTCTTCTTTTTAATGGCTGGAGGGAATAAATGGGATTATTTTGTCAGTGTCAGTTATGGTTGGCCTCAATGATCTTGAGGGTCTTTTCCAACCAAAATGATTCTATGATTCTATAATCAAGGCAGCGCTGGAGACACACAAAGGAAAGGTTTGGGTTGCCACATCTCTGAGGTTACAACCGTCCCCCATTGAGAGTTTTAGCAGGGACTAAAAATTCTTAGAGGATGGAACACATATTCACCTAAAATGTGTCCTTTTGGGGTCACAGACGATATGTGCTGGCGTGGAAACGTAAGGAAAACTCTTCTTATCTTTCCAGTTGTACTGAGATAAAGGGAAGACTAATGATTGATGCTGAAAATCTGGCTCTTCAGGGTATAAGAATAAACTCCTACATATTTTAGCAGTACAATCAGACTTACGAATGCACAGGGTGGAGTGCAAATTCCATCTTTTTGAGTACGGTTTCCATGTCAGGATTGCCCCATCACTGTACTTTAATATATATAGTTTCAAATGCAAATGGGGATTTGGGGCATTTTAGTTGATGGTGTTTTGCCCAGAAAGCTTTGCTCTCAGAAGTGAAGGTACTTTCTGTAATAGGACTCCTTTAAATTGTCTCGTACGTGACACCTAAAATCTATCTATTCTGAAAATGTATTTCTTCAGAAGAATGAATGTGGCATAATAATGAATTAGAAATCATAATAAATTATTCACAGCATATAAGCACTGTTCACACCATTAGTCAGAGGAAAAGATAAAGCGCAGTGGTCTGAAATGATTCACACGGGCTGAGTTAGGACAAGAATTAAGATCCCAATTCCCGGTGCAGTTTTTACAAAGCAGGAAAATAAGATACATGGGCAAAACACAAAATAAAAGTGCTGCAGCATCCGTCCTGCCCATGAAGTTGCATTATCTGCATTGCTACATTTCCTATCGTTGTACATATATTTTTCCCTATTTTTAGTACTTGAGAAAAAAATGGAGAGTTGTAAGAAGAGAATGTGAGCAAACTGAGCACAATTTACAACACACGCAGCTGTGAAAGTGGGAGTTTATATCAGCAAAAACATAATCGTATTTTGTAAGATTGCTGCTGAATGATATCTCATGGATCTCTGTATCTATTTCCACCTATTCATCTTCCCGATGGGAATCCTCATGGAGGTTTGTCGCACCTTAGGGGGAAATCAACACAAACATGAGGCTTTATTTACGGGACGACGTGAAAATTCAAAGTAGAAGAACGTGTGTCCCTGTTGCTGGTAGAAACAGCCTTGTAACCCAATGCATGTGTGGTTTTTGCCATCCCTAACAGAACGCCACAAGCTTTGCATTGACCCCATGATGGTGTTATTGTAACTGAACTAATAAGAACTAATAAGAGCTCCTTGCTGTATTTTGAGAGATAGTTAAGAGTTAATTAGGCTAACAGCTTCCTGGCTGTGTGCATGTGGTGTGTTGCTTTTGCAGATAATAAGATTTGGAGTGTTATCACCACAGCCCATCACCGGGCGCTTCCTAACCGGGAAGAGGAGACACCAGAAAGCTGCTGGCAGCTGCAGTGGTGCTGGTTGGCAGGGCAGGTGGGGTCACCGGGGATGAAAAGCCTGTTCTATCAGCCCATCTGTTACATATCCTTAATTAGTCTAATTCCCATGAGATCATAAATGGGAGTTTCCCCATCCTTGCTGTAATTTTATGCACATGTCAGAGGGGAAGTCCTCTTCCAATGCATAACGTCGTAGGAGATCTCATAGAATCACAGAAGGATTTGGGTTGGAAGGGACCTTAAAGATCATCTATTTCCAACCCTCCTGCCATGAGCAGGGACATCTTCACCAGCTCAGGTTGCTCAGAGCCCCGTCCAGCCTGGCCTGGGATGTCTCCAGGGATGGTTCATCCACCACCTCTCTGGCCAACCTGGGCCAGGCTCTCACCACCCTCAGGGCCAACAATTTCTCCTGAATCTCCCTCCTTTAGTTGAAAACCATCACCCCTTGTCCTATCACAACAGGCCCTGCTCAAAAGTCTGTCCACATCTGTCTTTTAAGCACTGAAAGGCCACACTAAGGTCTCCCCGGAGCTTCTCTTCTCCAGCTGAACACCCCAACTCTCTCAGCCTGTCCTCCCAGCAGAGCTGTTCCAGCCTCGGGTCATTCCTGGGGCTCCTCTGGCCCCTCTCCAGCAGGTCCATGTGTGTCCTGTGCTGGGGACCCAGAGCTGGACCAGCACTACAGGGGGGGTCTCAAGATGCAGGGAAGTACAATTTACATCACCTTATACCATCGAAAATTTTTTCACCTTTGTGTTTGCAAACATTGATTTACAGAGGACAGAGTCATCTGTAGAGTCACCATTAGCACTACTGGGCATTTTGTGTCCCACATTGTGGGATGGAAAAGCTCTACAGCCTCAGTAACATCATCCTGGGCTGTTCCAACCATGATTCATGAGCTTGGTAAGCAGTGTGTCTACTCAACATGTTCTCCTGTTCTCCTTACATGTCTAAAGACAGTTTCATCTCACTCTGAAAAGTTGGCCCTTTAATCCGATCGTCCATAACTGAGACTCATAGTGCACTTCAGACGTTTCAGAACTTCATCTTACACAATTCTGTTTACAGAACCAAATGCTGCTCCTAATGTACTACACATCATCTGTGCAAAGTAATTATAGGATAATGAAACTCACACACATATAGAATCATAGAATCATTTTGGCTGGAAGAGACCCTCAGGATGAACATAAAATGATGTGTACCATGGCCATAAAACAGTTTTCCCACTGGCAATGCAGCCCTTATATGTTTATGTTGTATTTTAGAGTAACTCTGCTCACTTTTTTAGGCTAATAATTATTTGTGTTTTATAAGGATCACTCTGTGGCCAGAAACCAGCTGTCTGAGCAGAAAACATGATCTATCAGTAATTCCTTATTTCGGTTTTTAAGGTTAGGAGTTGAAAAAGATGCCATACCCAAATGGAACTACACAAAGAGTTAGTTTAATTTGGAAGAACATAAGTCCTGGTGTCAGAAATTGTTGAGGACGTTGAAGCAAATACCATCACTCTTCAGAGAAGAGGAATGCAATCCTTAATGGGGCTACAGCATCCAATTCGTCCCAATTTACTGCCTCCAGTAGCACAGCATTGTTGCTCAGTACTCTTATGATGCAAATCCATTTTCCTCATGAGCTTGGACTAGACCATGGATGCCAAATGAGGTGAACGGTCAGAGGTAATTCAGATACCTGCTTTTCATCTGTATTTACTCTGGAAGCTCTTTCTGTTTTCCCCAAACATGTTCCGCAACCTTGTAAAACGAGCGCTCTCATCCCCATCTCAACTCTTCAGGGAAATAGTGGTGGCTACTGAAATTCTGGTGTGATTTCCCTGCCGTAATTATCTTCAAAGACGTGGTAAATCTTCCATCATTTCTTCTTCTGCGGCTCTGGCTCCATAGACAAGTTGTGCACTTGCTAATGGGCAGAGCCTGCAGCACAGCTGGTTCTATGCTCGCTTTTTCTTGCCTCCCTAAATAACGATGTTAGTGTGCCCCAACTGAGCTAAGATTTTCTGCCAACTTACTAATGGATGTGATGAGGTTGGATCTGAATGTAGTTTAATGTCACCTGGCATGATCTGTAATCTAGATCTCAAAAGTTTGCTGGCAGCTATTTATATACAGGATCGTTGCGTTCCTGTGCAAATCGCTGACTCAGCAACGTATACACATGGCGTGAAAGCTGCCAAGCTTTCCTTTGTGATGTTGCATAGAATCAGAATCATTTGGTTGGAAAAGACCCTCAATATCATGGATTCCAACCATTAACCCACGCCTGGCTCTGCCCCATGTCCCTGAGAACCTCATGTCTGTCTGTCCAGCCCTCCAGGGATGGTGACTCCAGCACTGCCCTGGGCAGCCTGTTCCAATGCCCCACAGCCCTTTGGGGAAGAAATTGGTCCCCACATCCAACCTCAACCTCCCCTGGCGCAACTTGAGGCCGTTTCCTCTGCTCCTGGCGCTTGTTCCTGGGGAGCAGAGCCCAACCCCCCCTGGCTCCAAGCTCCTTTCAGGCAGTTCAGAGATCAGAAGGTCTCCCCTCAGCTCCTGTTCTCCAGCTGAACCCCCCAGCTCCCTCAGCCGCTCCCATCACACTTGTGCTCCAGCCCCTCACCAGCTCCGTTCCCTTCTCTCCACTCACTCGAGCACCTCAAGGCCTTTCTTGGCATGAGGGGCCCAAAACTGCCCCCAGGATTGGCGGTTTGGCCTCCCCAGGTCCCCGCACAGGGACGGTCACTGCCCTGGGCCTCCTGGCCACACCATTACTGGTCCCAGCCAAGATGCTGGTGGCCTCTTGGCCACCTGGGCACACACTGGCTCATGTTCAGCCGCTGGCACCAACACCCCCAGCTCCTTTTCCGACGGGCACTTTCCAGCATGCCTGTGGTCAGTGAGAAGGTAAAGTAATTGCCACTCTTAATATACATCTACTTGCTTACCTGGGTGTCTTAGAGTGACTTGCCTTGTGCGTACTCTCGTCTCATAATTTCCACGTGACCGAGTATGGTTAAAACCCAACCCAGCTCAGTAGCATCTCAGGTCAATTTTGTGTCCTACATGAAAATCAGGATGGATCCCGTTCTGTTTTCTGTAAGTTACCTGCATGCGTGTTAAGAAAATATTATCTATTTGCATAATCTCATCCCTTAATGGACGAATATCGGGAGCTGAATTAGCTATGGTAACCGAAATCTCCTCAGTGGTCCCTGTGGGTCAGATGGACGACTACCAGAGGTTCTAGCGCATCTTTTTACTGGAGGTTCATATATTATTTCTCTCCCTGGGGCTCTCAGACCAGCGTCCTTCCCCACTTCTCAATCCTCTTTGCAGAACAACAAGTATTCATTACAACAGGCTGATAAGCAACAGTCTTCAAAGGAGGATTCGTATTTAGTTATTCGTTGCTCCTAATTTTGACATGGCCCCAGGCTTATCGGGTTTGTCCTCAGAAGAGGGAAAGAAAAGGCAGAGATGGGCTTACTGCAGAGTTTAGTTACTCCCTAGTCAGTGAGGAACTGAAACATTTAGAAAATACGATGATTTACTTAATGACTGTGGCTTTTTCCTCAAACCAGGACCATAAAATTGTGGTTGAATATTTTCCTAATGTATTGAGGAACTTTTTGGGGTTGTTTGGGTATATGTTATGTTCTCACTTCTAGGCCTGTTGCTCACGGACGTGCTGTTCCCAGGTGTTCAGCAACATCTGCTCTTTGCTTCTGTTTCCTTAGAAAATTCCCCTCTTTTACTTGCACTCATATTCTATGGGTTGTGAGTCGACTTTCATTCACCACTGGTGAATTTGGCTCTTCCTGAAACACAGAGCAGCTTCCTTAATTAACCCAATGTTGGCCCGTCCACGTTCTGAAGCTGGGCAATAAGGTAGATGGAAATGATCTCGAATCTACGTTCTTCTCCTCCATCTGATGTGTTTCAGGACCGTGTCTTTGACACCATTGGGTACAGGGCTAAAAGGTGGAAAGGAGGTTCAAGTGATGAACTTGTTGTTGACCGGGATTAGAGATACTTAACGCTCCGCCACGGATTTCTGGGGTAACGGTGTCTTATTTCTGACTGTAAAATGGAAGAGGTCTAGAGGTGTGAAGAGAGCAGCGATATCCATGAAACTGCATTTCCCAAATGCTTGCAAGGACACAGGGCTGTGGGATGTGACCATCCTACAACTGGTGGTTGAACTGGACCTCCTGGCCCTTTCTCCGCATTTATTAAAAGGAAAACCAACTGCCGCAGAGAGGACAAGCTGGAATCGCTCATCAGCCCTTCACTGTAGATGCCTAAGGTAGGTGTCCATGGCAGGACAGCTAAACTTGGCCCTACATCCTCCTGGAGGCAGCGGCTCCATCAAGCCCCAATACTCTGGGACATCCCCAGATGGACCCTGGAGTTACCATCTCTTAGATGGGTGTTTTCATTTGACTCAATGTGGTTTTTTGGAGTAACCCATGATTTAACTGACTTGTCCTACCCCCATCCACATACTGGCGACTAATCAGTCACTCGGATGCTAATGAAAGATCGCACCATCTGTCTGCTTATTTAATGGAGTGTCCGCGTGCGGCAAATAGGAAGTAATTGGATTGACAGACACAGAGCCAGTAATTAGAGCGTTTTGTATCAGATTGGGAAAAGCAGAGGAGCGGAGAGGTGTAGCAAAGTTAATCCCATCGTGTCTGCTGTTGTAAGCTCACCAAATTCAGCCCTTAGAAACCGCTGGATGGAGTCGTTCCTCCCTGCCGTCTGCTCCAAAGCCACCCTTGCATTTGTGTTACAAACCGTTAGAATGCGATCTAATATTAAAAAAAATCAGTTTGCATGAAGATGGTGCCCATTTATAAAGCTGTCACCACAGCTACTCTATTAATAGAGCCATTTTAAAGATTTATAGTCAGCATATGTTACTTTTTACAGGGGCCAGATTGAGAGCTGTGGGGTTTGAGCATGAAGAATGTGCCGCCAGATCAGATTTTAAAATAATATGAATAATAAGGTAATTTTTACGAAGCCGTTGTGCTGAGTGGAGAGTGTGAAGTTGGGGAGGGGTTATCATTACATTTCAGTGGTGGTCAACAAACCGAATGTGATACGGCATTAAAGGAAATATGATTTAATAATTCAAAAAGCCAAAGTTAGTGAACTCCATATTTCAGATCACTTGGTGTAATAGGATGAGATTATATGATGGTTTCGTTAACATCTTTATAGATGGGTGATGCTGAAGTGTTGTATATGCATTTAATGGAGCCCTACAATATTTCTATGCAATAGGCAGGAATTAATTTAGAATTGACTGTCAAGATCGTTTAAAATTATAATGCTTTTTAAGTGTGACAGCATGTATTTTCTACCTTGCCCAATACCGACCCCATTGGTAGTAGTGAAATTGTGTTACGTGTAGCATCATGGAAAGTAAAGCATTACCTTTACTTTTATAGTAATTTGGAAAGAGAAGAAGCGATGGGATCCTGCAGGTTTGACTTCATCTCATGGTCAGAGCTGGGCAGAAAGTGCCTCTAAACGTACACGTGCCCTGGGTTCACGTCAAATAAATACATCGCCCAACTTCTAGAGAGAGAGAGATTGATTGACCAGGCTTAGTACATTTATCTTCCGGCTTCTGCGGGATTGGATTTAAATTACAAGTGGATCGACAGTGGGTAATTTAGTTCGGTGGTCATTTTGGATTATCGTCTCCATCATGAAGCAATCTTGTAACTTGGAGGCAACTGGCAGGTTTTGCTCAATGTCGGGCCAGTTTGGGGCTAGAAGCTCTTTACATTTTACTCTTTCCTGCATGTGCACAATCAGGGTTTGTTGGCATTTTAATGCTACCATACCCTTCTGCAGTATTGAGGATCTCTTGCTTTGCAAACATTAATTGCTTGTTGCGATAATAGGGAAACCGAGTCTCTTTATACTCAAACAACCCCAAAAAGTTCCTCAATAAATTAGGGAAATATTTGACCACACGTTTTCTGCCTCCACGTTCACATTATAAAGAACCTGTACTTTGCTGAAAAGGATTAAAAGGAGGTTCACAGCATATAGAGAATAAAACTACTTTATATTTGTTCTCAAAACGAACTCGAAGCCCTCATACCGTAGTTGGGAGTCTGTAGGGGGCGAAAACCCATCTCTTAACAAATACGCTGCGGGGGGTCTTTAGGATCTGAACAAAGCTCTGGTTGTTCAGATTTGATCTAAAAGACCCTGGCGAAGATGTGGATCAAAGTGAATTTGTCTGCCATAGGGGGATGGAAGAGCAACACCAAGGGATGGCTCTTGCCAGGAGCCACGAACCATACGTTGCTGTTACATCCCATACTGCGCTATAGGCACTGAAGCCGCCGTCCTCCACTTTACACCGAGGTGCTCTCAGGGAGAAGGTGTGAATCTGTCTTACAGATCTCTTTGATGAGATGTATGACTTGTAGAATAAATAAATTGCTCCAAAGCCTTGGATCCCTCTGGTATTTTTGTGGGCTTGGAGCTCAGAAGGAAATGAAGATGCCAAACAATGACTGCATTTTGGCGGTAGAAGACAGGCAAGTTTTCTCTTTATTGTTAGTAAGCATTGCATTCTCATGCTTGTTACATGCTTCTAATGCTTAAAATGTGCTCTTTGGGGTGTGTTTTGGGTTGATGCTGAGAGTCAAGTCAGAATTCCACTGTGTCCCTGCCATGTTTTCACCCATCATCAGGGTTCTTGCCTGCTGTTTGTTGCGAATAACCAAAATGTGAAGCAACCATTCTGCCTCAGTAATAAAAAGTGATGCGGTGAGAAGCGAACAAGGGTGATATTACTAATGACTTTTTAAGCCCTGTCGCAGAGAGGCAGCTTGAGTGGAAAAAGGGGATGGGAAGGGGATCCAGGAGCATCAGCATCAGGAACAGGATGAGGTGAGGAAAGGACCAAAAGTGAATCCTGTACCTGGATGTACATGTGCAACAACCAAATGATGATGACTTAGTACCTACCGGTCGTGTGTTCCTGGCCCTTTCTGATGTCAGGTAAACCACGGATCACACGTAAAGGTCCAGGTTACAACAGGGATAGGGACACGTTCAGCCACTTACTGCAGCTCGGCTGATAAGCCATAACTCAACCTTGGAGATCACCTCTCCACACCACACAGAGATGCCACCTTGGTCTGAAGTGAACCAGTTGTATCATAGAATTGTTTTGGTTGGAAAAGACCCTCAAGATCATGGAGTCCAACCATTAATCCACCCCTGGCACTGCCCCATGTCCTGAGAACCTCGTGTCCATCTGTCCAACCCTCCAGGGATGGTGACTCCAGCACTGCCCTGGGCAGCCTGTTCCAATGCCCCACAGCCCTTTGGGGAAGAAATTGTTCCCCACATCCAACCTCAACCTCCCCTGGCGCAACTTGAGGCCGTTTCCTCTGCTCCTGGCGCTTGTTCCTGGGGAGAAGAGACCAACCCCCTCCATGCTCCAACCTCCTTTTGCATAGTTGTAGAAATCCCCAAACCTCCACCAGCAATTGCAGCCACAGCTCCAGCTCGTGTTGCCTTCCCCGTAGCACTCGTGATTTGTATTTCGGGTGCGTCCTCATTAACAGAAGGAGCTGCTGTGATTCACGCTTGAGTTACTCTTCTTTTTTTGTGCCTTCAAAGAGAAGCAGCTGCACCACATCTGCTCGCAGAGGGAGCTGCTCCCGAGTCTTCCAGACGTATAAATGCTATATGCAGATTTGCGGCACTGGTAATTGCTCCGTTTCATCTGCAGAAAGGGAAATAACATCTTTGCACGAGTGGTGTCTAGAGATGGAAGAGGAATAAAGTTAGATCTCATAGGCCAGTGGATTGCTTTTTAACTGTGTAGGCTAATGCCTTTACAAATTTACAACAAGGCTCAAAACCTACCTGTTTTCTCTTTCTTAAGTAACGTGGCTGCCTTCCAATGGTCTGTACAGTAGATTTTCCCATGTTTTGCCCAGGACTGTGATGTGATGCTTTTCATAGCCTTCATTTCACAGTAACAACTCCAAGTTATGCTGCTTTGTTCCTTTGAAACCCAGTTTCTCCGGGAGGGTCACAAAACTTCAGGTTGTTCCTCTCTCAGATTTATCATTTTTGGTTATTAGCTGAGGTTTGGCAGCTGATTCCTCAAGCTCGTTCGTGCCCTCGAAGAGATGAAACGACAGAGACCACGAGATGTGACCATCATTCCAACCACCTCCCCAGAAACCTTCCATTGCCTTGGGCTTGGTGATGTTTGCGATGCGTTAATTACCCTGTGCCAGCTTCATCAAGGAAGTAATTACTCCTGTAGATGAGATTTACCTCTGACAAGATGAAAATGAAAAGCGAGGATGAGGTTTTGCAGCTGTACTTCCACATCACCTCTACTCGGCTGGGTTGGAGTAGAAGGATTCATGCCCACGCAGTTGGGTATTTATGAAGATTTGGCTGCAACAGCAACACCAAAAGCAAATTAAACCAGTTTTAAGTCCACGAGGAAGGGAATGGAAATGTGGGATGCTGTTCAAATTACACAGCTGGAAAGGTTATAATTAGAATGGTAGAATTTGCCTCCAAGGTTTGACCTCCTCAAGAAAAATCCATCGCGGTTCTGCTGACGTTGCTCATGGTTCCAGCCCGATGAGAAGCGTCTGAGCTGTAGGGTATGAGATACGCATTTCGATACATTATGAAGCTTTAGATCTAATTAGTTCTGGCTCTTCATCTTGTCAGCCAAATCCCAGCCGATATTCCCCTCTGGAGACATCAGTTGCACCAAGTCAGAAAGTCGTGTAGGTGATAGGTGAGCATTAAGTAGCCAATATTTTTAGCATGAGATGATAGCTAAATTATAATTGAATTTGTTTCTGAGTGTGTGTGGCATTTGTAGCAGCTCGGAGGCAACAAAATCCTTAGTTTTTCTTTATACCTGCCTGGAAAGGAGGTATTTCTTACCTCAGTCTCATGGATGAGCAGCTAGAAATAATCTTTAAAGCTTGTATTTTTTAGCTACTGTTAAAAAAAAGAAGTTGTGGACTATTTCATTTCCAGCACTAAAGGTGTCAGCTCAGTGGGGACACGCTCGGGAGCCTTTACATTAACCAAAAGCTTTAGCAGGTAGTGGAGCTTTCTTTGCTCGAGGATTTCTGTGTGTATAGGGGAGGGACTGAAGTGATGGGGACTGACGGTGTAATCAGCCCCTTTGCCCCAAACAGCCCATCAAACTCACCTTGGTGGTGCACTTAAAACTTAATATTTTACTGAAAAATGCCCCAAATTGGGTGCTTTCTGTTAACAGTAATCATTTGCCATAGTTGTTACCTTCCTGGATCTTTTCTATGCTATATAACATTTCAAAATAACAGAAAATTTATGCTATTTGTCTCATATTTGCTGCATGTTTTTTTCTGGGTTTATTAAGATTTTAAATGCACTTTGTGTAGCTGAATCTCCATTGAGTGTCCCAGAGCTGTTTGCACTATTTTAATGATGATTATAATTTTAATCACATTTTGGGTGACCTAGAGAAGAGCTTAAAACTTTAGTCGTGCTGTTGTCCCCGCATACAGCTCCCTTTGTACTTCCTTCATACGGAACCAGCTCTGTTATCTTGCATGTAGCCTTAGTATTTATCAGCAGTGTGTTCCTCAGTGAAATATCTAGAATAGGATAGGATAGGATAGGATAGGATAGGATAGGATAGGATAGGATAGGATAGGATAGAATAGAATAGAATAGAATAGAATAGAATAGAATAGAATAGAATAGAATAGAATAGAATAGAATAGAATAGAATAGAATAGAATAGAATAGAATAGAATAGAATAGAATCGAATCGAATAGAATCGAATCGAATCGAATCGAATCCGGATTAGAATCGAATCCTGATTAGAATAGAATCCTGATTAGGATAGAATCCCGATTAGGATAGAATCCTGATTAGGATAGGATAGGATAGGATAGGATAGGATAGGATAGGATAGGATAGGACAGCACAGCACAGCATAGAATAGAATAGAATAGAATAGAATAGAATAGAATAGAATAGAATAGAATAGAATAGAATAGAATAGAATAGAATAGAATCCTGTTAAGCTGATAAGGTAGCAAAATAATGATCTATGGTGCAAAACAGTGTGTTTTCTATTACTTTAGTACCTATTTGATTGATCGTCAGTACCAATCAATCTTTGGTCTATGTGCTGCAGTGATTTTTTTTTTAATTTGATTTCATTTGTTGTATTTGGTGTGTGTGTAATGGTTAATACTTTTTGGTATGGGAGCATCAGTAGGTCTCACTACGGCAGGGAGAGAGGATGGATGAGACTGTGGGATGGTTGAGCAGTAGGTTTTATTCCAACTAGATTGTTAAGTGAGCTGAATATACTGAAATAATTGCTCAAGAGCAGCAATACCGGTTTGGTTGCACAGAGTTACTGAAATTGCCTCTTTGCTGGGCAGCGTTATCGCAAGGGTGGTGAATTATGGATCAGAGCTGTATCTTCTTGGTTATCAAAGAGCTTGGCAGGAGAACATCATCTTGCTCTCCCTTCTGAGCCCGCACCTTGAATCCTGGGGACAGTTTTGGGCCCCTCAGGCCAAGAAAGCCCTTGAGGTGCTGGAGTGAGTGGAGAGAAGGGAACGGAGCTGGGGAAGGGGCTGGAGAAGGAGGTTGAGGTTGGATCTGGGGAACAGTTTCTTCCCCAAAGGGCTGTGGGGCATTGGAACAGGCTGCCCAGGGCAGTGCTGGAGTCACCATTCCTGGAGGGTTGAACAGATGGAGATGAGGTTCTCAGGGACATGGGGTAGAGATCCACTTGGCAGTGTTGGGTTATGGTTGGACTCAATGATCTTGAGAATCTTTTCCAACCAAAGCAATCCTATGACTCTGTTGACCCTCTCCCAAAACAACCACTGTTGGTTTGGGCTTTCTGAATGGGGAATGAACAATCGGGGATCTTCCAGGTTTCTCTCTTAGTTTGAACGTGTCTTCAAACCTTCAAGAACCTCTAGTCTTGGATATTTTAGCTCTAATTCCATCTAATGGCACTTTCCGTTCTGTCAGTAATCAGTATCCAGTTCAAGGAATTTCTGATATTTGCTCAGTATTTCTGTATATTGTGTAAGCTCAGCAAAACCTTCTTTCCAGGTATTTGGGTGTTTTATGACTGAGATAGAGGGAAAAGAACAGTTTAGGATCATACAAAAAACAAACCAAGCTGAAATGTAAATTTGGGCTGAATGTCTGTAACAATTTTCTTAATAAGCTTTCGGAATATTTCAATTTTTTGCTGTCAATTTGTTTTTTTGAGGAGGGAAATTTCAGACAGTATTATCATCATCATTAAAACAGGAGTGGTTAATGCTCTGCGCTTCCAATGACATGTCTTCAGCTCCTTTTAATGATCTTTTTGAAGACGTATGGTAACAAGAAGGCAGAAGGAAGCTTAGGGAAGGTGAGAACTGTAGCTTTCTAAATCAATCATATATTCTTTTTACATTTTATGTTCTTCATTGCATACTTTACGCCTAGCTAAGACGGTCCTCATAGCCAATTAAGTTGTGAATTAGAATGAATTAAATTTTATGAAATGGTTTGCTTTTTTTTCCTATTTTTTAAATCCAAATGACTGTCATTTTTAAAAAGAGACTTCATGTTACTGACGGTGCTTTTCTGTCTAAGGGGAATGCTTCATTGCAGCCGCACATCACCTCCAATGCTTTCACAGGAGGAGAAAACAAGTGAAAAAATGTGCATCATTTTGAAAATGCAGGTTCTGAATTCAGGATAAGATGCAGATGTGTATATTTTATTTTGTTTCCATTTGATCTCTTCAAGAAGTCCATCCTGGCCAGACGTCTCATCAAATTATCCTTCAGAGCAGTGACTTCCCCACGAGCCTTTTTAGGATTTTGGGTCATTCCCAATGATATTTCACAGAATCCCAGAATGTGAGAGATTGGAAGGGCCCTGTAAAGCTCATCCAGTGCAATCCCCCCATGGAGCAGGAACACCCAGCTGAGGTTCCACAGGAAGGGGTCCAGGCGGGTTTGAATGTCTGCAGAGAAGGAGACTCCACAACCTCCCTGGGCAGCCTGGGCCAGGCTCTGACACCCTCACCGGGAAGAAGTTTCTTCTCATATTGAAGTGGAACCTCTTGTGTTCCAGTTTGCACCCATTGCCCCCTTGTCCTATCATTGGTTGTCACCTAGAAGAGCCTGGCTCCATCCTCCTGACACTCCCCCTTTCTATATCTGTAAACATGAATGAGGTCCCCCCTCAGTCTCCTCCAGCTCCAGAACCCCAGCTCCCTCAGCCTTTCCTCACACGGGAGATGCTCCACTCCCTTCAGCATCTTTGTTGCCCTGCGCTGGACTCTCTGCAGCAGTTCCCTGTCCTTCTGGAGCTGAGGGGCCACAACTGTACACAATATTCCAGGTGTGGTCTCCCCAGGGCAGAGCAGAGGGGCAGGAGAACCTCTCTGACCTACTGACCACCCCCTTCTAACCCACCCCAGGTACCATTGGCCTTCCTGGCCACAAGGGCCCAGTGCTGGCTCATGCTCACCCTACTGTCCCCAGGACCCCCAGGTCCCTTTCCCCTACACTGCTCTCTAATAGGTCATTCCCCAACTTACAATTTACAGTGATTCTTATCCAAAATCTGGTTACACATCTCATTCTGCATTTTTTTATTCAGAGAAAGCGTTTTTTTGCATTTTGCCGGTCTGCCGTACGCAGTGATTATGTTAAATAAATGTAATTTTGCAGCGCCGGGGGAATTTTCTATGCACGTGAGTCATTCTCTCACACATAGAGAATCCACCTCACGGCGTGTAAACCTTGGTAGTTTTCCCTTCAGCTTTTGTGTGGCGATGAGAGGTGGTTTGAAATGCGGTCGTTGTTGGCGTTTCAGAAACTCTACTGAATTACACCTGAACGGTTCTTTTTCCAGTAGAATAATCAGGGCAAATTGGAAGGGAATCGAAGCTGTTCCTCCAAGGCCCTTCTTTGCATCCCCATCTTGCAGTGACCTATATCTCAAATTTCACTGTTTGGAGAGTAAAAAGAAAATAGGAGGGTATAAAAGGGCTCCGTGACACAGCCTTTCACCATTGCAATGGGTTTTCATTGAGGTTTTCTTGGTCATTTGGATTTATGTGTGTGCAGATATGTCTAAAACCCATTTAAAGAATCACAACCAGACCTTCCCTGGTGCTCTGCGTTATTCAAACGCCAAGAAGATTTCTCCACTTCGATTTTCACGCGTTTTCTATGAGTGTGTCATTGCCTAAAATGTGATTTCTTACCGTGTTCACACACAACCATAAATGTTCATCTCTGGGATAGCCATGGGTCAGATTGCTTTTTGGACATCTTAATAGTTACATGGATAGTTTGAATGGCTAAAATTGGAGCATTTGGGAAAGTACTCATGGAATTCTTTTTTAGATGCTGTTGAATGTTTTTTCTTTATAAAGACTGAATTATGTTTGAATAAGTATTTGAAATTTGGATAAACAAATAGCACAGTATGTGATTGTCAATGCATGTTTCTGCCAAGCACAAAATAGAAAATACCTGTGAGGTCTTTAATGCCACTCGATACTTCTTATTTCTAAAACTTCATTCTCAGTTCCTTGTCATTTGGCTCGTCTTTCATTGCCAACCGAGGCTAAATATTGTTTTAGAAAAACGTGTCTGAAATGCTTGTTCTTTCTGAGAATGAGGAGAAGAAACACATCGTACATGTTGGCAAATTCTCGTGACCTTTTCTTTGGCTGGGAATTTGCATCTCCGCATTTCGCAGTGAGAAGAGCTGTTGTGTGAAGGGTGCGCCTTTTGCCATTCCCCTGAAAATACCCCAAAATTTGCATTACTTTTACATCTTGGAAGAAATGAAACCCTCAGACTCTCTTAAGAGGCTTCCGGTCGGTAGAAGTTGAAGTTCCTGGTGGGCACAATTCTGCCCGTAGCGATCCAGGACCAAGCCAAGGACAAGAACGTTGCAAAGGTGCCAAGGACTCCACTCATGGTGGTTTTGGGGCTTCCATACCTGTAGGGTTCCATCCGCCTGGAGGAGGACGCTTCCTGATATAAGCGCCAAGAAGAGAGGAGAAATGTAAAACAAATGAGATTGGGAGCCAAGGAGGAGCAGAGAACCAGTGGCCGAATTCCCACAAACAGGAACCATAAGAAGAAAGGAGAAGGCAGGAAGAAGGAATCTTGGAAGCAGTGCTGACAGCCCCTTTGTGGCAGAAGCATCTCACTTGGTGTCACAGTGACTCAGGCAGGTGACAATTGGCTGCTGGTGCATGTTACTCCAGTCACGCTGCAGGGAGTTGCAAAGTCCCAGAGCTGTGACATTTGCTGTGCGAGCGCCGACCATCCTGTTCTGAGGACAAGACAAGGATCTGCTGATGAGAGCAATAGTGTGTCAACATGTAATTAAAAATGGTACTGCAACGTCTTACAAAGCAAGCCCAACCAAGGTGACACAAGTGACTCCAATTCTTGCTTTTCCAAACTTGTCAGTGTTTGACTTACGTAGAACCATAGAAACATTTTGATTGGAAAAGACTCTCAAGATCATTGAGTCCAACCATTAACCCAACACTGTCACTGCCCCATGTCCTGAGAACCTCATCTCCGTCATTCAACCCTCCAGGGATGGTGACTCCAGCACTGCCCTGGGCAGCCTGTTCCAATGCCCCACAGCCCTTTGGGGAAGAAATTGTTCCCACATCCAACCTCAACCTCCCCTGGCGCAACTTGAGGCCGTTTCCTCTGCTCCTGGTGCTTGTTCCTGGGGAGCAGAGCCCGACCCCCCTGGCTCCAAGCTCCTTTCAGGCAGTTCAGAGATCAGAAGGTCTCCCCTCAGCTCCTGTTCTCCAGCTGAACCCCCCAGCTCCCTCAACCGCTCCATCACATTTGTGCTTCAGCCCCTTAGATTAATCTGAATAATCCTCCCGATACAAAACACGTAGGGTGCATCACTGTTGCAACGTAATGTGCTTGAAGGATTCTTGGTGCAAATCTGCTGTACCTCTTTATCTGAAATCTGGTGATGCTTGGGCACCTTGGTCATCTGCTCCGTGGGGTTTTCCTCTTGGTGGGTGAAGGTTGGAGCTGCACAGTGGCTGCCTCAAGTGCTCCTTTTGCAGAGCAGATGTGGGACTTATTGGTGAAGATACAGTGAGGGGGTCCTTGAACCACAGCAGATCACAGAAAACTGGATCCCAGTTGTCATTTTAGGCTGCACTAAGCAGTAATGTATTATACCATTGTAATATCAAATTTCTGAACTCTTAGGGCTGTTCCCTGCTCAAAGAGATGCTCTGACATCCATCCTACACTTTTCTTCACTTCTTTTTCCTTTGGTAGAGATCTTTTGATTAAATGAACACTTCAGAAATGGTCGGTTTTCCGTTACCATTATCATTTAATCAAGCTATCCGTGAACATTCAAACTTGAGGTCTCTTATCCATATCCTCTAGTCCTCCATAACTTGCACAGTTTCATTCTTAATAACTTTTTCCTGCTTAAATCTGCTTTCCTAAGCTCTTGACCATTTGTTCTTCATCACAAGTGTTGCTGAGCACTCCTAATGACTCTTGCAGAGTCCTTGCTCTGTGCAGCTTTCTCGTAATCCATGATTACTTTATGGTTTGTATCAAGTAAAATTGCGGTATATTTTTCATCCTTACCAGTATTAATTGAACCACTGTTGTCTTGTCTACGCCAAGAAATTAAAGCCTATTAGAACACGTCAACCACCAGGAATCCATTCTCTAATCAAGGTTTGCTGGAGATTAAGATGTTGGTCTTTCAGAGGGATCTGAAATGACGATTAATACCAGGTAATGGGAATCAAAACTCCTTGATTACACCTTTCGCCAGCGCTGACCTTTCCTACGACCTCACACAAGTAATTTAGTCGCTGGTATAGGAACCACTTAGAAACTCCATCAAGCTATTGTGGGATAAGCAGTTGCCGTAGGTCAGCACATCTGAGCCTTAATAGTTAATGTGGCCGTTCTCCCTCTAAAAGTTTCCTTCCATTTCTGTTGGTTTAGCCATTTTTAAGCATGTGCTGGATTTTATTAAGAGTTTAAAAGTTGTTCCCCTCGCTTCACTGAAAGTTGCTTGTTTCAAAGCTGCTGTGCCTCTCCTTTCCCACCTGGAAGAAGTATTATGGTATTTCATTGCACGGTGCAGGTCTTTTAAGAGTTAATTCACTTTTTTTCAGGGAGTTCTATCTGTCACAAGCGCTGTGTAAATAAACTTAGCAAGAAAGAGTGGAGAACAGTACAGATTTATTGGCAGACATGAGAAGAGACAGTAAGTTAGTTTAATAAGGTCCCATCAACCTTGACAACGTTCCCTTAAGGACGTCAGTGGTTGTCACTCCAAGCTGGTGACATTAGGTCTATGATTTCAGAGCTAAGCGTGGTCGTGATCTCTCTGCTCTCTTCCCACATGACTCTTCTGTTTCTTTGTTTGATAAAACCGATTCATGGTATCGATCCATGAAAGCCAGGGAATAAAACTGCCGTCCCTTGCATTTCTCACCATGCAGCGTCTCTCTTTGGAGACATCATCTGCAAATTTAACCGTGAATAGGTCTCCCTGTGGAAGCAATAACTGGATCAGCCCAAATGTATCACTCTAGACTGATGGAGTCAACATCACGGAGGCTTTAGGGAGCAAATTGTTGAGATTGAATGAAATCGTGCTGCCAAAATTGACAGGAGCTGCTCAGTCAGTTATCTGAAAGGGGCTGAAAATTACGGACACTTAAACAAACCTCATTGAAGTGTTTTGGCAAATGTTTAGTGGTGAGCACCTCTGATAGACACTGACCATGCTGGAGCTGGTAGAGGTGCCTCAATTGGAAAAACCAAAGCCTTTTCTAGTGAAGAAGAGGTGGGTTTCGGGGTGCACAGGATGCATTGGGGGATCCAAGGTCAAACATTTGCTTCTGCTGCCACTGTGTGAAATTTCTCCCTTTGGACAGCATGGCTCAATCCATTCTGACTCCTGATGCTCAATTCCTAATCATTTTGATACATCCCATTTTGAAAGCAAGAGTCATTTCTAGAAGAAACTCCTATGTGTTGAACAGATGGCATCGCTGAGCTAAAGATACTTTGCAGGAGGAGATGGCAAATGTTTTGTGTTAAAACATTCCCTGAATGGGCATGCTGTTCTGCGTACGCAGGAATGGGATCCCAGCATGAGACAATAACACATAATAAAAATATAGTATAATGCAGACATACATAATGCAGTATGATATCAGCATCATGCATATGCATTGCTTTTTTTCAGTTATATCTCTAGACTTTCAGCTGAAATATCTTTCTGTTCAATTTGGGGATGGGGAGCTCACCTGTGGGAATCGAGCGGCCAACATCAAAATGAAGTTTGTCTTTTCAAAGGCATTTCTGCCATCCTGGATATTTTTCATGGGGGTTTTATTTTTAAAAAGACACCTTTCCAGCATGTCTTAAATAGAGCGGTCAGTGATTTTTGGACCAATAAACACAAATTGTTCCCAAGTTGTGGGTTTTCACCAGGTCCCATTTTGTCTGCCCTTCAGCCACTGAGTCTTCTTCTCACCAGCTGTTGGCATTTTATATTTGGGTTTTTGAATGCTACCTTACAGAGCTTTTCTACTCGTCGTGGTTTCACTACATTGCATCCTTCCCTTCCTGTTTTCCAGATTTATCCAGGAGATCGAGCACGCCATGGAGCTTGGCCCAACCAAGCAGTGTCCGCTCCGCGAGTTCCTCACCATGTACATCAAGAACATCTTCCTCAATCAGGTCCTGGCTGAGATCAATAAAGAGATCGAAGGCGTTACGAAGGCATCTGACCCCCTGAAGATATTGGCTAATGCAGATACCATGAAGATCCTCGGTGTGCAGCGGCCTCTTCTGCAGGTAGGAGCTGAGTGAAGTGCAGGGTGTCACTCGTTGTCCATGTCTAACCGTGACCTGGCTGTACATCCACTGAGGAAAGACATGGACCTGTTTGAGCGGGTCCAGAGGAGGCCATGGAGATGATCTGAGGCTGGAACAGCTCTGCTGGGAGGACAGGCTGAGAGAGTTGGGGTGTTCAGCTGGAGAACAGAAGCTCTGGGGAGATCTTAGAGCAGCCTCCAGTACTGAAAGGCGACCTGCAGGAGAGACGGGAAGGAGATTTTACAAAGGTGTCTAGTGATAGGACAAGGAGTAATGGCTTGAAGCTGAAAGATATTTAGATTAGATATTAAGAAGAAATGCTTTACTGTGAGGGTGGTGAGACACCGGCACAGGCTGTCCAGAGAAGCTGTGGATGCCCCATCCTAGAAGTGTTCAAGGCCGGGTTGGACGGGGCTCTGAGCAACCTGGTCTGGTGGAAAGGGTCCCTGGTTGGAAATCAATGATCCCTTCCAACCCAAACCATTCTATGATCTGTGACCAAATATTTGTCTCAACATTTAGTGTGTAACTGTGATCTATTCCCGTGTCACTGCTGATGTAGTCTTTCCTCTGCCAGTCTCTGTATGCAGGTTGGTAGGTGTACATACATTAAGGGCTCTTACGTTTTGCTTGTGCAACAGGAGGGCAATGAAACACTGGCCCAATTTGCCCAGAGAGGTGGTGGATGCCCCATCCCTGGAGACATCCCAGGCCAGGCTGGATGGGGCTCTGAGCAACCTGAGCTGGTGAAGATGTCCCTGCTCATGGCAGGGGTGGCACTGGGGGAGCTTTGAATGTCCCTTTCAACCTAGACTATTACAGAATCACACACTGGCTGGGTTGGAAGGGACCTCTGGAGATCACCCAGTCCAACGCACCTGCTAACGCAGGATCACCAGAGCAGATCACACAGGAAGGTGTCCAGGTGGGTTTGAATGTCTCAGAGAAGGAGACTCCACACCCTCTCTGGGCAGCCTGGGCCAGGCTCTGGCACCTCAAAGGAAAGAAGTTTCTCCTCATGTTCAGATGGACCCTCCTGTGCTTCAGTCTGTGCCCGTTGCCCCTCATCCTGTCGCTGGGCACCACTGAACAGAGTCTGGTCCATCCTCTGACACCCACTCTGGAGATATTTATAACCATTGATGAGATCCCCTCTCAGCTTCTCTTCTCCAGCTCAACAGCCCCAGCTGTTCCTCATCAGAAAGATGCTCCAGACCCTTCATCCTCTTCACAGCTCTCCTCTGGACTCCCACCTGTAATTCCTTGTCCTTCTTAAACTATGTAGTTAATTCTATTATTCTATATGTCTCTTGTTAAATATATCAAGCCACCGGCAATCTTCACTTCTTGCTGGGCACGTGCCATTATTAAAGCACCTTGTAACCACTGCTTTCTTAAACCCCTCCCATAGAAGTTCATTTTCAAGATTTTCAATGTGTGCCACCCTTAGAAGTTCTGGGGACACTTGGAGTATTTGGGACTAAATACACATACCAAACTACCAGGAGGAGCAGAGATGAGGTTCACTACCACCCAAGTGTGGCGTGTTTGTGATTGATGTGCTGCTATATTGCTTCTCCAGCCAGATCAGAGAGATTTGGCTTTGTAGTTAGAGCACTTACATGAGAGGTCGCTTTTGAAACAGCTTTTTCAAGCTCTAATGTAGAGTAGTAATAATAACAACAAGCACAGTTCTCATCCCAACTACCTGAGTAACAGGACTGTATGGAAGGCCCCCAAAAATTCTGAATTATACGCGTTGCATGGGACTGAAAGGAATGAACTGACTGCCGGCTCTGACTCTTGCTGTGATTTGGGTCAAGCCCTTTTAATCCTTTTAAATTATTCCCTCTTATCTGTAAAATCGGCTCCTCAGGGGTGAATAATATTTGCAAAGCTCTTAGGAAGTAGCACGCATCTCCCCAGGTTTATACAGCTGCTTTCTGTCTAAGTTTATAACTGTAAAACATGTATATTATAATGCTGTATAATAATAATAATAATAACTATCATTATTTGGGGGGAAAATCACTAGAATTTTTGCATGTATTAATGGTCACTAACGCTATTCCTGTTCTGGGTGCCATGGCTATGGGGTGGTTATTTCAGAGGCAAAGTGAAATTAGATCCCAGCAGAGAGTTTTCACAGAATCACAGAATGGAGTGGGTTGGAAAAGACCTCAGAGCTCATCCAGTCCAACCCTTGGTCCAACTCCAGTCCACTGACCAGATCATGGCACTAAGTGCCATGGCCAATCTCAGTTTCAAAACCTCCAGGGCCGGTGAGTCCAGCACCTCCCTGGGCAGCCATTCCAATGCTGACCACTCTCTCTGCACAGAATTGCTTTCTAATCTCCAGCCTCAATTTCCCCTGGCAGAGTTGAAGCCCATGCCCCCTTGTCCTATTGCTGACTGCCTGGTAGAAGAGCCCAATCCCCCCTGGCTAGAACTGCCCTTCAGGTCGTTCTAGAGAGTGCTGAGCTCACCTCTAAGCCTCCTCTGCTCCAGACTGAACAAGCCCAGCTCCCTCAGCCTCTCCCCATAGGGCTTGTGTTCAAGTCTTGTTGCTCTTCTCTGGACCCGCTCCAGCACTTCAATCTCTTTCCTGAGCTGAGGGGCCCAGAACTGAACACAATACTCCAGGTGTGGCCTCCCCAATGCAGAGTACAGGGGAAGGATCACTGCCCTTGTCCTGCTGACCACACTGGTTTGGATACAGGACAGGATACCACTGGCCTTCTTGGCCACACTGTTGGCTCCTGTTGAGCTTCCTGTCCATTAGTCCCCCCAGGTCCCTTTCTGCCTGACTGCTCTCCAGCCACTCTGTGCCAGCCTGGAGCACTGCAGGGGGTTGTTGTGGCCAAAGCGCAGGACCCGGCACTTGGCCTTGTTGAACTTCATCCCATTGGAATCAGCCCATTTTTCCAGTCTATCCAGATCCCTCTGCAGAGCCCTCCTGCCTTCCAGCAGCTCCACACTCCCTCCCAATTTGGTGTCATCAGCAAATTTGCTGATGATGGTCTTTCTCTTCTTTCGTTTTCTGTCACGAGAATTAAGCTCAGTGAGAACCCAAACTCAACCTGCACGGGCATCCGACCTTATCGAGAGCTGAAAATACTTTATGGTAACATTAACACACAAACTTTGGAGCAGGACCCTGGAGGTTGTTAACCCTACAGATTTCTTTGAGATTCTTAGTGCAATGATGTATTTTTGTGGGTTGCGGCTTCATTTGTAGCCATGAAAATGTGTTCTGTATTATCAATATATTTTCTTACAGTTCATTTGGGGTTGAAGACTCTCGGCCAGTTCCTGTAATTTGTTTCTCATGATGGATGGAAATAATTTTGAACTGGAATTATTCTTGGTCAAAATGTACCTGGTCAGAAGGTCTGCCTGTTCCCAACATTATAGACGGGTCATTTTGTGAAAGAGAAGACAAATTGCTGCCTCTTTGAACCAAGTGATCCAAATAGCTCCCTAAAATAATTTTATTGATTTTACATTAAAAGAAATTGACAGTGCTGGAGCCTGAAATTTTTGCCCTCATCACCTTGTGGGTATGATGAAAATATGATGTATAGTGGGAATGAGCCTTTTGCTCTCCCAGCGACGTCGTTCATGGTTCAACCATCCCACTCTTTGCTATCCCCAAGATCTTTCTGAAGCTCCTGCGATAGGAGCCGGCGCTGTGATTTGAACAGTTTGATCAGCCCCCCCCGCCCAGGCTGATAACGGCTGCTTTTTGATAACTATCAGCACGTGTTTGAACTGAAGTAGCTTGTAGATAAGAGGTTTTCGGGCATCCTGTGCCGTCGCGTCCTCACAGGTGAATCATCTGTTTCTGTAAAGATTATGCTTTGAAAGAAAATAGTAGCTGCCCTTTGTAAATGTTGCATTTGAGGAGGAGGAGGATGGTCTTGTTCGCCGTTCTTGTATCCTTAAATGTAAAATACTATAAATCCCTTTCGTCCTAAAGCTGACTGAATAACCATGAAACTAATTTATCTCAAAATTATTCCGCATTCAACCTCATGCTGTAAGTGTTGAAATCAATACTAAATTAGGCTACGAGCAGCTCGACAGCTTCTAATACAGCCTGCTCTTGTATGGCTGCCCCGGGAGGTGGTGGACTCGCCGTCCCTGGAGGTTTTTAAACTGAGATTGGACACGGCACTTAGTGCCATGATCTGGTCAATGGACTAGAGATGGACCAAGGGTTGGACTCGATGATCTCTGAGGTCTTTTCCAACCCAGTCGATTCTGTGATTCATGTCAAGGTGATAAATCTTGGTGGTCACTGCTAATACTGACCTTAAAAACATGTTTCTCTGTCTCCATCCAACAAAAACAAAAGGTGCAAGTGGCTTTGATCTGAACATGCAGCTTTTTGCAGGATAATGACTTGCTGGAGCTAATTACCCCACTGCTTATCCCAGGCATGAAGTCACTCGCTTATGTCTTCCAAGGAGACATCACTGGTAGCTTGAACATCTTTTCTTCCTGTCAAATGTAGATTGGATATTAGGAAAGAATTCTTCCCCAAAGGGTTGTGGGGCATTGGAACAGGCTGCCCAGGGCAGTGCTGGAGGCACCATCCCTGGAGGGATTGAACAGATGGAGATGAGGTTCTCAGGGACATGGGACAGTGCCAAGGATGGGTTATGGTTGGACTCGATGCTCCTGAGAGTCTCTTCCAGCTGAAATGATTCCATGATTCTAAATTACTGCTTATTCAGAAGGATGATCACAGTGAGTGGTGTTTAAATGACTCACCAGTAGCAATGGGTGCCTACTTTGGTAGCGAGTGGATGTTACTATTTATTAGCGTAAACTAATTAGTTGTCTTTTCAGGTTGGCTTCCAGTGATCAAAATCCATTAAGGAGCAGACATGGCTGATCAGTTGGGTCTTTCCCATTCAGGGACTTCTGAGGCAGCACCTGTTGTTCTGATCCTTGTATTTCAATTTTATATAGCGTCTAAAACACTGTAAAGTGTTTTGCAGATGTTTTCATCTCTTGCGTGGTATATCTCTGTCCATCATGGTATATCTCTGTCCATCATGGTATATCTCTGTCCATTGTGGTATATCTCTGTCCATCATGGTATATCTCTGTCCATCATGGTATATCTCTGTCCATCGTGGTATATCTCTGTCCATCATGGTATATCTCTGTCCATCATGGTATATTTCTGTCCATTGTACATCCAAAAAGTCAAGAGGTTAAGACCCACCAACTGCATCCGTGGCAGAATTTCCAGCTGAATCCTCTTTTTCAGTTTGAAATAAGAGTCAAAAGTATCCCTCTGTTAGACTCTGACTCTTTCTATTGCTTTCAATATTTCTTTAGACAATTTTTCCTCTAGGGGGAACATTTAATGTGGTTTCTGCCTTTTGTGGGAGCTTTTACAAGGCTCTCATGTAAGTCATCTGCAGATGCGTTAAGTTCTCCACTGGGGCTGATCGCGGAGCTCTATGTTATATAAAAGCAATCGCTAGCTTAAGGCAAACTGTTACGGCAGTGCTTCAATTTATTTTAAAAATCAAGTTTAACTTGCACATTCAGTAAAACCCAGGTAGAGGACGGATTTAAGTTGCATATGGACATACTGAAGCAGCCTCGCAGGCAAAATTATCTTCTTCCTCTCCGGATCTGGAAAAGCAAAGTCAGGTTTTACAAACCATCCCACGCATGTGACTCATGTTTCACCTGAAGGAAAAAGTCATGCATTTGAGGTCTCTGTAGCGCATTAATCGCTGCGGTCACTGGGTATCTGTTCCATAGGTGGGTACAATCTCATTCGTTCAGCACTGAATCCGGGTTAATATTCCCCATCTCTCATGACGTGAGGCTCAACACCAAGCTGGTCTTGGCCATGTGGTTTGTATGTCGAACATGTGAGAACTTCTCTCCTAGCTAAACTTTTTGAGAGCTGGTAAAATCACCTGGAACGTGCTCTGATAGAAATTAGCACCACAGAGAAATGGAAAAGCCCAGGTCTTGATAGAGAGCAGTAAGAGTTGGGGACAAAATTACTTGACCACGGTCCTGCCTGAGACCACCAACTTGTTTTGTTCACCTCATATGACAGCAGTTTTCGGCCTATACCAACCCAGATTGGATTTGACCTTCATCACTGATGAGTTGCCACGATGTCCAGATCTTCAATAACCATATTTTTTAGTATTTACATACCGAGTATCATAGGATTGCAGTTACGTTAATTCCAAAGGACCTCTGGGAGTTGGTCTCATCTGCTTGAACCTCTGGACCAGAACCAACGTGTGGCCAAGACCACAGGTCAGTTGTGGCGTCATCTCAGTGAATCTTCAAAAATTCCAGAGATGAAGCCGTTCTGCACCGGTGTCCTGTTGGAAAGCTTTTTCCCAGCCCCAGCTTTTGGCTGCTGTCCCTTATTATGTCACATGTACGATGTATAAGAGACCAGGAGGCTTCGTTTAAGTCACTTATTATTTTTACTTGTGCAAATTTGAAGCCTACATGTGGTGCAGCTCTTACATCCATGTAAACGCCATTAGGTGTGAAGCACAATAACTAATCTGAGGACCATATTATGGCTTTCACACTTCTCCCTATGGTTGTATCTTGTTATGGGTGACCTCTGGTTTAAATTATTCTGGTGTTATTAAAATATACCTCCCCTTTTTGTGCTGCTAGGGTCAGTCTAGCCACAATGGAAGTGTGTATGGAGGGGTCGTGTCAGTAAGTCTAACCAAAGATGTTATGGGCAAAACAGACCTGTTAATAAAAAGACATCACCCAGTTTTGTACCTCTTAGCAATTACATTGCGCTTTTGATTAGTAAATCTTGAATGTTTTTTTCAATAATTTAGATTAAGGCATTTAGACGAGGTTCTTAGGGATGTGGTTTAGTGCTAGAGTTAGGTCATGGTTGGACTCGGTGATCCTGAGGGTCTCTTCCAACTGAAATGATTCTGATTCTGGTTAATTGGTTAAATTATCTATTCAAAGACGGCCTTTCTAACATGGCTTTTTCTCTCAGTCTGTGCCTTTGTAGTGCATCAACCAACATTGTTCCTAGGATCCAAGAGCTAATAATTCAGCTTGAATTCATACCGTTAGTTTTGCTCGCTCGGGGTTGTGTCTGCTGGGTTATTTCAGAGTATGACCAAGGCTGGGAAAGCTCCGTTTCCAACCTTGAGCTCTGGGTTTGAGCAAAGCGACGACCATTGCTCTGCACGTCCTTGGGAACCGGCAGCTTCAGGTTGGAAAAGCCCAGAGGTGAGGAACCTGCCTGGAACGGGGTCAAACCTTGTGTTTTCAGGGTGGGTTGGAGTACACAGACCGGCTGCTGTCTCTTCTGATCTTTCTGCGGCAAGCGGAAGAAAAGTAATAGCTTCTGACACATCCGCTGACAGGGACAGGAACTGTCAATCCCACCTTCGTAAAGTTGCCTTTTTTGAGAATTATTTGACTTTCCCAGCTATCAAAGGCATCCTCAGTTCCTGGCCTGCATGGGAAGAGCAGCCAACAGTCAAGGGCAGTGCAGGTGTCTCCATGACCAACGTGAATCCATGGGGATCGGCTGCTCTAAGGGAGCAGAAGGGACATTCGACCCACGAGGTCACCCGGAATGGGTGCGAGGAGAGATTGGCTTTGCCTCTGCACATTTTCTATCTCTCTTGGCTTTTTCTGGTCATTAGTCTGATAAATGAGACTCCAGCCAAAGTGGAAATAGAATCATACTCTCATTCTCACATGCCCTGGCAAAAAATGAAGAAAAGAGAGAAATAAAAAGTAACCATCACTTTCTTCTTGGCCTTGGAGATTGACATCTCACCAGCAGGTCCTGTCTGTGTCAACCCAATTCCCTGGACAGCTTTTGGATTAATCCCATCTCCGTAGATGTGGTATCTGATGAGCTGGGTGGGCTTTTTGCCCTTCTCTCTAACTCCTGAATTAACACGAGACTTTCAGGTGATGGGAGAAACATCCACATCTCGTACGATCAAACCTTTCAAGGGACCTTTTCTGTCATGGCATTTACAGCGTTCACCCTCACCCTGGGCTGTACAGATGGTTTTCAGTGGCAGTTCATCAGTCACTAGACTGGTAGACCCACTATCACTTCCCTGTAAGTTACTCTTTTCTTAATATTTTTTCCTCTCATAGTCTTTATTTTTTTCCAAAGTTGGGAGTAAACAACATGTATCTGCTCCAACCTTGGTTACAGGCCTTGACTGATTATTTTAATTACCAAAACAGCCCAGCCAGGCTCCTTCAGCAACGGTATTGTGCTTGTAAATCCTCATTTTGCCTCACATGGCTGAGCCCACACGTCTGGTGTCAGAAAACGGCCCCTCTTATCTTTCTGTCCAGAGGAGAAGCCATTTCACTTCGGCCACCCTGCTCTTTGTTTAAAGCTTAAGCTGCACATTTCTCATTTGTAACCTCATTCAGCTACAGCATCCGTGGCAGGAGAGCATTTCTGGGATGCAGAGGCGGAGCTGGCCTTCTCCTTAACCCAGGGATGCCTTCCAAAACCTAAGTGTGAAGTCTCACATAGAGCAACCACAGAAGGAACACTTCACCCAGCTTTTCTTTTCCTTCCAACTGCATTTTTTCCTGGGTGTTTCTTCAATTTTAAACCAGTGTTTTGACTTCGCTAGGGTCATTTCTGTGATGAATGACCATATCATAGAATCATAAAATCATTTTGGTTGGAAAAGATCCTTAAGCTCATCAAGCCCAACCATTAACCCAACACTGTCACTGCCCCATGTCCTGAGAACCTCATGTCCGTCTGTCCAACCCTCCAGGGATGGTGACTCCAGCACTGCCCTGGGCAGCCTGTTCCAATGCCCCACAGCCCTTTGGGGAAGAAATTGTTCCCAGATCCAACCTCAACCTCCCCTGGTGCAACTTGAGGCCGTTTCCTCTGCTCCTGGCGCTTGTTCCTGGGGAGCAGAGCCCGACCCCCCTGGCTCCAAGCTCCTTTCAGGCAGTTCAGAGATCAGAAGGTCTCCCCTCAGCTCCTGTTCTCCAGCTGAACCCCCCAAGTCCCTCAGCCGCTCCTCATGAGATCTGTTCAAGGAGTAATGGCTTTAAACTGAAACAGAGAAGATGTAGATTACATATAAGGCAGAAATTCTTCCCCGTGAGGGTGTTGAGACCCTGGCACAGGCTGCCCAGAGAAGCTGTGGATGCCCCATCCCTGGAAGTGTTCAGGGCCGGGTTGAATGAGGCTTTGGTCTAGTGGAAGGTGTCTGTGTCCATGGCAGGAGGGGTGGAACGAGATGGTCTTTAAGGTCCCTTGGAACCCAAATCATTCCATGATTCCATGATTTGCGATGTCCGAGAGGCTCTTAACCTCCCCTTGTGAGTACGTACCAAGACAAAGTCTGTTGAACGTCATTTAACGGAGACCCATATCGCTCCATCACCAACAACACTTCATGAGCCGCTTCTATAAATACCTTTTCATTAAGAAAATTTAATTACTTGCTTTTTCAAAGCACAGCAACAGTAGAGTTTGGGTTCTTGGCTGTGGCTTTTTTGGCTCTCTCTGCACCCATTAGCTGAAGATTGTGTCTCTCTATGACAACAGCACCGATACTTTCTCCCTTCCCTCTGCTTTGTGAATCCCAAATCCAGACTGTAGCAACCCAGTCTCATGCACCGCACTTTATAGACGGCTTCAAGAGAAGAAACTTGCCTGTGTTCTTGCCAGGCTCATTCAAAGTCACAATCTCATTTTTTCCCCTTGCATTTGAAGCTTGGGCCCATTTTCATTTAGGAAGAATAACTCTAATTTGTAGTTTTTCAAATGTTTTCCTAATCAGAAGCGCTCTATGAGAAGAGCCATCGCATTTTAAATAATTGATGGCTACTTTATTGAGTTGTCAGCACTAATTCATCCGTCTTTTGAAGTGCTGGGATGTTCAAAGGAGTAATCTTTTTACAACGTGCTCATTTTTTGAGGAAAAGTTCATTTTTGTAATTACTTTTTCTTCTTTTTTCCGCTGCAGAATGCAATTGTGGAGGGGGAGGGTTGAAGTACCTTGAGCTCACGCCGCCTCTAAAATGCCTTTATTACCACTTTTTGCTGCTAATTTCTCTGCCTCCCTCCTTTTGCAGAGGTTTAATTATACCTGTTTTTAAAGTGCATTTTGAAATATGACACCTCGTTCTCACAGAGAACAAAAGAGAGATTAATCTATTGTTGAAAGGAAAAGTAAAGAAGCTTTTTCTCTCCGTATATATATATATATATATATATTTATTTTCTTTTTGGCAGGGGCTGCCCCTCCCTGACAAGCAGCGTTTGGTGGGAGGGCTGCAGAGAAGTAGTTGTGGTTTTGAAGGACGGGGCTTGTCAACAGGAGAATTGAAAGATGGAAAACAGATGCAGGGATGCTGCGATCAGAATATTCCTCCTTGCACGGTGGGTTTCCCCTCCGCTGGCAGAACAAAAGGTTCTTGCTGGGGTATATAAGCTTTACTAGCAGTTTAAAGGTTAATCACGCTCTCAGTTACACAGAACCCCAGAATGTCAGGGGTTGGAAGGGACCTGGAAAGCTCATCCAGTGCAATCCCCCCATGGAGCAGGAACACCCAGCTGAGGTTCCACAGGAAGGGGTCCAGGCGGGTTTGAATGTCTGCAGAGAAGGAGACTCCACAACCTCCCTGGGCAGCCTGGGCCAGGCTCTGCCACCCTCACCACAAAGAAGTTTCTTCTCAAATTTAAGTGGAACCTCTTGTGTTCCATTTTGAACCCATTGCCCCTTGTCCTATCATTGGTTGTCACCAAGAAGAGCCTGGCTCCATCCTCCTGACACTCACCCTTTCTATATCTGTAACCATGAATGAGGTCACCCCTCAGTCTCCTCTTCTCCAGCTCCAGAGCCCCAGCTCCCTCAGCCTTTCCTCACACGGGAGATGCTCCACTCCCTTCAGCATCTTTGTTGCCCTGCGCTGGACTCTCTCCAGCAGTTCCCTGTCCTTCTGGAGCTGAGGGGCCACAACTGGACACAATATTCCAGGTGTGGTCTCCCCAGGGCAGAGCAGAGGGGCAGGAGAACCTCTCTGACCTACTGACCACCCCCTTCTAACCCACCCCAGGTACCGTTGGCTTCCTGGCCACAAGGGCCCAGTGCTGGCTCATGCTCACCCTGCTGGCCCCAGGACCCCCAGGTCCCTTTCCCCTACACTGCTCTCTAATAGGTCATTCCCCAACTTACACTGGAACCTGGGGTTGTTCCTGCCCAGATTCCAGACTCTACACTTGCCCTTGTTCTATTCCATTACATTTTTCCCTGCCCAACTCTCCAGCCTGTCCAGGTCTCTGATGGCAGCACAGCTTCCAGTGTCAGCCACTCCTCCCAGCTTGGTGTCACCAGCAAACTTGCTGACAGTCACTCTGTTCCCTCATCCAAGTCATTGATGAATGGAAGACAGGAAATTCAAAGTTTCCCCCCTTGCTGCTAATATGTAAATAGGACCTTTGTATTTCAAAAAAATGAAATAAAATAAAATAAAATAAAATAATAGTTATGTTCATGCACACAAAGCTGGCAGAAAAGGTTAAAAGCTTTTTAGTGCATGACCCACATAGCAACACCGTAAAGCTCTTGGTTGACACCTGGTTCTGCAACCCCAGTTTTGGTCATTATGGGCCTGATCCGGGGCTTGCTGGGGAATTTAAACCATTGGGATGGTCTTTAATTAAAATATTCAGGGACCTTGTGTCTCTGGAAAGTAAACTGCTACGTGGAGTAAAAATAAAGTGATACAACTCTGCGGGAGAGCCCTGCCCCGGGCTGTGTGCTATTTTAATTAATTAGGTGCTGATTACAGTTGCTGGAAAAGGTAAAGACAAGAGAGAATTGGAAAGAATTGAATTTGTGAAGGTGTTATCGTAGATTCCCATCTGGACTGACCTGGGAGTCTATGGAGTTACACCAGATTTCTTCCAGCGCAAGTGAGATCTATGCCGTTAGCTCTAAATAATGTCTGTAGTCAGTCATTTTAAACATTAAAGGACAGAAAAATAGATGGTCATCCAGCCGCATCCGATTCCTGCGTGCATGAACAGCGGCAGCCTCAATAACCTCTTGAGTCACATGCAATTAAAAGAAAAACACGCTTGAAAACGAAGCAAACCAAACATTCAACCCTCCCAGGGAGCTCCAAGGCACTTCTGGCAGAAGCCACTGAGATTTCGATGCGTAGCTGTATTTATTCTCATTTAAGGGTTGTCTCAGAATCTGTATTAAGGGTGGGTTGGTGACAGGTTGAGCACCCTCTTTGGTATTAACGTGGCATTTCATATTGAACTCCTGTTCTGTTGTTTTCCATGGCACTTTATCACCACTTCGAAATAGCGAAGACGACCCGTTTGCCCATTTTCGTACAAGTATTAACTGCAAAAATGTACAGGAGCTGGTGCATTAAAGTTCTTATCCAGGTGCTAATTGAATCATCCATCTGAAAATAAAACTCGATGTGTTTCGGGTCTTCCTAGGGCTGCTTGAAGAACTGTTTCCCGTCCTTTAAGAAGAAACACTTTGGTTTCACTGCTTGTGTTGCTGCTGATACAATAGAGCGTGGTCTGCAAACCATCAGGGAATGGTTTTGGGTCTCCATGTGTGATGAAGGAAATGGTGCTGTGATGTAGTAACTGCATTCGCAGGCTTGTAGGGATGTGTGGTTGGGAGAAATACATGGAAAACTCCCTTCCTAGATCAGCAAAGGCGATCTCCTTGTAGAGACGGTCTCAAAATGAAGCTCCATCTGGAAGGTGGCTCTTGTGCCCTCATTCGCTTCTCCATTTAAAGCCCATTTGCACCCAACATTGGCCATTTATTTTGTGCCTTGGACGCAACATTTCGACATTCAGATTCACCTCTTTTAATACTGGTGGATATTTGAGGATTTTGATCTCATTCCTAGTGCTTCCTGATGAATTTGTGTACAAGATGCGCTTGTTTGTGGTTGGTAAAGCCAAAGTGTGGAACCAACACAACCTGCAGGAGTGTATGCATAGGAGCAGCCAGAGCATCGTCCGGATTCCACCTCCAGTGCTCAGTCTGAGCTCTAGGAGCTAATAAAATAATACTTCTTATATAGGAAGGACTTGGGGAGTTGCCACATGCTTTAGAAAGGTGAATTCTCTTGGTTCTGTGGATAAAAGAGTTGAGACAACAACAGGAGTCTGAGTGTTGGGTGGGTTCCTTGAAGAGTTAACCAGAAGTTGGTCAGAGTGACCAACAGTCCATGGCTTCCTAATTATCGTTGCCTCTTCAAATAGGTGGACCATGCTACGTTTAAGAATTGTCCCTGCTTAGAGCAACATCTTATTCTTCTGGCCATGATGATGGTTTTTAGCCCTTCCTATGAACCATCTGCCAAAAACAGCTGGAAGGGACAAGAAATAGGACTTAAAGCGATCACCGCACCACAAAGCAGAGACTATAATCTGAAGTATCAAAAGAAAGGAGGAGAATAGAGAAGAGATGAAGATGAAGCAGCAGATGCTCTGAAAATAAGAACCTGCTGTTAGATCAGGGAGGAATGTCCATGACAAATGGGCTCAGGCATACGGGATCTACTCGCTGTTGAGTGTAAACCAACAAATAGCTGGAGGGTGTCAGGGCTTACTTGAGTTTTTAGGTTCTTAAAACTAATTTGGCAACACTTGCCTGGTTTGTCAAGCCAACAAAATCACTTAATTGAATTGTCTGTCTGTGTGTAAATGCATATTGATGTTTCTGTATTGCGGCCTCGGACCAATAATACGGGCTGAGCGTCTTAATTGCGTTTGGCGTTACGTTCCACAGCTGGGCTGAAAAGCAACTGAAAAAGCTGCTTTCCATCAAGTCACATTTCAGGTGAAGGGGAACAAGTAGTTTTTACATTAATAATTCACCAGGACCAGAGTGCTGGAGATACAGAGAAGAGCTGGTTGAAGTTTTGGAGATGTTGGTTTGACAGTGAGCTAATGCAAAGAGTTTCGCTTGGGAGCCGAGATGCCCAGGCAGGTGTGTTTGGGTGTCTGGAAAGATGTGAACTTCACAAATAAACTCTATTTTTGATATAATGGGAATAAGAGCTCCTGAACATTAAATGAGCTTTGAAGTGAGGAAGGTGTTTAGAATCATAGAGTCATTTCAGTTGGAAGAGACCCTCAAGATCATCGAGTCCAACCATAACCTAACTCTGGCACCAAACCATGTCCCTAAGGACCTCACCTTTTAAACCCCTCCAGGGATGGTGACTCCAGCACTGCCCTGGGCAGCCTGTTCCAATGCCCCACAGCCCTTTCCATGAAGAATTTATTCCTAATATCCAATCTAACCATCCCCTGGTCAACTTGAGGCCGTTTCCTCTCATCCTATCACTTACTACTTGGGAGAAGAGACCAACACCCTCCATGATACAACCAGCACCTTCACTCTTGTTTTGCTGAATGTTGGTCTTAGCCTGACATGTTTTCACCAGCATTAAAAAGTGAAAAAAGAAAGAAATTGCCCTGGTGGAGCCAAGAAAACAAAATCCCTTCATAATCTGCAGCTAAGTCAGTGTTCCAGCTCCTCTACACGTGAAGCAGAAGGGCAAAGTTTGGGACAGGGCTCAGACAATGATGCCGGATCTGCAGCAGCACAAAGACTTCAAAAAATGATCAAAATTACATATATCTGTATGTTTTATATTATTTATTTCCTTATGGCAACTTGAGCTTGAGCCCCAAGGCCCTGGGCTGTGGGGATGGAGGAGGGAAGAGGGGACGTGTGTGCCGATGGTGTGGGTTGGTTGGCATTGGAGTAGATATGAGGGTTTGAACCCCCTTGAGATCCTCTTTTCCAAATATAGGATGGTGGGTGGTTCATCCAGACGTAACCTCCTCCCTTCCGTGCCATCTGCCTTTCCCAGGGCTATTCCTTCAGTGCCTCTCAGTATTTTCACAAGGGTACCAGCTTGGCTTTTTCCTTTTCAAGTGCTTTTCCCCCCTGTATCGTTTGGCACCGATCCATATGTAGGTAATGAGAGAGGTTGTTTTTCCACTGATGAGGAAAATGATTTTAAATGTTTTTCTTCTAACAGGTTAGCAAGTGTTGAAATTGATGTAATGAAATAATGACAGGGGAGCATCTCGCCGTGAGTTTACTGACGTTGGGAAAAACAAGCTGCTTGACAGGCTTCAGGTTTTGCTTCTGGCTTTATCCCCTTGCTCTTTTGCTTCGTTTTTAATAATCAAACAGCTCTTGAAGGCCTCAAGGAAATAATCTTTAGGTCCAGTCTATGTCCACCAGCCAGAACCATCCATACCAACCTCAACTACTGGCACCACATCTGTATTTGACCCCTTGCTTTTGCAGGAGGTGGAACATCGTTGCCTCTTCCCTTCCTTTTTTTGTCCCCAAAACCCCAGTGACTGTTTATAAATTGTAGCCGTGCCATAATTTAAGGCTATTTATAGATTATTCCTTACTTGCCGCCTTCGGTTGCGTCATTTCTTGCAGGTGTGATGATAGCACAAGGGTCCAAGAGAAGTTTGAATGAAGGTGGGGATGACCTGGTTGGCCCATGGAGGATGTTCCATGCATAATAATTTATCAAAAGCCTGAAATAATTACATTGAAATAGATAAATGACATATTCAAGTTTAATGGTGATACCAGAGGAGGACGCAACACAAAATAGGACAGTGGTGTGTTGGTGGGGATGGAGCAGATCGTGTCCGACCAAGGGCGGCGTTCACTTCCCATCCCAACCATTGGTGGTTTGCATCTGATTCAAGGAGTTGACTTTGGGTTGCGTGCGTTGCTAGGAAGAAAAGAACTGGTTTGATTTGGGTTGGTATTTTGACTGTGGCTTCAGGAAGCAGGTCAACATAGACAAGACATAACGTAGGAAAAGAAACTTGTGGTATGAATTTGTGGAACTATCCTTTAAATCTTGGCTTTGGGAGATTTTGATCCACAGGGAGGAACAGAGGAAAAGTTCCAAAGGGGGATGTGGAGAGTTGCAGAATTTGGGAGCCGACGGCCTTTTGCAGGTGGACTCTCCATGAGAACATTCAGAATGTGCCATATGCAGGGCTTTCCCTGCCTCATTTTACACCTTTACATCAGATGACATGAAGTCCACAACTCCTTGCTGGACCCATATCCTTGCACTAATGAAACATAAAGATCATTTATTATGAGCCTCAGTTCATCCCCCTCATTTTTTTTAATTGCGTAATAAAGCACGATTGGTCCATTTTTAAGCACCTTTATGATGACAAAATTAGCAGCAAAGTCACAATTTAAAGTATTTTTCACTTTTGTGATCCCTTCTTTTCAATAGGGTAACTGTCCACATCTCAACTTTCCCATCGGTTTGTGGTCGCGTGAAACCTCCAGCATCCTTCCTGGTTTATTTTGATGTACCACGCTCTTAGGAAAGGAAAATGAAAACTTGAATACCGTGATTGCTTTTTCAATCAATTCTAGAGACCTGCTATAGGAACCGAATGCAAGAGCGTTTAAAAATATGTTGATGTTACCCATTTATAGCAGGAAAATGCTCATTTTTCGTTTGTTTTCTGCTGTTCTAACATAGATATCGTTGGTGCAGCAAGTCATTAAATAGACGGTGGGAATTTTTAGGTAAAGCTGGTGGAAATGGGTCAATAAAAGCTGACCCTTTGGGGACCTTTTCTGTATTTTGCTGTAAATGGATTAGCACCATTTTTCGTGGGTGACTTTTATAAATTGGTTGTGGGCGAGATACGCGGGGTCACAACACAGGGCGAAACCCTCGTTTGCTTTATTCAGTTTGCTCGGCGATTACTCCCTGGATTTGCCTGAGCTAAGGAGGTCCATGAAGGCAAATATCAGGATTTGTCCCATTTCCAGCATTCTCAAGCAGTTTTGTTTCTTGCCATTAGGAAACGGGAAGGGCCGTGTGTGTTGGTGGTGGCCACAGGGCAACACGGTTCCTGGAACGGAGAGGAGAAGCTTGAAGATGGTGGTTTCAGGTTAAGGGAGAAATGAGACAGAACCATATATTTGTGTAAGTGCCCAAATGCAGTTCAGTTCATGATGCTGCCATTCAAGTCTATGAGAAGGAAATTCTAGGGATGGCTCAAAACCTTCTTGTTGAAGGTTACCCAAAAAATATATATATATTTTAAGCAAAAATAGCTCTTCCAGTGCCATAAGTGCCATCTGCTTTTAAGGGGTTATTAAATTATAATCTAAAAAACCCATTGACAGAGTGTGCTGGGGATGTTTGGGGCCGGGTGCTGATACCCTGGGCAAGCAGGAGCAGGGAAGATGCGACTCTTCAACTCTAAATTGATGGATATTGGGACAGCGTAAGGCTCAACTGATTGAAAATCTGCAGCTCAGGACTAAGGCAGGTTGGCAGATGAAGGTGGATGAGGCTGGTCGTACATGCCAAGCAAAGGTTTGCCTAAAGCACATCTATAAGTAACATTTTCACGAGCATTTGCATCCACATTCATTTAATGCAGGGATAATGAGATAATGAGATTTCTCTATCTTCTATACATCCTTCACATTTAAGTCAAACATGCCAGCAAAAGAATATTGACGATGTTGATGTGGCTCCGATTTAGGTAACCACAGAATGGCAGAGGCGGGTTCTCAGAATTGTCTTCTTCAGAATCATTATTTAGTGTGTTTATTAACATGTTGATGAAATTTAGGTGCAGCTGTTAGAAAACACTCATTTTGTGAAACTGTTAATGCTGGGTTTGTGTGAGAGGAGATCATGTTTTGTTTTCAGTTCTTCTGATTTTATTAGAAACAAACTATTGAAAAAAAAAGCATCTGATGCAGGTTCTGTTTGCGTTTTCCAAGAGTGTTTGTTGCTCTGCTTCAAATAATCATAGAATCACAGAATAAGGGTTTGGAAGGGACCGCAAGGATCATCTGGTCCAACCTTTCCTGGCACAAGCCCGGTCTGGACAAGCCGGCCCAGCACCCTGTCCAGCTGGATCTGAAATGTGGCCAATGTTGGGGAATCCACCACTTCCCTGGGGAGATGATTCCAATGGCCGATTGTTCTCATCAGGAAATATCTGAGTCTCTCTTTTCATGATGAGGTGAGATAAGGAACCATGAGAAGTTCTCACTGGGGGTGAGTATGACCACTTATCTCCAAGGATGCTTCAGAGCATGTTCAGGAGGAATTTGGGGACTCAGAAACACATTGTGGCTTCTTGGAGCAGGTTAGACATGGATGAGAAGCTGGCTGAGAGCTGTAATTGTATCACACTGATGCTTATAGAATATTTTGGTTGGAAAAGTCCTTTAAGATCATTGAGTCCAACCATTAACCCAACACTGTCACTACCCCATGTCCCTGAGAACCTCATCTCCATCTGTCCAGCCCTCCAGGGATGGTGACTCCACAACCTCCCTGGGCAGCCTGGGCCAGGCTCTGCCACCCTCACCATGAAGAAGTTTCTTCTCATATTTAAATGGAACCTCTTGTGTTCCAGTTAGAACTCATTATCCCTTGTCCTATCATTGGTTGTCACCGAGAAGAGCCTGGTTCCGTATGACTTGACCCTGTGTTTCAGTAACGCATCTCACCCTTTAAGCACTGAACTTTTAAAACAACTCTTTGCTCTCTGAAAATTCCCATATTTTTTGTTCAGTTGGCACGAGCAAAACCTTTAATTGCTTCAGTACAAACTCTAAATGGGATGATTGTCCCATTTCTTCATTGCCTCAGCACATCTGATGCACGTTCCCCATAAGGTCACCCATGTTTTTTTCTAGGTAAGAAGAAAAATGTTTCCTCTGCATAAGAATGAAACAAAAAATACCCCAAACCAACAGAAACTGAGTAGTAGCCTGGTAGTAACTAATCTACTTTAATTTGCTCCTTCTCCGCGGAACTGAATCAAACCTGCTGCCATTAATTGCAGCAACATCTTGATGTCAAAGACAAATTTCTCCGCCGCTCTCTTTGCATTTCAAGAGCTTTTCTAAGAGGCAGAAGGACAGCACGAGCGACCGTGAGTGCCACCTGGTTTCCCGATAAGGCTTGCGTCTCATCTGGTTCACTTGTCGGCAAGATTACTCCTCTTAGCAGCAACGGCATTGCCAGAGAGATCTTGCAAATATGACAACATTCAAGAGACAAATTATCTCCATTCAGAGTTAATTTCTGTTTCCCAGCAGGGCTCCGCTGTGGCCCTGCTGGGTTTGGAAATGCTGCTGTTTGGTTAATAGATGAATGTTTTGTGGCTGACTCTGTCTGCGCTCTGCTGGTGCCAAGTTTGGCTTCCTCTGCTCCCTTCGCCTTCTCACTCGCAGCCAACATTGCGAGGCCTAAATGGATTTATTCACAGGACAATAACTTGACTGTCATTAGCACGGGGGAAAATAATGTATGAGCAAGCGATAAAACAAAATGCTCATTCTCTGCCATCCGTAAGTGCCTGGGAGGTCTCTTAAAGATGTGCTGTAGGGAGCCATCTGCTCAGAAGGGGAGATGGGACTGTCAGGAAATGATGCACAAGTGAAGATGGGAAGGGAAGATCTATAGTATCATCCAGACCATTTGCTGAGCGGGGCTGCTCATTACAGCTCTGGCTGGGGGTTGAACAACGGCGTCTGCGCCGTTATTCGACGTCTCTCGTAACGAGCTGACCCACTGGGTCTTTCATTTCACAATTGGATTTTTTTCCCTTCTAGGATGTGATTTGAGGGGAAAATACAACTTCTTCACACTGCCCTTGCGCTGTATTTTGCAAGCAGGATTTTCCAGTTGTGCAGGGTTTTGTGTTTCTTTGCTACGACAGAAATCCTGAGCTACGAGCAGATGGTTGCTAAACCACTGAGTAGCTCATTTAGTTCTTTTTGCTCCTTGCAGGGAGCTCGGAAGGGTGGAAATATTCATCACGTAGCGTGGGAAACTGTGAAGCGCAACAGAGTACTTGTTTGCTTTGAGTTTGGTTTCTTGGATTAACATAGAGGTCTGTAGGCAAATCCTGATGAAGAAGTATAGTTGGGGTCTTGTCACCTGGGTATTGTGCCTGTGAAAGGGGGAGAGGACAAAGTTGGGTGAAGTAGGTGTTCCCCTGACGTGTAATTCAGGGTTTATCAATAGGAGCATTCCTCAACACATGACATTTCATTTTACAGTGCTGGGCAAACAGTGCAGCTGCCTCCTACCACAAATATTTATTGCAGAGCTTGGCCCCCATCCAGACCTCGGTTCATGTTGAAAGGCGTTAGATGGAGCTCTGTGAGAGCTTTTCTTTTTCCATCCCTCTCTATTTGAATAAGAGAAGTTGCTTTGCTGTGCTCCACCTATGAGATTCTCCATATATGTCCAAGTGATCCCATTTCTGCACTGTTTTAAACTGGTGTGGCCAACCTTTCCTACTTGATGGTCAATCTGAAAGGGAAAATACCCTGCAGGCTAATGGCGTTTTCCACATTCATCTCTACTTGCCAGACAGTGTGGGACATGTACACAGCTTTCTTGCTTCCCATCCTCCGACCATGGCTCACACTTCACAGTATCACAGTATCACAGTATGTTTGGGATTGGAAGGGACCTCAAAAGGTCATCCAGTCCAGTCCCCCTGCTGGAGCAGGAACGCCTAGGTGAGGTCGCACAGGAAGGTGTCCAGGCGGGCTTTGAATGTCTGCAGAGAAGGAGACTCCACAACCTCCCTGGGCAGCCTGGGCCAGGCTCTGCCACCCTCACCATGAAGAAATTTCTTCTCAAATTTAAGTGGAACCTCTTGTGTTCCAGTTTGAACCCATTGCCCCTTGTCCTATCATTGTCTGTCACCAAGAAGAGCCTGGCTCCATCCTCCTGACACTCACCCTTTCTATATCTGTAAACATGAATGAGTCCCCCCTCAGTCTCCTCTTCTCCAGCTCCAGAGCCCCAGCTCCCTCAGCCTTTCCTCACACGGGAGATGCTCCACTCCCTTCAGCATCTTTGTTGCCCTGCACTGGACTCTCTCCAGCAGTTCCCTGTCCTTCTGGAACTGAGGGGCCACAACTGGACACAATATTCTAGACGGGGTCTCACCAGGGCGGAATAGAGGGGAAGGAGGACCTCTCTCGATCTGCTAACCACCCCGCTTCTAATCCACCCGAGGATGCCGTTGGCCTTCCTGGCCACAAGGGCCCAGTGCTGGCTCATGGTCATCCTGTTGTCCACCAGGACCCCCAGGTCCCTTTCCCCTACACTGCTCTCTAATACGTAATTTCCCAACTTATACTGGAACCTGGGCACTTGGGAGCATCCTACTTCAGAAATGGTCCCATGGTTGGACCCATCATCAGGTGGGGGCTGAGTCAACAAGAGGCAAAGTAGCTTTATTCAAGCAGGAGAAAATAGTGGTTTAATACTGGGTAGATCTTGCACCCAGCCCGCGAGTCTCATGGTAATTGCTGCTTCTCTTTGCAAGAATCAAAGGCTGGTGGTGTCTGTTCTCCCGTCTTCTGAGCAGAGGAGTTTGGCAGAGCTGAATCTCCGGGGGTTTTAAGTGGTCACTGGGTTTTGATTAATGCAACGTTAATACAAGCTGTCAGATACTTGGAGCGAGCTGCTCACCACCTCCATGCATGAGGAATTTCAAATAATCCTTTGGGGACATCCAGGGACAGAACTGTGATCTCCTTCGTCTTTGATGTGTAGAACACAAGGCTTAATTTATGGAATAAATCAGAAGTGATACCGTCATGTGCAACGTACGAGTTTTCTCCTCTCTTTGCTTTTTGGACAGAGCACTTAACTCTACGTATTCCCCATTGGGCTGGTGCTGGACTCCAGTACTGTGCAAGGACACTCTGCGTTGCCCTTAAATTGATCAACTTGAACCCTGCTCATGCCAACAAACAGAATAACACAAACTATAGAGCTTTTAATTCCTCTGCTTCCTTCAGCAGGAGAAAAGACAGTTGATCTTGTTGTAGTTTCCAACTTAGGAAGCTCTACATAATACCATGGGTTTCATAAAATTAAAATTTCACTAGACTAAGGATATTAGGATCCTTATTATATCCTGAGGATATAAGGATCCAAATATCCTTAGGATATTTTTGTGTGTAGTCATGTATGTGTGTTCATTTTTACCTTTACATCATACCTGGGAGGAGGAGCCGGGAAAACTGTTCCGAGAAGACCTCAGCACTACTAAGGTTGTGTCTGGAGGTGGTTGGAAGGCGTTTTCTTGCTGACTTGTATCGTGATTTCTCCATACCAGCAATATATTTGTTCAAAGTCCTTTGGAAGTGAAGGAAATTGGGGCTGGGAATTCCAGTGTCTCTCTTGTCCTGGAGAGTCAGGGCATTGGCAAGAAGACATCCAAGTTCAAGTCCTTCTGCTGACCAGATGGTCTAGGAGAAATATTTATCTCCTTTCTATTGGTTTCCTAACCATTGAGACAGGCAGAGATCAGTTTCATCTATAAATACCATTTCAGCACAGGTCTGTTCCGATAGAAATATGGAAGAAGTCTTGATTTTGCCTATTCTATTGGGCACAACCTAAATTAGAAACATCAGAAGTTGCTGTGAAACCCAGTCGTCCTCTGGCCATCTCTGGCCTCTTGTGTACATTGAGGTGTAAATTCCCCTTATATGTATGTATACATATATATTCATTTTTTTCCTTTAAAATTAAGGTTAAAATTAGCTTTGCAGAATCTTATAGCTCCAACTTGAGGGCAGCTCTCTGGTGGTTGTTGATGTGGTCCATCAGTCATTGCTGTCAATGGTCACGTCCAGCCCTCCACGCACAAAATTACATTGCATTTGGCAACAAGTTCTCAACAAAACCAGCATACTAAGGGTTTTAGCAAAAAATAACATCCACAGAAAGCAATACATTAAATTAACAGCCAGTTTTAATGTACTTTTGGATGTTTCAATAGGCATTGAATTGATGGCATGGAGCTGGCTGGACCCTCATGTAGGACCTTTGCACTCTCCTCATGTTTCCCAAGGATTGCTTTGGAAAATAGTTTTTAATCACATTAATTACAGCTGAGTTAATGAAGAGCGAGACAGAAATGGGAGGTTTGAGTGACCTGTGTCGTTCAGGATCCACCCTATAATTGGGTGTTACCTTCTAGAAAGCCACTGGTGACATTGGCCTTGTCACTCTGTGTTGTCATTGAGCCCTAAAAGTGTTGTTTCGGGACACTTGTTCCAAAATTGGACAATTTGTCTTGTGATTCCAGTGAAATGGCCTCTTTTTGATCCCAGAAGCTCACCCTGGGTTTGCTCTTAGAGCTCAGTCTGGGTGAATTAACCCATTACATGTCGCTTGTGTATCTATTTGGCCATTTTCTTTCTAGCGATCTGTTGCATTTCCATTAATTCTCGTTGAATTTAGCTCCTAACTACAGCCTTTGCAGTGGTGTCCACATGCACAGAATAAATCCAGGGCTACAACATCATCTTCTTTTGGGCGTTCAGCCGTTCTCCACCTATTTTTTCCAATTGCTTTTGTTTCTGCATCAACCAGCTGCCCTTTTTGTGGTCGCTGTGTCTTTCCAGGAGTGTCTCTCGTCCATATGGAACACGAGTTTGCCCTCTCTCTAGCAAGATATTTTTAATAAGTGAGTATATTTTAAATGATGGGCCTCTGAGACTGAAGAAAATAGACCTTGCAGCACATAGAGTATTCATAAAAATCATACAGATGGGTCTTATTCTTCAACATATGAAAACATTTATTAAAAAACTAGGTTCATTCTGCTTCCAAAATTGATGGCCTGCTTCTGAGCATCATTAATTTCATTGTCCACGTTCCATTTGTATGGTGTTGCAGCTGCTAATGGTGTTCTGGAGCAGATATTACAAAGGAGAAAGAAACCTGCCACTCAGCAGAGAGGAAATAAATCGTCACCGTGGCACGAGTTTACCTGTAATTGGGTGAGTTGTGTAAAAATCCGAAGAAGAGCCACTTCTGGGAATATTCAGGGGGGCTGAAAATGTCAGGGACGAGCTTTTCAGTTCCCGCAGTACAAACTGTGCTCGGAATAACTGGATATTATTCCTTTTCATTGCAGCCTTGCACAAATGTGTATTGATTAATAAAGGAAGAGTGTGGCCAGTGCCTGGCACTTCTGAGTGATAAACAGTTATGCGGCAGTAAAGAGGGTATATTAAAGGGTAAGAGCTAATGACTTTTCTTGTGTATGTAACACATTAAAACCAGCATGAAGCTGCAGCTATTTTATCATGCTGCTAATGTCCCTGACAACATTCACTTGGTGGGAGTGAATGAATGGAAATCCATTTAGAGGAGTAAATTAAAATACCTTAAAAAATGCCTTTAATAATAGCTACAGAACTCAGCAGGATCAGAGAAGTGAGAGATACAAAAGACCTATTAAGTTCTCCAGTCCATCGCCCTGCCAAGGCAGCTGTATTTCTTGTTATGCATTTACTACTGTATCATTCTGTGAAGATTTAAATGTCTCAAGTGCCAGCTCCTCTAGTGGGAGAGTCATCGAAAGGCTGGGAGATTGGACTGTCACAAACTTTCCCCCATGTGCACCCTAATTTTTCCTTCCCAGCTCATCTCCTGCACCGCACACGTAGATCTGCAGTGGAAATAGGTGGAGGAAAGTCCTTATCCAAGTGTTGACTTGTGCATGTCCTGTGTTTTAAGCTCGTAACAATGCTGAGTGAGCAAGCTGCTTGGAATTTGGGATGTGCGTATGTTTGTTTGAAGACTATTGAAAGGCATCTCAAGTGGATACTTGAGTCCCACGGCTGTGATTAACTCAGCGTGTTTTCAGAGGTGAGAACCACCCTGGCAGGGGATGCTCAGTGGCTTCTGCTGAGGGTGGTGAGAGCCTGGCCCACGTTGGCCAGAGATGAACCATCCCTGGAGACATCCCAGGCCAGGCTGGACGGGGCTCTGAGCAACCTGAGCTGCTGAAGATGTCCCTGTCATGGCAGGGGGGGCACTGGATGAACTCTGAAGGTCCCTTCCAACACAAGCTATTCTGTGATTCTATGTTCCATCTTCAGCAGGATGAGCCTGCTGAATCAAATCCCTTTTGGGCAAGCTCCTGGCCACTGGCTAAGAGTTGATATGCTGCGAATTCCCATTTTCTGGGGAATTCGGGAGATTTGAGTAGTGTCTTTTTGGGGGACAGATTCAAATTGCTAGTTCTGGAGATGAAAATTCCTCTGCTTGTAGGTATTTCTGTGTCAGAGCTTCTGGCATAGCAAGGAGGGTGTTGGTCTCTTCTCCCAAGTAGCAAGTGATAGGATGAGACGAAATGGCCTCAAGTTGGGAAGGTTCGGATTGGATATGAGGCAAAATCGTTCAGGGAGAGGGTTGTCGGTCATTGGAACAGGCTGCCCAGGGCAGTGCTGGAGTCACCATCCCTGGAGGGTTGAACAGATGGAGATGAGGTTCTCAGGGACATGGGGTAGCACCAGGGTTGGGTTATGGTTGGACTTGGTGACTTTGAGCATCTCTTCCAACCAAAATGATTCTATGATTCTAAGGTGGTTTTGTTTGGTTAGTTGGTTTTAAGCATACCTTGGGCATCTTTTGCCATGGAATTTATCTGAGCTCAAAATCAGAATAAATACATCTGACCTCCAGTATAATCAGCCATAGAAGTTCACCCAGTTATTTCTGCATTGAATCCGTAACTCCAGTTTGAATGTAGTTTATCTTTCCAAAAAGCGACTGTGCTTGATTTCGAGCCTTGCAGAGATGGGGAATCCAGCACACGCAAGCTGCGCGTGTGCTTAATTACCTTCACCGTTAAAAACACGTAACTCATTTCTGCTCTGGTACCATCCTTCTGGATCTGCTGGATCCCCTTGTGGCTGGCTTAGAAGGCTTAAATGAAATAAATAAGCAGCTTGAAAAAGATTTTAATGTTATAGACATTCAGGAGGTCGAAAAGAAAACTCTTCTTCTCATTTTCTGTGCAGATTTCTGCGCAGGACAAGTGTCTTGATAACCATCAAGTCCAGTTCATCCAGGCTACATAGAACAGGTGGTTGAGTGGAGCATTTCTCATTGAAGAAAAGCTTTTCACATGTAGTTATGTAGGCACATTGTTCTGTCTTGATGGTGGCAAAATTGTTTTCTGGTGGGGCAAATGATCTGTGGTCTTGTACGTGAGTGAGCATCAGTCTTCAGGGATCGCTAAGAATAGCGAAGAAGAGCTGAATTGCAACCCAAATGTTAGGTCGAGCTCCTACGCGATGTGAGAAACCATGTAGAAACTGGGTGATTCTGACCTTCCATGCTGTAAGAAGGGACTCAGTTTAATTAGAAATGGGGGAAATCTCTAAGAAAACTTATCCTTGGTGTGAAGCGGAGTCCGGAGCACAAACCTGTCTCAATTTTGGACAACGAATATGATGAAAAATCCCATCCAGCCATAACCACAGTCATTGTGCCTCCTCTCTAATCTTCCCCACCTTTAGGATTTGGCTTCACGTATTGCAGAAGGGGCACATGAGCTTTTAGACTCTGCAGGCTTTTGTTCAAATTGCAGAGCCGATGAGTATCACTTACCTTTCTCTGAATTATTGCAGAGCGTATTTGGATAATACTCATGGCAGTGTCCTTTTTTCTGTGCTTTAAATAGTTGCGATGGATTGTGCACTTACCAGACTTCAGCAGGTTGGCCGCAGTTAATGTTCACTTTGTATAGAATAGAAACTGGTGTGTTCAAATCATGGGCTCTGTGAAATCCTAAATAAGGAATATAGTGTTTAGAGGAAGAAAACATGAGGACATAACAAGATGGATGGATGATGGCAGAGCAGTGGACGTGGTCTACCTTGACTTGAGTAAGGCATTTGACACAGTGTCCCACAGCATCCTCACAGCTGAACTGAGGGAGTGCGATCTGGATGATGGGGTAGTGAGGTGGACTGGGAACTGGCTGAAGGGAAGAAGCCAGAGAGTTGTGGTCAATGGGCAGAGTCCAGTTGAGGCCTGGATCCAGTGCAGGGCCTCAGGGGTCAGTGCTGGGGCCGGGATTATTCAATCTATTCATCAATGACTTGGATGAGGGAACAGAGTGACTGTCAGCAAGTTTGCTGGTGACACCAAGCTGGGAGGAGTGGCTGACACTGGAAGCTGTGCTGCCATCAGAGACCTGGACAGGCTGGAGAGTTGGGCGTGGAAAAATTGAATGAAATAGAACAAGGGCAAGTGTAGAGTCTGGAATCTGGGCAGGAACAACCGCAGGTTACAATGTAAGTTGGGGAATGAGCTATTAGAGAGCAGTGTAGGGGAAAGGGAGCTGGGGGTCCTGGGGACAGCAGGGTGACCATGAGCCAGCACTGGGCCCTTGTGGCCAGGAAGGCCAATGGTACCTGGGGTGGGTTAGAAGGGGGTGGTCAGTAGGTCAGAGAGGTTCTCCTGCCCCTCTGCTCTGCCCTGGGGAGACCACACCTGGAATATTGTGTCCAGTTGTGGCCCCTCAGTTCCAGAAGGACAGGGAACTGCTGGAGAGAGTCCAGCGCAGCCACCAAGATGCTGAAGGGAGTGGAGCATCTCCCGTGTGAGGAAAGGCTGAGGGAGCTGGGGCTCTGGAGCTGGAGAAGAGGAGACTGAGGGGTGACCTCATTCATGTTTACAAATATATCAAGGGTGAGTGTCAGGAGGATGGAGCCAGGTTCTTCTCAGTGACAACCAATGGTAGGACAAAGGGTAATGGGTTCAAACTGGAATACAACAGATTCCACTTAAATTTGAGAAGAAACTTCTTCCTGGTGAGGGTGTCAGAGCCTGGCCCAGGCTGCCCAGGGAGGTTGTGGAGTCTCCTTCTCTGCAGACATTCAAACCCGCCTGGACACCTTCCTGTGGAACCTCAGCTGGGTGTTCCTGCTCCATGGGGGGATTGCACTGGATGAGCTTTCCAGGGCCCTTCCAACCCCTGACATTCTGGGATTCTGTGAAAACCGTTCTGCGTGATCAAAGGTGATATAGTAATAAGCAGATTTTATGGTGCATGTTCTCCATTTAAAAAAAGTATATATACATTGTGCTCTTCATCAATATTCTAGTTCACTGGAGCAAATGTTTTCTGGATCATACAGCGCCAGGTAAATAAGAACTACCCAAGACCTTATTTGTACACTCATTTAGCTGCTGCGGTCCCATGTTTAAAGGTGAGAGAGAAATACAGCGTATCCCAGGCTCCTGTTCGCATCTGTGGGGATGAAAACATTCAGGACCTCTCAGAATAAAGCCCATAAAAAGAAAAACAGGCAGAGTTACAGTTAAAAAGAAAGAATCTCTCAGAGTTAGGAGTATTTGGGAAGCGAAGTTGTAGTAGGATGTAGCATAACCATAGCAACGGGCAGGACTTGCACAACTGATACCGGAATAATGAATTTTTCTGGAGAAAACTACTGTATGAGGAAAGCGGGCTATCAGATTTGGAGACCGTAAAAAGAGGGTTTTTTGCATTTAAACACCTCTTTGAATCGATACATACTAAAAACTTCAGCTCTTTGTAAGCCTTGGATGTGCCACAGAAGAGAACAAATTGAAAAGCCCCCTTATCGCTCAGTGTGAAATAACCACTAATCAGTAAAACCGGCAATTTCAACTATCATCTTTCCTCTGTTAGCTTAAAAAAACCCCATATATTTTAGTTGGTTCAGAGTTGTTTTTCTCTTCTATTTTAGCGGGGGTAAGCGCAGAGCTGATGAAGTGAAATGGGGGTGTAGGTTGGTTCCCCACGCCAATGATGCAGCTGGGGCAGCACCCAGGTTGTGCCCATTCCCCTGGCCATGGCTTATGTTGCCTATTTTTTAGAGATCTAGGAGGTTTAAACAGCCAGTTTATCTCAATATTCAGATGAAATTGTGTCCCCATCTTGTGGTTTTCAGTTTTGAATAATTTCCATCTCCACCAACATGTAAAATCATCTATAATGAGATGAGAGAATAGATGTTTCAGTACCCTTGGGAGATATTTGTTAAACTTATGGAATTTGGGCAAAGGGAATAAACACATTTGTGGTTTTTATCTCGCACCTTCCATTGCCCTTCAAGGCGCTACCAGCACTTTATTTATCACCTCGCAAGAGCCCGGCCGGGTATTTAAGCAGCTCAAGTGATAAAGCGAAGCACGTGCTGGGAGGTCGCTACCGAGCTCCATTTCACCCGCCCGCCGATTAACGAACCGTTATTAATTGACAACAGAAGAACCAAATTGCGCCTGGCAACCCAACTTTGCGGAGCATCACGGGTCAGGGCGCACGGGAGTGCCAGGTGGGGACGTGGGATGGGGAGGCAACTCTACCACGGTGGGTTTCCTATTTTAGAGCTCATTGCCTTAGGTGGGATTTTGGCGAAGCTCCCGCAGCTGCTGAAAGCCCATTAGTCTCTGTAAATGTCCTAATAAAATTAATCGTAATATTAATGAATTGTAGAATAGAACAGCTCAGGTTGGAAGGGACCTGGGAGGATCATCTGGTCCAACCTCTCATTGGAAGGACCCAAGATGAAATTATCCAGCACCCTCTCCAGCTACATCTTGAAAACCTTCAGTGATGGGGACTCTACCATGTCCCTGGGGAGGTTGTTCCAGCAAATTATTATTTTCACTGTAAAAAAAAAGTCTTATGTCAATATGTTTTATGTCAATATGAAAACTCTTCCAGTGCAACTTGCACCCATCGCCCTTTGTCTTCTCCATCTGGCTCCTTGTGATGAGAGAACTGCTGTTTTCTTTGTAGCTCTCCTTTAAGTACTGGATAAAGTAATAGTAAAATAAGCCCAGATCCTATATGGTTTTTGGGGAATTGCACGTTTTTGGGCAGAATTCTGTATGCCAGGCCAGTATCCAAGAGCACATTGAACTCAGTCCTGTCTCCACAGTCCCGTTATGTCTCATTGTGTCCTGTGGCATTACGCTGGTGTGGTCCCCGACAGAGATTTGGAGGTTTGGAGAGGAGGGATGGGAATGGCCAACGCTACGATATGGAAAGTGGGCCCAGAGGGGAACAAGGAACAGTGAAGTTTTGATATGAGAAAAGAAGGTGAAATGGATCTTTGGTGGATGTCCTTTCTTTGGGATCTTGGTTAAAGAGGGGGACTTGCCCAGCATGTGGCTTTCCCTGGTGCAGGAATGGCACCAGCGACCGTGTTGAGGTTCCTGAGCCAGAACATCCCTCCAGAACCCTGGGTTACTGCTTTGTGAGATGCTTGAGGCCAATGATGAGATGCTGGGAGATCACCCCATGCTTTGCTGGCATTCAGGAGGATCCAGATCCTGCTTTCACCACGTACCCATTAGCTCGTTGTCTCCATCCCAGCCTCTGCAAGGTCATTTCCACAACTCATCGCAGAGTGAGGAATCAGCCTGACACCCACAGGTACGACAAGAAAGCAACACCAACCTTCCCAGCAGGAAAGGAGACGCGCCACGATCTCCTAAACCACAGCCACCCCCTTTCCAAGTGCAGCCCCCAACTCTGCACCCCATCTCCATGGGAAGAACCAAGCAATCTGTGGGGAAGTTTGTCATCATAATGGATGGTGACACGGCACAGAGCACCTGAGATAGGTGAGGCTATGTTGAGCAGAACAAATCTGTACAAGGGTGTGTTCCTACTGGGGCCAGCGAAGGACTTTTCCTCTGACATGGACCTGTTGGAGAGGGGCCAGAGGAGCCACAGGAATGATCCGAGGCTGGAACAGCTCTGCTGGGAGGACAGGCTGAGAGAGTTGGGGTGTTCAGCTGGAGAACAGAAGCTCTGGAGAGACCCTATTGTGGCCTTTCCAGACTTAAAAGGGGCCCATAAGAAAGATGGGGCCAGACTTTTGAGCAGGGCCTGTTGCAATAGGACAAGGGGTGATGGTTTAAAATAAGGAGGGAGATTCAGGCTGGACATGAGGAAGAAATTGTTGGCCCTGAGGGTGGTGAGAGCCTGGCCCAGGTTGGGCAGAGAGGTGGTGGATGAACCATCCCTGGAGACATCCCAGGCCAGGCTGGACGGGGCTCTGAGCAACCTGAGCTGGGGAAGATGTCCCTGCTCATGGCAGGGGTGGCACTGGGTGACCTTTGAAGGTCCCTTCCAACCCAAATTATCCTATGATGCTGTGATTAAATATTTGTGGCTCTTCCCCAAAGACTGATGCCCCGGTGTGTGTGAGCGGAGCCACCTGCTGAACACACCTTCTCAGTGCGGGGAAAGGAGGATGAATGACGCTTTGGAAAGGCAGATGCTGTGAATTCACCGTTTTCAGGGATGGCTGAAAAACTAATAAAAAATAAAACAAGAAAATGAATGAAGAAATGTTGCAAATCAAAGTGTCAGTGTGAGACATAACCAACTTTGGAAACGGTCCCAAACCCGGAGCTGTGGGTCAGCGCTGAGCTTGAAGAGGTTTGAAAACCTTCTGTCTCACCTCTCCTGCCTTTAATTACACTTGCACTCCCTATAGCACTTCTTAAATCATACGGCGTCAGCTATGCTCCAGCTTAAAAATTAGATTAGGCTTTATTTATTCCCTTTAAGGCAGCCACGTCCTGCACTCATCTGGTGCCTTCCTCTGCCAAGGCATCTCAAGGAGATTTTTAAGTAATGGGCAATAATACAGTAATAATCGACAACCTTTCCAGTGCCAAGGTCTCTTCTTCCATCTGCTGTGTTTTCAAGAGCCCGTTGCGTGGTGAAGATGTCCCCGCACAGGTGCATCCCTGTCTTTGCCTTCTTACCCCGAGAAAAATGAACCAGGGGAATGGGCATAGGAGAAGCTGTGATTTCTGCAAACAAATATTCGCATTGGAGATTGTTCACCTAATAAGTGTTCCTTGGCAAGGAGTTGCGGAAAACAAAACAGGTTGAAAACATGGAAGTTTGTGTAGGCTTGAGCTGTTTTGAGCTTCTGCGCATCGGGGAACCAGTTTTATTGTACTGAAACTGCATTTTAAGGGCCCCTTGAAAACAAACCTCCAGCTATGTCGTTCTACATCCAGTGCCCTCTTGCTATAGAGGAATTCGGTCATTTTAAAAAATTAGATGGGGTTGCACAAGACAATAATCCCAAAGGTATGATTCAAATAGTTCTTTTTGGTCTGCTTGTTCTCCATCACTGGTGGAAACCCTATGGTCCTAGCATGAATTATTCCCACCCTGGAGCTGCTTCACGTTATCCAAAGCTTCAGCACAACTGAGAGTAAGGACTATAGCAAGGAGCAATGACAGCTGTTTGCAAAATACATTAAAGACAAAGCCCACAGTGTTAATAACGAGTTGTGCACTGTGTTATTCTATTAGCTTGGCGATAGCTAATGGACAGGAGGTCATAAGAAGGAATTTCGTTTCATTTTGAGTAGCCTTGAGACCCTTTTAAAACCTTCCCCCCGACGTGCTGGAGGAGTAATGAATGATCCCCTCAGCGTCGTGTTGGGATTCAGCCCCACGCGGCGTTTTCGGGTGCGAGGGGATGAATATTGTTCGGCGGACGCGTTTCCTTGTTAGCGTGGGTTTCTTTAAAAGGCTTCACTGAAGCGCCTCGCTGTAAAATTACGCTTTGATCATCCCCATTTGCCGTTAATGAATCCAGATGGGTTAGAGGCAACTGGATTGTGGCTCTCTTATAATACGTGCGCTGCCTTTCATTTCAGAAGAACCCGCGCTGGCCCAGCTAACGAATCCAGCTTTATTAACATGGCCTAATGCGTCCTAATGCATGGCGTCCCCAGAGACACATGCAGATGTGTCAGGTTTGCTTTGGGAAAGGTTGAAATGTTACAGAAAAATAACCATTACATATCCGGGACTGTCTTCTTTCATATGGTAATCACCTTTTTGCTTTCTTTTATTGTTATTTTTTTAAATCATGCGAATAGCTTTGTATTTCCTTTAAATCAAAAGATCTTATTCAAAAATCAAGAGATTGGCAGGAGCTTAGCTGTGATTTTAATGTTGTTGTAGAGAGCAGAAAGTAAGTGGGAGAAACTACATAGAAACCTCTTTTAACATACGATCTTTGGGTTTTTTTAGTTGTTTTTTCGAATTTTGAGTTATGTTAAGAAATAGAAATGGGGCGGATCAAGGCCAGGTTTGATTCCTCTTGCTTTGGTGGCACCAGCTCATGAAGTTTGCTGGTGACATGGGGATGCCTGGAAGGACAGATCCCTGGTGAGCAAGAGAGATCAGTTGAGAGCATCGATGGGCTGGAAGTCCCACCCAGCTCTCACCAGTGAAGTACCAGGGAAAACCGGGAAGTTTGATTGTCCACAGAATCACAGGATCCCAGAATGTCAGGGGTTGGAGGGACCTGGAAAGCTCATCCAGTGCAATCCCCCCATGGAGCAGGAACACCCAGCTGAGGTTCCACAGGAAGGGGTCCAGGCGGGTTTGAATGTCTGCAGAGAAGGAGACTCCACAACCTCCCTGGGCAGCCTGGGCCAGGCTCTGACACCCTCACCCCCAACAAGTTTCTTCTCAAATTTAAGTGGAACCTCTTGTGTTCCAGTTTGTACCCGTTGCCCCTTGTCCTATCATTGGTTGTCACCGAGAAGAGCCTGGCTCCATCCTCCTGACACTCCCCCTTTCTATATCTGTAAAGATGAATGAGGTCACCCCTCAGTCTCCTCTTCTCCAGCTCCAGAGCCCCAGCTCCCTCAGCCTTTCCTCACACAGGAGATGCTCCACTCCCTTCAGCATCTTTGTTGCCCTGCGCTGGACTCTCTGCAGCAGTTCCCTGTCCTTCTGGAGCTGAGGGGCCACAACTGGACACAATATTCCAGGTGTGGTCTCCCCAGGGCAGAGCAGAGGGGCAGGAGAACCTCTCTGACCTACTGACCACCCCCTTCTAACCCACCCCAGGTACCATTGGCCTTCCTGGCCACAAGGGCCCAGTGCTGGCTCATGATCATGCAAAGATGAGAAAAATTGCTTTTGTCTTCCAGGTTGCTACATGAGTTAGGAAGGATTTTTTGATTTTGTATTTTTTATTCCCTATGTCTAAGTGTTGACTTCAGTGCCTCACCCTTAAAGATCAGGATCAGATTCCTGAAAGAGATTTGGGTTCAAGTTGCACAGCGACTTCTCTATTTTCCATTTGTGCAGTCAGAATTGTTTTGGTAGAAATCATTTTGGTTGGACCATAAAATCATTTTGGTTGGAAAAGACCTTTAAGATCATCGAGATGTTCTCGTGGCTCACGTCAGCAGTTGGAAGGTCGCCTTTTCCTCTGCTGACAGACAAACACTGGCCACGGCAGCACTTCTGAGCCTTGTAGGAGTAAAGTGAAGCCCGTCTGCTAAACCCCTGCACTGGTTCAAGTTGTTGATGCTTGAAGGTTGAAGGCCAGCAGCTCCTTAATCAGCCCAAATTCAATGAAGGTGTGACTGTGCCCTACCTCTAACCTGGTGGATCTAAGTTCCTCAGATTATTCGGTAATATTCATACTGCATTTATCAGTCCAAAGATAGAATCATAGAATCATTTTGGTTGGAAAAGACTCTCAAGATCAACAAGACCAACCATTAACCCGACACTGTCACTACCCCGTGTCCCTGAGAACCTCATCTATGTGTCTTTTAAACCCCTCCAGGGATGGTGACTCCAGCACTGCCCTGGGCAGCCTGTTCCAATGCCCCACAGCCCTTTGGGGAAGAAATTGTTCCCAGATCCAACCTCAACCTCCCCTGGTGCAACTTGAGGCCGTTTCCTCTGCTCCTGGCGCTTGTTCCTGGGGAGCAGAGCCCGACCCCCCTGGCTCCAAGCTCCTTTCAGGCAGTTCAGAGATCAGAAGGTCTCCCCTCAGCTCCTGTTCTCCAGCTGAACCCCCCAGGTCCCTCAGCCGCTCCCATCACACTTGTGCTCCAGCCCCTCACCAGCTCCGTTCCCTTCTCTCAACTCGCTCCAGCACCTCAAAGCCTTTCTTGGCGTGAGGTCTTGAGCCTGGTCTTGAGTTTAGTCTCAAGTAAGAGGTGCCAGCTCAAACTCCCACTTTAGCAGGATTTGGGTGGATTGTTAAAACGCTGGTTTTGCCATTGCTGGGGTCAACCAAGCTGGGCTAGAAAAGAGCCTGGGCGCTGTTTGAGTCCTGCAGCCGATGAGCCGTGCTCACCCCTTGGAGCCCATCGCTGCGCAAACAGCATCAGCAGCTGCTGCAGCCTCTCCGCGCCGTCATCTGCTTCATTTGCTCGTGATGACTCCAGGTTGCCAGCCACATAGGGTTGGTTGTTCTCCTCCCTGTGCATCAACCCCAGCGTGGAATTGAATATTTATTAAAACAGAGATACTTGTAATAAGGAGAAACAGCATAAACAGGAGCATGTGAGAGGCAGCTATGCCAGACTACATTTTTGTTTGGACAAAATAATCCCAAATTGTTGCTAATTACAATATGAAAGATCAGTTAATTCCTGTGATTTGCTTAATATGATGAAAGAGCAACCAAAGAGAAGGTTGGGTGGTTTTTTTTTCCTCCAAGTGCAGTTATGAGCCAAGGACGTATCAGGAACAGCTCAGGTGGTGACTGAGCCTTCATTGAAACCCCCACATGCTTCCAAGCCCTGTGCTCTGAATGAGGATGAGGTTTGCAGATGCTGTTTTTTACCAAATCAGGGACAGGTAGCGGAGCAGAATCAATTCCTGTCACTCACGGGGTCACTCCGGAGGAGCAGGATTATGGATCAGGGCCATGGTGCCGCACTTTAATCTGGAAATCAATAGAGAGGGAAGTTGGACTTGTCGGGATGTGGCAGGGATGACGATGTGGGGTTTGATGAGATTTTGCTCTGCGAACAACCGAGTCACTAACTCCACATCCTGATTAACACAGAGAAAGGGGTAAATTCAGCCTTGGGGCAGCTCTCTCCAAGTCCCTGGGGTCCCCCCATGTAAATTTGAGTCCATAATTTCTCAAACAAACCAGGGTGTCCAAACACTTCGGTCTCTTCCAGTGCCTTTGCACACAGCTCAGGAATAACCCTTCACTAATATTAATTCAATTTATATCAACCCAGGACTTTGATAACCTTCCTTCCATGTTGTTTTTAGCAACCAAATTAAACACAGCAGCATTGCAATGTCATAAATACAATCTGCGCCAAATTGCCTCGAGGAGCCTCAGAAATCCCAAAATTCATATGGAACTGTTTGAATATCGAACTTTATCACATATATGGTGCCTCCTTCTGCAGACCATCCAGACTTGCTCATCTAGAGGGTATCGAGCAGGATTTTCGGGTTGCAGATTTGCCTTGTTCCGATGGTTGTAAATACACTGCTTGGGGTGAGAAAGGCATTTCAAGGTGCTACTTAAACATCAGACACCGGCAGCTTCTGCGAATGGGAGCGATGGGTAAAATCCTTCATCTTGAGGATAGTCTGCGATCTGTAAGTCCAGACTTACTGCTCAGGTTGAAATGCTGGGGGTTTGCAGAGCTTAGTGAAGCTGCGAGTACCTGGTTCCTCTGAAAATCACAGTTCTGCAGTTTGAGGTGTCATCTATTGAAGGAAAGACCCGGTGAACTCTGCTGCTCCTCAGCCTATGGAAAAAAATCCATACTCTTTCAGACATGATACTCAAAGCCCTGAGCTGCACTCCTCCATCTCTTGGTTTCTGCTTTTTCCTCCTTGGTTCTGTTTCACATCACTCGGTGGCACAGGCTGCTCCAGCATCTGCTCGGCGTCGGGAAGCATCAGCTGCACGGTTACATCTGTGACGCTAATTAGCAAAACACGAGAAGGCTGAAATTAAGATTCACGCTATTCATACTTGTGCTTTCTTTTCGTTTCCAGAGCACGGTGATTGTGGAGAAGACCGTTCAAGACCTGATGAACCTGATGCACGACTTGAGCGCGTATTCGGATCAGTTCCTCAACATGGTGTGTGTGAAACTCCAGGAGTACAAGGACACCTGCACCCTTGCCTACAGGTACCGGCAGGCTTGGAAACCAATGTATTCTGGAGATACTCCTGGGTTTTTTGCTATTTTGTCATGAGTAGGAAGGAGTTACTTCTAGAAATCGTCTCTGCTGGGATTGTCAACTATGTTTCTTTCTAGGTGGAGAAAAATCTGGAATGGTGATCAGTGGTATAATGGAGAGTCTTGGTTTCCCAGTGACTTTGTGCACATCACACTGTGGTTTAGGCTCTTTAAACGTCGATGATCATAGAATCATAGAATCATAGAATACTAGGGGTTGGAAGGGACCTGGAAAGCTCATCCAGTGCAATCCCCCCGGAGCAGGAACACCCAGCTGAGGTTCCACAGGAAGGTGTCCAGGCGGGTTTGAATGTCTGCAGAGAAGGAGACTCCACAACCTCCCTGGGCAGCCTGGGCCAGGCTCTGACACCCTCACCAGGAAGAAGTTTCTTCTCAAATTTAAGTGGAACCTCTTGTGTTCCAGTTCGAACCCATTACCCCTTGTCCTATCATTGGTTGTCACCGAGAAGAGCCTGGCTCCATCCTCCTGACACTCACCCTTTCTATATCTGTAAACATGAATGAGGTCCCCCCTCAGTCTCCTCTTCTCCAGCTCCAGAGCCCCAGCTCCCTCAGCCTTTCCTCACACGGGAGATGCTCCACTCCCTTCAGCATCTTTGTTGCCCTGCGCTGGACTCTCTCCAGCAGTTCCCTGTCCTTCTGGAGCTGAGGGGCCACAACTGGACACAATATTCCAGGTGTGGTCTCCCCAGGGCAGAGCAGAGGGGCAGGAGAACCTCTCTGACCTACTGACCACCCCCTTCTAACCCACCCCAGGTACCATTGGCCTTCCTGGCCACAAGGGCCCAGTGCTGGCTCATGCTCACCCTGCTGTCCCCAGGACCCCCAACTCCCTTTCCCCTACACTGCTCTCTAATGGATCATTCCCCTGATACTGGTCATAGAGTTTAGAAACTACACGGCTTTTCCCTTAATCAGCCAAAAGGTAACCTTAGGTTGGAAATGGAGAATATAAGGCATCATGGTTAACATAAAAAGCTGTATATAGCTATTGCTTTCTTGTCAAGCAAGTCAAATCCTTCCATTTAATTTTTCCCAAGAGATCTGGCTGTATTTTAATTAATTATATTGAGATTTGGGTATTCAGATCTCGTGACAACTTAGGAATTAGTTACCACAACACAACACAACACGTAGATACACACACACTGGGTTTTGTGAAACTTCCCATGGACTTATTCTTTCAAGGAGTCATCAAATGCTCTGTCCTGGGCTTTGTTTATCAGTGCTTTTGGGTGATCTGAGATCTGCTTTCCCAACCATGGTGTGGAAGCTGAATGCAGCGTGGTCACCTTGGGTTAACACACTGGGTCATGGGGTTTGAGTCCTTTGGATACTTGCTTTATCATAGATTTCCAGTGTAAACATGGATAAATAACTTATTCTGCATACATCCCAACTGCCCAACTGTAAATGGTTTTTTTCTGGAGAGGGGGCCAGGACCGTGTCCCACGCCGCGGGGATAAATACTTGCATTGAAAGCCACTAAAGATGCTGCGGCAATATGAGCTATAATAGCTGCTATACATAATCTCCTTTAGTGGCTAATTGAGGCTGGCGATAGCAGGGGAGGCCGAAAAAAGCCCCTTGTGTTTTCTGACCAAGAGCATTAAGAAATTATTTCCTATTGCCTGGTTTCATTCAGGAGAAGCTTCATCTGGCAAGCGGCTGCGGATGGGCTCATTATTATTATTAATAATGCCAGCTATAGCAGTGAGCACATATGTGGGCTAAACTTCGCCCGAGCGCCCGTGTAAATTGGTAACTGTGCCTGTGCCGTTGTCCAAAATGCTCCTATTTTATATGAAACCTCCCCGACTTGAGCCAAACAATAGATGTAATTTCTTTGGCTTGAACTTAAAGGTCCTTCCTTCCTTCTTCCTTTGCTGATACCATTCCTGGAGTTGGCACCTGCTGAGGAGTAATTAGGACAGCCCTAATTTGGCAATATCCTGATTGCAGCAGGAGGAAAAACAGGAAATGTTCTCGTTTTGCTGCTAGCAAGTGACTGACAGAAATAGAAATCTAGATACATTTCAAATGATGCTTTCCCGGCTGGATCCGCAGGGACGTTGTGCCCTCTGCAGGGATCTCACGTCCGTACGGCTCCACGCGGGGTTTTCCTCGGGTGTTTGAGACCGATAAATCCTCCTGTCGGTGAAGTTGGTGGAGGAAGGATCATTTCTAGCTGCTTCAAATCAGAACAAACCCCTTAGAGATGCGAATTAAGACGATGGGGCGAAGCTATCGGGACAAGGGAGCGCGTGTTTGTTCTGGAGATGTCAAGACAGTGAGGATTTGGGAAGCCGGAGAGATGGTTTATGTAAGATTGGCACGTGGCATTCGTTCGTTCCCTGTGTGTTTCTTGAAGGGGAATGTGAGCAAATGTGGATGAAATGTATTCAAATCCAGGCTCCGCAAAGCGAGGCTGTTTAGCTGGGCATCCTTTGCAGAACAGGCAGCTCTGTCGGGACGTCGGTGCTAAGAAATGCACAGCCGAGATTTTCAATGTTTGATTTCCATTTGGCACTGATTTTTCTAGTGAATGCAAAACAAAACCCCACAACAAAACACGCCAACCCTAACAGAGCTGGTTATGAATGGATTGGGCATTTCTATAACTAGCAAACACAGATTTTCTTTGGTTAAATCGATGACAAATTTCGGAAGCACGTTTAATCTGATCTAGGTGAGATGTCTTCTGCAAATTACCTGGTTGTAAGAAGTGCAATTTCAATTTGACACAAACTGTTTGCCAACACGAGTTATGTTTTCTGACAACTTTATGAGGGGTTGGGGATTAAAGTGAAAACACAAATGGCAGACGGAGCCACAAAACCTTGTGCTGTGTTCATGGCACTTTTCCTGTCTTCTCCAGCCCACGTCCAGCTGCTTACTCAGCAGATTTCTGTGAAAGCCGCTCTGCTCATGGGTTAAGCCTGTACAGTTAAACCAGTTTTATGAGGCTTTGGGAAATACTGAAAGGCCATAGAAGGAATCACAGGGACAGGGAAAACCTGACTAGTTCGGGGTGGCTGCCCTTAACATGGGTATTTCCTTTTACTCTCTTGCCAACACCCTTCTCGGCCGAGTTTTGCCGTCTTGAGCGCTAAACTAATCTCTTTACATGTAGAATCATAGAATTGTAGAATCATAGAATGCAAGGGAGTGAAAGGGACCTGGAAAGCTCATCCAGTGCAATCCCCCCATGGAGCAGGAACACCCAGCTGAGGTTCCACAGGAAGGGGTCCAGGCGGGTTTGAATGTCTGCAGAGAAGGAGACTCCACAACCTCCCTGGGCAGCCTGGGCCAGGCTCTGACACCCTCACCAGGAAGAAGTTTCTTCTCATATTTAAGTTGAACGTCCTGTGTTCCAGTTCGAACCCACTGCCCCTTGTCCTATCATTGGTTGTCACCGAGAAGAGCCTGGCTCCATCCTCCTGACACTCCCCCTTTGTATATCTGTAAAGATTAATGAGGTCACCCCTCAGTCTCCTCTTCTCCAGCTCCAGAGCCCCAGCTCCCTCAGCCTTTCCTCACACGGGAGATGCTCCACTCCCTTCAGCATCTTTGTTGCCCTGCGCTGGACTCTCTCCAGCAGTTCCCTGTCCTTCTGGAACTGAGGGGCCACAACTGGACACAATATTCCAGGTGTGGTCTCCCCAGGGCAGAGCAGAGGGGCAGGAGAACCTCTCTGACCTACTGACCACCCCCTTCTAACCCACCCCAGGTACCATTGGCCTTCCTGGCCACAAGGGCCCAGTGCTGGCTCATGGTCACCCTGCTGTCCCCAGGACCCCCAGCTCCCTCTCCCCTACACTGCTCTCTAATGCTCTCTAATAATGCTCTCTAATGTCTTTCTACAGCAACCGGCCTCGTGTTTAGTTACATTCATGTTGAAATTGCACATTCTTATTTTACTGACCAAGTTTAAGGTCTGTCCTGTGTGTCCACCTCCTTCCTATCAATCTTCATCTTCTCTCCCTTCTCTCTCTTGCATGTTTTTCAACCTACCCAAAGAGTCTGAGTAAAAGCAGCAGTCACCTAAATGACTGGTTTTAGCCTGTAAAAAAGAGATGGACATCTCCAAACAGTGATTCACCTTAATAAAATGTCCCTCAGTTCTCTCCATCTGCTGTGAAGGCAACTTGTGGTGACCAACCAGCCTCCTTGATGAACCATCTCAGCTGAATCTACAAAACTACATGGGGTAAAACTGGGCCTAAATCTCTCCAAATGATGGAGGGAAGAAAAAAAATCACAGTCCCTGCATTCCAACCAGGCAAATTAAAATTAAGCCCCTTTTATTGATAAGGAAATGAGGAGCAGATTAATTTGTCTGAGGGGTGGAGTCTGCAGTCACATAGGATTTCTCACTCTTGCCACTCAGGTTACGACTTCCTATCGGTATCTTTCCCTTCTTGACTTCATTTTTTGGTTTTAAGCTGTCTTTTTGATTCTTTTGGGTCAGAGATCAGTCTCTCTCAGACCTTTAGGTACATGGCACGTGCTGCTTTTAAACTCTTAGCAGTGAGATCAGTGCTCAGCGTGGAAACATCACCCTGGCCAAAAATTCAACAACACATTTGGCACAAGGCAATGGAGTCCAATTAACCCCCAGATGTTTTCCTAATGAAAAGCCATGGCTCCCCAGCTGTGTCCAGGGACGTTCCCCATCGCTCTGGTCCCAGTGCTGCAAACCTGGGCCCGTTCCCACCAGCAGATGCTTTCTGGATAAAACCCAATGAGGTGTGGTGGGGTGAACCCTCCTGCCATCACCTGTGTAAGTGTTACACTCGTTTCCGACCCGCTCCTGGGTACAAACAGATGGCGTTTTCCTTGGCCCGTTGAGCTGTGAATTAATTAGTTGCTTATGGCACTGGTGGTAGCAAGTAACCCTATTAGAGCAGCAGGAATAATTGCATAGGAGCTGGGGAGAAGAAGGGGGGGGCATTTGAAAGGAAGCGTTTTGAGCTGTACTCAAACATGTCATCCCGTCTTGTGATAATTTACTGGAGGACCCGAATTAAATTGACATTGATAGAAGTTACGGAGGTTGAAAACTGGCTGAGATGCCAGAAAGAAAAAGGAGTCTGTAATTGATGGGGCGTCTAACCGAGACTGGGGGATGTACCACCCTATTAACATCTTCCTTAATGAGGGGGTGGCTGGAGTAAAACTAACCTGTCAATAAAAATTAGGAGGTGTTGCAGTCACAGAATCCCAGAATGTCAGGAGTTGAAGGGACCTGGAAAGCTCATCCAGTGCAATCCCCCCATGGAGCAGGAACACCCAGCTGAGGTTCCACAGGAAGGTGTCCAGGCGGGTTTGAATGTCTGCAGAGAAGGAGACTCCACAACCTCCCTGGGCAGCCTGGGCCAGGCTCTGCCACCCTCACCAGGAAGAAGGTTCTTCTCAAATTTAAGTGGGACGTCCTGTGTTCCAGTTTGAACCCATTGCCCCTTGTCCTATCACCGGTTGTCACCGAGAAGAGCCTGGCTCCATCCTCCTGACACTGCCCCTTTCTATATCTGTAAACATGAATGAGGTCACCCCTCAGTCTCCTCTTCTCCAGCTCCAGAGCCCCAGCTCCCTCAGCCTTTCCTCACACGGGAGATGCTCCACTCCCTTCAGCATCTTTGTTGCCCTGCGCTGGACTCTCTCCAGCAGTTCCCTGTCCTTCTGGAACTGAGGGGCCACAACTGGACACAATATTCCAGGTGTGGTCTCCCCAGGGCAGAGCAGAGGGGCAGGAGAACCTCTCTGACCTGCTGACCACCCCCTATGGGAAGTAATGGGGACGTAATTCCAAGGGACCCATGGAGTGGTGGTGGTGTCCCAACATCGATTAATTTGAAGCTCCCTATTGATTTCAACGGAGAATTTGATTTTGGGCTCCGGTGATTCATGAACTCACAAGTACCACATCACCAAAAGGTGAGAAAAGCAGGAATTGTGTGGGTAAGGCTCTCGAAAACCCCGACCCTAGAAGAACAAGGACACCCAGCTCAGTTTGCAACTACAGCAGCTGAACAGCCTCCCCTCTGTCCTCCCCCAACACCTACTCCAAAAGGAACCGGATTGTTGAGGACAGCAGATAATAAGGATCATAAAACAGAGAGGTAGCTCTGTCCTGTGCGTAACTCCAGCAGAAGACTCTCAGAGATGCCTCCCATCTGAGGGGCTGTGATAAGGCTGTAAATAATTGAAGAGAGTAAACAGTGGAAGTGGTGAGAGCTGAGGCTGCTGTAAGGGGAAATAACGGAACGTAATGGGATGAAATTGAGTAAAATAAAACACGAGCACAGTATCAGGGTTGTTTTTTTTCGGTCCGAGAGTTAAATTTGTTCAACTGTGAAATAGACTCCCAAGGGAAGGAGACTATTACTTTAGTCATTTAAATCCAGAGAGGACAAAGCACTGGGTAATATATTCAATGGAACAGTTGTCTTGCCTTGGCAGAGAAATGGCCAGATATCATCAAATTCAGTTTTTCCATTCCGAATGTCAGAGATTCTGGTGTAGCTCTATTTTTCCCCTCGGTTTACCAGGGTGGAAAAAAGAGGTCTTTTTTTCACAAGTGGAAAAACACCAAGTTCCCAACAACAGCAGAAAGCCAAAGTGAAATTTTGACGCCAAGGTCTTCTGCGGCTGGAAACAAAACTCATTCTTTTGTCCGCGGCAGATTGGACATGAAATTTAAAGAGAAGGAAAATGTCTATGTAAGTGCATGTGACAAATCCATTTTCACAAACCCCGTGTACTTACCGAGCAGAGGTTGTTTTCTTGTTGGTAGGTGAAAGGAGTTAAAGTTGCTCCATGCTGGTGCTCTCCTTCAAGGTAGATCAACGTTAGCTCCTATCTCAATACCCTTTCCACCATTTTCCTTTTCAAACCACATATACACAGTGTGATGTCACTTTTATTTCTGTTTATTGACCAAAACACACCTTTCAGGAAATGTAAACTAAGACCACAGAACTCATTACAAATGTGTAGGGTCTTTATTGTGATCTTAGAATCATAGAATCATAAAATCATTTCATTTGTAGAGACCCTCAGGATCATCGAGTCCAACCATAACCCAACTCTGACACTAAGCCATGTCCCTAAGAACCTCGTCTAAACACCTTTTAAACCCTTTCAGGGATGGCGACTCCAGCACGGCCCTGGGCAGCCGGTTCCAATGCCCAACAACCCCTTCTGTTAAGAATTTATTCCTAATATCCAACCTAAACCTCTCCTGGTGCAACTTGAGGCCATGACCCTTCCCAAAATGACCACCTGAATTCTAGCGACAGCTCTGAGCATCTGTTTGCCCCGTGCACCATCCTGGCTTGGATCCAGAAGTCTGCAGCTGAGTGAATAGGAGGTTTAGGCTGGACATGAGGAAGCATTTCTTTACCAGGAGGGTGGTCAAACACTGGAACAGGCTTCCTACAGAGGTGGTTGATGCCCCAAACCTGTCAGTGTTTGGGTGGCACTTGGACAATGCCCTTGACAACATCCTTTAGCTCTTGATCAGCCCTGAAGTGTTCATGTGTTTGGACTAGATGGTCATTGTAGGTCCCTTCCAGCTGAAAAGTAGTCTCTTCTAGTCTGTTCCAAATGGCTCTGCAAGGTCCCCATTGAGCCAACATGGGCTGAGCCAACACGGGTACATCCACACTGCAGCACCCACCAGCTCCTGTTCCTGGTTGACAGATCCAGTGTTGAATCTCTGCATCTTTTTGATGACCAAATTTTCTCTGCATTTTGGAGAAGTCATTTCTTCTGGGGAATAGGGACAGTAACAGAAAAAGTTCTGTCTGGCATTTACGCTTCTTCAAGCCCTCGCATTGTAGGACCCAGCAAATATGCGTTATTTTTGGTGTCTTGTACCCCTGTGAGCAAGGGTGGTGGGTGTTTAAAGAGCAAACACAGGTCCCAGAGCCTTTTCCGTATTTTTGCGTAGTAGAAGGTGATCAGTGTCTTAGCACCTGAGGGGGATCTTGATTCTGTTGCTAACTTGCAGCTCCGTAGGAACAGGACCTCTAAGACCTTGTCTTTTCATAGAATCATTTTGGTTTGGAAGAGACGCTTAAGATCACGGAGTCCAACCATGACCTAACTCTAGCACTAAATCAACTCCCTAAGCATCTCAGATGCTTCCTTCCTCAAGTCACACTGCACTGGTTGTTCGGTGGATTTGCCCTGTTCCCATTACAGAGGGCAGAACAGATCCCACTGCTGCTCATCAGAGAGGTCACCACCGTGCTATTGCTTTGAGAGACCTGGACAGGTTGGAGAGTTGGGCGGGGAAAAATTTAATGAAATAGAACAAGGGCAAGTGTAGAGTCTGGAATCTGGGCAGGAACAACCCCAGGTTCCAGTGGAAGTTGGGGAATGACCTATTAGAGAGCAGTGTAGGGGAAAGGGAGCTGGGGGTCTTGGGGACAGCAGGGTGAGCATGAGCCAGCACTGGGCCCTTGTGGCCAGGAAGGCCAATGGTACCTGGGGTGGGTTAGAAGGGGGTGGTCAGTAGGTCAGAGAGGTTCTCCTGCCCCTCTGCTCTGCCCTGGGGAGACCACACCTGGAATATTGTGTCCAGTTGTGGCCCCTCAGCTCCAGAAGGACAGGGAACTGCTGGAGAGAGTCCAGCGCAGGGCAACAAAGATGCTGAAGGGAGTGGAGCATCTCCTGTGTGAGGAAAGGCTGAGGGAGCTGGGGCTCTGGAGCTGGAGAAGAGGAGACTGGGGGGTGACTCATTCATGTTTACAAATATACAAAGGGTGAGTGTCAGGAGGATGGAGCCAGGCTCTTCTCGGTGACAACCAATGATAAGACAAGGGGCAATGGGTTCGAACTGGAACACAAGAGGTTCCACTTAAATTTGAGAAGAAACTTGTTCATGGTGAGGGTGTCAGAGCCTGGCCCAGGCTGCCCAGGGAGGTTGTGGAGTCTCCTTCTCTGCAGACATTCAAACCCGCCTGGACCCCTTCCTGTGGAACCTCAGCTGGGTGTTCCTGCTCCATGGGGGGATTGCACTGGATGAGCTTTCCAGGTCCCTTCCAACCCCTGACATTCTGGGATTCTGTGATATGCTCACCATGGAGACAATGGGTGGCAGGCTCTAGAAGGAAATGCCAGCAGCCCTGACTCCCACTCGCCCTTTCTAAGACATAGGAAAACACCTTCCAGATCCTTGTGGTCTACTCAACAACCCAAGAGTGGGAGAGGACTTTCCTTTCTCACCAGTGTGGCCAGTGAAGTAGCAAACATTGACAAGGACTATGCTGCTGGTTGTTCATGAGCAATCCTGACACAAAAAACAGGCAGCTAATTGACTTTTCCAAATACAGCATCCCATTTGTCTCCTGCAATTGCCAGTGAGGAATTCAGATTAGTTACACTGCCAAAAATATTAAACAGGGAAAGTCTTAATAACCGGAATATGCTGTAATCTTTAATTGGATTTCACACGTACATAAAAATTAGCTGAAATCTCTATTATTAGCTTTTTTGGATGACTGAAGAGAAGATGCTGGACCCTTCATTTCCTCTTGTTGCTTCGGCCCTGGTCCCCAGGCTGGACCAGCTGGTGTGCGGTGAGCTGGTGGCTCCCACCCAGGTCTTCCTGGGCAGGTTTCCACCTTGCAGTCACAACACCATCAGCAGCGGCTGCCGAGCTCTGTTGAGATCACAAAGAACAAATGAGCCATGGAGAGAACACCTTCTCTCTCTTCTGCTACAGAACCGCCTCCTCCGGTTGTGTCAATGATTGCAGTTGAACCATTTCAAGGGTGGGGAGAATATGGCCCTTTTTCCCTTAAAGACTCTATCAAAATACATCAAGAGTTGTGAGTTTTAAGAGAATTTTATATCCTGTCCACCCGTGTTGCCGTGCCCCCAACAGCAGCGCTTTGTTCGATTCTTCTTTGGACTCTTTCCTTAATGCACCTTTGTATGTGATCGGCGTTTTAATGAATTGGTGCGGAATTGCGTGAAAAACACAATTTGCTTCGCGCTAATGTGATTGTTGCCGCTTCCCCCGCAGGAGCATCGTGCAGTCGGATGAGAAGTTGGTGATCAGCGCCTCCTGGGCTAAGGACGACGATATTAGCAGGCTCCTGAAATCCCTGCCCAACTGGAGCAACATGGCTCAGCCCAAGCAACTGAGACCCAAGAGAGAGGAGGAGGAAGACTTTATAAGGTAAAATGTTAAATGAAGTTGTAAAAGGGTTTCAAGGAGAGTACAAATAATAGTAAAACTGGCTGGGAACAAAATAACTATGGTGTTTGCATAGCTGTTGTGTCCCCAGGTGTGAGAAGAGATTGAGATGTGGTCTTTCCTCAAGTGGAGTAAGGAAACTTGAGTCCATGTGCCCTAACACTCCATGATCTCAAAACTTTGCTGACCTGAGAACTCCTCCTGCGTTGCCTGGATTTGGTTCTGCTGATGATATTGAGAAAGGAAATTATCTGTTTGGGCGATTTTTCTAGGCTTTGCTTATCAGTCGTGTGATGGCTTGGTAGATAAACCATTCTGAAGCTCTTTATCCTTCAAGAGAAAGGAGAAAGCAGAGCTGCTTCTGAATGCAACAAGGACAGAGGAGAGCGAGGTTGTGGTTCGATAAGGACACTTCAGTGACAGCAGCGTCTTGTGCTTTCCTGACCTTTTGCTGATTTCTGATTCCTCTGTTCACCTCAAATCCTGGAGTCAGTTTTGGGCCCTCATGCCTTGAGGTGCTGGAGCGAGTGGAGAGAAGGGAACGGAGCTGGGGAAGGGGCTGGAGCACAAGTGTGATGAGAGCAGCTGAGGGACCTGGGGGTTCAGCTGGAGAACAGGAGCTGAGGGGAGACCTTCTGATCTCTGAACTGCCTGAAAGGAGCTTGGAGCCAGGGGGGTCGGGCTCTGCTCCCCAGGAACAAGCGCCAGGAGCAGAGGAAACGGCCTCAAGTTGCGCCAGGGGAGGTTGAGGTTGGATGTGGGGAACAATTCCTTCCCCAAAGGGCTGTGGGGCATTGGAACAGGCTGCCCAGGGCAGTGCTGGAGCCACCATCCCTGGAGGGGTTTAAAAGACACATAGATGAGGTTCTCAGAGACATGGGGTAGCGTTGGACTTCGCAGTGTTGGGTTAATGATTTGACGTAGTGGTCTTTAAGGTCTTTTCCAACCAAAATGATTCTGTGAAGAATTGTCCTTGTGAGCACACCTAGGAAAGTGGCTCGGATTAGAGAGGGAAAGAATGACTTTTAATTCAGGCAGATCTTTGTCCTGGTTGATGATGCTACCTTGATCACCCATGTAGTAAACAGAGCAACAGTCTGCGACCTAATGGTGGGGCCAACTGGTTGTACTGGGCAGCAGTTCTCAGATCTGGTGTTGTCACCAAAGCTCTCCTCCGTTTGAGCCATGACCTGGTCGTGTTTCTCCTCCATCCCAACCCCAGGAGCTGTGTAAGGCGAATCAAATGAAAAATATCAATACCTCCAGAGGGGATTCTTTCAGAGACAACTTACTGTGTCCAAACCAGATTGTTTGTACCTTTTTCTTTCCAGACAAGTGAAAGCCAGTATGTAGGCAGATTGCCTTTCCCTGCACGCTGTAAATGGCTTCATCTCTGAATCATTGACACATCCTGAAGAAACAGGTCCTCTTTGTCATTCCAGCGAGTCAAAAAGCTTGTCGGCACATTCCCATCACTATTCATCACTTCCTTGATTGGCATTTGGCTATAAAACTGTAGGAGTAAGTGAAACTGTTGCAAATTAAAGTCTGATTTGCCCAGATTGTCATTTTACTTATTCACTGAATTCAAGCACAATAACAGAAAGATGATGCAAGTCTAGAGAGAGGAACAACCGAGAGTAGGAAATATGTCGAGTCACAGAAATCATTGCTCATACTCCAGTGGGGATAATCAGCTTTGCCAGTGTTTTTAAGACTCTTGGGTGGTGAAAGGGTGAGGATGCAGAGCCCTTGGGGTCTTTGCACAGCCCCTGCACTTTTTGAGATTCATGGATTCACTTGTAGCCTCCGTCTTGGCCTTTGCGTTCATCCCTTGTTTCTTGGCACAGAAATTCCAGGCCAGGCTAAATCTGATAACCAAACTCATCCGGATGCTACCAGTGCCAACATTGTGATCCTAATATCCATTTTATTCCAATTTTGTCATTTTACGCTCCATTAATTAAGTATTTTGTATCAGAAGTGGTAGAATAGAAAGCCTCATAGGTCATCTACATTGAATTCACTGGAGGAAGCTCCTGTACTGTGTATTTTTTAGCCTAGACATTGGGAAAAAGATCTGTTTGCACAGAGCATCCTGCATTAAGCCCCAGCTCCTCAAAATGCCATGTGAATGCTCTCCTAGCATTAATTTACATGATAATAATTGGTCTGGGCCAGTTTTAGCCATTGATGGCAAGTGACATGGCTGAGAAACTTCCTCAAGAATCTGTGCGTGGTTGAATAGATCTCTCCTGAAAGCTTCAAAATAAAACGAATTGCTTGTCCAGTTTTTTGTCATCTTCTTTCCATTTAAGCAGACTCTTCTCAGACTTCCTTCTAATCCAAAGGAACACGATTCCTTCGCTGCTGTTACTTCTTTCTGTTCCTCTTGGCTCTGCTGATGAATCGGGAATGATTGTGCCAAAGGGAAATGGGTCCTGTGGGTACGTCGGTTATTTGGGTCATGGCTGTGAGGAGAGAGCCTGGGAGAGCTCATTTCACTCTGATTTAACCACCCAGGATATTTAAATCCTTGATATACAAATACCCAGCAGTGTTCACGGGCTCCACTCCTTAGTAGGCAGAGACTAAAGCATCCTCTCTGAAAAGAGAAGTTTAACTTGATGAAACATAGGAGCATGATCTTTTTGTACATAAATAAAGGCCGAGAGCAGTTTTTTAACTACGGGCAGCATCGTTATGAATGTCACTAAATTAAATAAGTCCTGAAGGTTTACCACTGCTTTGGTGTTTTTTTCATGTTTTCACTGAACAGTTTTCTTTCCCTCCCCAGGTTTCCTGTAACTCATTTATTTAATTAAAAAGAAGAATCCAAATGCACGTCTTTGCAAAAAAAAAAAACCCACTTAATGCATATCTGTGTTGACAGTGATTGATTTTGTTGTCTTAACCCGCCACTATCTCTTTCGCGGATAGATGTCAAAAGGCAGGGTAAGAAAGTAGCAGAATCTCCCCATTAATATTCTGGTGTGGTTGGCCAGACAAAGGGCCCTGATTGAGCATATTATAGTAGCTCAGAACTTGGCAAGGGGAGAAAGGAAAGAAAAGTCATGCCTCTATTCATATGATTAGTTTTTAAAGCTCTGAAGGCTATTTGGCACCGGGGCGAGTGTGAAATACGCTGCCCTTATCACTTTATAAAGGTTAGCCTTCACTTCCTTACTGAATCAGAGATGCTGGTGATAAAACCCTAAGATGTATCATTTCCAGGTTTGCCTTTGACGAGGAAAAGCGATGTTAAAAGAGCTTCAGATCTGGTCGCGCTCGAGTTACAGCAGAAATTGCTGGTTTTCGATGCAGCTCTGCGGCACAAGGGGTGGCGAGAGCCCTGCGCACCCCAAGGGAACCTCATTTTGGGGTGCTGCCAATTCACATTTGCCTGGGAGCCCCATGTTGGTCGGAAGATCCCGCCACAACACAGGTTGTTCTGGTTACAGATCTGAAACGCCAAACCTGTGTTAGGAAGGGAACAGTGATTTCTCTCTTACCTTTTGACTCCAGCAAGCTCCTAAACACCAAACTTGGGATCAGACACTCAGGCTAAAGTTAATGGAGCAATTAAAAACCCCCTTTGCAGCATCTCCATGTGCCACATGACTTTTTATTTCACTGGTTTTGGCTTTTTAGTGAGGATAAGCCTGACTGCAGGGTGCTCCAGCTGTCCGCTCCTTCCTCCCCTGCATCTCCTGTTCACCTGAGGATGCTCATCCTCACTTGCTCTGCACCAAAAGGAGGGGGATGTATTGGAGCAATGTGGAAGGATATCTGTGCAATAGCAAATCTGTCACCAAATCATCCCAAATGGCATTGATCGGGATGGTTACACTATCCTTGCTTCTTATTGGGATCTCTTCTCTCCTGTGGTTTAGTTGATGCTGATTCTCTGATTTTATTTCCGATGTAAAACTGGAGCCTGCCTGCAGATGTGGGGCTCCTTTGGAAACGTGTCGCTGTTGGACAAGACAAAAATGGCAGGCTAAAGGAAGAGCAGGGCTGGGTTTGTCCCTCCAGACCGCATGATGGGAGCAGTAAAGGTACCATCAACATTTGGATATAGAAACGTAGAGTCATTTTGGTTGGAAAAGACCTTTAAGATCATCGAGTCTGACCGTTAACCCAACACTGGCACTGCCCCGTGTCCCTGAGAACCTCATCTATGTGTCTTTTAAACCCCTCCAGGGATGGTGACTCCAGCACTGCCCTGGGCAGCCTGTTCCAATGCCCCACAGCCCTTTGGGGAAGAAATTGTTCCCCAGATCCAACCTCAACCTCCCCTGGTGCAACTTGAGGCCGTTTCCTCTGCTCCTGGCGCTTGTTCCTGGGGAGCAGAGCCCGACCCCCCTGGCTCCAAGCTCCTTTCAGGCAGTTCAGAGATCAGAAGGTCTCCCCTCAGCTCCTGTTCTCCAGCTGAACCCCCAGGTCCCTCAGCCGCTCCCATCACACTTGTGCTCCAGCCCCTCACCAGCTCCATTCCCTTCTCTCCACTCGCTCCAGCACCTCAAGGCCTTTCTTGATGTGAGGGGCTCAAAACTGACCCCAAGATTCAAGGTGCGGCCTTATCAGTGCTGATAGATATAGGGACTGTGTCTTGGGGACCACTGTCTCACCTCATCTCCCTTGGGCCATGCAGGACATCTCACCTGTGCCCTGGGAGAGCGCATCGTCCATCCAACAGCAGCAAAGACACCAGGGTATGAAACCTCCTCCTCTTTCCTTGTCCTGGGGCAGAGCACACACAGCTGACGGAGCGATCAAGCACAGCTCTACTCCAAAGCTGTGGTTAATCCCAGGAGCAAGATGCAGAGCTAGAGGAACCAGTGGTGTGAGCTGTGATTTTGCACCACAGTGAACTGGAAAAGCCCCCATGAGCTCTTCTCCAGAGGATGCTTGAGGGCAGGAAACATCGGAGGTTGGTCCAGAGCTCCTAGAACTGGTCACAGCTTGAATTTCTTCAGCTGTTTCCAAAAGGTGCTGTAAATTCCCCAGTCGGGAACAAGCTGGGACAATTTGTGATGGACCCTTGAGTTCTCTTGGTGCTGAGGCAGAGCCGTGGAGTTCAGGTCCTGCCTTGGGGCAGGGTGGTCTGCCCTTGTTCCACCTCTCACAGGCCGAGGTTGTCATCAAAAGCTAAACCTCAGTGTGCTCCATCCGCTGTCTGATGGGTGTTTTTCATAGTGTTGCGTCCAGAGCTTTCCATTATTTTTATTCTATTTTGCTGTCTTAGTGTTTCTCCTTTCCCAAAACCTTGATGTTTTTTGGAAGGCTTTTCTTTACCTCTTAGCTCTCCCTCCCGTTCTCAATTGTAGCTTTTCCATCTCTCTTCCCTTCTTTCTTTTATTCTCAAGAATAAAATGTCTCCCTCTCTAATTTCTCAGGCTCTATTTCTTATATTCACAGTATTTTAGAGGGTGAAAGGATGATTTTGCAGGGTTGGCAGCAGACTGTAGACCTTTTTTCCCCTCTACTGGCACTATGAATCTGAGCACACCATGGCTGTGGGTTGTTTCCATTTGACGACAGTCTACTCCTTTATATGAAATGAGTTTCTAGATGTCTTTTTTTTGGATCCTGTGGGATAAATGTGCATCATCAGGAGCACAACTGAGACTAAATCCTGTTGCTATAAGAGTCTCATCTGAGAGGTGTTAAATAGATTGAGCACCTGGATCTTCACAGGGCATCCCAGAAGTTTTCTTCTTTGCTTGTCTTGTGAAGGCAAAGAAGTTTGGGAGGATTTGGGCTGGATTTGGAGCTTTTTTGAGGATTATGTATATTCTAAACCAGAATCCAGGAAGAATCTCCCAGCTTTGAATTCATTAATCCTACAAATTGCACTGTCTATTGAAATGAGTGCATCCATACCCAGCTCTTCCAATGTACTTTTTTAGGGGGTAATGTGCGTACACCTGAACTCTATTGCAGGGATTGAGAGGGAAGGCAAAGCAGAAACATGGAAATTCAGTTTTTCCACGAAGATTTAATAACAGCTCCTACTTCAGCAAGATGAGGGGATTGAGACCATCATCAGCAAATTTGCTGCTGACACCAAATTGGGAGGGAGTGTGGAGCTGCTGGAAGGCAGGAGGGCTCTGCAGAGGGATCTGGATAGACTGGAAAAATGGGCTGATTCCGATGGGATGAAGTTCAACAAGGCCAAGTGCCGGGTCCTGCGATTTGGCCACAACAACCCCCTGCAGCGCTCCGGGCTGGCACAGAGTGGCTGGAGAGCAGTCAGGCAGAAAGGGACCTGGGGGGACTCATGGACAGGAAGCTCAACAGGAGCCAACAGTGTGCCCAGGTGGCCAAGAAGGCCAATGGTGTCCTGTCCTGTATCAGGAATAGCGTGGTCAGCAGGACAAGGGCAGTGATCCTTCCCCTGTACTCTGCATTGGGGAGGCCACACCTGGAGTGTTGTGTTCAGTTCTGGGCCCCTCAGCTCAGGAAAGAGATTGAAGTGCTGGAGCGGGTCCAGAGAAGAGCAACAAGACTGGGGAAGGGACTGGAACACAAGCCCTATGGGGAGAGGCTGAGGGAGCTGGGCTTGTTCAGTCTGGAGCAGAGGAGGCTTAGAGGTGAGCTCAGCACTCTCTAGAACGACCTGAAGGGCAGTTCTAGCCAGGGGGGATTGGGCTCTTCTCCCAGGCACTCAGCAATAGGACAAGGGGGCATGGGCTTCAACTCTGTCAGGGGAAATTGAGGCTGGAGATTAGAAAGCAATTCTGTGCAGAGAGAGTGGTCAGCATTGGAATGGCTGCCCAGGGAGGTGCTGGACTCACCGGCCCTGGAGGTTTTTAAACTGAGATTGGCCATGGCACTTAGTGCCATGATCTGGTAATGGACGGGAGTTGGACCAAGGGTTGGACTTGATGATCTCTGAGGTCTTTTCCAACCCAGTCCATTCTGTGATTCTGTGTGACTCTATCACGAAATCACATCATTAGAGCTACACAATATACTCCAAGACACTTCCTTGTCTGCTGTGATAAATCGAATAATAAAAACTTAACAAGACTAGAATATTCAAATAAATTTAAGCGAGAAGCCGGCGTGTGCTGTTACAGCTTAAAACTGTCAATTAGCAATGTCTGGTTTTTGACAGAGTTGCGACCTCTCAGCGGAAATTTGGAGCTGCCGGCGATCGCGCTGCTGCCTCTTAGAGACGCACAAATTGTTGTCGAGGCTTCGCAAACCCCAAAACCCCTCGAATCCGGGTCATTTTTAGGATGGGCTAGATATTCGGTCCTTTCAAACCGAACACCTTATTTGGCGGGGTGAATTTATATCCGCCAAGGATCCTTTGCAGCGTCTTTTCATCAGGACTCCGATGCCGTTTGGATGCGCTGCAAAAAACGTGCTCGTGCTGAATTTTTAAAATCCCTTCAGGTGCTGAATTTTTGAAGCAATTTAAACAGCATTTTCTGCAGGACAATGGCTGGGCTGAGTTTTATTGGTTTTGTGGCAACAAATAGTTTTAGAGGGCTTCCCTTTGCAGAAAAAGCCCACATGGGTTATTTGTTTGTTATGTTTAGAGAGCAGTGTAGGGGAAAGGGAGCTGGGGGTCCTGGGGACAGCAGGGTGAGCATGAGCCAGCACTGGGCCCTTGTGGCCAGGAAGCCAATGGTACCTGGGGTGGGTTAGAAGGGGGTGGTCAGTAGGTCAGAGAGGTTCTCCTGCCCCTCTGCTCTGCCCTGGGGAGACCACACCTGGAATATTGTGTCCAGTTGTGGCCCCTCAGCTCCAGAAGGACAGGGAACTGCTGGAGAGAGTCCAGCGCAGGGCAACAAAGATGCTGAAGGGAGTGGAGCATCTCCCGTGTGAGGAAAGGCTGAGGGAGCTGGGGCTCTGGAGCTGGAGAAGAGGAGACTGAGGGGTGACCTCATTCATGTTTACAGATATAGAAAGGGTGAGTGTCAGGAGGATGGAGCCAGGCTCTTCTCGATGACAGCCAATGATAGGACAAGAGGTAATGGGTTCAAACCGAAACACAGGAGGTTCCACTTAAATTTGTGAAGAAATTCTTCCTGGTGAGGGTGTCAGAGCCTGGCCCAGGCTGCCCAGGGAGGTTGTGGAGTCTCCTTCTCTGCAGACATTCAAACCCGCCTGGACCCCTTCCTGTGGAACCTCAGCTGGGTGTTCCTGCTCCATGGGGGGATTGCAATGGATGAGCTTTCCAGGTCCCTTCCAACCCCTGACATCCTGTGTGATTCTTTGTGTGATGTTTGTTAAACAAATTCCGGTGCAAGACGGACAAACCACTTTTTCTCTCTTTCTTCATAAATAAGAACATAATGGGAATTTCTTTGAATTAATCAAGGGGAAATCTCTGTGGGTAGTTTGTATGTACAGTTTCTAACCGTGGTCTCTGGGCTGACTGCGTCTCAAGGGCAGGAATAGAAAACAAGTGGGTTGTAGAAGTTTCTGTATGGTGTAAATACACAGAAAACTCTCCTGATCGGAAAGGAGCTGTGAAGGTGGAATAAAACCAGTGTCAATCCTATCATTATAATCTTGTCATTATAATGTGTATCATGTTTTGAGACTGTATATATAATATACTATATATATAGTTTAGGTGCCTTATATTAGGTAGTATATTGAGTTATTGTATGGCAAGCTTTTGACCCAGTCATAGTTTTCACTAACGTTTTCACAGATGTTCAGTTTAATGCGGTTCTGGTACAACACTGTGACAAAGCACTAATCTTCCTAGAGCACTTGCGTCTTTATCCTCTTCACACTTTCATAGATATTTAGAAATATCTCTTTTACTCTGTTTCCAGGGTACTTGCCCTACAGCCACAGCTCGACCCACTGCTTTAGCTGCGACCCCTTCCCAGCGAGCTTCTTCCTCAGCGCTATTTGCCAAAGGGATAATTGACACTAATTTCTTGGCAGAGAAAAGGGAGAGGAGCGGTAAATGAACGTAAAGCTGCTGCCAAGGGTACATCAGAGACCTCCTTCCTCGTTCTGCCGTATTGATGTGGACACTTGGCTGCTTTTCAGCCCTGCTCTGGCACGGTCGGAGCTCCTTAAATGTAACGCAGGTCATCTTGATTTATCACTCATGCTCTTCCCTGGCCTTTCTTCCCTCATGTATGAGTTCCCGTCCTCTACTGAAATACAGATGAGGGGAAGACTCCTCTGTTGTCATCAGTCCATCTGTTCCCAGGCAGTTTAGCTCAATAGGATGTTTAATTTTATTAATTTTCTTAACAGTTCATCCCTTAAAAGCATCACTGTTGCTCTTGGTTGCTGGAGGAGAAGAGGGAGAGGCTGGTTTGCCTGCAGAAGACTTTTTTGGGGAACCAGGACACCAAGCCCTCTCCATCCTTGCCAAGGATGCGCTGTGCGTCCTATACAGTATCCTTGAGATCTAAAGCCACCCGGTCACTGCGTTTGGAAAGCAAAAAACAAACAGAAATGAAGATGGTGCTTAGTTAATCTGAGGATTAACCTAGCGCAACCAGCTTGCTCTGGCTTCAGATTTAAGAGTGAACCCTGTTGCATGGTGCACAAATCCCTTGGGAATTGTGCATAAAGGGCGATGCGGCATCAGCGTCAGATATCGGTGTAAGGAAGAGGGATCTCCCACAAAGAAACAGTGAAGAAAGCCACTTGAATTTGCTTTAATCGCAGCATAGTTGATGCGCAATATCAATCTCCATCTTGCACATGGGTGCGTGCGCAGCTGAATTAATCACAGGAGCACTGCTTTTTGTTACAGATCTGTACAACACTCCGTTATGAACCGCTTGGTTATGAGCTTTTCTGGCTTTCTGAAATAAATCATCTCCACAGCTGGGCATTTCCATCTTCGGGTGCTTTTATTTGGGGTCTTTTATTGTTCTCAGAAGCTTTGGCGAATTCCAAAGCGAATTTCATGGGTAAGGTAGGATGGGATTTGGATTTTCAAAATTGTGGCAATTCAAACCAAAGGGCCAACATTGAACCATCAAAAACTCATAAATTAAATGCAGAGGGTGGTTGCAGATCTGTGTGTGTGCGGCTGTGTCTTAGATACACATTTACAGATATAAATATGACAAGTATTGGCTGAGAAACTACGGGAATCAAAGACCTGAAGATGCTATTTGAATGCGGGTATTCAGAAGAGTGGAGTTAAGGTTGGATATTCAGCTGATTTGGGTTTTTACAAGTGTCTAGCCTTGAAAATGTAATAAAGGCGAAGAAATGTATGTAGTGAGTATTCTCTCAGAACACTAGCGAAGATTTGCTACCAGCAGGTTTAAATGGAAAGCACAGGACTCCACCACAACAAAGTTATCTCCTCAAAGGGATTTACCTTGCGGAAGGTTGTTCCAGTTTGTGCGCATAAATGAATTGGGCTTTCTACAGTCAAGGACGACGTGCATTCAAGAAAACCATTAAATATATTTGCTGTCCTTTTTATACAAACTTCTGGGGTTGTTTTAAAGCGAGTGGCAGAACCTCATTTTCCCAGCAACACTTATAACTTGCCATATAAATCCTTATTTGTATTCCTCACGGGAGTAAAAATTGGAGATGCTTTGTATGATATGGATTTTTCCCAACCAGTGTATTATTCATGCACAGGCCACCCACCCAAAGCGGCGCCAAACCCATTCTCTTTGCGTGTGGGAAGGCGGAAGAGGTGTCCCTGTGATAAAGCCAGATTTCTAATTGCGATAGTGACTCCTCATTTAACAGCTCTCAAGTTGTGGTCCCAAAAGAAGCGCTTTTTCTACACCATTTTGTATTGGAAAGCCATGGTAATGAAGGTAGATATTCACCAAATGTTTTCTTTCTTATTTTTCTGAGTGACGGATGCAGTTGCCAGTGGGATTTGACAGACTAAGTCAATGGAAGTGATTTGGTTGGAGGGGAAAATGTGTCCATGAAGTGTCTTCTGCTCCCTGGGCGGGGGTATCTGAGTGTTTGTAGGTGGGCAGAGCTAAGGGAGGTGTTCCATGTTCACTGCAGAAGTCAATAACGTGTTTTACTTGAAGGGATGAATATGCGTTAGCGAATAAATAAATGGTCAGCCCTACCTACGAGCTTGTACACCCGATTCAACCTTCCGTCCCTGATTTGAATGTTGGAGGAGTCGCTCAGCTGTCCTCACTCCCCAAAGTTTCGTAGCCTCTTGTGACTCAGAAATACCACAGAATCCCAGAATGTCAGGGGTTGAAGGGACCTGGAAAGCTCATCCAGTGCAATCCCCCCATGGAGCAGGAACACCCAGCTGAGGTTCCACAGGAAGGTGTCCAGGCGGGTTTGAATGTCTGCAGAGAAGGAGACTCCACAACCTCCCTGGGCAGCCTGGGCCAGGCTCTGACACCCTCACTGGGAAGAAATTTCTTCTCAAATTTAAGTGGAATCTCTTGTGTTCCAGTTTGTACCCATTACCCCTTGTCCTACCATTGGTTGTCACCAAGAAGAGCCTGGCTCCATCCTCCATCCACCCTTTCTATATCTGTAAACATGAATGAGGTCACCCCTCAGTCTCCTCCAGCTCCAGAGCCCCAGCTCCCTCAGCCTTTCCTCACACGGGAGATGCTCCACTCCCTTCAGCATCTTTGTTGCCCTGCGCTGGACTCTCTGCAGCAGTTCCTGTCCTTCTGGAGCTGAGGGGCCACAACTGGACACAATATTCCAGGTGTGGTCTCCCCAGGGCAGAGCAGAGGGGCAGGAGAACCTCTCTGACCTACTGACCACCCCCTTCTAACCCACCCCAGGTACCATTGGCTTCCTGGCCACAAGGGCCCAGTGCTGGCTCATGCTCACCCTGCTGTCCCCAGGACCCCCAGCTCCCTTTCCCCCACACTGCTCTCTAATAGGTCATTCCCCAACTTACACTGGAACCTGGGGTTGTTCCTGCCCAGATTCCAGACTCTACACTTGCCCTTGTTCTATTTCATTAAATTTTTCCCTTCCCAGCTCTCCAGCCTGTCCAGGTCTCTGGATGGCAGCACAGCTTCCAGTGTCAGTCAGGGAAGCTTGTAAAGTGCTTTTCTGAAGTTCAGAAAGTATTTAATATACTTCTGATAGCCCAAGCGGGTCAAAATTAACCCCATCCTGTGTTGAGGACGAACAGCTGAATCGCCACAGCCGCAGTCCACTGGAGCTGGAGATGCTCCTGTCCTGGTCCTCAACCACGTCCAGCACACAAGGATTTCTCCCAAGCCATAAACAGCCTAAGGCAGCATATTTTTTATTGTCAAGCAGCAGAAAACCCTCAAAGAGATTTTTTTAATCAGGGCTATTTTTACTTTTTGCCTTTAGTGAATACAATTGAGCAATTTAGACCCATTTTAGGGTTGTTCTGATTTTTTTTTTTTCCTCAAGTGACAGTGAAGTCCCACAAATCCAGGGAGTTGATGGCACTAAAACTGCTTAGATCGTGTATAAAACGCCACTGATGGGATTATTTTGCTGCAGCTCGTTGCAGCTATTATGCTCAGCAGCATGATTCCTCATTGTAAGTTCATAAAAGAGCTAATGACGGGAAGTGGAGATTTGCAAAGTTGAATGAAAGTGAAATGCAAATTCATAACAAAAAGAGCAGCTAATGCAGGGAAGGATGTACTAAGGACCCTGGTAAATGTGCCGTCACTTAGAGTCTTTTGCAGTGAAATGCACTTGGTTTCATCCAGGAGCTTTTGTAATTAGACGTGGGAACCGTGTCCTGATTTTCTCCATCACTTTACACACAAAGTCATGCTGGAGTCTTCTCCTTTACCTGCAAAAGCGATGGGAGTATTTGCCATGCAAACAGTTCTCGGAGATAACCAAACAAGCTCTTTGTGGAGACAAGAATTGGGAAAGGTAAATGTGAATGTAAAAGATGGAGCGCGACAGCGGAGTGACCAGTTACACACCTTGAAATAACTTTTTTCAGCTTTTTGTGGAATAAACTCCTTTGTTCTTGGTCGGCATTTTTCGCCAGGCCCTGTCCTTCTGGAGCTGAGGGGCCACAACTGGACACAATATTCCAGGTGTGGTCTCCCCAGGGCAGAGCAGAGGGGCAGGAGAACCTCTCTGACCTACTGACCACCCCCTTCTAACCCACCCCAGGTACCATTGGCCTTCCTGGCCACAAGGGCCCAGTGCTGGCTCATGGTCACCCTGCTGTCCCCAGGACCCCCAGGTCCCTTTCCCCTACACTGCTCTCTAATAGGTCATTCCCCAACTTACACTGGAACCTGGGGTTGTTCCTACCCAGATGTAAGACTCTACACTTATTTGACCCTTTAGGAACTCTGAGACATATCCCTTCAGAAACTACAAGACGTAGCCCTTCAGAATCTACAGGATTTGCTTGTAATATCCCCATCTGGTTGGAGAATTAAAGAGTGTTTCCCTTATGCTGCTCTCTAATAAGTCATTCTCCAACTTACACTTTTACGTTGGCTGGTGTGACCTTCTTGGTGATGTAACTGGTGTCTCTCCCTTCACGTCCTGTGCTGCATTTCTGAGGGTACCTTTGGTTTGTGTTTCAGGGCTGCTTTCGGCAAAGAGTCCGAAGTTCTCATTGGCAACCTGGGAGATAAACTCATCCCTCAACAGGAGATCCTGCGGGACGTCAGCGACCTGAAGGCCTTGGCCAACATGCATGAGAGCCTGGAGTGGTTGGCAGGCCGCACCAAGACTGCTTTCTCCAGCCTCTCAGCCAGCCAGAGTAAGTACTTTTGTCTAAGAAATGGAAACCAACATAAATACGTGGTTTTGGCAGGAGTGGGCATCTTTTCTTCTTGATTTCAAAGCGGTTTTATGTCCAAGAAGGCGGAGAAGCTCCATCTCTTTATTCTTAGTGAATGCTGTGGGGTGACATCTGCTTGGACCATGGTGGTTACCACATGAGGGTGCCAAGAGCATCCCTTCTAGCATAAGTTCTGAAAGGTTGAGCGTTCAGCAGTCCCTGCTAATGACATTGCACAGTGCTGAGACAGGTTTAATATTCTTTAAAGCATAACTAGGTCTCTGAATATTTAAAACTATATGTGTATTATAAATTCATTAAGGAAATTAAACCACTTTTAATGAGGAGTGCCATAACGTGCCGAGCACTAATGCTCAGCTGGCGAAGGTAGAAGCCAACCCTTGGTGAACCAAGGTGCTGGGAGGAGCCTGAAGACACCACTTCTGCTCATGGCTGTCACGCATTGCCCACAATACCTTTGTGAGAGCGTTTCACTTCTTTGTGCTTCAGCTTTTGCTCCTTCCCTCAGGGAACAGTGATTTTTCTCTGTCTGGAGAGTACTGGAGGCATGATTAGTGTTAATTTTCTTCTTGTTTTTGTCATTGGCGATGACTGCGTGGGGTCACCTTCAGAGCAGGGTTGTGGCTCGGCCCCGAAAGTGTTGCTCGGCATAAACAGATCCCAGCTCTGCCGCTTTCCACCGGTGCTTTTCCACTGTTATTTACTCACGAGGAGTCACCTACAGCTCAGCTGACGTGGGGTGAAGCTTCTCCTAGGACCGGGGTCTCACCTCCCTACCAAGACGTTCCCAATAGTTCTTCTTCATCACAGGTTGACCCCTTAGGAGGTGGCCATGAATTTGTTAGAGCACTTCACATTGCCCTAGATCCCCTGAATAAAATACTGGGTGTTTTACAAATATTGAGCATCCCTTGTTGACAAAGGGTTATATCAAATGCAGCAGCCTGGAGTGTGGAAGGAGGTGTCTACACGATGCTGTAGATGAAAAGCAAAGGAGGAGAAAAGGTCTGCAGAAATAAATAGTGTGTAAAAAATGCTGGACAGCTTGGTGGGATCCCAGGATACATGGGGATGTAGTGAGGATACACGGAATTTCTGCAGTTTGTCACATAAACATGGAGCAGAGTCCTGGGGTAAAGTACCCACAGAGGAACAGGTGGATCTTCTGAGCTCTTGTGGGAATTTTGCATGGAAAATCACCTCAACTTTATTTTCTGCAAAGTGATGGGGGAAATTTGCTGGTGGTAATAAAATGGAAGTTAAAATAATTGTCCCTTGACAGGACATCATCTCTGGTTGACTGGCAACCCTTCCTATGGCTTATGACTCTGCTCTAGATCAGGACCTTTAACCTCTTGACTCCAGCTCTCCGCAATCAGTTTGTTGGAATCCAGAAGGGTAATTAAGATTATATGATCAACTCACAATTAAAGACTCAAAATACTACAGGTAGCTTTAACATTCCTGTTAACCCATGCTTTGAGTTCTCAATACCCATGTGACAAGAAGAATTTCTGTGCCCTCACAGGGGTACTGTAGGGGATTATTAAGAAAGAAAACAAAACCCAATGGAAAATGCTATCAAAGTTCAGCAGCCAGATATTTGTTCACAGAACTGGAGTCACTGGGAGAGCTGTTGGGGCTGTTGTGCTCTTGACAGTAACAGTTGTCAAAATAGAAACATCATTTATAACTTCAGTTCTAGTTGGAACTGATTTTTTTTAATAAATCAATATTTTCCAAACATAAAAGAGCATAAGCGTGACTTTCAGGCTTCTGAGAGGACGTTACACGCAGCAGTGAATAAACATAAAAGTACAACGTGTAATATTTCACTTGACAGTAAAAATTCATCTTCCTTTGTAATAACTTCATAGAAATGCGCTGTACACAAATGCCAGGAGTACCTGAAACAAAAGGAAGGGCGAGCAGTGTTAGAAAATGATAGAGGCTGTTGACCTCATGGTTATAAATGAAACTTGGTGGAGCACGTCTCGTAAATGGAACGTCAATAGAGCTGCCTGCAATCTGCGCGGGAGAAGTAAAAGCGATGCCGTGGGGCAGAGGTGGTGGAAGGAGTCAGATGTATTTACAAATGCAGCAAGATACGGTGATATACGGGGAGGGTGATTCTTTTGGGGAAGAATACGAAGAATAAATAACAAGAGGGAAAAACGAGATGAGGTGTCTCCATCCATCCCAGCTGGGCGGGAGAAGAGCGATGCTTATGTGCTCGGACTCTGCTGGGAGGGGGAAAAGTTAACTATTTCAAAGATTCATTGAATGTTAATGCCGTAACGCTCAACTGTCAAACGAGCGATTCTGTTCTTTTCCGTCAGGGTTTGATCATCTGAATTTTTGAGCATCTCGTTGCTGGAAGCCACAGAATGTTAATGAGCATCGGTGCGGGGGCAGGGAATAACTGACTGAAAATAAAGCTAAATGAAGGGGGTTTCTGCCTCTGAGCACTGAAGCTCATAAAAGTCAGACTGAGATTGCAATCTCCTCTAATATGGGGGTGCTTCCCCCATAGGTAGACAGGGTTGAGCCCCAGAGGGACCTGGGGGGTTCAGCTGGAGAACAGGAGCTGAGGGGAGACCTTCTGATCTCTGAACTGCCTGAAAGGAGCTTGGAGCCAGGGGGATCGGGCTCTGCTCCCCAGGAACAAGCGCCAGGAGCAGAGGAAACGGCCTCAAGTTGCGCCAGGGGAGGTTGAGGTTGGATGTGGGGAACAATTTCTTCCCCAAAGGGCTGTGGGGCATTGAACAGGCTGCCCAGGGCAGTGCTGGAGTCACCATCCCTGGAGGGTTGGACAGACGGACATGAGGTTCTTAGGGACACAGTTTAGAGGTGAACTTGCCAGTGTTGGGTTAATGGTTGGACGTGATGATCTTGAGGGTCTCTTCCAACCAAAATGATTCGATGATTCCGTCAGTGGAGCCAGCTTTGGCATTTCAGCATCAGTAACGCTGGCTTTAAGACGTGGCCCTGTGATACCCAAATACTTGAGTTCAATGCAACTGGAATCTGTGGTTCATCATATACAAGTCACCATTAGTCACCTGGCTCTCTTTCTTGGTGGCTGACTTTGGGCAGATGACATTTGTTATGTTCCTCTAAGCAACTCTGTCTCCTGCTTTATTTTTCTCCTTGGACTAGATGCCACATGGATGTGTCTGTGCTTGAACAAGAGCAATATCTCATCAACTGATAGTAGTGGTTAGGCTTTATCTTCTGTGCTTACCACATGTTGGACCAATGCATGATGAGAACACGTGTCCCTGTCCTTGATCTCTTCTGTGTCCCAGTGACTTGAGATTAAATGAAATCTTGATCCCATTCAGGGCATCGTCCAAGCATTCCGTGAGTGATTTGGACCAGAATTTTTAATGTAATGCGAGAAATACCGTAATCTCCATCGAGTTCGTTACATGGTGGTGGTGGCCACGTGTTCCTTCCTTGTACAAAGTTGGTGGCTTTTCCAGCAAAGCTTCCTTGTCTGCAATTGGGTGACGTATAGGCGTAGCAATGAAGATTCACAAACCACAAGGTAGAAATGGTCACATTTTGGGAAATCCTAAAAAGAGGGTCACCTGTTGGTGGCATTTTGGTTAGGCCGTCAAAAAGCCCCTTCCTAGAGATAAAAATTCAATAACCTTTTGCTGTGGATGTGCCACAATTATCACTCATTTAAAACCAGTCTTGCTAATAGGGTGTTTTATCAGGCTGGGCAGTCTCTGCATTCTTCATTATTTAGTGTTTGCTAAGCTGATGGCTCTTCCATAGCTCTTCCCTTATCTGCACTCCTTCAGAATTGGATTTTATATTTTCCAAACCAGTCAGATATGACAAAGTCATTTTCTTTTTCTCTTGTCTTTTGAGGGAATACAAACTTCTTTTTTTTTGACAATAACCATTTAAGGATTAAAGTTGCTGGAAGACGACGAATTAACTGAGGAAGTGAAGTAAATTTTAAATAGGTTATATATGAAAATGGAAGCAGGGTTTCCTCTCCTCTTCCTCTCCTTATCGTGTGCAGATACAACACACTCATACTTTTCCCTTGGTGGAGCTTCAACCTTCTGAATCCCTCTGAATATTGAACAAAGAAGGAATTATTATGCATGATGAAGGAGTTGGGACAATCTTTACATTTTTAAGACGGTTGCATGCAGTGTGCAGGTGGGAAGATGAAAGTTTGGCCATCAGCTCAGCGAGTTGCCGCTGCCCTTTTACATTCATCTGGCTGTTGGCATCTGGTGCCTTCACATCCTTGTAGCCAGCGGTTAATGACCCACTGGCTTAAACATTGAGTTTTAAATGGCTTTCTCACTGAATTCACATAAAACATCGTCTTTCTCTTCTAGGTGGCTTATTAAAGTAAAATTTTTGCATGTGTAACGGTGTCCACGTTTGTAAATCAGTAGATACTCTTGCACCCCCCCGAAGGTTTGTTCGTTGTGCCATGTTCACTTTCTGTATGTGCTTTTCTTTTTGACATCCTTAACAAAGAATATTTTTAATACTGTTTTAGTACCTTAGTTTTATCTAGAAAAACAGGCAATAGTCTCAAGAAATCCATCATCTCCTCTCTGTTACTACCTTCTTCCCAAAATGCAAATATCCTGAGGCTCCGTATTTAGTCAAAGCAGGGAGGTCCATCGAGGAGCCCCCCAAGAGAAAGCTTTAGGTCACAAAGGTATTAAAATCAAGGCAGAAATTGAAGAAAACTCAGAGTACTTTTCGTTGTGGGCTCTTTGTTGGGGTTTTGTAGCACTCCAGGTGCTGGATTCGTGCAATTGGGTGAGCGTCTTATTGTATCAGAAATCCACACACATACATGCACGCTTACCCTTTTTTTGGAGAAGCACTTCAAAAGCGTGAAGCACTCAAAACATAAGATTTTTAAAACCAGACCTAAACCAATGATTTCTTTGACAGTTGTGAAAGCTCTTGACTTTCAATACCAGCTCCTCCCAGTCTCCTGGTGTCCCTCACAAGTTGGCACTGGAGCAAAGACGCCTTAAAAAGCAAAGATTCAAAGTCTTCTACACAAAACCCAGATTCAAATAGACGTCAGACTGAGCTTGTGTCTGCGCTGGCAGAAACTGGAAGGCCAGGTCTCAATAACTGAGGAAAAATATGAGTACTTATTTGGAATTAACCTCTGCAGCTCCACCCTGCCCGAGGCTGAGGGGAGACCTTCTGATCTCTGAACTGCCTGAAAGGAGCTTGGAGCCAGGGGGATCGGGCTCTGCTCCCCAGGAACAAGCGCCAGGAGCAGAGGAAACGGCCTCAAGTTGCGCCAGGGGAGGTTGAGGTTGGATGTGGGAACAATTTCTTCCCCAAAGGGCTGTGGGGCATTGGAACAGGCTGCCCAGGGCAGTGCTGGAGTCACCATCCCTGGAGGGTTGGACAGACGGAGATGAGGTTCTCAGGGACATGGCACAGTGCCAGGGTTATGGTTGGACTCAATCTCAAGGATCTAATCCAACCAAAATGATTCTGTGACTCTGTGATTCTAAAAGGCGCAGAGAATAGGTTCTCAGGGACATGGATTAGTGCCAGTGTTGGGTTAATGGTTCAACTTGGTGATCTTGAAGGTCTTTTCCAACCAAAATAATTCTATGATTCCGTAGGGGAAACACCCCAGTACTAGAGGAGATACACAGGAGACCTTCTCCGAGGGCTGGCTCCATCCTGTGCCATCTCAGCCCTGCTGCTGTGAGCAAAGCTGTAGCTGCAGCAGAAATACCGCGATGAAACCGTTTCTCCACTACCCGTCACTCCACAGACACGAATTGCAGTTGCTCACTGCCAGAGCTGCGTCTCCACCGATTTGCATTTAGACGCGGAGCTAATTACTGTGTTTGGTTAAGCCAGCTGCATGCAGGTTTAATGAGAGGTGTGGAAATGCCACGCCGCCTTTCCAAAGAGGGGGGTTTGCACAGAACGTTGAGAAAATGTGGTTTTCCAGCTCTCCCCATTTCACATGAGCTGTGTTTGGGGGATGGAGACAACCCAGCTCCAGGCAGGACCTTCTGCCCCCTCTGACCGTGGCCGTGTGTATTTAAATGATGTCAATATGTCAAAGTGATGCAGATGCCAATATGTAGACTGGGAGATAAATCCCTCTCGTTCTTCCCACAGAAGACTTTTCCCATTGGATTCTTATCTCTTCTTTTTCACCACTCATCTGAGGAATTGAAATTGTACCTTGCGACACACAAAAAGCCACCGTGGAGTTTGTTACTGTCACAGGGTTTGGCCAGGAATACAATGATTTTTCTGTGGCACACTCAGTTCCCACTGCCACATCGCGCTGTAATCCTGTGGTTTCCAAATTGGGGTTGTGAAGGAGCCAGATTTAATTGCAGAAATACTGACAAGTCAAATCATAGTGAGGATCTGCTCTGGTGACCCTGCATTAGCAGGTGGGTTGGACTGGTTGATCTCCAGAGCTCCCTTCAACCCCAACCATCCTGTGATCCTGTGACACCAACAGTAAATCTAAGGGGTTATAGCTTCACTCCTTATGTTGCAAAACGAGCAAAGTCTTTCACTGGCAGCTGGACGTGGTTACAAACACCATCAGGATCCAGTTTGGTCTCATCGTGCGCTTTTAAGGTGTTATAAAATCATAGAATTGTAGTATAATTTTGGTTGAAAAGACCCTCAAGATCATCAAGTCCAACAATTAACCCAACACTAACTCATATCCCTAAGAACCTCATCTACACATCTGTATTTATTTAGGGTGTGCAAGGTCAGAATTTGGCCCTTCTCAAGTATCTAAAAGCCTCTCAACTTCTTTATCCAGGATGCTTCCAAAGCAGGTTATTTTTCAGCCATTCAGGGGTGCTTTCACCCCCAAATCAAAGGACAATGTATGGAAGATGCCATCACCACTTGTGCTGATGGGCAGCACTTCGCCCTCTAGACTTGCAGTTCGGGTGAGCTGTAACTTCAATCGGAAGCAGAAAGGGGTGAAAGAAAGGTGTGTGCTACAGCTTTTTACCGAATACCACAGCTCTCTGTTGCTGCCTGGCTCTTATAATAGTGAGCATTTGCATTGCGTTTTCCAGCTATAGATCTCAAAATACTTTGGGAAGCTTAGTGAAGGCCATTACGGGATCAAGATTATCCAGGAGCACTTTGCGACCGGAGCGTCATCTTCCCCTTTTGCCAGGCTCGGTGAGTCTCCTCGGCCTAAAATCGGCTTTGATGGCTGATGGAAAGCGTCCTGCGACACTCGAGAAAGCGATTCCTTTTCAAATGGATGGCAGAGCCCCTTTCTACCACTCCACCAGAGGAAAGGAGCTGTAATTTACAGTCACTTTAAGGCTCCTTTCTGCTGACCGAGTGGCGTAAAGGGGTCTCAGTACAAATCAAAATCAGGCTCGACGCGGTGGTAAAATTGATGCCTTTTATTTCGTAGTCAGACCACACAGCGGTGGTGAACCCAGATGGGTCTTTGTGTTTAACCCCGGCGTTTCTGATGGACTGAATTCAGCTCTTAAGCGGGGCTGTATTTCTCTCAACTTGGAGCTTATTTTTTCCTCCTGTCACTGAACTGGTAACGCATCTTGGTGTATTGATTGCTCATGGGGAACGTGTTTATTTAGACATCTATTAATAGAGAGCCTTATTTAAAAGCCAGATTAAAGATGATCAACACGTGCCTGACCTCATGCAGGAAAAGGACTTAGTGAATGCTCTTGCTCTATTATTGCAACAAAGTAAGTTTCTCTCTGAAGCAGAAAAAGCTGTAAATTTCTAACAAACGCAAGACATCTGCCATTAACATAAAAAGATAAATCTTGAGGGCTTGTATTATTTGATGATATCTGTTGCTTCAGTATAACTTGGTCAAAATGACAGCATTCCCTTTTAGCTTCTTAAGCAGCATCATTTTCCGGCATTTTCTTTTCTTTTTTCTGCTCCATTAACTGAACAGTTGGTGCTGTTCTATAAATGCTCAAAACGCGGTCAGATCCCCTTCTCAGGTGCTCTGAAACCTTCACAACACACCCCTCCATAATGCCTTTTTCCATCTCGTAGCCAGGCACACGTTGTCAGAACAGAGATGTGGTGTCTGGGGTCATCCCGTTCCACCTCTGCCTTGCAAACCGATCAGGATCGTGTTAACTCGGTTGGTGTCTATTTGGTGTTTCACACATGAATGCAAGTTCACCCTGTTGTTCAGCTGGAGAACAGAAGCTCCGGGGAGACATTAGTGTGGCCTTTCCAGACTTAAAAGGGGCCGATAAGAAAGATGGGGACAGACTTTTGAGGAGGGTCTTTTGCAATAGGACAAGGGGTGATGGTTTGAAACTGAAAGAGGAAGATTGAGGCCAGACATGAGGAAGGAATTGTTGGCCCTGAGGGTGGTGAGAGCCTGGCCCAGGTTGGCCAGAGAGGTGGTGGATGAACCATCCCTGGAGACATCCCAGGCCAGGCTGGACGGGGCTCTGAGCAACCTGAGCTGGTGAAGATGTCCCTGCTCATGGCAGGGGGGAACTGGATGAGCTTTGAAGGTCCTTTCCATCCCAAACTATTCTGTGGTTCTATGATTCTATTCCCTGAGCTGCCCAGTCCTGCAGCAAGCCCAAGAAGTCAAGCCCTACACCTGGCTCATGTGTATTAAACTGGCCTGGGAACAGTTGGTTCAAAATGATGTTGGACATCTTCATTCAGATCTAGTTAGTTCAGAGGACAACCAGAGGAAGCCAAAAGCGAAAATTCTTCTTGGGCATCTTACCTGCATCACCATGCTCATACCTGCACAACCCCACAGCTCACACTGTCCCTGTGCTGACATCTCTGGGATGCTGAAGGGATGACCCATGGCATGGCCTTGCTGCTACAAACCGCACTGTTATCCACTGCTTGGGGTTTGTATGTCATCCAGAAACGAGATACCTGCCTTAAGTCATGGGTGTTCCCAGGTGGGACTCCCTTTGAGCAAGGACAGGGGAGCTGTGCCCTCCTCAGACATGGTATGATGGGGATCTATCAAGTCCAGACCATCCGTGATCACCTGCTAATTAATTGCCATTTGTATTTTTAATAGGAACTACAAATGTATTTATATAAAGTAAGGTAGGAGACTTCTAGCTAATATTTAGACCTTGGGTTCAGCAGATAGGTCATGTCACCCGGAGTTACTCCATATTGAACAGTAAAGACCTAACTGAGGGACCAGTGTCAGGGTGCAGAGGCCTTTCAGAAGATCTTTGGGAGGAAATAATATTAAGTATCCATCTGTATCCCAACTTAGGGCATTTATGAGCCTTTTATAAAGAACCATAAGCAACACTGTGGATGTGTCTTCTCCCGAAATGGTTTGGGTTGAATGGATTTAACATATGAAAATGAAGCCCAACCAAGAGTGGAGCAGAGCAGTTCAGGCAGCGAACAAGAGTCCAGCCGGTCCCGTCTTAGCTGAACTGGCTTTTGGAGGACTAAAGCCATGGAAGATTTGTTTGGGGCAGCAAAGTGTTCAGACTGACCTTCAAGACCAACAGGGAACTGCTGTCCTTGTGGAGACCAAATGACTGTTTTGGTAAACCGGAGCATTAAGAGATTCTTTTGGTTTGTTTTATAACACTACTGACAAAATTTTGTAGCTTAAATGTGGGTCTGCTTTGCTGAATCTCAGGCAATGAAACCACACAGTCATCAACCAACTAGAAGCTCTTGTCTTCTTCTCAAAGTGATCTCTTAGAGCCTTTTTCTTCCCCTTGAATGTCTGCAATGAAGCTGTTCTTATGAATTACTGATTGCAGCTTTCCCCAGCCTCGTTGCTTTACATCAAATATTTAATGGTTAGGAAATGAGACGTTGTTTTTCTGACCTGGATGCTCGGCGTTTGTGGTTCTTTATGTCCCACACCAGGCACACCACCGCCCTGCAGTCCCAGTATTGATCTGGTGCCATGGGGTCAGCACAACTTACCATCCTGATTGCACTAATTACTCTTGCTCCATCTTTCTTCCCTCCCACCCACCAGCCTTAAACGCAGGGGATTGTCATGTAAATAAGTGACCTAATTAGCGGTGCTTTCCAACCATTTTACAATGAGGATCCCTCACGAGTAATACCAGCAAATCGAGGGTTTTGTGGAAATAACTCCACAAAGTCCCTGCTGTCCCCTGCAGTTGATTCCGTGCATTAGGATCTCTTTATCTTTCCTGAAGAAAATGACTCATTAGTGTCAAAGATTAACAGCACTAAGTCCATCTGCTTCTTCTTGGTTTGTCGGAGGTGACAGCTCGCTACACTGTGGAGGGGGCAAAATCATTTTCAAAACTGGGTGACCGGACTCAAAATGATGGTCAATCATTGATGTCACCGGTGAGTCACTTTGCCACCATCATGACGGTCTAACCAGCATTTAGATTCATGTGGGACTTGGGGGAAATTGCTCTTAAATAAGCAGGAATTGTGGAGAAGTCCGACTGTGAGACTGATGCCAAATGTAACTGATGTTCCTGCTGAGGTTGAGGTCAATTGGTCAATTTTGTGCTTGTCTCTTTTCTTGTGGGTGGATTTGGTGTGTTTCCCATTCTTCAGCCTACGTTTGAAAACCCGTTGTAGTTCTCACCTTCCTCTGTATCCTCCTGGTTAAGACTCATGCATTCTCCTTTGTCTTCCTCCTTTTGTTTTGCAAACCCATCTATTAAAAACTAACATAATTGTCTATAATTGTCAACAGCCAAAAAGAAGATCTTGAAGGTATCTACTTAATTGTATTTATTTTCATTGCACGTTCTTCACCTTGTGTCTGCCTCTTGCCAAGAAGAACAGTTTTGCACTTCATCAGGACATTGATTGACTTCAGGACTGTTGTTCCTTGCTCTTCCAGTGAGTCCAATATGTTGAGAGGTTTAAGGTCCTTTCAAAATATATCCATTTTCTACCATAATACATTTTACAATGATGATTTGAGGGCATTAATTGGAGGACTCCGAGATTAAAAATAAAGAGAAAGTTACATTAATGCTTGTGTTTCTAAGGGGTATTTTGTGGAATCTCAGATGGCTTGGAGCATCAACCACTTGCCTGGTTGACCGGACCCTTAACAAAACATCTTGATCTCTCAGTTTTTAGTTCAAGACTCAGTGCTTTATAAGCTCCCTAATAACAATCCTGCATTTTTCTTTTCTAGTTCTTATGTGCAGGTGGACTGTTCTTTGTAGCTTTGGGGCTTTTTTTTATATTAATCCAAATGCGTGGCCAAAGCTCATCTTTCTTGTTCTTTTAGCTGCCAAAAATAAATAATTTCAGTTCATGTTCATCCTGACAGCAGTATGGAGAATCTTCCATGGAGTCAATGCGTAAATGTCTGTTTCTCCCATATTACAGAATCACAGAATGGACTGGGTTGGAAAAGCCCTCAGAGCTCATCCAGTCCAACCCTTGGTCCAACTCCAGTCCATTGACCAGATCATGGCACTAAGTGCCATGGCCAATCTCAGTGTAAAACCCTCCAGGGCCGGTGAGTCCAGCACCTCCCTGGGCAGCCATTCCAATGCTGACCACTCTCTCTGCACAGAATTGCTTTCTCATCTCCAGCCTCAATTTCCCCTGGCAGAGTTGAAGCCCATGCCCCCTTGTCCTATTGCTGACTGCCTGGGAGAAGAGCCCAATCCCCCCTGGCTAGAACTGCCCTTCAGGTCGTTCTAGAGAGTGCTGAGCTCAGCTCTAAGCCTCCTCTGCTCCAGACTGAACAAGCCCAGCTCCCTCAGCCTCTCCCCATAGGGCTTGTGTTCCAGTCCCTTCCCCAGTCTTGTTGCTCTTCTCTGGACCCGCTCCAGCACTTCAATCTCTTTCCTGAGCTGAGGGGCCCAGAACTGAACACAACACTCCAGGTGTGGCCTCCCCAATGCAGAGCACAGGGGAAGGATCACTGCCCTTGTCCTGCTGACCACGCTGGTTTGGATACAGGACTCATTTTCACTCATTCATTCCCAAATGTTGACCATGTTAAAAGATCTTCTCCACCTATTGAAACCAGTGGAAAATGGGCAAAGAAATTAGTTCGGAGGTGAATTTTTGGCTCCATGTAGATTGATGCAAGCATCCGTTGACTTCACTGGAGCTGTGATTTTGCCGTTTTTAATGAAAATTAGGTGAGGCACCTGGCTGGTTTTAATTAATCAAACACCAAGAACCGTGCGAAACACTGAAAGGACAACAAATTCTTTTCATAACTCAAAACCAGATGAATGGGTTTTTACTAAGTTGCTTCTGAGCTGATAGAATCCAGCCCAAGAAATAACATTTCTGAGAGGGGTAGGCAGAGGAAAGTTACATTATAAATTACTGAAAACAGCAAAATTTAATACAGGGGAGTTTTCGTAGTTGAAAAGCATTGGAACAGCAAACCCTTGACTTACCAAAGAGATCCTTCCATGTTGAAAGTCTTCAACGGTTGTAGCTCTGCTACCCTTCATGGCACCTGCACAATTTCCCTCCTTCAGTGAAAAAAAACCCAGCTTTTCAGAATTTTTGTAAATGAACCAAAAGGTGTTGGGTTTTTTCAAGCCTTTTCCAACCTCGGATGCAAAGTGCGTGAAGACAAGCGTTGAGGCACCAAACCTTCCCGTGAGTTTCGTATGATGGAGGTAGAACCTCCCACCGCACTTTGTGCCTTTCCCTCTCTTGCTCAGGGACACTTTTGATAATCCCTTTCCAGAGGCCTCACATTTAGAAAGTGATGGAAAACACACCACTTTTAGAGGAGTTATTGCCTTGTTAAAAGTGCTGATTTTCTGGTGAAATTTATGCCTGCCAGCAGAGGCAGACGAGGAGCTCCGCAGGCAGCCCTAACGAGACAATTCATTAACTAGCGAGTGTACACACGCCATAAAAAACATTAATTCACAAAATGAAAAACTAATAGAGTGTTTAGCCTGTTCTTTATCACCGGTGACAGTCTGTGCTCTCCTCATCATTAGTGTTTACTGAACTGATGGGGACCGCAGGCCGGCCTCCTTATCACCGCTCATCGCAAATGAGGTCGTGATGCTTTTTTCCAGCGCAGCTGCCTCATCCTCTCTCCTGCACTTGAATTTTAACATGGGGTGAAGGTCAGAGATGCATGGAAGGAAGATCTCAGTGCCAGCCTTCAGTTTCGTCTTGTTCCTCACAGGTTTTAGGCACAAGTTCTTTCACCATCCACATTAGAAGCTCGAGGATGTTGTAGCGTGGAGGGTGTTGGTCTCTTCTCCCAAGGAACAAGTGATAGCATGAGAGGAAATGGCCTCAAGTTGCACCAGGGGAGGTTTAGATTGGACATTGGGAATAATTTCTTCACCGAAAGCGTTTTCAGCCATTGGAACAGGCTGCCCAGGGCAGTGCTGGAGTCACCATCCCTGGAGGAGTTAAACAGGCAGAGATGAGGTTCTCAGGGACATGGTTTAGTACCACAATTGGGTTAATGGTTGGATTCTGTGATCTTACAGGTCTTTTCCAACCAAAATCATTCTCTGATTTGCAAGGGAAGATCCTTTCCTTAAGTATCTTCCCCTACAGTCCCGGTTGCCTCTACTAGAGACCAGGATTCATTAGTAAAAATTTGCTATGAGTAATATTAATGAGAAGCTCTCCCTGAGCTTGCTTTGCTCTTTACTTCTCCCTGTCCTTTAAGTGTTGGCATAACTTCCCCGCTTCAGCACCGGCGAGTGGTGTTGCCATTGACCCCAGTAAAAGGTGAGCCAGACCAGCACTGAGTATTTAGCTAATTCCATCCTCCCATCTCTTGTTTGAACAGTCCCGACCTCTTAAAATATGCCCTTTCTTGGTATTTGTTTTGTTTTAGCAAGAATCTCTGTTCTGTCTCACGTTTCGCTGTCGATCGATGTGTTCAACCCTGTGCTCGGCCCACGTGTGAGTGGTAAATGTTGTTCACATCTCAGGGTTTTGCAGAGGTCAAGCTCAAGGAGGACGGTTGTGGCCATCGCATGGGAGACTGGGCTTGGCTTAGCTAGGCGCTGACTATCGTCACCTCTGCTCATCGGCTCCCAAACTTGTCCATAGTGAGAAGTGTCTGTAGAAACAAGCGTCTGTGGAGACAAGCTCATCTTGGTGTCAAGAGTTGATCTTACCCATCGTTGTGGAAGTGAAGATCAGAGCACTGATGTTCAAGGCCACCAGCCTGGCCATCTGCATGGGCTGGAGAACGGCCTTTGGTTTGAAGCCCATGTGAAGAAGACAGCTGAAGAATCAAAATGTTACATGCCAGACTGGACTAGATGACCTTTAGAGGTCAATTCCAATGCAGATCATTCTATGATGATGATCTTGGAAGTCTTGGGAGATGTCATTGCTCTGACTTACTTTTATCTCTATATTTAAAATCTATAAAGAGAACAATTTATGTAAAAATGAGCAACGCAGCAATACCTGCATAAATATTTCAAGTATTCAACCATATCTAAGAGGCCCAAAGGACTTCTGACAAGGAAGAGGGAGGATGTCAAACCCAAAATCATGCTTTGGTTCCTGAATTCCTCTACTTCTGAAACGAATCTCATGAACTTTAGGAGAATCAAAATCCAGTTCCGGATTTTATGGCTCGTTCCAGTCCTTTTCTACAAAGTTGCAGCTCTGAGATCCCCAAACAGACCAATTTAGAGGTAGGCATTGAGTGATCTGTGCTTCAGAGCTTCAAACAACGCTCCTGCAGCCAGAAACCGGTCCAAGTGGCCATATGGGTTGCACATAGTTGTTGTTGTTCATTATTTCTCGAGCACCACAGGTGTGCAGAGCACTTTGCAAGAGGATAAAAAGAGAAGGCCCCTGCTCCTCGAAGAGCTTACACTCTAAATGAGATGGAGACAGCATCTCGAAAGCGATAAGGGATCAAAGCGGGAGGAAAGATGTGTAACCACAAAAAAGAAAAGTGGCTTGAGAGCCCCTGGTAATTATTCCCACGGAGAGAAAATCATTTGAGTTGATTGGCTTTGTCTGGTTCTCTTTGGTTATTTAGGCTTTTTAATCTCCAGCAAGTTCTAGCACAAGTCCCAGCTCCTGCGGCCGAATGCAGACGTCTCCATACAGTTATGTGCAGGAGATGCCCCACACGACTTGTGTCACCTTTCGGTGGGGCTGTGGGCATCTCAGCAACATTCCTGTCCCCCCACAAAGCCCCTGCTCCCCAGCACCACCACAGGGGCAGCTTTTCTTCACCCAGCTCTGGCTCCGATTGCCAGACCATGGCTTAAGAGGGGTGTGTTTTTAATGGTGACATATTTACAAAGATATTACCTTCATCGTGCTGTTTGGCTTCAGAAGGCGGAGGTCTCCTGGTATATGTCTTCCTTTAGAAATGTCACCAAAAGAAGTCCTTCATGTGGCATCTGATGTGCACGCTGTGCTGCCGTACTGTATCTGCTTTATAAAACCCCATATAATCACATATCGAATTCTTCCCAACCTTTTTCCTTCAAACAACCAGATATTCTTTTTTGGGGGTGTTAGAGTAGCGTTTTTGCCTCCCTGTGGCATCATCCCCTCGTGATGCTAAAAGCTGTGGGAGCAGGAGATGTGGAGAGCTCAGAGTCAGCTCGAATGGGAGGAATGGATTAAAAAAATATATAAGACTTTATTCAGGTTTTACATGCTGGGAACTAAAGGATAAAAAGAGAAGGTAAAGCACGAGATTCCCCAGAAAAGTCTCCAGCAGAGAGAAGAGTCAACCCGGAGTTTCTGAAGACGTAGTCCAGCACATAACCCATAAAATATTTCCTTTTACATGTGTGTATTTGCAATTATTTAGTAGTTTCCTCCTCTGGAAAGGAAGGGAGTAAATCAATTAATATTTTAAAATCTGTGAACTGGTTCCTAACGTTGCCTGTGGGGCACAGCGAGCGTTTCACGCCGCATCTCTTTTCCAGACAAGACGTTCTTTTCCCTCAACAGAGTTGTAAAATTTCTCCTTCTTTTCCCTTTCCACTGTAAAGCAAATGCGTGTGGTGCTGTATAAAACCTGAGCATGTTACAGGTTTATTTCTCAGGTTCGAGTTGCACCGGGGCCAAGGCAGAGCCCGCAACCTCAGATTGATTTGTTTTCTCCTATAAATGATTCCAACCCGTTAGCAGTCGCTGCGCTCAAGCAGGGAGCGGGCAGGATGCGCTATTGTAGACCTTGATTGGTTACAGAGCTTTGTTTACGGGCAGCGCGGCGGGTTTTGTTTAATATTCCACAGGTCTGATAATTTACAGCCATCGATTTACAAGGCACAATCTGTCAAGAGGCACCGGCGTTGCATTGAAATGTAAAATGATTGAAATCATTGATGACAAGGAGTGTGTTAAGTTTATTTTTCTCAGGTTTGCTGGAATGAGACATTCCTTCTCCTTGGAGGGAGAGAGCTTGGCTGTGCTTACAGCGAGCTACAAGAAATCCCAAACAAAACCGTAACTGTTACCTGGCATCACGGGAAGATCATCGAATAGTTTGCGTTGAAAGGACCTTCAAATCTCCCCCAGTTCGCCCCCTGCCATGAGCAGGGACATCTTCAGCAGCTCAGGTTGCTCAGAGCCCCGTCCAGCCTGGCCTGGGATGTCTCCAGGGATGGTTCAGCCACCACCTCTCTGGCCAACCTGGGCCAGGCTCTCACCACCCTCAGGGACAACAATTCCTTCCTTGTTTCCAGCTGGAATCTGCTTCCTTTAGTTTGAAACCATCACCCCTTGTCCTGTCACAACAGGCCCTGCTCAAAAGTCTGTCCCCATCTTTCTTATGGGCCCCTTGTAAGTCCAGAAAGGCCACACTAAGGTCTCCCCAGAGCTTCTCTTCTCCAGCTGAACACCCCAACTCTCTCAGCCTGTCCTCCCAGCAGAGCTGTTCCAGCCTCGGATCATTCCTGTGGCTCCTCTGGCCCCTCTCCAGCAGGTCCATGTGTGTCCTGTGCTGAGGACCCAGAGCTGGACCAGCACTGCAGGGGGGTCTGGCCAGAATGGGGCAGAATCCCCTCCCTCCACCTGCTCCCCACGCTGCTGGTCACACAGCCCAGGATATGGTTGGTTTCTGGGCTGCAAGCACGCATTCCTGGCTCATGTCCCATCTTTCACCCCCCAGCACCCCAATTCCTTCTCCTGGGGGCTGCTCCCCATCCCTCCATCCCCAGCCTGGGTTGATAGCGGGAGTCGCCCTGACCCAGGTGCGAGACCTTGCACTTGAAAATCACTTAAAGTAAATGAATTTCATCTGTTTAGGCTACAAGATGATGAGGGCTGATGGAGCAAGGTGTTGGCTGCTCCTTACCCAACCATTTTTTTATTGGGCAGAAAGGCTCATGTTAGACGTGGTGTGAATGGGTTATGAAGAGGAGGGTAAGAAGTGGATGGCTGCTGATCTGCTAGTTTGCTTTTCCAGGATTTCAGTTTAAGACCTGAGGGAATGGCAGAAGATGTGCCAGGGAGGGTCAGTGGGACATGAGGAGAAGGTTCTTCATCCAGAGGTGCTGGACACTGAACAGGCTCCCAGGGAGGTGTCACAGCCCCAACCTGACAGTGTTCAAGAAGAAACTGGACAACGTCCTCAGACACACGGGGTGAGTTTTTGGGTTGTCCTATACAGGGACATGAGTTGGACTCGGTCCCTATGGGTCCCTTCCAACTCAGGACATTCTATAGCTCCGTCTTTAAACAGCTCAGATTGTGCTCTATGGGTTGAATGTCCATGCAATGCAGCGTCACCCTTTGCCCCAAGGACCGACCAACTCCAAAGCCAGCTCCAACTTCCATTTTTTATTCAATGCCCATTAATAATTTAGGCTCTGCTTATTTTTTGCTGCTACAGCTCTTTCTGTGGGTTCGTGTTGCCAAGGATGATGGAGTAAAACTGTCTTGAGTGAGACTTAAGAAATGGGATTTTCTCCTTGGGTGTGAAATGGTCTTTTCTGGATGCCTGGAGAAGGAGAAAGGAAAATTGATGGGCTCTGAAAGGCTTCCTTTGGTCTCGAAAAGCAAAAGTACACTTGAGTGTCCTCATTGTGCATGGGGAAAATTGCTCATCATCCCCCAGGCCAGCGCCAAACACTCCTCCCCACAGAAAGGACTTCAGGGCTCTGCCTTTCAATAAGGAGCAGATTGTCGCCGTCTACCTCCTCCTCTTATCTCCACTGACAAATATAATTACAGCTTCACTTAAATTGCTGTAAATGAATTCTGGAGGGTAGAAAAATGGTGCGTGTATCTCTCCGCTGCAGAAATGAGCTGACTCCTGCGTTTCGGATGATGGGTCCATCCATCTCAGCCTCTTGCAGGGAGGCATTGCCGGAGCGAGCTGGCACCCAAGACTGCAGCCCCAGAACTGCTAAAACATGGGGGTTTTATCCTCCATAATAAAAGTGAGGCTTCCTGCTTTCTCCTGTGACCAGATAAGCACCCCCAGACCTGCGTGATCTAAAAGCCGTGTCACCCTCAAGGGAAACAAATGTCACTTGGAGGTGTCGGAGCCGAAGGGTGGGTGGCAGCTGGACAAACAACTCTTCCAAAATCACTTTGCCAGAGTCACCTCGTAACACCGTTATCTGGAAATGAGAGGCTGGGTAAATAAACCCATCACCCCCTCGCTGATAATTTAATTTTCATTGTGGGAGGGACCTCAATGAGCAGAGAAGCTTGGAGATGTGTCGGGGTGTGCAAGGGGCATCCTTGTTGTTCCCATTCCCTCTTTATTTCTCTTATACTCCAGACCAGTTCGTTATTTTCAGCAGTATTTGCCAGGCTCTGAATTTCTCTACCATATCTCTGCATTAAAAAGAAACCTCATAAATATGGTGGTGATGGGACGAGTTGCGGAAGGAGGCGACTTCCAGGAGCCGTGTTTTATTTTACATGGACGGTTTTCTCTCTTGTAATTCACACTACATTTAGATGCGTAATTAGGCATTTTGCTGTGTACAAGCTTTTCCTTTTGCTTTGTTACACTCCTTTAATTGTACAGTTCCGTCTGGTGTATTTACCTCAGTTTCCATTTGTTTTGCACGAAGTAGATTGGGGCTTTTTATCTCCTCTCCTGGATCTGAAGGTGGTTTTAATTTTAGGAGCGAATCCAAAGCCCTGTGTAGGTTCCTCTTTCAAAGCAGGTCCTTGGCTGTACAAACAGTGGCAAGTGACATTTACTTAATCAGTCTCCATCAAAATGAAAGTTTCTTGTCAACATTTCCTTGGTGATGTACAAACCTTCCCGTGCTGAGGTGCGTTGGTGTGTGGTTGAGTGTTTATCGTGTAATGAACGTTAGTGCGAGAACAGAGAAGATGTTTTCAAAGCCAAATTAATTGGAAGTAGAAGGGATAGAGAGATGTGGGGCACTGGAACAGGCTGCCCAGGGCAGTGCTGGAGTCACCATCCCTGGAGGGGTTTAAAAGACACGTAGATGAGGTTCTCAGGGTCATGGGTTGGAGGTGGAGTTGGCAGTGTTGGGTTAACGTTTGGACTCCGTGATCTTAAGTCTTTTCCAATCTAAATGATTCTATACAGGCTGAGAGAGTTGGGGTGTTCAGCTGGAGAAGAGAAGCTCCAGGGAGACCTTAGTGTGGCCTTTCCAGACTTAAAGGGTTCAATAAGAAAGATGTGGACAGATTTTTGAGCAGGGCCTGTTGTGATAGGACAAGGGGTGATGGTTTTAAACTAAAGGAGGGAGATTCAGGCTGGACATGAGGAGGAAATTGTTGTCCCTGAGGGTGGTGAGAGCCTGGCCCAGGTTCCCAGAGAGGTGGTGGCTGAACCATCCCTGGAGACATCCCAGGCCAGGCTGGACGGGGCTCTGAGCAACCTGAGCTGGTGAAGATGTCCCTGCTCATGGCAGGGGTGGCACTGAGTGACCTTTGAATGTCTCTTCCAATCTGAACTAGTCTATGAAGAGCGATGCCAGGTTTGGAGAACTCCATAAGGCGTGTTCAATGTTTGAATGTTTGATGTTCATGATGTTCAATGTTTGAACCAAATATAAAACATCACCGAGTAAGTTTAGGCTGGAAATTTGATCCCAAACTTTAGTTTTACTGCTAGAGAAGTGAGGTTTTGAAGCAGCCAACAAGGGCAGAAATCTGAACAGTTTTACTGTGGCACACAAGTTTATACTCCAGGTTGGCTTGTGGGGACTGGACTTGATGATCCAGAAGATCCCTTGCAATCCCATTATTTAATTCAAGGGGAAGTTTTCTAAGCTGATTTCAAACATTGCTAATCACCCGATGCAGGAAGTCATTTCTAAAGTGCTGCTTGAACAAGGACTTGAACTCGGATATTTGGGATACTCTTCCTCTAATTAGGGCGGAATATGTGATAACAGCATGTTACTCTCGTTAGCGAAGCTGCTTCTTTAACTCGAGTGGCGGCGATTTGTGTTGCAGGGGAGAAGGTTCAGGTACTGTGAGAATATGTAAAGGATGATGGCTGCAGAGTTATTGCCACTTCTCCAAGAGACGATGCTCTTGTGGTGGGGATAAACTCAAAGTGGTTTTTTAAAGAGGTCTCAGTGTGGGGGAACACTTGGTCCAGGACCAGCTCATACCTGTTGCCTGCTTTTTAATTGCTTTACTGCCTAAGAGCTGTGTTTTATTAAACATAATGAAGAAAGCCTCGTTGATGCCTCTGAAGGGGTAGGGACAGGTAAAGAAGTCTCCAAAAAGGAGCATCGTCCCTGTCGCTGCCACGCTGTGGGTCCCGAGCAGCGATTTTCTAACTCCAAGCAGAGCAAGATAAATATTCCGGGATTTTGCAGCTACAGAAATACTCATCACAGAGCACTGTCTTCCCAAGCAAATGCTTGATTAAACCCCTCAGGTTCACTTTGGAGCTTAATCAATTGCAGAAGCAGTTTGTTGCTTCGTACACTCCCTAATTATTGCTCAGCCAAAGGTGGGAGAGAATACACATGTTTAGGATGGAAGCGCACAAGGTGCTGTGTGTGGTTGCTAAAGCTGAGCAATATTGATGGAGTAAATCAGAAATGTATGGTGTTTTCTTTCTCTAGCCGTGTCTCCTGGCCAGGACAGCCATGCCAGCATGGAACACCTTCCCGCATCCGAACAGATCCTACAAACCCTCAGTGAGCTGGCCAGGTCTTTCCAAGAGATGGCTGATCGCTGCCTGCTGGTTCTGCATCTGGAAGTCAGGTAGGAGCCTTGAGTTCATGGATTTTTGGCTCAGCTCGGGAGGTTTTAGGTTAAGATTGTGTCCAGAGCACATATTATGGCACCCAAGACATATATTTTCCTGCTCTAGCGTCAAAGCTCAGTCCAGGAATGCCAGATCCATCACCATGGATGGAGGCAGGATACTGAAAGCAGAATTTCCCAGGGAGGTCTTGTTTTATGTGTCAGAGACAAGGAAGAATGGTTTTTCAGAGGCTTTATCCTTAGAAAATTGCACGATGATGTTTTAATAGTCTAACAGGCGTCTGCATATTTATTAGCCACTGCGCTTTGGAGCTTTTCTTAGTGCTTTTTCAAATAGTAACAGGAACTGGGAGACCAGCTGGATTGGTTTTTAAAGAGATGGATCATGTTATGAAGTCTCTGACTTCACATGCAAAGATCAAAGGCAGCAAATCCCTTTCTTCAGGCTGCCAGCTGCCCACTCTGGGGCTGGGAAGATGTTTTTCCCTTATGCATTGTATCGGCCAGGTGTATTTTCATTGCTTCTCTTTCCTCTGAAGCATCAAATATAAGTGGATGTCAGAGCCGGGCGATGAGACTTGATGGACCATCAGTTTGTTCTGCCGTGACACATCCTGAGCCGTATTGTGTCCTTGTGTACATTGGCAGAGCTCTGATGAAGTCAGTACGTAGCTTTAACAAAGAACAAAATACACATTAGGTATTGTCAGCAGCCTTTCACCCTGCTATCCATCATCTGCTGGCCACTTGATTGCAGGCCAGATGAGCTGGGGCTTGAAGGATTCGAGGGAAGGATTGTTAAGGTATGGAAATGGAGCAGCTTTCCAGCTGCGCTGTAATGGGAGGTGATGCCTGAGCTAACCCGGACTCGTGGATTGGGCACCAGCTTAAATGGGTTGCTGGCCTCAGCCCTCTGTGGTTTTCCATCACACTCGGGTTAAACAGAATAAGTGCAAATGTAATTCAGGAAAAGAAGCTGTCATTTTAGAGCAGACCGCTGCCCACCTCCTGGAGCGCTTCTAACAGTTTGGTGTTGTAAATACACCAAAGCGTGTTGCTCTGTGCAGTGGGGGGAAAGAGTTGAGAAAAAATAGATGCAAACAACCAGGAAAATCAACCAGCTTCCACATCTTCATCACTCTGCATTTGCAGCCACCTGCAGTGACAGAAAAATCCCAATCCCTGATGTCTGTTACTAGCAGGTTTCTCTGTGACTCCTACACGAGCTCCCCGGATTTGTGCCGTTTCCAACGTATTTTCATTCACTGTGCTTTAAACCGGTATCACAGCACATTTGTAGAGAATCTTGGAATCTACCAGCCTCTTGCTGTTGCAGGTGCACCCTAAGAAAACCTCAGCGAACAGCAAAGCAGATTCAAGATGACACAATTATCCCCTCGTCTTTCTCCTCCTTTAGGGCCCTCCATCCGTTCACAGCTTTGCCAGATGCAGGTTGGCACCAGCTTGGTGTTGACTTGTCCTCTTCCAGCACCGTGTGGGCATGACCCGAGGATACTGGTCACTGAGAACCTGCTCCTTGGGTTTATAGCTCCTTCCTTAAAGGAAAATATGTTGGAACATTCCAATCATGGAGTTCTGCGTCCAGTGCTGGGCACCCCAGTTTGAGAAGGACAAGGAAATACTGGGATGGTGTAGGTCAGATCTGTTAATGAAGTGTCCTTCTTATTCACCTCTCAAGGTGGGACAATGACATGTCGAGAGGATGATGTGTTTAATAGAGATATAACCACCCATTTCTTAAAATTATTGTTATTTTTTACTAATATCCAACCTCAACCTCCCCTGGCGCAACTTGAGGCCGTTTCCTCTGCTCCTGGCACTTGTTCCTGGGGAGCAAAGCCCGACCCCCCCGGCTCCAAGCTCCTTTCAGGCAGTTCAGAGATCAGAAGGTCTCCCCTCAGCTCCTGTTCTCCAGCTGAACCCCCCAGCTCCCTCAGCCGCTCCCATCACACTTGTGCTCCAGCCCCTCACCAGCTCCGTTCCCTTCTCTCCACTCGCTCCAGCACCTCAAGGCCTTTCTTGGCCTGAGGAGCCCAAAACTGCCCCCAGGATTGGCAGTTTGGCCTCCCCAGGTCCCAGCACAGGGACGGTCACTGCCCTGGGCCTGCTGGCCACACCAGTGCTGGTACCAGCCAGGATGCTGGTGGCCTCTTGGCCACCTGGGCACACACTGGCTCATGTTCAGCCGCTGGCACCAACACCCCCAGGTCCTTTTCCAGCTGCTCTTCCCCACCATGCAGCGTCCATGGGGTTGTTGTGACCCAAGTGCAGGACTTGGCACTTGGCCTTGGTGACCCTCAGACAACTGGCTTCAGCCCATCGATCCAGATCCCTCTGTAGAGCCTCCTACCCTCAGCAGATCAACACTCCCACCCAGCTTGATGTCATCTGCAAACTCACTAAGGGTTCACTCGATCCTCTCATCCAGGTCATGGACAAAGATACTGTTGCATTGTAACATCTCTGTCTTCTCTCTCGCAGAGTTCATTGCTTCCACTACCTGATCCCTCTGGCCAAACAAGGGAACTACGCCATCGTCGCCAACGTGGAGAGCATGGACTACGACCCCCTCGTCGTCCGGCTCAATAAGGACATCAGTGCTATCGAGGAGGCCATGAGCGCCAGCCTCCAGCAGCACAAGTTCCAGTACATCTTTGAAGGTCAGCCATTCAAGTTTGGTTAAGTTGGTTCTTACGAAATGATTCTTTCATTCTCATCCCAAAACTCAACACTATTCTTCTAGGGGGGTAAGGCAGCCTGTGGTACTGTTGCGACCTACAGCAGATTGATAAGCGAGACCCATAGAAACACAAGATAGAAAAAAACCCTGTTGCCTCCACACCATTTCTGAGTGTATCTGGCTGAGCAGGAGCATCAGGCCCATGCTGAGGAGGAAAGCAGTAAGTTGATGTACATGCAGGACAGTTTTCCCTTGGGAAGCCGTAGGGCCTGTGTATATATTACAAGCACATCTCTGTTACGGAGCAGTTCCTATCCAAAGTGTAGCCGTCCCATTTCTAAAATTAAATTTAGAGAACATTAGCTCTTCTGATGTCTCATCTGTCGTGATTACTTTGGAGAATATAAGTCACATCTTGGTTCATCTCCCCTCTATTTATTCGTGGTGCTGACGCACAGCGCTGTTGCCTGCGCACCAGGATACGTGTCCTTCTCTGTGGTCATTGTTTGAAGTCAGAAGAAGGTCGGGACTGGAGATGCACCTATTGCCCAGTACAAGAAGTCAGCAGGGATGAAGGTTTCCTAGCCTGGCGACCCTTAGTTTGACCACTACTTACTGGTCCTAGTTAAGGCTTTCAGTATCTGGGTACTTTCCCCTGTATCCATGTAGCTCCTGGTGGAGCATCTTTTAATCAGAAGTTTTCTGAGCTGTGAGAATCCGTGGCAAACTGAGTGATCACCTGCACAACTGCCTGAAAGGAGGTCGTCACATGAAGGGTGTTGGTCACTTTTCCCAAGGAACAAGCGATAGGATGAGAGGAAAGGGCCTCAAGTTGTGCCAAAGAAGGTTTAGATAGGGGTTGTTGGGCACTGGAACAGGCTGCCCAGGGCAGTGCTGGAGTCAGCATCCCTGGACGGGTTGAACAGACGGAGATGAGGTTCTCAGGGACATGGGGTGGTGCCAGGGGTGGGTTATGGTTGGACTCAATGATCTTGAGGATCTCTTAACCAAAATGATTCTGTGATTCTACATTGTAGAGCTGCCCTTACAGCTCAGGTTTACCACGTCTGTTCGAGGTGAGTCAAATGGCTCCACACAGAGCCACAGGGACCACTCGCATCTCGCTAAGCCATGAGGTTGAAGTTGATACACAAGGTCTTCATGAAACGCAGGCACCTCTTAAGCCCAGTTTTGGGATTTACAAATACCTCACGCTGGTTGCGTATACATATTTTCTTAATTCAGACTTTTAATTGATATCTAGCCTTGTACAGATCTGTGTACTGAGCGAATTTGGCTGGGTTTGTGCTATTTGCAATGCAGCATGAATGGATACATCGTTTTGGGGGCGGCTGTGACTTTTAGCAGCTGATTATGTCCTTCAACAGGAAAGATGAAGACATCACTCAGACACAAGAAGCTGTTCAAGACTGATCACAGAGAGGCTGCACATCAAGTGCATTGAAATGTGGCTCATTCCTGCTCCTGCAGACCATGAGTTTACCAGGGAAAAATACCACCCTTGGTAACACTAAAATACTCCAATATCATTTTGTAGGAGCAATAGCGGTCCGTTGCTCTGCCCAGACAGAAAGGGACATTACGCAAAACCTGATTATAAACCTTGAAATGCCCTGGAAATATCAGTGGCTATAATTATGCAACTTGGACTTTTTGTGGTGTTTAAGGGCCATTTTGTGCTTTTGCTAAAGAAGGAAACCTTGAGGAAAGTCCTCCAAAAATGCACTAGGAAGATATTTCTTCCCCATGAGGGTGGTGAGACCCTGGGACACACTGCCCAGAGAAGCTGTGGATGCCCCATCCCTACAAGTGTTCAAGACCAGGTTGGATGTGGCTCTAAGCAACCTGGTCTGGGTGAAGATGTCCCTGCCCATGGCAGGGGATTGGAACTTGATGATCTTTAAGGTCCCTTCCAACCCAAACCATTCTATGATTCTATGGTGTTGAGGGCTGTTTCCACATCCAGTCCAGTGTGTCTCGTGTTCTGGTTCACATGTGCCACTCAACAGTGCTGATTCATGGGGTTTATGGTGAATTATTGTCACTAAATGTCTTCCTCACCCGTGCAGGTTTAGGCCACCTGATTTCCTGCATTCTCATCAACGGCGCCCACTACTTCAAGCGTATCAGTGAATCTGGCATCAAGAAGATGTGTAGGAACATCTTCATCCTCCAGCAGAACCTGACGAACATCACCATGTCACGTGAGGCCGACCTGGACTTCGCAAGGTGAGCAGGAAGCCCCATGTTGTGTTTGTTATTATTGTGATGTCCACATGTACAGAGGTAGCTCCTTCCAAAAAATTTCACCATTCGTGCTTGCAACTGGATGGATGTCAAGTTAAAAATGTAGAAATGTTGATCGTAAAACGTTAATGCTAATATTCACTTTCCCTCTTGTTGAGCAACATTCAGAGCAACATGGATCACTTGAGCTGAGCGTGAGCTTGAGCATCACTTGAGCTCAAAGCAGAGGTTCCACCAAAGCATCCAGGGCTTCTTGTTGCTGTGGTTCTCTTCAAACCAAAACCCAAGCAAGGAGAAGCTTCTAGGTATAGGTCTTGTGTGGAATTGAAACTGGATGAATCTGGGGCCTGGATTCATGCCCAGATAAGTAATACTTCAATTTGTTGAAGGCTTAAACTTGGATCAACTCAGAGGAACAGTGTGTGTGAACCTCAGGGATGCCAAATGCTGTCTGTGTTCAAGTTCTGTTGCTCTTGAACTAGTAGTAATAGCAAAATAAAACCAAAACTGGACGTGATAGATCCCCTGCAAGTTTCTCACCAATATTTCTCCTTTATTCACTGAAGAGGGAGGATTTGAGGAGTAAGCTAAGTGGTAATGTAAGCCAATACTAAACTGCACGTGGACCTCTACTGGCTGATCCTCCGTGGCAGTAGCTGGTTCAGCAACAGGCAGCTGAGCCTAAGAAACAGCCAAAGGAAGAGTCTGGAACTCACAAATTAAGGCACGTAGATCAGTGACAGTTTTGTGTGGCACTCGGGTATGACCCACCGCAAACACTGGAAAGAGTTGGTGTCATCATTTGGCCGTCGCTCTTGGAGGCTGAATTACGAGAGAAACATGATTCCCTCAGCTGAGGGAGAGTAGGTATGACTGAGTGCCTCATTTACTTGGGCTCTCACATGGGGAATGATCTCATTATTGAATTAGTTTCTTCATAATAACATTGGCATGGAGAAGTTATGAATGCGGACGCTTGGAGGAGGGAGAGAGAGAGAGAAAGATCCATTACTAACTCTTCAAGGAATAGAGTTCCCAAATTCAATCTTTCCTTTTTTTAATGAATTTTTTTCCCTGATCTGTTGAAATGTTAAATAAATTAGCCCAGTTTTTTGGCAGGCAGAACAAGCGCTTGAGCATGTGCTGACAGCAACTGGCACCCAAATAATGCAGTGCTGACCGAGTGCTGCTGGAAGCTGGCGCAGGGTTGAATATCTGTGGAGCTCCGATTCGTAGCTCTGCACAATTCGACGTGGAGTTTGAAGGGAAGGGTGAGGTGGGAACGTGTTCCCCACTCCCAATCTTGCTCAGCGGGTGATGCTCCAGAGCAGCAGTTTTCACAACATCAGACCTGCTCTAGTTGAAGGTGCTGTCACGGTCTGTTCGGCGATGGACTCGTGATGGTTCTTTTACCTTGATCTCAGAGCGCAAAATTAAGGCAACCAAAATGCCAAGGGGTTATAATTCAATCAAGCAGCGTTACTTTATTAATTGCCTGTAAAGCGGCACGCGATAGAGAGTGAGAAAGAGAAAGGGAAAAGAAACGGGGAAAAGTAAAGGTAAAGATGAGAAACAAGGTTGCGTTTCTCACCATCCAGTTCCAGAAGCTCCCTCTGGTCTCCGGTCCCGTGCAGCCCGGCCGGTCCTCCGTCGTGGTTCGGGATCCTCTGGTGGGAAGATCTTCACCGGTGTCCATTCTGGAGTCACCTTTCATGCTTCTTCACCCCCCTTGCTCCCATTGTTTCAGCCCGATCTCCACCTTGATTTCACAACCCAGGCTCGTACTGCGCAGGCTCGAGAGATTCACGCTTTCTTTTGCCAGCGCTTACGTGTCCAGCATTCAGGGTCTTTCTCTGGTCCATTGGGTGAGCTCAGGACCCTTGTTGAGCTCTTGGCCGTGCTCCTTTTCGTTGGCCATTGTTTGTGGAGCAGGTAGGGACACGTGTGACTGAGGCTGCAGGTGAGCACACAGCTTCTGGACGGCAGCTCTTGTCCCTGGGTCAGAGACCCGCAGAGCAACAGCTTTCAGGATGGGGGGCTGGTTTGGCTGGAGAAGCCGGCAAAGTCCACACAGCAGCCACTGTGAGCAGGAGCCCCCGTATCGGAGAAACCAGTGCAACACAATGCTGCTCCTCGGGCCTCTCTCCAAGTCATTGTCCATGGGTTCTTTCGGTGTCAGCTTCAGTTCTCGAAGTTCTTGATGGCGATATTCAGGCAAATACTGCTCCATCTTCGGACCGACCCTCACAGATGCTCATGGCAGGGGTTGAACAAGATGACCTTTGCAGGTCCTTTCTAACCCATACTATTCTATGAAACACACATACACCAGATTTCTTCCTCTATGAGTTACGTGGCAAAGAGATTTTCTCCTGCACCATGGGTATTATCATCAACAGCCGTGGAGCTCTATAGAGATACCTGAGCTTTCTGCGCAGCAGCATCAGTTGTTTTGTGGTACCCAGGATGCAGATTTCTTCCCCTAATATCAATTCAACAACATTTGGTTTTAGCTTTCACAACTGCATCGCTTCTTTCTTTCTTTCGGGGCAGATTTCTGTGATCTGGAGAGTAGATTTTATGCTTTTCTTCTTCAGATGACTCCTGAATGGTTATTATCCAAATTCTCCTTTTACATAAGCGAGACATCTCGTGCGTCGAAACCCTGCCCTGCTCACCTGAATTTGCAATTACCCGAGCAAGTTGTCATGTTACCCCAGGGACTCCGGTTACCAAGGTCTGTTCAAACTATAAAATAAACATAACAGTTCACCCCCAGAAAGCATAAAATAATATCAATGTAGGATAAAAGTGATTTGCACTTCTGTGATATTGCTCATATAAGAATCCGTAAATGCTTTGCGCTGTAGCTAACTATCGGTTTTGATTTTTTAAAGATGAGGAATGGAGAGCAAGTGGTTATTTGGTGTATGGGAGCAATGGCAGAGCTGATGGAGAAATACTGGTTCTCTTCCTTCCCCGCTGCACCCCCAGTAACTGGGGATAATTCCCACCCTGCCTCGCTTATCCAGGGACCTGGGTGATCCTAGTGGGAGAAAATATTTCTGAAGTGGGTCCAACCCAGCATGGACTCTGCCCCATCTCTGGTCTTTGTAGGTATTTACCCTTGTGAAAATAATTCGATGTTTACCTTGATTTCTTTAAGGAACTTGATTAGAAGCGGTTTGAACAGGGAAAACCAAAATACGTGGTGTTTTTTGGGTGGTTTTGGGGGTGGTTTTTTTCCCCACACATAGAAAAATAGCTTTTCTCAGGCTTTTAGAGAGGTCTGTGCCCTCCAGGTTTGAGCTCAGCCTCATCTGAAGGCAACTGGTTCATGCTTCCCATGGACAATCAGTTTGCTGCCCCATTGCTCCCTCATCCTCCCAATTTCTTTGTGAAAGTCTGAGACTCAGGGTTCAAGAGGCAATCAGCCGTAATTAACGATCGGCGCATCACTCCTTGCACGTTCCGTTTTAATTATGGAACAGGTCCTGGGTGGTCCCTTTCTGAAAGCAAACGCATTTCAAGTTTGATGCGCTCAAGTTGATAGGAAAGACCGGGCTATTTGAGAAAGGTCTTTCAGCATTTTCCTGGCTGTCGTGCTTTTGATTGTGCGTTCGGTTTTGGGTTTATTTCTCACTTTTGGTATATTCTTCAAGGCTTTCTGTGGGCCTCAAAGAGCGCTGGGCATCCCCGTTCTTCTCTTCGGCAGCAGAAGACCCAACCAGGGAAGCTGGAGAGGGAAGATATTTCTCCTCTGAAGCCAAAATCATATAGAGGATTCACAGCAAAAAACCTTAACCCATGTAACACTCCCTGGTTCTTTTTCCAAAGATCTGTAACCTGCAGGATTTGCTGCTTTGGGAGCAGCACTACAGCAGGGGGAAAATGTCTTTCGAATGAGTTTTGCTTGGAGATTCTCAGTTCAAGGTAGAGCGAGGTTGGGAAATTCTCCGCAGAGCATCACGCAGCAGAGACAGAGCGCGTTTTCCAGTGGAGATGGAGCTCGAGCAAGGAGTTTCTCCTCCGCCAGGAGAAAGGGGAAAATAGGCCGGTTCTGACTGCTGAGGTGTCACAAAAGGATTTGTAGCATTTCCTACATTTCCTGCAAATATTAATAGGTTTTTCCCTTAAATGTGTGTTCGGTATCTAGGCCAGCAGAAATGCAGTCAGCCACTGCTATGTTAAAGAAGAAGCAGTGTTTTCTTCTTATGTGTAACACCTATGCACACTCTGCAAAGTCTGGGCCCGAGCGTAGGTTCTAAATACATCCAAATTTTGGAAGTTTCCAACCCTGAATTGGTTTTATGCTGTTGGAGGACACAATTCAGCTTCAAATTTGGATTCCCGATCTTTTCCCTTCTGCCCCCTTTCCTGCTCCCTCTCCATCCTCACCCAAAATCCCACTGGCATCTTTATACAGAGGTCTAATCACAGGCAGAGTTAGGTTTCTGCTACAGACTTATGCTTCAATAAAATATCGTTCGACTCTTAAATGTTCATTTTTCATTGAAAAAAACCAACCTCTTTTCTCAGACACACAGCAGTGATAAAATTGCCCCATTTTTGAAAGTTAATTGAGGTGGTTGCAAGGGGCAGGTAGAGACCAGTGATGAAATGTGAGCATTTCATACAGCACAATGTCATTTTGACCTCTAAGTTAAAGGTTTTTAAGTGGTGCTGCTCATCTGAAAGTGTCCTTCCTCCCTTAAAGGGTTTCCAGCATAGAGAACCAGAGGTGTCTGTAGGCCTGTGAGTTAGATCGGAGGTTTCCATGCTGCTGCCATTCCAGTGAGGAGCTGCAGGACCATTGTGGGATTAAATGATCTGAGGCTGGAACAGCTCTGCTGGGAGGACAGGCTGGGAGAGCTGGGGTGTCCAGCTGGAGAAGAGAAGCCCCAGGGAGACCTTATTATGGCCTTTCTGCACTTAAAAGGAGCCCATAAGAAAGATGGGGACAGACTTTTGAGCAGGGCCTGTTGCGATAGGACAAGGGGTGATGGTTTTAAACTAAAGGAGGGAGATTCAGGCTGGACATGAGGAAGAAATTGTTGCCCTGAGGGTGGTGAGAGCCTGGCCCAGGTTGGCCAGAGAGGTGGTGGCTGAACCATCCCTGGAGACATCCCAGGCCAGGCTGGACGGGGCTCTGAGCAACCTGAGCTGGTGAAGATGTCCCTGCTCATGGCAGGGGTGGCACTGGATGAGCTTTAAGGTCCTTCCAACCCAAACCATCCTGTGATTCTACGATTCTGTGTCTGTGTGGAGCCACACGGTGAGATGGGAAGGGTCTCGCGTGGGTTTGGGAAGCAGCGGATCTGCCTCAGCACCACATAAACACTCCGGTTGTGCTTGTAAGCTTGAGTGAATCACAGCAGCAAAGTGGATTTAGAGCCTCTGGGTTTAGCAGTAGCTCAGTCAGTGACTAGAACAGAAATGCCCTTGCACTACAGTTTTCCTGTGTGAACAGACCCGTGACTTTCAGCGCAAACATCCATGGAGACGACAGGGTTGTCCCATCCAGCTCTGATTCTTGCATGGGGAGAACTGGAAAACACCACTGGGACCAGTGCCCGAACCGCAGCGGTGGGATTTCAGAGGGTGTTTGATTTCAGAGCACAGTTCTGGTTCGGGTGCTCGGCATTCAGGGGTCCCCTCCTGCTACGACTGGCAAGCGGAGGGTTTTGTTGTTTGATTATAAAGGAGCAGGAGAGATTTGTGCCTCTCACCTACCGCACACGGCTTGCCCAGGCAGGACGAATAAGCAATAACTTGCTGCCATCTACTGGGTGCTGCGGAGGGAAGGGGGAGACAACATGCGTTAGGAATTCCTCAGACAGCCCAGCGCTCTGAAATAAATCCTTTTCATTACCAAATGTTATTTCTCTTTCCGATGCCTTTCTTGAGAGATAGAGAACCAGCAGGTTGTGTTTGGTGCCTGGGTGCTCAGGATGCCTGAGGACGGAGCTGGTCAATGGTGCTGCTCTTGGTGCTTGACTTGTGCATGTTGAGCCCCAGATCCAATGGATCCTCACCTCGATCTCCCTCCTTCAGTGGCAAAGCGCTCTGCTGCCTCTGCAATGCTCCTGTCTTCATTTGTGGTTCAGAACTGGATGGAAAGGGTGTCTCAGGTGTTATCTCTTGGGGCTGCGCTCAAGCCAGGAGAAAACTTGGGGCATTTAACATTATTCAGTTTAAGTAAAACCCACATCAGTTGAGTAGGCAACTTGGGTACCAGGCGCTGTAACTCATGCACAGCACTGAGAACAGGGCTGTCAAACTCCTCTTCACTGGGGGGCCACATCAGCCTCGCGGTTGCCTTCAAAGGGCCGGAGATAATTCATTTCAGGGCTGTATAAATGTAGGAGTAGTTACGTTTATATAGTGCTAAAACTGCATTCACCCCCCAGCTCCCTCAGCCGCTCCCATCGCACTTGTGCTCCAGCCCCTTCCCCTTCTCTCAACTCTTCTCTGAGCTGTTGTGAAATGCTGTGAAGACAGAAATGGGTGCCCTACCAGAATTCATAGCAACTGCAAATTCAACTGGAAATTAAACTACATGGATGGGTGATTTGTTCCCATGTAATTTTAATGAGTCCGTAACAGGGTGGCTGTTTGGGATGCACGGGGCATCACCCAGCAGCACCCGTCTGGTGAAGGACCATCTGGGGACCCCTGAAGCACATGGGGGAAGCAAAAGGAGAAGGGGATGGGGGGGATCATCAAACCAGAGGGGCGTTTTTAATCCTCTGTCGTTGAGATTTTTGTTTAATGCAGTGAAACCACTAATTACAGCTAATTAAACCTGCACTGAGATCAAAGCTCAGTGGAAACTACAGGGGGGAGAAAAGAAAGGAAAAGAAAATACGGATTTTGTTGTAACCAAGGCCTTAATTGAAAACTAAAGCGACTTTGTTAATTAAAAGCAGCAAAAACAAAATGAGGGCATGCTCCACAGATACACAACATGAGTCCAGCGTCGTGGTGGAGATAACGCGTCTTTCCCACGCTGTCAGCAAAGAGAGGCTTTTATTCTAGAGCCTGTTCTGCTTCTGGCTCCTCTGTAGGGAAGGGTCTGCCCAGCATCCGTGCTGCAAAGTATTGGTGATTTGTACCTTCCATAGCACTCAGAATCTCGAGCTATAAAGTGAGGGGAGAGAAATTCCTGTACACTAACACATTTACAGATTTCATGAACAACAAGGAAGAGTTTTTCCCTTGAACATAGAGACGAGAGGGGGCGGCTCAGTGACCAGCTTGTCTACATCAGGATACTGAAAAAAACCCATGGTTCAATCTGTAGGGTTGTCTAGCCCTGACGAGACACTGTAGGATCTATATTTGACAGCCATCTGCTGTCCCTGCCATGCGGAGAAAAAAACATTTCGTATGTGTTGAAATGCCACCTTCAATCCTGACAGCCGTCAATAGCGACCCAACATCTGGGAGACTCTCACAGCTATTTCACCATGGAAGTGGGAACGTGGAAACCAAAATCCTCACACCTGACCTGCAGGAGGGGTAATGAGTGAGGTCAACAGGGACCCAGCAGTCACCAGCTGCTCCTGGACCGCAGTGAGAACTTGGCTGTTTGATTTTTTCTCTTGTGCTCACATCCCTCATGTCTGGGTTCACATATTATCCAGTTATTCTGTGATTAATGTTTCTGGGAAGGTCAGCCCCCACTACAGTCTGCTCCTAACACAGGGGCAGAAAGCTGAGGCTTTCAGACAAGGAAACTTTGAAACAGCAGGACTAAGAGTGTGTCCAACAACAGAAAGATCTGCTACACTTGCAACCCCAGTTCAAACCCAGTTTTACCTGCAGTGTCCTTTATCATAGTCTGCTCCACCTGCTTTTGCATCTCCTAAGTCAGCGGTGTCAAACTCATTTTCACCCGAGACCACATCAGCCTTGTGGTTGCCTTTAAAGGGCCAAATGACCACGAGTCACCGATGTGCCCTTGTGGCCAAGAGGCCAATGGTCTCTGGGGTGCTTTAGGAAAAGTGTGACCAGCAGGTCAGGGAGGTTGTTCCTCCCCCTCTGCTCTACCCTGGGGAGGCCACATCTGGAGTTCGGTGTCCAGTTCTGGGCTCCCCAGTTTAAGAAGGACAAGGAATTACTGGAGGAGTCCAGCAGTGGGATATGAAGTTGATGAGGGGTCTGGAGCATCTTTCTGATGAGGAGAGACTGAGAGAGCTGGGGCTGTTGAGCTGGAGAAGAGAAGCTGAGAGGGGATCTCATCAATGGTTATAAATATCTCCAGGGTGGGTGTCAGAGGATGGACCAGACTCTGTTCAGTGGTGCCCAAGGACAGGATGAGGGGCAACGGGCACAGACTGAAGCACAGGAGGCTCCATCTGAACATGAGGAGAAACTTCTTTCCTTTGAGGTGCCAGAGCCTGGCCCAGGCTGCCCAGAGAGGCTGTGGAGTCTCCTTCTCTGAGACATTCAAACCCACCTGGACACCTTCCTGTGTGATCTGCTCTGGTGACCCTGCGTTAGCAGGTGGGTTGGACTGGATGATCTCCAGAGGTCCCTTCAACCCCAACCATCCTGTGATTCTGCGATCCCCTCCAGTTATTTCTTCTTTGCGGCAAGAACAGGCTTCTATGTGCATCCTGATGCGTCCTGGCACATTTGGAGATGGGGTCTTAATGCACCTTCTGGCTGTAGTCTGATGGCTTTAAATTCCTTTCAGTTCACTGTCAGTGATTATAGATGGTAAATGTATTCCCAGAATAATCTGTATTGGAGTTGTGCTGTGGCCACTCTTCTGTTACCTGGGTCCTTTCCGCCCTGTCCCCTTCTGCAGGGTCAATACACCCAAAGTGGATCAGTTACATCAGCTGCTGGAAGGGTTTTGTTTCTCCCATCTTTGAGCATCCTGACGGACATTGGATGTGAGTAGATCCCAACGCCCCTACTTTGTGCAGGTCTGAAATACTCCCCAGGACAGCGCTTGATCCTTTACCCGCCTCCTCTGCAAAACTAACCCCAAAATGTGTTTTATTTGCTATGCAAAACATGCAGTCAAGTACACAACAAAAGAGAATGTCTGGTTGTGTTTGCATGCACCCCACGATGCCGACACCTCCGCAAACACCACCTTCCTCCTCTCGTCCTTTGCACAGCAGGCCCTGATGCGACACAGTAAATTAGAGCAGGGAAACGATCCAGTTTTTTGGGGAAAAGGCTACGTTTTGGTTTTTGGCACCGTTTTTTCCCTTTCCTTTTGGCAGGATCAGCTCCCCGGTCTGGTTCACAGCGGGCCTTGCAAACAGCTGTGCTGGCACAACCCAAGGAGAGGGAACAAACAGGGAAATGAGCTGGAAAGGCTCTGAAATGATAATGTTCCTGAAAATGGAACTTTATCTTAAATTAGGATAAGACACCAAGGGTGAAGAAGGGGATTGCTCGAGGCAGAGGAGCAGAAATCGCCGCTCTTCCCGCACCATCTTTGGGCCATTTGGCCTCACTCCAGCCTAAGAATGGGCAAGTTTTGTTCTCAGTTTTGCTGAGCAGCAGATTTTGTAAGTGGTTGCATGTGTCTGGGAAATGCTTTGCCTACTGCTGATTCTCCACATTAGGATAAAACCATCCAAAATGCCCTGACGGTGATATACCAGATGTTTGGAAGCAAAGAGCCTGACTCTAGAGGGGTGACATTTCTCATGTTTGTCCTTAAGTAATTTTCGTGTAATGAGAGCACTTGAGCACATGAAGATGGGAAGAAAGTGGCTGAAGCAGTGGGTGATGGCAGCACATCCCTCCCCTTCCTTCGGTGGCTGCATGGATTATGAATTCCTCAAGGAGGGGATTTGTAATTAAAACACACACCAGGCATTTTGCAAACACACGGTCCGTGGCAGCTCCAAGAACACGCGCTCAAGCCCAACAAAGCATTTAAGCCTGAGTTTAACTTTCAGATACACGCGTTGACCCGTTGATCTGATGAACACTTGCTCTATAACTACGGGTCCGCCGCAGTCACGTCTCCATCGCAGCTGGTTGCCCTTGGTTCCCTTTACAGCAAGTAGCAAGAAGTGAGCATGGTTAGAATGCGATTTTCTGAATTGCTTTGAATTTTCTTTGAAATGAGGTGTCGCTTTTTCGCGTGGGTTGGGGAGCGAAGATGGGATTATCCATGGCAAATGTCTGTCTCTAGGCAAGGTGAGCACATCCCGGACTGTCTGGGGTGATTTTATGGGCAGGCAGATCAATCTGTAAGCACCCTTGATAGGTTTTTACACCCAGTAGCGCAGAATCCCAGAATGTCAGGGGTTGGAAGGGCCCTGGAAAGCTCATCCAGTGCAATCCCCCCATGGAGCAGGAACACCCAGCTGAGGTTCCACAGGAAGGTGTCCAGGCGGGTTTGAATGTCTGCAGAGAAGGAGACTCCACACCCTCCCTGGGCAGCCTGGGCCAGGCTCTGACACCCTCACTGAGAGGAAGTTTCTCCTCAAATTTAAGTGGAATCTCCTGTGTTCCAGTTTGAACCCATTACCCCTTGTCCTGTCACTGATTGTCACTGAGAAGAGCCTGGCTCCATCCTCCTGACACTCACCCTTTATATATCTGTAAACATGAATGAGTCCCCCCTCAGTCTCCTCTCCTCCAGCTCCAGAGCCCCAGCTCCCTCAGCCTTTCCTCACACGGGAGATGCTCCACTCCCTTCAGCATCTTTGTTGCCCTGCGCTGGACTCTCTCCAGCAGTTCCCTGTCCTTCTGGAACTGAGGGGCCACAACTGGACACAATATTCCAGGTGTGGTCTCCCCAGGGCAGAGCAGAGGGGCAGAAGAACCTCTGATCCAGTATTAACTGGATTATGGGGCTGAATTAATTCCGTAATTCCTCCATCCCTAATGTCCGAACGCGCTGCGATGTGTGAAATCTTCCCCAGTACCGCTCCGTATGGCAGAGAAAGCATCTTAAAATACCAGCCGGTACTGGAAGGCGCTGGTCCTGCCCGCACTTTCCACTGTTGACTCAACGGGTTTATTTTGATCGGCCATTTCACTTTTTCCCGGAGGCGCTTTTAATCTTCGCACTGTAACCTTTAAAGATATAGGTTTTAGTGGCCTCTGTAATGATTTTCGTTGCCTGAATGTGGATGCCTTGAGTTGCTCCGAGTAAAGAGATTAATTCAATTTTCCTAAACTGGAAATGGACTGAAAAACCGAAAGGCTTCATTGACTTTCTTTGCTTGGTTCTTGAAGTGTTAGTGAAACAATCGATGGAGGTGAACTTCGCCAGCAGAAACCAGCGTTCGCACTTCCAGGGACACAAGCTCAGGAAGATGTGAATAAACATTTTTAAGAAGTGTTTTTGGCTGTTAGACTTGGCCAGAGCACATTCCTACTCTGCATTAACATCGGGATATATCCTCCTGGAAAGGAATTACAAACAAATTCCTCATTTATGCCTGAGGTGACAGTTTTTTGCTGATAGGTGCTTTCTTGAGACTAATAAGTTTTGAATGTCGGTGGGTAAAAAAAAATCAAAGTAATTACTTTGTGTTCCCAAGCTCCTTATTTGTGGAGGTGCATGTGTGTTTATCTCTCTCTGTCATGCTGCATTGCTAATGGTAATTAAAGGGAAGGGATTTTTTTCTTGTTAGAAGTTTTTCTTCTTAATTTCTGCCTTTAGTGACTTTGGCCTCCGTGTCGATACTTAAACCACTGACCAGGTACTTGTAGAACTGCAGTTGCTTTAGTATAAGGTGTAAGTTTAGGAAACTTAGCCTGTCCAGCTGGAGTTGGATTGTTTTGTTTGTTCAGGTCTGCAGTACATAGAGTGGGTGTTCGATTTATTTGCAGACCAGGTTTTGAAAGCATATTCTATGAGAGCAAGTCCTGCTATTCACCATCATCTTAGAATCATAGAATCGTTTTAGATCCAGAAGACCCTCAAGATCATCAAGTCCAACTGTTAGCCCAGCACTCCCTAAAGACCATCTCCCTAAGAACCTCATCTATGTGTCTTTTAAACCCCTCCAGGGTTGGAGACTCCACCTCTGCCCTGGGCAGCCTGTTCCAACGCCAGGTCTCAGTCTGGACCAGGAGACCAAAACTGCAGCCCCAGCAGCGTGTCCAGAAACTGCCCAGGTTAATACAGTCTTTCTTATCCCACAAAAATATGAAGATGAATGTAAAAGCTCATTTCCAGGTCCACATAAGGCATCAAACACTTGTGCTACACCACTGGCTTTAGCCAGGAAGAGGCCTGGCAGATTTTTGCATGCCTGGAGAGCAGCTTTATTTGTTTCCTTGCTTTAAAAATGCTATAGGACCATTTTAGCAACACTCTTTTCTGACTCAAGCCCAAGGACCTTCTCCTCCTGAGTTCACTTGGTCCCCTGCACTTCCACAGCCTCAGGTACGGAAATCATATCAAGCATCATACGAGAGGAAACGGCCTCAGGTTGCACCAGGGGAGGTTGAGATTGGATCTGGGGCACAATTTCTTCCCCAAAGGGCTGTGGGGCATTGGAACAGGCTGCCCAGGGCAGTGCTGGAGTCACCATCCCTGGAGGGTGGGACAGATGGAGATGAGGTTCTCAGGGACATGGGGCAGTGACGGTGTTGGGCTGACAGTTGGACTCAATGATCTTGAGGGTCTTCTCCAACCAAAACGATTCTGTGACTCTGAGGCACTGGGCTGTGGCTGTGACCGCACTGGGACAGTGAGGCAGGAGGGTGATGGGTGATCTGAGCAGAGCCATGAAAGGTGGAGTGAAAACATGCATTTTACAGCATCCCTCCTGAAACAGGTGCTGTATTTATGGTGCTGAGCAGTGCTGGGCATGGCTTAGTGGGTTAAAATAGGAGAGACCTACATGGCACTGGTTGGAGAAACAGCGGCTGGAGTTGAAGGCAGGGTGGCCATGCAAGCCTGGAGGATGAACGGTTGGTAGTAACCATCTTACTCGAGGAGTCTCCAAGGTTCTGTTGAGCTTTGTGGGAGGCCATGAACACAGCTTTGTACCCATGGATGTGGAATAACATCTCTAGCTGGATTTCTTGACGTATTTAAATTGCAATTCAGTCTCTTAATAGTTTTTTGTGATCGTTGCTGTTTTGCAAGTGATCACTGCCCAGGGTGAAGCAAGGAAGGAGAAGGTGGAACACAGTTGCATTTGCTTTTAGTTTAAGTTTGTTGGTTGGTTGGTTTTATCTTTTCCTCTACAGTAGCGAAGAGTGGTACCTACCAGCACAAGGTATGGGCTTCAGTGGATCATCTGCTCTCTTTGGAGCAACATCTCCCATTCTCACCTGTGAGCCATTAGAGCTGGCTGGTGTTATGGGGAAGCCCTGCCAAGGTGAGGTGGAAGTGATAGGAGCAGAAAGGCCTTTTAAACACTCTTTAATTCTCCAACCAGGTGGGGATATAACAAGCAAATCCTGTAGATTCTGAAGGGCTACATCTTTTAGTTTCTGAAGGGATACGTCTTATAGTTCCTAAAGGGTCAAATAAGTGTGGAGTCTTACATCTGGGTAGGAACAACCCCAGGTTCCAGTATAAGTTGGGGAATGACCTATTATAGCAGTGTAGGGGAAAGGGAGCTGGGGGTCCTGGGGACAGCAGGGTGACCATGAGCCAGCACTGGGCCCTTGTGGCCAGGAAGGCCAATGGTACCTGGGGTGGGTTAGAAGGGGGTGGTCAGTAGGTCAGAGAGGTTCTCCTGCCCCTCTGCTCTGCCCTGGGGAGACCACACCTGGAATATTGTGTCCAGTTGTGGCCCCTCAGCTCCAGAAGGACAGGGAACTGCTGGAGAGAGTCCAGCGCAGGGCAACAAAGATGCTGAAGGGAGTGGAGCATCTCCCGTGTGAGGAAAGGCTGAGGGAGCTGGGGCTCTGGAGCTGGAGAAGAGGAGACTGAGGGGTGACCTCATTCATGGTTACAGATATAGAAAGGGTGAGTGTCAGGAGGATGGAGCCAGGCTCTTCTGGGTGACAACCAATGGTAGGACAAGGGGTAATGGGTTCAAACCAAAACACAAGAGGTTCCACTTAAATTTGAGAAGAAACTTCTTCATGGTAAGGGTGTCAGAGCCTGGCCCAGGCTGCCCAGGGAGGTTGTGGAGTCTCCTTCTCTGCAGACATTCAAACCCGCCTGGACCCCTTCCTGTGGAACCTCAGCTGGGTGTTCCTGCTCCATGGGGGGATTGCACTGGATGAGCTTTTCAGGTCCCTTCCAACCCCTGACATTCTGGGATTCTGTGAAATAACATCGTTGAGTTAGTTCTGGTTTGAAATGTCTCAGTTGTCAAGTCTTGGGCTGCTTTGATCGACGCTGTTCAAACAAGACCAAAATTTAACCCTGGACTCTCGTTTGAGCCTGAATAAACACCCAGAGTCACCCCACAGGAACAGGTCCCCCTGTGAGTGTACAGGGATGTGAAGTCCGTGTCTTTGCTCTCACAACACCTGCTTGGAGCTACTGTTTGATCTAGAAATTGCTTTCTGCTCCCGTGATTAAAGGTGGGCTCTGCCTGCACTCACTTTGTGTGCTGAAGGTGCGGGACCCTGCTGGGAGCTTCGCCTTAAATGCTTGGCAAACAGAGCTGTTAGAGGAAGGACAGATTTTTTAAGAAGAGGAGTTGGCATGACACACAAAACAAAATAAAGGCAAAGAAAGGGAGAACCATCAGTGTGTGAAGAACAACCATCCCAGGCATTTGTGTGCAGCTGAAATAAAGGTAAATATCAGATTGTCAGCTTGAAGTGCATCTCTATTGCCTCGCTCCAGCCTGCAAATGGAAGCAATTAGAAAAATGTCCTGCCTTTTTCACAGTAGGCTGCATCTTTCTAGCACGAGCCCCACAGATAGGAAGACACATGCAAGTCCTTAAGTAGCAGATTGGTTTACCCTGTCAGTCAGATCTCATTAGGAACCGCAGTGCTTCATACCCAGTGATCTGCGAGGAAATAACAGATACCGGTGCTGCGCGATACGATTTTAAGAGTCGTTGCTCATCACTTTTCTATGCGCTAACGTCATATCTCTCGCAGAGGTCTCGCTTTTAATTAGATTGAGCTGGGGAGTGGAGGATTTCAACCTGCTGATTCAATGGCGTCCGGGAAGCAGAAATGTTTCGCTTGGAAGGTGTAGGAGCAATTAGGGTACGGCTGGTAGGGTGTAAAATATCAGTGCAAGGACAAGGGGGACAGGTGAGGACCTGGTTCTGGGAATGGGGCTTTCAAGATCACAGCTGAGAACAGGAGAGAGGAGCAGGGGGTAGCAATGGCCTGGGGCCAGTTCCTGCTACAATATAGGAGGGAAAATGAGTGAAGGACAAAAATATGACACTCGAGAGGACCAACAGGGTCAACCCATGACATAGTGTTAGGGCAGAGCAAGAGACCTGGACAGTATGGTCCAGGGCAGGTATAGCCAAGGAACAGTACCGAAGAGCTGGCCAATTTCTATAATGTCCCTTAATGTCCTTAAGCTGAAAGAGAGGAGATTCAGGGTGAACATGAGGAAGAAATTGTTGGCCCTGAGGGTGGTGAGAGCCTGGCCCAGGTTGGCCAGAGAGGTGGTGGCTGAACCATCCCTGGAGACATCCCAGGCCACGCTGGACGGGGCTCTGAGCAACCTGAGCTGGTGAAGATGTCCCTGCTCATGGCAGCGGGGGGAACTGAGTGACCTTTGGATGTCCCTTCAACCCAAACTATTTTGTGATTCCCTGATTCTATGATCTCCTGTCTCTTGGATATAATCAAATTCATTCATGCTCCATGGAGCCAGTTGCCTTTCGGGCAAGTTGCCATCCCCCATTTTCTGACCTATGGCCATGGAGGGGCAGCTCCACATCGTCTTCTTTTTTCCACCCCACTTTCTTCCCTCCTCAAGCGCATGCAGCAGCATCCTGGTTTGGATATTCAGCCACCCCAGTGTTTTTCACCATGAGCTTTTCCAGAAGAGTCAGGGACCATCTGCATTGAATACAATTGTCACAACTACCCTGACTTCCATCCTTGAATGCGATGAAAACGCTGCCCCAAAAGAGAAGCCGTGATCTTTACAGCTAAATCACTAAAAAAAACATAGTAAACTGAGAGATGATTCTTCAGCTGCAGAAGGCAACCGGCTCCAGGGCACAAAACCACACAGTGGGAATGGGGAATGCAGATCAGGTAATTCCTGTCCATCCGAGGTGGATCCTCTGGTGAGGCTGACATTAAAAATTCTGACTCAAATGCAGGCAGCACGGAGTTAAGGAGGTGAATTATTGATGGAGCGCCAGTATTACCATATCTGACAGATGGAGACTGTCTGAGAACATTTTGCGGAGTGGCATCTGCACCGTGCCTGATTGGCGTCCCTGAACTTTCGCGCATCAGATGTGGAATATCAACACACAAACTCTGATGTAGCAATTAAATCTGTCCCGTAATGAACCTGGGCTTCATAGCCAAGAGAAATCCATATGCTCAGGTAAAGACCAGAAGCCTGGACTCTTGTATTTTAAGAAGATATTAAAATAATTACATCCAGACCACTGTGTTTGAATATACACATATGATGTCAACGTATACAATTCTGTATCGCTTTCGGGAAATGGTCTGCAGCGTGTAATCTCTTGCTGGGATTTTATTGAAGGCTGTAAAGCTTGCCTTGTACTTGCCAATTTGTATTCCAGATCTGAGATCAAATAATATAGAAGGGATATAAAATTCAGATGATGTCTCGCATCACCTAAGTACATTAACATCTAAAGCCGAAGTCAGCCTCTCAAGTGCATCCAGAAGCCGTATATCAGATACGTATTCCACATTGTCATGTGTGCAAAAACAAAGGGAAGAAGAGGCACAAATAGTAGCAAGTTTTATGCTTTCATGAAGAACAGCTTGTATTATGGAGCAGCAATATGTAAAATATGTCTTTTTTAATAAGATTCAGTGCATTCGTATTCCAGGTTGTTTTCTTAAGCCCAACGCAGTTTGGAAAACGATTGTAATTTTTCGCCATCCGTTAACTGTTTGATGCGCTGTGTGAAATTCGTCCTTCCTTCCCTTGTGGCATTCAAATGTGCAGATTCTGAGGATCATCAGGAAAATGTCCTTTTTGTCCCTGGAGGGGGGACAGGTGGGCACCAGTGGGCAAGTTGACCTGGGGAGATGACTCGGTGAGCGTCAGCGTGGAGATGGTTGTTACTGGGTTGTAGCCATCCCGTTGCACACACAAAGGACTTCACCCTGACCCCGTAAGCTCAAAGAACATTCATTTTCTCAACTGCAAAGCAGTCTGTTGAGGAAAAAGGGAGAGTTCCATACATGGTGTCTCTAAAGTGCATTGAGATGTAGAAAAGGGAATCATAGGATCATTTTGGTTGGAAAAGGACTTTAGGATGATCAAGTCCAGCCATTAACCCAACACTGTCACTGCCCCATGTCCCTGAGAACCTCATCTCCATCTGTCCAACCCTCCAGGGATGGTGACTCCAGCACTGCCCTGGGCAGCCTGTTCCAATGCCCCACAGCCCTTTGGGGAAGAAATTGTTCCCCAGATCCAACCTCAACCTCCCCTGGTGCAACTTGAGGCCATTTCCTCTCATCCCATCACTTGTTACTTGGGAGAAGAGACCAACCTCCCCTTGCTCCAAGCTCCTCTCAGGCAGTTGTAGTTTAACAGTTGTAGAAGTTTAATAAATTAATTAAAAAGACCTATCAGTTCAGTTCTAACAGCAGAGTTCTTGTTGGTAGTCCGGAGGTTTTGTACAGTTAATGGATGCATTTTTGGAATGAGATAAAAATAGTGGTTCAGAGCGATTTCCCTGCTTTTGATGGCCATCAACTACTCTGCAGTTCAGAAGCAACGCTGGGATTCTCTTCTCACTCTATAGGGACCAACTTTGTTTCCAAGGAGCAGTGAGCAAAGGGATGTGTCTCCAAGATGCTCCATCCATAGGACAAGCATCCTGGTTTTTACCTGCAGTGGAGAATGGAGATAGAAACCACATCTATGGCTGTGGGTCTTATCCTGCCTTGGTAACGTTGTTATTACAAATGCTAAGGGTTTGTGCTGCCTGGCAAAAATTATTGTAGCATAGATCTGTTAGCTTGAAAAGATGAGATCATTGGAGCTAAAATTTCAAGGCCAGGCTGGACGGGGCTCTGAGAAACCAGGTCTAGTGGAAGATGCCCCTGCCCATGGCAGAGAGGTAGAAATAGATGATCTTTAAGGTCCCTTCCAACCCAAACCATTCTGCGATTGTATCAAATTTCACCAAGAATGACCAGAAGAGGCCACAGTTGTGCTGCACACAGCAGTCAGGACTTGCTCTGGCTTTAGATGAATGTTCTTTCAGGAGCTGTATTTTTTAAAAGAAGCAATTAGAAGTGGGCATCTTGCTTTGTCTACTACAACACTACCTTAGAGAGGCAATGGCTTCCCTCTCTAAATACGTCTTTTGCCCTAAATATTAATACATTAGAGAGGGAAAAGCAATTTCAACCTAAAATATTGCTGTGAGAGCAAATGGGTCGTAGATGGCCATAAGTGCCTACAGACCTGAAGGGTTCTATGCATCAGGAGAAGTATTGAGAACTGGCATATTAGGTGTGATGAAACGTTAACCTGGCCAGTGGCCAACACGGAACACATGGGGAGAAGCGTTGAAGCTCTTAAGCATTAACTCCTTAATCCAAGAGACCCCCAGTTCCACGTTGATGTCCGTACTTACGGCCATCTGAAAATTTGGCATTGAATCCATCCTGTATGCCTATTTTTTTTAATAATAAACAACCTCCACGAGGCACTTCAACCCAATATAACTATTGTAGCGCAGGATGAATTGACTTCACCCCATTTCTTCTCCATTCCTTGGTAGGAGATCATGGTCTTGGTGGTGGTGGTAACTGATGACAATGAGCCAGTGCGTAGGGTTTGCTGGTTTCCTCCTGGTTTGGAGAGGTCTACGCGTAATCCTGAGCACTCCAGGGTCTGTAGGTTGTTTCACCATCCTCGGAGATTTCTAGATTAGCACAAGGTAATGACACTAATGGTGTTATCAGAAGAAACAGAATCACTAGATAGTTTGGGTTGGAAGGGACCTTCAAAACTCATCCAGTCCAACCCCTGCCATGAGCAGGGACATCTTCTCCAGCTCAGGTTGCTCAGAGCGATAGTGCCACAAGGCAAGTGAATCCAGTAAAAGGCTTTTCCATGAGAAACAGCAAAAAAAAAAACATGACAGCAAACCAAATTTGGTGTCAGCATGTCCACAAAAAGTCTCAATTCCCTAATTTCTGAAGCCACTGCAACATTCAAGCCAAACAAACAAAGGTAACCCGAAGAAAACATCAACTGGAGTTGTCAACAATTTGGGGCCGTTTGTCTGAATCCAGCAAGTGTTTCAAAGCTTCTTTGAAGCATCAAGGGCCGACCACAACCTACAACAGGCAGACTTGGACTTGATGGGCCTTGTAGGTTCCTACCATAGTTCGCATGTCGCAACCAAGCAGATCCCATCAGATACGTCCTTCACCCATCAGTAGCTGCCAAATATTCCCGGTTTTATTAAAAATCACCAAACTTGCACCACTGAGCATCTCCCCAATTACAGCGCTGGGGTTTCATAGCCCGTTCCAAGCCACTTGATCCTAAATAAGGCTGTTTTCTCTGTTAAATCCCAAAGGGTAGCTCAAATTGTATCATTTTTTGCTGACTGGAGCAATCTTTGCATCGAACTGCTGACTCGCTCTTCTTTCGGGCCACATTCATTTCCAGGTTTCCTCTCATTTATGCACAAGGCAAGAGGAAAAATTGCTTAATATTCTTTATAAACTGGCATATGGTATAGATAATTTTTTTTCCTTTTTTACTATATGCAGTAAAAATGCAAATGCGTGTGGTTTATTTGCAAATGTTGGCATTAATAACTGATATTTAAGCGGGCCGGATTAGCACTTTTACTGATATACTAAAAAGATTTTTTCCAATCGTTTGCACACTCAAAATCAATTTTAATACAACATGTAAATTGAATTTAATTTTTTTCTATAAAGTTGCATTTATCTGCTTGAACCATTAAATTTACTATTTAATATGTACTTTCCAGCTCACTTGGTTAGAATTTCATTGCTCTTTATCTGTATAAATTTAATTAGCCTTGATATCATCAGTATATTATAGAACTAATTAAAGATTTAGATAAGTGCTGAGGGTGCTTGTTTAATACTCTATAAAGTTCCATTCAGAGAGTGAGAAATTCCACCCTTCATTATATCAGCCAGCATGGAGCTACATGGAGTGTCTCAGACATTGTTTTTGAAAAATTATTTAATGGGCTTTAATGGATTTATTTTTCCTTTGAAAAGCCGTGTAATTAGTGCCTATCGCTGTTGTTCGGGGAATGGTTGTTAAGTGACGTGTGTACGTGTCCCCTCCACCACGGTGACATCGCCTGACGCACCGAGATCCCCAAACACCACGTGTTCCGCGTTGGCCAAGTCGCAAGTGACAAAGCACAGAGGAAGGAAAAAGGAAATAAGAAGGAAATATTAATAAGAAAGTAGTTGATAAGGTAGAGCTCAGCGGGTACCGGGATGAAAAGGAGGAGAGAGAAAAGGAGAGATCTTTTTGAAGAGCAGTTACGTTCTACACATACCTCGCCTTTTCCTTCGTTAATAAGCTCCGTGTTTTACAGGTGATTTTTCATCTGTGTTTTACAAAGAGGTTCTCAGTAGAGGGAAAAGCAAGTGCTTTGGTGACACAGAGCTGCACACAGCACCCAAAGGGGTTGGCTGTTGTTTCTTCTTTCCAAAACTGGCCATTAAAACAAAGCTGCTCAATCTCTATAGAGGCCAATGCGTAGGTGAGGTGGTTGGTCTGTAGGGTTTGCACGCTGTCTGTGGCTTAAGCTTTAAAAAGGAAAGTAATTGGTTTTTGTAATTTGTTTTTCTTTAATTAGAAGACTGTACTATTTATCCTTTTGAATACATCCATTTTTCTTGGCAGGCTCTATAACCTGATCAGAGTTCAAAGAATCATAGAATCATTGTTTTGGTTGGAAAAGACCCTCAAGATCATCGAGTCCAACTGTTAACCCAACCCTGGCACTGCCCCATGTCCCTGAGAAGCCCATCTCTGTCTGTCCAACCCTCCAGGGATGGTGACTCCAGCACTGCCCTGGGCAGCCTGTTCCAATGCCCCACAGCCCTTTGGGGAAGAAATTGTTCCCACATCCAACCTCAACCTCCCCTGGTGCAACTTGAGGCCGTTTCCTCTGCTCCTGGCGCTTGTTCCTGGGGAGCAGAGCCCGACCCCCCCTGGCTCCAAGCTCCTTTCAGGCAGTTCAGAGATCAGAAGGTCTCCCCTCAGCTCCTGTTCTCCAGCTGAACCCCCCAGGTCCCTCAGCCACTCCCATCACACTTGTGCTCCAGCCCCTCACCAGCTCCGTTCCCTTCTCTCCACTCGCTCCAGCACCTCAAGGCCTTTCTTGGCGTGAGGGTCCCAAAACTGCCCCCAGTATTGGCGGTTTGGCCTCCCCAGGTCCCAGCACAGGGACGGTCACTGCCCTGGGCCTGCTGGCCACACCAGTGCTGGTCCCAGCCAGGATGCTGTGGCCTCTTGGCCACCTGGGCACACACTGGCTCATGTTCAGCCGCTGGCGCCAACACCCCCAGCTCCTTTTCCACCGGGCAGCTTTCCTGTTGCGATCCCAAAAGCAGGTATGTTACTGATCAATGTGCGAAGGCTTCACATCTCTGATACTGATTCCTACCTTGGACAAATTACTTAATTTTGATCTCAGTTCTTCCAGCTGTAATAAAGCTACTGCTATCCTTACATCAGAGCCCTGATTATTTATTAAGGGCTGTGATTTGCAGAGGTACCACGGGAGTGTGTAGCACCGTTACACCATAAATTCACTTTTATGTCTTTCTCTCATGTTTTATTTTTGTTCACAAACCGTTTCGCATCTTGGGTGTTTGCACATTGTAGCTTTTCAAGTGCTTTTTACTTTCTTGACACTCTTCTCCTGTAACAACACAGCTCAGAGGTATCTGTGCCTCCTGCCCCAAATTGCGCTGTGTGTTGCTGCATGTGGTGATGAGACATCGGCCTTTGGGCTTCAAAGATGCTCCTCTCATCTCTAGGATGAGGGAAAACAGCCTCAAGTTGTGCCAGGGAAGGTTCAGATTGGATATTGGGAAAAACTGATTCACAGAAAGGGTTGGAAGAGGCTGCCCAGGGCAATGGTGGAGTCACCATCCCTGGAGGGGTCCAAAAGATGCGTAGACGAGGTTCTTAGGGACATGGGTTAGTGCTGGAGTTGGGTTATGGTTGGGCTGGATCATCTTGAGGGTCTCTTCCAACCAAAATGATTCTGTGATTCTATTCCATAATTCTATGAATGAGGTGGTCTCTGGTGCACCTAGAAAAGATGTAGATCATAGCAGCAAGCTGACATTTTTGGCTGATCTACCCTCATTCTGGGTTCCCTCTACCATCCGTGAAGACAAATAGGTGCTTCTTGGCTACAGTTAATCTCACCATAGTCAGATGTGAGAGGTGTCCGTCTCTCAGCATGGTTTATAAGAGGAGCTGAGGTTGACTGGCACAGCAATAACATCTCTGACATGGACACCTAAACCTGCGTGAATTCCCCCAACGCACTTTGGGTTCTTCTGGAGGCAGAGAATGGGCATTACTGTGGTTGATCCCCAGGGCTGCTCCAGGTTAATTAAAAATCAAGAAAGAAATCTTCAGAAGTGGTGATCAGGTCACACATTCCCCTGTGGAATAGTGTCCTGAGGGTGATGATATTCTCTGGTGTGTTTTAGGGCTGTTTGCAGACTCTGGCTTTAAAATGCTGATCACTGACTCGTGTGTGCAAACATCATTGCAGTCTTCATGAGGTGGAGAAATTACAGTAATTGCTGGTTTATGTGCATTTTCCTTTGCTTGGTGTTTCAGGTTTTCAGAACTTGCTTTGCCAAATCCTGCGTGCTGGAGCTCCCCATGTGCTTCTCTTTTCGGTCAAGCCAGTCCCGAAAAGCCATTTATTCTGTATTACATGAACTGAAGCCACCTCTTCTTTTGCTATATCTTCCTATTTGCATTCACGCCCCTTGGCTGTGTATTTAAATATAATAGTTCCACCAAGATCTGCATGTGTGAAAATCGAGTCACTTTCTAACTGCAGCTTTGGTCTTTATTTTCATCTTCACTTAAATGCTCATTGTTCTGTCCTTTGCTTTTTGTCTAGATTTAGTCTGTAAGTGCTCCATACTTAACCTTTGTTACTTTCTAATTAGGCACCCTAAAAGATTCTTGGATGCTATAAAAATGATCCCCTGTTCCCCAAAAAGGGAGGGAGATAAGGTACGGAATTGTTGTGTTCCCTTTGGGTACGTCAGCACCCAGGTCTGAGCTCTTACCTTGTGAATTGCTTTCTGGCTGCGCTACCGCAGAATACGCACCCAGCTTTATAATGAGGGAATAATTAAAGTAAGATCCTTTATTCTGAAGCATCACACTGTTTGTCTGAAGGTCCTTCTGTTAATAAGAGATCGAGTCATTCTCAGGGAAATCAGAATTTCATTTTGAATTCACCTGGCCATCTTTTGAAAAACTTTCTCAGTGCAGGCCTTGGGTTATAGGTTAACATTAGCATTTAAATGGAGAACGGTATTAACAGCCCACAGAGGAGCTTGTCTCATCCTGATTGCCTTTCCAGGGATTTTTTTTCTAAATGAGAAAGCCTCTTTATTTTCTCACTTGTTCTTCAAGGATGGAGTTGAAGAGACCATCTTTTTTGGTGTGTAGCTACTCAGAATGCGTCCTTGCAAAATGGCTTCATTGTTGGCAACTTGGTGTTTTGTTTTAAAGCTTCTATTTAACAAAAAACCAAACAAACTGGTTTATGTGTTAATTTGCTTCTTCAGTTTTGGTTTCTCCATGGGATGTTTTTGTCTTTCACTTGGGAATCATTTCCAGCAGTGATATTTATCCTTCCCTATCTGCTCTTAGCACAAAGATGTTCTTCATACGATGGTAGATCTTCCTGGGCTGGTTGGAGGTTGCTAAAGGCAGTAGAAGGAGTATAGTTGCATTTGGGCTTTGGATTAGACATTATTTGCTCTAAGGTGTGTGTTTGTCCTAATAAAATACCCAAAGAATTCAAGGGTTAGTTCAGAAACCTTGAACCCAATCCCATTGCCAACAGCCGGAAGAACAGGTCACAGATGGCTTGGTTGGTTGACTTGCCGTGATGTCAGATAATCGCATGAAGGAGCATTGTAAGGATGGGGTTTATTTTTAAAAAAAAGAACAGATCTTTGTCATACAAGCCATCAAAACTAGTTTGTCATCCTCTATGAGCGGGATAGTAAGGTCTTTGGACACCTTAGACAGTCCTTTGCTCCTCGCTCCCCAAAATATGGCCATCAATACTGATGCTGAACGCAACTGGAGAGTTTGGCTGGGTATTCACCATCCTAAAGAGCTAAAGCCTCAGAGCCAGAATAATGTTTCCAACCGCAATTGTTGCTGTTTCCATAGCAAATGCTCTGTAAGAACCTGTACCACGTTTATGTGTTAAAAATCTGTCGTATCAGGTCAACTCAAGAATCCCCATCTATGCTTTTTGGCTTAATACAAATAAATAATAACTGTGCGAATAAACATACAAACAACAAGATTTCCCTGCCGAGGCGAGTCACCCAAGTCGCTTCGTTCCCATCAGTCGCATTTGTAACTTCATACTCAGGTGTGTAAAGCCCCGTAAGTTCAGCTTTGATCTTTTCTTACCCCAAATATCTCACTGCCGAGCATGGGGAGGATCTTACCAGGCTGATGAGCTTTTTAGGATAAATCATCTTCATTGCTTGTCTGTGTTCGCATGGAAGCCAACTGAAGGCTTGGGAAGCCAAATTTGCTTTTCAGTTAGCTATGCTAATCTGCTATTATTATTTATTAACCTATTTGTCAGATGATAGAATCAGCTTTTGATAAATATTAATTCTTCTCTCTGGCTTTAAATCTCAACTTTAAAAAAACAAAGCATTTCACTGAGTAGAGATTTCCCTCACCTGTCATCCATTCATTTCCCCCATCCCTTACTAACTTGCTTTTCTCAACCTCCTCTTCATAATCAAAAGAGCATTTATAATGGCAGGGACAAATACACTTCTGAAAGTAAAATGAAGAGCCTAAATAAAAAATCACAGAACAAGAGGCTCATCCCACTCACTCTTTCATATTTCATTATTTGATAACATCAGAAGATGAGTCCATCAGAGCTTCTTGGGCAAAGGCAAACAGGAGTGTGTCTGATCAATATTTATTAATACTTTCAAAGACAAGGGAGGCAAAGTTGAGCAGACTTGGTAATGGAGTGAATAATTACTCATGCAAATAGGGTTTGGCCGAAGGCAATGCCGTGCCAAAGCGGCAGGTTTTTAATTGCACCCAATTAAAAATGCATACCTTTCGCTGACTCGGGCTGTCTCGCTTGCTCCCTTTCTTATTTTGTAGGAAATTTTTAATTAAAAAATAATCTGATCCTGACAAGAGTGACAGATGAATGTCGTGTTTATTAGCAGTGGAATTCTTCAGGAGTCCAGGATTTGGGATGGGCGGAAAAGGAAGGCGGGTGGGAGGACATGGGGTAAAGACGGGTTTGCGATGCTGAGCTTGCCTGGGGATGGGTCTGGTTGATGGAGCAGCTTTAGTTCTTGCTTCTTCCTCTTTTAAGCTGCTCTGTCCCCTTGGGCAGCCCACGAGTCCTACACTTAGGAACAAAAACTTGCCATTTCTCAGGGACATCACCCTATCCAAGACACTTTTCTGTCATTTTCTTGAAAATCCAGCCAGATTTGGCAAAGGTAAAAATTTCATTTCGCATCTGCTCAGCATAAATTCCCTGAAGGTGATCGATGTTTCTTAAATCTTGGTGTTCACCTTGGCAACTGACTGTTGTTTTTGTCTACACAGTGTGCATATGATTGTATTGGAGATATTGCCAAGACTCTCAAAGTTAACCTTATATTCGATTTCTGACTGTGTATTGAAGCATCTTAATAACTACCCCAATCTTCCAAGTTCAAGTTTGGGATCTGAGTTTCTGCAAGGTCCCACATACAACTATTTCATTGTGTCAAGTTCAAGCATAAGCTTCACAGGACTATCGCTAAAGAGAGGAGCTGAAATTAAAACTCATCCTTAGACTACTGACCCACAGGGCTTTAATAATTGCTGCCTGTAACTAGATGTCCATCTACCTGCTTTACCTGAAAAAGGAGTTCTGGCTGGGGGTTTACAGTGACGCCAACATTATTTGATGAGCCCAAGCCTCTGCTGGGCCTCTATCACCCAGAACAGTGTGAAATCTGCTGGTTTTTCATTTGTTTTGTGTCTACCTGCAAGAGGAGCCAAGATTTAAAGAATGGCAGGAGGTGGATTGGGCACACGGGCCATGTGTTCCTCATCCAAGCCTTGGTTTTCCGTACCGAGAGGTTCTCAGGGAGTTTTCCATGTGTGTCTCAGGAGAGTGCTGGGGCTTTGTTGTTACGCCAATATTTCAACGTTAGCATCGTTAACAATTAAACTGCTAAATCAGTGCCTGTGATTGGCGATGAGGTTGGGTTTAGTCTCCCCCTCCCTGAATCCAGTACTGAGAAATATCCTCCCAAGGTTTTGCAGCTTCTGCTGTTGATGTTTTATCAAAAGCAAAGATTCGATGCTGTGGCTCTGCAGGGGACCAAAATGCTTCTTGTCTGAGGCACAAAGGTATTTTCAGTCCCTGTGTCAAACACCGGCCTCATTCAGCACTATCGGCATCACTGAGTGAACAAGAGACGTGAATGTCGAGGGGAGCAGAGCAGTGAATCATATCATGTCATACGTGGTGAGACAGCAGCTGTTGGGGGACCACCATTTGTGCTGTTGGGTCCCCTGTCACAGGCATGGGAACTGGAATCAGTATCTGATGCAAGGTGATTCAGTGTTACCCAAACCTGATGAGTTTGTAGCTCGGGGGGATTACCCAAATGCCTTCTGCAACAGCAGGTGATACAGGGATGTGCAAGATCTCCCCCATCATCACCCATCCTTTTGAGCCTTTCAAGCTGCAAAAACATCCCCTTTTATCATGTAGTAAATCAGGGAGATTTGGTGTTCTGTTACCAAGCCTGTCTCAAGTGGCTTGCACCATTTCCCTTTCTTTTCTAAGGGAAGCATTCTCATTTAGAAAATTCTCTGCCCCGTTTACCCCCTGCTTCTAAGGAACAACGTGTCCTGGTAGCAGAGCCCATTTCGAAACCTTCTCGGGCAGCTCTGCGATGCTGGTGAACTGGTCCTCCGTAAGCTCCGGGAGTTTCATAGCCTGGATCTCAAATGTCCTCTGAATCGATGATTTTGGAGTTTTCTTCCCTTGCACCTTACAACACCAGTTATGTTGGTGCAGAAATTCAACCGCAGGAGCAAATTCTCAGGTCCCAGCAGCAGGCGATATGTTGAAGGAGACAGAGGAGAGAAAAACGCAGAGCTCGGAAGCCCGGCCGCGCTAACGGAGGCGAGACCTGCGACGTCTCGAACGTGTGGTTTTGCTGCGGCTGGTTACGGCCGTTGCTGCGGTGATTTGCAGTCTGGCAGCGCGCTGAGCGCTCCACAGTCACAGCTGAGCCAGACCTCAGAGCCTGCAAAGCGAAAAACATGAGGAATTTGATATGCAGCTTTGCCAGGTTTGCTCCGACTGCTCTTTTAATGCGTTCAAAGAGGAGAGAAAGGGAAGGAGGTGATAACTTTTCCTGGAGCCCCTGCGCTTGGGTTTTTAATCATTTATTCCACCAAGACCTGAGGGTTAGACTGCGGCCGCCCTTGTCCTCCTGCAGAAGCGAGGAGGGACCTCCTCTTTGGCTTCTCTGGTCCATTTCTGCCTCGCTTTGCTCTTCAGCTGAAGAAGCGCTGGCTATTAATTCAGCCTGGAGAAGAGAAGCTTCAGGGAGACCTTATTGCATCCTTTCAGCACTTAAAATGGGCCCGTAAGAAAGATGGAGCCAGACTTTTGAGTAGGGCCTGTTGCTATAGGACAAGGGGTGATGGTTTTAAACTGAAAGAGGGGAGATTCAGGTCGGACATGAGGAAGAAATTGTTGGCCCTGAGGGTGGTGAGAGCCTGGCCCAGGCTGGCCAGAGAGGTGGTGGATGAACCATCCCTGGAGACATCCCAGGCCAGGCTGGACAGGGCTCTGAGCAACCTGAGCTGGTGAAGATGTCCCTGCTTATGGCAAGGGGGGAGCTGAGTGACTTTTGAAGGTCCCTTCAACCCAAACCATCCTGTGATTCTGTTATTCTGTTTGGCTGAAACAAGCCCTCACTGCCATGTGATACGTGCAGACAGGAATCTTTTCACTTTTCCTTTCCTGAGCTTTTCAGATCCTTGTTCCTTTACAAGGGTATATAACATCTGTATGAAGCTATTAAGTTAACCAATTCCCCCAGGAAAAGGGGAACTTTCCACCCATGCACCCCTTTTTTTGGTTTTGATACCCCAAACAGACCTAAACCTTTAGCACAGGTTCATTGCTTGTTGCAGTGGAGTCTGTTGCAAAAACCTTCCCTTTATCCCTGAGCTGGAAGGGTCTGCCCAGGCTTGGAAACCCCTCCTGGAGCCTTGTAAAGCTTTACATTATCACAGCTGCCTCTAGACGGGATGTTTTGTCTTGGTGAGATCTGAACCATAGACTCCTGACACCAGATCTTACCCCTTAGTGCAGATGGGGAAACTGAGGCATGGAGCGCAGCTGTGTGAATTGGAAGGGCTGTGCCAGGAATTCACGAAGACCGGAGTCCCAAATCCCCTCCTGCTGCGTGACCTCTGGGCAGCGCTTTCCGAGAGTCACACGCTCCTCTTCCAGTTTCAAACCTTGATCAGTTTGCGCTATAAAAGAAGGGGAGAACCAAAATATCTCAAAGGACCCCAGCAGCTCTCGCTGGTTTTACCTCTTCCCTCTGGGCTGTGGAGTCAGGGGAAATAATCCAGTCCCATGTCCCATTTTTTCTGCACTGGCTGGATTGGCAGCTGTCAGAACAGCTTCGCCGCTTCCCTGGCCTGTGACACACGTTCCCTTCCCGTAAGTACTTGCTTAATTCCTTTCCTTGGAAATCTATTCTTTCACTAATGCCATTTTACTTTAATTTAAACCAGCCTGCACCGCAGCCTCTGTATTATGCCTTCTCTTCTGCTGATCTTTTACTTATTAAAAGAGGCAACTTGGCTCTTGTCTCTAATTTGATTTTGCATTATTTAATTTCTTTTTCTCTCAAACTTGGTGTCTCAGTAGCATTGGAGGTCTCTGGAGCTTTGGGCTTGAAACTCTTCCCATGCTCCGTATAAGCATCTCTCTGCAAGAAGGTTTCATTAGGAGCAAAGAACTCCACTTCCCTACCCTATGATTCTTTTCCCTTTCCTTTCCTTTCCTTTCCTTTCCTTTCCTTTCCTTTCCTTTCCTTTCCTTTCCTTTCCTTTCCTTTCCTTTCCTTTCCTTTCCTTTCCTTTCCTTTCCTTTCCTTTCCTTTCCTTTCCTTTCCTTTCCTTCTTTCCCTTCCCTTCCCTTCCCTTCCCTTCCCTTCCCTTCCCTTCCCTTCCCTTCCCTTCCCTTCCCTTCCCTTCCCTTCCCTTCCCTTCCCTTCCCTTCCCTTTCGAGTGACTAGATATACATCTGTACATCACCATGTATATGTATCTTTATGAATGTGTATTTATATACTGTTTTCTACATGCTGGATACCAAATAGTGACATCTGACATTAACTATGAGGAAACAGGAGCCCGCAGTTTGTGTTTTAGCTGAGTATGGGGGAGCGTGGGGAGCAGATTTTTGTGATTTGCTCCCCTGTGTATGAACATGAAGGGGCTGGAGCACAAGTGTGATGGGAGCGGCTGAGGGACCTGGGGGTTCAGCTGGAGAACAGGAGCTGAGGGGAGACCTTCTGATCTCTGAACTGCCTGAAAGGAGCTTGGAGCCAGGGGGGTCGGGCTCTGCTCCCCAGGAACAAGCACCAGGAGCAGAGGAAACGGCCTCAAGTTGCACCAGGGGAGGTTGAGGTTGGATCTGGGGCACAATTTCTTCCCCAAAGGGCTGTGGGGCATTGGAACAGGCTGCCCAGGGCAGTGCTGGAGTCACCATCCTTGGAGGGTTGGACAGACGGACATGAGGTTCTCAGGGACATGGGGCAGTGCCAGGGGTGGGTTAATGGTTGGGCTCAATGATCTTGAGGATCTTTTCCAACCAAAATGACTCTATGGTTCTCCATGTCCGCTTGGCATCTCCTAACGTTCCATAGGAATGTTTGTGCTCTTTGTGCAGCAGCTGACACAGCCTCCCCTGCCCATGGCACTGCTGAATAAAACTGACAGTTGATGTTATTCCACAGAAATAAAGATCTGGAGCATCAAGGATCACAATTCACCAGAGTGGGGGTTTTTTGTTTGTGTTTGTGGGTTGGTTTGTTTGTTTGTTTTGTTGAATAACAGTAACAGTTGATGTTATTCTCCAGAAATAAAGATCCAGAGCATATATCGCTATTCACCAGAGTGTGGTTTTTTTGTTTCCTTGCTTTTCAGGCAGTATTACGAGATGCTCTACAACACAGCAGATGAGCTTTTAAACCTCGTGGTGGATCAAGGGGTGAAGTACACGGAGCTGGAATATATCTATGCCCTGAACTTACTGCACCGGAGCCAGACGGGTGTGGGAGACCAAACCACGCAGAACATGAGGTTGCAGCGGTTGAAGGAGATCATTTGTGAGCAGGCTGCTATCAAACAAGCCACCAAGGACAAGAAAATCACCACCGTGTAATCTGCTCCATCACTCAGATGAACCGAGCAGCAGGGGCTGTCAGGTTGCAGGTCTAAGCCTCCGCGTTTCTCCCATAATCCAAGGCAAAAGCGCTTATCTTCTGGGTGGCATCGTACTAGTGAGAAGGGAAATGATGTTTGAGATTTGGTTTTGGGGTTGCTTTGAGGGTTTTGATGTGTAATCACATAATGCTTCCTTAACCTGTTCTCCCAAGAGTGGATTGCACAGCGGAAACAGGAATCCTGGCGGAGATTTGGGTGGGATATTTGGCTTTGCTGTGTTGCTGCTGCTTTGCCCAGAGATGTGAATCAAACTGCTCCCTCCGGCGCGGTGGGGAACGAGATTTCACACTGGGTTGGGTCAGAGTCTTCAGTGGAAGTTCAGACCACACTGAAGCAAACAGCACCATGACCATCAAGCACAGACCTATTGCTCAGGTATGGGATCGTGATGGTTTTGAAGCTGTTCCAGCTTTTTCAGCCCTGCCAGTACTGTTCTCCACGACAGGTGTAGATGCATTTAAGTTTTCTGCTGTGTCCACCAGTTGCTTATTCCTTTGGATAGCAATAACCCAGTTCTCATAGTGGGAGGTAACACGGGACCATTTGTTTCCATTTCTACTTTTTCATTATCCCGGAGCCATATGGCATCCATTTCTACAGCACATACTGCACTGGATGATGGTGGATGTAGGAGAAAATTGCCAATATAAGGTAACAGCAAAACTTAATTCTCTTCTTCTGAATATATTTTCTGAGTCTCTCCAGCTCAAAAGATATTTTGTAATTGTCGTTTGATGTACTGGAAGGACACGCAGGCTTGTGTAGCTCAGCACTAACGATCAGCAGGAGCAGCCCACAGCTCTGCAGCCTGAGGTGGGCTCAGGTCACCATTTCTCCCCTATAAACCACCTGGTAACAGGTTCCTTATTCACTGGGACTAAGGAGTTTATGCCATCCCTCCAAATCGAGAATAAATTGCACTTGTATTTTCAAGTAAATTGTTGATCCAGCTGAGTTTCGCGTCCTGAGGTAGGTTTTCTGTGTAACTGCTTGTGTGTCAGTATTGAAACTGCAAAATTAAAGGATGTTTAAAGACTCTTCAAAGGCTCTGGTGCTTTGTCTGGATTTTTTTTTTTTACAAATTGTTATCTTTATGGTATTTAAAAGATGCCCTTCTAGGTCCGAATTCATAGTGTCCTCCAAGGTTGCGTCATTGTAGAAGTGGGCTTCTGGATCAGAATCCCCAGCTACCACGGGCAAAGTGGACAAGAAGCTTCTCGACCACCATGATAAAAGCAGAATGCAGTAGTTCTGTAGTTACGAATCTTCTTTTGGTTTCTATTTTCATTTTATTCATTAACTCAGTTTTTCTTATGTCGATATTGGCCACTAACTACAAGAGTTCCCTCCTTTCCTTGATGAATTTGCGTGAGAGAACTCCACCACGGTAACATGTATGATGATGTGGGCTCCTTCTGGGGTAACACATGAGATCTGTATTCACCTGCTGTCACACTGAGTTGTGCTGCAGTGCAGATACAGGAAAGCAGGTTATTCCATATCCAGACTTCGGAGGAAGGTAAAGAAGTTGCTTGGTACATGTGAGACAGATTCCAGACCCTTTGAGATAAGGAGGATGTGTGAGGAGCTCTGCATTCAAACTGGGCTGCTGTGGCCTAATGTCAGGCTCTTTTTGATTCCTTTTGGTTTTAATTGCTTAATAATCTGAGGCTCTGCCTCACCTTCACATGGTTGTTCTCGAGCTTTGCAATCCACATTTTCCACCCACCAAGCAGCTGTGCTGGTGGATGCCATGACAGATTGCATGAAATCAAGAACATTTCAAAATTGGGAGTGTATTTGCTTCCAAAGCAAATTATTTAAAAGACTCTTCTTTGAACTGAACCTCACATTGTCCATCACACCCCCAGAAGATTAAATACAAAACCCTCACCGATGTCTGCACTGGCCTGAGGTGTGAGAAGGCACCGAATGGACCACGTGGCACAAGAACACCATGGCATGACCATAGAGAGAACATTCAGGGACTTACCTAGACCCTGGTGTGAAGAAAAAGGTTTGCAATTGAGGTAATTACAGTTTATAATGAGCATACATCTCAAGCATTCAAACTGCCAACAACTTCACAAGTTAGTATTTTCTCTGTGTATTTTAGGGAGGTCTCACCGAAGACACAGTGAGGCTTGCCAGAGGGCACAGAGAAAGCCATGAGCAGCAATATATACGTACGTATATACATACATACTCTGCGCAAGCTTTCTTGCTGCCTCATGAGATGTTGCCAGAGAGCATCCTCACCAACCTTAGCAAATCCTTACAGAACACTTTTTCCCAGGAAGGCTGCTTTTGAATGCACCTTGTTTTCTTGCCAACAGGTATTTCAGAATTCCACACGCTGAAGAGGATGATTTTGAAGCATAGAGATCTCCGGATAGCTCATGTTTAGACAAAGCATCTAGTATTGCCTGTGCGTGTGTCATTTTTAGTTCGCCCACTCTCCCTGCTGATTCCCAGGAGAGAGCACTCAATAATCAGCAGGCCCATCCCCTGCACAGTGCAGTTACGCTTTGCTAAACCATCTCCCAGTACGTTTCCCGCTGTGTATGTGTTCCCAGACAGCGCCACTGACATGGCAGCGACCTGCTTGCTACAAAGGACCTGGACAATATGAGCAATGGGGGCAGTTTTGGCACCAAGCCTGCCTGGAAAAAGAGAATCCCCTTGCAAGGGGTCTGGCTCGTGTGTTGGTGCTCATTGCAAACCCTCCCTGGCTCATAGGGGATAGAGCGGGTGGGGGAGAGATCTTTTGGGAACATCCTTTCACAGAATCCTGGAATGTCACAGGTTGGAAGTGACCTGGAAAGCTCATCCAGTGCAATCCCCCCATGGAGCAGGAACACCCAGCTGAGGTTCCACAGGAAGGTGTCCAGGCGGGTTTGAATGTCTGCAGAGAAGGAGACTCCACAACCTCCCTGGGCAGCCTGGGCCAGGCTCTGACACCCTCACTGAGAGGAAGTTTCTTCTCATATTAAACTGGAACCTCCTGTGTTCCAGTTTGAACCCATTGCCCCGGTTGTCACCGAGAAGAGCCTGGCTCCATCCTCCTGACACTCACCCTTTCTATATCTGTGAACATGAATGAGGTCACCCCTCAGTCTCCTCTTCTCCAGCTCCAGAGCCCCAGCTCCCTCAGCCTTTCCTCACACGGGAGATGCTCCACTCCCTTCAGCATCTTTGTTGCCCTGCACTGGACTCTCTCCAGCAGTTCCCTGTCCTTCTGGAGTTGAGGGGCCACAACTGGACACAATATTCCAGGTGTGGTCTCCCCAGGGCAGAGCAGAGGGGCAGGAGAACCTCTCTGACCTACTGACCACCCCCTTCTAACCCACCCCAGGTACCATTGGCTTCCTGGCCACAAGGGCCCAGTGCTGGCTCATGGTCACCCTGCTGTCCCCAGGACCCCCAGCTCCCTTTCCCCTACACTGCTCTCTAATAGGTCGTTCCCCAACTTAGATGGTGGATATAGGAGAACCTGGGGTTGTTCCTGCCCAGACACAAGACTCTGCTCTGTTCATTAAGCTCTTGTTGTGGATAGAATCAAGCTGTTGTGTTTCATAGCAAATAGCTATTCAGACAATACATTGGCTTATCCACTCAGGATGTCCACACACACATACACATGAGAACCCATCTGGAGCCACTGTTGGGAGTCCAGCCCTGAAGGTGGTTGGAAGAAGAAGGTGGGACTGACACACCAGTGGCTTCTAAGTGTTTGGAAAGTCCCTCAAGAGCATGTGGTCTCACCAGGTGTCTGTGGAACCCCGTACTCTTCAACTCTGTGTAGCAGCCACCACTCTCTTAAGTCTGGTCCAAGTCATAGAATCATAGAATCGTTTTGGTTGGAAAAGACCTTCAGGATCATTAAGTCCAACTTAAGCCAACGCTGTCACTAAACCATGTCCCTGAGAACCTCATCTTGGTCACACAGCCCCTTATTGATGCTTGTATGTGCTCATGGTCTTGCACAGATTTGGCAGGCTCTGGCTGGCTTGAGTTTATCAGTTCTTAGGGATTCAACAATGGCACAAGTCTCCTGAGAACACCAGCCCTTAGGAAACTTTCTGACACTACTTTGCCAGCATTTACTTTTCCATTCTTCAGTATGTTGTTCTCTGGTAACTATTTCTCCATCCCAACCTGTGGAAGCTGGTCACGAAGATGGGGCGTTTATAACATTCACAGGGGACGATGGTTTCCAAATGGGAACAAACTACATGAAGGTTTTGCAAACTGTGCAAAGACCCAGGAACCCCCTTAATCTTAGATCTGAGCTATGCACAGCGTAACTTACCCCATGACCCAATCCTCAGTCTTCAAAGACCACAGATAGCTTCTCCAGTTCTGTTCTCTGCACCAGTTCTTGCCGATAGCAGTTTGGGAGTCCTGACATGACCCTACAAGACACAATGTTTTATGGATAAGGCTTAGAGATTTTGTTTTGTAATGCTGCATGAAACACTCCCAGCTCCGCCAGCGCTTAGAGAATGATTGTTCTATGGATGTGGCCCTTTGGTGTTTAAAGAGACAAGGAAATACTCCTCCAGACCGCAAAACAAAATATTTTCATGGGGACTGTAAAAGCTCATGAGGGTTTCACAATCTCCTCTTTACAGCCCTGTAATCTTTAGTGGATTTTAATTATCACACTATTCTTGAAGCCTGTGCCAGACACAAGAGCAGAAGTGGAAGGCAAAGCAAATTGCTCTGGTTCTTTCCACAGTTACGTATCAGTCACCGTCTCGCCCTGTCCCAAGTGCCCCCTCTTGATTAAGGATGATATAAACTTGCCTGGCAGATATATACGTACAAATATATATATATATATGTACACACACGCACACAGATCGTTAGATAAAGCTCCCCAGGGATACCATGGTGTGGGTCTCCTCAGTCTCACAATCTGCCACACATGTGGCAGGAAAGGTTTGCTGAGGAGTTGTTCCACCCAGACTCCCGTTTTGCCTTTTAGTGGCTGCGTTTTTATTTTATAAGCATGAGTCATAATTGCAAATTTCTTTTTGAATGCGGTAGATAGCAATAAAGAGGAGGGTACCAGACAGGGAGAGGGGGAAGCTGCCAAGAGGAAATTAGCATTGCAGTAATGTTGATTCAGGTGCTTTTAGACAAGTAGGGAGCTTTTTGGGGGTGGAAAGGGAGTCATTTGACTGAGCTGAGCCATGAAGAAGTCACACAAATGGCCCCTTGAGGGCTGATCCTTAGTCCTGAGGATTAATTCCCATAGTGGGAACATGCTACGATCTACAAAGCCCCGTCCATCACTGCAGACCTTGGCCACAAATCTGACTGTGCTTTAATTTCGGGAATTTATTACCCAAGGATTCATCCTTACAGCACTTCAAATACCCAGTGACCCACATCAATTATATCGCAGTAGCAACTCGAGCCTCGGGCAAGGCTGGATGTCCAGCGCCGTGTATGTGCATAGCAGGGGTTGTTCTGCCCTGAGGAGTTTGCACTCCAAACAGGCGTGACGGATGCTCAACTCGAAAGGAAACGCAGATGCAGGGAAGTCAAATGTTGCTCTCCAGGCCGTGGTCCCTGGTGTAACCAGCCCTGCTCTCTCATTACCGGGAAAAGCCGTCTTGTCAAGCCAAGCTGGAGCTGCCTGTGTGCCCTGCAGTTTGTAGCTTTTCGCATTGAATAGGGAGCGTGCTCGGAAATGAAGCATTTTATTTTATTTTCCTTCCTTTGCTGATTAGATCTAACAACCGAGCCAGGAAAAAGGCAGCTGCGACCAGCATATAATCATTAAATTTGCTTTTGGATGACCTGTGTGAAATTCATCAGGAGCGATTTGTTGGGAAGTTCATTGCATCGGTGTTCATTATTTACTCTGTTAGGCTTAGGCACAGCGGCAATCAGGGGAGAAAATTGGACTGTTAGAGCCTTGGACTTCAGTGTTTGTAATCTTCTCTACCGAGCTGCAGCATGAAATATATTTGGCGCAGACAAATCTCTCTCTCCGCTGCTGCAGTTCAGTGTGCTTAGCCAGTGGGGTGGCTCTGACAACCAAAGAGGTGAAAGCAGATCTGGGGAAAAGAGAAATAGGAAGCAGCCTGAATCCCGACCTTGGTGCTGAGCATTTCTAAAGGCCTTGTGGTGACTTAAATGAATATCATGGTTATTTTTCATGCCTCTGCCACCCAGCTGAGAAAAAGCTGGTGCTCTCACTCCTGGCGAATTCTCCCCCCTCCATCGCTGGACTCTGATGAGCACAAGCGGGTCAGGCCGGAGCTGAGCGGTACAGGGACTGAAACCCAGGGGATCCACAAGAAAGAGACTGACTGTATTAAACAGATTGCGTTTTCCTGCTCATCAAGGGAAGGATGCAGTAGGAACCAGCCTGGAGATGAAATACCTCTCTCCTTCACTCATAGTTGTGCTGTTTGCTGGCCTCCTGTCCCATTAAAGACACCTTGCAATGACAAGCAGTGACACATGACATTGCATTGGCTTCGTGATTCTGAATGCAGGTAACTCCATCAGCTCTGTAATAACCAGATATCAGGTCTCTCGTGGTATCTACAGTGCTTCTCCGGCAGGACTGGCTGTCAGAGTCTTTGTCCCTCATGCTAAGGGACAGTCTTCAAGGCATCCCTGATCCTTGTTTGTCCCCTAAGCTGGTGGCACATCCCACCACCACCAGCAAGGGACCAGAGGAACACAGGGGTTTTGGGATACAAGGGGTTGGGGACAGACAGTGTGTTCGACTGCAGTAAGGGAGATCTCAGCTCCTGGCTGGGACAGACTTTAGGAGCGGGGGGTCCTGGTGCCACCTCGTCCTCCTGGGCAAAGTCTTGTGCCAGGGAAGGTTCAAACTGGATATTAGGAAAAAATTATTCACAGAAAAGGTTGTGAAGCAGTGGAACAGGCTGGCCAGGGCAGTTGTGGAGTCACCATCCCTGGAGGGGTTTAAAAGGCACATAAACGAGGTTCTTAGGGACATGGTTTAGTGCTAGACTTAGGTTATGGTTGGACTCAATCATCTTCCAACCAAAATGATTCTATGAAAGTCCCCAGCAAGCTCAAACTGTCAGAAAGACAGAGAGCTAATGAGAGAACTGGGCTTCCCCAGACCCCTCTGACCCCTCATCCGAGACTTTTCAGATTATTGCTTTGCTCACGCAGGGTGCTGGTGGCTGTCCCCGCATGGGGACTTCAAGGCAGCCAGCGCTGATGTGGCACCACACACCCACACGCAACCACCAGTGGAAAAGCTCAGGGAGATGCAGCAAGAAATACAAAGAGGATCAAGGGGAAATAGAATCATAAAATAGTTTGGGTTGGAAGGGACCTTCAAAGGTCATCTAGTCCAACCCCCATATTAAAGCCCAGCTACTAGCTGCAGGGAACTGATTTAAGGAGCTGCAGGCTGAATATCAATAATAACACAGCCATAGGAATAAACTGAAGGGAAGGGGTCAAATAGCCCCACACCTCTGCCCCATCACCATGAAAAACAGGACCTGCAAAGCCGAGTTTAACATGATTTGAGCAGCACATACACCATTTTACACCTTGCATCTCTTCCTACTCAGGAGCACCAAGGCAACATTTCAGGTTTTTCCCCTTTCTCGCAACATCCAGCTGGGTCCCTTTATTGCTTGGTGCTTGTTGGTGAATCATGGAGAGGATTTAAACAGGGCTTTTGCAAGTGCAAAGAACTATCAGAGTGCTAGGGCTGCCCATAAATCTGCTTTGCATGTGGCACTTATTTGGGAGCTGATTGTTTTTATAATTGAATAGTAAATCAATGTATTTAAGGCCAGCATTTGCTGTTAACACTTCTGAGTATGAAATGCTCCTTCTGTCAATAGTGGAAGATTTTATTAGGATAATAACCGCTGATTTAGAGCTTCAGTTCTGAATTTGTTTTTTTTTTTTAATGCTCAGTTCAGTGTTTGCTGTTCCAGAGCCTGGAGAATTTGGGGAACATTTCACACCACAGACGAGCACCATGTGAAATGCAACAGGAAACAATATCTGGGGAAACATCTCCCACTCTCTGTGCCACACCAACCCCTTCAGCAACGAAGTAACAGCAGATTAATGAGTTTTCCTTCATTAGCACAGCTGGAGTCAATTCTCACCTGCTTAAACTGCTCTAACGCCTTCTTTAAGCTTTCAGCTTGAGAAACTGAGTGCTCTGAGGGTTCTTTGAGACATTTTTGGGGCCAAGTCCACCTCAAACCACTGATCTTCACTGAGCCAGGCTGGCTGTGATGTTTGTTGCCCTTTTCTTACTCTCCTGGCTACCCAGCAGCCATTCTCCTCCTGATCGAACGCTGGCCTAGAAGATTTATCTCTCCTTGGTGCATCCAGAAATCTCCCTTCTCACATGAAGAGCAGGAATGTGTCAGATGAGGCTGTGAATACCTGAGCCAACGTACTGAGCTGTTCCTCATTAATCACTCGAAGAGAAGCCCAGGAGTTTAGGGGAACTGTAAAAGTCCCTCATCTGCATGATTAGCTCTTTCCCAGTTGATTACAGATTAAGGACACTCTTCAAACAGCTCCCGTGTGTTTAATGATTCCTTGAACGTGAGTAGATTACCCCAAAAGCTCTGGGTAACCAGAGACAGCCCCTTGTGCCATCCTCTCTCTTCCTTTTAGAGGATCAAGAGAGTCTGCATTACCAGAAGCAGAGAGGGTGGATGGGAGGACACCAAGATACCTGTGGACATGCAGCCACCAGCTGGAGGAGTGACCTCTGCCACGTGGAGGACATGGAAGAGGGAAAGGTTGAGTAATGTGGTCTGGGCACAGAGATGACACCGTGGGACTGGAATGGCCGCCTTACAGGTGGCTGGTCAAAAATGGAGACGGTGACACGGGACCTGACAGATCTTCTGCAACAACATGGGCAGAAGGTCCCTCCTCTCCATAAATCCAGTGGACAGTCAGTACAATGTCCCAGAGTGGCTACTCAGGTTAGTAAGAGCTCCTACTGTTAGGACGAAAGTGGCCCCAACCACAGAATGGCTGGGGTTGGAAGGGACCTCTGGAGATCATCCAGTCCAACCCACCTGCTCATCCAGAGTCACCAGCGCAGATCACAGAGGAAGGTGTCCAGATGGAATGTCTCCAGAGAAGGAGACTCCACAACCTCTCTGGGCAGCCTGGGCCAGGCTCTGGCACCTCAAAGGAAAGGAGTTTCTCCTCATGTTCAGATGGACTCTCCTGTGCTTCAGTCTGTGCCTGTTGCCGCTCATCCTGTCGCTGGGCACCACTGAACAGAGTCTGGTCCATCCTCTTGACACCCACTCTGGAGATATTTATAACCATTGATGAGATCCCCTCTCAGCTTCTCTTCTCCAGCTCAACAGCCCCAGCTCTCTCAGTCTCTCCTCATCACAAAGATGCTCCAGACCCCTCATCATCTTTGTAGCTCTCTGTTGGACTCCCTCCAGTAATTCCTTGTCCTTCTTAAACTGGGGAACCCAGAACTGGACACCAAACTCCAGATGTGGCCTCCCCAGGGCAGAGCAGAGTGGGAGGAACAACCTCCCTCAACCTCTCACACTCTTCTTAATGCACCCCAGGATACTGTTGGCCTTGTTGGCCAGAGGAGCCCAAGTGTGTGGTACAAAGATCTCCAAACAGGGCAGGCACCAAAGGAATGGGACACCTTGCGGATGAGCTGCAGGAAGATGCAAGCACAGCCTGGAGGCTGAGGCCACTGTGTGCTCCACCAGACACCATCACCCCTCAATGCCACAAGCACGATGAGATAGAGCGTGGTCCTGCTCCATGGAGGTACTGGGCACGTTCAGGGAACATTTTGGGGGTGGGAACACCAAACCCTGCCAGGAAATGGTGCCCACCCAGGACCATGGAGAAGCTGGAGCTAAAATGTGACAGCAGCTGCTGGGGGCACAGAGGGGTGAAGAAGAGGCAGAGGGAAGGGCACAAATCCTTGGCAAAGCTGAAAAATTGATGCAGCTTCTGGAGGAAGACGCATTTGATCCTTGGGGATGACCATTCTTAGACTTCAGCTTGCAATTTGCGCTATGTGATTTATGGAGGAAAAAAGCTCAGTTTTTCATCCTTTCTGTTAAGGAAGGAGAAGGTGTCCTAGATAAGCCCTTGTGCTGGACCAGGGATGTGGCACTGGAAGCTGGAGGTCTGGGCTGACATTTCCCACCACCTCAACTATTTTCTTTGTCCACCAAAATTACCATTACCACCTAGGCATTTTTTTCCCCCAAGTCTGCTTCTTTCCTTTTTTTAATGGCCTCATTCAGAAACAATCTGTCTCCAGCCCAAAATATAATACCTAAGGCTAGTTTCACTCCAGTTGCCATCCCCCCGTGGAAAAGGGTCTTAAAGGAGCCATTTCATCTTAAAATGGATAACCCAGTAGCCAGACCCTGCACTGCCGAGCCAAACAGATGGGGTGGGGAGAGACAAGGAGGGAGGACAAGTGTGTTTCTGAGGTTTTAATAATCCTTTCTCCTGCCTGAATCATCGCAAGTCCCAGTGGAAGGGCAGGCATTTTCCAGATGGTAAGAAATAAACTGTGGGACACTTCCACGCTGGGAACTCATTAGCCCTGCTGGCTCTGCTCCAAACTTGATGGCAAGTCCATGTAAACTGTATTTGGACCTGCCCTTTTTCTATCATCTGTTCCCCTGAAATCTCCAGCCTCATCTTACACGGACAAGCTGCCCAGCTAGCTATTAATTTGATTATGTGTGGCCTTTGCCTCTTGGAGAGCTTAGAGCTCAGGCAAATATCTTCCCGTAAACCTACTGCAGGCTAATCCGAGCATCTCAGCTGCCTTCACGCCACCCATCTGCTCGCCGCTCGTTTGATGCTGACCGGTCTGTGTGGAGTCTGGGGAACGGGGAGGTATTTGGCTGGCTTCCAGGTTCCAAAGGCAGAGCACTGGATAAAAAAAAAAAAGAAAAGAAGAAAAGAAAAAGCGTGTATGTACACGCACGCAAAGGGATTTAAGTCCAGCCACAGCCAAATGTTGCTACTGTGTTTTGTGCAGGCTGCAGTGGTGGTGTCTGTCCTGCCACACACCCCCTGCACCTCGCAAACCAGAGTTCTGCCGGGCAGTATCTGCACTTACTGGCTGTCACTGCCACCCACCACAGATGATGGAGCCTCCAGATGATGGAGGCTCCAAGTCATCCCCCTTCTGCTCCGAGTCCCCAACAGGTGTCAGCTGAGGGACAGCAAAGCCACACGAGCAGCACCAGCTCCTGGCAGGGCCCTGTTGCTGTAGGTGTTTCTGGCTGCAGCAGCAACCTGGCTCGGTCAGCAGGGTGCTCCTCCTTGTGTGGTTGCAGGATGTCAGATAGACAAAGCCGTGATCATAAAATCATAGAATCACAGACTGGTTTGGGTTGAAGGGACCTTCAAAGCTCATTCAGTGCCACCCCTGCCATGAGCAGGGACATCTTCACCAGCTCAGGTTGCTCAGAGCCCCGTCCAGCCTGGCCTGGGATGTCTCCAGTGATGGTTCATCCACCATCTCTCTGGCCAACCTGGGCCAGGCTCTCACTGCATTCATTGTAAAAAATTTTCTCCTCATATCTGGCCTGAATCTCCCCTGTTTTAGTGTAAAACCATCACCCCTCGTCCTATCACAACAGGGCCTGTTCAAAAGTCTGTCCCTGTCTTTCTTATGGGCCCCTTTTAAGTAGGGAAAGGCCACAACAAGGTCTCCCTGGAGCTTCTGTTCTCCAGCTGAACACCCCAGTTCTCTCAGCCTGTCCTCATAGGAGCGGTGATCAAGAATAAAAGGTTCTCTGCATTTTTTTTTCTCTCTAAAAACTCATAGCTTTTCCATAGCACAAAGCTTCCCCAGACTGCAGAGAGCTTGAAGCCCTTTAACAGTCCTTGGAACAAGCCTCAGCTACAGATGTTTCCACAACTCAGTTGTGTAAAAGGTGTCCAGCCTTCTCTGAGCGTGACTCAATTGCTCTTTGTTTTAAAACATGGAAGGCACAGTTAGAAAACTCACTGCAGCATGTTTTACACACAGGAAGGTCTGTGCAGGGACAGCTGACATGTGCTGTGGTCACCAGGAGTCCCAGCGCAGGAGTGACACAGGTGCTGATAATCGTGAAGTCACGGAGTGCAGGGTTTGCACCCAAAAGTTCTCTTTGCAGAAGGCAGAAGCTGCAGATTTAGACTACAAAATGGTGTGGTTTTGAGAAAGAGAATATTCAAGATATCATGAAAGCTTGAAACACCTACAGCAGCCCAATGAGTAAGTAACCGCTGCCCTCAGCTCTGTTGCCTCAGAAATTGTTCTCCTCGATCACAACAAATCCAAAAGCCTCCCAAAAACATATTCCCAGAGAGGATCCCTCCTTCTCTTGCTGGATTTTCCATGTTTTCCCGAGCTCTACAGCCTTTACTGCCCATTCCTGAACACAATCCTAGAAATGCACCATCTGCAGAAGAGCCTTTGCAGGGCAGCCTCTGTGCCCCAAGGGCTGCAGGAGGCGGCACCGGGTGCTTAGTGGAAAAGAACTAAATCTCATTAAGGGTTTTAACATTTATGGCCAGCGAGATAATGAAGGAAGGTAATTTGGGGTAGCTTTATTGCGCTTATCATAATGTTTCCCCGAAGCACAAAGATAAAAGTCAGCGGATAATGTCCATAAGATGTGAATTTTTATATCTATTTTTTTTTTTTTTAAGCAATAACCATTGCAGTCAAATATGGGTGGGTCATTTGACGAACACAAAGGCAATTACATGATGTGGAAACCCAGCATTATGAGACTCTTGAGGCTCACCTGGCTGTCATGACCCATACTGGAGATGCACTGCAGTTCACAGGAATCCCTTGTCCCCACAATTAAATTGTTTTACCATGTGCTGCTCTCCCTCTGTTTATCTCACAGGGATTTGAAGACACCCTGACAGAACTTCTCATCCTTTATTTCTGGCTTTACTTTCTCATTTTGCCCTCTTCTCCAAAGTAAGAAGATGGGTAGACGATGGATCAGGAATGGAGGAGTCCTAAAATGAGGGAAAACAAATAACTTTCCTTATTTTTTTAATCTTTGCACTAATGAACTTATGGAACTAGCTGCCACAGGGCACGACTAGAGCCAAGTGGTTCCTGTGCACAATTCAACTTATCACGAAACAATTGCACAAATGTCTTTCCTTAAGACCTATATGAAGACCAGTTGGTATCTATAAGACATTTTTTGCAGCCCAAAGCTTGTTTACTACAATTAGGGATTGTTTTTCTTCCTACGGAACATGGTGTGGCGAGCTTCCTATTTCCTCAAGGAGGAATTCTAACAAATCAGTAATTTTTAAGATAGTTACGCAGGGTTAAACAAAACCATCCACCCCAGAGGGTTCACAGCACCGGTGCCCTCAAGCAGCCGTCACCCATGGGTGCACAGCACCCCAGTTTAGCTCCACATGCCCCCAATTCGACTGCAGAAGTCAGTCAGGCTGTGGTGATAAAAAAGCCACAAGACAACAAAGATATTTCAAAAGCTGTCATTTTACATCCCCCTGCTGTGACAGCTTGATTGCTCATTATTTCCCAAATGTTTGCAGCAAAATTATATACATTTTTTTTTTCCTACCGCTTTGAAATGGTGCCCTTCTTTTCTTTATTATTGTTAAGGGAGTACATTGCTTCACCATTTCAAACAGCCCCAGACCCTCACCCCAGCAGGTGGCTGAGACTCCAAGTATAAATTATCAATGTCAGGAGTCAGATAAAATGTCACTCCCAGACAAAAAACTGGGATAAGCTGGGCTGACCGGTGACTAAACCAGCTGCCTGGAAGCCAGGGCCACAGAAAACCTTATTCCTGTCACTGAGCAAAGCGCCATCTTGCACAGAGCTCATTTTGGTCTGGGGTGCTGTGGCTGGATAACAATGCCCTGGAGATTATATGTCTGACGGTATTGAGTGTGTGTCAGGATCTGGGACACGCAAATGGAGGGAAAACCTTGCTGTGGAGGAGCGGGGAAGGCGAGAAAAGGTGGATGAGAGCGACTGCAGTGCCTTCAGCCTCAGGTACCGCCTGAGGAGACCGCCTGTGGGGTGGACTACAACTCCCAGCATGCTCTGCGGCTTGGCGGTCCCTATGAGCGAGCCCGGGGCAGAGAACTACAGCTCCCAGCCTGCACCGCTCCGCTTGCCGCATTTTTATTGGCTGTCCGTCGGGCTGGTGCCAAGTCCCTTCCCTTCAGGGGGCGTGGCGTGTCTCCATAACAACAGGAGAGCAAACAAGATGGCGGCGGCTCGTTCCGTGTGGTGGTCGAGTGCGAAGCACTCGTAACGCAGCTCCTCTCGGCGTCTTCCACCCCCGCCTCATGACAGGGGACGAGGAGAAGAGGGGAGAGGGCGGCCTCGGTGAGCCGCTTCCCCCTCCTCATGAGCCCCCGCAGCAGCTCTCCCAGGGGATCGCCGAGGAGCTGCCCCAGGATAGGCTGCAGCTCAGCCTGCCTCACCATGAAGACAAACAGGAGGCCGATGAGGAAGAGGAGTCTCAGCACACAGAGGTTCAGCTCAGTGTCCCCTAACTATTTGGGAAGGGGTGTGCTTGTGAGGAAAGAGGCCTTTTCGCCCTCATTGCTAAGTGGGGGAAAGAAGGGGAAGTCCATGGGGCACCAGGTTCTGATTTCTCCTTTCCTTGAAGAGGGGAAAGGCTGGTTTGGTCTGTTGGAGTGGCTGAGGGACCTGTGGGGTTCAGCTGGAGAACAGGAGCTGAGGGGAGACCTTCTGATCTCTGAACTGCCTGAAAGGAGCTTGGAGCCAGGGGGTTCGGGCTCTGCTCCCCAGGAACAAGCACCAGGAGCAGAGGAAACGGCCTCAAGTTGCGCCAGGGGAGGCTGAGGTTGGATGTGGGAACAATTTCTTCCCCAAAGGGCTGTGGGGCATTGGAACAGGCTGCCCAGGGCAGTGCTGGAGCCACCATCCCTGGAGGGGTTGGACAGACGCAGAGATGAGGTTCTCAGGACATGGGGCAGTGCCAGGGTTGGGTTAATGGTTGGACTTGATGATCTTGAAGGTCTTTTCCAACCAAAACAATGGTTCTATGATTCTTTGAACTCTGATCAGGTTATAGAGCCTGGCAAGAAAAATGGATTTATTCTAAAGGATAAACAATACAGTCTTCTAATTAAAGAAAACCAAGTTCTAAAACCCAATTACCTTCCTTTTAAAGCTTAAACCACACAGACATACCCTATAGACCAATCACCTCACCTGTGCATTGGCCTCTATAGAGATTAAGCAGCTTTGTTTTAATGGCCAGTTTTGGAAAAAAAAAAAAAAAAGGCAAACAACAGCCAACCCCTTTGGGTGCTGACAGGGGACAGGGAGATGAGGTTCTCAGGGACATGTGTTAGTGCCAGGGTTGGGTTAATGATTGGACTCGATCTTGAGAGTCTTTTCCAACCAAAATGATTTTATGAGTCTATGTGCCCACTTGGCATCCTGATGTTCCATAGCAATATGTTTGTGCTTCTTGTACAGCAGCTGACGCAGCATTCCCTGATTGCACTCAATGACCTTAAAGGTCTCTTCCAACCAAAATGATTCTATGATTTCTGCCTTATTTTATGGGTCCCTTCCATCCCCGTGGTGTCAAGGATAGTTCCGAATTGCCTCTCTTTCTCCTTGCGTTATAAAGACTAAGGATAATCTGCTATACGGATGGCAGAACTAAACCCCTTTCCTGTTTATATTCCCGTCTCCGAGATTCAATAAGCACCTGGAACCAAGTCATTTTTTCTCCCTGCTCTATCAGGTTCCAAAGTTTCCGGTGCCACACCGTTATCACCTCATGTTTTTACCTAGTGGAACTACATCTGTAGGCCCCAAATGCTATAACATGTAGATGCTATAATTTAGATGATTACCATTTGAAACATTATTTATCTTGGTCCCTAGATTAGCAATTGTTGTGTGACTTCTCCAAGCTTATAGGAATTTCACAAGCCATTGGCTTATTTTCTCATTAAACCTACGCAGTGGTTCATTAGCGCCATCTGTCAAGTACTCTCTTTGGCAAAGGTTGTTCTCTGAGGAGCTGAACAAATTTAAAGGGCCTCCAATAATGTGCGTATTGGGGTACAACGGTGGGGTTATGTAAGTGCTGATTTGCTGAGATGTTAATATCCATAATCAGTGGGAGTTTCATGGCTCAACATCTCTGGAAACCAGTCCTGTTTAGAGCTGCGCATTTAAACCACAAGGTAAAAAAAAGAATCGCAACAAAAAACTGTTGAACCTTTTAAAATGCGCAGAGCTAATGCGTGACTTGTTTCTGTTTATCTGTTTTGAGGGCTGTATTCATCATTTTTGTTAACGTCTAGTGCCTTAGTAGGGTGATGGAGCACTGAAAGCAGCGTTTGATTGAGGACTTTTATTAAACTCTGTTCCCGGTCGCATCCCAAGCAGCCTCCAGATTCTACCAAGTGTGGAATTTCATTTCATAAATCTCCCCTTAATCCATTCCTCTCCTTGTCCCCCCCCTTCTGCTATTTTATAGGGTCAGTTTGATGGAGTGTTGGATGAAGACACTGTGGCTGAGGGACTCCACAAGCTGGGGCTCTCAGCCCCTGGTATAGAATACGTTTATCTTAACCTGTCGCTTTCAGTAAGTATGGGCCAAGAACATCATTGTAAAGTGCTTCTCACTCGAAGGTTTCCCTTTTTGAGCAGCAAATAGTTGTTCTAGTAAAAAACAAATCAAGAGGCAGAGTTTTGTCTCTACCTGTCAATGCCATTTCTTGTACATGGGACTTTTGACAAGACACAGCATGATTCTCGCTGACAACTGCCATATCTGTACTGGTTTTTTTTCACTTAGTAGTAACAGCAGCAAGATTTTTCTTTACCCAGTCTTTGGGTGTGAAAATGTATCTTCCTGCTTCAGTCAGCTGGAGAAAAAACACCAGAGAACGCTGCGTTCCTTGGCCCTTCAGAAAGTTAAAATGATTGTGTCTTTTTTAAAGATTACTTGTTGCCTCTTTTCCACAGTCTTGTTTTTTCTGACATTTTTCTCACTGCAGCCATCTCTCCTGGTTGTGTTTTAAAGTCTTCTTTTGACATTTTCTCCATTTGTGGCTGGTCTGCGGGTCTAACATCACTTTATATGTCATCCTGTTCTGACACATCCCGCTGGAGGGACCTTGGGTCACCTCTTCAGTGTCTCCTGCTACTCTGCATCTCCTGGGAGAGTGGCTGAGGTTATACAACTAGTTATTAAAGTCTCTTTGCTTTATTTTTCCAGGGTCGTGAGTTAAGTGACATTAGCATTCTCTCCAGATACATTCACCTACAGAAGGTGGAACTTTCATATAATAAAATTAATGGTATGTAGTAAATACACTAGTAAATTCTTGGGTTGTGAAATCATTTAAGATGAGAAATGCACTGTACCATGTAGCTTTAATATTGCAAAACCTGGTCTACATTTTCATGGTGTAAATACTCCAGCTCTACAGAATGAGGCAATGGCAAGATCGTCTCGAGAATGATGTATGGACCATTCAGACAGTGGCACCAGCAGATGCTTATCAGGGGGAACATGGAGATTATTGTCCAGTTTATTATCCAAAGATAAAATGCATGCAAGCATGTTAATACAAGGTTAAGGTTGAGATTTTACATGCGCAGATGTCATAGTATTTAAAGTTATGTCTGGTACAGTTTTCTCAGCCTTGAGCTTTGCTTTGTCAAGGTTTCCCATTAGTGACAAAATGTAAAAAATCATATCCTGGATTTAGAAAGTTAACAAATGGAGACTGGGGTAAATTCCATCATCTTCTACTCCTTCCCTCCTACTCCCCAACTAATTTGTTTAATTGAACATCAAAAGGAATAAGCTGTGATGGACAACCTGTTGCATTATTTCTGTCAAGATTATTTTACTCGAGGTGATGGAGTCCAATGAAAGCAGCACTTTTGTAAGGTGGCACTTCTCCATGCTCATTTTACTAATTGTCTGTGAAGGTGATATTTGAACAGAGCAGGGACTTCTCCGTAGTCATTTAGTCTTCAGTAGTGGCCTAAATACTCTTCTCCACTAATTAATAGCACAGGACACAGCTAGACTGTCATTCTAGAGGTAGCGAGAATGTAAACTGTAATACATACATGCCAATTGTAATTGTAGCACCATATAAATGTAGGAGTAGTTACCCTGTTGTAGTAGAAGGTGTTAACATATCTGATTTTTGCATTTCAAACATCGCTTTCTGAATATGTAACTACAACTTGATTGCTGCTGGACATAATTATCATGTTTTGACATGATGATCTCTGCATTTCCCTATGAATTCACGTACAGGGTTTGACGTTTTGTTTTCTTACTAGATCTTTCTTGTATCAGTCACATGCCTCACTTGCTAGAACTGAATGCTTCCAACAATGAATTGACTACTTATTTCCTTTTTAAACCACCTATAAATCTCAAGGTAAGTTGCAAAAAAATGCATTTTATAGGTTTAAATTCAAAACTGTTTTCTAAATCTAATTTCGACATTAGATTTGGACATGCGCAAAAGTGAATCTTTATGCCTTCCTTATTCTTCTTTCTTACCTCATTCGCTGTTTTAGCAGCTTTTCCAAATGTTTGGGTGTTTTGTGCTGCACATTTCAGTCTTTTATGTTCTTTCACACTGTGAACCCTGGCGTGCCATGGGAAGGTGTGTTGTTCTAGCCAGAATATTTTCCTTGCTTGTCAAATTCATCAGACCTTTAGCGGAATCATTTCCCACCTTTCAAATCATGAATTATTATGAAACACATAGTTAAAGTGTAGCTGTGTGCTGGTCTTCCCTTTGCTGTTGTTTTCTTGCAGCCCACTTTGGGTTACAAAAAGCAGGAGGTTGTTTTGAAACGTGACCTTCATGTATTTGTCTGTCTTCTCTGTTAATTTAATATGTACACATAATTACAGGATCATTAATGATAATGTTGTTAGAAGAAAATATAATTTTGAAAGTTCCCAAAATGTGAATTCTGAGTGTCATATAAAAGAACCTTTCTGTTTGTGTCCCAGTATTAATATTAATGATCTTCTTATTTCTTCCACACCCTTGATCACAAGTTTAATGTAACAGCCGTTTAGTTTCACAAGACAGCTGGAAGTGCTGAAGAAATATAATTAACTTTCTGTCTCCTTTTTCTTCTTTAGGAAGTAGATTTTTCATACAATCAAATACCCAAAATGCGAGATTTGTCAGCATACCAGTCACTTACTAAACTCTTACTGGATTGTATCCTTTATGGAAACCTGAAGGGGAGAAAAGTTGCTTGTTTGCTTCAAATAGATACTTGTTTTCTTTGTATTTTTCCTTTCATGTTCCTTTTACCTTTAGAAGGAAGATTAAACACTGTAATTCTGGTGGTGCAACTGATCTTAATTTACTTAAGCATGGGTGGTGGTGTTAAAGGTGTTGGTGTATATGTGTAAGGTATTAACCTGCTAGAGGAACACAAAAACCCCTCCACTTTGCATCACTTAAAACTGAAAAAGTAACATGTCGCACGGTCTTTGCGTGGCAGAGGTATTAAATAAACCCGGTATTTTTATATAAGAAAGGTTAATAGGGAATCAGCTTGGAACACTAAGCTCCCTGAAATGAAGAAATGTTGTTTAATTGTAGACACAGCTAATTATGCAGAGACTGGGGAAGCTCTGTAGAGGATGGGGCTGTTTAATGACAATGAAGAGGATCTTTAAGCGAGAGAGAACTTCGTGGGGTATGTTGATGTGGTTGTTCTACCCAGGGCAGTTGTGGAGTCACCATCCCTGGAGGGGTTTAAAAGGCATTTAGATGAAGTTCTTAGGGACATGGTTTAGTGCTAGAGTTGGGTTATGGTTGGACTCCATGATCCCGAGGGTCTCTTCCAACCAAAATGATTCTATGATTCTACCCACCTCCACGTTCTCGCTGTGGTACCCGGTTTGTGGGATTAGAAACCCAGTTCTGGGAGAAATCAGATTGATATGAACCTGCAGATTACGTTTCTTTATTGCTTACTTCTCCAAGGCTGTCCACAGGACTCGTAGTCTCCCTAAAGATCCTCCTACGCTTTTCTTAAAGCTCTTCCGGAGTTTCATATTGACACATTGCCTTCCTTAAAATTGCTTCCCGAGGGTTTCTGAACCTTCCCTCTTTGCCTCATAAACCACATCTTGATTTTGCGCTTTCTGAAAAGGAGAAGACAGCAGGCTCTTGCAGTTTTTATTCTCTGTCTCTCGTCCTCGAAGTAGCCCATTACCAAATGATATTAATACAATGTCTTTCATGTAGGAGCAGATAAAGCATTCGCAGGGCGCCCAGGTTACATTATTCACACGTTTTACGAGGCGTGCGGGTGACATGATTCTTGTCAGAAAATGGCATTTAGACACTATCCTTTTGCAATTCTAATTTTCCGTCGCAGAGCAAAGACCATACAGCAAAATGAAGAGGAAAAAAGATCAGAGATGTGCATTGTGGATTCAAATGGGTGTTTTTTTTTTCATTTGTTTTCAATGCAGCAGCGTGCTGTCTTCAGTTTCTCCATTTGTCAATGAAGGTGCCATTGAAATGGGGAGAAAAACTGTTTCATGCATACGGTTGCAACGAGGCCCTCTGAAAAAGACGAAAATGAGTGCAGAATTTAGAAATGCAGAATTTAGAAGTGCAGAATTTAGAACAGCAAAGTGGCACCGTTCCTAACCCATGTCAAGCACTCCTCACCACAGACATGGCAGGCAAAACAAGCTGTTCTTTGTAATTATAAACGAAAATACTGCATTAAATATTGTGCAGTAGCAGAAATGTTTGGCGTGCATTTCTCGTTAACAGTAACTAAGCATTTCTTACCATATTCAAGTGAATTGTGATGCAGATGGTAAGGTCATTGTAACTATTTTTTTGAGAGGTGCACACACAGACGCACCTGACAGGTTTATAAATGAGTTTTCCAAGAGGAAACTGCCCAAACCAGAAAGGGAGACAGCTTGGGCAATAATATCTGAGAAAGCCTTATAGTGAGCACTAAAACTGATTGTATTAGTTTTTAGTGCTGAGCAATTTGCTGCCTCATATTGATGCTTACGACTTAAACAACATTTTTTTCCTCGACTAAACTTTTCAGTTGAAAGACAAGCAGTCCCATTTTGAATGCAAATCAATTAGTATCTGACAAATATCAGTGAATATGGTTTTGTTTTCTTTTTTAAAAGGATAGAGACAGCCTAGTGTAAGATGCTACAAAAAGCTTAATCTATCCTTCTTAGCTCATTTCTCCTCCTTTCCCGTCTAGGCCTGCACATGTAGAACTTACTGCACAATTAATTACTGTAGGAATGCAGTTAGGAAAAAACAGAGTTAGATCACAATTATTAAAGAGTATTCTCTTATCCTTGGCTAAGCTTGCATTTTGTTTGGTTACAATATCATTCTGACTGAGCAAAAAAAAAGTCCTGGTAATTTGTAACTAGTGCCAGCTTGGACACTTAAAATATGAGTGCAATTCTCCTTGCCTAACTTCAATCACAAACAATGAGACACCTGGATCAGAGTTATTTATTATATATTATATATAATATAAAGTTATAGAATAAATTGTTTTGTTCCCATGCAGTGGGAAGGTAAAGATTCAGGTACCTCTGCAGTTCATCCCATTACAAGAGGGCAATCTGAGATAGTTTGTTGTCTAAGGAAACACACTTTGTTTAAGGAATTTGGGTAGTTATGTTAATTCTGAAGTCTGCCGAGAGGAATCCTGACTACTTTTACAGCTGCTTTTGAGTTTAATGTTAATTTAAAATACACTTTCCCCTTCCAGCACAGATGGCCAGTGTCAAACAGGTGGAGTTTAGAGTGAAATAGCCCTGTATGGTACTATATCTCATACTACTTGGATAATTTGCATATAATTCTTGGATGTCAAGGTCAGTTTGGAACCATGTTAAGTACTCTGTAAATGTAAAAAGATTGTGCCTTTCTCTGATGACTCGTATTCTAAGCTGACCTAATGACTGGTGCCTGGTTAAAGGCATAAAGACCCCTGTGTTTTAGCCTCTGATGAGCAGAATAGAGATGGCAGCACTAGATTTGCAAGATACTGGTAAAATAGTACCTTCCTCATGTTCTTATTCCCTCATTTTCACTCCTTTCTTGATTCGCCACCTGCCCCAGTTACACAACTTGAGAGTCACAGAAACTTTCTGTATTAAAAGCTCCTCCAAAAAAGCGGGGAGGATATTTCTAGCTGGATCAGTATCGTTTATCCTGCAGCCCCACAAAAAGCTGTTTCAGTCAAATAAGGCAGTAAGATTCAGAAAAGGGTGGATGTGAGCAGCTGGGATTTTAAACTCAGCATAAAGCATTTGATATCCAGCTCCCCTTAGCATAAAATTCACCCCCATTGGCTAATTTAGCTGCTAATTATTGTGAACGTTTCGTCTTCAGTTCTTGTCCTTAAATGCAAAAACCTCTGTATAGTTAATAACATCGAGGAGATAAGAGGACTGGAGAAGTGTCACAGTCTGACTCACCTCAGTTTGTCACACAACAGGCTCATTGCAATCGCTGGCCTCGAGAATTTACCTATCAAAATACTCAATCTGGTAAGAAAGAAGTCATTCTAGTTGTTTTCCTGTCTTATGTTTTATCAGTATATTATTGCCTTAATAAATGTGAAGGTAATAACACATTTTCAGAGATATGTGTAATACCGGATGCATTTTTAAATTAGTACGGGGTTATAGAATAATACAGATTAGAAGGGAGGTGTGAAATCATCTAATCCAGCTTCCTGCTCAAAGCAGAACCATCTCCAGCACCTTGGTTTGCATTTCTTCCAAGATATTTTGCATTTGTTCTGGGTAGGTTTTGTTGTTTTTTAGGTGATATGTAAGAAGTTGCAGACTGTGCAAGTCCTACAGTACAAACAATGAGGGGTTTTGTTTTGTTTGTTTGTTTTGTTGGGTTTTGGGGTGGGTTTTTTTGGTTATTTTAAGTACCTTTCCTCATAATTTCCTCAAATTTTTAAACTGAGATTGGACATGATCTGGTCAATGGACTGAAGTTGGACCAAGGGTTGAACTTGATGATCTCTGAGGTCTTTTCGAACCCGGTTGATTCTGTGATTCTGTGACAAAGTTGTGCTCATGATAGCACTGAGCTAGGACAGGACAGGGAAAAGCAAGGACTAAGGAGCCTGCACTCATCTGAGAACACAAGTCTAGTATGCAGATCTGATATTTTATTAAAATGTATTTTATTTGTTTTGTCTAATTTTTAAGGATTTTTCCAATGAGATTGGGAGCTTTATGTTGCCAGCTTGGCATCAAGCTATCTAGGGTATAATTGATTAAATATAACATTCCTAGCTTGTATTTTTAGATGCTTTAGCGGGATTTCTCTTATATGGCTTCTGATTTCTGCAGTGCAGGGAACTGTGCGTGAGCTGCTTGTTCTCTGCTGCCTTAAAATTCAGTGGAGAGAAAGGGACATGTGAAATATTTCATTATTCTGATCCAGCTGCTGACATCTCACAGAATCCCACAATGTCAGGGGTTGAAGGGCCCTGGAAAGCTCATCCAGTGCAATCCCCCCATGGAGCAGGAACACCCAGCTGAGGTTCCACAGGAAGGTGTCCAGGCGGGTTTGAATGTCTGCAGAGAAGGAGACTCCACAACCCCCCTGGGCAGCCTGGGCCAGGCTCTGACACCCTCACCAGAAAGAAGTTTTTTCTCAAATTTAAGTGGAACCTCTTGCCCCTTTTCCTATCATTGGTTGTCACCAAGAAGAGCCTGGCTCCATCCTCCTGACACTCACCCTTTCTATATCTGTAAACATGAATGAGGTCACCCCTCAGTCTCCTCCAGCTCCAGAGCCCCAGCTCCCTCAGCCTTTCCTCACACGGGAGATGCTCCACTCCCTTCAGCATCTTTGTTGCCCTGCGCTGGACTCTCTCCAGCAGTTCCCTGTCCTTCTGGAGCTGAGGGGCCACAACTGGACACAATATTCCAGGTGTGGTCTCCCCAGGGCAGAGCAGAGGGGCAGGAGAACCTCTCTGACCTACTGACCACCCCCTTCTAACCCACCCCAGGTACCATTGGCCTTCCTGGCCACAAGGGCCCAGTGCTGGCTCATGGTCACCCTGCTGTCCCCAGGATCCCCAGGTCCCTTTCAGGATGCATCAGGCCTTGGAAGTGCTTGTTTCTCTCTGTTGGGTATGAAGATAACCAAGGACAACTAATCCAGATATAGACTCTTTCTGCCAATGCCTACACTGTTCTTCTTTTACAGGTCTTGAGAAGGCATTTATGCTATAAATACAACAGGCTACTTCTTAATAGGCTTTTAATTTATAATGATAATTTTAAAAGTATTTAATGGGATATTGAAACAAGGACCAAAAAGCTATACATAGAAATACTCTCATATTTGCCACATTAGTTTTAAGCACCTATATAAATATTTTAGGTAAAGCAAGTGAATCCCGTATCAAGAATAGAAATATTATTTTCTGATCCTTTTAAAATTTTAAAGATTTTTCTTTTGTTCTGTAGGAATCGATACAGAAAAGAGTAACTGGGGTCTGTACCCATCGAGGCCTGATTGGCCCTTGTACTTATTACTACTTGGATATTCAGGAAAGGTATTCACATTTAAAAGTGGACCAGTAGTATGTTTTGAATAATACATTGTAACAGTGTTCAGTAATGTATTTTTAATATATTTCAGAGGTATAATGCCTTTGGTAGCTTCCATTTATGCCCTTAGTGGTAGTAAAACTGGATTTTGTCTCACTTTTAGTGGATAAGATTAACTCGGATTGGCAAAATCATGTCTGAAAGTTCTGAAATGAGCAATAGGATTATGACAATCTAAGCTGACAGGAGGATTTTTTTTCTCTAAATGCTTTTTTCAGGGAGAACTACAGTAAGTTACTAAACCGTTGTGTGCCCTGATTTCCTCATCTGTTAAAAGGTCTAACGGTAATTCTGATCAGAGAATCACAGAATCAACTGGGTTGGAAAAGACCTCAGAGATCATCCAGTCCAACCCTTGGTCCAACTCCAGTCCATTGACCAGATCATGGCACTAAGTGCCATGGCCAATCTCAGTTTCAAAACCTCCAGGGCCGGTGAGTCCAGCACCTCCCTGGGCAGCCATTCCAATGCTGACCACTCTCTCTGCACAGAATTGCTTTCTCATCTCCAGCCTCAATTTCCCCTGGCAGAGTTGAAGCCCATGCCCCCTTGTCCTATTGCTGAGTGCCTGGGAGAAGAGCCCAATCCCCCCTGGCTAGAACTGCCCTTCAGGTCGTTCTAGAGAGTGCTGAGCTCACCTCTAAGCCTCCTCTGCTCCAGACTGAACAAGCCCAGCTCCCTCAGCCTCTCCCCATAGGGCTTGTGTTCAAGTCCCTTCCCCAGTCTTGTTGCTCTTCTCTGGACCCGCTCCAGCACTTCAATCTCTTTCCTGAGCTGAGGGGCCCAGAACTGAACACAACACTCCAGGTGTGGCCTCCCCAATGCAGAGTATAGGGGAAGGATCACTGCCCTTGTCCTGCTGACCATGCTCTGTTAGTAATGGTAATCTACTCCGTAAAGTGTTTTGGAGGTTGCATGGACAGCTAAACCTTATTAATATGAACATGTTCTTCAGTCGTGGTTCTTACATGCTGATATGATTATTTATACAACTGCTTGTCTTTTTTAATTAGTGAAGTAGGTAGTCACGTGGAAATTATGTAAACAGACAGATTTTTAGCACAGCATTTTTTTTTACTAATTAGAATAAGATGTAGTTCTTTGTTTCGTGGGAGTACTCATCTCCTCTCTTCCCATTGATTCAGCTTTATTTCCCATTTTCCCTTGAACTTTTTAGGTTGGAAGCGTAGCAAGGTCTGAAGTTTGGAAGAAAGGCTTCAAAAACTGTAAATACTGCTTCACTATCCCCAAAAGCCTTTATTCTGATTATGTTTGGAAAAATTATAAAAATGTAGCTCTAATGAACTGGACTCTCAGGAAATTTATGCTTTGGGAAAAAAGGATCTTCACACAAACGCCTTTTATTCACAGAGTTTTGTGTGCACCTCTTGCATAGCATTTTGCAACCAGAGCTCTGAGCTGTTTCCTAATAAACAGAGGTCTAACGAAGAACAGGAAGAGAATAAAGAGCCTCCATGCTATTAATAACCTAATCAAACATTTAAAAGTCAGGAAAAATGTCAAGGACAGACAACTGGATTAACATGGGAGTCAGCTGGCTTATTTATTTCAACAGTTCCTAAATATTTATTAATAGAGTATGAGGCTTCTCAGCTTTCAGCACAAGGTGATGCTGGTGGAAAAATATCACTTGCAAGGTTATAGAGAAAGCATCATGTTGAGAGGCCATCTGGGTACGTGTGGCCACCGGGGCAAAGATGAGTAAAAATCTAGTGTAATATGTTCTACCTATTTGGAGTTTGTAGCAGAAACAAGGATGTGATTTGTGAGGCCCTGAGAAATGAAACCATCTGGTGTCCAGTGATAAATGTGGTTCTTCTGTCTCATACCTTGTTTGGAAGGAATGTAAAACAATGATAGTTGGTTGTGAATTCTCTAAAGCTCAGTCTTTTCTTGTGTTAGAGTCTAGAAAACTTGCAGTAAGGTGTCTTGGTTTGGTTTTTTAACATTCCTTTGCGTGCTGTCACTGACAGTAAATAGAATCTGTCTTCATTTATTATGCATTAAGATGAATTTGTGTATCCTAGAGATATTTTTATAGGCTCCCTGTAGTCCAAAAAAGACTACAGTTCTACCTTAATATTTTCATTATTTATTCTGTAATCATAAGTGTAAATGTAACCGTGATTGCAGAGGGCAATTCTATGTATTTATGTATATGCTATAATTTTATGTGCACATCTATTTTCTGAATTTTGAGTGCAAAAGTATCCTTTAGCCAGTATCAGCTTTAAAAGAATGTTAGAGATGGTTTTGTTGCTGTTGGCTCTCGCTGCTATTCAAGGTGAGTTGAAGACAAATTAATCAGAAGGTTGTTGATTCGTTTTTCCTTGAGCAGTGCGGAAAGCTGCAATATTTCACCTAAGATGAAGATGGGGCTAATGCATAATCCTATTTGTAATAGGATTTTCAATAATGAAGTGTACTCTGTTCTTCTTCAGGAAGGTTGTTTTTCGTCTATAGAACTTTATCAACAGTTTATACGCTTTCATTTCTTCTTAGAGCTTTAACCAGATTGAGAAGATAAGTGGATTGGACAGCTTGAAAACTCTACAGAAACTGGACCTATCTAGCAATAAAATAACTAGTCTGGAAGGCTTGGAGGAGCACGATCTACTAGAGATGATCAACCTAGAGGATAACCAGGTAGTGTAGTTAAATACTCATCTCAGCTTTTTCTCAGAATGCATACTATTTTTTTGACCTAAAATTCAAGCCCTTTAAGGCTTAATCAAAAAAATCTTACAACACTGCAAGAAATGAATATTAGAAAATATGACATCTTTTCCTTAGGTATTTCACTCCAATGGCATTTCACATGTTGATTGATACTCTACTCCTCAGGCCTAATTTAATATCTCTAGGTGGGTTTATCTTTCTATCGGTATCACTTCTATAGTATTTAGTGCTCACGTATCTAAAGAACTAACAGTGCTCCCTTGAGTGGATAAGCCAGGGATGAGTTTGCAGCTTTTTCAGCTTGATTATTCTTGAGGATCTTTACTTACATCACGGCTTTTCTCCTGCCAGGCCTCAGGAGGCTTTGCTAATACCTCTCAGCCCAATTTTATGACCATAGATTTTACTGAGCTCTTAGCTGGAAGCTTCTTGTAAGGCAGAACGGCGTGTACTCTATAATAAAGCGGCTTTTGTTATGCAGCAGAATTTTCACTGGAAGTACAATGATATAATCCAACTCATTTGTATTTGAATTTTAAAACTCGACGCATATATACATAATACTTTTGATATTGAGTTTCCAGGGACCTTAACTGAAAAGACCATCAATTCACGAATCATTTTGACATCAAAGACAGATCTGCGTGTGAAAAAGAAATCGAAGAAAGTAAGAAATAAAAATATAAACCGGGAGCTGAACATTTTTTCTGTCATTTTTCCCCATTTGCAAGATACATTGACAGGATTTAATTCAAGACACCCTGAGTTATTTTTCTCACGCTATGTTCAGGTTGACATTTAAAGGTACATCAATTGCACAAGACAGGAAACTGATGGTATGGCTGCTATTAGCATTAATAACACCACTTCCATTGCCTCAGATAGTTTCCACTGTTCTTTACGGCACGCAAAAGCTATTAATTTTACCTCATCAAATTTTATCTCTTTTAATGATGTTATTGGAACTGTTTAATGAGTCGCCATTTTTTGAACATTTCCTTCTGGAGAATAATTTAAAGAGAATTTTAATTAATTGACACAGAAAGATCTGAGTTACATGAGCTCACTGCCACCCAGAATGAGCTTAAATGATTGATTTGTTAAAAAATGGGCACGATAGGTTTGTCTGCAAACTCTGATGTTCAATGATTTTCGAATGTTGACAATTGGCATTCTGTGATTTATGCAGGAAATCCACCCAAATGACATTTAACGTGACCAAAACTGTTGTGGTGGCCTTCTTGTTGTCTCAAAATTAGTGTTTGTGGTTGGGGTTTAGACACTTTCATAAGCCAAGTACAAGGTAGGGATGGAATCTGAAGTTTTCTAGGTTCAGTCTTTCAACAGTGAAGGAAAACCAGGTTTCCTTACAGAGAAATTCATCCCAACCTACTATAGATCAGATGAGCTCTGGAACTGCCTCTCTTCAGTAGTTTTAAAGTGAAGTTAAGCGCCTGACTTGGTCTAACTCAACAGATGGTGAAAATGAGGCGATGTGAATCCATTTGCCCCATTTTGTTTTCATTGAGAGCTTTACAACTTGACAACTCACCCAATTTGATTAACCCCACACAACTTCTGATGCTTATTCGATGTGCTCAAATACAGCCAGCCCAGGTTTCCCGTGTGGACAGACCAGGCCTGAAGTGGAATTCATCACACGCAGCCAAGGACAACTCTGCTGATGCTTTTCAGTCAAGTGCTGCAAGTTAGAAAGGTTGAACTCAAGCTCCAGTGAAAAGAAACTCTCCTTAAAAAAGGAATTATTATTATTATTTTTTTTTGCTAGTGAACTGAAGCGCAAAAAGAACCACAGAATTGCCTCACTTAAGCACATCAGCCGCATAAAAGCTAAATGGGTTAGGGCTTGACATTTGAAAGAACTGGAAAAATGCAGGTGGTTTGAAATTGCCATCTGTATTATACTGCTGCTCTAGCTAACATCCAACTTGTCTGCCTTTTATGACTAAAGTGCCTTATTGAATGCTGTTAACATGGATACCCATTTTGTGAGTATAATGACTTTTTTTTTTTTATGTCCAGACTTTAAGAGCATGGATTAAAATATTTTCGTAGTTATCATGGGTTCTGTTGCTGCTGATTTATGCTCTGTTTCTGTCACTAATTAGATTGCTGAGCTGCGTGAACTTGACTATATTGAAGATCTGCCTCTCCTCAGACTTTTAAATCTTTTAAAAAATCCTATACAGGTAAGAAAGACCTAAAGAGGAAGCCAAAAATAAGAACCCAGAACTAGTGGTTTGGATCACATCTCAATCCATTTAGGCTCAGTTTCTGTCTCTGAGAGTGGCCAGGTCATTTCAGAGAACAAGAAATAACGAGTGATGGTTTCCCTGGGATATTTATGTACTGGGAACTTTATCTGAACCAAAGCTGCGTATGAATCATTATGTTTAATATCCATGTAGTAAATCCATTAATTTTATTAATTCCATTCGTAAATACATTTATGCATTTGTTCTCACAACATCCCATGATTTTTGTTTGGGAAAAGATCCCCTTTTCATTTGCTTTGAAGGCCTGTACTTAATTGTTCCTGGGAAAAGCTTAAGGAACTTTAAAATAGCCCTTTTAAAACCATGTGTCTCTGGAATCTGTATCTTCTTTTCTTCTTTAGGATTTAATCAGTTCTCATCTATGGCTCCCATAATATTCCCAATTAATGAATTAAACATCCATTTTATCAACAACAATGACATTAGCAAAATATCACAAATTCTGACTTTGACTCTGCATTTGTAATTTGTCCTGAGGGATCAAAGACTATTCTATCCTGACTCTTGTGATTTCTGAGTTACGTGGGAATTTTACAGTGATTTCCAGTGTCAGAAAGAATAAAAATATAAAGGGTTTAACAACTTCTTGTAATTGCCAGTTTTGTATTGACTTTTGTGAGAATGGCCTGTCCTGGCACACAATGAAATTAGCATGAAAAAATACCCAAAATAGGCTGTCCCTGCTCCTCCAGAATCTGAGAACCTTTTTCTTTTTAGATGTCCTTCCCCTAAGCAAAGTCTGATCCTGTTCCTTTCAATTACTGTTTTAATAACTTATACATTAAGCAATCATCTTAAGGCAGCCGCCTGAATTTCAGTTGTTTTAAAAGGACCTTACCGCTTTTAGAACTAAAAAGCTTTATGAACTTGTCGGTGCCGGCTTTCTCCTTGGATTTTTAATTCTTCTTTTTGATTGTCTCCAACTTAAAAGCCTATATGATGACAAATTTATAATGCAAAGTCTCTTTTAAAGTTCATATAGTGTTGCAATGTATTAAGGCAAATTTAATTTCAACCGATCAAAATTAAATATTTGATAGATTGAGTGAAGTACTTAAAGTGGAAACTTTGTCCTTCAGGAGCAAACAGATTATTGGCTCTTCGTGATCTTCAAGTTGCTCCAACTAACAGAACTGGATCTCAAGAAGATTTCAGTGGAAGAAAAAGTAGGTAAACATCATATAATATAAATATCATATAGTGTAAATACTGTGCATGCACATGTAGGTTTGTAGTCACCTGGGTGTGACAAATCTCCCATGTTCCAGCCCCCAAGAGAGGCTACAAATTCAGATGCTTTTGCTTTTAAATCCGAGCAGTTTTGTTATGTAAAAACACAAAGCTTATCTAAAGGCTTTGTTCAGTGAAGACATTTCCTTAGCAGCCATTGTGAATCTCAACAGGCAACTACATTTGTGAAATACTCTGGAGTGATAACCACTGTGCTACTTCTACAATAATTCTCAAATTGGGTTATTTTAGTGTTGCGTTCAGCAAAGTGAACTCTGAAAGTTATCATTGTTTCCTAACCTATTTCATGCAGCTTTCACTGTAAAATCTTCCCCCAAAAAACCCCAAACCTGCTCAAACTTGTGCCACTTTTACTATAGTTTTGTTGCTGTGTGTAGTATTATATTTGGGCCCAAGCCATGCTAGAACTGTTAGAATTAACAGCTACCAATTGGGATTGGATTTCAGGGAATTATCCTTTAAAAATGATCCTTGCAGGAAATGCATCATTCCTAACTTTAGCCACGTAAATATTAGTGTTCTTGTTTAGTGCCAGCTGCTCTATATCATGAACACAAAGAAGGGGATGATACCAAAAAGTAGTTTACCCCGTGTACTCGAGGTGTTGATCTTAGTCTTTGTCTTAGGTGGGTATCTGTTTTCCTTTCAATAACATTTTGAATATATTAAAGTAACTTTTCCTTCTCTATGGACTGTAAAAGTGAACCTGGATGACTGGTTTAGACTAGGACTTAACTTGTGGATGATTGAAGTCATCTCAGAAAACAGCTTCCTTGGGTTACTTTAGGACTTGTACTCCAGCCTCATGAACTCTGAGTTGATTTGGAGGCAGCAGCTCTTCTGCTTCACTAACACACAAAACGGATATAGAGAAATGTTGTAGCTTAGCTCACAAGTGTAGTTTTGAGGTGAAACTCCCGCTCGCCCAACTTGCCATTCATGATTATTATCACAGAATAATCTTGCAGCGTAGGAACTCAGCTTCTTTTGGACTAACCTTGACCAGATGATGTGCGTCAGCCTGCACCGAGTGTGTTCCTCACCACTAATTCAGACCAAAAGACCAAACTAGAGCTGGAGCGAGCTCCCTTCTTCCGCTTCCCCCAAAATAGCGTGGACATCGGATACCGAATATTGAAAATTTTGCATTAAAGATCCGCTTTCTTGCATCAAACTACTTGTTAATTAATATAGACATGGCTCTCATCGGAGCTTACGGTAGGATTTTGCAGCAGTGTTGGCTACTTGATATTTGCTGGTTTACATGAGATAACTCGGTAGTTCTTAACCTGTTTCTGAGTGGGTAGGATTAATAATACCGAAAAATATTACTCATTAGCAGGCAGTACCCACAACAGAGTGTTCAGCAGAATGGATGGAGGGAATCCTTGGAGTTTGAGTGTTCTTCCTCCCAGGAAAGACAGAAATGCATCGTCAGGAGAAAATTGCAATTTGCTTACGTTGTTAATGCCCATTCTGCTCCTCTTCTGACGAATAAGTGAATGGCTTCAGTCCCTCAGGACCTTCGTTCCACCAGCACTGAGAGGATGCAAATTAATGGATAATTAAAACCTAAGCAAAATCACTTTGCATCTTACGTGGCATCCTGTTTTCTTTCCAGTAAAAGGTTGAATATATTAAAGACAGCGGGCTACATCTGGCTGCTTTCCATCCATCTATCAGATTGTACTTAAACCCCCTGAAAAGATTTATGTAGTGGAGCATTCACAGACAACCCCAATACAAAGACTGACCCTCATAAATATGAAATCATCATTATTCAGAGTGATCTGTAAAGCATATTGCAGCTGGAAACAATTACATCACTGCTCTCTTTTTGCCCCTGAACTTTGGAAACAGGTTGCTGCTGTGAATAAATACGATCCTCCTCCAGAAGTTGTTGCTGCGGAAGATCATATGGCTCAGGTGATGTATAGCGTGCTGCAGCCCCACCGAATTTTTGACAGGTAAACCTACCTCCACTTCACATCACCCCCTGAGGGTGGCACTCGAGTAAAGCAGAACACGCTGTCACATTTCGAGGGATGTTTTTCTGCCCCTCTCCCACCTCTGAATTAATCTAACGAAGAAGAGACGTTCCGTAATATTCCGGTAGCAGTCTGGAAATTAGGCAAATCGTATTTGGTTGAAATTGATTACGGAATGAAGTGAGTCATTCACCTCTGCAGTCTGAGACAGATTGGCCACAGCTCCATTTCTTTGCAACAAGCTGTTGAAACAGATGGCCATTTGCACCATAAACGAAAGACGCAACATTTCTATCAATACCCAAAGGCAATTTCTAAAAATCTCTAGAGGGAGAAGAGAGCTGTAAAAAGTATCATCTCCCTCTTCTGCTCACTGCTTCTCTTCACACTATTGGCATCCCATTGTGAAGCAAATGACTTTATTTTGTGGCTTTAGGGCACATTTTATATTCATAAAATGAAATTTTCAAGTTTGTACTTCAGGAAGTCCAGCTACTACCTTTGGGAGGCGATGATGCTGACTGCCACGCAAAGCACAAAAGGGAGAGGCAAACCAATGTTCTTTTTCCAACATTTCCATGCCAAGTGACTTCTCTCAGTCTCATTTCTCATCTAGAAAATGGAAATATTCGTACTTTGCTGCTCTGCAGATGTGTTAAGATATTTGCTTGATGAATGCTTGGAAAATGCATTGACGTACTCTGATGGATGATGCTCTGAAATATGCATGATTTATTATTGTATTTGCTATGGTGGGCACTGCGATCAACTTTTGTGCCCCACACCCTGCTTTAACACCATTTTGAACATCTGAATTCATAATGAGTAACCTGATTTAAGAGCCATGATTTAGTAACTCTGAAATTCGTGTTTTTAGAATATCTTTATTGCGAGTCTTGTGTTTTCCGGGATTGTTGACGGAAGGCAGGAACCAGGAGTGATGATAGCTCTGAGAATTCTTAGCAATTCTTATTTACTGCGTTGCAGGCTTGGAGATTTCTTTAAAAGAAGTAAAATAAAAAAGCACAATAGTTTTACCTAAAGGCATGGATTTCTTCCAATGCAGACACAGGCTCTGTTTAAATATTTGTTTATTGGATTGTGTATGTGTATCTCCATTGCTGGAAAGAAACAATTCTGTCTTGTGTCAGAGGTATCGTGTACACAAACATATAAACACGCAGACCAGCATTTATGGTACTGACCAAAATTGTTAATGATGCTTTGAATGTTTGCCTGTGCTCAGCTGGAAAGCACACAACACAGTCATTAATGAAATCTTGCTAATGATGATGTGTTCTAGTCTTCTCCACTATAAAATGCTTATTGGGACCAGACTGGTATAGTTCATTTGCATCTCGTTAGATGAGATTATAGTTAATTCTGGTTTAGTAATATCTCTATTAAAAATAAAACCTGAAAACAAAGGAAAAAGTTACATTGCAGCATCCTCTGCAGTTAGAAAACATTAAGTTTTTTATGCCATTCCCTCTCTCTGTGTAGCTTGTGGTTCTATCTTTAATTACACAGTAACACACCACTGAACAATATTATGTGTATTTTTCCCCTACTATAAAAGCACATGACATTTAAAAAGGTGGCTTGATCATAGTGATAACTGAAATCGAATAACAAGGCTCTTCAGTCTGTTGGGCAAGTACATGATGGGACCTGGTATCCAGCTATTGAGGATAAATTCATGCAGAGAAGAAATAGAGCATGATTATTTTTAACAATGAAGGTAATTAACCATTGGAACATTTTACCAAGGATTCTCCACAACTGGAACTTTTTTAATTAAAATACACTCTAACAGAACCTCAGATATCGGACTTGAAACAAGAACTAACTCGGAGAAATCCTGTTGCCAATGTGTTGAGGGGAGTCTGAGTAGGTGATCCCAGTAGATGACCTTGAAATCTATTAATCTTGCACGAAGTGTATTTCTGTACTCACAGAGATAAAGTTGAAAGATCCACATTAAATGAGCCAAGAACTCTTTCCAAGATGCTGCTCAGAAGTCGTAGGAAACCCAAAATTTTTGGTTTATCTTTCTGAGAACCAGTAAGTGGTGATGTAATGAAAAATAGTACTATGGAAATGTTCTTCATATCCTTCTGATGAAATAATAAATCCAAGGAATTTGAGGGTACGAGGAGTTTGAGCAATGAAAACTTAGTTAAGGGAATTTGAATTCTGAATACAATCATGTAAAGTAGTGATATGTTGTACCATTACTGGATATAACACTTCCTTGTAAAAGAAAAGATTCTGGAGGAATTCTATCATTTGCAAGTGTGTAACAGGTTCCATTCATGGAGAAGGAATATATTAAAACCATGTTGAAGATAAGGGCTCTCCCTTCACAGACCTGCCTTGACGTCGTTATTCGCAAAGGGCACGGCCTTGAGCAAGAGTTTGAACCTTTTTGCTACATCTTGATCAATTTTGAATCACTAAGCATGTTTCCTGCAATTCCCATCTTTGAGATGGTTCATTTATAATATGATGGTTGTAGTATCCACAACTGTCACTAACACCTCCTGGGATTGTGTTGTCTTAAATTGGTGTTTTCCTTACCACAAATGTCAGAAAAGGGAAAGACGATCTGAACAGCTCAAATAATCAAGAGAGGAGGAAGGTATTTCTTGAATTGAACACGTCACCGATTCAGATAACAATTTTTTAAATGTATTTTTACCTTCCTCAGTATTTTTAATGTCCTGTGCTAATAAGCTTATTGTGCCAATGCTGTCCGATGTTTTATAATTGTCACCGGTTAAATCTCCCAAGGTTCTATGGCTGTCTTGCTTTAAAGTAGCTGAGTGGATGGAACACTGAGCCAGGATCTGGGTTCATTTCACAGCTTAGTGACTGCACATATGTACGGACTCAAGCCAGTTTCTTAATTTATTAGGTGTATCTGTTATTTCTTCTGTGAGAATAGTACTCCATAGGAGAATTAGACTGAATTGCATTATTATCTTAGTGCTTCTGAAGCATCAAGTCCCATTATATACGTATAATCTGATAGAAAATAGAGCTGGTTTGCTGCACTTAAGCTAGGAGTAAAGCCATTATTTTGAAATCTTTTTCCTCCGTGCTTGTGTTGGATGGTTATCATTGCTTCTTATGGAACTAGAGAAAAGCTAAAATAAATATACTCTGTTTTCAGGAATTTGCATCTACGTATTTAAAATCACATTAAATGGAAGCTTAACACACATTGATGGTTTCTTTCCACTTTAAAATTTAAATTTAAAGCTATTCGTTAGGTAAAAATAAGTGGATTTATTTCGGCTGTTTCTGGCATATTACCAAGTGGCTTAATCTTAAGATCTAGCTGAGATTTAGAAAGGAGAGTCCCAAGTTGCATTCCATTTGTAGCTGTATCAATAAATTGCTGGACCCTCCAAAGTGCAGAAATGCTATTCGTTCTAATATTTACAGCTGGAAGTGGAAATGTGGGGATCTCACCATCTGTTCAGCATGGAGAAAATGGAAGGCTTTGTATTTTGGCAGCACTTCGGGTTCTTTTATTGTCACGTTATTTGCGTACAGTGGAGTTTCAGGATCTCGGTGTTTTCCATTGTATTGAATTGAAGAGTTCTTTACAAATTTCGACCTTCATCTGTCAAGGCCGTGGAAGTCAGCAAGGTTACATTCAGGAGTGCGTAAAGGTTTGTAGATCGAGTCCAGGTTCACGCCAGGCTTGTTATTCTGATTATTAAAATACTTACCATCCCTACGATAGACTTAGAAAACTCTTAAACAAATCCCAGCAACACCGCGACTGCAGAGGGAGCTTTAAATCACAAAAGATTATAGTAGATGTAACATTATTCCTTTTGCAAAAGAGACCCAGGGGTCTTTAATGTGGCATTTTGTGCTATTTTTATGTTTCGAGCATGTCAAACTGAGCACACGCTTCTCCTGCTTTTCATCTACGCTGTGAACAATGTGAATAGCGTGATAGACAGCTGAGATTAGTTGAAGTGGTGGTAAAGTCTTCGCAGAAGCTTTATAGAAAGTTGCTAAAGATTTCATTTGTAGGTAATGTAATGGCTCCTTATTTTCCTTTCTTGTAGCACTTTACCCAGTCTTGATACACCCTACCCCATGCTGGTATTAGTTGGTCCTCTAGCCTGTGGTAAGAGGGAACTTACTCATAAGATCTGCAGACAGTTCAACAATTTCTTCAGATACGGGTAAGTTCGCTCCATAAATTTAAAGCACACCAAATGATCAAGTCTAGAATTGCTGCTGGTTTGTTTGTTTGTTTCTTTTTAAGAAGTTAAAACTTAAAGACAAGCGATAAATATTCATTGCTATGCATTTCATCTCTTCCCAGGGCTTGATTGCCTGGAGTCATCAAATACTTTCTTAAAAGAAAAGCTGTTTAAATTATCATGTTCTTTTCGAAGGTGAACAGCAAACAAACAAACCAAAATGCATCATTTAGCGCTCCTTTTATTGATCTGTTCTTTCTACGCTCACTAATGCCCCTCAACCCAAGCATCTGGTTCGATACGTATGCATTTCTCTTAATTTTTGTGATGCACCTGCATATAACCACATTAGCGTACCTGTGCAGACTGCACCCAGAAAATAGGGAAGGCGGCGAGTACAATTGCTGGACCAGTTTATTATCCTGTGAGTAGCGTTATCAGAGCAAATGGCACCTTTCAGACTTCGCCACCAGCTGGGAGGACTAATTCTCCCTATCTGAAAAGTCTGAATTATGGTCCTTACCGCCTTGGGCTCCCTGTGTAGTTAATGGAGAGAAACAATCTCTTTCCAAGGGAGGTTCAGCGTTTGTGAATCACGTTCCCTGAGGTATCTACTTATTTTCAGTGCCCAGTAGACACTAAGGCTAAGTTAGATCAGCACTATCCGTTGCCTAAAATTAAGTGATACAAACTCTTCCTCTTGTCCACCCATTCCATTCTTCACGATATTTGGCTTTCCTAAGTCCTATAGCACAAACTATTTGACACTGGTCTCTATTCCCGTTGTATCGTCTGTCCTCTGTTTTATCTTTTTATTTAAATTACACTAAATCATCCATTATTCGTTTTTAACCAGACTTTGGCCATAGTTTCACGTCTCTAGCGTTTGCCACGATAGGACCTCATTCTATATTTTTGCACTCAAATATCGAAGAGGTTGGTTCTAAGAAAGGGACCACAACCATGTGCATATATGAGAATAATTCCTGGGAATTTGTAGCATCCCAGGATGCTCTGCCCATCTTTTGGATGTCTCCTAGCAACCTTCTTCTCTAAAATAATACACCCTGGTGGAGCCCATATGTATTTCTGTCTGCTCTGTACTCAGACTATAACCACTTACTGGATTATATCATTAAACTGGCAAGTTGAAAAGACAGATCTGTGAAGATTATGTGACTTGGAAAAATGACTTCATGGCTTTCTTTAAAACAACTACTGTGTTTTGAAAGACGAGATTGGAAATCGCAGACTAATTGAATGCCAATTGGCACTGTGCGGGGGTTTTTAAGAGCATTGTTTTGATACTGTGTGGTTTATTTCCTAAAAGCCTTACGCATGAGAGGAAAAAAAAGGGAGAGAGACAGAATCTTAACAGAGCAGAAAATTGCAACCATAAAGCAAAGTTGTATTTTAATTATTCAGTGGAGATTTAAGCAATTTTATGGGTTACACTTTTAAATTTCCAACATTCCACTCATTAAAAATGTATTTCATGCGAGAAACCCCGGCAGTTTGAATGTAAACACGGCCTTGCAATTAGAAAGGGTTGTAACGTTTGAAAGTGTTTCAAAAAATAAAGTGAAATTGGACCCTCAAACCATCTGGCTATTACTCAGGAATGACCTTTAAAGCTGGATACGTTCGTTATATCTTAAAGAAAATCAGGCCTTTGAAGTGAAATTTTGTGGAGTCCATGCATAGCACAATGTTCTCATTTGCTTGGTACCCGCCAATGCCATGATGGTTAAGATACATCAAGCTCTGCATTATAGACTAAACTTCTTAATGGTTTATAACTCAGCTACCTTGAATAAAAGAACAGAAATGGCCTGGTAGGCAGCATATTTTTATTGCCATGTTTTCCAGGACAATGCAGCAGAAATCAAGGAGTTAAAACATTGATGTGAATCAGTGCCCAAGCTCCACATTGCACTTTTGTGCCTGTTATCCTGCAATGGAAAAATTAAAAACAAAACCAAAGCATAAACCGGTAGCAAAATATAATTTCCTAAGATAGAACATGAGTCGCTGTGTATGTTAATGTAAAATTGCTAGATGCGCTGACTTAGCTGGGTTTTTTGGTTTTGTTTGGGGTTTTTTTTAGTTTTTCATCCTGGTCGTAAGCTCATGTATCTGAGGTTTATCCTGTTGTCCTTATGTGCTGGCAGGCAATTATTTTGCCTGCCTTCTATCCCACTTATCTCCCTAGATTCAGGATTGTTTTTCCCCTTACTATTTGGAGTCTATTTAAAGATCACACAGAATCACAGAATGGACGGGGTTGGAAAAGACCTCAGAGATCATCCAGTCCAACCCTTGGTCCAACTCCAGTCCATTGACCAGATCATGGCACTAAGTGCCATGGCCAATCTCAGTTTCAAAACCTCCAGGGCCGGTGAGTCCAGCACCTCCCTGGGCAGCCATTCCAATGCTGACCACTCTCTCTGCACAGAATTGCTTTCTAATCTCCAGCCTCAATTTCCCCTGGCGGAGTTGAAGCCCATGCCCCCTTGTCCTATTGCTGACTGCCTGGGAGAAGAGCCCAATCCCCCCTGGCTAGAACTGCCCTTCAGGTCGTTCTAGAGAGCGCTGAGCTCACCTCTAAGCCTCCTCTGCTCCAGACTGAACAAGCCCAGCTCCCTCAGCCTCTCCCCATAGGGCTTGTGTTCCAGTCCCTTCCCCAGTCTTGTTGCTCTTCTCTGGACCCGCTCCAGCACTTCAATCTCTTTCCTGAGCTGAGGGGCCCAGAACTGAACACAATACTCCAGGTGTGGCCTCCCCAATGCAGAGCACAGGGGAAGGATCACTGCCCTTGTCCTGCTGACCACGCTATTCCTGATACAGGACAGGATACCATTGGTCTTTATTGATCCTTATAGCTTTTTCTTAACCTCACAGTTCAGCCTAACTCCTAGCCTCCTTTTCCATATTTAGGATTCTATTTTATATCATCCACAAACTGACATAACTGGAAAAAAAAATGGCTCCATCATTTCTCTATTCCAGGGTTCTGTGACAGCTTCAGTTCAGGCTGTCCTGGGCTGGGAGATTTACAGCCAAAATGTAATGTTACATTTAAACTGTTTTTATTTTTTTTTTTTTGTATTTATGTGTTAATCTTTCAAATATGTGGCATTAGCGGTATGATTTGCGCCTCTTTATCTTTCTCATATTTCTTCTCTTCTTAAAAATAAAATGATTTGTAGTATTCCCCCTTTCCCCTCCTCCTATTCCGGAGCTGCTTCTATGATTGAAAACAGGTTATTTCTTTATTATACCATATATCTTCCAGTCCCTGTCACACTACCAGGGCAGCTTATTTTGGTGAAGACAACAGACTTGACTACTATTTCATTTCTCAAGAAGCATTTGACAAAATGGTGAACACAGTAAGTACCTGACTAGTATCCTACTAGGCCTATTTTCTACACCTAAACTGAAATTTTCTATCCAAGTCTGATTTTTTAAATAGTTTTATATTATCTTTTGGCTGTGTGTGCATGCTTATTCACTCACAGTTATATGGCTTAAGTTCATGGACAGAAACCACAAATTCGTTGTGTATTTGTGCTCTCCTTTCTTCTGTATGAATGCACAGAAACCATTAAATGGGCATAATGCTCAGTAGGAGTCTTTAAACAGTAGTCTAATGTAGAAATAAACTTATTTCCACATGCAAATATAATGTGTGTGTGCAGGAAATAAGAACTCCTGAAATAGCCACCATATTTTTAATCTTCTTTGGTTTTTTTCCCAATTCTTCCAGCAACCCTGCAGGGAATTCAGTCTTTTATGTGTTTAGCAAACTCACCCTCGAGGTGTTGCGTTTCTCTCTTACGGCAATGTGCCTCCAGCTACTGTTTCCAATGCCTTTTGCCGTCTGCCATAAAACTTTGGCTTGAAAAAACACAACAGAGCTCATTATTTGCACAGATACAAACAGGGGAGCCAACACAGTCTTAAGCAACTGAGCTGGTCCTTAATGAGTAGTTGTTTAATTTTAAAAGAATATAATCTACTCACATCTCTCTAGAAATACTACTGGGAAGCAGAGTTTCAGTTGTCAGATTTTAAATTTGAAATTTCTTGGCCAATTATACATTCTCCTTACAGATTTGTTTCTGTCCTCTCTTTATTTGGCATCTTCTATTTTCTATGGCGTGGCCATATGGTTTGATGTAATGTCAACAGAAGGGTGCCCCTTGCTTTAGATCTTGCTTTCTCTACGCTATGAACGAATTACCAGTGAAAGCTGGAAGCTGTCAGCAGCTTGTTTTCAAGACACCGGTGTTTTATTATCCACGAACAACATACAAGCCCATACCTGGCAGGACTACGTGCTCTTCTCTGCAAATCTTGTGCTCCCATTGCCCTCATTACCATTGATGATTTAGGTGTGGAGAAAGCAAGGAAGACCAGACTCATTATGCTCCTTTAATGAAATTGTTTCCCTTAAAATATTTCCTTTGTCATTTTACTTGCTGTTTTGAATTTCAGGGGAAGTTTATAGCAACCTATAAGTACAGCGGCTATTACTACGGACTTGGAAGAGACACGGTAGAATCGATTGCCAGAGAAGGTCTTGCAACCTGTGTGCACTTAGAGATAGAGGTAAGGATCACTTATTGCTGATTATTTTTGAATGACTCATTCTGCAAGAACTCCGTGGAGGAATTCATGCAGTTTGACTAAGGTTTGTTTCAGCTACCTACATATTATAATATAACTACCGATATAACCATATTAATAGAATATATTCTAATATAACCACTTAGTGACGCAAGAAGCATCCTATGGCTTTCTGTCCAGCTGCTGATGCGCTTGAACTAGTTGTGTGGGCTTCATTACAGTCTCTGCAGATATAGTTTTTGGTCAGATGAACTGTATTTTTAACTTCAGTTCCATATCAATGTCTATATGGGCACCATTCCCTTTGTAGACACCCACATTAAGTCAGAGGGATCCTGCTGCTGGCTTTTTAAAATTTCCTAGCCTGTTTTTTCAAAATTCAGCAGCCTCATCTCCCCACCACATCACCAGTATTTTCCATCATAGTATTGTTGAGGGTTTTGATTGCGGGGTGACAATAAAACCCTGGCAGATGTATTGTTAACCTCCTCTCCCCCCTCTTCCCACTTTTGGCCTCCCCCTCTCCCCGATTCCCACTCAGGACAGGTGATCGGGAGGGAAAGAAGGGCAGAGAAAAGAGAGTTGGAAGCATTAAAAATGTTTTACTAATGCTACTAATAAGAATAGAGAAAATAATACAAAATATACAAAACCAATCTTGAAAGTCTCAGCAACTGCTGGGCCGGCACCCGAAGTCCCGGACTGGACTGTGCAGCCACCCGGAGCTGGATTCAGTCTGTCACTGGGCCTCAGTTTGCAGGGACGACTCGCAAGGTCCTCTCCTAATGTTGGCCATAGGGAAAAGGGAAAAAAGGGACGAGATCCTCATGATCTCCCACTTTTATATAAAGTATTCATGTGAATGGGATGTTATACTCCGTTGGTCAGTTTCTTGGTCACCTGTTTCTCGTTGCCCCTCTTGTGAGATGTGAATCTGTCCTTATCAATAACCTCACATTCCATTGCTGTGTTGACCAAAACGTGTATCTGGTTCTCCAGGAAAATGCAGCTAATATGAAGCTTTACCTGACAGGCAAATTCACTAAAAGAGAAACCTGTTTTTTAACAAAACCAGGACATTCCACCCCTTATAATATGCCATTCACAGAATACTTAAACCTTATAAATACAATCAAATTAATCACTACTACGATATATATATACATATGTACATATATACACAGGAGTAATTCATCTTAATCAGTGGACCATCCTTTGAAAAACTTCATTAAGTTAATTTTGTCACAACAGTGTCCCAGGGCAGGAAAAATGGTACATCAAGTGCATCTCATGACCACTGTTTGTGGCCATGACCACAAAACCAGGACAAGTATCCATGGCTTTTTCCACCCCTCTGAAGCTTATAGTGGGATTTATCTAGAGCTGCACACCTACTGATCACCTCTAAAAAAATGCCATAATTTCCTTTGGAAGGCCTGAGGCAACATTTTGGGCAGAACTGTTAGAAGATGCGATCTCTTTGAGGGATTACTTTACCCTCTCTGAATTTCGTCAGGTGCACATGCACAGATGGTGGATCTCAGAAGTCACGCTGCGTTAAGCAAATAGGTCACAAAGTGTCAAAACCTACCTGCTGGAATCCCCAAATAATAACTTCTTAGCTAGTTTTCTCATTATTTACTTCTCATTATCTTAGATCAAGACTTACTAACTAGGGGTTAAGGTGACTAAAAGGAAAGACATGCTGCATTTCCTTCCAAATGCTTTCTAAAAATAAGCTTCATCTATATGAGAGAATCTATAGAATGCCCAGAATGTGATATTGAGTGTTTCTAGGTTTCACTCTGTAGGGTTCAGCTCTACCTCTGGGCAATTATTACAAATTAACAGACACTGCTACTCTCCATGATATATGGGGAAAAAGATATACATAGAGATAAAAAATACATAGGAAACTGTAGCGCTAACATAGGATCCTGAGTTGTACATCCAGAATTAGGGATTAGGAAAACTTGGCAAAAATGAATACTAAATTTAATTAGTTCTAGGATGATAATTTTGTTTGTGAAACTGATGATCAAAAAACTGGTTTTCGGTTAAGAACCTTAGTGCTCATAAGGAGCGATAAGGCCCAAATAAATCTGTACATGTTTACTGGCTTGCATTTAAATGTGCAAATAACAGAAGAGCAGCATCTCGATACTAAAACATTAGTAGCTCGTCGCTCAAGTGGTTCGCAGTTTAATGCTGCAGTTCTGCTCTTAAGTGCCTGTTACTTGACTGATGTTAAACAGCAAATTAATAACTTAATCTCTGCGTAATTCTCTTTCCTCTTCTTCCTCAGTCTTGTCAGAACCGTGCCTCACCCTCAGTCTCCACTGATTGCAATAGGCATTGAGTGTTTGTTGTCTTGCCAGACAGACCCTAAATTTACAAGGCAAGCAAAAATAGGAGAAGATAAAATATGATGGAATGGGGTACCTTTTAAAGCTGTCAGTTCTTCAGAAGGTAGATGCGTTATCAAATAATTTAAGAGAAAGAAATTAATGGAACGGCATGTTTATTCATATGGAGGTTAACCCAGCGACACAGGCAATGACCATAACTTTGACTGGGTATTAGCAAAGCTACTGTCATGGACAGAGAGCAAAGAAACTCCTTCGTCACTGAAGTTTCAAGATCACGTAGTAATTATGCGTAGCCTTGCATCACTGTGGGCTCTGCTAGCAGATGAGAAACAATAACGCTGAGTTATGTATCTGAATAGAAGTTATCCAAGTCCATTATCTACTGCAAGGCTCATAACAAAAGTGATTTAGCACTATTAAAAGAGATTTTAATTACGGACTGTGGGCCAAGACTAAAAATTTAAAGCCGTTCATTCACTTTAATCTGGGGTGTATCTTTCACTGATAAAGGACACTGACAGAAATTTTAAAAGTTATATCTTGCTGAGATTACACTTTCAGCTGGAGAAGCTGCTGTGATGCTGACACACAGTTCTGTGTTGCAGTAAGAAGTTTGCAGCGCTTTCCCTCTGCTTTCATAGCCTGCAGAGCACGTTCCAACCAAGGGTGTAGAAGCAGAGGAGCTAATATGTCTCATTATGCCTCCAAAATTATAAGTACACCTTGCCTCCTGCCAAAGACCACTCTCTATTGCATTTGTTGCTGGGAAGGCAAAGGAAGCAGGATATACCAGATGATCCCAATCCCTAACATTCTGTGATTTTGTAATATACCAGTCACATCTTTTCTATAAACCTATGCTATTAACTGAAGAAACTTAAGTGCTGTGTTAAATGAATGGACATCTTCAACTCAGGTAGTCCTCCGATCTTTCTTGAGCTAATACGCAAATTTAGGAAACTCAAATTTCAGTCTTTGTTTTGATTTTCCAAATATCTCTGCTTTCAAACTGTCAACTTGTGTATTTTCCCATTCTTTCTTTTAAGGTCATTTTCTTATACTTTCGTATTAGACCTTCTCACTGTCTACAGCCACCTGAAAGGAGGTTGCAGTGTGGAGAGTGTTGGTCTCTTCTCCCAAGCAGCAAGTGATAGGACAAGAGGAAACAGCCTCAAGTTGCACCAGGGGAGGTTTAGATTGGATATTGGGAAAAAATTATTCCCAAAAAGGGTTTTTGGGCATTGGCACAGGCTGCCCAGGACAGTGCTGGAGTCACCATCCCTGGAGGGGTTGAATAGATGCAGAGATGAGGTTCTCAGGGACATGGGGCAGTGCCAGAGTTAGGTTATGGTTGGACTCAATGATCCTAAGGGTCTCTTCCAACTGAAATGATTCTATGATTCTGTTATTTCTGTACAACAAATTTCTTGGTCACTCCAGAAACTTTTCATATCTCTTCCTTTTTTCTCCTCCCGACTTACCAGACTATTGATGGGCTGCCTTCCTATTCCTACATAGTTCTGGGCCATATGAATAATTTATGTTATTTCTTGATCAGAAAAATAAGTCATTCATGATGCAGCTTCGGATGAGGAGGGTGTTACAAGGCTGGAGTGTGACTCTGCTTTCTGCTGGTTTTCCAGTCTCTGAATACTTACAGACCTCGCTGAAGGTTGGTGCTCACATAGCTGGATGCAAAGATTCCCATGCCCTAAATTGTCCTCTTTAGTCTTCACCAAAATGAGTAGGTTTTTCCCCAAAATCACTCCCTGACATTTTTAGAATGGATCAAAGTACTGTTCCATCCTTAGAAAACTGCAACCAGGGAAAAAAATCTACCAAGTGTTCAGCCTATTATTGTTTTTTGCATGGTTTTGCTTGTATTTGACTATATTTAAAATTATTCTGGAGAACCCTAGCTTGAAGGATGTGACTGGCAGTTCTGATGAAGTAACAAAGATGCTCAGATTTGACATATTAGTCCCTTTCCGTTCCTACTCACTTTAGTGAAGAAGGTTGTATCAGCCTCGGTGAAAATGAATTAAGCTTCCCTACATCTGCTACAGTGCAATAATGTCCATGGTCTCACCTAACTTGGAGTAATTTGTTCTTCATCACACACTACAATGGTTGTTGGTCTGGTTTTTTTTCTTCCCACAATGATCATTAAACACCCAAAATGGTCATTTTAATAAATACATAATCATATATGTAAAAGTGAAGCCAAGAGTTTACTGTTAGTATGATGCAAATTTTAACTGTAATTTAAGTCGTCATTGGTATAGCTCTAATTATTACAGAAAAAGCAAGAATAATAATGTATTTAGAGTACTTATATTGAAAAAGCAATAATAATAATACAACTAAAATTGTAACACGTTTCTTGGTTTCTATCTGTTCTGCTGGTGTTATGTTCACCCTTTCACTTCTTTGGGTTCCAAGGTGAGTGGTTTCCCTCTGGTGTCGCCATTGCAGGGGGATGTTACAGTGAGTTGTCAACATCTCAGTCCTTTGCTGGGAGGATATTCATATTATTATTAATAGTTCCTTCTTTCTCCTCCCAGGATCTTCTGGGAGTCGTTTCTATATCTTTTTCTAACACATTGCTCTTTCTTCGTTGTCCTGCAGCTCCAGGTTACACCTGAACTCATTATGTACCATGCTCTTCATGTATGTTAGACGCCATTTCTTCTTATTAGCCCTAAAACCAGCTTGGCTCAGCTCCAAGTCTGTGTTTTTATAACTGCCCATTATTATTTTTATAACTGACCATTATTGAGATGTTTACCGTTATGAGGCATCTCGTGTCAAGCCTGAGCCTCACCTCTTATCCTCCCATGCCCATAGTCCTCTACATTGCGTCCTGTGTTTCCACTTCTCAAGGTCTTTGCTCTCATGCCAGCCCTGTATTTATCTAGACTGTGTTATTATGAGTCATAAACATCTCATTCTACCTGCAACAACTGCTTGTTACTGCTGTCTACATAAAACTGTCGTTGTACCTCACAAAGATAAACAAAATTAAAATGATTAGATACAGACAGCTGGTCAAGGAGAGAAATTGCTGTCACAGCTGAACCAAGTAAAACAAAGTTACAGCCAAGTCAAGGAAAGTTCAGACTGAGCAGGATGAGCCTCAGGTCCTGAAGACACAGTATGAATCTTATGGTCTGTTACCAGCAATGACAATATCGTATTACAGGGCTGCTTGGTTACAATATTCTGTTTTATATGCAGATAGAGTGAGAGAGAAAAGATTCTTCTAAGTATGTGATGGTGCGAAGGAGAGCTATCGGAAATTCAGGATTGGTACCTTTACCTACATCAATTAATAAAACTTGAAGTCCTAGCATGCAAGCAGGTCTCCTTTTTCATAGAATCATAGTATAATTTTGGTTGGAAGAAACCCTCAAGATCATTGAGTTCAACCCCTGGCACTGCCCCATGTCCCTGAGAACCTCATGTCCGTCTGTCCAACCCTCCAGGGATGGTGACTCCAGCACTGCCCTGGGCAGCCTGTTCCAATGCCCCACAGCCCTTTGGGGAAGAAATTGTTCCTAATATCCAATCTAAACCTCCCCTGGTGCAACTTGAGACCATTTCCTCTCATCCTATCAGACCTAGTGGAAATTATTAGTTGTTTTGAAGTCCTCAGCTGGCAATTTGTGCCACCCACAGCCGTTGTCCTTGCAGCAGAGTTGATGTCAGGTACATGGAAATATTTCCTAGTGTGCTATACTAGAAGTCTTTCTCAAGATAGCTTATTCCTGATAAAAAATGGTTCAATTTAAGGCAACTGACTGCAGCCTAACAGATGAAGAATGTGCGCATCCAATCTCTGCCGGGGAGTTGTGGTTATACCCAGTTTCAGGAAGGGTAACATCGCTTCAGCAAAATAAATATGCCTCCATCTTGATGAAGTTGTGCGTTTTCACTTAGAAAAATATATCTGCTGAGGAGCAAATGGACAGTTTGTTCAGAGTGAAAAGCTGGGGGCCAAAGCGGTGATACGGATAAGTTGTGCTGTGTGTCAGTATAATAATGTAAGTCACCGATACGCACATTCAGAATAACTTGGTCCACATGGAATAGAAAGGATGGAAAGGAAAGAAAAGGCATTATGGGATATGAGAAGCATGATGCTTTACATCACTGCGGAGTTTGACTAAAAGGATTATTGCAGAAGTGTGTTTAAAATAAGATTATACAACTGTTATAACACTTTCCACATGTAGCTTTAAGGCACTTCACCTTGAACTTGCTTCTTTTCTAAAGTTTAATGCTAGACCTTGAGACCTGTAGATTGGATTCTGGTTTCCAGTAATTCCTGATAAATACAGAATTGTCCTAAACTCAGCTGCAAGCTCAATAGGCACTCAGTATCAGGAATAAAACACTGCCTTTCTCTGCTTTATTTTACAGGGTGTGCGTAGCTTGAAAAATACCTACTTTAAACCCAGATACATCCTGTTAGTACCAACAAACAAAGAAGTATATGAGGGACATCTGCGGAGGAAAGGGTTATTCAGCAGGTCAGAGATTGAAGAGGCAGTGTCCAGAGTAGACATGTACATCAAAACAAGTCAGGATTTTCCAGGATACTTTGATGCAGTGATCAACACAGGTAAGTTAATCTTTCTTAATTATAAACCTGCCTTCTACTGTCACACCAATAGATGGACTGAAACTGCTACGCAAACAAAGCCTCTGGCAGATATTAAACTAAAGATGACAAATGGTTTGATGCTCAGCATAACAGTTTAAACTATGCCTTAATTGATTTTCCCAGTTCATTCTTGTCCCAGGAATCCAAAAGCTCCCAAGATCTGTCAGGACTGAATTACTCTGCTCTGTCCAAGTTGTGCGAACCAACTATTGAACTCAGCAACACATTTGTTAAATATTGTCTTCTATGAGAATATTCAGCTCATCTGTGCTAATTGTCTGTTGGTTTCTGGGCAGAGTTCAGAGGTGCTTTGGATCTAACAGACCTAATTATCTCTGGGCAGAACAGGCTTTTTTCAAGCGTTGAAATGACAGCTGATATGCAGTCTGGCTAAGTCTGACTGTAAAGAAGAGGCGACTGCAAAGCTTCGCCTTGTAGGACTCTTCTGCTTAGTAACCTGCTCAAGTCTCCCAGCCTGAAACAAGAAAAGCGAGGGTGGTAGATATTTCACTAAAACAAATGTTTGCTTCTTGATATTTAGGAACTGAGGATAGCAAGTGGCAGAGAAGAATCCTTTTCTAGTTCATTCTGTGTCTGCCGTTTTGTGGAGATGATTTTTGTGGTTCACCACAGTGATGGTATGACATATTGTATTCGTAGTTCTTTGCAGGGGCACACAGAGCCTACAGTTTTGATATAGCATTAAAGAAATAAAACACAATATACCAGATTGCAGGAGGAGAATATTTAGTTGAGGAAGAAACTGAAATGAATTTCAGATTATTTTCTTGAATGTGCTATTTCTGAAGGTGAAGATTTTTCTCCCAAAGGGGTGAGCTGGATCAGTTAAGAACACATTTCAGTGCCAAACTTCTGTGATTTCTAACTTCATACTGACGAAAGCTTGGTTTTTTTGTTATGTAACCTATCTTTCTGCCATGAAATGCGTATCCCTTTCTGCAGATGAATTGGATGAGGCATTCACGGAGCTGAGCTTCCTCGTAAAGGCGTACCTGGGTTTGGAGCCACCTGTGGTTTCTGATAGCGTTCAAGACCTGAATAGCAGAGCAGGAACAGGTACTGTGTCTGGGGACATGCTACTGCTGCTTTTATCAGTAGAGTATTCCTACTTATTCATTACAAGAACTGACGTTTGTCAGTGATGCAACTTGTGAGACTTGTCTCTGAAACCACCGCCTCCTTCTCTGTAATGAGTCTCCTGGGCTGGTTTCTCCCTGGGATCTGAAACGTTAATGGAGCTCTTCTCAGGTACTTTTGCATCACTATGTGCCCTGAGGTGATAATATGCAGAGAGAGAGTTGCCTGACTCTTCTGAGGATACTTGTGGGCTGAGGATCTCCCATTCATTCCACATGAATCACAAGTGAGATATGTGTGCATACTTGAGAGCTTTGTGCCCATCAAACTTTAAAAAACATATAGACAGAGTTCTTAGGGACATAGTTTAGTGCTAGAGTCAGGTTATGGTTGGACTTGATGATCTTGAGGGTCTCTTTCAAACAGAATGATTCTATGTTGAGCAACAAGTCAATGGTGTGGCACTGGGACCTTACTTTACTCTCTTCCCCAGGACAGGCAGAAGCATGAAGATGTTTATGAAAACCAGGATAGTGAGATGAGAGAAGGCAGCTTATAAATTCACTTTACTTTTGGGGCCACCCCCTTCAGGGTAAACCCAGATGATCAGTAGTGCATTTAACAGAAGCCTTCTAGCCCTTGACTGACTAATGCTGGAGCTCTGGGGTCCTCAGCACAGGACACACATGGACCTGCTGGAGAGGGGCCAGAGGAGCCACAGGAATGATCCGAGGCTGGAACAGCTCTGCTGGGGACAGGCTGAGAGAGCTGGGGTGTTCAGCTGGAAAAGAGAAGCTCTGGGGAGACCTTAGTGCAGCCTTTCCAGAATAAAAGGGGTTGAGAAGAAAGATGTGGCCAAACTTTTGAGCAGGGCCTGTAGTGACAGGACAAGGGGTGATGTTTTTAAACTAAAGGAGGGAGATTCAGGCCGGACATGAGGAAGAAATTGTTGGCCCTGAGAGTGGTGAGAGCCTGGCCCAGGTTGGCCAGAGAGGTGGTGGATGAACCATCCCTGGAGACATCCCAGGCCAGGCTGGACGGGGCTCTGAGCAACCTGAGCTGGTGAAGATGTCCCTGCTCATGGAAGGGGGGGAGCTTCGAAGCTCCTTTCCAACCCAAACTATTCTGTGGTTCTACGATCACTTCCAGCTAATCCGAGTGCATGATGCTGTGAAAATTGGTCATGCCCAACTTACTTCTGCCTACGTATTTCTAGTGTGCTGCTTGCTCTCATTCCTCTGTGCAGACACGTGTCATCTGGATTGGGGAATGGTTCCATCCCGAAACTAACTTAAGAAAAAAACAAAGCACAAAACCAAACCAACTTTCAGATAGATCACTTCCACGATTAAACTCATCATGCAGCTATAAAATTGGCTCAAGGAGGGAGGAGAAGATCTTCGTGGCTGCCTGTGGAGGAAGAAAGGAAGACAACTTTTGTCAGAAGCAGCATAACTAAGATTAATTAGCTTAACATATTGTGAGAACTCAGCTGTAACCCTTGAATTTATTCCAGACAGGGCAGGTTACCAGCTGGGGTGAAAGCAGAATATGATCTCTAAAATACTGGAAAAAAAGAAGTAAGGAAAAGAGTTTATGGTAGTAAGATATTGCACAGCATGGACTAATAAGAAGCTCATATATATGAACTCTTTCCTCTAACTCCAAGAGTCTCCATGGTTTATGGCTGTCTTCGTTAGAGCTTTGCAAAAGGAGGGTTAATGAGTTTCCTTAGTAACACAGAGCCAATATTCATGACCTTCTGTGTGGCTCAGAAGGCTGCAAATAAAAGTATTAATAGCTGAAGGGAGGGCAAAAATGTCTGAAAATGTTAATGAAGGATAGTGTAAAATTCATCAGTTCATCTTTTCAAGTAATTTTCTATCCTGAAAGAATTAATAAATACTAATTTCCCAGTGGACAAGAAAAAAAGCTTCTACGCATATTGTGGCGCCTCAGTGCTTCAGCAGTGGGGACCTTTCTGAAGAATCTTATTTAATCTTAAACTATGTAGATTTTATTTTCATTTCTAGAATGTTCATACTAGTTTGAAGTGAGAAAGAAGACTTTTTTACCTTATTCACTATGAAATTGTTACTTATTTGCCTTAGAAACACTGGAGATGTTTTGTCCTGAGAGGTAACAAAACCCACCAAACCCTAACTAGATTATCAGGAAAGAAGAAAAACAGAAGGTATTAAAAATCAAAGGTTTTTATATAATCGTGGTATTTTTTAAGATTTATATGCATGTATCTGGAGCTCCTTTAAAGGACTTTGTATTCCTCAGCAGTTCTGAGTTCTTTCAGTAAGTGACTTGTCGCTAGTTACAGAAACTTCATTAATAGTACTAGATTTTGGTAATTCTGCTGTCCATAAAGTAACTTTTAAATTTACTACGCACCATTAAATTCATTTAGAGCTTCATTTATAGGTGTTTAAATAAATTTAACTATCCTATTTCTAGACATCATCTCTTCTTATGGCCTGCGTGAAATAATTTATTTTAAAAAACTTGCCCCAAGGTTGTGTTTAATATGGACATTTTTAGTAAGATAGTAGCAGGGGAAAGATTGGTTGTGTGAGATTATGATAGGTTGTTAATTCTTTTTTTAATGAACTGCTGTGCAAGATATTTGCTCTTGTATAGAGTAAAAATACAGGGAAAAAATAGATAAGTTCTTTTAAAAAACTTTTTATAGCAGAAGTAATACATTTTGGAGATGATAACGCTTTGTACTTGCATTAGCAGCTTTCATCCACAGAACTTAGTACTTTACAGCTATTAATTATATCTCACAGCACTCCTGGGAAGTATGTGGTACTGTTTGTATTCTACAAATGAGGAAAGGGACATTTATGTCAAAAAACTGATTATTTGTGATGGTGGGCACCACAAATCCCACTTTGAAGCTCTGCACCTCTGCAGGTTGGACTCTACTGTTACTCGATATCAAATCACAGAATCACAGGATGGTTGGGGTTGAAGGGACCTCTGGAGATCACCCAGTCCAACCCACCTGCTAACGCAGGGTCACCAGAGCAGATCACACAGGAAGGTGTCCAGGTGGGTTTGAATGTCTCAGAGAAGGAGACTCCACAACCTCTCTGGGCAGCCTGGGCCAGGCTCTGGCACCTCAAAGGAAGGAAATTTCTCCTCATGTTCAGACGGAACCTCCTGTGCTTCAGTCTGTGCCCGTTGCCCCTCATCCTGTCATTGGGCACCACTGAACAGAGTCTGGTCCATCCTCTGACACCCACCCTGGAGATATTTATAACCATTGATGAGATCCCCTCTCAGCTTCTCTTCTCCAGCTCAACAGCCCCAGCTCTCTCAGTCTCATCAGAAAGATGCTCCAGACCCCTCAGCATCTTTGTATCCCACTGCTGGACTCCTCCAGTAATTCCTTGTCCCTCTTAAACTGGGGAGCCCAGAACTGGACACTGAACTCCAGATGTGGCCTCCCCAGGGCAGAGAAGAGGGGGAGGAACAACCTCCCTGACCTGCTGGTCACACTTGTCCTAACACACCCCAGGTACCATTGGCCTCTTGGCCACAAGGGCACATTGGTGACTCATGGTCACCCTGTTGTCCACCAGAACTCCCAAGTCCTCCTCTGCAGAGCTGCTTTCCAGCAGGTCCACCTCAACCTGTACTGGTGTCTGGGGTTGTTCTTCCCCAGGTGCAGGACCCTACACTTGCTTTTGTTGAACTTCATCAGGTTCTTCCCTGCCTAGCGCTCCAACCTGGCCAAGTCTCGCTGAACAGCAGCACAGCCATTATATCAAAAGTGAGTAGTTTACTGTGCCTGAAACAGAACCCACCAACATCAAACCTCATGTCCTCTGTTCTTAACACCAGATTTTCTGACAGCTACATACCAGCAGTATATAATGGCCAGCTCAGTGTCATCTGATGACTGTTGAAACTCTTTTTAAAAGGCATATAGTAAGAAAAATAACCATATTTAGCATATGAACAAGCATATATATGGGATGTCTCTTTGTCTTTCATCTACCACCTTTGTATGCGACTATCTAGGTTGTGAGCTCTTGTGCTTTGGTATGACATGCAACACAATTAGACCTTTCTTAGGATTGCATTTCTGCAAAGACTGGGTAGAAAAATTTATAAGAATTTTTCTGTGACTAGATAGTATTTTATAGACAGGATAAATCCCGGTTTACATATTTTTCCAAATTTGAAAAAAAATATATTTAGAAAAAGCGAGTTAGTTGTGTCTTAAGCTCTCATGTTCGATTCCTTGCGATACAACAGTGGTGCAAGATTTCTGTTCACAGACATTCAGATACATAACAATAGAAAAGGTGCCCCAACTCCCCATCACATTCTGAGAGCTCTGAGGTTCAAACTTGTAAGCAGGTAGACTGTAATTAGCTCAAAGGTCGTAACAGTGGTGAATATTTGAGCATCCATAACAAAATGAGCTCATTTACACATGGCTGAGCACTTCTTCCTAGTCCATAAATGTAGGGTTGGGTTTCTTTAGGTTTTTCATAACTTTAATGGGCCTAACTATTCAAAAGGGATAAATTTGTTATATCCATGAAGTACTTGGAAGGTCTAAAAGCTTTTTGGGTAGTTCGTAGTTTATATCCTTTATAATTTTCACAGTTATCCTTTGCTAATCCAGAATTTTACCAAGAAACAGCTGGTGATAGTAGCAAATAACGTTTTCCTTGCTGTAAACCAAGTGGCTTAGAGAATATTTTTGTTGAGAAGTGTCTTTTTCCGCACTAGGTTCAAGAATCCGTCTCTTAGAAAAGCAAAGATTGTCACCCGGCAGAGTAATTACTGGAACTACTTGGTCTTCATTTGTCAATGAGTTCTTGGACTCTTCTGCCAAAAATGATCGAGGAGGAATCTCGGACAGATTTGCTGCACAACTGAGCCCTGTGGTAAGGAGCATTTACTCCAACCTTAGCCAGAAATGATGAGTTGGATGCAAAAAAATATGTGTTAATCAAACCTTTCTTTCTCCAGGGAAGATTTGCTTTTGTTCTCTGACCATCTTAATTTCAAAAATATTTACCAGCTCCCCAGAGTTAAAGGCAAAGTGATGAGAATGAGGCAGGTAAACTCAACTGAGAGGATGAGCTCGATCCTGCTCGATTTTACACCAGAATAAATCTGTTGATCGTAATTCATCCAATTGTGTAGGGAGCTGAGTATCATCTCTCGGCTCTACAACAAGATGCAGAACTATCCCATTCGGAGGAAATAGATGCAGTTAATCGAACAATGAAGGTTACTTATGAACGCCATCCCTTGGCAATGGAAAAACACATTCAGCATACACTGGTGGTAACTGCCAGAGATCAAATTGAAGCACATTTTTCCACCTGCTTTTACTTTTTCAGTCAACGGATTCAACAATGTGCTTGGATTTCAAATAACCTTTTGCAAACTTCAGCTTCATCTCTCTTTCTTATTCTTTTCAACTTCTCCTTAATAGTCCTTTCCCTCCAGGCATTCATCGGCCGTGCGGTTGGGGCTATGAAGCAGATGTGCCTAATGCTCTTTTTCTATGACAACGACAGGAGAAAGAGAAGAAGAAAAATGAAAGCTTTAAACTTTGTTCCATTCCGGGGTGGTGATGTCATTATGATGAATGATGGCTTGGCAGGCACGTCTTGCTGCACGATTTTGCCACTATCTCTGTATTTATAACTACCTCTGATGTTTAGAATTAGCCCTGCAGATGGAGCAAAGTAACAGACCGCCCCCCGCACCCATTTTCCAGGCTTTAAAAAAGGCTCTTTGAGGTGTGGAGAAAGGTATGACAGTAAAATGGCTCTCATAAATAGAGAAGCTCCCATCTTTCAGTCTTCAGAAATGAAAAACCTCTTGTCAAGCCATGCAGAATTAAATAAATAACAAATCATAAGTGTTATTTTCATTTTCCTTTCATCCAAAGGTTTGTTGGTTTAATGTGAGAGAGAGAAGCCGGAGTATTTCTTACCTTGCAGGCAATTTGCCATCACTCCTACCCCAGCAATTTATTTTTCTCACTTTTTATTTCATCTTTTTAATTTTTATTTTGAAAATTTACATTTTATCAGGTCAGGGAGAAGTGGTTTATGATGAAGGAGACTATAATATACCTCAGGTTTAACCTACTTAGTGGCCTCTTGCTTATGAGTCTCCTTGTAATACCTTTTTGTTATTTACTGTGCTAAGTTTCCAATATATTTTTACACGCTTTACAGCATCAGCTGAAGCGTCAACACAGTAAAACGTTCAAGGTGAAACACAGGTGCCTCTTAGACCATATTTAATGAGAAGAATATGAATATGTCTGTGGCCTTAAAGCCAAATTTTGTCTAAACTGTTACATTTGGGACTGCAAATGATTTTTGTGCTTTTGGTATCCAAATAATGTGCTGTCACTGCAATCACCGCATTCCACTCTGGACCTGGAAAATAAAAAATACGAAGAAATTAATGTGAGTTATCCCCAAGGAAAATAAGAAGCAGGATCTGTTGCTCAGGGAAAGAGATTGGATCTGATTCCTTGCAGCTTTATCCCTTGTGATCATGCCAAGCCTGCACTAATTTTGTATGGCTGTAATTAACTATAGAAGATATGAACAGAAAGGGATCTATACCTGTAATCCACACAGAAAAAAGGGTCAGGATTATATCTGTACCAGAAGAAAGCAAAATAAAACCCAAGCTCAGGGAGCATCTAAGCAGAGCTTTACTTAACATAAATAGCAAAGTGAAGTAATTCATAACAGTCAAAATGTGAATATTCAGCAGATTAACTATATCCTCTTTCATTGCTCACACCACAACAAAACACCTCAGCTACAGACCTGTGATTTAGCTATTAAATTGATAACTATCAGTGGCTATCAGCTGATGACAAAGCAGGATTTAATAACTTCGCTCTGTGATTTACATTTTATTTCCTTTTAAGCACACTGTAGTGCTCCATTTGTCTGACCTGAAAAATTACACTGTCCTACAAGCACACGTTAATTAACGCATCCCTAAAACTCAGGACCATGTTTTGCAGTCTGCTGAGATCATCATATGTTTGTTGTGCAAAGTAATTGTAATTAACTGAAGTTTGCAAAAGGTAATTTCTACTCGGAAGGGGGAACACTGGTTGATACAGAGTTGGTAAGGCAGGTTTTGTGCATTGCTGGAGCAAGGAGACAAAGTGAATTTAAGATGTAGCAGAGGGAAATTCTTCTGTATTCAGTCCCTTGCTGGTGAAAAGAAGCTTGAAACAACAGCATAGCTACAATTAGCTATAACATATAATAGCTCTAACATATTGGGAGGCTGGGATGCATCAGAAGTGTCTCTCTGTATATATTCCTTCCTGCTACATCTTGGCACATTTTGACAAAGAACAACAAAATGGAGATTCGCTGGATATGAAGATCTTCATTTTTCAAAGCTGGCAAGATTTCAGCCCAAACTTTGCTCCGTGTAGATCAATGAATCATATTTAGCACCTTGTTAGGTATAATATAACTGCTATTTCCCCAAAATATCTAAATGCATGCATCCTAGAGTCTTAGTAAAAGAGAGGAATATCACAGCAAATTAAGTTGCCATATATACTTTAAGTATAAAATTGATCGTATTTCATTATCAGGAAGAAGCTTCTCTGCGAAGGCGCCATTCTGCAGCACGTCGGGCTCTGTCGGAGAAGGCACCTGGTGCATACGTCCAGCTCTTTCAAAGGTAATGTAGAGACGTTTCAGCCAAGTCCTTCTCAATAAAGCAAAACCCCACCTCTTTAAGATTTATTCTCCACTGCTCTTAAGGCTGAATGATTAGAAACTGTCAGTGATTGCAAATCTCGTAGACCACTCTCCGTTCTATCACTTTTAAATCTATCACACGCCGCCTGTCTTTTGACTTGAGAGTGCGGCAGTCCCAAAATGTATACTGAAAATGTATGAGGCAGAGCAATCCACCAACAGCTTGTCTAAAACGATTAAATTATTCTGTGTGTCTTCTCTGAGAGAGCAGAAAAGGATCATTATTGTGGCAGCTCACCATCTCCAATATGCTTTTTAGCACTACTTGTAATTAGTGTTGGAAGGTCACAACCATGCTCAGCACAAGGTTGTTTGCTACAGTACAACTTCTGTGGATATTTTTGTTTAACGCAGAATTTCAGAAAGCTGATTCCACTCCCTTTTCCCTTCTCTTCTCCTTCTTCTCTTCTCCTTCTTCTCTTCTCCTTCTTCTCTTCTCCTTCTTCTCTTCTCCTCCTTCTCTTCTCCTCCTTCTCTTCTCCTCCTTCTCTTCTCCTCCTTCTCTTCTCCTCCTTCTCTTCTCCTCCTTCTCTTCTCCTCCTTCTCTTCTCCTCCTTCTCTTCTCCTCCTTCTCTTCTCCTCCTTCTCTTCTCCTCCTTCTCTTCTCCTCCTTCTCTTCTCCTCCTTCTCTTCTCCTCCTTCTCCTCCTTTTCTTCTTCTTCTCGTCTCCTTCTCCTTTTTCTCTCCTTCTTCTTCTTCTCCCTCTTCTTCTTCTCCTTCTTCTCCTTCTCCTTCTTCTTCTCCTTCTCTTCTTATTTTTTAGAAAATGGATCCTATCCTGACTGTCTCTCTCTTCTTCCTCATAGTACCAGCCCTGCAAAAACGCCATTAAGAGTCTGTAAATCTCAATGTACCTTCTTTGATCGATCTTTTGTGGCACTCCTGCCTTCCCCTGGTGTAAACTTTCCAATCTGAATTCTCCTTTGCTTGTTTTTTCCTACCTGCCATGAAAAGGCTCACGGTGTTGACATTTAAAGCATCTAAAATCAGTAACCATCAGAAGGAATAGAAAAGTTCACACCTTGCAGCTCATTCCAGGCCTGTACCAATGCAGTCACCAATTGTACAGACCAGGTGTGTTGATGGAAATCATTCAAATGACAAAATCTGGAGATCGACTCAAGGAAGGGAGGGAGGGAGGGAGGGAGGGAGGGAGGGAGGGAGGGAGGAAGGAAGGAAGGAAGGAAGGAAGGAAGGAAGGAAGGAAGGAAGGAAGGAAGGAAGGAAGGAAGGAAGGAAGGAATCTGCTGAATTAAGCTTCTAACGTTGGTTTTCTAGAGACGGTTTACAGACATAATTACGATGTATTTTCCAAATCTTTACTTAGAAAAAAAACCTTTTAAGTAGCTGAATCATTCATTTAAAATTATGTTGAAATGAGAAGAAAAATGGAAATCAGCGTTTTCTTTTGCTGGGTGTTTTGGGTTTGATTTAGTGTTGCAGCGTGAACTGTTCGTCCAAGTCTGATTAATTTGTTGCTCTTTGCTCCCTTTATTCCACTGTACTCATTTGTTGGGAGCTGATTTGGAGTTAAGACTTTAGCAGAGCTGTCAGGCAGGTGAGAGAAAATCCTGTCACCCCCAATCAGCATTTGCAATTATTGGGCCTCAAGGAATAGATACGCTCAGCAGAATCGGAGGCAAGAGTAGACAACACCTCATTCCATGCAAGCGGTTAAGTCAAGAGGTGCCATAAATATGAACGCTATAGAATGGTTGAAATTCCAAGAGAGAAATCCTTGAATGTATCAATTAGAACCCAACAGGTTGCGTAGTCCTGTCCAGCAGCAAGTGTAGGATTGTTCTGTTGAGAATGTTTGTTTATACAGAATTAAATCAAGTTTTAAATACCTGTAAGAGAGGGACTTTCACCTTGGAAAAGCTCACCTAGGGTTTAGTGGATCTTGCTTTCAATACATAACCATGGGCCTGGGTCATGAGGAGCTTAATAGGTTCTTGAGCATCGTCTTGGCTGTGGTCACCATCTTTGTGCACGCTATAGGAAATGTAAGTTGCTGTGGCTTTCTTGAGCTTTTATCAAGGGTTAAGCAAGGAATTTGTACACAAATTGTGCAACTGTGATGCCAAAAGGTAATTAATTATGTCATTATTCATAGTAATATTAGCAGCAGCATCCAAACAATTTTGAGGTAGTTAGACTGTTATCTTGGTTTATATCTTTCCATGGTTCTTATTTAAAGTACATATGTTGTAATGTCTTTTCATCTTTCTTTGTAAGTCTATGCTTAGTAAATTCAGGAGGATTACTGTAAAGTCTCTCGAATTTGTTAATTAACTCTCAAAATTAATCAGTCCAGGGTATTTCAGGTGTCCCTACAACAAGTGCTGCTGAAGAAGATGCTATAGCCTATATCTGAGGCACAACACTTCATTGTCTCTCCAAATGTCCTCAAAAATTATACTGATCTTTTCATGCAGCCATTTTTGCATTAGATACCCAGGTTCGACATCTCATCTGATTGTTATGCCTAGATCCACCTTGGCTTTGCTGCTTCCCAAACTTCTCTTTCCTACGGAAAGTTTAATGAAATAGAACAAGGGCAAGTGTAGAATCTTACATCTGGGTAGGAATAACCCCAGGTTCCAGTATAAGTTGGGGAATGACCTATTAGAGAGCAGTGTAGGGGAAAGGGACCTGGGGGTCCTGGGGACAGCAGGGTGAGCATGAGCCAGCACTGGGCCCTTGTGGCCAGGAAGGCCAATGGTACCTGGGGTGGGTTAGAAGGGGGTGGTCAGTAGGTCAGAGAGGTTCTCCTGCCCCTCTGCTCTGCCCTGGGGAGACCACACCTGGAATATTGTGTCCAGTTGTGGCCCCTCAGCTCCAGAAGGACAGGGAACTGCTGGAGAGAGTCCAGCGCAGCCACCAAGATGCTGAAGGGAGTGGAGCATCTCCCGTGTGAGGAAAGGCTGAGGGAGCTGGGGCTCTGGAGCTGGAGAGGAGACTGAGGGGTGACCTCATTCATGTTTACAGATATAGAAAGGGTGTCAGGAGGATGGAGCCAGGCTCTTCTCGGTGACAACCAATGATAGGACAAGGGGTAATGGGTACAAACTGGAACACAGGAGGTTCCACTTAAATTTGAGAAGAAACTTCTTCTCAGTGAGAGTGGCAGAGCCTGGCCCAGGCTGCCCAGGGAGGTTGTGGAGTCTCCTTCTCTGCAGACATTCAAACCCGCCTGGACACCTTCCTGTGGAACCTCAGCTGGGTGTTCCTGCTCCATGGGGGGATTGCACTGGATGAGCTTTCCAGGTCCCTTCCAACCCCTGACATTCTGGGATTCTGTGTGATTCTGTGATCCGTGTTTTAAGTTATTTACTTTCAAGCTGTATTTTATTTGGAGGTTTTTATTTCTCTTTTTACTTGACTACAGAAATAGGGCAGGTCATGCCTGTTTAAAATATGGTTTCAAAAAAATTCTTGCTGTCTCTTCTTGCTTTAACATCAACTTTGTTCTGATGAATTTTTATTTAGAACATGAGAAACCTTTTCTTTATTTTCATTGTCAGCAGCGGTGCATAAATCTCACCCTGCTGTTTATGCAAATTATAATTATGATGATTTTTTCCCTGGTAACACATGCAGCCTTGTACACTCTTTTACCTGATGAATCTTGATGTAACGGTGACATCTTGGAGCAAAGTGGGGTAGATAGAGAGAAGGAAGTTCATGAAAGCCAATTAAAATCAAATTGCATTGGGAAATACAAGAAGAAGGTCCATGGTGTCCATGTTGGGTGGAGCTGGTGTAGAATGAAACCTTGTTCCACTGAGGACATTGCAACCTGAAAGAAAATAAGACAAATATTTTTATAAAGGAGATTATAATTTAAAAATTAAAAAAATAGGTTGTGAAATATGTAGGTAATTGATTATGTATATTTAAAAAGACTTTTAAATAGTCTGAAAAACCAATTGTGCTGACGCCAACCTGAGAGAGGACCAGGATGTAAAGAGGTGCCTGTGGACCAGAGATGTGAGAGGGCAGAGAATGAGAACCCTGCTTCAGTTAGGGCATTGAAATTCTATGAAATACATGAAACTGATGCCAAAAGTGATACGTGCAAAAAAGTTCCCAAGATACTGGTGGGCTTGAATTTCTTGTATATCTCTAAATATTAAAAGATTCTTTAATGCTTAATCTCTTTACACATTTTAATCCAAACTGAAATATATTGCTCAGTTTTCCTGAGTACATGTTAGAAAATTTTAAAAGTGGTGTCACACAAGAATCTAACCTATTTTATTTATTGCAGCCCCGTAGGGTTATCTACATAAATTTAGATGCTTAAATCCAAATTACTGAAAACCTGGCCTCTTTATTTTTTGCCTATGGCTGTGTGCAGGTGTAATTAAAGTCATTTTGATGTCTCATTGCCTAATATAATGTAGGGGCAACATTTGGTGGTTTGCTGTGAATAATTTCACCAAGTGTCTGTGTGTTTAAGGGTAATAAATAAGGGTTTGGGTTGAAGTGTCTTTCAGATCAGGCCTTTAGCTAATTATTAACTTCTTGATTTTGTCTAAATGCCACTGAAATAATTGGAATAAGCAAGAGAAGACATCACCGAGAGGAGAATTTATTACATGCAATATTGCTTTTCTCAGTTGGAAGAAATTCATACACTTTGCAGTTTATTGCAGCTTCTTGGGAAGAGAGAAGCTCCATGGTCTACCTGTGGTTGAGACCCTCTATTCAGGTTGGATTTACTTGCCACGAGCATAAGATTTGCGTGCACGTGGTTGCATTCATGTCTTGCAGACCCTCTTGTCTAGCCAACCTCTGACTTCAACGTAATTTTGCTTTTGGGTTTTATTTTTATGCCTCTCTTAATGATAAAATTAGGATGTTGTACTGAACTACATGGATATGTCATTTCACAGGGTGCTATTTAAATTATCCAGCCTGTTTTCCTTCTTTTTTGGAGCTGAAGCATCCTGGTGCAATTTGAATTACACTCCGAGCCTAAACACCTATCATGACCGTACAAAACTTGAGAGGCGCTATAAAAAGACATTTAGTGCAGAGATAGAAGGTGAAAAACCATCCCTATCACACCTTTAAAAATGCATATTTTTCTTAGCTGTCGGGCATGTTGTTTTAAGTTTATTTATCAACTGAGATGTAGCTTCTGAGAGTGGCTCATGGGTTCTGAATCCAAACCTCTGCTCCAGGCAGTGAAGTTAATTTTCCTGTGGTGACCCTTTGCTTTGAGGGGTCACCTCGAATCCTGTCTTCAGGTTTCAGCTTTGACTCCTCTAACCTCCCTTGTCAGCCTGTGTATTTCTGTGCTGTATATTGCACAGAGTTCTTTGCTGAGATTTATTTTTTCTTTAATTTTTTATTTCCATGATGTGGGTTTACAATAAATGACTTGTGAGAGCGCTCCGCTCTGAGGTCCATTAGTGGAATCAGGCCCTTGCTCCTATCTAATTGCTTCAGATTTTGATCTGAGCCGATAATGAACAAACACCGTTACCAGCCAGCGGTTGTTTGACAGTGAAACAATAACAGCTCAAGGGAAGCTTTATTTATAGGTATTAATAATAAAAAGAAGCGCAAGAAACGGAAATTTAAAGAAGAAGAGTAAAAAAACCTTGCTTGCAATGCAGAATGTATTGGGCTAGGGACTGATTTTGGAGGAGGAATGGGTAAAACTTCCTCGCTAAAGCACCAGAAGACCCACAGCAGGGAAAAGTCCTGCAAGATGAGGAGGTATGGAAACACAATTTGGGATTCCAGCCTCTCTGTTTCCCATGGGAAAATGGCAGTGGATTACTTGTTGCCTTAATAACCAACGGGTGTGATGAGGAGTTGAACAGTTTGGGGTTTTTCTTCCAAAGTGGAGCAATGAGTCTTCAGAAAAAGCTATTAACCCTCCTTAAAACCCTCACATTCAGGAGCTGCTACTGCAGTTACAAATGTTCTTGACGAGTTCCGTAGGGAAATAGAAAGTGGCACAGACCCAAGTTACGTAGGCTCATTGCCCTTAAAAAGAACCAGGTTCCTTCAGAGCTCAGTCGAGATGTGTTGATGGGATGGCTCTGCTACAGGGGGCAGATATATGGAATCTTCCACGAGTTATAATTTTAAGCTCAGCATTTCATGAAGGACCTTCCGTGCTGCATCTCCCTGGTTTTAGCTCGGCGTTGTAGTCTATAAATAAAGTGGTGTCAATACTGAAGTTACCAAGAACGCTTATTTTTCTTAGGTTTTCTGAATGGCAGTGAAGATGAAACTTCTCACCTTGTGACGTGGGGTGGGATTAATCTCACCTGGTTTTGAGTGTCTCTAAGAAAAATGTGTCTATTGGAATAAGTTGCCCTACTCTGTCTCAGTGGAGAGTGGCTCATCCAACCTCCTTTGGGTATCTCCTTAAGCTTGAGTTTATTCACACTGTAGCTGTGGCTGTCCCTCTCTATTTTCTATAAATAGAGCAGGGGGTTGGACTAGATGACCCTTGAAGGTCCCTTCCAACCCAAACCATTCTATGGATTACTATCCCCAACTTCTCATTTCTGCTTCTCTCCCACTGGAGATAACATTCCCTTCCATCCAAACAGGTCCTGTGAAATCACTAAGTGCTAATTATACCATTGCAGTATATAAATGCACGTAACAAGCACTTTATTTCCTTTTTGTATCATTTTAGGGATCTGGCAGTGACTCCTGCACCGAGCAGCTCCCGTCACCAATTACTGGAGCCAACAATAAACATTTCTCTGCTCTCAGATGGAAAGAACATCACCCAAGACCAGAGTTTCCCCTTGCCTAGCCCAGAGAGCCGGTGAGTTCAGTTTCTGAGACAGCAGCTCATCACTGGGTGGAATGAAGGTTAATGCTGCAATGCGCAAGATCTAAAACCATTTCCCAAGCTAATGCGCTTGTCTCATCTGTTACATCAACAGCCTTATTAAACATGTGTCGCTGCAGCATAAAACAAAGTCTTGTCATTCAGAGGAATGGTTTCATTTAGACACCATAATTCATGTACACGGAAAGGGAATTTCAAGAGGTTTCTATCAAGTGGATGTTTGAGAGGAAAAAGATGCTGAAGAAAACTTGGTCTAGGTGTAGAAAAACAGAGCGTGAATGATAAATATGTTTTTTAAGTAAATTTACAAATTCTGCTATCAGAACTAATTCTCTTTTTAACGGATGACTATAGTTACTGTTGAATACCATTTCCAAGGCTCTGGGTGATATCATGACCTTCAAGTTAATATCCATGATAAGAGCAGACCCCATCAGGATACTGTGCTCTGTAGTACATTTACCTCCTCTTATTATCTTCAGCCATTGCTGCTGTGCTTCGGATCTTGTCCAACATCTCTGCTTGGGAGTGGTGAACATGCTCATTTATTTGTACCACAGCTAAACAGGGTCTGAGGTCTGGGAAGGAGACAACTCCAGCCTCCTTTAAAGCTTGTAGAGAGGTAGGGTAGAAGATTTGAAGAGACTACATCGTCTTCAGCCTCAAAGTGAGCTCTGTTTTCCTGACTAGTTCTGCAGGTCTACGTTGCCTCTTACAGATGACTGTGACTCACTCTAAAGGTCTTGTTTCATAAATACATCTGCTGCCAACGAGCCTCCCTGCTGTTGTGGCAAGTGACATTGCAGCTTTTCTATGCAGTATCCTGGATATTTGTTAGTTTTTCCCCCCCCTCTTCTGGACATCTGTTGTAATCCCATGCCCAGATGGGATACACAGCATGACCTAGTGAAGTATAACCCGCCAGATCCACCATCCACGCTAGGAAATAGGTGTGTGCTTGTAGCCACTCACTCTTTGGAACCTACTGGAATGCTCATCTGAAAGCTGCAGCTCAGAACGAGCTGAAGCCTGTGCCATACGGCTGCTGGTAAACTTGAATTTGATAGCAGGTTCAACCCCACGTCCAATATCTTGTTCTCGTCCTTTCCTGCTGTATTTAAACATACCATACCATGTATTTTTCACATCTTTTAAAAATCACTGTTAAATAACCTCCTAAACACACATCAGGCAGCTTTTCACTTAAAGTCAGACTGATGACAAACGCTGAGCATCTTGATAAGATTTCAACCCATTCCCTTTATTCCTCATCCATTAAGCAGAATTCTTAGCTAAACTTACTGTTGAAAAAAATCCCCTCCGTGCTCCATTTATATCCTGGAGAGACTGCCAGTTCCCTCTATGTGATGTACTACCTACTGCTGTAATTACAAGTAGTTAATTAGCATGCTGTAAAAAGGTTAAAACCATAGGCCTCTGCAGATTCATTTGTCCCAAGTATTTGTGCCACGGCGGAGTTTGCTGAAGGGGAACAGAGCGAGCGTACGAGAGAAACCGAGTTTGTAAGAGGTTGCAGGGGGATTATGCATCATCTGTCCTTCCCAGTAAGAAGCAAGCCCTATAACTCAAAATGAGTGTAAAGCTGTGATGAGTTGTAAAGGTCTTACCCTTCGCATATGGGAATAAATATGTCTTTCCGCTCCGCCGCATACGGGTGTTTTGACTTTCGCAGTGTTTTCATTTAGCGCTGTTAATAACACGGTGGAAAAAACAACCGCGAGGAGAGAGAAAAAGGAAAGAAGCAAACTGCTAATCTGATTCATTTTCCGGGCATGCATCGTGGCCCACGGCAAAATTGTATAGAGTCATGTTGTCAAATCTTTTTGCGAGGGTAATATGGAAAGTTGGGAAGGAATTTGCTTATAGGCGTGATTGATGGAAATGTTGTTGTGTAGGTAAATCTGAAATATGGGTGAGAAAAATCCCAGTTTTCTGAAGTACTGGTGTAAAGCCTGTAGTGATTTTGTTTGAATACTGAGGTGGTTTAATATTTTCTTCTTCTTTCTCTCCAATTTTATGCTTCCAACACTTGGAATGGAAGAAAGAGCAAACTAAAAAAAGCCATCAAGGGGTAAGAACATGAATGTATTGCCCTCCAGGCACAGCTAATGAAGGAAGTATTGTTTTCCAAGATCAGAGACTGCAGATTAGTCTGAATCACAGAATCCAAGAATGTCAGGGATTGGAAGGGCCCTGGAAAGCTCATCCAGTGCAATCCCCCCATGGAGCAGGAACACCCAGCTGAGGTTCCACAGGAAGGTGTCCAGGCGGGTTTGAATGTCAGCAGAGAAGGAGACTCCACAACCTCCCTGGGCAGCCTGGGCCAGGCTCTGCCACCCTCACCAGGAAGAAGTTTCTTCTCAAATTTAAGTGGAACCTCCTGTGTTCCAGTTTGTACCCATTTCCCCTTGTCCTATCATTGGCTGTCACCGAGAAGAGCCTGGCTCCATCCTCCTGACACTCACCCTTTCCATATTGATCCCCATGAATGAGTCCCCCCTCAGTCTCCTCTTCTCCAGCTCCAGAGCCCCAGCTCCCTCAGCCTTTCCTCACACGGGAGATGCTCCACTCCCTTCAGCATCTTCGTTGCCCTGCGCTGGACTCTCTCCAGCAGTTCCCTGTCCTTCTGGAACTGAGGGGCCCACTGAGTGGAATCTCACTGAGCAACACTGTGTCCAGGTCCCAATTTTTTTGCATTATTTCTCAAATCTGTCAGTTTCTATTTAATCTTGAGCTGTGGTGGAGACGGCATCATTATTCTTCAGGTCACTAAAACCTGTTGGACTCAAGTCCTGCAGTTGTTCTGCTACTTCAGGTCTACAGATAAAATAGATGATGCTGATGGCATATTAAAGGGTTTGTTTGGACATCTGCCCGTCAACCCACAGTTTTCACCAGGATGCTTTCTAATCCCATCCATTGGCTTCTTTTCATTGCTCAGACCGTAGTCTTCTCCTTGGAGGTAAACTCAACAACCAAATTTTTCCTGATTTCACAAAAGAAAATGCCATGAGAGTTTCCAGGGATTATGATGTTTTTAATTGCTCTGCTGAAGGCTGAACTTCCCACACATGAAAGTGTGGTTTTCTTTTTCCTGAGATTCCATTTGTTTTCACTCATAGATTTAAACAATTTATCATCGCCTTTGGTGAGCAGCAGCCCTTCGGGGCAATATATCAATATATCTTACAACTGTGCTTTAAAGGACTGCTGCGGGCGATGATAAATTCTTTAGGTCTCACTTTTACCAGTAGCGGTGTTTGTAAGGCTATAGAAACAATCTGGTTACAGCAGAACAAGGAGAGGAGCAGAGATGAGGAAGAGTTGGAGTGTTGAAACTCAATTTCTTAACCTGTTATTATACCTTCATTATTTGCAAGTTGGAGGGTGGAGTCAGAACCTCACCTACCGGTGCATTTAACAAGGATCTGTCTCAAATATTTCATTGCACATCCCCACTCCTCCCAAACACAATCAAATAAAAAAGATCCATCAACTGAAAGATTATGACATCATATGCTATAATAGATGTTAGAGTTTGGCAGTCCAGTGCAACCATAATCTAAACTGATTCTATAGCAATCCAGTGCTTTACTCCTCAACTCTTTTCTAATGTATTTCCTATTTCGTGCACACAAAATCCATTTATCTCATTACTCTATAGGGTAATACTGTTGGGTTTTTTTAAGCTTCCTATTTTTCATTTATTTTCCGTGTAGCTGGCAGAGAAATTTTACTAGAGGGAAAACTTTAAAGTCAGGACACATGCCAATAATATAGTTCTCTTCACCTATAATAGTTCTGTCAGGGACGGACTAAAGATGGATTATCCAAACTCATTTTTATAGGTAACCTGGCAGAAACACAAAGGAGAGGTTGGTTCTCAGCTCCTCTGCCTCACCTCTTCCAAATACCTTGGACATCTAGATGGCAGACACCTCATAAACTCTACTTTTCCCACTTGATTTTGATGTTATTCTCATTGAATAGTTTTACAAGAAGCTTCAATTGAATTGTTTCCTGTGACACTTATACTAGAAAAGCCCCTTTACACCCTGCCAAGGGGTACCTAAGTTATTTTGCACAGTTTTCCTTTAAGGAAGGGACAGGTGGGGAGAAAGACAATGAAAAGTTATGTTGAACCCCTTAGGATGCTGGATTTCAACACAGTGCATTCATGCAGTTGCAGCTAGAGATCCCCAGAGGGTTAATTCTAACTACACGATATCTATTTTGAGCCTTTATTTGTAGGCGAATGTGTGATTATGTTCTCTGAAGCAAAAGCAGAACTCGTCAGCCTTTTAGGAACTGGAGGAGATGTTGAAGAGTCCAAGCTGCTGTTTATACTGAGCCTGGCCTTACCCCTCCTAGTAATTTCTTATCCCAGCCACAGTTATGTCTGACACATATTACAGGCAGCTAAGATGAGATTAGGACAAGGGTTAAGCACTTGGGTAGAGCCTTTAGTGTATGTTGAGCATCCTTGGATGCAGCGACCTCAGAAGACGACACAAGCACTCAGTACATGACAGGATATAATATCAGGATATAATATTCCTTTACCTTGAAGACAATGGGAAAATTCTCATAGATTTCCACAGTACGTCTGGTGACAAGATAATTACCTGTTTCTTGCGGGAGTACCACATTGTTTTATCTCATTATTCATGATCTCATTCTTCTTATTGTATGGATTTATGAAAACACCACTGAAATCCTTCCTTTCTATTCCCCAGAACACTCTAATCACAGTATTCTCACAAGCTAAAATGTTCCTTCCAAGAATTACAGGAGGAAATTCTTTTGGCCCTCACCATGGATAAGGTCAGGCTGGATAATCTTTCAACTTCCTCCTACATTCATAAATCTGTGAATCAGTTTCTCTCACCCCGACCAGAACAGTCCTTTCTATATGAAGGAAATGTCTTAAGCATTGCTCCAGATACAGGTTTTGCATTAAATAAGTAGTTATTGATCTTTCCATATCAATCAAGGTCTTTTCCTGACTTTTCTTGAAATAAATTGACAGTATATAGATGGAAATGGAAAGTCCTTATCAGAACAAGCTACAGCATGGTCATTATCATTGTCAGGGTCTCAAGCTTTGGCATTGAGTAGATTTTTTGCAAGAGATTTAACAGCTCAAGGATGTCTTGGGTACTGCTCACTAACAATGGCTACTCATGGGCTGTTTGTCACTTGGCTACTACAGCAACACTTCTTTTTAAGGCAATTCCTATTTTCTTTTGCTCATCAAGAAACATCGTCCACAGTGCTGAGCCACAGATTGGAAAACAAGGAGCTCTGTGTTCTGACCCCAGATCTGAAGCTGATCCACTGTGCGGAATGAACCTCTTTCTTGCATCTGTCTGTGCGATTGATTAATTAAATCAATAAATGAAAATCGAGAGAGGTAGAAGTTGTGTTTGCTAGCGCTAGAAGTTTTGAGAGAATTGTAATGTGTGAAAAAGCTTTGGGTAACTGATGAATGCTGGGATTAATTTCTGGCTTTTGCTTGAGTTGTGTGACTGCAACATCAGCAATGCTGTCAGACCTGGTGCATATGCTGGTTTTCATTGCTGTTTTAAAGCATGCATCATTTCCCCCTCTCAGCTGCAGAGAATCTGGTCCTGCCAGTGGACGATTTATAACCTCAGCTGGTGCATCTGCTGCTGGTGTGTCGGTTTGGACCCCTGTTCCTCGTGCTCGCATCACTGAAGAAGCCAAAGCTGAGCATCAAGATCCAAGACGAGCTGAAAAAGGAGTGGACAGACAGAAAGGTTTGAACCGTATTCCAAAGGGAAAGTTTTACTCGGTCTGCTTATCTTTCTTACTGCGATTTGGAGGAGCAGCTGAGGGACCTGGGGGGTTCAACTGGAGAACAGGAGCTGAGGGGAGACCTTCTGATCTCTGAACTGCCTGAAAGGAGCTTGGAGCCAGGGGGGTCGGGCTCTGCTCCCCAGGAACAAGTGCCAGGAGCAGAGGAAACGGCCTCAAGTTGCACCAGGGGAGGTTGAGGTTGGATGTGGGGAACAATTTCTTCCCCAAAGGGCTGTGGGGCATTGGAACAGGCTGCCCAGGGCAGTGCTGGAGTCACCATCCCTGGAGGGTTGGACAAACAGAGATGAGGTTCTCAGGACATGGGGCACTGCCAGAGTGGGGTTAATGGTTGGACTTGATGATCTTGAAGGTCTTTTCCAACCACAATGATGCTATGATAGTAGCTTTATTTGGGTGACAGGGCAGCTTCTCCTTGCCACGATGTGGCAGAATCATCACAGTGGGAATGCAGCATACTCATGCAGCTTTCTTTCAATGAACTTTCAGGGAAATTAAAAGAGTTGAGTGCTTAGGCTTGAAGTTACTCTTCCACATGCGTGAGGCAGAACAATCAAAGACTACCTGAAGTTATTCCTCTTCCTCCACCCTCCAAAACCCTGTGTTTTCATCTGGAGATACACTTTGTGGTAAATCTTGACTTTTTGTTGAAATTCCTGCAGAGGTCGAACTCCCCAGTGATGATCTTCAGAGAAGACACAGCAAGTCCAAGACTGAATCTTCTCTTGTGCCTCCGCTCATCAACCGGCCCGGCTCCCACTCCAGGCCTGTCCTACCTCCCATCCCATCCGGGCGGATGACGACCAACCCTTGATGGCCACTACCGCCCAAGTCTTCATCTTGATTACGCTGAGTCTTTCCCTCTAACAGGAATACTGATTTTGATATATTTCCCTTCAACAGAGTCTGTCAAATATTATTTCTAAATCCATTGCTGATTAACTCTCCCCCAAAAAATGTTATTTATTTATAACTTTATTAAAAAGTAATTTCTGTACTTCCCAAAGCTAGAAATTATTTCCCCAGGCACTCTCAGCTGGGAAATGGCGTAGAACTTCTCCTAACAGCCACATGACCCTATCTTCCATTAATTTCTCTTCTTCCTCCCTCTCCTATATTATAAATTTAATTGATGTGTGGAAGCATCAGAGCCTCTGATAAGATTGTCTTTATTGCAATACTAGTGAATTATTTTGTGAAATGCTCAAAGTTGGGAGTGAAAACTAGTTCCAAGTCTTTTTTTAATGAAATACGTTTTTTTTGAAGGGATGAGATACAATTCTTAGATTTGCAAGTGTTTTTAAACTACCTAGTAAGGAGTCATCAGAAAGAAATGATTACAGTTATTGAGAACAAGCTGAACCTGTAAGTACTATGTGAAGATTTGTTTTTCTGTATGTGGAGCAGAGCTCTGACAAGTAAATAAAACTCTTGAGCTAACGTTTGTCCTGATTAATTTTCATTACCATCTACTTACAGAACAGGTAGTGGGGCCCCTTTGCTTTTTGAATTACAACGTCGGTCCTTGAAGGTCTTTGTGTGCACAGAAGAAATCACTTGTTGCCACCATGTGGAGTGACGGCCATGGAAGAGCTCTGGTTTATTTCATCGTGCATGCTTGGAATGTTGGTTTTCGTTGTTTAAACAGGATGAACTCAACGAAGCAACCCAGCTCGTGGTAAGTAATGGATTGATTCAGATAGCCTGACCTCGAATTCCAGTGAAGCCTGTAAAACAGCTCAGCCTTTTATTAAGCACTTTCCATATTAGCAGTTGACTGTCTGCCCGCTGAAGAACAACAGCTCTTCCGAGGCACCGGCTTTTTATCATTGATTTTTGGCAGAAGAAAAAGCGAGGCTGATCTGCAACCTGAGTTCAAGAGGAGTTCATGGAGTGAATGGTCTGGGTTGGAAAGGACCAGCTCCCCCAGCTCCCCCCCTGCCATGACAGGGACATCTTCACCAGCTCAGGTTGCTCAGAGCCCCGTCCAGCCTGGCCTGGGATGTCTCCAGGGATGGTTCATCCACCACCTCTCTGGCCAACCTGGGCCAGGCTCTCACCACCCTCAGGGCCAACAATTTCTTCCTCACGTGTACCTGAAGCTGCAATTTCACCCTTAGTGGGGTTTTTTGTTGCCAAAGCAGAGTGAGGTGGGTACCCGACTGCCACCAAATAACTACCTAAACTCCAAATTTCTTCAGCAAACCTCACATGGCTCTTCACAGCCGCTTTTCCTCTGTAAATACCTTTGCAGAAGTTGGCCTGGCTGTCACAGCTGATTGACATGGATGCCGATGAGTGTAACAGTTCTTGCTGGTTTACAGCTGATGGTCGTTTTGAATACGCACAAGGTGACTTGTGGTTCATACACAGCAAGACCAGGGTGATCACACCTCCTTGCTTAAATAGGGAAGGTAATACAGTACAGGTAGTGCAGATAAACCAGTTTTCTCCTGGACAAAACCCCTGCTTAGGCCTTTGCATTGCAGTTGGGGTATATACATACATCTGATGATATCCCCAGTCACATCAGTGTCATCTTCTTTTTGCTTCCATTCCTACCCGGTTCTCCAAGCCAAAACCATTTCCACAATCAGCCCCAGCTCTGCGCTCATCCCTTGGAGCAGTTTTTCCCGTCAGTGTAAAACAGAACAAACCACGACAATCTCTGCCTGAATCGTGCTGATTTTCCTCCGCTTCAAGTCCGCGATCCTGCAAAAGCCCAGTTCATCCTAAGGAACGAGCACAGCGATTCAAACTACTCATATTTACAGGAATAGCCTTAAATATTGAGCTCTCCAGTGCAGAAATTGTGTCTTTAGTTTGATTATACGGAGCTGGGCGTAAAGGTGGAGTATAAATCAGTTACTCTTATTTCCCAGTTGTAAAAAGAAATAATTTGTTCTTCTGTGATCTGGGTATTCGTTCGCTAACTTGCATTTGTATCAGACAATAATGTTGGAAGCGAATCTCCTATTTTGCAATCGTTTTGGGGGCCCCTGAGCTTTCAAATATAACCAAATGTGGTGTGTTGGGTGCAGTTACACACGTTTTCTTGGGAATAAGGACTTTGCGTGGAAGCAGGACATGGGATTTGAAAAACACCAAGGAAAAGATGAATTTGCTGAAGTCAATTCAGCAAAATACTCAGTTTCTTGCCTCCCTAAAGTTTGACTTCTACACCCTCACTCTCTTCCCACTCCCAGCAGACCACAGATTAAATTAATCACCCAATTTACGAGGTGCCCAAAACACCTGCCCTGCCCTTTGCCCCCTACCCCCCAAAGCACGGAACATCTGGCCAAGTCTCAAGGCAGAAATGCCCTTGGATTGCGGAGACGCGTTATTTACATTTCATTTAGCAGATTGTGAAGCTTTGCAGTTCGCCAGTTTTCGTTTAGAGCGTTTATTTTTGGCTGGAAGTACAGAACTTGTAACTCGGTGCCTATATATTTATAGACTGGCAGATAAAAGCAGCGCTGTTTCGGGGAACTCTGTTTTTATTGGCAGGAATTGTGTTTGGATTACAGCAGAGTAACACCTTAAGTTAGTCACAGTCAAACAAGACTCCCAGTCTTTGAATTTTACAGAGGGGAGTATAACAAGCTGTTTAATTTCCCTTTTTGTAAAATTAAACATTCAACGTTCCATAAAATCAGTAACTGGGGTTGCTGCCTTGCGAATGCAAAGGGCTTTACCAGCCGGAGGATGCAGCCGCCTGCTTATCGCACAGGCCGTGTCGTGGCCCTGTGTTACACATCGGGAAATCAGAGAGAAATTCCACTGATTTGTGGTTTTTTTCACAGGAATGGGGTCAGTCCTGCGTCTCTGCTCAAACGCCGGCTCTTTGAGGTGAAGCACAGAGACCGCGCTGATGCACGAGGGTTTTGAGAAGTCACAGAATCCCAGAATGTGAGGGGTTGGAAGGGCCCTGGAAAGCTCATCCAGTGCAATCCCCCCATGGAGCAGGAACACCCAGCTGAGGTTCCACAGGAAGGGGTCCAGGCGGGTTTGAATGTCTGCAGAGAAGGAGACTCCACAACCTCCCTGGGCAGCCTGGGCCAGGCTCTGACACCCTCACCAGGAAGAAGTTTCTTCTCAAATTTAAGTGGAACCTCCTGTGTTCCAGTTTGTACCCATTACCCCTTGTCCTGTCATTGGTTGTCACCGAGAAGAGCCTGGCTCCATCCTCCTGACACTGCCCCTTTCTATATCTGTAACCGTGAATGAGGTCACCCCTCAGTCTCCTCTTCTCCAGCTCCAGAGCCCCAGCTCCCTCAGCCTTTCCTCACACGGGAGATGCTCCACTCCCTTCAGCATCTTTGTTGCCCTGCGCTGGACTCTCTCCAGCAGTTCCCTGTCCTTCTGGAACTGAGGGGCCACAACTGGACACAATATTCCAGGTGTGGTCTCCCCAGGGCAGAGCAGAGGGGCAGGAGAACCTCTCTGACCTACTGACCACCCCCTTCTAACCCACCCCAGGTACCACTGGCTTCCTGGCCACAAGGGCCCAGTGCTGGCTCATGGTCACCCTGCTGTCCCCAGGACCCCCAGGTCCCTTTCCCCTACACTGCTCTCTAATAGGTCACTTTTGATTTTTACATATATATTTTTCAGGATGTTCTGCAAACAGAAGGGGCATAGTTGCCCGTATTGACCAAAGAGCTGTTTATTTCTCTGCAGAGCACGCACATCCATTTCTAAAGATACCTCCCTGAAGCACCACGTCACAGCCCAGCAGGGCCGGCTGCCCCTCCGCCTCCGCCTGCTCCCTCAGGAGCTTGTCTAATGGAATATGCTGCATAATATGCTGCTAATTTGGCAGCTGTCAAAATGAATTACAATATTTTTTTTAACAGAGCTGCCGCTCGGTGTGATTACACCAACTGCCCCTGTTTCTCTTGGTGTTCCTGACTCAAGGGAGAGACAGTGAAGGGCTTAAAGGAGCCTCATAAGGTCTTTTGTTGGTCTCACCCCACACTTCTACAGCGTCGCTTCAACAACCCCAGCCCTGCAAACCGCTTTGTGTCCCCTGTCCGTTTACCAGTTGTTATTTCCAGCTGCGTTTGGAGTCACAAACCTTCTCCCTGGACCCCTCAGTTCCAGAAGGACAGGGAACTGCTGCAGAGAGTCCAGCGCAGGGCAACAAAGATGCTGAAGGGAGTGGAGCATCTCCCGTGTGAGGAAAGGCTGAGGGAGCTGGGGCTCTGGAGCTGGAGAAGAGGAGACTGAGGGGTGACCTCATTCATGTTTACAGGTATAGAAAGGGTGAGTGTCAGGAGGATGGAGCCAGGCTCTTCTCAGTGACAACCAATGACAGGACAAGGGGTAATGGGTTCAAACTGGAACACAAGAGGTTCCACTTAAATTTGAGAAGAAACTTCTTCCTGGTGAGGGTGCCAGAGCCTGGCCCAGGCTGCCCAGGGAGGCTGTGGAGTCTCCTTCTCTGCAGACATTCAAACCCGCCTGGACCCCTTCCTGTGGAACCTCAGCTGGGTGTTCCTGCTCCATGGGGGGATTGCACTGGATGAGCTTTCCAGGGCCCTTCCAACCCCTGACATTCTGGGATTCTGTGATTCCCTGTGGCCCGCGGGGTTGGCGCTCAAGCAGGGGTGCTCAGGACTGCAGAACCCACCGTAGCTCTTGCACTAAATCTTGCTTCTTGACTGTACCCTTTTGGTAACCTGAGCAAAATATTTCAAGCTCCTGAGATATTTTCTTCTCCCTCCTGTAAGGCGGAGGGAGAGGAACCCTTGTAACGACGGGTAAATTTTGTTTTCTTACAGGGAGGAGGAGGCGGCTCCTACATTTTTATCATTCATGCTTTTCCCTGCTCATACCTCAGAGCAAGTAGAAGCATGAAGGTGTAAATCAATGTCCATCATGGAGACATGAAGGCTCCACAGTGAAAAATCCCTCACGTTGAGGTGCCTTCCAAGAGAAGAGATCTCTGGGCACCCACATCTCCATTCCCCCACTTTCCCGGCTGGTAACAGGCCCAGAGTGATTAGTTGCTGCCTGGAGCAGAGCTGGGGTGGCATCTGAGGTCCTCCAGCAGGAAAAGGATGGTTTTCCTTACGTCAGAGACCGTGGGGTTCAAAAGGACTCATAGAAACACAGAATAACAGGTTGGAAGGGACCTCAGGGATCATCTGGTCCAAGCTTTCTTGTCACAAGCCTGGTCTAGACAAGCTGGCCCAGCCTAATCTTAAACATGGCCAGTGTTGGGGAATCCACCACTTCCCTGGGGAGATGATTCCAATGGCTGATTGTTCGCATCAGGAGAAGTTTTCTTCTTGTGTCCGACCAGAAAACTGAGTCTGGCACGATGTTCCCTGCACTAATCCTTCCACTGGTCAACTGTGAGGACCCTGAAGGACCACGCTCCTCTCCTCCCTGTATCTCATATGGCATTTAGTTGACTCCACCTTCCTCCAAGGCAGGGGCACAATGCAGCACCCCCCACCTTGAGTGCCTGTGCTTTGTGTGATTGCAACCCAGCTGACATGATCTAAGGCCATCGGCTGCAAACCCGCACAACCAACAGGACCCAATGGGCCACTGTGTCCTCCAGACTCTGAGGATGGAGATCTACCAACAAGCCTTGGTTGATGGAGGAGGTTGGGGCCTTTCTTCCTGTTCTCAAGGGTTGAAGCAGCTGCTGGGCTCAGGAGGAATTATAGAACAGTTTGGGTTGAAGGGACCTTCAAAGGTCATCCAGTCCCCCCCTGCCATGAGCAGGGACATCTTCACCAGCTCAGGTTGCTCAGAGCCCCGTCCAGCCTGGCCTGGGATGTCTCCAGGGATGGTTCATCCACCACCTCTCTGGCCAACCTGGGCCAGGCTCTCACCACCCTCAGGGCCAACAAATTCTTCCTCATGTCCAGCCTGAATCTCCCTCCTTTAGTTTAAAACCATCACCCCTTGTCCTGTCACATCAGGCCCTGCCAAAAAGTCAGCCAGACTTGCTTCTTTTAGGTCCCTTTGCAATGCCCAGCAGTTCAAGTGTCACCCACTGTCACCTCTGTGTCCTGCTTTGATCTGCATTTTGCTCTCTGAAGAGGGAACCCCCAACCCAGGGGTTATTTCCACCACCCAGGGCCTTTCTGGTGGCCCAAAACAGGGTTGACCCCTCACCTTGGCACGTGTGACCACAGGTGTCTTCCTACCAGAGATGGTGTCACCTGCCTCTTCCCCAACTGGTCCCCAGCACCTCTTGCATGGGTAATGGGGACGGGTGGCTCTAATGATGCTCCTGCTTTGCCTCCTCCCGTTCAAGCTGAAAATGGGGAAATTATTGTCCCCTTACCCCGTGTTGAGATCCTTTGGTCAAGGAAGGGTCAGTGCATCCATCTTCCAGCTGCTCAGGCAGAGAGGGAGGGCGAAGGGTGAAAACCAGCTGGTTGTAGCTATGGAAGTGGAAAAACAATAATAAATACTAAAAATTTCCAGCAAACTTCAGAAAGTTCTCCAAGATGGATGGGTACCAGCAGAGACCTGCGAGCCTGGGCCACATTGGAGGCAAAAAAACCCAAAGGTTCTGTATCCTCCGAGCTCTTCCCCTCCCAAATTTCCCCCATCAACAAATCTCACCTTCTTGGGCTCCAGCTGCTGACTTACGATTGTTATAATGAAAGACACCGAGCAGAAACAAACTGTGTGGCTCCAAGTGATTTATCTTTATCCCTTTCCTGCCCGTCTTGTTTAATTTAGTGGCAGGATCAAGTTTGTGACACCCTGGAAGTGACAAGGATTTCACCACGATTCCCAAAGGAGTTCAAGGCTTTTCCTCCTGCTTGAATGAAAATATCCCGTTTCTCTCCGAGCCGGGCTGCGATGTGCCAGCGGGAGATTGAAAGCGTTAATAAACACCAGCCCGGATTTAATGAAAGGCAAAAAGATTCTGAACAGAAATCTCCGAGCTGATGAAAGTGGAACCCGGCCGATGAGGATTTATTAAACAAAAGGTTGCCAGGATGATTTGTTAAATTAGAATTATATACACTTGCTAACTGCTGGAGAATTAAGGGTGCTGATTAAAGCTCTGAGATGGGGAAGGTTTAAAGGTGCGTTAAACATGATGGTCGCGATTTTAATGGCGCGCTGCTGTTTTTGCGGTGATGGAGATGTCACCGGGATCTGGAAATACAATAATCCATTGATTTCTTGCTATTTGTTTTTTAAACCAGGTCCTACGTGGGAAGCTGGACCACTTGGTTCCGTGTTCATGCTTAAGCACTGACAGCAAGAGGCTTCACTCCCCATTTCAGCCTTTCCTAGGATAACGGCACAAGCGAAGTGTCACTCCGTGCATCAGGGATGCGATTCCCAGAAACCGGGAGCCTAAAACCACTGGTAAGTCGAGCTTAGGGACCTCAAACCTTGATGGTTTCCTTAGTACCAACCGCCTCAAGCTCAAACTGCTGCCCTAAGCTGGGTCCCCCAAGTTCCTGGTTTAGCTGCACTCGCCTTGTCATCCTCCATCAGCTGCCATGAACCAGGACACGTGGGATTTGAAGGAAAACAGCTTCTCTTTCCAACCTTCTCTCATATTAAAGGCAGGAGAAATTATGATGTCTTCATTTCAGAGCCCTGTTAATTTTCCACTCACCATCATGAAAGGAGAAACAAGACCAACCTGTTTTGAAGAGGGTACATATTTATTTTGCTTAAAAAACCAAACCAAACCAACAAAAATACCACCCTAAACTGAGCTGACCAACCCCAAAGTTCTGCAAATCGAGAACACTGATCAAAAAGTACTTTGGCTCACCCACTTTTCCAGCCTCTGCTAAATAAAAATAAGTGCTATTAATATAATCTCTACAGCAAACATTAAAACCAAACAAATCAGTAGCCTGGATACAAATACTGGTTTTGGAAAAACATCTGCACAGGCCTTTCCTCCATCACACAACCAGGCAAAGTCATCTGCTCTCCTACAGCAGGGGAGGTATCGGTGCCACTTCGGTGACACTGTGACAATTATAAATACTCAAAAACACACAGATCACACCGCAAAGCTAAAAAAATCACCAATGACAACAAATAATAACCCAGCGTTGACATCTGGTTTGAGTGAAGACTGAGTACAGCACACGGTTCAAAAAGAGCAACCCAACCCTCCCCAAACCTACTGGCGTCACACAGAAATTGCAATGTGTGATTTCCTCCATTAAAAGAGTGGCCTGGTGAGTAATGTGCAGAACGTCCCACTCGCTCACGCACCAGCTCAGCTCTTGCTTTGCTTAAATCCTCAGCCCAGGTGACAGCAACCACCGCCACAGCGGACCAGGAGTTCCAGCTCCTCTGTTGCAGCCTCATGTCGCACCCGTGTGTTTCAAGCTTTGATGAACCCCAAGATTTACCAAGCGTCTCCGATGTTTCGCGCTGCCTTCCCACACCTCCCTGTCTCAGCTGAAGCTCCGTGAAAATAGCGTTGAAGATAAAGATGAGGGATGAAGGTTTTTGCCTCTCTCTGGGTCCTTCTGGAGCTGGAAGTGAGATCTGATCTGGGGCAGCTGTTGAGAAAACATCTCCCCATCTACAAAACATCCCAAAATACAAGAGGCTCTTCAGGCTCGGGAAAAATCAAAACCAGGAGAGAAAAAAACCCATCGGTACCTCAGGAAGGAGCGAGGCCCCGTCAGCATCGTAGAGACTTTGCTTGGGATGGAGTTTTTTCCACGGTGGCCCGTATGGTGCCGGGTTTTGGATTTGAGGCTAAAACGGTGCTGACACAACACAACACAAACTTTGCAGCGCTTGCACAGCATCAAGGCCTTTCCCTTTTTTCCCCACGCTGCCCCCCATGGGTGGGCAAGAAGCTGGGAGGGGGCACAGCCCGGACAACTGATGCAGATAAAAACCAGCAATAAAAACAGAGACTAAGGGTTTCTTTGGGGAAGGTGGGACTGGCTGGGCGTAGCTCTGATGGTGGGAGGTGTTGCATGGTTGCCTTTGCATCACTTGTGGGTTGTTTTCTTCTTTCTATTGCTTATCAAACCATCTTTACTCACATTATTCCTTGGTTTTGCTCTTCCTATCCCTCTTCTTGATGCGGGGCACAGATGGTGCGTCGTGGCCGGTCGGGTTTAACCCACCACAAGTGCAGGTTTAAACATTGGAGGGGTCATAAATACTGAGGCTGGAAGCTGTCGGGATGCCATGCGGAGGAATAACGGAATATAGTCCTTACTTGGCCCAGCTGGATGGGAATCAGGTTGACGTTGCTGGATGTGTTAACTGTCATGGCTGAGCAGGGACAGTGTCACGGTGATGGGAATAAAGTGCTCCAGGAAAACCGGTGCTGCTGCTCCAAGTGTGTTATTATAACCCTCACTCTGCCCAACATTGAGCAGCTCCTAGAAGAGCTGTGGTGGATCCTCACATCACCTGCGCAATGGGGACAGACACCCAAAGCTCCTGAAGGCCACTCCTGTCCCAGCTGAGCGGTGACACCAAGGGACAACGGTCCTGCACCAGGTGGATGCTGCTATAATATACAGAAAAGCTGCGAGCGAAGCTGATGCCCAAGAGGTGGGAGAAGAAAAGGGAAGAACTGGGTGAAGGGACAGTAAAACCAGCTCACTCCCCCCAGAAGCAGAAATAAGCTCAGCTTTACTGGCCTTTCTTAAGTTTCTTGGCATCACATGAACCCTGAGGTTGGGCTGGATGCGAGGGCACCGCAGGCGCGCTGGGGGCTCAGCACAGATGGTTGCAGCTGACTGCTGGTAACAAAGCCCACGGAACACGCGTGTAATGAGGGAAAAAGCAGGAAACAACCAAAAAGCGACCTGCCCTGAGGACACAACCACAGCAGGAGGAACCCGCAACACCCTGAAGCATCAGGGCAACATCTGAGCACTCAGCGAAGCCTCAGCAGCACGTCACCGTCTCCCTGAGAAAGCTGTGAAGGTGACACAGCGACACTTGCTGTCCCCCTTAGCATCACCCCTTTTTGGTTTCCTCAGACTCCCAACTAGACCCTGCTACTCATGGTGGGGACGCGGTGGCTTTGGAATCAGCCCCCTGCACCATTTCCCAGTGGAGGATCTACTGGGCAGACTGGAACCTTTAGAGAAGGTGGGAGCTACAGGCAAGTCCAGTGTCCTCCTAGAAAGGTATCACACAACAAGGACTGGGGTTAAGAGCCAGGCCTGACATTTCCAGGGTAGCTAAAAATCTGCTGCACAAACAGCAGCTCCCGGGGGCTCAGTCATCTGCTACAGTCACCAGGACACGAAAGGACGGCATCAAACAGGCTCAGGGTCCAGCTCATCAAAGCCAGGAGGAGTGGACAACAGCACCACAACTAAGTTGGGCTCCTAACAGCACTGGGTCAGCTTTTACATTACTTAAAAAACGCTATTCAAACAAAAAAAACCCCAAAAACAACAGGGGGAGAGGCTGGAAGCAAAAGGGGTTGCATAAAAAAAATGCAGCCTTGCATAAGAGTAACCGTATCGTCTCTCCATGATCCGTTTTGGGCAGGTTCCCAGAGGAGGGTCCACGTTTCCCCAGGAGTTTGGCACAGCCAACACCTCCCCCATGTTATAAAAACAACCCCTCTCTGGGGGATTCCTGCTGCTCTGCTCTATAAAACAATAAAAAGGTCCCTGCAGAGTGTCCCCGGTTGTTACTCCTCCTTCGGCCTCTTCCTCCAGCGGGCCAGGAAGGGCCCGAGGCTGTTCCACACCTCCGTGTACATGAGGGTCCCCACGAAGACAAAGGCGGTGCCCAGCCAGTGCCAGCCCGTGAAGGGGTTGCGGAAGTAGAGGATGGAGAAGATGAGGCTGACGAACTTGCGCAACGTCACCACCAGCGTGACGGTGAGGGACGTGCACTCCGTGGTGAGGATGAAGACGCCTCGGATGCAGACGTATCTGGGTGGGCAGATGTAAGGGCAACACTGGGGCTGATGAGGGAGGCGGCCAAGAGGCCACCAGCATCCTGGCTGGGACCAGCACTGGTGTGGCCAGCAGGCCCAGGGCAGTGACCGTCCCTGTGCTGGGACCTGGGGAGGCCAAACCGCCAATCCTGGGGGCAGTTTTGGGCCCTTCATACCAAGAAAGGCCTTGAGGTGCTGGAGCGAGTTGAGAGAAGGGAATGGAGCTGGTGAGGGGCTGGAGCACAAGTGTGATGGGAGCGGCTGAGGGACCTGGGGGGTTCAGCTGGAGAACAGGAGCTGAGGGGAGACCTTCTGATCTCTGAACTGCCTGAAAGGAGCTTGGAGCCAGGGGGTCGGGCTCTGCTCCCCAGGAACAAGCGCCAGGAGCAGAGGAAACGGCCTCAAGTTGCGCCAGGGGAGGTTGAGGTTGGATGTGGGAACAATTTCTTCCCCAAAGGGCTGTGGGGCATTGGAACAGGCTGCCCAGGGCAGTGCTGGAGTCACCATCCCTGGAGGGGTTGAACAGATGGAGATGAGGTTCTCAGGGACAGGGGGCAGTGCCAGGGATGGGTTATGGTTGGACTCGATGATCTTAAAGGTCTTTTCCAACCTAGACAATTCTGTGATTCTGTGACACTTCGGGAATGCAAAGGCCTGGGCTATGCACAGCCCCACCTTGCTCACAGAGGGAATAAAATACCCTTCTCCTCACATCAGCTTTTCTACAGCTGTGAACAGCCTCACTCCACACGTCAGGGACACCCCAGATTTCCCAGACTCCCCATAACCCTGCTCTGGAACAGCAAAACTCCCCCATCAGAGCAGCTGGGGCTGATGTATTGTCACAAGGTTAATGGCGTGCGGGTTTTACAGCTCCTGCCATGGAGCCAAGGGAAGCTAACATCACATTTCTGCATCTATACCCAGCAGAAGCCCCATTTGAGGAACATGGGAAAAGCAGATTAAACAAAGGGTTTCATGGAGGAGCATGAGCAGCAATAGGGCTCAGGCCTCTCTCAACACTGGGAGCAAAATGGTAAGAGGGCCTTGGACTGAAGGGTCCCTTTTTTGAGGGCATCTCGGCTTCATCAGACTTTCAGAGGTGTCCTCACTGCCTGGAAGGGTCCACACACTGATATATTAGACATAACTTCTGATCTGTTCCTTCTACCTAGAGCTGCCTAGTAAAACTGCCGTGTATTTGTACCCATCAGCCTGTCCCCGGGGAGGTGGTGGCAGATTGGAAATAACAAAAGCCCCAGGATCAATTCCACTCTGTGTTTTCCAAGAGGTGGTGACGAGGTGGTTCAGCCACCCTGGAAAGATTTGTCAGACCCGAGTTAAATTTCACTCCCTATTTTCCAAAAGTTACACTAAACTCAACTCCTAAACACAGGGAAGACTCGTGGAATTTGCTACCCCCACCCCATTCCTCCTCTCCCACCCCATTCCCATCTCTGCAGCGCATCTTACGCTGAGATTTGGAAGGATACTGAGTGACGACGTTCATGAGGAGGTAGAACCACATGATTGGCAGCGTCAGCCCGATCACTGGGACCTGGAACGGCTCTGTGGGGAGAAGATGGAGCAAAGTCACCACCCTGGCAAGGAGAAGCGTCTCTCTCCTGTCCAGGACTGACCACCATCCGCGACACGCTGCAGCTTCAGGATTTTGCCCCAAATGGAGGGTTATTATGTTCTTACTGTAGTAAATTACAACTAGAGGAGAGTTGTGAAGATGTTACTGCTTGGACTTGCATAGGAAAGAAAGGAAGATGGAAGAAGAAGGCGGCTAAGGAAAAATACATTAAAAGAAAAGCTGTGTCTTGTTTTCTTGTGTCAGGGCCATCCTGTTAAAACTGGATGAATCACCTGTGTGGCTCTGAGAAGCACAGCAAAGCCTGCGTAGCACCAGCAAAACAAAAGCCAACGGGTCCTTGTTTATACCTTTGGTTGAGTATTTGGTCCTGTTACTCCCATTTTTGAACTACCACAGGGTCACCTCCTGCTTTCCTCGAGACGTGGTGCGGTAGGCTAGAAATATTTTGCAATTATATCAATGAACAGGTTAAAATGATCTACACATGGAAAGAAGCCCTATCCAGAGGGGATTAGAGAACCAGCAAATCTGTTCAGCAAAGGTCCTTTCAGTTTTGTAAGACAGAGGATACAGGAAGGCTGCTGGCACTGAAAAGCCTGGTGAATTTTACTATTAAATAAAGATGTATAGCTCGAGATGGATGGATAAGCAAGCTGGCTGGGCCCAACAGGTGTAAGCGTGTGCATTAGTGAGAAGCTTGGGCTTTAATTACAGGCATCCAAACAGTAACTCGTGGATTTGCAAGCTGCTGTGGCACCAGCTGAATGCCCAGCTGCCCACAGCCAGGCTCCCGACGGTCACCATGTCCTCCAGATAGTGCGAGGTTTATTTTGGCTTTTGGCTTTCTACCAAGCCTGGACATTCAAAGGGCTTGAATATCCCCAGATGACAGTCTGATGTGCACAACTGATGGTCTGAAAGCTCCCTACAGCACCGTGCTGGGCACTGGGGAGGCCAAACTGCCAATCCTGGGGGCAGTTCTGGGCCCCTCACGCCAAGAAAGGCCTTGAGGTGCTGGAGCGAGTGGAGAGAAGGGAACGGAGCTGGTGAGGGGCTGGAGCACAAGTGTGATGGGAGCGGCTGAGGGACCTGGGGGGTTCAGCTGGAGAACAGGAGCTGAGGGGAGACCTTCTGATCTCTGAACTGCCTGAAAGGAGCTTGGAGCCAGGGGGGTCGGGCTCTGCTCCCCAGGAACAAGCGCCAGGAGCAGAGGAAACGGCCTCAAGTTGTGCCAGGGGAGGGTGAGGTTGGATGTGGGGAACAATTTCTTCCCCAAGGGGCTGTGGGGCATTGGAACAGGCTGCCCAGGGCAGTGCTGGAGTCACCATCCCTGGAGGGGTTGAACAGATGTGGAGATGAGGTTCTCAGGGACATGGGGTAGTGCCAGGGATGGGTTAACAGTTGAACTCGATGATCTTGAGGGTCTCTTCCAACCAAAATGATTCTACAATTCTGTTTTCCAGAGCACAGAACAGATGAGAACAAGGATCCATCTATGCAACACTTACCGGACTGGCTGAAGAGGACTGCGTGGTGGTAGATGTTCGGGGCAAGAAGGAGAAAACCAGGGAGTGGTAACGCGTGCTGGAAAGAAAAGTAAAGACACGATGTTAACTAGAGGTTCTATCTGCCCGGTAAAAGCAACAGAAAAGACACAGCGACTTACATTGTAAAAAAGGGCCTCTTTGGAGTGCTTCCCAAACTGCTTGTACAGCATCTCCTGGAAAATCCCCATCCTGGCAGACATGAGGAGGGCGAAGGTGAGTGCGGCAATACCTGGAACAGAAGCGCAGCCTTGCAACACTGCCCAAGCGTGGCATAGCTCGAGTTGAGCAGCCTGGAGACTCCCATAATTTGGTTTTCAGTGAAAAAAAAAATTTAAAAAAATGAGTCAAAACATCCAGACTTGATAAGAAAACTGATAATGGTCTTGGGGACACAGGTATCTTATTACAAGGGCTGAGATGCCAGGAGATTTCTGAAAAGAATACCCCTTAAAAAGAGATGCAGCCCCAAGAAGATACCTGGAATCTCTGTCTGTCACTACGCCACTGCCTTGCAGACACCCCTCAGGTGCCGTATTTAACTTGTAGGCCAAAATAAGGGCATTTCCTCACACAACGCTGCTAACAAGTGCCACAAACCCCCCCCATTCTTCGCAAATCAACATCCACCAGATGTTAATTAAACCTCAGCACAGGGGCTCCCACCGCACTCTGCTTCGCACAACCCGCATGGTCAAGGCCATGAGGGAGCAGAAGTCTTGCCAGTGTCCCAGCAAGGCCGGCTGGAGATGTGACACTCACCCAGCAGCCACCACAAGAAAACCTGGAGTCCGTCCTCTTCGTTTAAGCCGGAGTCAGATGCCTGGTGGAGGGAGACACGACACAGTCACCACGAGCTACTCTGTCCCTGAGACTCACTCCGGCCTCCCTTTGCCTCAAACAGTCGCTTCTTTGGCTGAAAAGAGGTGGTGGCAACTACGGCTGCGCTTTGCTTTTCGCTCTGCTTCAGGGAACGCACCAGATTCCAGCAAAGATTATAAGTGTCTGATCAAGAAAGGAGTTTTTCTGAAAGAAATGGCCTGGTTTGGCCAGAGACCAAACTCTTCAACCACAAAAATAAGCAGTTAATTATTACTTTAATTAAAATAATTAGAAAGCTCCCACTGGCAGGCTCCTCCATCCCCATCTCGGAGGTGGGTGTGCAGGAAAGAACAAGCGCTCTGGTCAAGCCCCAGTCAGGTACTAAAACCAGGGTGCTGGTTTGCAGTCAAGACATAGGAGGAAAACAGGCCTGTAGATGCCATTAGCTGAAGGTAAAACTCGAGGTAGCATGACCTGGTTCAACTCCCTTTCACTGTGGTTTAGGGCAAATTAGATTACTTGTCTTTGACACAACTCTGTGTACCATATCGAAGAGTTTATCTGAATTAATCCAGAGCAAGGCTGCAGAGCACAGACCTTCTTCAAACACCCTGAGAGTATAAACAACGATTAAATGATGGGGGACTTAGAGGTTTGACAGCCGTTTCATTTCCAATCTCTCAGAGCTGGATTAAGTGCTACCAATTTTCACTTGATACCATTTTAGGTCATTTTACTGTCTTCAGTTGACAAGATCAGGCTGTGGGTGCTGACCCAGGAAAAACCCAAACTGGTGTTACATGTGGATTTTCTTCACTCCCTCCCATTCTCCAAATACATGCACTTTATTTCAAGGGTCACAGAAAGTCATGTTGGATGACAATAGATCTGGAAAAATCTAGCCTGAAAGCCAACAAGTTCTTCTGGGATAAAAAGAGGGAAGATTTAAGATGGCTGAGTTTTGTTTAAGATTCACATGGCAAAAAAACAATGGGATATGCTCAGCAAAAAGCAACCTGAACAACACAGGATAAATAAGTTAAACCATGTGCACGTGTGTGCATCCCTTCTCTCCAAGCCACAGGAGAATGGGGGCAAGAACAAGAGCTCTCAGGGAGCAGATCTAGAGCCAGGAGACATCTTGTTTCTTCATTAATAAGTCAAGCAAAGGGAATTACTGATGAAGGTGCTGACAGCAGCTCCTCCTGTCAAGAAGGTTCACAGCTCTGACCTCAGGCCCTTTCCAATCCTTACCACTTGCTTTGCAGACATGAAAGTGCAGGTGAAGATCCCCAGGGACACCAGGGCGATGGATGTGTATTTAGATACACTGTACCTGCAAGGCAGAGAAGAGAGATGTCAGTGGCCCAGCCCAGCCTTGTGTTGTTCGTCTGCCTCTCTCTTGCATTGCGTTTTGCTCCGTTACACCAGCGTGAACTTGGGATACTGGACACGTAGCCACTACCTAACACTGGACACCAGTACAGGTTGCGGCTGACCTGCTGGAAAGCAGCTCTGCAGAGAAGGACTTGGGAGTTCTGGTCAACAACAGATTGACCACGAGTCACCAATGTGCACTTGTGGTCAAGAAGGTCAATGGTACCTGGGGTGTGTTAGGAAAAGTGTGACCAGCAGGTCAGGGAGGTTGTTCCTCCCCCGCTGCTCTGCCCTGGGGAGGCCACATCTGGAGTTGTGTGTCCAGCTCTGGGCTCCCCAGTTTAAGAAGGACAAGGAATTACTGTAGGAGTCCAGCAGCGGGACACAAAGATGCTGAGGGGTCTGGAGCATCTTTGTGATGAGGAGAGACTGAGAGAGCTGGGGCTGTTGAGCTGAAGAAGAGAAGCTGAGAGGGGATCTCATCAATGGTTATAAATATCTCCAGGGTGGGTGTCAGAGGATGGACCAGACTCTGTTCAGTGGTGCCCAGTGACAGGATGAGGGGCAACGGGCACAGATTGAAGCACAGGAGGGTCCATCTGAACATGAGGAGAAACTTCTTTCCTTTGAGGTGCCAGAGCCTGGCCCAGGCTGCCCAGAGAGGTTGTGGAGTCTCCTTCTCTGAGACATTCAAACCCGCCTGGACACCTTCCTGTGTGATCTGCTCTGGTGACCCTGCGTTAGCAGGTGGGTTGGACTGGATGATCTCCAGAGGTCCCTTCCAACCTCAACCAGTCTGTGATTCTGTTACATTGCTAGGAGGGAAGGCCAACTTGCTCCAACTGCAACAAAAAAGCATTTAGACCAAGATCGCCTTGCCTGTGGCAAAGAATCCCTCTCAGATCAAAGCCAGCATGGATCTCTCTGAATAGCGATGGAGTGGCAGGGGACGTGCCCACACTGGTACAGCAGCCAGACAGACCCCAAGCAACTGGGGACCATCCTGTCCCATTGTCTTTGCCCACTGGGGTGGGTTGAGCCCATCCAGCAGCCAAGCACCAACACGGCTGCTCGTTCATTCCTCCAACCTCATGGGATGGGGGAGAGAGGGAGAAACTCATGGGTTGAGCTGAAGAGTTTAATAGGCGAGGAGCAGGGGTGGAAAACAACAAAAACAATGCAAAAGCAATCATTTATCAACTCCCATAAGCATGGCCCATCCCTGGAGACATCCCAGGCCAGGTTGGACGGGGCTCTGGACAACCTGATCTGGGTGAAGGTGTCCCTGCTCATGGCAGGGGTGGCACTGGATGAGCTTGGAAGGTCCCTTCAACCCAAACTATTCTGTGGTCATCCTGGAAGCCAACTCCCCCCAACCCTCTTCTTCCTGTACAGTGGTTTCTATTGCAGCACACAGAATCACAGAATCATTTTGGTTGGAAGAGAACCTTAAGATCATCAAGTCCAACCATACCCTAACTCTAGCACTAAACCATGTCCCTAAGAGCCTCGTTTATACATCTTTTAAACACCTCCAGGGATGGTGACTCCACCACCACCCTGGGCAGCCTGTTCCAGTGCTTCACAACCCTTCCCATGAAAAAATGTTTCCTAATATCCCATCTGAACCTTCCCTGTCGCAACTTGAGGCCATTTCCTCTTGTCCTATCACTTACTACTTGGGAGAAGAGACCAACACCCTCCATGCTCCAAGCTCCTTTCAGGCAGTTCAGAGATCAGAAGGTCTCCCCTCAGCTCCTGTTCTCCAGCTGAACCCCCCAGGTCCCTCAGCTGTCCTGGCTACATCCCTTCCCAGTTTCTTGTCCACCCCCAGTCTACTTGCAGGCAGAGTGGGAAAAAGAGAAAGCCTTGACACCGTGTAAGCGTTTTTCAGCAACAGCCAAAACATCAGCATGTTGTCAACACTGTTTCAGCCACAAATGCAAAACATGACACCGTATGGGCTGCTATGAAGAAAATTAACTCCATCCCAGCCAGACCCAGTACACCTATCCATCAGGAGTGGTACCGGCCTCACACAAGTAAGAGGAAATAAAAGAGCTCACACAGAGGGTTGCAGCCGTATGTAAAAGCTCTTTTCAGTCCATATTTGCCTTAAATGAGGGAGTGAGAAGTGGTGGAAATGAAGAAGAGGGAACTATTCCGACCTCCAGTCCAGGCACACCTCTGTGCTCCCTTTTCCTCATCAGTGAAACAAGAAAGTTAAACAGGAACAGTAACACCAGTCAGGATTAAGTCAATGGCAAAGCAATCTCTGATAATATAAAAAAAAAGAGGCTTGTGATTTACCTCTTCTTCAAAATGATGACACCTAGAGCCATGCTTGCTATGAGAGAGCCCTGGGAAAGAAAAGAGAGGGGGAGAAAAACAAAACAGGTCAGCATGACAAAATTCTCCAGACTGGGTTTCCTGCTGCAGAGAAACACCAAAACCTCAATACAACTAATGCCAAAACACCAATGGAAATGCCAGAACAGTGTCAGGGAGACAGAGGGTGGGGAGAGTGTCACTAGAAGCGGAGAAGTTGAGCTGGGTGGTTTGGGAACAAGGATGCTGGGGCAAACAGGCTACTAGGATCTTCTGGCCAGTGGGCCTCCCCCTTTTTTGGCCCAGTGGTGACACCCGGTGTGTGCTGCAGCCCAGAATGTGGCCAAATCACTGTGGTTTTAATTGGGAACAGGAGTATGGCTCCATGGATCGGCTGCAGCACAAGAACCAGCCCTCGTGGTTAATGTGGGACGGGGCTCCTGGAGTGATCTGGTTTTCTTCCTTTTAACCTCTCCTGACTTCAGGTATCTCAACCCAATGCTGTGTTGTGGGAGAACGGATCTGCCCAGCAGATTTTGTTATCTCCGTCTGGCCAGCAATTCCGACCATTCAGGGCTGACAAACAGAGTCTGAGTTTCATTTTATCATCGTTACCTCCCTCCCGCCTTTGGAAATACGGAGCCTGTTTGAGTCTCCGTTTCCTCATCTTTTCGGGGACATTAAGTTGACATTTCATGGTCAACAATGTGAAAGTGAGAACTGGAGCTTAGTATTTCCATGGGGTTTTGGTGCCCTCAGGGTGGCAGAACACACACAGCAGGGATGGTGCTTGCGCAGATGATGGAAAGAGACGTCACGGAAAAGGATGGTCTGATGGAACTCACCGATCTGAAGATCATATGCAGCGGCATGGCGATATTTAAGTTCAGGGCATAGTTATTCACCACACTGACAGTGAAGAACATGGCCACCATGATGAAATAGTACCTGAAACACACAAAAAACAGCAGATAGCTGTGTGTGTACCTCCCTGGGATGCGGGGGGACACCTTGGGAATAGAATATAGGTTGCGAGGAAATGTCTGGAGCTGAGCAGGAGCCCATGTACTCTTGGGTCTGTGACAAGGACTAACATGGAGATCAATCCAGTTTGGCTGTAGCAGGGAAGTCCTTAGAATAGGATGCAGGTCGAGCTGCACTGGCTCAGCTTGTGCTGATCCCAGAAGCAAAAGGGAACTGAGGAGAGCCCAGCTGAGATCTTTTAGTATCGACTTTGTCCAGACCCCTCTTTCCTAAGGTCTGTGGCATAAGATAAGGTTTGATTCAAGGGGATTCAATTTCTGCCAGCAGGCATTGCTCCTGTTTCTTGGACAGGAAAGTATCTGATGGCAATCTCCTATTAAGAACTCTCGCTAAACGAGGAGTTCATATTTTCATCAGGCACGACAGGTTCTCGAGGCTTCGCAAATGCTGCAGGATGGATGGGATACGGACAGGATAAACAAGCCTTTTTATTAAATACTTCTTGAGATATTAGATAGCCAGTCTATTTGTGCCTAGCAAAAGTGTTTCAGATCAACTGTACCTTATTGGTATGGCCGGCTTCTTCCTCCCAAAGTTGGCCTCGAAGATAAAGCCTTCCACGGCAATAAACAGGAACTGGGAGAATGTCACTATGTTCCCACATCCTGGAAACTGCCTGCAGGCATGGAAAATAAAGACAAGTGTAAGAACAACGCCACAGAGGACAAACATTGCATTGGGCTCCAATGAAAAGATGCTAACAGCTCATAATCCCAGACTGAGCATCAGCCTGGAGGGGCTTTATCACTTTATTTGTGCAGGTTCTCACGTCGCTTTTGTGAAACACTTCCCTGCAGGTATTTATTCACCTGTACTTGTAGATACATGTGCAGCAACCCCTTCCTCAAACACTTCCAACCCCCTCATGGGGCAGGCAGTGAATTGGGGCAGGCAGTGAAAGGGGCAATTGATCGCATCTCATGGGTCTGTAAAACATCCCACCAGGGTGCAGGATCTGCAAGAGCAACGTCAAACACCAACAGGACGACGCAGGAGCTGGATCTCCCTCTTTCTCATGGGAAAGTGGTTCTGATAGGGATCTCTCCCTGCTGACAAGCTGCTGTTAGAGGCGGCAAAACGATGAGTCCACCCGGGAGGAAGGCAGCAGGATTCCAACAGCTCTTATTTCCACTGCATGAGGTCCAAGGTCCAGTTCATGTCATAGAACCATAGAATCTTTGAATCATTTTGGTTGGAAAAGACCCTCAAGGTCATCAAGTCCAACCATAACCCAACTCTAGCACTAAACCACGTCCTTAAGAACCTCGTGTAAATGCCTTTTAAACCCTTCCAGGGATGGTGACTCCATCGCTTCCCTGGGCAGCCTCTTCCAATGCCCGACAACCCTTTCCGGGAAGAATTTTTTCCTAATATCCACAGAGCAAGGTGTAGCATCCATGGTTCTGCTCATCCCTCATCCCCAGAACGTGTGCACACGAGCTCAAACATGCTTTCAATTTCTCCAGCAAGCTTTAGCTCTCTGCTCTCCTGCTTTTGCTGGATGCCTAGAGGTTGGCTGTAGGTTCAAGAAGGAACCTACAACAGCTCATCATGGGAGCCCAAAAAGCTCATGGTGTTAAATGCCATGTGATAATCTGGGAGTTTGCTCACGTGACACATGCTTTGTGTCGAGGTTTTCAACTCCACAAGGTATCAAAAGCCACAAAAACAGTGTCTGACCTCAAAAAAAAAGAGACCCTCTTAGCTGAGCATCTTTGTCCTCCCATAGAGGCCCAAGCAGGGCAGTTATCACCACCTTTGCAGCTGGAACAACACCAGCTCTGAGCAAATCAACCTTGTGTGCTTATTCTGAGGGAAGAGGAATTACACCCAAGGTAACAGCCTGACATTAAACAAACACTCCCTGCATGCGGCTCACCCGTTCCTGCTGCAGCCTCTGCCCCCTTCCTAAGAAGCTTACAGGGAGCAGGAGAGGACATCTTGGGAGGCACAGAGGCAGCTGCAGGCTCAGAGGAGGCCGTGACGGGTCAGATAATCAGAGAGCTCGCTGTTAGTTGCAGCAAGAGACAGGGGAATTTCAGCAAATACTTCCCCTTTCTCTGGTGCAAGATAGAAACTGAGACCAAGGACTCGACGGAGTCCTGATCCCCGTCCTGCTGCACAAGCACGCAGCTTGCTCACCAACAAGTAGGTAGAGGCTGAGTCTAGACATGGTTTTGCAAGCTGAGAGAACAGGAATAACCAAACTGTTACCGGGTAGCAGAGCCAAAGGCCTGGTGTCCTCCAAAATCTCCTCTGTCACTTCCCTAGACTTCCCAGAAGCAGCAGTGCTGTGGTTAAGGCAGAGCTGGCACGTGGTTGCCACCAAACAGCACCTAGAAAGGCCACTTTGGCCCAGCGTTTTCCATTGGGAGGAACTGCCCTGAGCCTCTCTTCTCTACCCACCTGCCCATTCGCACATTTTTCAGAGCTTAACTGTCCATGAGACGTCAATCCCTGCTGTGTGATGCGGTTAAGAGGCTGAGGGGAGACCTTCTGATCTCTGAACTGCCTGAAAGGAGCTTGGAGTCAGGGGGGGGTCGGGCTCTGCTCCCCAGGAACAAGCGCCAGGAGCAGAGGAAACGGCCTCAAGTTGCACCAGGGGAGGTTGAGGTTGGATGTGGGGACCAATTTCTTCCCCAAAGGGCTGTGGGGCATTGGAACAGGCTGCCCAGGGCAGTGCTGGAGTCACCATCCCTGGAGGGTGGGACAGACGGACATGAGGTTCTCAGGGACACGGGGTAGTGACAGTGTTGGGTTAATGGTTAGACTCGATCTTAAAGGTTTTTTCCAACCAAAACGATTCTTTTGTTACTCGTGGGAATAGAAACTGAACCGGAGGCAGAGGCCGGGCTGCAGGACTGTAAAACTTATCTCTGCAGGGAATGCAAAGCAAGTGTAAACTCAGAAAAACCAAGGCTGTTTCCATGCGCTCGGCTTTGTTTCCTCACATTTCACAGATCCCTGCATTCAGTCGCTGTACATATGACCTCGCATTATCGGTAAAGTGTTGACACAGGGTTATGTGTTAACAGATAATAAAAAGACAAACAAAAAAAACCCCAAAGCCCAGGCTGTATCTGCCCATATCTTTGTCTCACAATCCTAACACAGCGATAAACCTATAAGAAGTGACAAGAAGACTGGATATATCCCCGTTTGCACCATACAGGGAATAAACCCATCGATAGCGACCACAAAGAGCTTCAAAAGTTCCCAAAGAAGGCACCTCACAAGAACATGGCTTCAGAAGGTGATTCCTTCTGGTATTCAGACAGGGGCTTCTTTAACTTGCTCTTGAAAAACCTCCAACGAGGAGCTTCCCTGCTCTCACTCTAACAAACCCTCTTCAGTACAGTGAGATGGAGCAAACCTGGGATTTTGGCCTGCTTGACATCCCTTTCACGACAATTTAAGCCCCTTATTTCTTGTTCTGCCTCCAGAGCCCGGCAGAAAAATTTATCTCCTCTTGTCTGCAGCCATTCTCCACGTGTTTAAAGTCTTTTGTCTGTCCTCGGGCACCTCTAGACTAAACAGTTCTCGTTCCTTTACTCTTTCCTCATAAATCCTGAGCAAATTGCTTCCAATCACCCTTGTTATTCCTCACTAGACTGCCGGTCTGGCCACTTCCCTTTCCTGTGACCCTGCTCAAGGACTTTGCTTGTTACGGGAAAATTCATCTTCAAGAGTGACTTTTTTCCCCTCTAGACAACACCATGATCCAAAGAAATAACCAGTTTTACCCCAATTTAGGGACTAAAGTTGAACAGGCCAAGAGAGGGGCACAGAAACTGAGTTCTCAGGAACAGGAGGATTTCTAAAACGAATGAGAGGTGATGCTTGTGTCCAAAAAGCAGCTTTTCTTAGATATCTGCAACTGGACTTCTAGGATTTGCTGCTCAAAATCCCTTCTGGGGTTTCGACACCTCTGTTTTGAGTAGGGCCAAATGGCTCACTTTTGGTTTAAAGTCTGGCTGGTGTGTCTTGCAAGCATCTTGCAAGGGAGCGCAAGAAGTCAAATCCAAAGCTTTCTTTACCTCGAAAAGGCCCATTTCTTCTCCCTCGCTGATGCTGCAGCACAAGCCAGGCAGGAAAAGCAGAGATTAGAGCAATCCCTGAGAGGAAAGAACTTGGCACACAAGGTTTCTTCCTCCAGGAACTGCTTCTTGATTTATCCAGTGATTGCTAAATGATCCTGCAACCCTGTGTTAAGGTATCTGTGTCCTGGTCTCCCAATTTGAAGCAAATATCCCCACTGCTGGCTGACAGAGTCAGGCTCTCCTTTGCACTGCCTTTTTCTCTTCACCATCTGATGATGGGCGGGGAGGAAGTAAGGGTAGGATTTAAGTATTAGTTTCGAAAGCCTGGGCATGATTGAACATGGTACTGAATGGTCAGGGGGTGCAGCTCCACTCTGACTTACTATGAGGGTAGATGCAAAACCAGTTCAACCATTTTTGCACTTTTATCCTCACACCTTGCTCACCAGTCCCAAGAACAAATCCAACAGCCCATCACCTTTCCTAAGCCACGCCAGCCTTCCTCTCAGTATAAGGAAGGTGACGCAGCACTCGGACGCATCCCAAACGTCAGCCTTTTTCTCTCTGCAATCTGGCAATTTGCCTTCTCTCCGAGAGTCACACAGGACTCCTTGCCCTCATCACGTTGGCTTTGTAGCCGTGTGATCCTGCTGAAGATCACATTTCCAGATGGACGACGCTGCCTTGGCCCTGCCTGCCGTCCCCAGGGACCCCTGGCCTGCTCCTGCGTGTCTTTTCCTTGGGATTTCTGCTGTTATTTGTATGAGGCACTGGGATCAGAGAGCAGGGGTGGCAGGGATGCTTTAGCCTGGAGCACAAGTGTGATGGGAGCAGCTGAGGGACCTGGGGGGTTCAGCTGGAGAACAGGAGCTGAGGGGAGACCTTCTGATCTCTGAACTGCCTGAAAGGAGCTTGGAGCCAGGGGGGTCGGGCTCTGCTCCCCAGGAACAAGCGCCAGGAGCAGAGGAAACGGCCTCAAGTTGCGCCAGAGGAGGTTGAGGTTGGATCTGGGGACCAATTTCTTCCCCAAAGGGCTGTGGGGCATTGGAATAGGCTGCCCAGGGCAGTGCTGGAGTCACCAGCCCTGGAGGGGTTTAAAAGGCATTTAGACGAGGTTCTCAGGGACATGGTTTAGTGTTAGACTTAGCTTATGGTTGGACTCCATGATCTTGAGGGTCTCTTCCAACCAAAATGATTTTAGGAGATCCCCGGTGCCAGGGTCTATCCTATCCTATCCTATCCTATCCTATCCTATCCTATCCTATCCTATCCTATCCTATCCTATCCTATCCATCTCCTAAAATCATAGAACCATTTTGGTTGGAAGAAATCCTTAAGATCACCGAGTCCAACCTCAACCTTAGTCTAGCACTAAACTGTGTCCCTGAGAACCTGGAGGGTTTAAAACCCCTGGAGGGGTTGAAATCGGGGTTTAAAAGGCATTTAGACGAGGTTCTTAATAACGTGGCCCATGACAGGACCAGGCTGGGCCCAAGCCGAGGAGGAGACCGCCCCAAAATCCCTCCCAAACCCCATCAGAGGTGACACAAGGCCAGGCCCGGCCATCCACACCCGGGCTCCCCTTGGATGAGAACCCCAAGCGCTGAGGGTGACCGGTCACCCTCACCCGACCCCATTCCTGCCCCTAAACCCTCCCTCTACACCCCCAAATCCTCCCCTCGGCCCCGCACCTGACCAGCAGCTCCAGAAACACCACGTTGCTGCAGCAGCCGCCGAACACCAGCCCCACCGCCACGGCCGGGTGCATCGTACCGCCTCCAGCAGCGAGGCAACGTCCCGGGCCGCCACCGCATCCCTCTCCCGGGCCGCGGCCCCGCTCCCGGCCCCGGCTCTGCCGCCCCCGCTTCCTCCCGGGGACCGGTAGTTCGCTCCCCGCCCGCCGCCCGTTCACGGACACGGCGGCGGCGCTGCCGACGGGACTACAACTCCCAGCGGCCCCCGCGCCGCCTTCCCGCCCTCCCCCTCAGGCGGCGCCGGCCCGCGGGGCATCATGGGGGTTGTAGTTCCGGGCTAATGGCGGCGCGGGGCCCAGCGGTGAGGTGGCGGGGGGGCACAGCTTAAGCGGTGCTTCACTGCTGAGGAACAGCTGCTGATTGCTGTTTTGAGGTTAGATAATTAAATTATCGCTTCGGTGTGACATGGAGCTTGCGTGAGGCCTGCGGGGGAGCCTCCTGGGATGCCACAGGCGAGCCCCAATGTGGCCCCTGTCAGTGTCACCTATGGCTATTGAGGCAGCAAAAATGAGCCTGAAAAGCAATTGTGCACTTGGAAGGGGTACAAGGAGGATTAGGGAAGGGTAGAAGTCAGGAAAAGATGCACAAATAGTGGTGGTGGGGTTGATTGTGCGGGTCCCACAGCTTAACAGGGGAGATGGAGGAAAAAATTACTTATTAAGAGCAATGGTCAGGGTGGTATTTCTGGTCACAACACCAAGGTGGGAGAGAAGAGCCGTGTGGTGCTGGAGACGGAGGGTTTTGGGTGAGAGGGTGACGGGTGTGGGTACAAACTGCACCCCGGGGTGCTGCACCGACACCGACTGCAATGGGATGTTTATTAATTTGCCTGCATGAATACAACTGTGGCTTCTCTTGCCAGGATGAAGACGGCATCGTGTCAGCCATGGTAAAAACGTGGATAAAAACAGCACAACCACTCCAAGGATCCAGCCCTGAGATCGCCTCGGACTCGATGATCTTGAGGGTCTCTTCCAACCAAAATGATTCTATGATTCTATATGGACTCCCCAGTTTGACGTGGGCTTTCCGTAGGGCTTAGTACAGTGCCTGTGGCACCTTCTGTTTTATTTTGTCCATATTAGATCATGTTCTTGCCCTGTTACTCCTTATCCTTGTGTCCTAGAGTGTGTTTTTACATTCTTGCAGTTGGAGCAATTCATGTTTTCTGCTGTTAACATAACGGATCAGTCAGGGGTGAAGCATCTTCTAAAGTTGTGTGGACCACCCTGCTGAGAATCTGTCAAATCCCTCTGCGATCATATTGATCGAAAAGTGGGGTTTTCATGCCGTAGGTATTTTTTGTTTCTAATAAAATTTTGATCTGAATCAGACCCAAGTCTGATTTATTTTCTTTTCTTTAAATACCACAAGTGTGAGATCCCACAAACACATTGCAAAGAGCTACGGTCAGTCCAAAAATTAAGCACTTCTAATGATTTCCAGCCCTTTGGGGAATGTGACAGCCTTGGCAGCCTCTCTGTTGCTAAAAGCAGCCAATGACAGGGGTGAAACTGCCAGGATTGCCCTTTTTTTTGCTCTCTGCAAGTTTCTAAGCTCTTTGATTCCAGCCAGGAGATCCCAGAGTTTCACACTCTTGGGGGCTTGAAACCCAGGATGGCTGGATCATTGAATAGCAGATAGAAAGCCCACAGCTCCTTGACAAAAGCCTCACAGATCCAAGGAATTTGCGGCCTCCCTTGTGATATTTCCAGGAGTTTCAGCTTGGGATGTCCTGTCTAGAAAAACAGCCAGAAAATCATGCTTTGGGGGTCCAAACATCTGGGAGACCCCCTGGAAAACCCAGCAGTCCTGGCAGAGCTTCATTGTTTTCCCCATTTTGCAAAACATCTCAGTGTTTCCTGACCTCACTCGGGGTAGAAACGCTTCAACTGGCTTCCTTGGTCTTCCCACCAAGCCTTTTAAAATGGTTTATATATTATTAAAAAGCACCATGGCTCATTAGCAGCAAACAAAGACGATTGCTCAGGCTTGCTGACACTTCGGAATGTCTCCAGGGTTTCCTGCTTCCCCATCCTCGGCTGCTGCACCGATCAAAATGATCAATATTTTTTCTGTTCCCTTCGCTAATAAGCTTTTGCTACATTGGGTGCTCACTCCTTCGCCTTGCCTTTTATTTGCTTTCTTCATGCTTCAAAGAGAAGCGGGAAGCTGAGGTTGTTTTCCTGCCACAATAAATGTGCTGCACCTTGGTTTCTAAACGTATTAAAGCCACAGAACAAATTGCTTCTTTTGAACTGCTCCGGTGTAACAGTTAAACCAAAATGTCAGCTCATAAAGCATTTTGAGCTGTTCCTTGTAGGCTGGCACCTCTGGGAGGGCAGTCTTGTCTGGGCTGGTGAGTGTTTAACATCCTTTTTACGGTTAAAACTACAAGGTAGGTTCTGGGATGAATCTGGCTGGGGAAAATTCTCAGTCTGTTGAGTTAATGATTTAATTCTTAGGGAACAGGGGCAAAAACATCCAGGTCACCTCAATATGAGACTCGAGATGTAGTTGCTGGATTTCCCTTCTTTTCCTTTGCGTGGTTCATCCTTTGGTTGGTTCATCCCAGCTGTGATGCTGGACCAACATGCCGAGCTCCTTGTTTGCAGGTTGGTATATTCTTCACAAGCGATCCCCATCACAGACCTAATAGTATAATTCAGTCCCATCAAAGTAAAAATTAAATACACACACAAATATAGTGCAAAAGCTTTTCCTTACTGCCCAAAGCCTGTCTGTTCTTTACCAACAGCGGCAGATCACAGTATCACAGTATGTTTCGGATTGGAAGGGACCTCAAAAGATCATCCAGTCCAATCCCCCTGCTGGAGCAGGAACGCCTAGGTGAGGTCGCACAGGAAGGTGTCCAGGCGGCTTTGAACGCTTCCAGGGAAGGAGACTCCACAACCTCCCTGGGCAGCCTGTTCCAGTGCTCTGTCACCCTCACTGAGAAGAAGTTCTTTCTCAAATTTAAGTGGAACCTCTTGTGTTCCAGCTTGATCCCATTGCCCCTTGTCCTATCATTGTTTGCCACTGAGAAGAGCCTGGCTCCATCCTCGTGGCACTCACCCTTTATATATTTATAAACATGAATAAGGTCACCCCTCAGTCTCCTCTTCTCCAAACTAAAGAGCCCCAGCTCCCTCAGCCTTTCTTCATAAGGGAGGTGCTCCACTCCCTTAATCATCTTTGTTGCCCTACGCTGGACCCTCTCCAGCAGTTCCCTGTCCTTCTGGAACTGAGGGGCCCAGAACTGGACACAATATTCCAGATGGGGTCTCACCAGGGTGGAGTAGAAGGGAAGGAGGACCTCTCTCAATCTACTGACCACCCCCCTTGTAATACACCCAAGGATGCCATTGGCCTTCCTGGCCACAAGGGCCCAGTGCTGGCTCATGGTCACCCTGTTGTCCACCAGGACCCCCAGGTCCCTTTCCCCTACACTGCTCTCTAATAAGGTCATTCCCCAACCTATACTGGAACCTGGGGTTGTTCCTGCCCAGATGCAGGACTCTACACTTGCCCTTGTTAAATTCCATCAGGTTATCCCCCGCCCAACTCTCCAGCCTGTCCAGGTCCCACTGGATGGCAGCACAGCCTTCTGGCGTGTCAGCCACTCCTCCCAGCTTAGTGTCATCAGCAAACTTGCTGATAGTACACTCAATTCCCTCGTCTAAATCGTTAATGAATATATTGAATAATATTGGCCCCAGTACTGACCCCTGAGGCACTCCACTAGATACTGGCCTCCAACTGGACTCCGCACCATCGACCACCACTCTCTGGCTTCTCTCTTTAAGCCAGTTTGCAACCCACCTCATCGTCTTGCTTCTTCCAGTGTTATTTTGACTTTCTTCAGAGATGACTGAAATAAGAGATCTTTTCACATCATGGAAACACTATTTCTGCCCCAAAAGTGGACTATGGGGTGGTGGTCTTGTCTTCTCTAATAGAAATCCGTAGCACTTCAAGTTTTGAATAAGCCCTGGCAGCGTTTTGGATTCCTGGCTTCTGAGATGCAAATCAAAAGAGATTTGTGGACTCTTCCTATGGTGGGAGAAGGGGGTTGGTTTGCTGAATGTGTCGGAAATCCTTCAGCTCTGCCCCAGAACCACCGTGTGAATGACCAGCCACGTGCCAGTGAGAAAACAAGAAGAGGGAATTTAGGAAACAAGATTTATTTAGTAGTTCACCACTTTTCGCAGCCCAAATATGCAGCCAGCCAGGCTTTGCTTCCCCAAAGGATCATAGATCTTTTGTTTTTGCTTTTGGACCAAATGCAGTGGTGGGGGAAACCAGACTATGAGCTCCTGCATGAAAACTTCTCTTGTTTCATTTCAGAGAAAAATTTTTTGAACCTGTTAGTGGCAAAATCTGACAGAACACCAGGGACTTTTTGACGCTTTGACACAGGCAAAATGTTGTTTTTCAAAGCTGAGCTTTCCCGGAAAAGCTTTCTTGCTCTCTTGTTTTCTAAAGCACAACTTTTTCTGAGAAGTAAACTTACCATGTTCTTAGCACATGGGAAGTAAATAGATCAAAACAATTTTGTCTGTTTTTGTAATCAATACCTACTTCATGAGTGCCAGGAAAAGGCAGATAATTCTGACATAAACACCCATATATTGAGGCTCTAGGGCTTCTACCATGCCCGGTCCACAGAGGATGCGACTCTGTCACAGAGCAGTTACTGACCTTTGGCTCAGCCCAAAACTGCTGGTACATTTAGTGCTGCAAATGCCTATAAAAACTGCAGGACATCAGTGGTGGTGGAGCTATCTCTGAAGTAGATCAGCCAAGGTAGCGTGTTTAATTCAAACCTCTCCAAGATGGTGAATTCTATGGTCCTGGCAAATTTTGAAAGATGCAAACAGAGCAAGCTAACAAAATCACGGAATCCCAGAATGGCAAGAATTGGAAGGGACTTAGAAAGCTCATCCAGTGCAATCCCCCTGGAGCAGGAACACCCAGCTGAGGTTCCACAGGAAGGTGTCCAGGCGGGTTTGAATGTCTGCAGAGAAGGAGACTCCACAACCTCCCTGGGCAGCCTGTTCAGTGAATCATAGAATCATAGAGTTATTTAGGTTGGAAAAGACCTATAAGATCATTGAGTCCAACCATAACCCATCCCTGGCACTGCCCCATGTCCCTGAGAACCTCATCTCTGCGTCTGTCCAACCCTCCAGGGATGGTGGCTCCAGCACTGCCCTGGGCAGCCTGTTCCAATGCCCCACAGCCCTTTGGGGAAGAAATTGTTCCCCACATCCAACCTCAACCTTCCCTGGCTCAACTTGAGGCCGTTTCCTCTGCTCCTGGCGCTTGTTCCTGGGGAGCAGAGCCCGACCCCCCTGGCTCCAAGCTCCTTTCAGGCAGTTCAGAGATCAGAAGGTCTCCCCTCAGCTCCTGTTCTCCAGCTGAACCCCCCAGGTCCCTCAGCTGCTCCCATCACACTTGTGCTCCAGCCCCTCACCAGCTCTGTTCCCTTCTCTCCACTCACTCCAGCACCTCAAGGTCTTTCTTGGTGTGAGGGTGCCAAAACTGCCCCCAGGATTGGTGGTTTGGCCTCCCCAGGTCCCAGCACAGGGACGGTCACTGCGCTGGGCCTGCTGGCCACACCAGTGCTGGTCCCAGCCAGGATGCTGGTGGCCTCTTGGCCACCTGGGCACACGCTGGCTCTTGTTCAGCCACTGGCACCAACACCCCCAGGTCCTTTTCCAGCCGCTCTTCCCCATCCTGCAGCATCCATGGGGTTGTTGTGACCCAAGGGCAGGACCTGGCGCTTGGCCTTGGTGACCCTCAGACAATTGGCCTCAGCCCATCGATCCAGATCCCTCTGTGGACCCTCCTGCCCTCAGCAGATCAACACTCCCACCCAGCTTGGTGTTGTCTCCAAACTTACAGAGGGAGCACTTGATCCCCTCATCCAGATCATCGATAAAGAGATTAAACAGAACTGACCCCAGTGCTGAGCCCTGGGGACACCGCTCATGACCAGCTGCTGTTTATATTGAAATTCATTCACTTTAAAAATAACTAAACTGCATCACTGATTGATTTTTAAGTGTGTTTGAAGGGTTAAGTCTCTCACCTTAAATTGTCACATTCCTGAGATTATGTGTTCCATCAAAAACTCCCAGGTCCCCCAAATATTCCACCCACTCCCCTCTGTAGATATTTTCTCAGCAATTTCAGTCATTTGCTAAATACATTGCATTTTTGCACCTTGCACATTCTCAGCTTAGCGTTTCAGAAATGCTCACTGTTTGGAGCATGAGACATTCCTGCTGTCTCAAACATTTCATTTACAGTGAGGTGTATGAGCTGGTTTTCTCACCTATAAATGTTTCTCTGACTTGCTCAGATCGTGGGTTCTGTTCCAGATGGGAGATACAACAAAATTCTCTGCTGCTGATCTTGCCTTTCTCCTTTTTTTGTCACTTTTTTAACTCCGCCCTTTTTGTCTCCTTCTATTTTTCCCTGCCAAGTTTCATTTGGGTGATTTCCAAAGCAGAACTCCTTGATCAAGCAGCACCGGTGCTAGAACGGCCTTTGTGTGTTGCTACTTGTCAAAAATGGTAAAAGGCTAAAAACTCCAGGCGTATTTTGCGGGGAGGGGAAATGGGGAAAAATATGAAATAGCTTCATTTATTTTTTTAGCCCTCTCCCCCTTCCTCCTGCTCATTCCTTAAGATCGTTAAACTTGACATCTCTTTAAATGAGCTGGAAGAACTTCAACCTGAAGCACTTTGCCCTGTTGAGAACCTCTCCACATTGGATACGTCTCTCCACGCTTTAGGCGAGTGAACATGACTTTTCAAAGGTGATTGATGGGCTCTCATCGAAATGTTCTTTCAATTAAAATAACTAAAACACACGCAAAGAGAGGTGATTTTTTTTTTACTGTTTTTACTCATCCAGAAAGTGAGCCAGAGCTATTTGTATTAAAATATGGACAGGTTTTCTTCTTTTAACTGGTAAGTTCAATCCTGATCCAAGTTGCCCCTGGAAGGTGACACACCAGTGAGCTCAGCTTGTCCTCCCTGCTAAGCTGTGCCAACTCACTCACTCCTTGCAAAGCTTTTCATGTTTTCTATGATTTAAGACTGGGTTTGCTCCACCTCATGCCTTGAGATGAAGAACTAATGCACTAATTCACTGTACCCTCAAGGCATCAGAGAGTCGTTATCGTTAAACATCTAAACTATGCATTCGCCCCAGGTAGAGCTTGTAGCTTTAAAAGCCTTTGGTGACAAGAAAATTGAAAGGGAATAAATACATCTTTAGGTATTAAAGGCTTTTGCAAGTTGCAGCATCACAGTCCAGCTCCCAGACCTTCCTTTGTTCGGCACCGGAGTTTTGATTCAGTGTGTGGTAAATTTTGGACCCAAATTCACTTTTCCTTCAGTGAAAGTCAGGAAAACCATCACTAACATGGTTTTTTGTGAGTATTTTATCCATTATTAATGTTTCTTGAACCTCTGTTGCTTCTGGCTCCCACATCATGGGAATCACAGTTCTTTCTGACCTCGTGGCACCAGGTTTCAGGTTCAGGACATGTGAGATTTTGAAAACTAGACCTACCTGGCTATTTGCAAGAAGTCTTGTGGTAAAGACCTTTGAAACCACAGCACTCCTCAAATAACTTGACATGAGATCGTGGGGGCTCCAGTAAGGTTTTGGGAAGTTGCTCCAAGATCCTTTCTGAGAGGGCTAGAAATGTTCTACTACCTTAAACTTCTTTGTTTTCCACATTGAATATACCCGTGTCTGGTTCTCATCCATCTTTTCCTGTGCAATGGCTCTGTCTTCCACTTCTTTGCTTTTACAGTCTCCAGGAGTGTCTTCAAAGAACAGACATGGTGTCTACGTCCACCTGATTTAGAGCTCCACCTGTGACTTTCCTTCACTCTTGTTATGGAGATCGATGCCGCATCACGCCAGAGGATTGGGACTTCTTAGATTAGTGGATGGAAGATTTATCCCACCATTTAGTTTGGTTCCAGTATAAGTTGGGGAATGACCTATTAGAGAGCAGTGTAGGGGAAAGGGAGCTGGGGGTCCTGGGGACAGCAGGGTGAGCATGAGCCAGCACTGGGCCCTTGTGGCCAGGAAGGCCAATGGTACCTGGGGTGGGTTAGAAGGGGGTGGTCAGTAGGTCAGAGAGGTTCTCCTGCCCCTCTGCTCTGCCCTGGGGAGACCACACCTGGAATATTGTGTCCAGTTGTGGCCCCTCAGCTCCAGAAGGACAGGGAACTGCTGGAGAGAGTCCAGCGCAGGGCAACAAAGATGCTGAAGGGAGTGGAGCATCTCCCGTGGGAGGAAAGGCTGAGGGAGCTGGGGCTCTGGAGCTGGAGAAGAGGAGACTGAGGGGTGACCTCATTCATGTTTACAGATATAGAAAGGGTGAGTGTCAGGAGGATGGAGCCAGGCTCTTCTCGGTGACAACCAATGGTAGGACAAGGGGTAATGGGTTCAAACTGGAACACAAGAGGTTCCACTTAAATTAGAGAAGAAACTTCTTCTCAGTGAGAGTGGCAGAGCCTGGCCCAGGCTGCCCAGGGAGGTTGTGGAGTCTCCTTCTCTGCAGACATTCAAACACGCCTGGACACCTTCCTGTGGAACCTCAGCTGGGTGTTCCTGCTCCGGTGGGGGGATTGCACTGGATGAGCTTTCCAGGTCCCTTCCAACCCCTGACATTCTGGGATTCTGTGATATTAGGAATTTTTTTTTATCACGTAAAGGTTTGTCAGGCATTGGAACAGCCAAGGAAGTGGTGGAGTCACCATCCCTGGAGGTGTTTAACAGACACGTAGATGAGGTTCTTAGGGACATGGTTTAGTGCCAGTGTTGTGTTAATGGTTGGACGCGATTATCTTAAAGGTCGCTTCCAACCAAAATGATTCTATGATTAGCACAGTCCCTGGCGTGGGTTTAGCCCAAGCAGACTATCACACTCCCAAATTATGCACAGATCCAGTCTGGGACAAGCATGGACCAGAGAGCAGGCGGTGTAGCTATGGCTCTTATTTGGTGATGTGGATATAAAGATAATTAAGCTCTTTGGACAGAACTTACATTTTATCTGTTGGCCTTGGAGCCCAAAGACACTTCTTCAGCCCACTTATTCAATAGTATAGGCATGGGCTGAGAAATTTGGTTGGCCAGGTCATCAACAATCTCATGTCCTTGTTGTCTCTGTGGGGACCCCACAGATGTCTTGCACTTCAGGGAACGCTCTTCAGCAGAAGCCTTGGGGGCAGTAGATTACTGCAAACTTCACAAATACAATTCAGGGTAAAAAACTGACGTTCTCTGGGCCCCCATTGACAGAACGATGTTGGTGTCTCAGCCCTTAGGAGACCCAAGAGAATCTGTGCACGAGAGAAAGGGCCAGGGAGGACCTGGCTCTGTTTGCTCTGAGAGAACTCAGTTTATTCACTTACTGTTCCATTGCCTGGAATTTTTCTATGCCTGGGTCCTGGGTTCACGTGTGTGGGTGGGGGTAATAAAAAGGGGCCGTAGGCAATCCAGACAGAGGTGGCCTCCTGAAGACAATCAATCTTTGTTAAATAGGCCAGAGCCAGCAGCTGGAAGATGAGCTGGGAAAGGAGCTATCTCCGGGTAGCACCAGATTTAACCCTTCTGCTGGCAGTACAGCAGCTCCTGTGCACCTTTTTTTCACCGAAATGAACAATTTGAGATGTATTTCTTCTTTTGTATAGGATATTTATGATGGGCTTTTGTGCTGGTGAGGGTGGATGTATTATGGATTATGGCTGGACATGAGGAAGAAATTTTTACCATGAGTGTGGTGAAGCCCTGGCCCAGGTTGGGCAGAGAAGTGGTGGATGAACCATCCCTGGAGACATCCCAGGCCAGGCTGGACGGGGCTCTGAGCAACCTGAGCTGCTGAAGATGTCCCTGCTCATGGCAGGGGGGGAACTGGATGCGCTGTGAAGGTCCCTTCCAACCCAAACTATTCTATGATACTGTGGATCATCCTCATTTGCCTTGCGGGGTGGGGAATGGGGAGAATGGTTGGAAGGCTGGTGGGGGTTTCTCAGCAGGGCTGTGCTTGCTCCTAGCACAGGACGCTTAGACTTCTCTCCAGTTGTACATGAATTACAGTCTGACCCTCATCTCCTGGGCTCACAGTAAAGCTTCTCTGCAATTCAACCTCAAGGGAAACCTATTTGCTGACCATATGAAGACTTAACGCCTTGCGATCATCTCTCTGTATGGAAGGGAGCTAAGCTCAGATCTCTTGGGCCACCAGCCACGCTTTGCTCTTGTGGACTTTGCTTAGCTGTAAGGTCTCTGAAGAAGGGCTGATGCCAGGCAGATACTCGGGATTTCCAGGAGCTCTAAGTATCTGCATTTATTGCTGGGCCAACATTTTGTTTGCATTCATTGTCGGGCCAAGGTCTGGGTTGAACTGAGCTGACTGTTGTGTTAAGAGATGCTTATATGGATCTTCCAGGTTTCTTTATGGCACCTCATGCCAAGAAAACCCTTGAGGTGCTGGAGCAAGTTGAGAGAAGGGAACGGAGCTGGTGAGGGGCTGGAGCACAAGTGTGATGGGAGCGGCTGAGGGACCTGGGACCGCTCAATATTATTTCTGGTCTTGCCTTTGATATACAGACAAATGTTCCAAAACCTTAGAGATGGCAATGGTGATATGGAAGATAAAGGTAACATTTCTCTCAGATTTTAAAACCTTTTAGCGTTGTTTCTTATAGAAGAATTGAGTGGCAAGAAAACTAATGAAAGAACGTCACATTTTCATGCAGCATGGAGTAGACCTGTGGAACTCATCGCCGTAGGACATTGGGAATGCTAAAAATTCATAGAAGAAAAGTTCGTGCAGGGTATTGAATGCAAAGACATCTCCAAGATGCGCTTTGTGCCTCAGAAAATCTCTGAGCTATAGGTCACGGGAGGCTGGAAAGATGGAGGTGTCTCCATGCGCTTGTCCTGCTCTTAGACCCTCGTTAACCATCTGATGTTGGTCGTTACACGAAGCAAAGACTGCACTGGACCTGATATCGCAGCTCTCATGTCTTTCTTCATGCTTTGCTCTCAACATCTGCTGTCTTTGCATAAATATTTCACTGGCAGCAGCTGCAGCTCTCTGGCAGAATGAGAGTCAGCAGGGTTGACTCTCAGCTATCTTAGTTTTCCCGGAGTCTGCAGGATTTTCAGTGTGTGTCTTCCAGAGAGGCTGGAGTTTTCATCATCTTCCCTTTTCAAGCTTCATCTCAGTCTTTGGCAACGCTTCAGAGGAGGAATCGGCCCAAAATGCGTTACAGGTGCGTGGGATGCTGAGTTTCATATGCTCCCCTTTCATTTTGTCTCTTATGGACGAGGTAAGTGAAAATGAAAGAGCTATATTGTAGTCACCATGGGTCATGGTCCAAAGTGAGGAGATGAGGTAATGTGACTTATTTGGACTGAGACTACTGCAGAAAATATTGCGAAGGGGGAAAGCGAGGGCTATTCTGTGTCTTGTTATTGTCTCTGTGCTGGAGTTTTATGTTGTGACCTTCTACTGAATTTTCAGTTTTGTAAATCCTACTTTTAGCAAAACGTATTTGGAAAAATGCAAAAAAGAGGAGAGCCGTGACGTCCCCTAAAAATTATTCAGGACGCTTGGATTCAGGAGACGTGTACGGTGTGATGCACATTTAGGGATAACTGGCACTCCACCTCTTAGATTGGATCTAATCCTACACCCCAATATTTACAAGATAGGTAAAATCTGAAGTGAAGGCTTAAAAATCTCACATATGAATAGCTCTAATTATTTGTAATAATCACTGGCTGTTCTTTCTATTTGCATAAGTCAGAATTGCAATCTATGTACAGCTCTCAGCTGCACCTGGCTTGCGGTTGGTGTCCTGGACTGAGGTTGTGTTTGGTGGCTGTCACCAAGGCTGGGACAACACGAGGCTGGCGAGTCTGCAGGGTCCCCAGCTGTGAGGAGGAGCAAGCCAAACCCACCAGGCTGCCCTGGAGCCATTCAGCATCCCCATCTATCTGTGCCCCACTGAGGGGAAGCCAGGGATGATGGTGCCATCTCCCACCCTTCATCTGTACAAGGTATGTGACCAAAAGGCTCTTGATCATGTGCCAAGTTTGATATATGGCACCCAGTTTATGTTGCCCCATTTCTTTGTTTTCCGAGGTAACAGTCTCAGCCTGATGGTGTTTTGTGACATTAATGTCTTTTATCCCTTTTTTCGTCACTACTGTCCATTTAATTCATTGTTGCGCAGCCACAACCATTTCTTTGCATGGTAGAGTGACACTGAGAGCCACTGGATATTAAGAAAAGCCTAGAAAGGGCTTTTGGGCATTGGAACAGGCTGCCCAGGGCAGTGCTGGAGTCACCATCCCTGAGGGGTTGAACAGACATATAAATGAGGCTCTTAGGGACATGATTTAGTGCTAGATTTAGGTTATGGTTGGACTCGATGATCATAAGGGTTTCTTTCAAGCAAAATGATTCTGGGATTCTAAGCAGAGACCCCAGGAAGGGTTGATAACAGGGACACCCTTTCTCTGTTCAAGAAATATGGACAAGACAGCAAGAAACCGTTTATTCCTCTTCTTCTCAACAGCTTATTCTGATTCTGATTCTGATCCAGAATAAAGTGACATTTGGCCACATGCAGGTTAGAGGAAACATTAGTTTGGCTGATGGTTTTGGGGGTCTTTTTAGAGCATGTCCTCATCAGTCGCTGTGTTAAGACACCACCATCTTTTCTGCTAATGATTTAATTTCTTGATGCTGTAGACATGCTGGTATCTGAGAAAACTATTCAGTTGTTTGTATGGGAGCACAGCATCTGTCAGCAAACTCAATAGCTGACCTGCAGCCCTCCTTGCCAAGGTAAATTATCTGTAGATCAATCACTTTGAGTTTACTGTTACCTTTAAGTGCTTCCACAGGATCATCGGGTTGCAGGTGTCTATGTGCAAGTGTGAAATAGAAACGCCAGCCCAGGTGAAAGGTGAGGATTTGCTTCTTCTGAGAGACATCTCGAGTGAATGCAGCTATGACAGGAATCTGTGGTGCTTAGGGGCTCCCTTTTGCTCCTGAAAAAATGAATAGTGCTGAACAGAGCTACTCAGCCTGGTTATCCGACCACTTGGACATCTCTTCACTAGTTGCACATCAGCGGGATGGGTATCAAAGCGCAGAGGTGTGAGTATCGGAGTTACTCTTGGGATATACTAAAAAGCTTTTCCTTTCCTTCCTTTGCAAACTGCAGGTACTCTCATCCAAGAAAAAATTACGGTGATGATTTTTAGGTAGGGGTTTGCTTGCTTTTTTAGAATACAAGGGACTGCATGGCACTGCCCTGCACACTTGGTTACTGCTGCATGGCCCTTGTAAGCTGCTGCTGCCCACACTTGAAATGAAATGACTGAAATGAAATGAAGATGAAACAGAGACCTCCCCCATGCCCACCCCTTGGAAATAACACAGAACACATTTCACCCTCCTGGGATATATTCCCTTGCCATAGATACCATAGCAAGATGGGACTGGGAAAGCCGGACACACATCCCATTTCAATTCCTGGCGCTACTTGGTAGCCCATTTCACTGTCACGTCAGGCAATCGGACATGCAGCAGATGTTAGAAATTGGGAACATGGCAGTGATGAGGTGTTAAGTCCCAAGGTTGCACAGGGACAGCAATGCAGGGAGAGTAACATGATGTTTCCTCATGTGATGGCAGCATTTTCTGCTTCCTGGTGGTGTGTTCTCTGTTAGGGACATCTCACCTAAAGCAGCTGGGTGGTTTTCACCAGATGAGGATGTGGTTATGTTATGTACCCACTCTGTTCATCCAGATTTCAGCAGGGCAACAGAGAAACACTTGGGAGAAGCAGAGGAAAACCTTGTCTTACCCAGATGTAGATGCTTCTCCCAGTCTTGCAAGATGCTTCAAGTCCAGAAAGTCACTGTCTTTCAATTCCTACCACCCACAAAGCTCCGTGAGTCTTAAAAATGACAGCAACTGGCAGATCAGAAGAGTAGGGGATAAAATATGCATTAGATCATGGCTTGCCTGGGAAGTACTTTCCTGAGTCCATCAAAAACAAAGAAACAACCTCTAAACATTTCCAGACATATATGGACCAATTACTAAGACCGTCAAATTCTCCCTGAATTTTACTGAGGGCTCTGGCAGTTTGACCTTATCCGTCAATATCTCAAAATGAATGGCAGCTGAAGGAAACTCTGTTTCCAACATGAGCAGATGTTGAAATGAATATAGCACGCCTGGTCACTCAAAAAATGGACCTGTCAGCATGAAACTATGAGCAGTCCAAGCCTGGAAGGCAGCAGCATGCACTGCCAAGTAGCCTCAGATGAAAGCCATGTATAATTTGATCGTATTTTTATTTTTTAGAGCAGATTTTTAAAAAATTCTGAGTCTTGGCTGAATGTTAGGTAGGTTCCAGCAGTTTATTCAGTTTTGAAAACAGGCATAGAAGACATGAGCACCTTTATCATCTGAAAGGGGACAAGGAACAGAACCCTTCATCCTTTGGAGTTGTGTTGGGAGTCACTGGGCTAAATACGATCCCCAAAATTGGTGATTAGCATCCTAGTAATTAGTATCCTTGCTCTCGTGGACAATACCCACTGAAGTTCACCCACAGATTCACATGGAAAGTGCTGGAGTGAGTTTTACCCCAACCGCTGTTGATGGATGGCATGGCAAACCCACCATGCAACACAGTCCCACCACTGTCCCGCTGTCCTGTTCCTGCTCCCTCTGGGCTTTTCCTGACCACAGGCTTATGTCTCAGTAGGAAGCATTAAGCCCCTTCCAGTATAGCTGGTTAGGGTGGGTGATGGGCTAGGCTGGGCTTAAATACCTGTGAATCTTCAGTAAGACATCCTCCTTGGAGATGTCTAACCTGGTGGCAAAGACAAGAAAGCAGAATAAAACACTACAGCTTTGGGGTGCGGAGCATCATTCCCAGACCATTAGGTACTTTGATTTTAGCACCAGGATGAGAGATAACGGAGTGTTTTCTTTCCATAGTGGCCAAACCGCCAATCCTGGAGGCAGTTTTGGGCCCCTCACGCCAAGAAAGGAGCAACTTGAGAGAAGGGAACGGAGCTGGTGAGGGGCTGGAGCACAAGGGTGATGGGAGCGGCTGAGGGAGCTGGGGGGTTCAGCTGGAGAACAGGAGCTGAGGGGAGACCTTCTGATCTCTGAACTGCCTGAAAGGAGCTTGGAGCCAGGGGGGTCGGGCTCTGCTCCCCAGGAACAAGCGCCAGGAGCAGAGGAAACGGCCTCAAGTTGCACCAGGGGAGGTTGAGGTTGGATGTGGGGAACAATTTCTTCCCCAAAGGGCTGTGGGGCATTGGAACAGGCTGCCCAGGGCAGTGCTGGAGCCACCATCCCTGGACGGGTTTAAAATGCGCTTAGACAAGGTTCTTAGGGACATGGGGTAGTGCCAGGGATAGGTTAATGGTTGGCCTTGATGATATTAAAAGTCAGGGATGGGTCAATGGTTTGCCTGGATGATCTTAAAGGTCTCTTCCAACCTAAATGATTCCATGAACTTCTGATTCAGTGATTTTGTGTACCCAGAAACCCCCCAAAACACAGTGTTTTAGACAGAAAAATACCCCACAAACACCCGTGGTGTGTGCAGTTAGCTTGGATCCAGAAGTGACAATCATTCAGAGTCACTGATGTTTCATGAGGGTCTGGTTTGACCCAACATGTTCTCTACTGATGTGATAACACTTTTGGCTCCTCACAAGGTGCTGCACAGCCCATCTGGGTCCATCCAGCATTTAGAGGGAGCAGCAGGGTGAGGTCTCCTCCCCTGTGGTCTTCTATCAGATATTGGACAACTTGGTCCATCACGTATGTGCAAGTGACATCTTAGCCAGTGGAATCCTCTCACGTGCAGCATCAAATAGCTGATAGATCCTAATGGATTTCAGTTGTGAGCAGAGATGGCCTGGAAGCACAGAGAAGAGATATGGGCTTAAACTCTGCCAGAGGAAATTTAGGCTGGATATTAGAAAGAAATTCTTTACGGAGAGAGTGGTCAGCATTGGAATGGCTGCCCAGGGAGGTGCTGGACTCACCGGCCCTGGAGGTTTTGAAACTGAGATTGGGCATGGCACTTAGTGCCATGATCTGGTCAATGGACTGGAGTTGGACCAAGGGTTGGACTGGATGATCTCTGAGGTCTTTTCCAACCCAGTCCATTCTGTGATTCTGTAACCTCTTGGCAGCTCCAGAGCCAAGAAGAAAGTACATCCAGACTGTGTTTAGATCGCTGCCTGCTGAAAACATCTCAGCTCGCCTGTGACCTGGCATGGGCTGGAAGTGGTTGATTTGGTTCATGTGCTCCAAACAATGCGCGGGGAAGATGTGAGATATTAAAATGTTGAACCTTACATTTTTGCTGGGTTTCGTTCTTCTGCTTTCAACCATCGTTTTGATTCACCTCCCTTGCTGTGCAGTTTTGCTGCGGACTGGAAGACGTGGTGCGTTGCCCTGAGGTAGGACTGCCTGTGATTTCAAACATCTGGTGCCTCCAGCCCTCTCCCCTTCAAAAGCAGAACTTTGGGCAGGAATTACCCTGAAACTTGGCAGAGGAATGGTAGAATTTTGGTGGTGATGATGTGGGACGTGAGCAGTTGAGCCTGGTGTAAGTTGCTGGTGGGGATGGGGGTTGCTCAGATGCTTCCAATGGGCACCATACCCTCAGCTGGTGAAAACTTAACATCTGTTGTTTGTAATCAACATGCACCAGGTTGTGGGTGCTGGATGGAGAATGAATTAATTGCATGAATTTGAGGGAATATGCAGCTGCTCTCCCCATCCCACAGGGTCTGGCGTCTTGGTGAGTCACTTCCCAGCCCTTCTCCAGGGTATGTGTGAAGACAATGAGATGTATGACCCTTCCCACTGCTTCCATCTATATATTCTAGATCAAGAGGAGGCTCTGGGGTCTTGGAGTGATCAGATGTTTAATACTTTCCTTTCGGGTATGGGAATGGCAGGGGCTGCCTGCTGCTCAAATGTGTGCTTTGACAGAGAAGATAAATGGACTTGCTGAACAACATTAACTATAAAAGCCCAGGAGCTCCCCCGTCTCTCCCTGCATCTTCAAATAGAGTTTCAAAGCTGTAATTTTAAGCTGGCCTGGGACAGGTATGGATGGAAAGGTTAAATACCGGCAGCATCTGCTGCTCAAGGGGGAAGGAGTTGATGTAAAACGTGTTCTCTGTGGATGGAGAGCCCTGGGCTGAGGTATAACACACAGGCATGTGCCTTGTTTCCAAGAAATACACTTAAAAAGGTTAAAAAAACACCCTCCATAATGAGCAAAGAGGGGCGGACGCTGTGCTTAGTGTGTCCTTGAAGCTAATAAGGCTAATTGTATCTTGGGCACATTAGTAAGAGTGAAACTAGCAAAGTCAGGGAAGAGATCCTTCACTTCTGTCTGGCACTTGTGAGGTGGCATTTGGAAGCGTGGTGTCCAATTTCAGGCTCCCCAGTACGAGAAGGTTATTGATATACTGGAGCAAGCCCGGTGGAAGTCACTGAGATGGTCAGAGGATGGAGATCATGATGTGCAAAGAGATGCTTGGAGATTTGAGTCTGTTCTGCTTGGAGAAGGGATCAGGCAGTTGGTCCTCCGGAGCTCCTTTCCCAACCTAAATTGTGATTTTATGATTCAGTAGCACCTTGATCAGTTCGTCAGTGTATTGCCCATCAGAGCAAGCGCTGAGCTCACAGGGCCCTGTGCAGAAAATGAGCTACGTGTCTGTCTTCTCTGTTACCAACTCATTGGGCCACCTCTGCTAATCATAGAATCACAGAATCATAGAATCACCTTGTTTGGAAAAGACCCTCAAGATCAATAGAGTCCACAACCATTGACCAGCCCTGGTACTGCCCTGTGTCCCTGAGAACCTCATCTCTGTGTCTGTTCAGGGATGGTGGCTCCAGCACTGCCCTGGGCAGCCTGTTCCAATGCCCCACAGCCCTTTGGGGAAGAAATTGGTCCCCAGATCCAACCTCAACCTCCCCTGGCGCAACTTGAGGCCGTTTCCTCTGCTCCTGGCGCTTGTTCCTGGGGAGCAGAGCCCGACCCCCCTGGCTCCAAGCTCCTTTCAGGCAGTTCAGAGATCAGAAGGTCTCCCCTCAGCTCCTGTTCTCCAGCTGAACCCCCCAGGTCCCTCAGCCGCTCCCATCACACTTGTGCTCCAGCCCCTCACCAGTTCCATTCCCCTCTTTCAACTCGCTCCAGCACCTCAAGCTCTTTCTTGGCGTGAGGGTCCCAAAACTGCCCCCAGGATTGGCAGTTTGGCCTCCCCAGGTCCCAGCACAGGTTCGGTCACTGCCCTGGGCCTGCTGGCCACACCAGTGCTGGTCCCAGCCAGAATGCTGGTGGCCTCTTGGCCACCTGGGCACACGCTGGCTAATGGAGCGTAACAGGACCTGCAGTACATCCAGTGTCCTGGGCGAGAGCCATCCTTCTCTGCCTCCTGAGTCTCTTATCAGCTCCCAGCCATCCAAAACTGTACCTCAGGCCACCAGAGGTGGTGGGATTATCTTTAAAATCAGGCTTTTTTTAGAAATGAAAGTGACTCTGTAACACCTCAAAGCATTAGGATCAGGAGTTTAGATGCTGCTAAGGGAAAAGTGAGAGAGTGCTGTACCGCTGCTTTCTGAAAGGATCATTTCCACTTATTTGCTTTAAAATGACCGAAGTTTGAAGTATTTTATCAGATAGGAAAATTTGCTGAATGACGTTCTTCTTTAAGAAAACTGAAATGTTGCAGGCTTGGCTCTGTACGAATGTGTTTTTTTGGGGGGAAATTCTGATTTGCAGGTGGGAAAATTTTGAAATGGCTCAAAATTTGAAATTCTCCCAAGGAAAAGAGTGGGATAGCACCAGATAAAGGGGCTGTGGACACTGCTCTTGCGTGACACATGTGCACGTGTGGGAACACCGGTGATCCACTGGTACCATGCTGCTTTCTGCAGGACCTGTTGTATGTCACAGCAACCACATCTTTGGGGATGGTCCTTGTGGCTGCTGCTCCATCATTAACGTTCAAGATCCAATGGGAAGGAATTTTTTGGAAATGGGCTTCTCTGTCCTAATTTTAGTGAATTAATGAGAAATAGTGCCCACGGTAACATGACAGATGCCTGTGGTCCATCCAGTGATGGTGACATAGGAAATACCAGACTGGAGAATCCAAGCATCGCAGGGGTCAGATGTGGGGATGGGATCAGTGGCTTGAGCATATAAATATTTACTGTGTTTTCAGGTTATCTCTCCAGGCTTCCAAAAGCTTCTGCAGGAGCATGGAGGTCTCCCCTAATTCCCGAGGTGTAAGTGCAAGCTGAGTGAATGTCTCAGTGCCTGGTGGCTCCTCTTATGGTACTAAATGCCTGTTTTTAGGCAAAGAAACCAAACCCGCTGTGTCTTAACAAGTCATTGGACATCAGCCGAACCTAAATAACTGTGTGTATTCCTGTGTGTGTGATCCTGCACTGCCCATGACCAGTGTGATTTAAAGCAGATGAGCTCATACCTTTTCCTTTCTGCCTAAAAAATAACGTTTTTCTTCTTGCGTGTATACTGGTGTAGGAGCATTTTCTTGCTGAAAAGCTCCCCTTCTGCTTGTGCATTTTGTTTCTTTAAACCATGGTAATTTGCTCGTGGATCTAAACCCTTAATCTCCCCATCTGTACAACATAACAGCTACTTAATGTTATTTTGCTTAAAATACATAGCATTTCTGCATATTTAAAGCAGATAGTATTGCAGTGCTTGCGTAGACATGGGCAGAGTCAATGGGAAGTTTTTGGCTGGATCGCTGCTCTTCATTGTCTGCCTGGCACTTATAGGCTTAACTTATAGGTACTTATAGGCTTAACTTATAGGTACTTATAGGCTTAACCACAGTTGAGTTCTTTGAAGGCTATTCTTTGGTTTATTTCCTCTTTTATTTAGCAAATGGTAAAAAAGGGAAGAGGCAAGTTTTGCACACGTTTTTGACTAGCTGCAAATGGCTCGAAATAAACGGCCGCACGTGACTTTCTTCTATTACAAAAGCAGGACAGGCAAAATTGCTGCTGAATTGTAAGTAAAGGGTCACCCTGCTCCGCAATTACCGCGGTCCCTAATGCACTGAATTGCAAATCATATCCGTTCCTGGAGCGTAATGCTATCTGGCTCTGCGTGCCAGACTCAAATGAGCTCATAGAGCAAAGCAGCCTGAGAAAACAGCTTTCAGAAGAGATGGGGGAAAATGGTCTTAATCTCCAACCTGAGCGGGAAAGTAATCAGCCCCAGTTCCTTAACTCTGCAAGGAAGAACTTTATACAACAGCGCGGGGCAAAGGTACCACTTGCAAATAGTGATGTATTAACAGCTTCGCTGCTGGGTGTTGCTGTGCTGCGGGAGGATGTTTTCAGGGAATGGTCTCCCACTGGTTTCAGAATGGAGCAGCTTGCTGGGAACATCTACAAATGATGGATTTCCTTGCCCCGGGCTCAAAAATGTGCTTTGAAATGGCAGGTGGAAATGTATCACATGGGTAAAACTTTATGTATTTCAACTCTTGTGATTTTTTTTCTCCAGCCAAAGTAATGTTTTTTACTAACAGCAGTATTTTGCCCAGGTTTGTCCTCCCTCCAGGATGGAGTGACCCAGACTCAACAGCAGCCTTGACAGTGACCAAGCTTCTGACCTGGGCTGCTTGTTGAAAGGGGATGGGTCCAGACCTTGCTGCCACAGTCGGACAGCACCGGTGGTTTCTGCAACCGCCATGCATAGCTGTCTCAACAGCACAAATTCACAGAACCACAGACTGGTTGGGGTTGAAGGGACCTCTGGAGATCACCCAGTCCAACCCACCTGCTAACGCAGGGTCACCAGAGCAGATCACACAGGAAGGGGTCCAGGTGGGTTTGAATGTCTCAGAGAAGGAGACTCCACAGCCTCTCTGGGCAGCCTGGGCCAGGCTCTGGCACCTCAAAGGAAAGAAGTTTCTCCTCATGTTCAGATGGACCCTCCTGTGCTTCAGTCTGTGCCCGTTGCCCCTCATCCTGTCGTTGAGCACCACTGAACAGAGTCTGGTCCATCCTCTTGACACCCACTCTTGAATCCTCTTGAACTTCTCTATTTTTTTGGCATTTTTCTTCCCATAGGAGCCACCTTTTCTAGGAAGACTCCACTGGGAGTATCTGGGCCCAGGACCTCTTGATCTAAAAACCATTGTGTAGTTGGGAGAAGAGGAGACTGAGGGGTGACCTCATTCATGTTTACAGATATAGAAAGGGGGGGTGTCAGGAGGATGGAGCCAGGCTCTTCTTGGTGACAACCAACGGTAGGACAAGGGGTAATGGGTTCAGACTGGAACACAAGAGGTTCCACTTAAATTTGAGAAGAAACTTCTTCCTGGTGAGGGTGTCAGAGCCTGGCCCAGGCTGCCCAGGGAGGTTGTGGAGTCTCCTTCTCTGCAGACATTCAAACCCGCCTGGACCCCTTCCTGTGGAACCTCAGCTGGGTGTTCCTGCTCCATGGGGGGATTGCACTGGATGAGCTTTCCAGGTCCCTTCCAACCCCTGACATTCTGGGATTCTGTGATTCTGTGAGGGTGTGATTGTTGAGTTGGAAATGTGGAGCTCGGTCTGTTTCTGTGCTCAGTTACCAAAATGAGGTCGCTTTTTCATCTCTGGCAATGTATTTTTGCCACCTGTCTACCATGTCTTCTTGGTCCATATTTCTGAATTGCAACGCAAGTCTGTACCAGCATCCCCAGTTAGCTGTGGTACTGGCAGCAACACATCCCAGCATGGCAATTGGTGATGCAGATGTGCTGCTCCTGTTTCTGGAGTCACTGTCTCTGTCTCACATCTGCACTCTGATGGTCAGAGATATAAGGAGATTTGCCCTCCATTTCTGCATGATATGGTATAGGTTTGCCTTTATTCTCCTGGACCTGCATGCTTTAAGGTCCCCAGTAAAGTACAACACCTCTTTCTGCTTTTTACAAAGAAAAGTCACTTTTCCTGTGAGATTTATGTCATCCTAAAACCTAAAAGGTACTAATGGTCAAAAGGAGACAGTTTGCATTATTTTTATTGGTTTTTGAAGTTGATGGATAATGAAAGTGGGAACATTTAAAGTCGTTTGCAGTAGATCCTGTGCAGGGCACAGAACAAGGGTCGTGCTTTGATAAGTAACAGTGTCACATACCAAACCTCTGCCTCCTTTACTAATCTGTCTGCCCTGATATCCCATGGTGAGTGGCTGCACTCGGTTTCACGCCGGAGATCAAATGCGACTCATTGCTACCGACTGCGGAGGGAAGTAGGTTGGGTCATATCTTCTCATTCTTTAATTGCTTTTCCAAAGAATGGAAACAATCCCCTTCTCCCAAACCACATCGCTACTTTAAGGAGTAGCTGTTGTTTTCTCCCTGGCTATTGGTTTCATCTTTTGTGTTGCTACTGGAATTTTTCTTTGCAAAATGAGCAAATCTTAGCATGGTAATAAAGGAAAGGGTGAAACGTCTCTGCAGGGAGAACCAGTTGTAACTGCAGTGGTAAGGAGGACCCACTTCATGTAATCCTATTTATACCTCTGTGTGTGTATTTTGTTCTCTCTAAGCATTGCTTCATGTTTCACCCCTGTGTTTTTCATTAAGAGACCTTAGTGTGCATCCAAAGGAAGCTAAATCATCCTTGTTCCACCCCTGAAGAAATCAAGGTCCATCAAAACAAGACAGTTTGTCCAAGCTGAGAGGTTGAGCTCTGCTTTTCCCCAGTGCTTTCCCTCCATCCCCATCCTATGTACCAGCGGAGCAGGCACCAAACTGGTGCAAAACCCATAGCTATCACAATTTTCAAGGGGTTCTGGGATGCTTGCAGTGCCATCTCCTGGTAAGGTCACTGTGAGCTCGCTACGAGGTCACAGTGAGGTCTGGCAGCTCCTCAAGCTTCTTGTACACTTTTTTTCAGCCTTGGCGCAAACTCTAGTGCTAACATTTGGTCATTTCCAAAAATACATGGGCTAAGGGAAGCCACCACCGTCATAATTTGTCAAAGATCTGTAGAGTTGTCCCATCTTCGCCATTCACATCTGCTCAGCTGTGGGTATCTGCTACTTGTGATATACTGGCCAGTAACATCACCTAGTAAGCTTAAATAATGGGGATTTTTTAAAAAACCCACTGGCTTTGCTTGAAAAGGGTTAAGATTTACTCAAGAGTGGCTAAAAGCAGCTGGGAGCAATTCCAGGTAATGGCTCTCCCAGGTGTTGGTGGAAGAAGATGGGAGCTGAGATGCAGCCTCCCTGACCATGGTCAATATAAAAGGGCTGTAGCCCTCCTGCCAGCTTTGTTGAGGGTATTGAATGTCTGTGAGGAATCCAGTGCTGCTCTTGCAGAAGTCCTGGGTCACTGCATGTCTCAGTGCAACCTTATGCTTTGAAGGTGGTTGTCTCATCAGGCTTCATCTGGAAAGGAGTGAACTTGTTCTCTGCAAGGTCAGATTTTCTTCATTTCCATGCCCCTTTGTGAAGTTTTTGTTGGCTCAAGTTGAGGATCACATGAGAAAAAGGTTTGTTTCTGTCCAAGTGCTTCTTAAAAAATCTCATTGTGCAGAGGTGCGTAGAATCATAGCATATTTTGGGTTGGAAGGGACCTTCAAAATCATCCAGTGCCACCCTTGCCATGATCAGGGACATCTTCACCAGCTCAGGTTGCTCTGAGCCCCATCCAGCCTGGCCTGGGATGTCTCCAGGGATGGTTCATCCACCACCTCTCTGACCAACTCGGACCAACATTTCACCACCCTCATTGTGAAGAACCATGAAAGAAGTGATCAAGTCAATGTCCCCGATAGCTGAAAGCATCTCAGGGGTCATTAGATACCAGTGTGCTTTCATTAGAATCAAGCCCAGTATGCATGACTCTCAAATGGGTGAAGTCAGTGATGAGTCCCAATGTTTGTAACTGGTTTGCTCCTCATCTAGAGCCGTGGCATGCCACTGGTGTCCTTGTCCTGGAGAAATATTTCTGTTGAGTTCGATGGACACAGGGTCAGGTCAAACCATAGTGGACCTTTCTGGAGGACTGTGCAGCTGGATGGAGATGTTGAGGGGCTCTAGGAAGCTGGGGAAAGGTGGTTAGAGAAGGGGATGGAGAAGCCAAAGAAATGGAGCTATTTAGGACTTTCATACAGGAAGAGTGAAGTGGCTGATAAACAGGAATGAGGTCTCTAAGGTGTGATGGTGAAGTGAGAAAGGTCAGCCAGGAAAACAACTAGGAGGCCAATTTTGCTTAAGAAGAAAAGCTACTCCAGTGATGTTAGGGCTGGATTTATCAAATGAGAGCATTTATGTTGAAATGGGAGTGATAAGAAGCATCCAGGAAACTGTAGATCCTCGAGGCACAAGTAGTTTGAATAAGACCTCGTGTAGCATCTTTATTCAAGCTCTTGGTTGCCTACAGGGATCATGTCCAGGCTCTCAGTTCCCTGAGGACAATTCTGGGTCTATGCTGGCCCCATTGCTGCTTTCTAGGTCTCAGGGTAATGAAGGACAAGGGTATGACAAACAAAGACTGGTTTCCTTTCTATAGCTTTTTCAAGGCAAGAGGTGGTCAGGGATAAGAGAACACTGCTGAAGCTTTCCCAGCTTTTATCTGATGAAACATGTGTGGATGCCAAGATATTTGGCTAAATATTAAGCCTGAACTTTAGAAAATGGAAAGTCTTTCCTCTCCAGAAATGGTTGGCATCAAGGCAACTGATGATTGCACATGAATGATCCTCTTTGTTTCCCTTCCCTTACTCTCACTCGATTGCTTTAAGATATTGCTGATTGCTTGAGTTGCTGAGAAGCCTCTCTTGGAAATCTCCCAAGCAAGCTTCAGCGCAGTTTGTTTTTATGATTTGCATTTGGCCTGGGTTCGGTATTTTTTCTTTTTTTTTTGACAATTAAAGAACCAATTTCATTCTTCGCCCCTATCCTTTTGATGGAGGCCATTTGACTCTAGGGTTTGGTAACAATAATTGCCACTGTTCAGCTCCAGGTATTTACATCATTCCAATCTACTGTTGAACAACCCAATGTGAACCTACCATTTGTCCTGAGACCAGTTCCTTGGGGAAAGGTCACCCATCACATGAAGGCGCTTATGGGCTAAATGGGCTTCATCTCAACATCCCCAAGACTGAGACAGAGATGCTGGACATCCTTGGTTTCTTCTCATTTCTCAGGGTGGTCCTCTTTGTGGGTTAGGACAGAGGACCTGAGCATGGTGCAGGTGCCTGCAGAGATCCTTGAGCTAGTGCCAAGCAAATTAAGGTTGAGAACCTTAAGTGTAGAGTCTTACATCTGGGTAGGAACAACCCCAGGTTCCAGTATAAGTTGGGGAATGACCCATTAGAAAGCAGTGTAGGGGAAAGGGACCTGGGAGTCCTGGGGACAGCAGGGTGAGCATGAGCCAGCACTGGGCCCTTGTGGCCAGGAAGGCCAATGGTACCTGGGGTGGGTTAGAAGGGGGTGGTCAGTAGGTCAGAGAGGTTCTCCTGCCCCTCTGCTCTGCCCTGGGGAGACCACACCTGGAATATTGTGTCCAGTTGTGGCCCCTCAGTTCCAGAAGGACAGGGAACTGCTGGAGAGAGTCCAGCGCAGGGCAACAAAGATGCTGAAGGGAGTGGAGCATCTCCCGTGTGAGGAAAGGCTGAGGGAGCTGGGGCTCTGGAGCTGGAGAAGAGGAGACTGAGGGGTGACCTCATTAGTGTTTACAGATATATAAAAGGTGAGTGTCAGGAGGATGGAGCCAGGCTCTTCTCGGTGACAAACCAATGCTAGGACAAGGGGTAATGGGTACAAACTGGAACACAGGAGGTTCCACTTAAATCTGAGAAGAAACTTCTTCTCAGTGAGGGTGTCAGAGCCTGGCCCAGGCTGCCCAGGGAGGTTGTGGAGTCTCCTTCTCTGCAGCCATTCAAACCCGCCTGGACCCCTTCCTGTGGAACCTCAGCTGGGTGTTCCTGCTCCATGGGGGGATTGCACTCGATGAGCTTTCCAGGTCCCTTCCAATCCCTGATATTCTGGGATTCTGTGATTCTGTGTGAATGAGAAAACTCAGTTGCCCTGTTGCAGTGCTGGGGTTATTAACCCACCTCACCATCTATACATTGCACATAGGTCAATCAGGTGGTAGAAGTTTGGGAGCTCCTTCCTTAGCCTTGTCATGCTTGAACACAAAACACGTTACAGATACAATCTCCAAGACTATTTGAAGCCGATGTGAGTGCCGTGGCTCTGCTCCTGTGTTGAATGCAGACTTGTATATCCAAAGCACTTAACTACGTGTCTTTTGAGGTGTCATAATTAAATATGAGTTTAGAAATTGGGAGTTTATCTGCCTACCACTTAATCGTCATCATCCTTGATCCCTGCTGTCATAGTCTGGTGAGTTATTTATGATGAGAGATCTCTTTCTGCCTGAAGGAATGTGGTCTATCTGAACAAGTTGGTGTGGGGAACTCTCTGCTTTAGAAACTTCATATTTGCATGATTTTGAGAGAATAAATTGGCTGAGTTTGAGGAGGAAAATCCTGTACCTGAGGATAAGCTCAACACTTTGCAGATTGAAGAGGAATCTGCTATGAATGGTGCAATATGACATTGCACTGTGTGTTTGCTCTTTACTAGAAAACTGCCAGTCTTGAGGTCTGGACACATAGGACATCCAGCCTTATTGGCATCGTGACTCTTGGTACAGCTTGTAGATAAGACTGACCTCCATCACTCTGCAAACTGCCTCATCTTTGGAGGCCAGTATCTAGTGGAGTGCCTCAGGGGTCAGTACTGGGGCCAATATTATTCAATATATTCATTAACGATTTAGACGAGGGAATTGAGTGTACTATCAGCAAGTTTGCTGATGACACTAAGCTGGGAGGAGTGGCTGACACGCCAGAAGGCTGTGCTGCCATCCAGTGGGACCTGGACAGGCTGGAGAGTTGGGTGGGGGATAACCTGATGGAATTTAACAAGGGAAAGTGTAGAGTCCTGCATCTGGGCAGGAACAACCCCAGGTTCCAGTATAGGTTAGGGAATGACCTATTAGAGAGCAGTGTAGGGGAAAGGGACCTGGGGGTCCTGGTGGACAACAGGATGACCATGAGCCAGCACTGGGCCCTTGTGGCCAGGAAGGCCAATGGCGTCCTTGGGTGTATTACAAGGGGGGTGGTCAGTAGATCGAGAGAGGTCCTCCTTCCCCTCTACTCCGCCCTGGTGAGACCCCATCTGGAATATTGTGTGCAGTTCTGGGCCCCTCAGTTCAAGAAGGACAGGGAACTGCTGGAGAGGGTCCAGCGTAGGGCAACAAAGATGATTAAGGGAGTGGAGCATCTCCCTTATGAAGAAAGGCTGAGGGAGCTGGGGCTCTTTAGTTTGGAGAAGAGGAGACTGAGGGGTGACCTTATTCATGTTTATAAATATATAAAGGGTGAGTGCCACGAGGATGGAGTCAGGCTCTCCTCAGTGGCAAACAATGATAGGACAAGGGGCAATGGGATCAAGCTGGAACACAAGAGGTTCCACTTAAATTTGAGAAAGAACTTCTTCTCAGTGAGGGTAACAGAGCACTGGAACAGGCTGCCCAGGGAGGTTGTGGAGTCTCCTTCCCTGGAGACATTCAAAGCCCGCCTGGACACCTTCCTGTGCGACCTCACCTAGGCGTTCCTGCTCCAGCAGGGGGATTGGACTGGATGAGCTTTTGAGGTCCCTTCCAATCCCAAACATACTGTGATACTGTGATCCTGGAGACAACAAAGGGCGAGAGAGCCCAGCCGGTTTCTCCTTGCATTTCTACTGAACAACAGGGAACCAAATATGCCCAGGACAAACCCTGATGGACCTGGATGAAAACCACAAATTGGTGGTGTGACCCCAGTTTTGACACCTCCAAATGGCAATCAGAGCCCCACTGATGCTGGAAATGCATCTGAGCTGCATGGCACAAACATCTCCTGATTGCCCCACTCCTGGGGCTGTGAATAGATTTAATTGCTCAATGCAGATACAATTGCAATTAAGCCTATTCAGCCTGATAACGAGGCATTGAGGGATTTAGGAGTTTTATGTGGTTCAATTAGATTCAATTGTTAAGCCTGAGCTTTATGGAGTGCTCGTCTGAAGTCTTCGATCTGCGAGCAATCCTACTGCTCAAAACTGCAGTGTAATCCTGGAGAGCTTTGGATGATGGAGGGAAAAAATGTAAGTGCATATGGGCACGAAACAGTTAATTCCTGGGATGTTTTGCTGGAGTGGGGAAACATCGGCTTAAGCGTTTTCCCTGCGGGCTTAAGCTGATGCAGAGCAATGGGAAGAGCTGCACCGCACCTATCCTTTACCTTTAAACCTGTGCCTAAACACCTGGAAACAGGGCTGATTAATAATTCCAATAACTCTTAGCAGCCATTTGAGACTACTCATATTTATTAACGGGGCTGTGATGATGCCTTAAGCTGTAATGAAATGTGGAGCCCGCAGGACACTTTGTTCACCTTGGGGCCTCCTGTCTTCCGCTCTTCCTTTATGTTTTTGACCTTTATGGCCTGTTTATCTCTTGGCCAGAGGATCAGTAGCTGCAGGGATGATTGGGACCTACCGTGGTGAGACCTCCTCTTTGTAGAGTTTGGAGTTCCCAGCACTGCAAAATAACCATTGGTGTGGGGAGGAGACCCAGGTGATCCCCCACTTTGAGCAGCAAAACCATTTGTAGTTTGGGGTGTGGGGTCCCTGGTGGTTCTCTTTAATGTCTCCTGCACCAAAATCTCCTCTGTTTGTATGATGTAAGCTCTAGGGGTGGCTGGAGGGGGGTTTCACCCCACTGCTGGGCTGCCATAGGATGCAGCTCCTCTGGCTTTGATGGGTGCAGGAGGTGGTTGGAGCTGGGGGTCCCTGTGCTCCCATGAGGGTGGGATGTCAGATGTGCTCCAGCAACCCAGTTTGGGGCTCATCTCCCTCCCAGTAGCAAGGGGCCCCGTCCTCCAGTGTCTCATCCCATTCCCCAGCCCTGCAAAAAGAATCTGCCTGTCTCACCTTGTGGTTGTCCCACCATCCCCATGCCAAGGACACAAAAGTGCCACTTGTGGCCCTTTTAGGGTCTTTTCCCAGATGTTTGAACCCAGAGATGGGACACCAATGACACCTACCTTCTCTTCCCTGTGCCTCAGTTTCTTGTTGCAATTAATTGCTATTAAGCAATGCTGATGTCCTCCACCTAAGAGACCTTCTCTTGGAAAGCTCTCTGCTGTTATGAGATAAGACAAATAAAGAGCAATAGCATTTTTGTTTGAAATGTCTCGGCTCACACACCTCCATACCCTCCAGCACCCACACAATCATGTCAGACCCCTGTATTTGAACCATAAATTAGTTTTGTACCCCATTTCTGGCATTCCCCTTCCTCTCCAGGGGCTGATAACCAGCCTGAACCCTTTGCCCCCCTGGACAGAGAGACTTTCTCTCCCCCTCCCAACCCTTTCCCCAAACCGGCCCCTTCCTTTGCAAACATCCCAGTTATTTTATTATTATTTTATGCCCACAAGGTAAAGATTTTTTAAATTATTATTATTATTTTCCTTTTCTCCCCCGTCTTCACTCCCACATTCCTACCAAAAGCATGTGGGGTGGCATCCCCATCCCATCCTCCCCTCCAGCGCCTCGGTCCCAGCTGCTGGCCCGCGGAGAAGGAGTTGGAGGTGGAAGGGGGGGAGATGACTGGAGGAGCCCCTCCTCCTGCCTCATAACTACTTCTTCCAAGCATTCCGGGAGTTTTACTGCAGCCCAGCTGACACAGCCACCCATTTCTGGGGCCGTCGGACCTTCTTGCCCCGCGAGGAGAAGCCAACATGTGGTAACTTCGCCCAGGTAAGCAGCACCGGCTGTCTATAGCAATCTGTCTGTCCAGATATCGGGTTTTGTATGCTCCGTTGTGCGGTGGTGTTTTTTTCCCCCCACTCTCACCATTCTCAGGTTGCAGTTGAATGAACTGCAGTGCGAAAGATATAAAAACAGGCTGGGGAGGATGAGGAGGGGGCAGCAAATTGCATCCCAGCTTCTCTGTGTTCACAAGCAAACCCCTCGCTGCTGCCTCAGAAGTGCCTGAGATGCCCAAAACCTCTCCAAAATCTCAGTTTTTGGGGTGACTTCGTGCTTCTCGTCATGGGAGGTGGCTCAGGGGCATCAGCTGCTCTCAGAGGCAGGGAGAAACCGTGAAAAAATGCTGTGGCATGCAGCACATGGTGGGTTGTTTTAGGGGTTTTGGAGGATTTCTGGGAGGAAATGCATTCCTGTTGCCTCCTTTGATACACCCAGGAGGGCCAAGCATTGCGATAGGCAGAATCTGGCCCAAATAACCTTCCCATGGGTGGAATAAGGAGCTATATTTTTCTTCTAATCTCAGCTGGATTGTGAGAGGTGGATGCTTATAAAAGAGCAAGTGCTGAAAGCAAGTCCTGGGTCAAAGCTCTAACAACAACGGAGCAGATCCCACCCCTTGGGACTGATTATAACTCCAGACAAAATGAATATTTCAGCGGGTTATGGGAGAAACAGCAGAAAGGGTTGGTCTGTGTCCATTCCTAATTGGGGAAGTCGAGTGATTTCAAGGGGAAAAGTTACATATTGAGGGCTGGATTCTGCTGGGCCAGGCTGGGTCTGCAAAGGTTGTAGCATCGCAATGAATGCTTTGACTCAGAGATAAGCAGCTCTGAGTTATGGATCTGCTCCTTTCCCCACCCCGCAACAATTCACACAGCCCAGGTTTTTCCTGCCTCAATAGCACCCATGGTTATGGTGATTGAGGTCCTTCAGCATCAGTCCACCCATTCTTCTTACCCTTGTAGATGCTGAAATGGTGTTTCACAGCTAACAATGGTGCTTAGCAATTTTGTTTGGCTGCTATCCATTGTAGGCCCAAAATGTTGTAATTTCTGCTTGCAATCAAGAATTAAGAGTATGTGCCCTTTTCCTGGGGATATAAGAAAATTACCCACCAGGCAGATGGTTCATGGGGTGGCTGAAAAGTCTTTGTGGCTCTAACAAGGAGGTTGATTTGTAGGATGGAGTGTGCAGAAATTGCCCTGTACATTGCAATATTACATGTGTCAGGAGGAGCAGAAAGGGGACAGTTGATGTTGTTTGGGGTCCCCAATGTTTCTGCAGTGGTGGCCCCATCTACAAACATCTCCAGAGCCCCAAGCAGCATCAGGTCAGGTTGTGCATGCGGAGATGTGTTGGGTCAGGAGGTGCCTGTGGTTGTGTTTTAAGGATTGGGAGATGAACATGGGGACATGTCCTCACCTGCATGTCCTGGCACTGTCCTCAGCCTGGCTGAGGGTGGAATGTTTATATGGTGCAGGACTGGGAATGGTTGGGGTGATGTTTCTTCTCCAGACTCTGAACAGCAGCTGCTCAGGGGTTTCTCACCAGAGCAGCTCTATCAGTTCTCTCTGGCCTTAAATATTGTATTGGGGCTCACGACTGAAAGAGGTTTTAGTTTATGTGCGTGAAAGCTTGTCGTTCTTTTTCCACCTAGCTTTCCCAAGCTTGGCTTAGCTCAGATTTCATACCTTTCTGTCCCAAATTGTGCCTCACCGCCAGGTTTGTTCCTCTGGCCCTGCTCCTTCCAAATAAAGGACGAGGGAAAGAGGAGAAATGCAGTGGGACGTCTCCAACTCCCTCGCCTGGCCATGTAGACCCCTGGCCCAGGCCACATATAGAAGGTCACCCTGTCACCACTCAAGGCTTTGCAGCCATGGTGGGGAGCAGAACTGGAACCAGTGCCGGAGGGAGCCAGAGTGAAGATACAATTCAGGGATTTTTCAGGTCTGTGCTTTGGAAAAAGGACTTTTCCTGTAGCTGGCAGGGAGCAGGGCTGCTCGAACAGGCAGCACGGGTCTGTGTGAGTGGGAAAGCCCGCTGGGGGAGCGGGGGAAGGATGGATGAGTGTAGCTGCAGCGTGTGACTGTTTGCTGGGATGAGGGATGTTTCCAGCTTGCTGTGGTGGCTGGGAGGTGGTGCAGGTGGTGGTGAAACGTGGACGATGTGTTCTTCTCAGGCCTCACATTCGAGTGGAAGGAAGGCAATATAAAAAATTATGTAAAAAGTGAGAGATTTGGGTTCAAATCCTCCCACGGACCCTCTCCATTGGCTGCTGAGGGCTCCAGCTTGGGGACTGGGTGCTCTTGCCATGCCTGGGGGACGATGCTCTTGCCTTGGCTGGGGAGTGGGTGCCTCTGACCCAGCCTCTCCAGTTCTCTGCCCATAAATCCTCCTTCCCCTGTGTCTTGAGGGAGCACTGACCCAGCAGTTACTCCTGGGAGAGTGCAAGAAATTGAGAGAAACATCCAAAATGGGTCTAGCTACAGCTATGGGAGTTTTTGTGGGAGCATCCTGGGGTGCCCCAGAGTGATAGAGATGGGCCAGGACCACCAAGACATCCTGGAGTAGGGGCCAAGTTGTGACCTTGTGCGACAGATAAGTGCTTTCTGGGAAGGTTTCACTGCTGTTTGTACAACTTGCCCATCAGCACCTCATCAACTGGTTTTGTTTGTACAGTCAGTCCATAAAAGCCCAACCTGTCTGGATGGGTACGGGGAGCCAGTTCTGTTGTCCTTAACCGTTAACAGCGGTTTATGGTGGGTGTAAACTACAATTGCACCTGATGGCAAGTTTGTAAAGAGGTTTTTTAAAAAGACATATGGGAAAATGACAAATTATAGCAGTGCTGTCTGTTTAGGGAGGTGTCTGTCTGTCACAACGCACTTGCATTAATACCCCAGCAACTAAGCCAAGTGCTGCACATGAGACCCGGGAGACAAAAAGTGTCAAAAATCAGGGTGCTTACCTAATTGTACCATCTCAGCAGCCTGCAAATGCCAGGGGAAGATGGGAAGGTGTGCTTGGGAAGGGTTTCACTTGTTCAATAGAAACTAAGGCTGAGATTTATGGTGGCTCCAACCCTTTCATTGGGGAGTGTCAACACAAGAAGGCAGCCAGAATTAGCATCAGAGAATCATAGAACAGTTTGGGTTGGAAGGGACCTTCCCAGCTCATCCAGTGCCCCCCCTGCCATGACAGGGACATCTTCACCAGCTCAGGTTGCTCAGAGCCCCGTCCAGCCTGGCCTGGGATGTCTCCAGGGATGGTTCATCCACCACCTCTCTGGCCAACCTGGGCCAGGCTCTCACCATCCTCAAGGCCAACAATTTCTTCCTCGTGTCCAGCCTGAATCTCCCTCCTTTAGTTTAAAACCATTACCTCTTGTCTTATCATAACAGACCCTGCTAAAAAGTCTGTCCCCATCTTTCTTAATGGACCTCTTTTAAGTCTGGAAAGGCCACAATGAGGTGTCCCCAGAGCCTTCTCTTCTCCAGGCTGAACACTCCAACTCTCTGAGTCTGTCCTCATAGGAAAGATCAGGATCATGTCAAGAGACTACAGGGGATATTTAGGGCCTGTCGTCATTATAGGAGGCTATATAAAGGCTATATAGAGGTACAAATGTACCTCTTAGGGGTCATATTTGATGGTGGGCTTGTGGTACCTCGCTGAGGTTGACTCCTGACTAGCATGGGGGACACAGGCTGTAGGTCCTGAGGGATCTCTGTGGGGTTGCATGGGGTTGGAGGAGCAGTTGGCCAGGATCAGGCTACCCACAGAGGGTTCTGAGCAGGGGATGGAGGTTTGCAATTCCCATGCACCAGCCTTTCTTCCCTTACTTGCTCCTGCCATGCTCAGCCATGGCCATTGTTCCAACAAAAGTCAAGTAAATCAGCTGGAGGTAGTGAAATATCATTGTTCCGCAGACACCAGGGATCTGCTCGGAGAATTTCTCCTGCCATGAAACCAAGAGGCTCCCAGGGGATGCGGGACTTCAGGCTGTCATCTTTTGTTTTCTTTGTCCCGGCTCCCTCAGTCATTTTTAAGGAGCGCTTTGCAATGTGAATAACCTCTTGGAAAAGATCCAGCCTGAGTGTGAGTAACCTGAGAAATGCAGTCCTGGCTGCCAGCCAAGCAGTCAACCAGTCAACCCCTTCATCAATTGACTTTTTTTTTCCTTCTTTTATTTTTTCTTGTTTTCCCCACCACCATCTATTGATTCTCCTTGTCCATAACATCCACCTGGAAATGTTTCCTTTGACTCTGCCAATACATAATCCCATGGCACAGACTTTCACCTCCGTTATGTGAAGATGGATTAACGAGCATCATTTTGTGAATGCCCCAGATTACAGTAGGGTGAAGAAACTGCAAATATCCTTAAAACTATGATAATTGTTTGATGGGTGTCTCCATGCCACACATGGTGAGGGATCCTCCCCTTGTCTTGCAGGGTGGTTCATTTCAAAGCTCAGAATTAAAGTGGACAGAGGTGGCAAAAAGATGTTGAAGTTGGTTTCGAGGTGTTCCCTGTTTCTGGGATTGTTCGCACTGAATTTTTGATGGTTATTACTTGCCTCCTTTAGCTTTTTCCCATTAAAGTGTATTATTCATTTTATTTTAAAGCAGGATTCTCATTGTGATGCTTCTCAGCTGGCACGTGCCCAGGTGCTGCTATCAAAGACTGTATTAGGATCAGAAACCCAGTGGGGAGGCTGCTGGGGTTGAAGCAGAGCCCATTTGTTTCATGTAGACCTCCGATGAGCAGTGATTTCCAGCAAAACCCTCCTTCAGAGTTATCCACCCCAAACCTTCAGTGTGCTTTTTGTGTTTTCTAAATGAGAGATTGGGGGTGGGCAGCAAACCCACCTTTGCTTTTTGCAAGTTATGCAATGCCCCAAAAACTGGTTATCTTGGAGACGAGGCAAGAGACTGGCTGGAGCTGATCTTCACAACCACCATCCAACTGTAACTCTCTGCTTGGAAAAGTTTCTAAATTTAGCTAAGAAGGTATTTTTACTACTGTTAATGTGAAAACCTGATGTGCAGGGAATCACCATGGTGCGGAGGAAAAGAGAGGAGGGTCTATTTTTCGTTTCCAGGACTTGTAAAGTATTTTTCTGCTTTTCTCCGTGGTGCTTCTAAGCTCAAATGTTCTATCTGATGCTCCTATGTGGTGCTTGGGTGGTTTCTGCAGGAGATGGAGGATGGCAAAACTGACCCAAATTGGACATTACTCTGCAAGTTGTACCATACTAGAGGAAGAGGTGTCACCTACTGGTAATCTCCAGCTACTTGTCACCCTTTCATCAGTGTTGCTGCCCTCTCCCTAGTGGGAAATGGCCAAAAACCCAAGGAGGTCTCTCCTCTATGAAGCTTTGCCCTTAATTGACTGTTTCCATCAGATTTGAGCAATCCCTAGCCTGTGCTTGGCTCTGTTGTGTTACCCCTATGTGAACAACTGCAGGAGTTGTGGAGAAGGATATTGGAGCTGTGCTGGGGCCTGATGGATGTGGAAAAGATGGGGTAGAAACATGCCAATGGCACATCTCCCACCTCGGAGGAGACTCATAGCCAACTCTTGCCATGTTCTCAGGAGACTTACTGAGGTGTTAATCCAGCTCCTTTTATACATGGCCTGTGTCTCTCCACCACATTTCCTGGGGAAACAACAACTCTAGGGTCCAAACCTCAAACTGGTGGGACTGGGTGGCCAGTAGATCTAGTGGATCACTGTGTTTGATCAAGCCAGGCACGTTCAGGTGGGTGCCAAAGCAGAAAATAGGCTTCCTCCGGCTCTCACTTCGTCTTCTTTTATTGAGCAGCCTCTCAAGATTTACCCCCTTCCTCTCCCCATCATCTCTGTTAAACATTACTACATAGTGCAACCACTTTAAATCAGGAAATCAATGCTATTTATTAAAAAAAAAGGGGGCCCAATCAAACACTTTCTCAAAGCTCTTGCTCTGAGAGAGGGAGGGGAACTGTTTACCCATTCTGCAAGGAGCAGCAGTTTCTCATGATTGCTGACACTGCTGTTTCAACAGCTCCGCAGTGCAGTGTGTGGGTAAAAATGCTCCATGGAAATCGGTTCCTTGCTTTAAAATTCTTCCATTTCATGGCAGAATTGCCTGGAGCTGAGAGGGAGGTCTTCCAGGAGAACAAGGTGAATCAATGCACCTTTAGAAGTGGAGTGGAGCTGCAGGTCTGAGGATGGGGTTTCTCCTCCAAGGAGGTCTTTTGCCACCAGAGCTGTCACTCCTTTATTCTGATAACATCATGGCACCACCACCACCAGCTTCTGCTGTGTGGGTGTCTGCGTTAGGTACACCCTAATTCGTAGAATCACAGAATGTTTGGGTTGGAGGGGCCTTAAAGCTCCTCCAGTCCAAACCCCTGCCATGAGCAAGGACATGTTCAGCAGCTCAGGTTGTTCAGAGCCCCGTCCAGCCTGGCCTGGGATGTCTCCAGGGATGGGACATCCACCACTTCTCTGAGCAACCTGGACCAGTATTTTACCACCCTCATGTCCAGTCTGCATCTCCCTTCTTTTAGTTTAAAGCCATCACCTCTTGTCCTATCACAACAGGCCCTGCTCAAAAGTCTGTCCCATCTTTCTTATGGGCCCCTTTTAAGTACAGAAAGGCCACAGTAAGGTCTCCTTGGGGCTTCTCTTCTCCAGGCAGAACAACCCGTGCTCTTCTGTCTTCCTTTTGGGATGTTCACTGTGAGCACACCTGGGATGGTGCTGGATCAGAATTCGAGCTTTGGTCTAAAAAGCACAAGGTCAAATTCAGCCACCTGGGGCATGACGGGATGGTTGTCACATGGGCAAAATCACATTTAGCCCCTCATGGAGAGCACTGCAACCAGAAGGCTGTGAGGGTCTGTGGTCATCTTTGCTGTGCAGGGACCATTGCACTTTCTTTGCCAAATCTGAATGATGGCTGAATGCCAGGGACCTTTGGGGAGCTCAGCTTCCTTCCCCTCTTCTGCCTGACCTACCAGCCCTGGGCGAGCTGGTAATGGGCAGAACAGGGATGTGTGTTGCCCAGATGTTAGGAAAAATTTCTTCTTGGAAAGGGTTGTTGGGCATTGGAACAGACTGCTCAGGGCAGTGGTGGAGTCACCATCCATGGAGCGGTTTAAAACATGCGGAGATGAGGTTCTTAGGGACATGGCTTAGAGATGGACCCAATACATGGCAGTGTTGGGTTAACAGTTGGACTCTATGACCCGGAGGGTCTTTTCCCACTGAAATGATTCTGTGATTTTATGTCCTGGGCAGGGATGTGAGGGGTCCTGGTGGACAGAGGTGCCTTGGGTATTTAACATCTATTGCTGCAGAGCTTGTGGGTTGTTTTTGGGGTCGAACAACAATCAGATCACTTCTCAGCAGCCACTTCAACTAGATGGTCTGATGTCAGTGATCTTAGGAACCAGAGCCACCCAACCATGCACCCATCCAGACTTCTTGGAGAGCCCAGTGCTGGGATCAAGGCACACGTGGCATCTGGTACCCAAGATCTCTGGTTTTGGGACTGTTTTGCACCTTCTCTTGCAAAGAGAGCATCCCCTCCCCACAGATGATCCCCTCCAGGTGATCCTGTAGATCCCATGCATTTTGGGAGTGTGCTTCCAGCTACCAACAAGTCAATGCATTCATATTTCTTTACTAAAACACCTTAAAATGTGTATTCAGAGGATTTAGAAAGAAATCAATTACCATAAAAATCTATTAACTCCATTAAAAAAGAAACTGTAAACTTTTGATTCCCTGAGGCTTATTCCTGTTAAGCAAGGAACAACCTGTGTTTAACCAGATTTTACCTCCCATTCAAATTATCATTTTCTTTGAGGTTTAATGTGTTTAACTCTCCTGCAGCAAACAGTGCCTAATCCCAGGAGAGGGGCTGCAAAAATGCCCAAACCAGGCTTTTCCATGTGAATATTTCAGAGCCAAAGGAGAGAATCAGTGTTTCTCCAACAGTGAATTGTGAACACATTTGAATGCAAAATGGATAGGCCCTCTAATTGACGCCAGCTATTGCATCTCCGTCCAGTCTCATGATTTTTTTCTTACATTAGTGGCAACGTGCTGCTTTTGTATGAGCTGTTGGTACCTTTTTGGAGCTGGCAGTGGTTGTGAACTTTGCTTTCCACCTCTGTAAGCCATTAGGGTTTATTCCATCCTTTGCCTCATGGAATCATAGAATAGTTTGGGTTGGAAGGGAACTTCAAAGCTCCCCCAGTGCCACCCCTGCCATGAGCAGGGACATCTTCACCAGCTCAGGTTGCTCAGAGCCCCGTCCAGCCTGGCCTGGGATGTCTCCAGGGATGGTTCATCCACCACCTTTCTGGCCAACCTGGGCCAGGCTCTCACCACCCTCAGTGTACAAAATTTCTTCCTTATGTCTGACCTGAATGTCCCTCCTTTAGTTTGAAACCATCATCCCTTTTCCTATTGCAACAGGCCCTGCTCAAAAGTCTTCCTTATGGGCCCCTTTTAAGCACTGAAAGGCCACAATAAGGTATCCCCAGAGCTTCTCTTCTCCAAGCCGCTTTGCTGGTGTCTTAAGCCTCAAGCTCCTCTTTATTTTTCATCTTGCCACCAAAATTCAACGGTTTAAATATGCCACTTGCTTTAGTCAGTGCAGTCCAGACCTTGTTTTTCCCCATCTAAATATAATGCAAAATTACATGTAGATGTGCTGGGATCTCAGTGACCTGTTAATATTGGTGCCATCAATAGCTGGCCTATCTCCATACCCTTCTCCTTCCAGTCTCCATGGTTCTTCCACATCCTTGAGTTCCTATTAATTCTCTGTTCAGGCCAATCTCTATATTTCAATGACACATCTCAGTGTGATCTCTTCAGAGAGCTACTGGAATCTCTCTCCAGAGGATTTTGTGATGTACCTGCATCAACAGGAGCCCTGGGGTGCTGTGCTGGGTACAGTGATCTCTAGTAAGCTGAGACGTAGCTGAAGTCCCGATGGGTTCTCTGCTGGTTAATATAAGGTTTTGCTCAGCCTGCAGTCTTTCAGAAAGAGCTACAAATAGGATATCCCTCCTGTGTCTAGCTGGCTCTTTTCCGGAGACTCGTATGAAAACATTTGAGATCTCCTTCCCTTTGCCAGATTTGGCTGAAACTCAAGATTTTGCTAGGTTGTGATGCAGAGGGTTTGTCCTTGTGTGATATGTGCCATGTCGTAGTGTTGTGTTTTGGGATGTGGATCTGCATAGATCCTCCGAGAAGGCTATGCGTGCCCAGATGCAGCTCTATAATGTAGTTTTTGCATCTGTACGCAACAGGGATAGATATTTGGTGGATGGAGTCAGCAGCATCTGGCGTGGATGATCCTGGGGCTGGAGATGCGTGAGATCCAGCTGGAACCACAAGCAAATGGGAGGCAGGCGCTGGCCAGATGAGGCTGAAAATCCGCTGGGTCTCATCCCTTTTAGCCAGACCTTGCTGACAGGGGTTATTTATTTATCCCCAAATTGGTTGGGAAAAAGAAAAAGGCGGAAGAGCTTATTGCAAACATATACATTGGAAGAATAAATGGAGGGGAACAGCCCGGCCTCTGACACTACTTCAACTACATAAACCCTGATTTTCTCTTCTCTTACCCTCTTGCACCTTGCCGGGCATCCCACAGCTCTGTCATCTGATCCAGGCGAGGTAAAAGGAAAACCTGGTCTATCGACTTTATGGGGTTTGGAGACAATTTGTTCAAGGAACTGTAAAACCCGGAGAAGTTGCCCCTATAAATTATTTACCAGGGGCAATAAAAGATCAAGGAAATTGCTGGGATTCCTTGCAAAACCCTGAAGTTTATGGGGTCGTTTCCTTCCTTGCCCCTACCAGGTTTTTCTGAAGATCTCTGTAGCAATTTTAAGAGGTCTTTGACGGGGGCTGATGGCAGCCAGTGTCCGCAAAGATTGTCTAAGACCTGCTGAATTTCAGTTTGCTAATATGAAATGTAGAAAAATGAGAATTGTGGTGGATTCTAAATGAACTCAGCTACCCTGAGTTCATTTATGGTAGAGGAAATGACAGTTCTTCATCAGCCTCATCACCCAAAATACGTCCTGAAAGATGAAACATGTGGAAGGAGCAAACCCAGGTGTGGTCATGGCTGTGGATGGAGAGAGGTGTTGGAACAAGTGTCTAGAAACTGCAGAAAAGCTCTTCATCCTGATATGCATGTCCCATGCTCTCTTTTCCCACCTAGAGTTGGTGTTTCATACCCAAGTGAACCCTTAAATGAAGCAAGATTTTGGAAGGAGTCATGAAGGGGAAAAACAAGAGAGAAAATGACTCGTTTTCCTTTCAAAGTCAGAGAATAGCACCCTTGAATTTGGGATCACCCGCAATCTGGATGTGCTGCCGTCATCCATCAAGGACCAACATCTACAGCTCATTGCTAGAACGCAGAGCACAGCTTCAACTAAAATTTTAAAAAATATGCAATAAAAATTAGAAATATTTGATATATTCAAAAATTGAACATGTCGAAGTGCAACATGCATGCATGCACATGTGCATATATTAATTCATATCTGCTAGGAAATCGGTTTGAGTTTGTGGCATCCAGATTATGAAACACTTTTGAATTGTACGGGATTAAATGAGAAGGGAAAAGGGGATGCTGCCAGGTTGGCCGTGCAAGAAGGATGCTGGGATCTGAGGTGCGTGATCTTGCTCAAGCTCACAATGCAACTTTCACAAAAGAGGTGGGGGTAAAACCTAGTTTTCTTGGGTCTCAGCTCCGCATTTCTCCTCTGTTACTTGATTTTCTAGAAGCTTGTTTACTTCTGTTGATGAAAAGCCTGTCCTCCCCTCCATTTTTCTCCCTTCCTCCTCTCCCTTCCTCCTCTCCCTTCCTCCTCTCCCTTCCTCCTCTCCCTTCCTCCTCTCCCTTCCTCCTCTCCCTTCCTCCTCTCCCTTCCTCCTCTCCCTTCCTCCTCTCCCTTCCTCCTCTCCCTTCCTCCTCTCCCTTCCTCCTCTCCCTTCCTCCTCTCCCTTCCTCCTCTCCCTTCCTCCTCTCGGTTTTGGCGGGAGTTAGGAAAGAAGGACACAGCAGCACAGGTTATCCGCTTGCACAGCAGAGATCTTCATTACATCCAAGTACACCCAGAAATTAGGAGAAGAAAGCGGGGAAAACAAGGAATGGAAAACACATTAGGGGAACTTAAGTCCTGAGGGTCTCAGCATGATATGATGGGCAAGGTGAGCACAACCCTGATGCTCCTGCAGTCTAGACACAACCCAGGCTGCTCCACGCACTTGACCTTCGTCTTGCATGTTTGAGGGCTCATTTAGGTGGGATTTTTCCAGGCGGTGCATAGGAACTCAGCCTTGTTTCCAAAAGGGACCCTATCTATTAATATAATGTGGTGTGGTTTTTGAGGTTGCATGTTGTGAACTGGAAGGAACAATCCAGCCCTGGCAGAGAGTGAGGCTGGGTGAAGTCATTGAGCTCGTCTTTTCACCTCGTCTTTAATTTCCACCCTGGAAGTGGTCCATGTCTCCCTGTGAAATCTCCTCAGCCCAAGACAAGCAGGTGAGACTGAGAATGGGAGAACAACTTTGTTTTTTCCCCAGTAAAATAGAATAAAACCCCTTCTGGCAGCTCCACTTCTGTTCCTTTGTAGAGGGAAGTCTCTGCTTCACAGAGAAACACTTCTGCAACCATTTTGGGGAGTTACTAAACCATCTATAGGCAATAATCAGAATTGTCATCCCTCTTTGGGTGCCCCACGATGTTGGGCTGGATCTCCAAGGGCAGCAAATGCAAGGCAGCTAATCCTGGATTTAGGAACCTGAAGGTTAGTCACAAAACAGGCTAATGAAGACTTGAGTGCAGGTGATTTCTCTCTGCAGTGATCTTCTAGTGATCTTTCCCTCCTGTGTAATTAGGGCAGCAAATGCTTCTCTCTTTCATTACACCACTAATATTCACATTTAGTCTTAATTACCTAAGGTGGTTGTTGCCTGAAAAGGGTGTTGTTAGGGAAAGGTGCTGGGGAGGGCAAAGTTGAGCTCTGCCCCATAGCATCAGCAAAGGGATGAAGGAATTAGTGGATTTATGGACTTTAATGCTGTGACTACCTAAGCCAAGATGAGCTGTTGTAGCTGGAGAAAAGCTTCCCTTGCCACTGTAGGCAAGTGGGAGTATCACACTCAGATGACACATGTTAAAGCCTCTTTTCTCCTACAGATGAATGATTCTCCAGGCTGTGTGGTGACTCCAGGAACCAAGAAGGAACTTCTTCCTGAGGATCATGAAAATGCTATATGCCCAGATCTTTGCCCTGGCAGCGGCTGTGGTGCAGTACAGAGCCATGGTTGTTCATGAAGGTACGTGACAAGTGGGCTACATAAATACAGAAGCTGTGGGTGATGTTGAGACACATCAGGGAGAAACAAAGATTTTCCAAACAGCTGTTTCTGCTAATGTCATGGACAGACACACAGATGCTGTCACATTGGAGATGTAGTGGTGATGCCTCTAACTTCTGCATAGGGTTCTTTAGTTTGGGGTCATCTGGCTAACAAAGCATCTCAGATGGTCTCCAAGGGCAGACGGGACCTGACTTGCTGCACTAGAGTTTATGAGGAAATCAGAACTCTGCTCAGTGTCCTGGCTCTAATACTGTCCCACTTCAGCTGCTCCAGAAGAAGGTGGGGAGAAAGAGAAAAGCATGTCCCCTCCTGATTCCTCATCTGATCTCCAAGGCTAGGTACAAGCCATCACACAGAAGATGTGAGAGAAAAGACCTCAAGGAAGCCTTGAAGCCTACAAAGAGCTTTTGGGGACAGGGGAATGGAGCCGAAAGGCAGGAGACAAAAGGACCCCAGAGAAGAACTTCATGGAGTTACGACATGATCCATGACATGTCCAAAATACTGGAATAGGTTGTCCAGAGAAGTGGAAGATGCCTTATTCCTGGAAATATTCAAGGCCAGGCTGGATGGGGCTCTGGGCAACCTGATCTGGGTGAAGATGTCCCTGCTTATGGAAGAGGTTTGGACTGGATGGCCTTGAAAGGTCCCTTCCAACCCAAACTCTTCCATGATTCCATGATGTCTTTAGCCTCAGGATCCTGCACAAAGGACCATTGTGAGCATCCTGCAGAGTTAATCCAGAGCTCCCAGGACTGTCATGGGACCGGGTATGATCCAGTGGCTCTTCCCTCTTCAAATTGTTCTTACAGCAACAAGACCTCAGGCTTTGAAGGTGTAAATTCACCTGGGCTAAACTCAGTAAATTCAACAAGGAGTTAATGGAGCTTTGGCAGCAGCTACAAAATTAACTTGATTAAGTTCCTGTCCATCAATTAAGCCAATATACTTGACTATAATGCTATTTAATTCAAAGCTGGGAACAGTGCAATAAATCAACGTTTACAGATGTCTCTGGCAAACCTGTGATTGATGAAACGTGGTAATTTTGGAGGTGCATAGAAAATTTCAAATAAAATCATATCCCCCTGTGATTAATAGAGCTGTCTGTGTTGGTATTTTCTCCAGAAGGTACCAATCCAAATATGCTTAACACCACACGTTTCCAATGACAGCTTCAGGTACCTGATCCAAGCAGCGTAGACTCTCGGGTTTCATTGCCAAGCTGGAAAGGTGCTGAGCTCCTGGCTCAGCATCTCACAGAATGGGCTCTGATTGCCCCTTTGTAAAGAAAGGGGAACCATCCTGCCCTTTATAATCCCATGGATCTCTTGTTGTCTCTTTCCTCATTATCCTTGGATGCAAATGAAGGCAGGAACATTGTGCAGGGTAAGCAAGACTCTGAGGGTTCAAGCACGATGGAAGAGGCTTTCTAGGGATCTGGGATGTGGAGACAATGGATAGCAAAGGTTCCTCTGATACCAATGGCATTTTGAGCATGTTTTCCAGATCAAGGCCAAAAATGCAGGTCTCTCAGGAAAAGCTGTCTGCACTGCCTTGAGTAGCTCCAAGAGGTGGGTGATTTGGGGAGGGCTGATGGATGGTCTTCTCCATCTTGTGGAACCTTTGTTGGATTTTCTTGTGGTAATACAGCTTGTGTCACCCTGAGAAGCTGTTGAAGATTTCCACCAATTATGAGGTCGGAACCAAGGACTGGCTTTACCTTCCCTCCAAATCCTTCCAGGGGAGATGGAACATTGAAGCCCAACCAAGGGAAAATGGGTAGATCCAAAATAGAAGTGGCAGGTGGAAAAAGAGCTTATGGCAAAAATTTAAATAGTTGTGTCCCATTTTTGTCAAGGGAAGATTCTTTATATTCCCAACTATGTATGAGTAAAACAAAAACAACAACAACAAAGAGACAGTTATTTTTCTGCAGTTAGCAGAGTTGTTAATTTGTGAAGAGCTCAGTGACAAGAGGTACAAAGAAAGAAGAAACCACCAAACGCCTTGGATAACAAAGACCCTTGGACTGCCATCCATCCATAACCAGCAAATGATCTTCTGTCTTGCTGTGTGGCCAAAGGGGATCGACCAGCAATGAAGGAGAGCACAAAACCTACATATTTCCAAGCCCTTTGGGGAGCATGCTTATAGAAATGGGATAAAAGTCAGGTAAAATGAAGAGGTTGAGCTAAACCAGCTTTCTGTTTGCAGCAGAAACATGAGAAACCCACCTAGTGCATCTCCCCCAGCAACCTGGAACAACCTGGGTCTCCAGACCTGCAACTGAAAGTCAATGCGCTGGTTGGGTAAGGTCCAAAGGGGCAGTGACATAAAACTGAAAAGAAGTGTGAAGAGGTTGGTCCTGGTGAGCAAGACACAAAAAGTCTTCGTCCAGCAGTCAGCAGAGCCTGCTCTTTAACAACCCGACAGTAATAACTCATCATCTATCTGCAAGGGAGAGAAACACCAAAGAAAACAAAAATTTTGAACATCCCTCCTAGAACCTTCATTAATTTAAGCATCCCTGAAAGTCACCAAATTTCTGTCCGTGAAATATATTTATTGGATGCCTAAAGAAAATTAAATTAAATTGAGACTGAACGCTGGAAAGGGAAATATGCCTTGATGTTTGTTAAACAAATTTCCCTATACACCTGTCCATTCCCTGCCAGCTGTCATCAGATAGCTCTGGCTTGTACAAAAAAACCACTCAAATTGTTCACTCTTTGCACAAGATACTTTTCATGCTTGGAGACACTGGCAACATGGCATTGCAGAGCTAAATGCACGCAGCATCCTGTGCCCTCTTCATGCAAGACTGGAAGACTTGGTTGGTTTAGTGTTAGGAAAGCGTGGGTGGCCAGGTGGCCCTGTGTCAGTGTGAGTGTCCCATGATGACTCCGGAGACTCTGATGGCAAGAAGGGGGTGGCAGAACTGCCACGTTCCCAAATTTCAGTTTAGTGTGGTTCAGGTGTCAACATCTGCCCCTGGGCATATGAAACCCCTTGGTGTCCTCTTGCTTCCAGCATGTCCTATAGACCTGCATGCCTTGATGGATCTGGGTCTCAGGGTTTGTGCTTCAGGTGAGAAACTGGGTGGGAACAGCAAAACAGGCAAGTAGGAAGAAATTATAGAGCCTGTTCTTTTGGGAAGGCCATGATTACCCACTTCATTTGGCCCGAGCATAGTCTCTCTTCCTGATCTGTGATATTTGGGGGTCTGCATGACCCAGGGGGGATTATCTTGACAGGCTGAGCAAGTTGGGGTGTTCAGCTGGAGAAGAGAAGGCTCCAGGGAGACCTTATTGTCACCTTTCCAGACTTAAAAGGGGCCGAGAAGAGAGATGGGGACAGACTTTTCAGCAGGGCCTGTTGTGATAGGCCAAGGGGTGATGGTTTTAAGCTAAAAGAGGTCAGTTTCAGACTGGACATGAGGAAGAAATTGTTGCCCCTGAGGGTGATGAGAGCCTGGCCCAGGTTGACCAGAGAGGTGGTGGATGAACCATCCCTGGAGACATCCCAGGCCAGGCTGGATGGGGCTCTGAGCAACCTGAGCTGGTGAAGATGTCCCTGCTCATGGCAGGGGGAGAACTGGATGAGCTGCGAAGGTCCTTTCCAACCCAAACTATTATGTGATTCTATGATCTCCTGGCTGGCTGATTGTATGGCATGGGATGAGTCTTCCTACCCCTCTTCTCCCTCAGCATGCAGGACGGCGGAGGCAGCCGACATTTTGTTCCTCGTGGGGCAGTCACAGGGCACAAGGAACGAGAGCTCTCGACTGGTCAAGGACTTCATCAGCAGCATGGCCCGCTCCTTTGAGAACACAGTGATGGGCAAAGGAGGCGTCCGGCTGGCGGTGGCACTCTATGGGGAGAAACCAAGGTGGGTCAGTCCATCCTCTACCACCAGTTTTTATATTCCTGTGGCTCTAGATGGGCGATCATGTCCATGTGGTTAAAGAGCTTTTGCTGCTCTGCTGAACCCTTGCGAGAGCAGAGCAGGAGTTCAACCCCCAGCAGTGTCACCAGAGTCTAGAGGTGCTTGACCATGGGGACCTCTTTCCAGGTAAGGAGGTTGGTATTTAATGCAGCCACAAGAAATTCCCCACCATCCATTTTTACATAGTGTTTTATGGTAATGGAGCTCTGGGCCTCATACCCTGGACTCCTTTGACCACTGTGAAGAGGACTCCTTGCCTACATATAAGCGTAGTGTGACCAGCTAAATCTCAACATTATTGCTGGTCATTACTCTTATCAATGCATCCTTGCTGTGACAACAGTGTTCTCTTGCTCCTTATTCACCCATGTTCCCCCATTTCTCATTCCCAGGATGAGTATTGAGCTCACAGATTACGTGACCATGGAAGAAATGCTGGTGGCCATTCAGGGTCTCTCCCTCAAAGGCGGCAGCTTAAAAACGGGGTCAGCCCTGGTGTTTGCAGCTCACGCCATGTCTCGCCTGGACACGCTGCGAGAGGATGCAGCAAAGGTAAGTGACCTTCTGTGATGGCTTCCCTGGTGTCATCCTCAGTAGGGATCAGACCTCTAACTTCTTCATCGGAATGCATGAATGAGCCATTTGGTTTTTATTTATACCATCTGATATTTAGCTTGGAATTGCGGTACCACATTTAGGAGCTCGCTCAGCTTCTGGTCATGTTATTGATAATAGAAAGAGGCAGGCACACACAACATTTATGCTCTGCTTCCTGCCCAGCTCATGCTTATGAAAGCTGATTTCATCTGAGTTACCCCATGTGGGTTATCGGAGGATTTATTTTCAAGTGCCCATCCCTTTAGAGAGAGGGACTCCATCCAAGGTCTGGCTTCTCAGCATTAAAATCCTTCACCTGTCTCTGTGATGTTGCACCCTTCCACTCTCTAGCTCTTATACCAATTCTTGTAGGTCGTTGTTTTGATCACGGATGGGAAATCCAGTGACTCAGTTGAAGACAAAGCCCAGGTTCTGCAGGACAGAGGGGTGACGGTGTTTGCTGTAGGTACGTATGGACATGCTAAGTTACATGGCGCATCACCACCCAATACTGTGTGCACCAGCACAGTCTATGCACTGGGGAATATTCTTGATACACGACACCCATCTCCTCTAAAAACTGTACCTGTCCCCATGCTCAGCCACTAAAACTGCTGCAAGTACAGTAAAAACACATCTGTGCTGTGCTTGTAAATTTTTGTTGTTGTTGTCAATAGCTGATTTATTCAGTGGAAATCTGCAGTTTTGCATCTGTCAAAACTACTTGCGAATTCAGGAGGAGTTCAATAAATAGTTCCATAAAAGTCAAAACGTTTTGATGTGACATTTTCAAAAATGAAATGGTTTTACTTTTGAAGGTTTCTTTTAATGGGGTTTAGAGATCGACTTCAGCTATCTTAAAAATGTCCATCAGAATAATTCCATTGGCAAGGAAGAGTTTCAATTGCTCCCCCATCCAGAAGAGATAAATACAGCCATTTATTACAGATCAAATCCTTCCCTTCACCAAACATTTCAGGGGGAAAAAAGGGGATGTCAGTAGTGTTTATAGAGAGAAACAAAGTCAATTTGGACAAACGTGAGGTGGAAATTAGGGAGGGTTGGTTTCTTGGGTTACCCTCTCCCCCACCCCTTTTTTTTATTTGAACCCCAGGAAAACCCTGCGATTTTCACACAAACTCTCAAAGTCCTGTTGTCTGCTCATCCATCAGAAGGGCAGAAATGTCTCTGGATCCTATGGGAAGGATGAGGCCAGATCCTACCCCGCTCCTTTCTGCTTTCCACCGCAGGAGACCTTTCCAGCTCTGGGCCCATTAGCAGCCATGTCCACTGGGTCAGTCTCTAACATGCCTCTGGGGAAAACTGTGACCTTTTGCCCATCCAGCTTGAGTGTCCATTCCTCTTTTCATCCTTCACCATGGTAGCGTGACCGCAAAGTTGGTGTGAAACTCAAAGGCCAAAACATTGCTCCTGCTTGCTCTTGACAGCCCTTGCCAAGACCTGGCCTGCCTCAGGGATGGTGTTTGATGTCCTCCTTGCCTCTTCTTTTCTTCTTCTAGGAATTAAAGATGCAGACAAGAATGAACTGAAAAAAATAGCTTCAGAGCCCACTGCAGAACACGTGCTTTATGTTGAAGATTTCCACCTGCTCACCAAAGTGGCACCCAAACTCTCTCGAAGGCTCTGCTTCACTGCCTCAGAGCCACCACGACCCATCAAACAGACTGTCCAAGGTGCGTCAGGGCTCTCCCTGTATCCTGCTTTCCACCTGCTCAAACCAGCCCCTTCCCAGTCCCTGGATGTGCCATCTACACCATTGAGGTGGACCTTCCACATACCCTCTGCTCATCACAAAGAAATTTTAGCAGTTGGATGACCCTGGAGGAACAACCAGCTCATAGAATCATTTAGGTTGGAAAAGACCCTCAAGATCATTGAGTCCAACCATTGACCCAACACTGTCACTAAACCATGTCCCTCAGAACCTCATCTAGCTCATGGAACACCTGTTCCTTGGGGGCAATAGTCCTGTGAATTTTGTTTGTGTTTGCATCTCCGTGGTTTGTCTGGTGATACCAGACATTGAAAGTCTTGCTGCTGGTTCAAACAAGAGGAGCAGCAATAGGCTGTGGCAGCATTTCTAACCCTTGGGGGCTTTCATGATGGGCTTCTCATGGTGAACTCCAGCAGCACATCTCAGGAAGAACTTAGTTCCTTGCAGAAAATTCTAAGAACAGCTAAAGAGTTTTTCAAAGACATCTGGATCTCTGCCCAAACAGATACTGATGTTGCAGCAAATCCGGAGGTGACAGCAATGAATTTCTGCCCCGCTCTTGGCACTCAAACTCATGAAAAGATGAGTTAAAAGCTTGGGGCAGAGTTTGGAGGAACTTCATCCAAGTCACTTGAGGGTCTTCCTTTGCCTTTACCATTGCCTTTGCCTTTCTCTTTCTCTTCCACTCTCTCTTTCTTTCTCTCTTTCTCTCTTTCTCTCTTTCTCTCTTTCTCTCTTTCTCTCCTTCTCTCTTTCTCTCCTTCTCTCCTTCTCTCCTTCTCTCCTTCTCTCCTTCTCTCCTTCTCTCCTTCTCTCCTTCTCTCCTTCTCTCCTTCTCTCTTTCTCTCTTTCTCTCTTTCTCTCTTTCTCTCTTTCTCTCTTTCTCTCTTTCTCTCTTTCTCTCTTTCTCTCTTTCTTTCTCTCTCTTCCTCCCTCCCTTTCTTTCTCTCTTTCTTTCTTTCTCTCTTTCTCTCTTTCTCTCTTTCTCTCTTTCTCTCTTTCTCTCTTTCTCTCTTTCTCTCTTTCTCTCTTTCTCTCTTTCTCTCTTTCTCTCTTTCTCTCTTTCTCTCTTTCTCTCTTTCTCTCTTTCTCTCTTTCTCTCTTTCTCTCTTTCTCTCTTTCTCTCTTTCTCTCTTTCTCTCTTTCTCTCTTTCTCTTTCTCTCTTTCTCTCTTTCTTTCTCTCTCTTCCTCCCTCCCTTTCTTTCTTTCTCTCTTTCTCTCTTTCTCTCTTTCTCTCTTTCTCTCTTTCTCTCTTTCTCTCTTTCTCTCTTTCTCTCTTTCTCTCTTTCTCTCTTTCTCTCTTTCTCTCTTTCTCTCTTTCTCTCTTTCTCTCTTTCTCTCTTTCTCTCTTTCTCTCTTTTCCTCCCTTTCTCCTTTCCTCCCTTCCTTCTTCCTTTTCTCTGTCAATCCCTCTCTCCCTCCTTCCTTACTTCCCTCCTTTCTTTGCTCCATGGTTCTGTAACATCATGACTTCCTGCGATGGTCCATATGATGTTCAAGCTTTCTGGCTGAATATTCTTTGGTGGCAGGAAGGAGCTGATGTCCTATGAATTAAGCATTCACAGGGAAAATGTAACCAGAACCATGTTTGTTGGTTGGTTTGTTTTTTCCTTTCTTGTGCTGAAAATGTAATTTGCCAAAAGAAAACCTGCTTGCATGACTCTGGCCTGGAAACAAATCACAGCTGCTCCAGCACTTTTGGTCTAAGTCAGTGCCATCTATACCCAAGGCTTTCTCTGTATTGAATACATTGACTCCATCAACGAACAACCTGCACATGTCCAGCACTGGTGCCATCACAGTCCAAACCAAAGGTCCTTTTCTTTCTTTATTTTTTTTTGCAGCTGAGAAGATCGTCGGTCCCCGGGATCTGTATGTCAGTGAGCACAGCCACAGCTCGCTGCGACTCACGTGGATGCCGGCTACAGGGAGGGTGACGGGGTACCATGTCCACCTTCAGCCCTTGCTGCCTTCGGGGCAGCCAAATTCAGATGACCAACAGCAGGTAGAGTTGTGTCCCCATTTTGCAGAGCACCAGTTGCAGGTCCCGGTGTCAGGGTTTGATCCTCTGCTGAGGCTGCTGGTGGTACAGCCTGGTTAGGAGATCATATAATAGTCTGGGTTGGAAAGGACCTTCAAAGCTCATCTCGCCCAACCCTTTGCCATGAACAGGGACATCTTCACCAGCTCAGGTTGCTCAGAGCCCCCTCCAGCCTGGCCTGGGATGTCTCCAGGGATGGTTCATCCACCACCTTTCTGGCCAACCTGGGCCAGGCTCTCACCACCCTCAGGGCCAACAATTTCTTCCTCATGTCTGGTCTGAATCTCCCTCCTTTAGTTTAAAACCATCACCCCTTGTCCTATTGCAACAGGCCCTGCCCAAAAGTCTGTCCCCATCTTTATTCCATGTACCTCAGCTAACCTGGCCACAGCCCAGTGCATTAGTGTAAGTTCCTGAAGCTGCTGCTGGAAGTGAAGGTCTATAGATGAACCATCAGATTTGCAGCTGTGTTGATTGCTCTTGCTAATTTTGACATTGTTGTTGTGATGAGTTGGAGTTTCTGGGGCTGATGGGTGGGAATGTAGAGAGGAAGAAGGATGTGGCATGAACTGGCACAAACTCTGTTGGGATAATAAGAACATGTAAATGAGAAGTACTCTTTGTAATACCTCCTCTCAAATAAGCAACATACCCTGTTCCTCTTGCTGCTAAGGTTGCTCATCTTGGTAAGATCTCCACTTGCTTACGTTTTGAATTTGCCATGTCGTTGTGTGAGGGACACGGCCATGTGTGCCAGCTCGCTCTGGTTCAGCTTGGTCACTGCACAAAGTTTGAGAGCAAGATAGAAGGCCAGAAGATGTATGCCTAAAAGCGTTGATTTCTAATAATAGAACAAAGCTATGAAAGCATAAATTATTAAGGTTAAGATTATTAATTGTATTAATTATTAAGATCATCTTTAACAAGAATGATCATCCTTGGCTGCTTCAGAATCTCATAAGAACACAGTGAAAACACAGAAGTTGTCTCCACCTGCCTTGCCCTCAGGTTACGTTGAAATCTCCCTCTATGAGATTAAAATAAGCTTTCTTTGCCAATTATGATTGCTTTTTCTCCATTTTTTAGAAGAGGATTGGGAACCACCCAATGGGCTACCTCATGAAATCCACTCTTGCCACTGTCCTGTGTTGGTTCTATGTCCAGTATGAACGCAAATTATCATTTGTTCCCAACCTGTTGCAAACATACTGAGTCTTCTGCTGTCATGGAGATGTAATGGTGCCATTTGTCCCCTTGTGTGACAGATTGTGGTGGATGGTGACAAAAGTACCGTGCTGGTGACCGATCTGAAACCCAACACCAAGTACGTCTTCACGGTGAGGGCCATCTATGCAGATGCTCCTGGGGAGTCAGCAGCTGTCAAGGGGAAAACAAGTAGGTGGCTTTTTCGTAGTCATCCCTGTGTGTTCCTTGTCTGGGTAGAGGAAAAAAACCCACCCCAAAACTGTATATGTGAGGAGAGGTGGGAATGGGTAGGAAGATGCCCATGCAAATGCCGATGGTGTGAGGTGCAGGGTTGAGTGGGTGCACTTGAAAGCACAGGGTGCAACCCACTGGATACCTCATATCATCTGATGAATTTAATGCAGAATTTAATGAATCCAGTCTGGGATTCAGATCACAGAACACTCATGTTACCTGGGATGAGAAAGCTTTTGGAGACCATGGGTTGAGAAAAACAGATATGGGTTTTATGGAGAGATGTATATTCTGAACACCTTGTTTTAGAAGTGGGTGGTCCAAAAAGTTTGTGTTGGTGCTGTTCATGCACTTAGGGCTTCATTTCTCATCCAAGGTGAACACCAAGGTGGTATGATCATGACCTTTAGGAAATATCCCATGAAATGATGTAGGCTTCCTTTGATTTGCAATCTGCCAAGCCAAATTCTTTTGCTATCACATGGCTGGCTGTAATTACAAGGTTCTTGGAAACAGAGGAGCAAAGTCACTCTTGACCAAACCCTGGAGTGCAAGACACTGGGTCAGATGTGATGAATGGAGCAGGTTTTTGTCCCAAAAGTCTCTGCACTACTCCAAGGGTTTTCAAGAGTTTAAGGGGTGCTCTAATTCTGTTTCTCTCCCTGTTTTGCAATAAGTGCCAAGACTGCTTTGCCCAAGGGGTTTTTAAAATAATTATTCCTTTCTCCCTTGTCTTTTGTTTCTTCCCCCACCCCCTGCAATGTCTTAAATTGTTTGTCTTCTTGAGGGAAGTTCTCTGACAGCATGAATAAATAAAGCACCTCAATGAGGTTGACTCGTATGTACTTGCCAGGAATAAGATGGAATGTCTTTATGGGTAGAAATAAAGCCATTTGATCTCTTCTCTTATTATCCCCAACATGAAGCTGGAGGCAAAAGCTATAAATCTGTCTGCCATAGCTGACTGGATCAAAATGGGTTCCTCTTTGTAAGAGTTGCATCCATAGGCACAAGTAGCATTTGATTCATGTGTCCTTGCTCAGCCTCCATGAAACCACAGCAGGCCATCTCTGCTCAAGAGGAAATGCCATGTGGGTAGATATTGCACAGTTCCCAACACCATTCCAAGAGGAAGTCCACAAGCTCCCTGCCTTGGGGGTTTTCAGCTCAATTTTCAAGCAGACGAGGGTTTGATAAAGAGGAGGTGTTTGCTTTTGAGAATTCAGCCAAGAGAACAGGGAGAACTGGTGCTCCTCACTTTTGTGTCTCTTTGTTCTTGAAGACAAAAAGGTTTTCCAAGGGCTTTTGCCACGGCACATCAATTTCTGCAATATTTTTGTATCCCAAAGCACCTGTGCCTCCAGTCACTAACTTCCGTGTGATAGAAGAAGGGCCTTTTAGCTTGAAGGTGGCTTGGACACCTCCGCTGGGGAAGCTGGAGGGCTACAAGATCTACATCCCCAGAGGTAAGTTCAGATTTGATTAATTTTCCTTGGACTTGACTTTAAAACGAGCAGTGACCTGAGGACAGAAAAGGTGCCATTCTGTCCAAGGAAGAATGCACCATGGAGCTCCTGGCATTACTCTGGAAGGAGGCCACGTTAACCTCTTCCAGACAGCTTGTTTCCTCCAGGATGGAGGAGGAGAGCCCTTTGAAGGACTTTCTTTTGAAGAACAAGATGAGGATGGTGCTGTGGATGCCTTGTGCCCATCTGCGCGATCACATCCAGACCTGCCATGGATATTTTTCACACTCAAATGCCTGCTTTGGTGTCAATGTGGGGTGACTTCAAGCCTTTGGTATGGCTCACACTCACCTCTATGTGATCTGGAGAGCTAGGGCAGTGTGCAACTATCAAGCCTTATCTAAAGACATCCCTCTCAGCAACATCATATGGGTTGGGGGACTTCAACCATGCACTTGAACCAGATCCTATCATGTTCTTCACCATGTTGTGAAGACATCACCATGGGATGTAGACAGGAAGTCTTCACCATCACTCTTCTCCTCGATTTTGCAGCCAACAGACAAGGAATGACCTACGAGCAGGTTCTGCGCAGTGATGTCTCTTCCCACGTGCTGGATAACTTGCAGGAGGACAGAGAATACAACATCAGCGTCTACGCCATGTACCCCCAGGGGCCGAGCCGGCCTGTGGCTGCTGTGGGGAGAACATGTAAGAGGTTTGATTCTGTGGCTGGTCCCTTCTTGCCCTGGGTGCTCTCTTCACACCCTTTGCAGTTGATAAGCACCTCACAACTGGTGGGTGTTGTAGGGTGATGTGCATCTCCTTTAGACACGTTCAACAGATTCTTACCTCCAACCTGGAGCTCTGCTCTCCCCCATCACATGCATGGACATGGACACCCTTGAACACCATCACGCTGTTTGGGAGGAAGGGTGGGAGATGTGCCAGAGCCTCACTTGCCCTCCTGTTTTGCACACACACTGCATAAAGCAAATCAGGTAGCGCATTAGAGGCGCTGGTCCTGGAAAGCAATGGTCACAGATGTGGTCATCACTGCTTTTATAAGGTGACTTCAGCCTGTCAGGGAGGGCTCCCTTTTAACTCTCTCTCCTGCTGACAAGCAGGCTGAGAAACAACAATGTGAGGAGGGCAACCAGAAAAGTGCTCCACTGGCAAGTAAGTTCTCTGAGGGGCTTGTTCCTTGTCCTTCTAGTGAAGCTCCTGCCTGTGAAAAGCATCTTGCTGCAGAATGAGACCACCAACACGCTCCAGGCAAGGTGGAGCCCTGTTCGGGGAGCATCGGGGTACAGACTCACCTGGACATCAGCAGGTAGAGACTCAGGACTGGGATGCATGCGTCAGTGAGTGGGGACATGGAGAGACAGGACCTGTGAGGTCCTCAAGGCATTATGTGCATTGACATCTTCTGTGTCCAGATATGTAAAAAGAAGCTGCGGGAAAACAGGTGTTTTGGGCTCTGTGAATGGTGGAGTTTTATTCCCATGGGGATAAAGCAGTAGCTTGCAGCAGAGAGCCGTACAGTGGGTGTATCCAAACTCTGCCATGGATGCAAAAATACCTGCTCTGGCTCTGCATAAATCAGGATAATGGCTATCCAGCCTTGTTGACATGGGATTAATGCTGGCTTTACTGGGCCTGAGTAGCTCTGAAAGGAATTAATAGCTGGAGGGGAGCTGCTAAAGTTGCCCATGCAGAGCTGAACATCCATCCGTACTGAGAGTGTCCAGCTCTGGGTTCTCAGCACAGGACACACATGGACCTGCTGGAGAGGGGCCAGAGGAGCCACAGGAATGACCCGAGGCTGGAACAGCTCTGCTGGGAGGACAGGCTGAGAGAGCTGGGGTGTTCAGCTGGAGAACAGAAGCTCCAGGGAGACCTTAGTGTGGCCCCTTTGGACTTAAAAGAAAGATGGGGACAGACTTTTGAGCAGGACCTGTTGCAACAGATCAAGAGGTGATGGTTTTAAACTAAAGGAGGGGAGATTCAGGCCAAACAAGAGGAAGAAATTGTTGTCCCTGAGGGTGGTGAGAGCCTGGCCCAGGTTGGCCAGAAAGGTGGTGGATGAACCATCCCTGGAGACATCCCAGGCCAGGCTGGATGGGGCTCTGAGCAACCTGAGCTGGTGAAGATGTCCCTGCTCATGGCAGGGCTGGCACTGGGTGACCTTTAAGGTCCCTTCCAACCCAAACTATTCTATGATCCCAGAACCCTGAGCAGCTGGGGTTACCTCCTTTTGGGACAACAGGTACCATGTTACAGACTGGAAGTGCCTGTACTTGTTGCTTTTCTCTCTGCAGCCCTAAGACCTGGCTTCATCCCCCAGCATCCCATAATGCCTCCTCATTCTCACACAAACTTTTGTGTTTGAAGACAGATCTTCATTTGCAGCTGGAGCTTCTCCCCTGCCCTGAACCCAAACATATTTTCATTGCTGGTGTGGGGGAGCAGAAGTTAGAAATTCAGGTTTAATGGCATATTTTGGCCTTGGGAGATGGATGTTTTTGCGATTCAAAGATGAGATGGGATGTCAGAACACCTGGGCTCCATCACAGGCTTTGAATAAATAGCACACTCTCCTCTGGCTCAGTTCCCCTGGTTATGAAATAAGGAGACATCTCCCACCAGGGCGGGGGGGCGTTATTTGGAGAACAGCTCTGAAGATCATCAGAAGGGAAAATTCTTTACAGGGAATATATATAAAACTGTTTTTATTGTTTCGTAATGAACGGTTCTCCAGAAAAAAAATCACAGAACACCCCAAAACTCAGCTTCACACAGTCCTTGCTCGATACCCCAGCTAGAAATGGAGAATGCACCTCCTCAGCCTGCCATGTCATTGGAGTGGGGACACACCTTGAGGGGACAGTGTGGGTCATCCTCAAATAAAGCAACAAGGGCACATCACCTCTACTCCAGGTTTGCTCTTTCTGAGCAGCTCTGTCACCCGTTGCCGGTTCACCCCAAATCCAGAGGTGCTAAAATCCAAGGGGCAACCCACCCTCTACTGCAGGGTCCTTCTCCAACACCCCATCCCATCCTGGGTCCATGCAAATCCAGAGGTGCTAAAATCCAAGGGGCAACCCACCCTCTACTGCAGGGTCCTTCTCCAACACCCCATCCCATCCTGGGTCCATGCGTTATGGGTGTTGGGATCCAGACGCCTTCTGCCCATCCCCGTGCAGCCGTCCCAGACCCTGGAGGGATTTTGTTTTTCTTCTCTGACTTCTAAGAGAGAGAACAGTTAAACATAAACGAGCTGCTGATGTGGAGAGGAGGTCCATGGAATGAGGGGTGGGAGAGGGAGGGGGATGGGGCTCAGGGAGCTGGTGGAGCAGAAGATGGGGACATGGCACCCTCCAGCGACCAAACTGCAAACGGCAGCCTCCTCCCCTCCAAACCCCAACCTGCTGCTGCCCGCCCCTCTCTGCCCCTCTGAAAACGGGGTGAGATCCCCAGGGATTGGGTTTTAACTCTTCTTGTGCCGTGCCTCCCTCTAGAGCGATACCGAGAGGTTTAGTTGAATGGTTTCTAGTCCACAACAAGGATACATAAATAAGAAAATGTATTTTGTGGCATCAGTTGGCTTCGGCATCCTGCATGGAAGGCAAGATGACTCCAGCACTAAGTCCCCCAGGGCTGGGCAGAGTGTGGCCCTCCTACGGGTCTGCTCGCAGGCCCATACGTGACCATTTGTGTGTTGCTAGCTTATTTATTTTGTTTGTCCTGCAAAGCCCTGCATTATAAAATCATTGAATCATAGAATCATTTTGGCTGGAAAAGACCCTCAGGATCATTGAGTACAACTATAACCTAACTCTAGCACTGTGCCATGTCCCTGAGAAACTCATCTCTGTGTCTGTCCAACTCTCCAGGGATGGTGACTCCAGCACTGCCCTGGGCAGCCTGTTCCAATGCCCCACAGCTCTTTGGGGAAGAAATTGTTCCCCACATCCAACCTCAACCTCCCCTGGTGCAACTTGAGGCCGTTTCCTCTGCTCCTGGCGCTTGTTCCTGGGGAGCAGAGCCCGACCCCCCTGGCTCCAAGCTCCTTTCAGGCAGTTCAGAGATCAGAAGGTCTCCCCTCAGCTCCTGTTCTCCAGCTGAACCCCCCAGGTCCCTCAGCCGCTCCCATCACACTTGTGCTCCAGCCCCTCACCAGCTCTGTTCCCTTCTCTCGACTCGCTCCAGCACCTCAAGGCCTTTCTTGGCACGAGGGGCCCAAAACTGAGAGCAGTATTCAAGGTGGGGCCTCACCAGCCTTGATCTATTGGTGATCACTGAGGTCTGCCTGAGTGGCTGTGGCTGATTTCTACCTGTACATACATTGGCTCTCCAACCAAGATATGTGCTTGTTGCACTAAGCCGTGTCCCTACCATCCTCAGCTTGTGGACCTTGCCAGCACACATGCAATCCGGGAGGATGAAGTTCCATTCAATCTCATGCAACTGTGTACTTCTCAAGTGGTTGGTTTTGTGCTTTCCCACTGCCTTCCCAGCCAAGGAGACCTAAGGAGGTTGGTCCTCCTTGGTCTGACCCAAGAGAGCCCAGACATCATTTCCTTTTGCAGAGGGCAGCATCCAGGACGTGAACCTCAGCAACACCTACAGCTACTACATGATCCAGGGGCTGCAGCCTGGCACCGAGTACAATGTCACCATCAACCCCGTCTTCGGGGATGTTGAGGGGCCGGTGGTGAGCAGAAAAGCAACGACAGGTGAGTGACCTGTGGCAAGGGCGGGAGTCAGCTCAAGAGGACATGGATGGTGGGTGAACCCGTGTTGACAGCACAGAGCTGGTGTCATTTGTAGTCACCACCCTGCCTGTCGTCTGGTGCAGAAAACACTCTTGGGTCATCGCAGCTTTTGAGGAGGCACTTAGAAGCTGTTGGGACCTTGATGCAGTTGGTCAACTTTGATCTTTTCCAGTGGCATCGAGTACCGTCCAGATGCTGAACGTGAGTGAGATATCCATCAACAGCGCTCTGCTCTCCTGGGACTCAGTTGCTGGGGCCACTGGGTACCGAGTGGCTTGGGGCCCTACACCAGGTAAGATCCTGTCCTCTTCCAGCTTCTAGCACCTTCACCTTCTCCTGTGGGATGGGAGATAAAGCACTAGGAACCTCAGGGATGGTGGGTGTAGGGGCAAGTCCAACTCATTAACTGGTCTGAGCAGCCTCTCCCACAACTTCAGGGTATTAACTGAAACCAGAAGTTATTCCTGGACCTGACCTGCAATTCCAGGGTCTCTGCAGCAACTCCATTCAATGTATAGAGCAAGAGTCCTACACCACCTTGCCTGGTCCTCAGAGAAGACTTGGGGCAGGTCATCCAGCACAGGAGCTTTGCAAGTCTCTGGAGATGCTGGGAAGGGGCAGACAACATGCTGGAGCCTCCTTTGGACTGCATCACATTACTGTGTGCCCTGGATGTGAGAACTAGTTTAGTTCCTTTTGTTCTTCTCAACTGGTTCGAATCCTTTAGTCATTCAAATTCCCAAATAAATAACCATAGGAAAACTGTCTCTTGCCCCAGCACATACATGGGTGTTCTACAAGAGAGCTTCAGCTGGGCTGGAGATGTACCGCCAGGGAAAACGTCTTTCCAAACACTCAACAGAGCTTCTCCCCAGACTCTTCACTCTTTATCCTCTTCTATTTTATTTGCTCTCTCCCAAAGAGTTCTTTGGGAAAGACCGTCCTCGCCAGCTGGCCCTCAACAGATCAATCACATCCTACCAGCTCCGCAACCTGGCCCATGACACCGAGTACGTGATTTCCCTCTACGTGCTCTTTGGCTCAGTGGAGGGACCGGGGATCACAACCTCAGCCAGGACATGTGAGTATGGGCAGGACATTCAAGTAGCTACCACACCACACACCCCTTGCATGGCTGGCTCAACCTTGTGTATTCCTACAAAGGCCTTACACTGTGCCTCCTACACCCCACTCCCATCACCTTCCCCTCATGTTGGGGACACCATGGTGGTGGTCCTTTGCCCTACAATCCAGCTGTGCCTGATGGCTGAAGACCTGAATCCCAAAGGCTCTGGGGTTTCTGCCTGGGATTTTCCAGATGTAAACTGGAGCTCAGGTGCTTTGCAGTTGATCTGTTCATGTACCATGGGCTTGGGCCAACCGTCAGGTCTGAACTGCCCAGTCTGCACTTGCCAACCTTCCAGGCATCCCAAAATCCAGACCAGTGGCCAAAGTCTTCAACATCGTGAAACAGTCCAGCTGGAAGAGAGATGAGGGAGCCACAGGGGAGAAAAATGGGTAGGAGTGGACATGTCCTTCTGTCATGTTGAACAGGCTTGGCATAGGTAGGAAACCCTGGATATATTAACATGCTCCCCGGTGTTATTTATCCACAGCCACCTCAGAAAGGTAGGAGCCTCTCTGTAGGCGCCGCTCAGGGTCAGCTCACCATCATGGACTCTTGAGATGTGATATTCCTTGAGTTGTGGCTCTGCCTCTTCAGACTCAGATTCTTGAGTCCTTTCGGTGTCCTTTTCACATGAATTCATCTGAACCACGGTTCCCCACGGTGTCTGAAGATGCATCTGGATGACCTGTCCTCTCTTGGGCCGCCTCCTCACATCGCTGTGTTGTGTCAGCAGAGTTTGTTGCAGGCAGTAGGAAATGCGGATGAGATCCCTCAGCTTAACTGCACAGTGCTCCTCTCCATCAATTCATTAGAAAATGCAGCCGGGAAATGTCTAGAAAGTAGATATTGCATAAATACCCAAGTCCTTCTTCAGTGCCATAGCTTAGAACCATGAGCTCTGCGTAACTTGGGCTTTTACTTCAGACATCTCATCCTGGTTAATTTTTGCAGTGTCTCCTGCAGAGTCCCACATCATCCAGACCATTCAAGATCTGAGGGTTACTGACACTGGTGTTAACAATTTGAAACTGTCTTGGAGGAGGCTTCCTGGGGTGACTCATTATAAGTTATCCTGGGTACCATTCAATGGTGAGCATCCTGCTCTCTTAGCAAGGTGTGATATATTTGTCCTCCTGGACTGGCCACTGTTGAGGCCAAACCTTGAATCCGGGGGGCGGTTTTGGGCCCCTCACGCCAAGAAAGGCCTTGAGGTGCTGGAGCAAGCTGAGAGAAGGGAACGGAGCTGGTGAGGGGCTGGAGCACAAGTGTGATGGGAGCGGCTGAGGGACCTGGGGGGTTCAGCTGGAGAACAGGAGCTGAGGGGAGACCTTCTGATCTCTGAACTGCCTGAAAGGAGCTTGGAGCCAGGGGGGTCGGGCTCTGCTCCCCAGGAACAACGGCCAGGAGCAGAGGAAACGGCCTCAAGTTGCACCAGGGGAGGCTGAGGTTGGATGTGGGGAACAATTTCTTCCCCAAAGGGCTGTGGGGCATTGGAACAGGCTGCCCAGGGCAGTGCTGGAGTCACCAGCCCCGGAGGGGTTGAACAGACACAGAGATGAGTTTCTTGGGGACATGGTTTAGTGCTGGACTTGTCAGTGTTGGATTAATGGTTGGATTCAATGACCATGAGGTTCTTTTCCAACCAAAATAATTCTATGAGGACAGAGCACAAGAAACCTCAGAAAACAGGAGCTTAGCTCAGCTCTTTCCTTTTCCCACAGATCATCAGGATAGATGGGGATGGTAATGTCTACACAAGCAGGTGGAAGCCCTGTAACTGAACCAGGTTTTAGTCACTAACAAAAATATCACTAGGCATAGTAGGGATTTGGGAAGTCAGAGAAGTTGTTCATCAATCATGCATTGGTCCTTTTCTTCTTATCACTGAGAAATGTTGGGACTTTGCCTGTTTTCATCTGCCAATAATCACCATGAGATGTTACTTTAGTGACACGTTATCTTGGAACTACCTCTTTAGTTACAATATCTTGACCATTTCCAGCAGATAGAGGCAAACATCAGCACTCATGATGCTGTGGCATCATGCGACTTGATTGCTGCTGCAGAATAGGCAAATTTGGAGGTCAAATGGTGGAGAAGGTCAGGGGTGTGGAGCCAGCGCTTTAGTTTTGAGGAGCACCAACATCTGGCACAAGGGAATAAGAAACAACTTTATTGCCTATCACAACAGCTCCAGTTTCACAATCAGTTTAGAGAAATACCCGGCAGTCTGGGCTGAAGATCTGACAACAGGTATTTGCTAGATCTCCACCAGTTCCCACCAGCTGAGGATCTGAGCTGATTCAGGTTTCTGGAAAACCCCTTAAGTGCTGTAGGGATTCCTTCCTCTCACCAGAAATGTGGTGTTTTAGGAGGCAGAAGGTCTCCAAAGCTGTTTGCAGGATAAGATGTGTTTCCTGGCACACACATCTTTGCAGCTTGGTGTAGGTACCATCTGAGAGAATCACCAGCTTTGGACGAGTGTAGCCAAGATGTGCTTCATCTTCATTGTTTCTATCTGGACTTTTTGCTTTGAATTTCAGTGGGGCCAGGCCTTGAGCCTCCCAAATGATGCAGCACCTTTCTTCCAGCTCAAACAAGCTTTTGGTGGTAGCTTCTACCTCCTCTAAGATTTATTCATTTCGTCTCTAACAGTGGACTTACCCAAAGTGACCGAGTTCACAGTGCAGGAGGCTGCAGAGACAAGTGTTTTGCTGACTTGGACAGCTGTTCCTGGAGTATCCATGTACCTATTAACATGGCGCTTGTCATCAGGTAATTTTTGTTTTGGTGGGGGAAGGAAGGGTGGTTTGTAATTTGGTCTCCTCCTGTGTGAGCTGCCATGTCACCCAAGGAGATTTGGGGATGAAGCATGGACATGTGGTCTCTTTGATTCAGTCTTAAAGGGAAAACTTCCTTCCACGACCAGCCTTGAGTGGCTGATGTTTCCTTCAAGTGTCATGACTCGTTTCTCTAAGTGATGTCCAGTTTGACCCAGGGGTAAATGATGCCATCACTGATGACACCAGCTCTGCTCCTTCTTCAGAACCCATCTGGACCCTGTTTTGCAGGAGAGCAAAGGGTTGACCTGGGGTCTTCCATACATCATCTCACCATCTTCATTTGGGAGAAAAAGAGGTGAAAAAATGAAAGCTGGCCCACCGAGTAAGCTCAAAGGTGACCCATTTGGCCATTGCAAAATCCTTAGGGGAAGAAAAACGAGACGTGAAAATTGCTTAGAAAAAAGCCTGCTGGTTGGCATTATCAGTGTATCTTCATTTGAAGTCACTACCTGTCCATCAATGATAGTTGCAGTAAACCAAAATAGGTTGGTTTTTGTCATCCATACAACCTGAATTCTTATATTTTAAAAAGCTTTCTTATGTAGTAAATAGCTTTTAAAACTCTTGCAATAATTGCTCACAGTTTCTAGCGTGTATTTCTTTTTCCAATTGATTTGGCCCTATGGGGTTTGCCCTTTTAAAGCACCAGCTATATTATTTTTCCCTAGAGTGGGCTTGAACCTGTTTGAATATGGCAAAGTTCCTGTCATTGATGCTTCAACCACTAACTTTTTGCTAGTGATCAGTTCATCTTCATAAGTCAACAAAGAAAAAGGACCTGACACAATTCCCTTGCTCTCCCTGCAGTGCTTTTTGAGTTAGTAGGTCGTCAGCTTTAGTATTTTTTAATTCCAAGGACATTTTGGTATTGGCAGCTTCAAACTTGCAATATATGTCACTCAGGATGAAGTCTCCTGTGGTAGCATCGTTTTTTGACTTTACGTATCAGGGATAAGTGATTAGGGAACTGAACATTCAGTTCTCTAGGGTGATTTAAGTGATCTAATGCAACTGTTCCCCTCCTATGCCATACTATTAAAATATCGATCTGTAAGTATTCAAAAATCATTGGTTTCAGAGTTGTCAGGGGCTCGGAAATGGATAGTACCATGTTTGACAGGCCCCCTGTGCCCTCACTCAATCGATCCTTCTGAAATAGGTTTATAACTATTGATTTAACATTTCAGTCAGATGAATCTTGCCACCACATTTCAATAGTACCAATGAGATCAAATTTATGCTCGAAAGTGAGTAATTCCAATTTCTCTTGTTTAATTACCCAGGCTGCCAGCATTAATGTATAAAGGCAATTAAGAATTTTGTCTTTTTTTTTTTTTCCCCTTTTTTTGTCTCTTGGTGCCTTGATTAATTTTCTTCTCCAAAATTTGATTTTTCTCTAGACGAGTACTCATTCATTACCCATTTCCCTTGGCCCCCTTTTAAGCTCATTTAATGCTCTGCTCTCTGCCAACTGACTCTAGCCAGCCTGCCCTATAGAAGATTGAATCCCCTTCTACACAGCTTGAGGTCATCCCAGCTGTAGACCTCCTCTGTCCAGTGTTACAAAAACAAACCCATGTATGTCAATGGGGCTCCATCCAGAGCCAGCCTTCCTCCCCCATGCGATAGGAAGGACCTTGGAGAAGAAGAGACTGAGAGAGCTGGGGATGTTCAGCCTGGAGAAGAGAAGCTGAGAGGGGATCTCATCAATGGTTATAAATATCTGCAGGGTGGGTGTCAGAGGATGGACCAGACTCTGTTCAGTGGTGCCCAACAACAGGATGGGAGGCAACGGGCACAGACTGAAGCACAGAAGGGTCCATCGGAATATGGGCAGAAACTTCTTTCCTTTGAGGTGCCAGACCCTGGCCCAGGCCGCCCAGAGAGGTTGTGGAGTCTCCTTCTCTGAGACATTCAAACCCACCTGGACACCTTCCTGTGTGATCTGCTCTGGTGACCCTGCGTTAGCAGGTGGGTTGGACTGGGTGATCTCCACGTGCCCCTTCCAACCCCAACCATCCTGTGATTCTGTGAAGTTCAGCTGGACGTTGCCCTCCTCTCACTTCTTTGTATGTTCTCTTGACTGTTACTGGGGCACCAAAGTCATGGTTTTCTTATCCATCTAATCAACAGAATCTCGTTTAATTTTGTACCTTCATAAAATCACAAAATCATTTAAGTTGGAAGAGACACTCAAGATCATAGAGTCCAACGTCTAGTGAAAATGAAACATTATTTGCACCAATTCTGAGTTGATTAAGCTTTGGTTTTGTCTTTTAAAGGGAAAATGCTATTACAGAATGAAAACGTGTGAGTTCCACTTTGAACAGCATCAAAACTCATCATCCATTCTTCCCATAATAAGACTCTTATAAAATGTCAAAACATCATGGTGGCATTTTCACAGATTTTTCCTATCATCATGATTTTAGAGCAAAACTATCAATTGCATGCAACCAAATTTCTCGAGTAAGTTTGATTCTACTTTTCAGCAAACTACCCATTCATTAACAAAAAAGAATCCCGTTTCTCTACGTGTTAACCACTGCAAACCATTGGTCTGTCACAGAGCTCAGCCTCGGACACCACCTGGACGAAGTGCCCTCTCCAAACACTTGTATGAATTGCCGTTTTCATTTCCTATTCGTGTACTCAAGAACTCCCTTGTCAGACACAAATAACCTTATTTCATCTGATTTAGGACCTGGCTGTTGCAGTTTGCAAACGTCTTACCAAGAGCTCCATCTCCAAAGCCCAGGATTTGTCTCATCTTCAAGCTCCTGTTTGCCATAGTTGATGTCATTAGAAGATGGAATGCTTCAGACGTGAGAGTTATTTCGAGTTTCTTCCTTTTTCACAGCTTCTGATCTTTCCCAGGAATGTTTGCCAGCAGCTTCTACATCATATCAAGTGACAGGACTGAGCAGCAAAGAAATGTATTTGTTTTCTATAAGACCAGTCTTTGGAGATACAGAGGGAGCAGAGACAACACTTCTTGGGCAAACAGGTATGAAGGCTGGAGACTTATGGTGTAGCTTTACCTAGGTGACTGATGCTAAGACTAATTTCTTGGCCTTCTTCTAATGCTTTGTCATAACTAAAATAAGTTTAATAAACACCTTTTTTCTTTTGCCTCTTACAGTGGGGCCTCACAGAGACTCACCTGCGCCAATCGCTCCAGTGATTTCTGCAAAATTGGATACGATGGGATCCCCATCTGTACCTCCTAGGAATGCGGGGACAACTCCTCCTCCACTGGTCACCACCACAAAGCTACTGCCAACCCCAGAGACCCCACTATTGAGCACCACCACATCTGCACTGCTGACGGCTCTCCCCGAGCCAAGTGAGTGTGTATCCATGTGTGATTCAATGATGATGTAGCAATAGGTCAAAACCATAAGGGACCATGGTCTTCTCTGATCTCAGGAGCCCACATTAGTCTTTATTCATAGAGTAGTGAGAGCAGGCGATGTCAAGGAAAGGGGAGATGCAAACCATGTAAAATGCAGTGAGGGTCTCAGCACTGCCCTGTGGGGTGAGGTGCTGCCCGCTCACTTACTGACACTTGGCATCGCAAGAGGTTTTTGGGCTCGGGTTTGTCTTGTTGCTCTGAACACAAAGAAACATGCTTCTGCTTTAGGAAACCACAGCTTATGGAGATTCTCTCTTCCCTCTGCAGTCTGTGGCAAGTTCAAAGCAGACATCGGGTTCCTGGTGGACGAATCCTCAAGTATTGGCCAGAGCAATTTCAATAAAGTGAAGGATTTCCTCTTCCGGATCATTTCCTATTTCCCTAAGATTGGGCCTGAAGGGACACAGGCAAGATTTTGTTAATGTATTTCCTAAAGGTGTTTTCCTTCCAAGTGTTCACCTTTGGTCACTCCTGCGATGACAACAATCATGTGTTGTAGCTCAGAAAGGCTTTGCCTAAAGACACGTGTGTCCAACAAAGACATGAATAAAAGTCTCCTAAATCTCAGCCTGCTCATTTGGACATATTTCCATTTCACGGTTATTTTTCCTAGAGTGAGTTATCAGGAAGAAAGCAAATCCCAGACCTACTGAAATGCTGTCTAGGTTATGGAGCCCAGGGGTATGTCAGGTGTGGGTCCCCCCTCTAAGACCCCATTTCTGCCCACATCCAGCCTGCTAATGAGTGGAGACCTAGGTGGAGACTGAGATGGGAGATGAGGCACACACCAGCAACTGCATTCTCCAGACAAACAGAGGACCACATCCCCAGACCATGCTATGAAACACTTCAAGGGCAAATGAAGCCTACAGCGTTGAGCAACGACTCAGAAAAGCCAATTGGAAGACTCAGTAGATAATTTTTGGCAGTCATTTGTGTTTAATTAATGTAATATCTGAATTAGCCCTTTGAAAGGGAGACCTGCATAGCTTACTTTCAGTTGATCAGGGAACAGGGAGCTTCTTGCACTCTTTACTTACAGGTAGTCATGAAGGTGTAGGCACATGATGACATTACCCTGGGGCAACAAATAATTCTGGAGAAATGAGGACATTTCAATCTAGATGGCTATAGTGTGAACTCAATAGCTCACTTCCTTTAGCATTCAATGGAGATCAAGGGTTTAATTCAGGAGGGATGATGTGTGCTGCCATGGGAGCTGCTGCAGCAGGAGATGCTCCCACCCAACCATGAGCTGCCTGAAGTGCACAGGTCTCCCATCAGTCCTGTGCAGAAACCTCTGATGCCTCAGAACAGGGGTGTGAGACTCATTTTCACTGGGGGCCACGTCAGCCTTGCGATTACCTTCAAAGGGCTGAGTATAATTTTAAGACTGTATACGTGTAGGAGTAATTACATTTCTAACAATCCTAAAATTACATCAGGCAACTGCGAGGCTGATGTGGCCCCCAGTGAAAAAGTTTGACACTCCTACCCTAGAAAGTCTTAAAAAGCACTTTGCCTGTGCTTAAGTATATGGACTGTGCCCTACGTGTCTATCAACCCAACAGCCATTTTTGTGCCTAGAAACACTTCTTTCCACTCCCATTGCACCGCAACTAGTCCAGTTATCAAACTCAAGGCAGTTTATGGTGTGATGGCACATTTGCTGTGTGCTTGAGCCCTCCACATTTTTAACCCCACTTTTATTTGACAGGTTGCTGTTGCTCAATACAGTGAAGAGCCCAGAGCAGCTTTCCACTTCAACCAGCACCGGGATCGCAACAGCGTCCTGAAAGCCGTCAAGGGACTGGGCTATACTGGAGGCAACACAAAAACAGGTGTGTATGGATGAGCTGCACACATGGGGTGGATCTTCTGGACCAAAACGGAGGATGGAGACCAGGGACAGCATTTGTCTGAGTGTTTTAAACCCATTTACATGACAAGAAAGTTATGGCCCAAAGTTCTTCAAAACTGTAAATGGGGGACTTAATTAGTTTTTATTTCCAGGGATGGTTTTCCAACTAGCCTGATGTTCTTCATCCATGTCCTACTTTTACTACTGGGTTTCTCTTTACTATTTTATAACCTTGCCTGCACCTGAGAGAGCTTTTTGTACCTGGCTTGGAGACAAAGCTCATAAGCATTAGGTAAGGATAGGTGATGGTGAAGCATCCTTATTACCCACTGTATACACATTTTAATTAGCAAATTCCAACAATTATTGCCTCATTACCCTAACAACAAAACAATGTGCCCCATCCTATTTTCATGGTGTGTCATCACGTAAATGTCCTTTGCTTACCACTGTTGTATAAATAACACAGCTCTTCATCAGCTTAGTATCTTGGAAATTAAGATACTTTTCGTAAGTAGTTAAAAAGCTCAGTGACAGACAGCACTTTCCACCTACTCATTCCCAGCAGGATATACCTGGTTCTCTGAAGGTACATGAGCAGTGATGTTAAACCGAAGGTAGTAATAGTTAGTTTTAACTTTACAATTTTAAACATGTGGCCTAAATGTCTTCCTGTCAGTTGACATAAAGGGGAGCCTTGAGCTGTGTTAATTAAAGCCTTATATACCTCATCCTGACTCAGTGGTATTGGTCAGGAACACAGAAAAGTGCGACTGAACAAAATACGATAATTTAGATGGGATTGGTTGGGGAAAGCACGTGTGAAACTGGTCAGATTGCAAATTCCTAGGTAATCTTGCCTCTAATCTTTCTTTTTATGGAGGTTGTGTCAACAGAGGCATTCATACTTTTGGGGGGCTTCTTAACCATTTCTGATTAGGGCAGAGTTCTTTGTGAAATTTTCCTGGTCTTTCTAAAGAAATTTGGAAATGAGAATTCTGTAGGGTTTTTTTTCCTAAAATACAAGGAAAATGCTTCGAATCTCCTGAAAGTTTGTTTGTTTGTTATTTTCCCAAAATGATCTGCTTAATTCAGCCTGGACCATTTCAGCCAATGTGATTTGCTGCTGTCTTCTCTCCAAAGACATTGTCCCGTGCTAGGGGCTACTGTCCATTTATGGGGCCCACTGAATGCTCTTTACTCTCCATCTGTGGAAGGATACCCGCAGTCCCCACCTGCAGACCTAACAGGCAGATTCTCATCATCCCTCTCCATGTTTACCCAGGTCGTGGTTTAGCCTACATGCTAAAGGAGATATTCCAGTCCTCCAGAGGGATGAGACCAGATTTCCCTCATGTCCTGGTCCTCATGACTGATGGGAGATCTCAGGATGATGTGCTGCCACCAGCCAGAGTAGCCCATGCTTTGGGTAAGAGTTGCCCTGTTGCATTTCTCTGAGGCCTTGGTTCTCCAATGATTTCCAGAGTATTGAGGGTGGTACATTATGTGATGTCTGCACTTTGAGCTGGCTTTCTTCACTCCTTCATCCTTTCTTCTCTCCTTCATCCTTCTTTCTATTCCTAGCTTGAGTGTCTTGGTTTGCTATAACTCACACATGTTGCTCCAGGTGAGTTCTTGTATGGCTACTGGAGTTACCTAATCCCAGCAGAGGTTATTAACAGGAAGATTGTGATGAAGGGTTTGGAAACTCTGATCTGAGACATTTTTGCTTCCATTGAGTGAGTGATGTGTTTCAGGGATCCGCGTCATTGGTGTGGGTGTCTCAGGAGCTGACCCTGTTGAGCTCAACAGCATCTTGCTGCAGCAGAACCTCCAGAACGTTTTCTATGTCACCACATTTGACGACTTCCCACAGATCCTCCAAGAGCTGATAGAAGTCATTTGTTCTGACCCTCAACCATCTGAGGTGAGCTGCTTCACAACCCTTTGAACATAAGCCAGCTTGCTTGGCCCTGGTCATGCACAAGGACAATCTTCTTCCTTGAGCAAAGTCAGAACAGATTTTGGACACTGAGTCCCAATCCTGACCTCATTTATTGTTCAGCCCTAGAGATAATGAATCTTTGAAATCAAGGGAGTGGAACTACGTAGGCCAGAATAAGGTTTTGAAAGTTTTGTTCCATAAGGCTCCTTGAATGTATTATAAATTCATTGCCCCTTTCTAATGCTGGTTGATGGGTCATTGGTATGGATGTGAGCTCACCTGCAGAGTATCTCAAAGAGTGATATTTTAGGGCTGTTTCAATGAAAAGGTTGGTGATATACAAATGCAGTGACCTCTTGAAACCTGTTGAAGGCTGGTGTTTGATGTCTGGTTCCAAAACCTGGAGGATCACCAATCTAAACCAAACTCCATGCTGTAGGTTGCCAGGCATGAAGCTGATAAGCAATTGTCATTTGGTGAGACAGAGAGCAAACTGAAAGCCCCTGATCCATCATCAGCTGATCCATTTACCCAAAAAGCAGACAAGCCTTGTGGTCCATGGTGTTTAAAGGTAAGAATTAGTTCGCTGGTGTGAGTCCAGGGGATTATATTTCGAAGAAATGTATTGACCACTGCTCCGATCAGGTCACTTCTCATGCCTGTGTGATGTGCAGTGGAGTTATATCGGTGTCAAGACCTTTAACTTTGGAAGCCATGTCCGTGTTTGAGGAGGTCATCCTAGAAGTTAGCATTTCAGCATGGGAAATGCAGCAGCCTCCTGTGCTCCTTCCCAGCAAACCAATGAAATGCAGGCCTTCCATAGGTCCTGCTTCATACCTACCAACCCCATGCAGATGTCCCAGATGTTCTGTGGCTTCTCAGATAGCTCTAGACTCCACAGGAGCCACTGAACAGACCACCCAGCTGCCACTGCTTCTTACTTCAGAAATAAAAATGTTGGGAGGCACATTTACCCACTTCTCCTACCAAGCAGAAGGCCAGAAGACATGAAGAACAGGAGGACAACCCAAAAGCCCATGTGTCCATCTAGTGTGTTTACTGGTGGGCTGTAGCCAGCTAGTCTGAACAGTCTATGCTAGCTTCCCTGGAGAAAATGAGAGTCTCCAGAGTAGCTGGTAGACAACTAGTCAGTGTGGCCAGCAAATTTTGGTCATGATGGAGTTCATAGGCAGGTGTCCACACTGGCAGAATAGCTCAGATGGTGATGTTTATGCTATGGCAGTCTAAAATTAGGTAAGATGAATGTTGTCCACGGATGATTGAATCATGGCCTTTATTTAATCTCTGCAAAACTCCTTTCCACAGTTGCTCCCATGGAGGAGAAGAATTGCATTGATACCACCCTGAAGTATTGCAGATATGTAACCAAGAATATTTAAAGTCTCTCTGAGCCAAAAAGCAGATCTTGAACTATAGATGCAACATGGGCCAAGACTTCATGAGGCATCAATACACTCCCTGACTGCATTTTGTCCTCAGACAACTCTGTTCTCTATTCTGTTCTCCCGATTTCAAGACATAAGCCAGGGACATGATAGATAACACATGACCTCCAGGAGGCTTTAAATAGCCTCAGGATAGTAATAGGTCTTCTGAATGGTCAACCCTGCTTCTTTCTTCTCTTGCACAAGCCAAGGGGCGTGCTAGTCTGAATTTCATGGTCACTTTGGTTTGGGTCTATTTGCCATTCTTGACAGATAATAATTTCATTATCATTTGTTCTCTTTTCCTTTTCCTTTCAAGAGCTTCAGGGGCTCACCAGCTCATGGAGGCTATGACCCATACAACTTTATTCCAAAGGGAGAGAAAGGAGAGAGGGTGAGTCCATTAGCATGAACCATCCACTCGGTTCATTACTGTGCAACTAAATGATTAGAACCAAGGAAGAGATCTAGCAAAAAATCATCTTAAGATCTTTTATGTTGATGTTTTGATATATCCTGCTCCATGCAAAATGAGAGTAAATGGCCTCAAGTTGTGCCAGGAGAGGTTTAGATTGGAAATTAGGAAAAACTTCTTCTTGGAAAGGGTTGTAAGGCATTGGAACAGGCTGCCCAGTGCAATGGTGGAGTCACCCCCCCTGGATGGGTTTAAAAGATGCCTATATGATGTTCTTAGGGACATGGTTTAGTGTTGGGTTAATGGTTGGACTCAATGGTCTTGAGGGTCTCTTCCAACCAAAATGATTCTATGATTCTTCGCCAACTTTGAAAGTCGGGCAAAAGGGATCTGAGGTGTGTGTGTGCGCTGGAAATTGGAGATTCCCTCAAGTGGTACAGAAGGTTGGTGCTGCATGAAGCTCTTTGGGTTTGCAGGTCTGGGGCCATAACCTGCATGCTGTTACTTTCCATCTGTTTAGGGTCTACCTGGGAAAGATGGCGTTCCTGGGCTGCCGGGCAGGCCGGGGCGGGCAGGTCCTCCTGGTCCCCCTGGACTCATGGTAAGTATTCATTTTAACAAACCTTGTCAAGTTCCCATTTAAGAAAAAAGGGAACATGTCTCTCAAATCTCTCTGTCTCCTGTTTTGCAGGGTCTCCCTGGTATTCAAGGTGATATTGTAAGTATTTTGAATGCAGCAAAGATCATCAATACAGTGGGACCCTAAAACTTTGCTTTTCAAGCCTTTCAAAGGCCGGCTGCATTGAGCTGGACAGGAGAACCAATTGATGCATTTTGTCTTTATGAGAGTCTATTGCTGCCACTGAATTGCTCTGAGTAGGTTTCCTTCTGTTCAGAGATTTGGCAAATAATGCAATACAACATGGCCACATTCCTATGCAAGTAACCCTCAGTGAGCCAGAGCTGTCCAGAGGGACAAGGACTATGAACTCTGCCTTCAGTCATATATATATATGTATATATTCAGGAAGAACCTGGGGCTATTGGTCAACAGCCTGCTGGAGATGAGCCAGTGTGTGCCCAGGTGGCCAAGAGGCCACCAGCATCCTGGCTGGGACCAGCACTGGTGTGGCCAGCAGGCCCAGGGCAGTGACCGTCCCTGTGCTGGGACCTGGGGAGCCCAAACCGCCAATCCTGGGGCAGTTTTGGGCCCCTCACTGAGGTGCTGGAGCGAGTTGAGAGAAGGTAACGGAGCTGGTGAGGGGCTGGAGCACAAGTGTGATGGGAACAGCTGAGGGACCTGGGGTTTCAGCTGGAGAACAGGAGCTGAGGGGAGACCTCCTCACTGAAGGGAGGTTGGACCCATAAATGACACATATATATTTCTTAATCAATGTTGAGACCAAAATCCACTTCTAGGAACCTATTTTCATGACCATTTTGAAAGTGAATGAAATTTTATTAGAGACAGGTCTGTAACTTGAACATCCCACAATGATGGTTTTGCAGGTGCTTTGCTGTTTAAAGTTTCAGGATTTATTTTTAATTCCAGGGATCTCCTGGCTATCCTGGACCAGTGGGACCGAAAGGAGACAGAGTGAGTTTTGTTTTTGCATTTCATTGGGCAAAAGCTATTGTATTGCTCTGATCTCTAATTTTTAAGCATTTGTATAGTGACTGTTGTTGAATATGAACTTGGGAGCTGTACGTAACCAGCCCTACACTGCTAGTCTTCAGCTTGGAGACATGTCCTTAGGCTTTGCTAGGAGGAACCTGATGTCTTTATGGAGAAAAGTGCTCAGTCCTTATCACAGGCCCTTGGCACACTTCCGTTGGCTATTTGCAGAAGGAAGTGTTGCTTGGTTAGGTCATTCTGCCTTCCTGAGTTTCCACTATGAACCAGCCTGTCTGAATACACTTAGGACAGAAAAAGGTAGGACTTGAAGATCAGTTGTGGGCAGATCCCAGGAGCAGCTGTCCTGTCCTTCCCCCATGCGCCAATGCACGTTCCTCCTCCTTCCTTGCATCCACCTGAGCTGTCTGGCTATGCATCAAGGAGCAGGTCCTGCTGAAAGCCAACCTCCTTTTTTTTTGCCTGGGGCCGGGATTATTCAATATATTCATCAATGATTTGGATGAGGGAATAGAGTGACTGTCAGCAAGTTTGCTGGGGACACCAAGCTGGGAGGAGTGGCTGACACTGGAAGCTGTGCTGCCATCAGAGACCTGGACAGGCTGGAGAGCTGGGCAGGGAAAATGTAATGAAATAGAACAAGGGCAAGGGTAGAGTCTGGAATCTGGGCAGGAACAACCCCACGTTCCAGTGTAAGTTGGGGAATGACCTATTAGAGAGCAGTGTAGGGGAAAGGGACCTGGGGGTCCTGGGGACAGCAGGGTGAGCATGAGCCAGCACTGGGCCCTTGTGGCCAGGAAGCCAATGGTACCTGGGGTGGGTTAGAAGGGGGTGGTCAGTAGGTCAGAGAGGTTCTCCTGCCCCTCTGCTCTGCCCTGGGGAGACCACACCTGGAATATTGTGTCCAGTTGTGGCCCCTCAGTTCCAGAAGGACAGGGAACTGCTGGAGAGAGTCCAGCGCAGGGCAACAAAGATGCTGAAGGGAGTGGAGCATCTCCCGGGTGAGGAAAGGCTGAGGGAGCTGGGGCTTTATAGTTTGGAGAAGAGGAGGCTGAGGGGGGACCTCATTAATGTTTATAAATATCTAAAGGGGGAGTGTCAGGAGGATGGAGCCAGGCTCTTCTCAGTGACAACCAATAGTAGGACAAGGGGTAATGGGTTCAAACTGGAACACAGGAGGTTCCACTTAAATTTGAGAAGAAACTTCTTCCTGATGAGGGTGGCAGAGCCTGGCCCAGGCTGCCCAGGGAGGTTGTGGAGTCTCCTTCTCTGCAGACATTCAAACCCGCCTGGACCCCTTCCTGTGGAACCTCAGCTGGGTGTTCCTGCTCCGGGGCGGATTGGACTGGATGAGCTTTCCAGGTCCTTTCCAATCCCTAACATTCTGTGATCCTATGATTCTGTGATTTTTTTTCTGCCACGCCAGTAAGCAGAGCTCAGGTGGTTTCTGGTACCTCTTGCCAAAGAGTTGCTGCAAGCAGGTGGTTTGGATTTGCAGCATAAGGAGGGGCTGTTTGGTTTTAAAATCATGGTGATCATGAAATTGCCCCTAAATTAGGAAAATAACCGATTGCACCTGGACTTCCCAATGTAGCTAAGCATGTGTCTACTTCCCTTTGTCTGCAGGGTGAACCAGGCTATGTCCTGGGAGGAGTGGAGGTGATTCCTGGCCAAAATGGAAAGCCTGGCCCCCCCGTGAGTATCATACCCAGGGTGTGGTGGGCCCTTCAGCCTCTCAAGGACTGGCAGAGGAGTGAAGGAGTTGGGAGAGAGCCCGTGTTCCTCCTCCTCCTGTTTTTGCTGTTGCAGGGACAGAAAGGACAGCCAGGGGTTCCTGGGGTAGCAGGACCACCAGGTTTACCAGGGCCACAGGGGCCACCAGGAATCTCTATCAAGGTGAGCATGGTTGTTTGAAGCATGGTTCTGTGATGTTGTACCACAGAAAGAGGGAACCTGACATACCTTGGCATCTCTGGATGCTCTGTTCGCTCATGGGCCTTGGAAACACACTTTTCTTCTCTCTGTCGTGGGAATGTCCCATTGAGGCATGAAAGGAGGAACCCTGCAAAACATTCCCATCATCAGGGCTCTGCTGTTCAACACAGCAGGAATCGATGATGAGCTTGAAAAGGTGACGGTCAACATGGTCTGACGTGGACCTCCAGGTCCTTGGGAAGGTTGTTTGGTGATCCTGGAGTGAAATACCCAGGATCACCTGTGCTGTGCACAGCCAAAACCAGGCTGATGGTTGTCACCAGATGTCTGTTTGCACTGAGAGTGGGTCAAAAAGTCTCAGCAGAGATCAAGAGATCAAAACTCCCCTCCTCTACCCTAAAGGAGGGTTGTCATCAGATTTTGGTGGTTGAGGTGTCTGGAGCATGAGGGTTAGCAGACACATCTGCTAAAGCTCCATCTTCCCTTGGGAATGGTGGTTTTGGTCTCTGGACTTAGCCTGCAGGAGCTTTTTGCTGGGACTATGTTTAGAGAAGACCCCCTCTCTAAATTACCACCCCATAGTAATTCTCATTGTCTTTCATGTTTCAGGGTGAACCAGGGGATTCAGGTAACAGGGTAAGTACCTGAGATTGGCTTTCACTTCTGCGTGTGAAGAGAAGCCTTTATAAAAATGATTTCTAAGCTGCCCAAAAGGGTCTGGTTTCCACACTTACCAGAGGTCCATCAAGACCTAAAAGAACTGCTAGGACATGCCGTAAGACTGTCCTGTGCTTTATGCAGGGCCCTCGTGGGAGGAATGGCCTCAAGGGTGACAGAGGAGGTGCGGGAGAGCCGGTGAGTGGTCCACCCGTGGTCATTAACTAAGGAAGAGTTGCCAACCACAGTAGGAAAGGGCTGTTGGCCTTGGGAAGGCATCTGCCACCTGGGGTGGCTGTAGAGGGGCAATGTCAACTGCCAGTTTTCATCAGTTGCCTCTTTGGGATGCTTCACTCCGCTGATGAGGGCTGGCAGGTTAAGCAGGGCAAATTAAGCGTTTTTCACTTCGTCAGCCTCATCCTGTTGACCCGTCACTCGGGAATTGCCAAAAGGGAAATGTTAGAAACCCAGTAAATGCGTGAGATAACAGCCTTCTGTTGTGCCAAAAGCAAGGACAAGATCTTCCTTGTGGCACAGCTGTGAGAAGTGCATCCGTCACTGCGCTCACCATGATCATCAACTCTGTGGTGCAGTCAATCATGTTGGCAGATAATAACGAATGCCACCTGATAAAGGCTGCTCCAAAGCGACAGTGATTCACCCTTGAGCCCCCACTGTCTCCACCGCCCGTGGAGCAGCTGATTATAACCCTGCTCCTTCCTACATCTCACTCCCTGGTCTGAGCAGGACAGAGAAGAACTGGGGCAGGTCCAGAGGGTGGCAAGAAGGTGGAGCAAAGCTGTGGGACAGCAAGTGGACTGAGCTGGCAGCAGATTCAAGACATCAGGTGGCACTTCTTTGCAGAAGTCCCACAAGGATGTTTTGGGTGTAGGAAGCGTGAGTTGAAGGGGAGATAAGTGAAGGAAAAAAGCCCATGGAGGACTACTAGGAATAAAAGAAACCACGTTTGTCTTGGGAAGTCCCTACATTACAAATAACTCAAACCCGAAACGTTAGTCAGGGACTATATGTATGTCCTGTTCTTGCATCCTCCCCAAGGTGTCTGTTGCTGTCCGTCATCACATATGGGAGCTTTTTTGTTACCTTTACCATATTGTGGAGCTGTATTCCATAGACCAACCATTTCCATATGTCAGTCTTCACCGTTTCTCCATCAGCATCATTACTGTGGTCACACTTACAGCAACAAAGCCCTAAAGAGCCACTGGAGAAGGCAGCTGCTGCCAAATCACCATGGGTACCCAGCCTCTGCCTTCCCATGTCACAAGCAAACACATCTTTATTTTCCTTTACCAAGTAAAGCCCGTGATCCAGAGCTTATTTGTGGGGGAAAACAAGGAAATTTGGGAATACATAAACATCTCTAGAAATCCTCAGTGGCAAAGGAACCAGGCGCATCAGTCTATGCATTTCTCTGCTTGTGTTTCTGCAGAATTAAATAATAAACCTTTTCTTTAGCATGATTGGTAACAAAGAGCTTAGAATTAAAATATTTGATAAAGTATCCTCCTTTTCAGGGGAAACCTGGCCTGCCGGGCCCTGTGGGGCTGGATGGTGCCCCCGGACTGCCTGGACCAAGGGGAGAAAAGGTCATTATTTGTTTCAGATGCTTGCGGGATCCATCAACCCAAGGGGAATGATTATGATATGACTGTATAGTAACTATATATCATCACGTGCATGCAATTTAATATTAGGCAGTATGTATAAGGTATATACAGTAATATGTTTGATTATACAAGATACCTTAATATATTATAGATAAAATACAGGTAATTAATATGCGATGTATGAGTACATGGACTATGTAAAACATATGCTATATACTATATATATGACATGTATGTAAAAAAAAATATATATTTATTTTATTTGCTTCCCCCCTACTTTCAGAATGTCCAGTGGAGATAACATGCTCAGCAGGCTCTTCTGCAGTATGTGAACCTCCGGTCTTATCCTGTTCTGCCAGTGGAGCCTTGTTTTGACTAAAGCATCTTCTGTTTTCCAGGGTAACAAAGGGCAAGGTGGTGTTAAAGGGGAAAAGGTGAGACTGGCTGGCACTGGAGTGCTGAGTAGGAGGGGGAGAAGCACTGGGTCTGGCTTTGGGCTCAAAACAAAGCAGTTGAGGTATCTGTTTGGAGATCCAGAGGGAGGGAATTTGAAGTCCCCCCACCCAAAGGCCAGATGTAACTGGACCTTGTAGCTACAAGCCACGTAACCAACAAGGTTCGGGAGCTCACTGCTGCTGGAAGAGCTCTTGTGCATGGGGTAGACCTTGCACCAATGGTAAATCCCCAAACACCAACAAACAAACCTTCAATATTCTTTGCCAGTCCATACCGAGTATTCACAGGTTGGTTTTGTTGAGCTGCGCTTCAGGTTTGCTGTTTTTACAGCTCCCCCAGCTGCACTTGTTCCACACGTACATTTGATTGTAGCCTCAAAAGTCGAAAGAAATGGCAGCATTTTTTCCTAAGAGTAGCTAGAGTCATGAAAAGTGGAAATAGACTGATAGTCTTCCTCCAGCCAGTGGATCTTGCAGGAGCAAGGCCCTGCAAGCACAGCAGGTACGTTCACTCACAGGTTCCACCTCTGAGCATAGTTAGGCAAAACACTGATCTGGTCTGGTAGGTCCCATGCTCTCACAGCTATCTTCATGCCTTTTCTTGCTTGCAAAGGCCCATCTTTGATAGGTTTGACCTGGCATGAGAGCTTGCCACTCTGTGCTTGGTCTCCTGGTAGATGGCAACCAGGTGTGCTGGAGATGGGCATGGGAATTTCCATCTCTCACCCAAGAGCCCTCATAGCTGTCTGGAAGAGCTGTCTTGTAGTTAGTGAAAAATTGAGCTGAAGAAGCTTCTTCCCTTGCTTCCTCTGGCTGGGATCTTCTCGCTACAGCACAGACCAAAAGCTCCAAATCTGTTTTCAGTCCGGTGGAAATTCTCTTTTCATGTCTTTCAGGGACTCCCAGGACCTCCAGGGCAGAAGGGAAACCAAGTAAGTCAAACAGTAAGAGAACAACATGTTTGGCTAGCTCAGGTGAAGGTGTCCTGACTTTCCCCAGCTTGTTGCATGTGTGTGAGTCTTGTAAGCACAGTTGAGTGTGTTTGTTGGGGGGTTGTGCGGAGATGAAGCCCCCAGGGATGCATTTGAGCTCAGCATCTCCTCTCCATCTTGTGCTTTTGAACTGAGTTTTGAGCTGATTTAAGGAATGGATGGGAAGACCAATAAGAAGAAGTTTTTCATCGTTCATTTTATGTTGTCTTGCCTTGCCAGGGGAACCCAGGATTTCCAGGTGCTCCAGCTATGGGGGTAACTATGAGTGGTTACTATAGTCCTTCTTGTGCTACAACTAAGCAGCACCACCACCAGTGGTGCCAGCAGACCAAGGACCAAGTCCCACCGAACTGTAGGAAGGATTAATGGACCTTTTCCTTGACCCTCCAGACAACTATGTCCTCTGCTTCCTTGCTCCACTTCTTGTATTCCCAGCCCAGCACCACAGTTGTCCACTGGCTCCTCAAAGGAGCTTCACTGCTGTGCAGGAAACATCAGGCTAAAGCCTTCCCACCACTGAAGCCCTGTGATCCTGGCCTGTCCTCCACTTAAGCTCCCCATTTCCAATGGGGTTGTGCTGGTCCCTGCTGAAGAGGAGCTGCTGATGGGTCTCCTTTGCCTCATTCCCATGTGGAAATAGGGCTCCTACAGCCTCTCCTTCATGTTCTTCCAAATGCTAGGACGGCTTTAAGGAGAAACCTTCATGGTGGCCATTTCTGTGTACCCCACAGCATTGCTGCAAGTGCTGTGGGAGCAGCTGGATGTTGTATTAAGGACTGAGACCCACTGCTTGTTCAGTTCCATCCCTGGAGCTAAAACTTACTGAAGTCAATGGGATTCCTTCACAAATGGGATTCCTTCACAAGCTTCACTGGGTTTGGAGTTTGGCTTGTAGCCCTTTCTGGTGTTTTATGACCTGGTGCAGGTGATGAGTTTCCAATCCCATAGCAAGGCTGAGATTCTCTTGCTTTGGAAAAGGTGACATGAATAGACCCTCCTTTGAAAGGGAGATCTTTTTTCCCCAAATAAGAGAGCATTTTTGTGATTTCTTTTTATCCTCAGGTTTTGGGACCTCCAGGCAAGAAAGGCATCAGGGTAAGTCCATTAATTAGCCCTGCTTGAAACTTAGATGAGAACTTGACCTGAAAAAGTGAGAGTTGGAGCATATTTCACCATTTGAAATCATATCTCCCTTGTGATTGACTGGAGAGGAGAGGTTGGAAAAGTAGCAGTAGTCTTGCCCTGCTGATATTTCTTTTGGTTTTATTAGCATTTTATGCCTGTCATTGTCTTTCTAGTCCCAGTCCATGGGGAAATTTGGGGTTTCCATGTGCTAGTGATAGAAGGCAGAGATCACCAAAGCACAGATCCAGCCAATGCACCGAAGCTACTTGCCATCCAAGGGACGCACTGACATGAAATCAAAGCACAGCTGAGGACAGAAGGGACTTTTGGAGGTCTCTAGTCCCACCCCCTTCTCAAAACAGATCCAACATCAAAGCTGGGTCAGGTTGCTCAAGACCCTTTGTGCTTAACATCTCCACAGATGAAGATTCCCCACTTCTCTGGGTGCCCAACCCAGTGTTTGTCATCCCTGTGACTGAAGGAAGTTGAATTTCTCAAACCAGGGAGATTTCTGAGGCAGATCTGTGCCCTGACTGTGTCGTCCATATTGTACATCTGCTTTATAGGCAAGTGGATATAGTTCACTCTCGCACAGCCCTCATGGTGGAACGTGGTCTGGAATGTCTTATTTTTTTAAATTCTTGATAGTTTATTGCCAATCTGCAGAGAAATAAAAGATATCCCTTATCCTTTTAAGGAATATTTACTACTTCTTTTGGCTTTTTGACTGCTGGCATTCATGAAATACCCTACAGTGCTTCAGACCTCCCTCAAGCTTTAGAGACAATGAGGTTTGTCCTTTTCACTGGACTTGGATGTTGGAGCCAACACCCTTCCTTGCTCTTACTGTCCAGAGAGCTTAACACTAATTAGCAAAAACATCTCTCTTCTTTTGGGCTGGATGCCTGTAAACAGTGACCTGGGACCTGAATTTTGTCCTGCTTATACCACTACAAATGCACACATGGTGCTTTACATTATACAAGTTGCATCATTGGAGAGGTTGGAACTACTGTGATGGGTATTGTATGGCAGAAGACCAGGTACCGCAGAGAAAGCTTAAGTGTAAGCCTAATGATGGATGGATGGGTGGATTTGCAAGGGAATGGTTTTCATAGTGTATTAAAAGTACAAAATGCAGCTCTAGAGAGCCAAATGAACAGGTCTTGTTTTCCTGCATGATATTATTAGTTCTGAGGATGTCTTTGTTCACAGGGAGATATTGGACCAACAGGGCCCCTAGGACCACAAGGAGACAAAGGAATACAAGGAGACAAAGGGGAGAAGGTAATGCATGTGCTTTCTTGGCACAACCTTTATGGGTAGAAGGGTTTGTTTTGTTTGTATCCACAAAGGAAGCTCTGAGGTAGATGGAATTCCTCATGCTAACAAGGGAAACACCCCAATATCTGCTCTGTCTCAACCTGAGGAAGAAATTTGTTACACTGAGGGTGGTGAAACATTGACCCAGGTTGCCGAAAGAGGTGGTGGGTGCCCCATCCCTGGAGACATCCCAGGCCAGGCTGGACGGGGCTCTGAGCAACCTGAGCTGGTGAAGATGTCCCTGCTCATGGCAGGGATGGCACTGGATGAGCTTGGAATGTCCCTTCCAACCCAAACTGTTCTATGATTCTGTGTTCTCAAGAGTGAGATAATGAGTGGAGCAGGGTCATACCACCACAGCTGGTGCCTGGCAGTGGAAGAATTGTAGCCAAGATCTGTGAGATTGGGATGGGGAAACCAAGGCACATCATGGGTTCCCCAAATAACACTATAGTGAAAGTTGTCTCTCCACAATAGCATCTCTCAGAAGTGGCAATGAGTGTTGTTAGGAGGGGAGAGGGACCATGTGGTGGCCACGAAGGGCAAACTGGGAGGTAGTACCAGCACAGGGTTTAGTCCTAGCTGTGTCTGTAGAGTTGCAGAGAGGAAAATCTCCCCAGGTGTCACACTGAGACACGCATCATCATTGATTTTTCCAGGGAAGTCCAGGTTTCGGCATTCCTGGTCAACCGGGGCTAAAAGGAGACCCAGGCGATAGGGTGAGTGGGGCAATCTGCTGGGTGTGGAAAGGGGAGGGCTAAGGAGATAAATCAGGAGGTTCAGAGACAAAATCTGTCAGCTCCATGCATGTGAGTTTGTTGGCCTTCAGCCCTTAGGAAATTAATCCTGGGGTGGTGGCAAGGAACTGGGGTGTCACCCAGTGGTTGGAGATCCCATGGTGGTCTTGCGTGGCACTGGTTAGCACTGTCTTCCACACTCAGGTGCAAAGGGGTCAGGCTCCTCCAAAAAGCAGAGAGAAGATCACTCATGAGTCTGGAGAAAACACAGATGGTCAATGCTCAACTGGTAATTCTCCAAACAGCAAAGCCAAAGAAGCCCCATTTCCAATGGCTTTGTGACCTGAACGTGGACTTGACCTTCATCTTCCTGACTTTTATGTCTCAGAAGGTGCAAGCTTATGGTGGCTCCCACATGAGTTCACTAAGGGTTGGGTTGATGCCTTGGTGTTTCCCTTCCATGGGGATGTTAAAAGTCCCTTGCATTTTAAACCAGCAAAAACTTGCAAAACTCAACAACTCAGGATTGGACTGGATGATCTTTTGAGGTCCCTTCCAATCCCTAACATTCTGTGATTCTGTGAACTTCGAGGTCCCTACCCTTCTGTCCATGCTAGTCACCAAAGTATTGATGGCTTCAGAAGTGGGGAAGCTGGATGCATCTGGACACTGTGTGCTCTTCTCTTAGGACACCATCTGTTTTCCCCTTCTCTGCACTTTTCTACACTGTTTCAATCTAAGAGCAGCTTTTCAGCACTGAGTCTGAGGTTTGCACCCTTTAGCTACAACAGAGGACCCTCACCTGAAATTATTCTACCCATATCATTCTTGCCATGCGACTAACGGTCTTTATTTCTGCAGGGAAATGTAGGTTTGTCTGGCAAACCGGGTCAAAAGGTGAGTCTATGCAGTGATTGAAACACATAAAGCAATGTCTCACAACTGATTTCTGTGTTACCCAAAGCATCTTGAGTCAGTGGGGTTTTATCTTTGCCACGGGGCTTAGTGTCAAAACATAGGGAGTGTTCAAAAGCTGACAGGTCTGAACAAATTGTGCTTTGCTGGAGTCACTGTATGACACACAGAGCCCTGCATAGGTAAAAAAATGCTTTTGAATCTTTAATGAGGCTTTAAAAAAAATCTGTAAATCCTGGGTTGTAGGATTCCTCCTAGCAAAGGTTCAAAATTGGTCAAGAGAGGTCTGGAAAACATCCCAAACGTGGTGTTCATTCAGTGAATCTGTCTCACTGTGTACATTGCTCAGTGTTGCTCCTCAGGCTTGGCTGAAGGAGCGTATGGATCTGGGAATTGTTACAGCACAATACAGAGCCCAGTGAATGGAATATTTAGGCTGAGTAAGCTTCATGGTCATCGAGAAATTGATTGTCAAAAGAGATAAATGAGATACATCCAAGGCAGGGTGTGTTAACAAGATGCAGTTGCAAAGTGGAGAAGGCAGCAAGAGGTATTTTGGTTTGGGAGAAGGCGTGGTAAGGTGGTTGAGTGATGAGGAAGGTCCCTGTTGTACAAACCCCTAGCAGAGCAGATGCCTAAGTGCCCATGCGTGAGAGCTCAACTGATTTCACATGGGAACAGGCGTTAAAACATGGAGGGGAAACTGATGCTGTGTCCACATCCCTCTCTCAAGACTAGACCCATGTCCTGGGTCTCCACTAATGAGCCACCATATTTGAATTGCAAAGCTTCCTCAGAAGAGTCTGTCCTGCAGTGTCTGCCAAGGCTGATGGTGGAGTCTGGTTGGACTACATTAGAGGTGGATGGACTACAGGAGAGATGGATGCTCTCCAGCCTAACCTGCTAAGCTAATACTATAAGCACAGCCCTTCCTAGAGCAGGGTAGATGCTCTGAGCCCAAGCTTCCGCCAGGATGCAATTGCATGGCCATGGGGCCTGGCACACTGAGTATGCCCCACAGTGTCTAAAATTTGAGGACTATGAAATGCAAAAGAGGAATGTAACAACAGTCTTGTTTCCTTTAGGGGGAGATAGGTCTGAAGGGAGAGAAAGGTGAACCAGGATTCCCTGGGAAACCAGGCGAGACCGGACTAAGAGGTAAAGATGTAAGTGGAAGCTAAGGATCCAGTCAGATGGTCATGCTGAACATCTCGGTACACCACTCTGTACCAAGATAACAACTCCAGGTCATGCCCTTGCAATAACAAGTGGTCAACAGACAAGGCTGCACAAATTGTCTTTAATTAGGCATGATGGTTTGCTCATTAAGGGATATATATCACAAAAATGATCCGAGGGCTAGAACAGCTCTGCTGGGAGGACAGGCTGAGAGAGTTGGGGTGTTCAGCTGGAGAAGAGAAGCTCCAGGGAGACCTTATTGCACCTTTCTGTACTTAAAAGAGGCTGATAAGAAAGATGGGGACAGGCTTTTTGGCAGAGCCTGTTGCGATAGGACAAGGGGTGATGGTATTAAACTAAAGGAAGGGAGATTCAGACTAGATATGATGAAGATGATATGGTAAAACACTGGCCCAGGTTGCCCAGAGCTGACCCCTGCTCATTTTATTTCTAGTTTACTTGTCCTTAGGTTAGACAAAACTACGAAGAACCCTCTTCATCTTGCCCTTGGCGTTTCTTTCTGCTATTTTAGCTTTGGTTTTATCTTCCAAAGCTAAAGGCTGAAAACAAAAGGCCAAAAGAAGGTTTTAGAAGTTCCTACTCCTCTCTTTCAGGGAGAAGCTGGTGTCCCTGGAGAACCAGGAGAGAGAGGAATCAGGGTAATAATTGATATTATTATAATTTCCTACCCAGGTGAGTGATGTGGCATCAAGGGAGGCTTCTCTGCTGCTGCCCAAGCATCCCTGGTTGGTGCAGGAGGGGAGAACTTCCTTCTCCAGCCCAACGAGAGTCCCCACTGAGAAATGTCCATGCACAAATATGTATTTTCTGAGTGAAAAACAGTAGAGGGGTAGCATTTCTATTGTTCATTTTACTTTTTTGAGCTGCTGGTTGTGCTCAAAAATAATTTCTGATTGCTTCTCTGAATCCGTTCTTGTAGGGTCCACCTGGACTCCCAGGACGACCTGGAGAGCAGGGGATAAAAGGCGACACAGGACAACCTGGAAAGGATGTAAGGCAATCCCTGAAGGAGCAGTTGAGAGAGGGAGGACTTGAGAGAGTGCAATGCCAATCAAACTAAAACCCAGATATTTTTCTGTCTTGTGGTCTGGGAGGCATAGGAAGCTCCATCCCTCTTTCCTGGGGAGGGGGTCTCCTCTTCAAAAGGGACGATTAGAGCTGTTTCTCGCTTATTTTTCATTTAGCTAGAGCACAAGTTAAATAGCAGAACTGTGCACTGGTGGTTCCTGAGTGTGCAAAACCTTCCCCAGCTCCACACTGCTTGAAATAAAATGTTTATCACTGTCTCAGTCTGGTGAGGAAGGGAAATGATGTACTTATGTTCTGCCTGTTCTCCCTCCGATGGCTTTATTATTAAATAACAGAGAACTCCTCCACAGGAGAGATGTTGAAGTCCAGATTTCATTAGCTCAGCTGCTTGAAGATGGGTTCGTTAGTCCATCAGATGCTGAGCTGGCAAGAAGTGGGGAGTCTGCTGAGACCCCCTCCCCTACCATGGCTTGTTCTCATCCTCCCTCTCTCTCCCCCTCCTAGGGAATCACTGGAGAGAAGGGAGACAAGGGCGAATCTGTAGGTTTGCACATTCCCTTCCATAGCCTTGCATGAGAGAGAGGCTGTTTGGGGACTAAAATGTTGAATTGCACCACTAACTATTTTCTGGGGGTTGGGGTGTGGTGGTGTTGTATCTTCATAGGGTGAGCCTGGGCTACCTGGGACTCCTGGAAGCCTTGTGAGTAATGCATAATTCTGTTGTTTTACACATTTTTTTGAGGGGGAAGGGATATATTGAGATTTTTCATGAATCCATGGTGCTATGGAGGACGCATCACCAGAACATATTGCTAGCAACAGTGAATGTTGTAGACTGGATTTGCCTCCTAACCTTATCAAAAGTGCAAAACAGTGCAGCAGATATGTGCATGAATCCCACCCCAGATGGCTTGTTATTGATAATACAAAAAGATTGTGACACAGAAAAGACTAAAGCTATCTATGAACCCATCTGATACCTTTAATCAAGTACCTGTTGTGTAATCAAGGCATCTGGGCTCTTTCTATAGTCAAGACAGACAGATGGATGCCTTCTAGGAAAGGTGCTTAGATGGGATGACTGATGCTCAGGACTCTCCTGTGCTTTTGCGTGGAGTTTTCCTTTGACTAAGAGGCCTAACATCAAGTTGATTCAGATGAAAAGTGAGCAACTCAACCCAGGTTCATCAAAAATACAGCTGGAATAGATTTTGAAAGGCCATTGAGGTCATCAGGAAGGTGTTCTGGTGCATTAATGTGCAAGGAGGCATTTTTTCACCCCATTGGCTTCAGTGGAGGTAAAGCCACCCCAGTGCGAAACCGAACTACTGGCAGCTACAGCCTCTTGTGAGAGCTGTGATAGAATTTATCTTCCATCCCTAGGGATGAGGCATGGGCAGGATCTGAGTAAGAGGCTCCTTCAAAGTGGGCAAAATGCTACCGACCACCTTCAGCAGTATTATTCCTGTACAAACCAGTGGTTTCTACCAAGGTTGGAACTCAAAAGAAGCCAGGAACAAGGAGTCATTGCCTTCTGGTGATGGATGCTTCTCTCCATATATCTCAGCTCGCTGTCAGTTTGTGTCCAAACTCTGTACAACTATGTGAAAGGAGGTTGGAACATGGAGGGTGCTGGTCTCTTCTCACAACTAGCAAGAGATAGGATGAGAGGAATTGACTTCAAGTTGCACCAGGGGAGGTTGAGGTTGGATATTGGGAGCAATTTCTTCACTGCAAGGGCTGTCAGGCATTGGAACAGGCTGCCCAGGGCAGCGGTGGAGTCACCATCCCTGGAGGAGTTTAAAAGACATGTAGATGAGGTTCTTAGGGTCATGGTTTAGTGACTGTGTTGAGTTAATGGTTGGACCCAATGGTCTTGAGGGTCTTTCCAACCAAGATGATTCTATGATTCTCTGTGAGGTTTATATCTATGATTCTATGGCAGGTTTAGGTTTAAGTCGCTGTCTCTGTGCTGATGGGTAAGGGCTAACAGGGATAAAAGACACATGGAGGTGAGAGCTGTTATAAAAGACATCATCATTCACTTTTTGAGCAAGGTTTCTTCCATTTTTTTGCAGATGTCTTCTCTGGAGAACACCATCACCTTGAAAGGCGACAAGGTACGATCTCCTTCTTGCTGGTGAAGATGTGTGTTGAAGCTGAATATGTGATTATTTAAGCAGCATGTTTCAAGCGAAGAGCAGAGCTGCTCCAAATTTAACTTAATTATGTTGAATCCATGAGATAGTTACAAGAAAAGGCTGGCTGGTCAATGTGGGAAAGATGTTGTTAGCCTGGGGCCAGTGTGTGAGAAATAACACAATGCATGATGAAAACAGCAACTCCATTGGGAATTTTAGAGGGGATGAAGAACTAACACATTCCTGCTGGCTTACAGGGGGATTGCGGAAAGGATGGCTTGAAAGGCGAAAGAGGTCCTCCAGGCCCAAAGGTATGTCCTGAATACATAGAGGAATCTTTGTGTTGGTGTCATTGTGTTGAGCTGGCCAGAGGGGCAGAGCACACATCTCAAATCTCTTCTGACCCTCCAAAAGATTGGATTTTCAAAGCAGTTTCTAAGCTGGGCTCGTAAACTCATGGTCACAGCGATGTTGTATTCCTAGAACTTAATTAAGCAGATGCATGACATTTAGGGAGGAAGATGTGCAGGAGCCAGATGGAATAAATCTCTAAAGTGTCCAGGGATGTTTCCTTCCTTTTGCCCTTGCATGACGAAGAGCACATCAGAAAGTGATGGAAGGAGAAAAGATTTCTGATACCACACACATCTAGAGATTTTTCGAGGTGGGACCAGCTCCTTGACTTAATGGAGGGGAAGACACTTCAGAAAGTAGCGTCAGTGGGTACAGGTGGATCTCCTGATTGATACAGGATCCAGGTCTTTGCAAAGGCAAGGACTCATTCAGGTGACATGTGCCCGTGTACCCCCTTCAGCTAGTGGTTCCTTTGCCCTGGAACACCTTGGCATGGAGATGCAGCAGCCTCAGGGCCTTCCTGGCACCCTTCATTCCACCGGAATCTGTCTATACAGAAACCAGATTTCAGTGAAATGAAGCCTGTCAGAGAGGCAGGTCATCCCCCACCTCAGCAGATGTTTTTCACCCCATGACTGGACTTCCCAAGCCATTGCAGCTCATCCGTCATTTCATCCACAATGGTGGCCCAGGATCACCAACCTGGAGAGCCACACCATGTTGGGCAAGAAGAGACAGACAGCCTGTCCATGGGACTTGCTGTTGGGAGTCCAACCCATTGGAGATATTTGATCGGGACTGCGTGTGGCAGTACGAAGGACCACCAGGACCACAGCCGCCTCCAGAAGGGACCACCACCCATGGAGGCACCTTGGCCATCCTCTTCCTTGCTGCTACCTCTGCACAGCCGCCACAGCATTGGTGGCACTGAGAGGCCCTCAGAAACCTTTGCTTCTTTACACATTGTGCATTGCCAAGAAATGGAGAGGGGGATAGTGCAAAGCTCTGGTCCAAATCCCACTTTGATGGTGTTCATGTCTGGCTCTGGTCCAGACCTGTCCTATAAAATAAAGCCAGCAACTCTATCTGATGGTGGAGGGAAGGAGCCCATTGAATAGAGTGGGATTCAGCCCCAATATTTGAGCTGAAGGGGATTTATCTGGGGTCGCTTGGTGGGCTGGTAGCACATTTAAGGGCCAGATATGTGACTCTTGCCCCTCCTCAGAGCTCCTCTTCCTTCCTTTGTCAGGATAATGACTTAATTAATGAGTTGTTCTCGTTCATTTGAAGGGAGAACCCGGTCCACCAGGCAAAGCAGTGGAAATGAAGGTAAATAAAATAAAAATTATAGAGCATATCTATGTTGGAAACACTTCGCTCTCTGCCTGGGGTTGGGAAGGCAGAGGGGACTTAATGTGTACCCGTAGGCTTTGTCACCACCACCTGCTTCCTGGGCTGGAGAAGTTCTGACCCTTCTTTCCTCTTGCAGGATCTGGAGAGGCTTTTTGAAGCAAATGGCATCAAGGTGGGTAACGCTTTGACTTTCCTTCTGAGAAGGTGTTTGTAATTAAGCTTTTTCATCTATCCCTTCTGACAAGGTGTTTGTAATTAAGCTTTTTCATCTATTTCTTCTGGCCTTCTGGAGACTATGTGTGCTCCCTCAGGTCCAGAACTGGCACTCAGTAGAAGGCAGGATTATTAGATTTCCTTTTACAGCTTACCATGTATATTGAAAGGTTCTTCGACAGCTTTTCTGCTGCTATATTATAGGGGGGTGGTTTTGAGACCTGTGTGACATTGAAACTCGGCAAATATCCATCCAGACCTTGGTGCTACCGCCTGGGTTGGCTTGTACTTCAGCACTGAGTCTGCGCAGTCAGCAAGAAGAGACCCGCACAGAATCCTGGGTGTTCTGACCATGCTGTGTGTCCTGTTCAGCACAAAGTCCAGTTTGGGTTGATCCTCAGCTCATGACACAAATAATAGTGAATAGTCACTGTAGGATAGAGCACTGATAGACTGATGGCCTCCCTCTGCACTCTCAAGGTGGCCATCAAGCTGAAGAAGTGTGATGAGGTTCAGCTTGTAGTATCTGCCAGGCAGGTAGGTGTAGTTGTGCTCGTTACCTTCAGCTCTGTTCTGTAAGCTGGTGGATGAAAGATTGGACACTAGTTGGGAACGTGCACTTGCAGCCTAGAAGACAATTGTATCTTGGGCTGCATCCCTAGCAGCGTGGGCAGCAGGTCAGGGAGGGGATCCTGCCCTTCTGCCCTGCTCTGGTGAGACCCCCCTGCAGTGCTGGTCCAGCTCTGGGTCCTCAGCACAGGACACACATGGACCTGCTGGAGAGGGGCCAGAGGAGCCAAAGGAATGACCCGAGGCTGGAACAGCTCTGCTGGGAGGACAGGCTGAGAGAGTTGGGGTGTTCAACTGGAGAAGAGAAGCTCCGGGGAGACCTTATTGCAACATTTCCATACTTAAAAGGGGCCAAGAAGAAAGATGGGGACAGACTTTTGAGAAGGACCTGTTGCAATAGGACAAAGGGTGATGGTTTTAAACTAAAGGAGGGGAGATTCAGGCTGGACATGGGTAGGGAATTTTTTACAGTGAGGGCGGTGAGAGCCTGGCCCAGTTTGCCCAGAGAGGTGGTGGATGAACCATCCCTGGAGACATCGCAAGCCAGGCTGGATGGGGCTCTGAGCAACCTGAGCTGGTGAAGATGTCCCTGCTCATGGCAGGGGTGGCACTGGGTGAGCTTTGAAGGTCCCTTTAAGCCCAAGCTATTCTAAGCTCTGGAGATGTAACCAAGGGAGGTGAGAGACTGACTGATCTGGTCAAATGTTGGAGTTTTACTCAGGATGGGGAGACCCACCACATTAAGCACCACCAATCAGCTCCTAGATGCCTCAGTCCTTGGCTGTTGGGACACATCACTTCACCAGGTTCCCTGTGAGCCCCACTGGAAATGCCCTGGTCATTGTTCAGGGGTGGCTGCACTTGCACTGTTGTGTGTCAGGAACAGGAGGGTGGCACTGGACTTCTGCCTTAATGGTGTCCACTGGTTGCAGCTGGCACTGCTGAGGGACCTCTGCAACACGCTACTGCAGAACGGGCTGGACAGGCTGGTTTGGCAGCTGGGTGGCTCCAGGGCAAGCAAGACCTCCAGGAGAAAGCAGGTACCTCTACATGCCGCTGAGCACGGCCTGTGTGTTGTCATCCATCATCCTCGGAGGGCGGACAGACCTGGAAGGAAATGAGAGACAGAAATGAGTCATCGAAGGCTTCAGGGTCACCTCTGTCGTCAAGCAGGTTGCGGTGACTTGCAGCCACTGTAAGAAACAATTAAGCTAGAAGAAGATAACGGTTGATGGGATTGCAAAACACTCTCTTTGTTTTTTTTTAGTAGAAATAGGAATCAGTCAACCCGTGTTATTGATGGCGTAGCTAGAAGCCATTCTCCAAAGCCATCAGCCTCTTTGTGCTCTTTGAGGGCTGGGGGTTGCTGGAGTGGTGGGTGTACAAGGGAAACAAAGCAGCTGCAAGCATGAAAAGCTTAGATTGAGAATATTAAAAAGAAAATATTTAGATGAAAAGCATGAGACGGTTTAACTTGCACATTAGGAAGGATTTCTTTATTGAAAGGGTCATCAGGCTTTGGAACAGGTTACCCAGGACAGTGGTGGAGTCACCATCCCTGGAGGGGTTGAACAGACACTTAGATGAGATTCTCAGGGACACGGATTAGTGCCAGGGGTGGGGTAGCAGTTGGACTTGATGAACTTGAGAGTCTTTTACAACCAAAATGATTCTGTGATTCTAAGCGATCATGAGGGCAGCCTCAAAAGCAAAGAGGGGTCTCTGGGAAGCAGAACTAGCTTGGAAGGAAGGCTTGGAGGTGGCCAGCAGGGAATTGTTGACATTCCATTCTGGTTTGGGAAGGTCACCAGGTGGGACAGAGCATGCTGAAGAGATGGGGCCATGGGTAGAAATAAGCCACCAGGATCCACCTCTTTGTATGTGTGGTTCCTGGGAGCTCAGGTTTGTCTCGACCACATCAACTCACTGTTATTTACTGTTGCAGGATTCATTGGTGTTTGATACTTCTCGTGATGCCCTGGCCAACACTGAGGTGACAGAAGCAACACAGGACCTGGAGATGGAGGCTCAGTTTGTGCCAATGTCTGGAGGACTCCCTGAGGTGAAAATAACCAGCAGAATGGATGGAGAGTTGTTATGTATGTTGATCTGTGCTCCTGTCCATCTGGTTTGCTGTAGCAGTATTAACAGACCGCTCACCTGATGTGTAGCAGCTGTCTGTGACCTCCCAGTCCATTCTCCAGTGATGCCTTCTGCTGATCCTCCTCCCTTCCTCTCCATCTTTCTTGTCTTCTGAGCAAAAACCAGCACAGGTTGGGCTGACTTCAAACCATCCTCATGCTGGTGATCTGTTGAACTTGCCCTGCAGCTTCTTACTTGGAGGCTGTAAAGTAGATGCATCTTTCCTGCTCCAGCAGAGACAGATCCAATCCTGTTGTCAGACTGGATTGAGATTGCCCAAGAGAGGAGTCCCTGCCATGACTCCACAGTCCTTGTTTGCTTGAGTAACCAGACGAATTGCTAGAAATAATATAGTCACTTGCATCCTTTGCAATTGCAAGTAACAGATAGCTTGTGTTACGGGAATTAGGAATTTATTAGCAATGTTAAGGCTTTATTTCCATGCTGAACCCAAGTTCCAATGTGATACAACACACCTCCAGGAATACCATCAAAGGGCTGTATCCGGGTCACCCCTCATAGCTGCTGGAGGAGTCACAGATCTTAATTTGCCTGTACTAGACTGTCCTGATAAGGGATAGTCAAGGAAATGGTACCTGCAGCTGTGGTGGGGCTTTTCTCATCCTCTTTTATCTTTTTATGACAACCAAGAAGCGACTCATTCTCCATACACTGGTCACTGGTTGGAAATGTTGTCTCTAATTTGAGCACAAGAGCAGCTCTTGATGATTTTATCTTCCTCTGTGATTGGTTCAACAGTGACCCAGTTTCTCAGGTATTTAGATAAGGTGAGACAGGTTCATCAGCTCCAGGCTCTTGCTGTGATCTCAGGTGAGACATTGCTTTTCTGGATCATTGCAACCTGGATGATAGCATTTTAGGGCTTTGAGAGGAAATGGAGTGCTCAACAGTAAATGTGTTTGCACCAAGAGACATGAACTGGATGTGTGCCAGCAATGCTGGGATTTGGGGTATGCAGACACCAAAACTGTCTCTGTTGGGCTTTGAGAGCCCAACCCAACCTGGCAGAAAGAGTTGAGGACCTCTCCGCTCATCTGGGCCAGTCTGTCTCGACTGGTCTTCAACCAGAGAGCTGGGAGTGGAGGGGTCAAAGCAGCCTTCTGACCCACCCGGGATCCTTGCAGTCTGCCCCAACCCATCCTTGTTGGCACTTCCCAAGTAAGGAGCAAGAGAGGTCTTGGCACCTTGGGCCTCCAGCCTTGCCCTGCTGTCTTTGAGCATGCTATGGAATACATGACAGTGTTGATAAAGTAGGATATTGTGGGTGACGTCTCAACTTATGAAAAGTAGTAACTTTCTTTGGTCTCCACAGGGTTCATCTGCTGGTGGTTCTGAACCTGAGTACCAGCCCCCAGGAAACCCTCCTGAGTACTTGGAGAAAACGTCTGAGGAAAGATGGAAGGAGAGAGACTCAAGAGGGACAAACACTTTTCTCAGCAGTGTATGTAAATGCCTTTTAAAAGTTACTTTTAATTACTTTTCAATTTGTGCTGATTTAATAGATGCAAAGCAGTTACATTTCTCAAAGCTTGTTTGGACAAATCCTTGCACTTCTGTGAATTTTGGCCCTATTTTACTGAAGTGAATTTGTGTCAGAGCCCAGAAAAGGATCTTCCATTCTGGTAATTAGTAAGATTGTGTTGTCACTCATCTACCACCCTCTGCAGAGCTTGGCTGTGTCCCCACCACCCCCAGAAGATAATCTGCAAGGAAACCAGCCAATGGAGCTTCTTGAGTCCTTGGAGGAGAAGGTGGAAGGACAACCACAGCAGGACACCAGCCACGTATGTCTTCCCCAGCAGTGCTGGGCAGTAGACCAGTGTGGAGATAAGTGATAAACTGGGAGGAACTGGGAGGCAAATCTCTCACCCAGTGCTCTGAGTCCTGGGACGGCTCCTCCACAACCTCAGAGGAGACCACTGCTCAGATATGAGACCTGGGCAGGAGGCTGATGGCCAACCTTGTCCTCTACATATGAGCAGGGAAGTGGGAACCCCCTTGACAAACGTTTTGTTGGTTAATTTACCACTTCATTGGAGAAAAAGAAGAGGACAATCTCCTTCTAATTTGAATCCAGCTGGCCTCAGCATCTATCCTATTCTTTTGGGCTTGGTTGATTGAATAGTTGATGATTCCCAATACTTTTTAAAATCAGACCCCAGACAGTGAATTGAATATATGCCCCCAACATAATATTTCCTTTTCCTTCTTACTTTTCACAGATATCTCAGAATAGTCCACAGACCCTCAGGTTTCCCTGAACAGCGTTAGTCTTTTAGACCCTGGTGTGCAGCATCCTGAGCCCAGCTCTGGAGTGCGGAGTCTGATTCCCTAGAAGAAGAGGATTTTAGGGTTTGAGCAGGAATTTGGGGGCTTTATCCTTTTGAAGGACTCACAGATGAGCAAATTGTAATGTAACAAACTTCTGTGAGTCAGCTGAGTCAAGGTGACAGTCCCAGAGGAAACGTGATGCAGGGTGGCTCACCTTACCTCTTCCTTCCAGGTCTGTAAGACTCTTGCCTCTTAAAAAGCTGAAGGGGTTTGTTTCTACACTTCAGATGAGGGATAGCAGCAAATAGAGAGGTCTCTTCCATAGCCAGGAGCTAGAGCTGCTTTACAAGTGCATGTATACACACCTCTAAGATCTGTTAGATCATTTTCATCAAAGTTGGAAGCTGCATCCGGGCTGGTAACAGCAGCAATCACAGCTCAGCCGCTGGGCAATAAGTTGTGGTGTTGCTGCAGTGTGGTTGTCGGAGCCTTAACATCTCATTTCACTCTTTTTTCTCTTCCTGCCCTCTTGGGCATGCATCTTCTTCTAAGAGCCCAAACCATGCCCAGCACCCTGGAGGTTGGACATCACCATAAGTGCACAGTCCAGCCCAGCGGGGAGACCCTACCCCAACACTATGCATTGCATGACACAAGCCCCAGTGATGGAGAGAGGGAAAATGCATTAATCCAGTGCTGTTTTAACATCTTGGCATACCAAAGTGCTCCAATATGATGGAGAGAATGCTCTTCTTGAAAATGCTCAGAGGCAAGATACCCACAGCCTTAAAAAGTGAACTGAAAAGTCCCTCAGATGATTGATTGCAGCTACAGGCTTGGTTGCTGCAAGGAACAGTATTAACAAGGATATTTCTAGGAATAGCAATGAGGGGGTAGCTCAGAATGGGGAGTCCCTGATGGAGGAAATCTCACTGATTTAGGTGGTCTGCTGAGCATTTGCTTCTGCTCTGCACTGTAGCTGTCTGCTGGCTGTGCAAATTAACACCACACTGAATCATGAAGCTGGAATGAGCATGGATGCAGCAGCCACGAGAGGGCTCCCAGCACAAAATCACACACACACAATACACACCTGTGTAAATGTGTAAACTGCAGCTCTGGAGATGGTCCATGAGCTTTATTTCTCCTCCTGGATGCAGCGTTTCCCTTGGCTGAGCATGGTTAAGCTGGAGAGAGACCTGAAAGCACAGAGGATGGAGCCTCAAACCACTCATTTTTTCTAGGGTTGGGCTGCAGGATCCTGGCTGAGGTGGGAGCTTTATGGTGTCCTCCTCTCAAAAGCAGGTAGAGCTCAGTACCATCCTTGGAGACATCCCAGGCCAGGCTGGAAGGGGCTCTGAGCAACCTGAGCTGGTGAAGATGTCCCTGCTCATGGCAGGGGTGACACTGGGGAAGCTTTAAAGGTCCCTCCAACCCGAACTGTTCTATGATTCCGTTACTGGTACCCAGAAACTAAGAAATTAGGGGGGTCACAAGTCTGTGGCTCCAATTGAAACTGTGGACTTCAGCAGTGCTGGATACTCTTTGTGAGCCAACTCCTCATGTGCCCCTGTGTGGAGTCATTTAATACACCAGATACATCACACACACAGCATCTTCTTCCTCAGTGAAGTGGAAATGACCCCTGTTTGTTCAATGTCTGGGGGCTCAGTGCATCCCTGTGCCCAGACACCATGGCCATAGCACTGGGAAGGAAATAGAATCATGTAGCCATGTCAAATGTGATTTTTTGGGCAAAAAGGAGCATGTCCTGAGTAATCAGGGGCATAAAGAATTGATTTAATCCTTGCATCTCAAGAACCAAAACAGACATCTGTATTCTTTTGGGGATGCCATTTTTTTTTTCCCCAAAGTCCAATGGGAAATGCAGATTAGAGCCACAAAACTGATTTGTAGGTGGCTTGCAGGCTCATTTATCACAAGAGACCCAAGACTGGACATTTTTTAGCCAAACTCAGGGTGCCTGAGATGACTTGATTTCTGCATCAAAGAACTTTTCACAGGGAGGAGATACCAGATGTGAAAGGGCTCTTTAACCCTGTGGTGGAAGAAAGGAAAGCCAAAGGGAGGAGACTGAAGACTTATAATTCAAATGAGAAATAAGAGCTCAAGCTGATTAACCCCGGGAGCAGGTTGTAGGGAGATGAGATGAGGCAGCGATTCCCTACCTGTCCCTGCCTGCGTTATTATATCAGAAACAGAGCACGGGGGGCTGCGGGAAAGTTTGTGCTTCGGGTTTATTGAGATTATACAGAATCACAGAATCATTTTGTTTGGAAAAGACCTTTAAGATCATCATTGGGGCTGGTGTGCAAGAGCCCTATGGATTAGCGTGCACAATATCAGTGCCGTTCAACAGCGATGATGCAACGAGATGTCCGGCAATAATTATTGGTGTAGTCCTACAAATTGGTATTGCCAGATGCTTTTTTCTGAATCCCAGCCCAGAGGGTTCACCATCAAATGAAGAGCTGTTTGAGAGAAGGGTCAATAGCATCACCCTTCCCACTCTCCTGTCCTGTCATCCCCGTTTTGGTAACGGCATTTGTAAAAGTGGAACAGCTGCCACAAGCTTTTTAGGGCACTTCAAACCCCCCAGCACAATGGGATCTGCACCCCAGGGCACTTTCCTCAGTTGCTTTTGATGTAAAATCCCCTTTATCCTCAGGAGGAGGGAGAACTGTGGTCCAAAGGTGAGGAAACAGGAGTAGCCCCTCTCTCCCTGCAGCTCCTCCATCTCCTCATCCCCAGTGGCTCCGGCAGCCAAACCGAGCTCAGCAGAGGGCGATGCAAAGAGAGCAAAATAGAGCCGCTTGTTTTCCCGTCAGCAGCAGCTATAATCAGGAATTTTACCTGTGAAAAGGTTCATGAGGCCCTAGAGAGAAGCAGTCCATAATAGCCCAAGAGCTTCATTTCAGAGGTGCAATTTCTGCCTGGCAGGAGTTAATGGGAGAAGTAAATTAACTGATATAAAGAGGCAGGATGATCTCAAGTACACGTGCCCGTGCAAGGAGCAGTGGCCAGTTACTCTTTCAGTGGATGAGACACTTCTTTGGCATCACAGGAATATACTGGCTATTCCTGCCTCCTCTGTCTCCCAAATCTCCTGCAGTTAAGCTTACTTATTTTCACAGTTAATTCAGATAGATGCCACTGATTGTCTCCATGTGGATAAACCCACAGTCACTTAATTTTCCCACCTGATAGCACAGAATCACAGAACATTAGGGATTGGAAGGGACCTCAAAAGCTCATCTAGTCCAATCCCCCTGCCTGATATATTGTTGGCCTTTTCTATTTGTGTCTTTTCTGTTACTCTTTCTTTGCAGGAATACTTTTTTTATACTCCTGCTTTTACTTCCATTTTTCTCTTCCTGTCCTAGGTTTATCTGCTTCTTTCCTCCTTTTCTTCCTTCTCTCTTTTCCTTTCTTTTTTTATGCTGCCATCAGTAAATCATTCCTTTAGAAAGCCACAACCTGTCTACTTTTCTTTGAGGTGCCTTATTGCTGGCATCTCAGAGTAGGAAAGTGCTAAAATTGCAAAGGAATTGCAGGATGAAGGAGAGTTATTACCCTCCGCAATTTCCCACCACCTCAGTAAATGGCAGCTTTATGAGATCGCATGCATACGGGTCGCCTTCAAAACCTCAGCAAGGTCTCGGCAACCCATGGGCTCGCCTCGCCACTGCCTTGTGACACTATTTGCACGTCTGTGAATCAAATACGGGCTTGTGCTGAAGAGCTGCGGCGTTGGGGAAGAGCGGCTGGAAAGTGCCTGACGGAAAAGGACCTGGGGGTGTTGGTGCCAGCGGCTGAACATGAGCCAACGTGTGCCCAGGTGGCCAAGAGGCCACCAGCATCCTGGCTGGGACCAGCACTGGTGTGGCCAGCAGACCCAGGGCAGTGATCGTCCCTGTGCTGGGACCTGGGGAGCCCAAACCGCCAATCCTGGGGGCAGTTCTGGGCCCCTCACGCCGAGAAAGGCCTTGAGGTGCTGGAGCGAGTGGAGAGAAGGGAATGGAGCTGGTGAGGGGCTGGAGCACAAGTGTGATGGGAGCGGCTGAAGGACCTGGGGGTTCAGCTGGAGAACAGGAGCTGAGGGGAGACCTTCTGATCTCTGAACTGCCTGAAAGGAGCTTGGAGCCAGGGGGGTCGGGCTCTGCTCCCCAGGAACAAGCACCAGGAGCAGAGGAAACGGCCTCAAGTTGTGCCAGGGGAGGTTGAGGTTGGATCTGGGGAACAATTTCTTCCCCAAGGGGCTGTGGGGCATTGGAACAGGCTGCCCAGGGCAGTGCTGGAGTCACCATCCCTGGAGGGGTTGAGCAAACACAGAGACGAGTTTCTCAGGGACATGGTTTAGTGCTAGTGTTGGATTAATTGTTCGACTCGATGATCTTGAGAGTCTCTTCCAACCCATATCATTCTATGACACTGTTTCTCTAGCTTGTCCTACAAACACCACCCAAGATGGGCACTCCACCACTCCCCCGAGAAATCCATGCCAACATATCACTGGCCTGTCTTTTATTCCTCCCACTGTCACCCTCACCATCTTCGATTAAATAATTTAAATTTGAATTGGACCAAAAAATATTTTTTTCCTTACTTATTTTGGTGAGTCAGAGACTTCCTGGGTTCATTCACTAAGTGAAACTATCATCTCTCTACTAAAATCCAGCAAAACAGGAATATCATCCCTGCGAACCCAACAGCATAAAATCCAGGGCTGGACTAACTGGCATTTCTTTCAAGTCTCACATTTAGGATTTACTTTCCTTTAACCCTCTACAATTCTCAACACATACTTCTAGATGAAATAACTTGAGATTAATCCGGGTGTTTGTTTCTACACCAAAAAATGTGGGAATAGTGCTAAATAACTACACCTCATCCAATTATTTTTCTTCTCTCTCGTGTGCTCCTGGCGGGGTTGGTGTTTGGGTGCAAGGAGGTACCCAGCTTTCTTTCATTATAAATAAATTCAGAGATTTTTTGCTTTCATATCGAAATATTCAGCAAAGCTACACCGCAGCGCATCCACTGTGTGGTTTGGGCAATAATTGCTGTACACTGAGATATCCAGTAGCTAGAAACATTATAATCTTTACAACAGCAAGCAGACAATTTCCCGTTGCTAATATGGAAAAGAACACACAATTTGTGATACAGGGCAGTAACTATTTGTACAAGCTTTACTGTGTGTGCCTTAAATATATATTGCCCAAAATCACGAGTGCAGCAAATATCACCAAGTGGCAGGTTGAAGTGTAGCCATTAATAGACATTAATAGTTGTGTTGTTGCAATCGGGTATACTGGGTACATTAAATGCAGGGAGGCATTTAAAGTTTGAAGTTGCAGTCTTTTAGGTGTTTTTTCTTTCTTTGAAATAGCAAGGAATTAATTGAACAGTGCTAAATAATATATATTAATGTTACAATATAAATAATAGTAGGTGCTTAGCAGGATGCTGTTTCCCTTCCTGCAGGAACATGTGAATTTAGATGATGGTTCTGCGCTCCCAGGGCACATTAGAGCCAGGAGAACTGCTGAACATGAGACACATGTGGGAAAGGCCCCGTTCCAACGTGGCAACTTTGACCTGGCCTGTGGGCAAGAGCAGAGCCACCAGCATGATCCAGGAGGAAGCGGTGACCATTCCTATTTGGATCCATCACAGGTTCATCCTCCTGGTGCTCCAGGAGCTCAGAAATCTTTGTCTGGATCCGTGGTGAGTGAAAACCCCGTACAAGGGTACACTGGCCTAGGTTGGCCAGAGAGGTGGTGGACGAACCATCCCTGGAGACATCCCAGGCCAGGCTGGACGGGGCTCTGAGCAACCTGAGCTGGTGAAGATGTCCCTGCTCATGGCAGGGGTGGCACTGGGTGACCTTTGAAGGTCCCTTCCAACCCAAACTATTCTATGATTCTGCGAAAGGTGTCTTCAAACATATGGACACAAGGGGAACCCCAGTTGCCCGCTTGTGCAAAGTCATGATGAATGTGGAGGGGGGTGAAAGGTTAGCAATAAATATGAATGAATAAAGCAAGAAACAGCTGCAGAAGAAGCTGTTTTTCTTGGCAGAGCAGATTGTTCTCCCTGTATCTGGCAAGGGAAACGTGATACTCGGAAAACAGAAGTGGGGAAAATGAAACTTAATCAATGAGGGAACATAAGAACGTGGTTCATGGGGAAAGCAGCATAACTGAAGGGTGGTTTGTGTTCTGAGAGTTTAGAAGACATGCGCATGTGAACATGTGAATATGTATTTGTGTGTTTACATACACATGCATCTGAACAATTATCATAAAATCATAAAATGGTTCGAGTTGGAAGGGACCTTCAAAGCTCACTCAGTTCCCCCCCTGCCATGAGCAGGGACATCTTCACCAGCTCAGGTTGCTCAGAGCCCCGTCCAGCCTGGCCTGGGATGTCTCCAGGGATGGTTCATCCACCACCTCTCTGGCCAACCTGGGCCAGGCTCTCACCACCCTCATCGTGAAAATGTTCTTCCTTATATCTAGTCTGAATCTCCCCTCTTTTAGTTTAAAATTGCTACCCCTTATCCTATCACTACAGGCCCCACTAAAACATCTGTCCCCAAATTACACAATATCCCAGAAATGGAAAGTGCAAAGAGTTGCTTTTTACAAAATTTGGATAAAATAACTATTTCCAGGAGTTAAGACTGAAAAATTCTGAACAACAGTTTTCCCCTAAGTTTGAGTGAGTTTCTTTGAAAGCAGTGAGTGACCCTGCGTTCCCAGGAGGAACAGCAACAGTGAGCTGAACTCATCCACACCATGAGCAAACACATCTTCTCATGATCTTCTGTAAAGAGCTGTTCCAGTATAAGCTGGGGAATGACCTGTTAGCAGTGTAGGGCGGGATGAGCATGAGCCAGCACTGGGCCTTGTGGCCAGGAAGGCCAATGGTACCTGGGGTGGGTTAGAAGGGGGTGGTCAGTAGGTCAGAGAGGTTCTCCTGCCCCTCTGCTCTGCCCTGGGGAGACCACACCTGGAATATTGTGTCCAGTTGTGGCCCCTCAGTTCCAGAAGGACAGGGAACTGCTGGAGAGAGTCCAGCGCAGGGCAACAAAGATGCTGAAGGGAGTGGAGCATCTCCCATGTGAGGAAAGGCTGAGGGAGCTGGGGCTTTATAGTTTGGAGAAGAGGAGACTGAGGGGTGACCTCATTAATGTTTATAAATATATAAAGGGTGAGTGTCAGGAGGATGGAGCCAGGCTCTTCTCGGTGACAACCAATGGTAAGACACGGGGTAATGGGTTCAAACTGGAACACAGGAGGTTCCACTTAAATTTGAGAAGAAACATCTTCCCAGTGAGAGTGCCAGAGCCTGGCCCAGGCTGCCCAGGGGGGTTGTGGAGTCTCCTTCTCTGAAGACATTCAAACCCGCCTGGACACCTTCCTGTGGAACCTCAGCTGGGTGTTCCTGCTCCGGCAGGGGGATTGGACTGGATGAGCTTTCCAGGTCGCTTCCAACCCCTGACATCCTGTGATTCTGTCCCATCTGGGACATCTGGACCAGATCACAAAGAACCTGGAGGCCACCCCATAGCCAGAGTCACTTTGATGAGGATCTCCTGATCCCTGGTGACACAGCTTCCCCATGAGATGCCTCCAGCCTCTCCACTGGCTGCCTAACATCTCCCTGTATAGAGATGTCTTTTCCATGTCTTAGGGGTGAAACATTTCTCCAACTTCTCTCCCACTTTCCTCTTTTCTTTTTTGATTCAAGGCATACCCAGGCCCTCATCGCCCGAGGAGGATTAAGGTATAGCATGGATGTTGTACTCCTTTTATCACAGCTGCATGTTGTGAGGATGTAGCAGGTCCTTTCTCCCACCACACTGCATCCCAGCCCTTTTCTGTATATCTATTTTTTTTTCTTACAGAAGGAGAAAACTGGCCAAGCACATCCACCCCCCTGTGGCCAAAAGGTCAGTGCTTTTGTTTCACTTTTTAATGCAGGTATCAAATGGTGCTGGGGGTAGCCAGGATGGTGATCCATCTTCCGGGCCAGTCTCATTTGGAGGCTGAGGAATCATGGGTGAAAATTGGCCAGGCCAGTGGGTTCAGTGGGAGTAATCAACAGTTTTGGCCATTGATGATGAGCAGAGATCTCCGGTTGAACCTTTCACAGCTGATCCAGATGTGGGGTTTGTATTTTGAGGATCCTTAATCTCTCCTCTGTGAACTTCTCCCATGTCACTTAAACTCATACAATCATAGAATAGAGTAGTTTGAGTTGAAGGGACCTTCAAAGCTCATTCAATGCCACTCCTGCTATGGGTAGGGACATCTTCAGCAGCTCAGGTTGCTCAGAGCCCCGTCCAGCCTGGCCTGGGATGTCTCCAGGGATGGTTCATCCACCACCTCTCTGCCCAACCTGGGCCAGGCTCTCACCACCTTCAGTGTAACAAATTTCTTCCTCATGTCTGGCCTGAATCTCCCCTCCTATAGTTTAAAACCATCACCCCTTGTCCTATTGCAACAGGCAGGCTAAAAAGTCTGTCCCCATCTTTCTTATCAGCCACTTTATGTATGGAAAAGCCACAATAAGGTCTCTCTGGAGCTTCTCTTCTCCAGGCTGAACACCCCCAACTCTCTCAGCCTTTCCTTATAGGACACGTTCCTCAAGGCCTATTCTAACATCTGCAGAAGCCTGAGGAAGGGAGACTGTCATCTTATCACTCGTATCTGGCCTTTACTCTGCAATTTATAATTTCTCTCTCTGCATTTCCACTGCACAGGATAGGTAGGAGGGGGTGAGGGACATTTCCAGTCTGGTCTGGGAATGTAAGTTGTGAAAATGAGGGGTTGCCCCACAGATATCTCCCAAAAGCTGATGCAGGAACAAGAGCAGCACCTGCCTGGTCTATGGAGGGACAGAAAAACATAGCAATGCATCTTTGTGATGGAAGGTGTTGTTTTCCAGGGAGAAATGGGAGCTCCGGGAGCCCGTGGAGACAAAGGAGAAAAGGTAACGATAGCATTTTTCTGGTCTGAGCTTCTGAGACCAGGAGAAGGCTCTCTGTGCTAAGAGGGTCTGGAAAGGGAGAGGAAGCTGGGGACGTGCTGATGGAGAGGACATTCAGGATCTATAGAAGACTGTACCTATGTAAATTGGGATTCCCACAGCTCCACCTTTATCCCTGAACCTGTCTGCGTGTTTCTGTTACCTCCCTTCCAGCAATGCTAATGCACATCTGCCATGCACCCAGGAGTAAATGCTAAAATTCAGGAGGTTTTCCTCATGTTCATATTCTATTTTATCTATGAACTAAACCAGCTGACAGACAAGCAGAACCCAGCCCTGGTGTGAGGACAGGGGTGGAAGAAGTACAATGCAAAACAACATTTTATTAACAATGTTGGTAGCAAAGACTTATAGGGACCAGATTGCAGATCTGGGGTGGTGGAACACAGATATTCAGGAGAAAGGCAGACAAGGTAGGGTGGTTGTTAAAAGGGAAGAGGAACTGATGAGTAAGGGGTGCTTTGCATGGACTACTGTTTGAACACCTGGGTGGTGCAGCATCTTGGGGACACAGGTATGAGAAGGGAGGGAGGGAGGGGAGGTGGCTGGAAGTTGGATGGTTTTTGTCTTGCAGGGCCAACCCGGGGAGATGGGGGAACCTGGAGAAAAGGTGAGCTGGGGAGCTGGTGTCAGCAGCTGGAGCAGGATGGCGTTACCAGATAAGTGGCCCAAATCTATCATTGGAGATTGCCATATAAAAGTCGATATCTACTGGGTCAGCCCAGTGCTCCATCTCCTTCCTGGGAGCAGTGTGGCTCTACATTAGGGCATTTGACTCTTCCCTGGTCATGCAGTCACTGCCCACCTCCTCTGGGGACAAGAGGTGGAGGTCAAAGGGGCCAGTTGCTCCATGCTGCAGTTGGCCATAGACAGAACTGGAAACCTTTGCTTTTCCTCAGGGTTGCCCTGAGGTTGTACTTCACATGGGCTCTCCCACAGGCTTGTTAACTCTTTCTTCATTTCATAGGGCACGAAAGGAGACAGAGGTGAAAATGGTCAAAAGGTAAGGAACAATGTTGGTACCAAAGTCAGGGGTGTCTCTTCTTACATTGTGAGAACTTGTCTCCTGCTCTCCCTCTGTGACTTCTCTCCTTTTGTCATATCTAACCTCCACATCTCAGAGGAAGGTGTCCAGGTAACCTCCTGAGATATGGCCTCTGTGTGGCCAGGACAACTTGCTCTCTGAGGACCCAGCATCTCCCTGTTCACTAGGGAGGAACCCCAGATGGCTCACGTAGACAGGACACCCACCTTATAAATGAGTATTGCCGCAAGATATGAGTCTCACCTGAATCCCTCTAGCACCATAATATTCCTGCCACTCATCTCTCTCTTCTCTAAAACTGTGTAAAAGCTCTTCAGTAGCTTTATCTCTCCAGGTCGTAAGACTTCCCAGCATCTAGAGGAAATGTGATGGTCAGTGAGGGCTCTGTAGAAACCCTCAATGTAGGATCAGTTCTGAGGGGCTTCAGCTGGGTGTCCAGGGAGCAGCATGAAGCAAGCTCTGATTTTGATGGGCCCACAGTGGAAGGAGTGTTCTTGCTTTTTCATGACCACATTCTCTTCACAGGGAGAACCAGGAATTGGATTCAGAGGTCCTGTTGGTCAGGCTGGGCCGCCTGGATTTAAGGTAAGCCTTTCTTCTCTTTTAGATAGGATCTCATTTGGTTATTTTTTCTGGGTCTTGCTCTTTTTAGTCCCTGCTGATCTTTCCACTGCTGGGTGTGGAGCACAGAGCTGGCTGGGACTGCAAAGATCAAGCACCAAAACCAGTCCCAGCCTGGTAAGGCAGGGAGACCATCACATGGGTCTGGGACAGAGGGAGTATTCTTTATCTTCCAAAGAGCCATTTCAAAGCAGGTGGGGTCAAGGGAATAAATACATCTGTGGAAAAAGATCCAGAGAATTGTGGTCTCAGCAGAGACGTGCTTTTGCAAACCCATGGGATATTATAGCTGTACAGGGTTTGAATTCACCGCAGAGCTCTGAGGGTCTACAAGTAAGGGCTCCCCACATAGCAAGCCATGGTATAGCACTTTCTCTAGCCCTAGGACCTCTCTTATGGAGCTGAGCTGGAGGAGTTGACCCCAATTCTGTGTACTGGTCATATGAATTCAAGGATTTCTCCTAAGACCTTTGTGGGGGTGAAGTTAATCTCACCTAAGATCCAAATTCCTTGTGATTCACTCAACAGGGTGAGCCAGGAGCCCCAGGACCTCCAGGAGCTCAGGGCATCCAGGGCATTCATGGCAACGCCGGCACCCCTGGCTCACAGGGGGACAGAGGGGGTCCGGGTCTGCCTGGGATGCCAGGCCAGAAGGTAGGTGGTGTGTGTTGAAGGGACTGTATGTGTTGTGTTAGGCATCTCAGGATGAAAACAATGATGGTCCTACTGGATGTCCACTGTGGGTCAAGCACCCACCCATCCAGGTCTCCAGGCCCTGAGCCTATACGTTGTCAGTGAAGAGAAGCGGGAGCAAAGCCTGGTTGCGAAAGGAGAGGTAACAACATATATCAGACCAACTGATGTAACTGGGAGGAAAAAAAAGGTGCCAAAAGGTTTGGCACAGGGGATGTCCTTCAAGTTCAAAACAAACAACAACAAAAAAGCAGTGGAGCTCCAGGATGTCCTTCAAGTTAAAATAAATAAATAAAAATCAGTGGAACTCCAAGCACGGTGGTGACCTGGTTTTCTTCTTTTGAATTTAGTGGTGTGACTTGGTGAGACAACTGGGAAGAATAGGGGTGGCGATAGCACAGGGGATGTCAGCAAGGGGGCTCAGGGTCCTTAACCCCTGGGAAGAGAGGGAGAAATGGGTGAAGTCTCATTGCAGGAACATGGAGGCTTAGTGGAAGGTGTTATGGGGGACCATAATGTGCCTAAACTGAGGGTCGCAGTGGAGCTGGAGTCCCTTCTCCTCAATGACAAGAAGCTCACACAAGGAGCACCCCAATGACTCTTCCTCCTGCTTTCTATCAGTGCAAGGAACACCTGGGGGTACCGGCTTCTGCTTTCTGTCTGGATGGGGGAAAGCACAACCCTTCCATCAAAGCGTTCTACTCCTTAAAGGGTTTTGTTTTCAAGGGGGAGCGTGGGAAGAGAGGCCGGAATGGATTTGCTGGGCCCATGGGACCACCAGGATCCCCAGGAAAACAGGTGACTTTTGTACAACACCCTTTAAAGCAGCAGAGGGATGGCTGGGAAGAGAGGCTGAGCCCATGATACCTAAGCTGGGTGTGCTTTCACCTTCTTGGAGTACTGGGACAGGAGCACATCAAGGACATGCAAAGCAAATGCCTCCCTTCTATTTTGTTTTCCTTGCCCTACAGGGGATTCCTGGGACACCTGGACCCAAAGGCAACAAGGTGAGTATCAACCTGCCAGGCAGGTCACAAGTGGCTGAGATCCCAGGGTGGCAATGGGACAGTCCATTGCCCTCCCCTGGCTCCTTAGCCCTGACCTCATCCAACCACTTCATCCCTCTTTCACCCTCATGCCCTTCATCCCCACGGCTGCTGGAGCATTCTCCAGAGAAAACAGCAGAAAGTCAATGGAATTGAGTCTTCTGACTCTTTCTGTGACTTTTAAATCATGGCCAAACTAATCAGCAGTTGTGTGATGTAATGTCCTTGCTCCGAATGAGACCTCTGGAGTTCTCTGTTCTGCAGGGAGAAATCGGTGTTGGAGCAGCAGGCCCAAGAGGTCCTCATGGACTGCCTGGCCCTCAGGTAGGTAACAGAATCACACACTGGTTGGGCTTGGAAGGGACCTCTGGAGATCATCCAGTCCAACCCACCTGCTAACGCAGGGTCACCAGAGCAGATCACACAGGAAGGTGTCCAGGCGGGTTTGAATGTCTCAGAGAAGGAGACTCCACAACCTCTCTGGGCAGCCTGGGCCAGGCTCTGGCACCTCAAAGGAAAGAAGTTTCTCCTCATGTTCAGATGGACCCTCCTGTGCTTCAGTCTGTGCCTGTTGCCCCTCATCCTGTGGTTGGGCACCACTGCACAGAGTCTGGTCCATCCTCTGACAGCCACCCTGGAGATATTTATAACCATTGATGAGATCTCCTCTCAGCTTCTCTTCTCCAGCTCAACAGCCCCAGCTCTCTCAGTCTTTTCTCATAAGAAAGATGCTCCAGACCCGTAATCACCTTTGTAGCCCTTCGCTGGACTTTCTCCAGTCTCCTTGTCCTTCTTTAACTGGATCCCTCCATAAAAGTTCCTGGCTTGGCTTCTTGCAGCCTACTCTCGTTTGGAGGTAGCTTTACACCATCACCTCCCACTCACTCATCTTAGCAGATGCCTAAAGGGCTGATTTCCGAGCCCTCCTTAATTTTTCACCTGCCAGATTTGGAGCTGGCACTGACCAGACTCTGTCCTCAGGTTGCAATTAGCTTAATTAGACACCCTCAAGCACCGCAGATGCACTGATCAGCTGCATGGCCAGGTGAATCTTGGCCCACTGACTGTGTTGGCTGTGCTCTCATGGGCTAGATGGGAACGTTGAAGGCAATATCTACACCCCAACATCTGCATGTCTTAGTTCTAGCAGTTCAGTGAAGACCCACCTCATTTTTATATGCTTTGGGGATGCTACTCATTCCTTCAGAAATCTGCCTCCAACTCTTTTTTATTCCTCTTCCACTCTTTCCTCCTGTTGTCCTGGCAAAGGGAAACCAGCCCCTGTCATCCTTGGGGTAGCAACGTTCTCTTTTTCTCATGTTGCTAAGAAGTTTTGGTCTCCTTCTGGCAAAGACCCCAGGGAGACCTTCTTGAGTCGTAATCAGAGGCCATGTTTCAATTTGCTGCTTCTGTGGCTGTTCCACGAATAAACTGATTTTATGCTGCAATCCATTTAGACAAACTCCCCATCTGCCAGCAGAACCGTTCAATGAGGCCCCTGAGACAAAGCACTTAATGAGAATGTCAACAGCTGTGAGAGGTCTGGGGTAAACCTCGCTCAAGCTTCATTATCTGGAGGAAATTATGAAATAATGTTTCTGCTCTTCTGACTCCAGCATAAATCTAAAGTGAATCACAGAATCTCAGATTACATTGGCTTTATATGAGAGATCTAAATTTGGCCTCACAGGACGATGCCTGGGTCTAGACATCTTAAAGACAGGTAAGTCTTGTAGGATCTACCTAGGAAGGTCATGGAAGGATTTCATAGACCCACCAGCACAGTTATCCCTTGTAGCAAAGTTTATGAGGAGCCAGTAGCACGCTTAAAAGGAGGCTCAGAACAAGGTCTTCAGCACCTGGATACCACAGCTGGGCATGAAGATAAGCCTGACATTGATCTCTAAAGGCACAACTTACTGTTGAGCAGTTGACTGGTGGCCTGTTCCTTTTGCAAGTCCATGGTATGAGCTCCAGGTGAATTCTTGGCTGCCTTATTTATTGTGGCGAGCTCTCCTGAAATCATGTTCAGTAATGAGTTATAAATATATAGAAAAGCTACCGAGCCCTCTAATCAGTGTCGAGAAGTCTCTCTGTCCTGGGAACATCTTAGACCTCTCTCTGTCCCTTGTTTCACATGACTTTGTCAGATATAAGTGGCTTTTGGAGTGGGATGCACCACGTCATCCAACCTCAGATGGCTTCTGAGATAGTCCTGCCAGGGCATCTCTGTATCAACAGAGAGGAAGAGGTACCTTTTTGGAGTGATTAATATAATGCTAAATCAGCTGCAGATCATCCCACAAATGCATATTTATCTCAAGGACTGAGGAGAAGCTGAAGCTTCAAGCTGACCAAAGCATAATTCTCTAAACACTGCAGTGTCCACCTGCATTGACATGTGGATGGTCTCAAGCACTTTAGGCTCTTTGATCCAGGTCTGTAGGAGAATTAATGCACCTAATTCAGATGGAGGTATAAGCGAAAAAGGTTTGATAACTGCTTGAGGATCTGTGCTTGTGCATGCTTAATTCCTGTTGTCCCCAGTGGGATGGATTGCAGAGTTGGGACTGTGTGTGTTGCATTTGTCCTTGCTGGTGGCCATCAATAACCCTATTACAGAATCATAAAATAGTTTGAGTTGGAAGGGACCTTAAAGCTCATCCAGTTTCCCCCCTGCCATGAGCAGGGACATCTTCAGCAGCTCAGGTTGCTCAGAGCCCCGTCCAGCCTGGCCTGGGATGTCTCCAGGGATGGTTCATCCACCACCTCTCTGGTCAACCTGGGCCAGGCTCTCACCACCCTCAGGGCCAACAATTTCTTCCTTGTGTCTGACCTGAATCTCCCTCCTTTAGTTTAAAACCCTCACCCCTTGTCCTATTGCAACAGGCCCTACTCAAAAGTCTGTCCCCATCTTTCTTCTCAGCCCCTTGTAAGCACTGAAAGGCCACAATAAATTCTCCCCAGAGCTTCTGTTGTCCAGCTGAACACCCCAGCTCTCTCAGCCTGTCCTCCCAGCAGAGCTGTTCCAGCCTCGGATCATTCCTGTGGCTCCTCTGGCCCCTCTCCAGCAGGTCCATGTGTGTCCTGTGCTGAGGACCCAGAACTGGACCAGCACTGCAGGGGGGTCTCACCGGAGTGGAGCAGAGGGGCAGAGTCAACTCCCTCCACCTGCTGCTCACTCTGCTGGGAATGCAGCCCAAGATATGATTGATCTTCTGACCTGCAAGTGCAAGTTGCCAGTTCATGTCCAATCTTTCATCCTCTGCCTTCTTCTTCACAGGGTGACGAGGGCATCGTGGGTGTCCGGGGCCCCCCTGGCACGATGGTGAGTGTTAAAATATCATGGAGAGCTGATTTTACAGCATGGACAACAGTGGGCTGAGGGCTGGCAAAATCCACCTGAGCAATGAAAAAATTAAACTGGGTCAATGCTTTCAAATGGGAAATAGAGATTTGGGGAAGCTGAATTGTGACATGTTGGGATGTGTCAGTGTAAATCTCGTAGGCAGTGGTGAGACATCCTCTGTCGTGCTGAGCATGGTTGATCTGTGCTCTTGTCCATTTGACTGACTCACCCACAGGCTGCTTTTGAAGTCCTCCTAAAGCATCACTCCCTCTCTGGTCTTCTTTGTCAGGTCTGTTTTGTCTGCATGAATTTCAGCGTCTTGTTCTGTTGAAAATTCCATTTTCACTGATAGGGGACTGAGTCAGGGCAGACGCAGATCATAGCCGGCATTTCAACAAACACCTTTATTTATTAGGCTGTTGTCTCTAACAGAATTAATCTGTTATTACAAGCAGGATGGGCCTTTATGAGGTTCCTCAGAAGGCCAATGGTGGTTGCAGAGCCAGGTTTCACTCTGGAATCTCAACCCTGAAGGGCTGATTCCCAGCAAGACTGACCCTTTCACCACGAGGGAATGCAAGATGATGTGTCCCCGTGGTCAGAGCAGCAGCACAGGGGGATGGAAAAGCCCAGGTTTTGTGCCCTTTGGGAAATGTCTGTGCTTTATCTCCTCCCCATCTTCCTTGTCCATGCCCACCTCTGTGTTGAGCTGCCAGTTCTGCAGGTGGAAGGTCCCACCTCTCTGCATATTCGTGGGAGATCCCAGTTCTGCAAATGGGTTACACCTGGGGTGACCATCTTGGCTTTTCAGCTCTCCAGGAGTGTTTGCCACTCTCTCTGACCTGCCCTGGGGGACATCTGGGGATCCATGTCACCCCCACCTACGAGGAGCCCTCCAGGAGCAACCCTTCCCCAATGCTCTCTGAGAGGTGGAGGCTGCCTCTTGTTAAACGTACAAAAATCACAGTAAATGCCTTGCAAAAGGGGGGACATTGACTGAATTTATACACCCACCAAGAGATCCTGAGTTGTGCCTGAGACCCAGTGGTGGGCAGAACCTTAAGGCTAAATTTTCTCTTTGCAGCAGTGTGATTCACTTCTCAAATTGATCTTGGAGGGAAGGAAAGGAGAGTAGAGACTCCTGTGCCAGTCCCACCAGCAGCTTCTCCATGGTGGGGCCCATCCTTGGAGTCAGCTCTGCCTTCAAGCAGAGGTTGCTCTTTCTGGTATTTACCTTCATATCTTGTTTTCTGTTCTTGCAGGGTCTGAAAGGCTTCCCGGGTGTGAAAGGCGAAAGAGTAAGCAACAGTTATCTTTCTCTGCAGCAGCCCACACTGCTGATGCTCCTGTTGAAACAGTGGGGATCCCAGCATCTTCTGGGGGTGAACTGGGATGGCACCTTGATCAGGATGTGGAAGTGCGAAGTGGCACTAGCAGCCCCCAGTAAAGCCTGGGCTGGGCTGAGGGTGCATGTGGTCTTTGTGCATGCCTAGGTCTTTCCAGAAGGTAATATGGGACAGAAGGAGACACCCTGGTATGCTCTGGTTGATCCCCAAATGTGCAGAGTTGGGGAAAAAGGGCTAGGGAGCAGATGTTCTGATCACCAAACAGGCAACACATACCCTTTCATTTGCCTGCGTGACCAGAAGTCCCCTTGGTTTCCTCCTACATCCCACCTGCAACCCTTGCAAAATGCAGTAGTGAGAAGAACAGATTTTGGTCTGAATGTCAGGGGTGTGCGATGGGATGCCAGGGGTGGGATCCACACACAGGTCTGCCTGTGTCTACTTTCCTGTCCCCTCCTTCTTCTGCTGCCACCACACCAGTCTTGAGCACTGGAGAAGGTTATGAAATGCCACCAGGAATGAGTCCTGACCTTCAGCTTCGTGTCCCATGCCCATAATAAAGATCTTCCATAAACAGCTAATATTTCATACACTCTCAGTAAATCATGGTAGATTTGAGGTTGAAATTTGGGAAATCCTGGATTATATAGGATGTCTTCCCACCCTAGATGTAGTGTAGACCCATCCCCATAGCATGGAGACGCTATGACCCATTGTGAGGTCAAAATTCAGCAATAGCCCCGCATCACAGATCAGAGCATCACACAGAGCATCAAATCAGACAAACGACCTTAGTCCTCTGGGTCTTTATTTTTTTGTCAAGGCAATAAATTTTAGTTCTATACAATCTCTTGTGGTGAGCTGATCATTTTGCAGAATGCCCAGAGGAACTGACTTCCAGCTGTGATAGATCTTAGTGGCTTGGAGTGTGAATCAATGGACTGAGCAACACAAGAACAGTGAGTCAAAAGGGAATTTCTCACTGTCTTTTTTGTTTCTTTTCCTGTGTTTAGGGTGATCGGGGACTTCTGGGACCCAAGGGAGAAAGAGTAAGGATATTGTAGATTGTGACTTTCTGGGGCAGATGGGGTAAAAGGCTTTCAGGATTTTATAATTACCAGTAAGGAGATGGACAGTTATATAAATGTGAGTGATCTTACAAGGTAGAGGTGTAAATAGTGAAAAAAAATATTTATATGTGTTTTCAAATATCTGGGGTCTTAGTGAGTTTGTAGGATTCATGTTGTTACATGTGGGTGAATGTAGTCCACCCAGCATGGAATAATAGAACAGTTTGGGTTGGAAGGGACCTTCAAAGTTTGCCCAGTGCCACCCCTGCCATGAGCAGGGACATCTTCACCAGCTCAGGTTGCTCAGAGCCCCGTCCAGCCTGGCCTGGGATGTCTCCAGGGATGGTTCATCCACCACCTCTCTGGCCAACATGGGCCAGGCTCTCACCACCCTCACTATTAAAAATTTCCTCATGTCTGGCCTGAATCTCCCTCCTTTAGTTTAAAACCATCACCCCTTGTCCTGTAGCAACAGGCCCTGCACTGAGCAAGGATCCCACATGGTAGGATGTAAATGCCTTTAATCAAAGAGGACTTTAAATCCTACCTTTGATCCATGGCATTGGGTGCACTGCCACCCATGTGCCTGGATCAAGATCCCATCACTGATGAAATCTACAGGATTTGAGGCTCAGGGCCTCCTGTGTACTTCTCTGTGTCCCTGCTCAGCCTCAACACCCTCAGGGTGAAGAAGTTTTCCTTCTGTTTAACAGAAATTTCCCTTGTTGCGACTTGTCCTTCCACTGTTGGCCTCCAGGAAGAGCCTGGATCCATCCTCTCTGCATTTTACACCCATGTAGGTAGTGGAAGACAACATACAGGCGCTCACCTTCTTCTTGGGGGTCTCCATAAGGTGCCATCCACCTTGTTGGTGCCATCCTTGCACTGGACACAGCATTCCAAGTTGATCTTGAGTGGTAGTTTTGGCAGGATCCTACAAAACAACAACCAAAAGAAGTCACTTTGGTAACTATTTGCTGTGGCACAAAAATGCCTCCTGCGAATTAAAGGAAGAAGAAAATATCTACTAATTTTGCTATAAGCAGCTCAGCCCAAAGCAAACCACAATCTTAAAAAGCCTGAGCTGGTTCATAGCAGGCAATGCGAAAATAACTACCCGAGCGCTTCTGGAAAATGCACAGAAAATGCTGAACTTTCGCCCAATGTTTTGTTAACTTCCTTCCTGGCTGAAATGGCTTGTTAGAAAATGAGTTTTAGAAAACCTGCATGATGATTCTGCCTTTGAGTCATGCGGTATTAAATTATTAAGGCTGCTTTGTCTCTGGGGAAAATACTTTCAAAGGGGACTCGCTCCAGAAACGAATCAATTCTTAATCTGCTTCGTGAAGAGGCCCCAAAAAAACTTCCCAAATTGAAGGAATGTGTAATGTTTTTTCCAAAGAATACCTTAATAAAATATAAGGTGGAGTGCAAGATTAAACAGGAGGGGAGGATAATTGGCTTGGGTTTGTTCCACATGATTGCAGCTTAACTTTCTTTCTAACTCTCCCTTGATCAGCACAGGAGTAACTGTGTGAATTGCAGGGTCTGTGCTATGAACTGGACCAAACTACACGATTTTTATTCTCCCTTTTGTCCCCAGAACTGATTGAGCCCCATCCCATCTTGATTATAGACCCTCCAGAGCAGGAGGGTGTATTAAGGCAAAATTTGTTCAGGATCTGATGGCGATGGTTGGATAAATTGCAAATGTTTGTCAAAGTTTGGGGAGTATTGGTTGATGCATGGTTGTTAAGACTCCAGCAGCAAGGAATGGTCACCCCGAACAGGGATGTTTGCAACACTTAACAGACCTTGTGCCAAGGGACTTCTTTTCCAATGGGCTACAGTTGCCCATTAGAAGGTGGCTTTAGCCCTCCTCCCTCCAACAGCATCACCACTTTGGAGATACAACCATCACTTTGTCAGAGCAGAGCCATTTCTTGCATGGGAATAGCTTTGTCGCAGCTTCTTCGGTCTCTGGGGAGCAAAATGTCCTTCCTCAGCTGTCGAGCTGGTAAATAGACTTGGCGTGGATGTGTCCATGGGGTTACTGGTTCTTTCAGGTTGACAGTTTGGGGGTCTGACCCTCAAAATCTACCTCTGAGGGGTGCACTAAGTGCCACTCTCCTTCCTTAGCTCCAACTCTGTGTCAATGAACAAGGACACCATGAGTAGATCCATACACCATCCTGCATATGGTGAGCTCCCACACCTGGGAAGAAATGCAAACCTTGACATCCTGAGTGATACACGGTGACAAATGAGCCAAGCCATCACGTCAGATATGAACCAGTCCCACCACTGGCAGGATTGGATCAGAAATTGAACCTCAGGGTCATGACATGCACAGCTCCATTTCCAGCCATGACATCTAGACTAATGTAAAACCAGTGGGCCACAACGTTTTTTGGAGTAAGAGGTCACTGTCGAACCTCAGGACTTGTCGTTGTTTTCTGTTCACATTCAACATCTGGCTTTTAGTTAAGGATGGACTAACCCATTGTGCTGTGGACCATACGGGATTTCCCCAGCATATAGACCACAGTATGGGAAGGGCTTACCTTCCTTGCAGATGTGTGAATTACCATTTGACCCATCATAGCCAGTGTGGTTCCATCCGGTGAGACCCTTGAGTTCATGTATCACCGAGTGTCTACATCTCTGTGTCTCCTTTCTCTAGGGTGATCCCATAACTATTTTTGGACCCCAGGGCTACAAAGGCAATAAAGGAGATCCTGTAAGTTTGAATTTTTAAACTGTTTCTTGTCTACTGTTGGTGGCGTCAGCACTGGGCACAGCTTGCGATAAGCGTTCCAAACCAGCACTTTGGTCCAGAGCCAGTGGCTGAGAGCTGGGTCCACCAGGAGAGAAGAACAACCCACTGATTTCTGTCTTACCTTTCAGGGTGAACAGGGCCTGCCAGGTTTTGATGGAGACAAAGGCGAGAAGGGAGAGGATGGCCCTGTAGGAGAAAAGGTATGAACCTCCCAGTGCAACTGAGAGAGACAACAAAACATCACTGGTTGTGTGTGGAAGGGACTGATATGTCTCCATCATAGAATCACAAAATGGTTTGGGTTGGAAAGGAACTTCCAAGCTCATCCAGTGGCACCCCTGCCATGAGCAGGGACATCTTCACCAGGTCAGGTTGCTCAGAGCCCCGTCCAGCCTGGCCTGGGACCCCTCTCCAGGGATGGGGCATCCACCACCTCTCTGGTCAACCTGGGTCAGTGTTTTAGCACCCTCAGTGTAAAAAATTTCTTACCCATGTCTAACCTGAATCTCCTCTCCTTTAGTTTAAAACCATCACCCCTTGTCCTATCACAACAGGCCCTGCTCAAAAGTCTGTCCCCATCTTTCTTATGGGCCCCTTTTAAGCACTGAAAGGTTGCTCTAAGGTCTCCCTGGAGCTCCTCTTCTCCAGTTGAACAGCCCAACTCTCTCAGCCTGTCCTCCCAACAGAGCTGTTCCAGCCTCGGATCATAGAATCATAGAATGTCCTGAGTTGGAAGGGACCCACAAGGATCATCGAGTTCAACTCCTGTCCCTGCACAGGACAACCCCAGAGTTCACACCATGTGTCTGAGGACGTTGTCCAGTCTCTTCTTGAACACTGTCAGGCTTGGGGCCGTGACACCTCCCTGGGAGTCTGTTCCAATGCTCTACCTCTGGCCACTTTCCAACAGGTCCATGTCTGTCCTGTGCTGAGGGCTTCAGAGCTGCATCATCCCTTCCCACATCCCTGCTGTGCAAGGACACACTTGTCCAGCTCTTACCACAGAAAGACAGATGAAGATGCTGGGAATGCTGGAGCTTGGGAACGTGGTAGACATCCAGTTTACCAAGTGTCAAGTCTGTAGTTGTGGAACCATGTAAAATTGGTGTATGAAGTACCGGATTACTTTGGGAAAAATGACTGTTCAATTACTGCAGCACTGTAAGAGTCCCACATCTCTCTCTCTCTCTCCAAGAGCTGGACATGCTACTTCAAACCCTGCAGCCCTTGTGACGTTCTTGTTAAGGCTTGGTTGGCTCCTCTGTTTGTGTTCTTCACACAAGACTGTCCCCTAGGTGGTGGCAGAGCAAGTCACCTGCTCCTCCATCTCCCTTTGCTCTTTGAGGGCACCCTGTGATGGTCTTAGGTCTCAACCCATCACCATCCTGCTGGAAAGAATCACGCAACTCTCCCACTCTCAGACTGAGTCATGGCTTCAATCTCCATATACTAATCATCCCTATTTTCATATTCTGTTTATGCTTTTTGCTCCAGAAGTCTGACCCAGGACGAGGATGCTGCTGAATAAATATAAGTACTTACAACAGCAACATCCCAGTCTGAGCTGACACAGAGCTCTTATTATTTTCCATGGGAACATGTATAACCAATGTAGTTCAGGGTGGGAATGGCCTGACCCAGTGTGGGCATTTCCCTTGCAAAGGGACAGACCGTGTCCTTACCACAACTGATTGCACTGATTAAGTGCCCAGCGACTGGAAAGGAAACCTGTGGAGATGCTCCCCTGGGTCATACCTGTTTCTTAAGTCAGATGAAGCCCACATACTATATCTATCAGATCACTCTCTAATAAAAAAATCATATGTAAGCATCTTTTAGAGCAAGAACATCTCTTGGCTGAATATCTGAGTGAGTTTGGATGGAGCCCCGAAGGAGTATCTCCACCACCAGTAATTCCAGCAGGATCTTATACTTGAGTATTTGCAAGAAATTGTCTCATCCAGAGGCTTTGAGACCCTTTTCTGCTTGTTTTCCTTCAGTCCCCATCACTGGGCACCAACTCTGTTATAGGACAGTTCACTGAAGCTTCTGCCAAGCTGTTCTGCAGCTGGTGGCTGCTGTGCAGACCTCTGGTGTTCCTGAGGCTGAAATCTGCTATAGAAATTGTGCTTTTGTTATCTTCTCCACCATCTCCATGGGTTCTTCTATGGACCTTTTCCATGGGGGCATCTCTTGAAGAGCAGTAGGCACTCAAAATATATTTGACAGAGATTTTAAAATTTCAGGGACTCAAAGGTGAAGCTGGTTCCAAGGGAGTGATGGGACTTTTTGGAACAAGAGGACCAGTAGGACAGAAGGTGAGTACAGTGACGACCTCTGTTAAGGCATCACCAGTGAGAACTGATGTGTAAAATTCCTTCACAGTTCTCTCATGGAGTAAAACCCTTCATTCCCCCTCCAAAATTGCTGATTGAAATGTTATGGGGCTACCAGGGTTACGTTTTTTCAGGAGACTCCTAAAGACTTCTGTTTTGTAAAGCAGCAGGGAGCTCTGGCACATTTCTGGGGATAAAATGGTCAATAATGACAGGCTGAAATGCCAACATTTAGGTGTGAGAAGTGAACTGCTGTCCCGTTATAGAATCAAAGATCTATTTTTTGGTTGGAAAAGACCTTTAAGATCACTGAAGCCAACCGTAAACCCAGCACTACCAAGTCCACCTCTAACCCATGTCCCTGAGAACCTCATCTCCGTGTCTGTCCAACCCTCCAGGGATGGTGACTCCAGCACTGCCCTGGGCAGCCTGTTCCAATGCCCCACAGCCCTTTGGGGAAGAAATTGTTCCCCACATCCAACCTCAACCTCCCCTGGCGCAACTTGAGGCCGTTTCCTCTGCTCCTGGTGCTTGTTCCTGGGGAGCAGAGCCCGACCCCCCTGGCTCCAAGCTCCTTTCAGGCAGTTCAGAGATCAGAAGGTCTCCCCTCAGCTCCTGTTCTCCAGCTGAACCCCCAGGTCCCTCAGCCGCTCCCATCACACTTGTGCTCCAGCCCCTCACCAGCTCCGTTCCCTTCTCTCCACTCGCTCCAGCACCTCAAGGCCTTTCTTGGAGTGAGAGCTGCATTCAATTGCTCAGCTGAGATGTTTGGGGGCTCCTACCTGCCTCCTCCAGCTGCTGCTGCAGACAGGTCCCCAAAGGTCCCCTTGTCTCTTCCACAGCTGTAGGTATCTGCTACAGCAATCCTCATTTCCAGAAGAAATGCAGATTTTCCCCATGGTAACCATCACCACTTTCTTTGCAGGGGGAGCTGGGAGAACCAGGCTTGCCGGGCTCTGCTGTGAGTTGGAACATGTTTTTCTGCCTTTGAAAGTTTCAGGTGTGGAACTGGGCTTGTGCCACTGGTCCTGTCCCCACAGCCACATGTGTGGGCTGTGGGCTGGGATGGGGTGATGCTGACCCAGTGCTGCTCCACAAAACCCATGTTGGAAGAGGCTTTGCTGGAAAACCAGCAGAGGGGACCACAGGCAGAGGTATGTTTTAATGAGGCGTTGCATTTCGCATCAAGGAACACATTAAATATGCATTTATTTATTATTTTTAATGCCTTTAGTGTGTTGGGGGGCATTGCCAGACATGAAGCGATGATGTTTCTTGTTCAAATGGCTGAAGAATTGTGACTACAGTTGTATATCCCAGGAGGAACATATATATCATTAAGACGCTGGGGGCTACAAGTGGCTGTTTTCAGTGATCAGTGGGTGCATGTTGCTGGCCAGAGGGAAAGCAGTTATGCTAGAGGATCTGGATCATATCTGAGTTCACCTGGTTTCCTGGTAAATTGTAGTTAGGGGGATGGGGCGGGGAGAAGACAGTATTTGTTTCACTGCAATGCTTTGCAAAAGTCTTTAATTGCCTTTGAACTTCACCATTTCACCCGGAAAAAACCTCAAGTGAAAAAATGGTCTCCAAAGTCAGTCAAAGTGGAAAAAAATCCCCGCTGATTTATTTTCATCTGGGAAAGGAAGGAATAAGAAGGGAGGGAACAAAAAGGTGATTGGGACTATTTCTCTCAGGTCATAGAAACAGGAGCATGTTCCATTGTTTTATTGCAGTAAGAAATATCAGTATTTTCCTAACCTATTCCCCAATTATTCCTCTCTGTGTGTGAGTGGGTGACTCTCAGCAACTATCTGTTGCCGTAAAGGCTCCACAGCTGTTCAGCGCTGCCCACTCATTACCATCCACGCTTGTGTAACTATTTACAAACCCATAATCCAGACTGGTAATTACTCGCTGAGAAAAAGGTCCTCATCCAATTAAGAATTTCAACCCCTGCCTAGTTATAAACAACTTTCTGAGCACTTTGCCGAAGCGACGAGGCTGTAACGTGCTGCAAGACCTCAGCACGCTGCAGGTCCATCTGGGATCCCCACACGTAGGCATTTTTGGAATTGCTTTGTAGTCAACACCAGAATCCCTAGGTGACAAGCAGTAATAGAGCAGGAGTAGAGCAAAGATGTTTGTTGAGGCTGCTGAGAGCAAAGGAAGCACAGACTCCACCACCCAGACCATCCAGGCATAGGTGGAAGACGCGCTTTATTCTGATGGCACCCACAGGGATCAGCACATAATCGTAGGATCATAGAATTATTTTGCTTGGAAGAGACCTTAAAGATCATCGAGTCCAACCATTAACCCACCCCTGGCACTGCTCTATGTCCCTGAGAACCTCATCTCCGTGTCTGTCCAGCCCTGCAGGGATGGTGACTCCAGCACTGCCCTGGGCAGCCTGTTCCAATGCCCCACAGCCCTTTGGGGAAGAAATTGTTCCCCACATCCAACCTCAACCTCCCCTGGCGCAACTTGAGGCCGTTTCCTCTGCTCCTGGCGCTTGTTCCTGAGGAGCAGAGCCCGACCCCCCCTGGCTCCAACCTCCGTTCCCCTATCTGAACATGCTCCAGCACCTCAAGGCCTTTCTTGGTGTGAGGTGCCCAAAACTGACCTCAGGATTCAAGTTTTGGCCTCCCCAGTGCCCAGCACAGGGGACAGTCACTTCCCTGGGCCTGCTGGCTAATACAGTTAACCACCAGAAAGTGGTATCTTGTCAATCAATATTGGAGGAAAACTAAGTAATGTTTCTTTTGGAAATATTTAGGGATTCTGCTGGTGCAGGTTAATGCTATCTGCGCTGTGCTTGGAGCTAAGCTGAGGTAACAGGGCTTGGCTTGGGTCCTTCATTAAATTTTTAAAATTGCAAAAGTCTGGGGCACTGTTGGAAGAGCCATGATATACAACATCCGGGATGAAATTCATCTGACCTCAGGTTACATGTCTGCCATGTTCCTCTTTCCACATCTGAGCGAGCTGTGCTCAGACTTGTTTTATTGGCAGCTTTAGGGTACTCTTAGAGCATGATTCACATAATCTATTTCAGAAACTCGTATTAGGACACAACATCCTGATGTGACTTGTTCTCCACAAGCGCAGGTCTCACTTTATCCTCAAAGTGCTCACAGACACTTCGATTGCTTTTTCCCCAAGTCATTCTGTACAGTTAGGCTCGGCTGTTTGACATGTCATTCCCCGAATTCTCTTCTCCCTTTTTCTTAAAGACAGACACTACTTGGTCCAGTCTAGCTGTACCAAATCTGTCCTATGCAAAGTCTTGAAGTTAATGGCTAGCAGTTCTCATTCTCCTTCAACATCCTCTAATTCCATCTTCCATACGCACAAATTGCCACCAACTCCCTGTAAAAATGTGCTGGTCCTTTTCTGTTCTGCTGAGCTCACTTGGAGTAATTCAACCAGCTTGTAAAAAATCTCATCCATTTACTCTTTTGATTTGGTGATCTGTGGGAGTTCCCAAGTGACAGCATTTGTTTCTTCTCCCTATAATCATTGCCTGGAGAATTTAAATGGATCTAGTTGACTTTACAACTGGACCTCAAGGCAAATGAGCATATTCTTGATATTCAAGACACCTCCTCCTCCTTTTTCCTCTTTTCTAAGAGCACTGAGCTCTTTTACATTGATATTCCTGCCATGCTTCACCCTGTTATATTAATATTGCAATCAGTTATGACTATTAAATTGCAATCTTGATTATGTATTAAGGCTTCTGGCTCTTCTTCTTTATTTCACCTGCTTTTTGCATTAATATCCTAGCAAATTAACCCATTATACTCCTTAAAACTCTATTCTTAGTACCCCTCTCTTGGCATTATGCCCTATTTTGGGTTTACAGGGCCTACATTTACCAGCATGCCTTGGTTCTCTCCATCCTGGTTTGCAGTCCTCCTCACTAGGTCTACAAGTTGGAGCTCAGAGATGTTCCTCACCTCCTCTTGTGAGCTGGGCTCTATATTCAGCCAGCAGCCTGTGGATCCTTACCCTGTATCTGAGAAAGCCAGCGTGTACATGGTAACACCATCCACACAGCCATGTGCTTATCCCCACGGTGTCCTGCTTCAGCTTTCCTAGAGGGTGGGAGAACCACCAGCTCCCTGGACCTTCTTCTTTTGCTCTCAGAACCATTTCTGATGGGCTTCGTTCTTCAGCTCTGCCAGAGCACATTTGGCAAGGCCAGGTTGGAGCAAAAACACAAGCATGGGGTTTGGGGTGAAGGATGGGAGAAATCCAGGATTTTTCCATCCACGCTGGTCGTTGAGAGTGATGGAGTTCTCAAGGCATGAAAGCGAAGCTGTACACCTGAAGACCAATAACCATTTAAGGATTAAAGTTGCTGGAAGAAGATCAATTAACTGAGGAAGTAAAGTAAATTTTAAATAGGTTATATATTAAAATGGAAGTAGGGTTTCCTCTCCTCTTCCTCTTCTTGTCATGTGCAGATACAACACACTCTTACTCTTCTCCCTTGGTGGAGCTTCAACCTTCTGAATCCCTCTGAATATTGAACAAAGAAGGAATTATTATGCATGATGAAGGAGTTGGGACAATCTTTACATTTTTAAGATGGTTGCATGCAGTGTGTAGGTAGGAAGATGAAAGTTTGGCCATCAGCTCAACGAGTTGCCGCTACCCTTTTACATTCATCTGGCTGTTGGCATCTGGTGCCTTCACATCCTTGTAGTCAGCAGTTAATGACTGACTGGCTTAAACATTGAGTTTTAAATGGCTTTCTCACTGAATTCACATGAACCAGGATTGTTTTTCTTTTCAGGGGGCTTTCCCTTGTAAGACATGAGAGTGAGTTAGGGAATTCTGGTTAACACTGAGTCAATCAGATGGTAAATATGGCCAGTTCAGGAAGGGTAAAGGAAAGCTGAAGGATAGATACTCTTTTGCCACTGTGTAGGGGTCTGTCCTGGGCTTGACAAGAGGTGCTTCTGACTATTCAGATTGGAAAAAGCCATCTCTGAGAAATTATTGCCCTGGGAGGGTGCCCTGATGTGTCCTGAGCCCTTCCGATGAGTCCAGGCTGGTCAAAGGGAGGTCAGGCAGCCAGATCTTCTGGCCACAGGAGGAAAGTTCTGCCCAGGGTGCCTTGGAGGCTTTTCAGTGGGGTATCAGGCTGACCCACCTCTGAGATGTAGTGCCTGTGCAAAAATACCCATTACAGCTGTGAGGACCAGGGGCGGCTCCCACACCAAGAAATTACTTTTTAAGGATGATATTCAGGACTAGAGCAAATAATTGTGGGCAGGACAGTCTGGACACAAGACACAGCAGGAAAGACATAAAAACAGAGGTGAATCTCTTAGGTTTAGGCTCCCAGCTACTTCATATGCATCATCTCATCAGATATTGAGCACTGAAACCCAGGAGGTGAGAAGCCTTTTAGCAGAGATTGCAGCCTACACCATGGGTTGGAAATGCGTGAGCCCTTTGATGTGTGTCTTCAGATGGATCCTTTTAGGGTGTGCAATGTGGGCAACGTTTTTGATGATGGGTTTCACACTTTCATCAGGGTGACCCAACTAATTTCCCAGCTCGTTCATCTGAGTGGAAGCCATCCATCTGAGTGGAAACGATGAGCCTGGAGCCAAGGTTGGCTCCTCCCTGGCTCCAGCCCAAAGTTTCATGAGAGTTTGTGCCTGGAAGCAGCGATCCTCAGCTGCTCAAACACATCTTTACGTCACAGCCAGTGCTCGGGACTTATGACTAAGCCTTTGCGTTGCTGTGCCTTCATGATACCTGGTGTCTTTGCAGTGAAATGAAGCCTGTTCCAGCAACAATTTAATAAGAGAACCAAATAGCAAGACCCATTTCCAGTACTCCACCAGTAATTGCCTTTAAACTGCCATTTTACTAGCTTTTATTGCCCAGCCTTTGTTTGCCTGGCAGAACACAGAATGTAAATCTGAAAGAACAAATTTACATTCAACTTCTTTCCCTTGCCTAGAGCTCAAATGTTTTTCTATTCCTCCCCTTTTGTTTTTCTTTTTGCTTTTCTTTTTTTTTCCTCCTACTCCACCTTTTTCTTGTTCTGGGTGCAAATGACCTTGAAAAGCATCACCTCCATGACCTTCTTACCTCACAGCTCAAGCAGGGACAGACCTGCTGTCATGTCTAAGCCGTATTATAAACCTTCTAGTCCATATGACAAAGTCTCATCAGTCCACTATAGGTGGGAGTCCACCTATAGTGAGAAAAGACCCGGATCAAAAACTTGCTTTTGTTTGCTGGACTGAGTAGACATGGCTTAGACCCAGCTACCTTTCAGACCACCAGCGCATAATGTGAGCTTAACTCTTCCTAAAGCCATTTGGGCCCCTTTCAGGTCAAGAACAGGCAAGAAGCATCTCATCGAATCATAGGATAACTTTGGCTGGAAGAGACCGTCAAGATCATCGAGTCCAGCCATTAACCCAACACTGGCACTAAACCGTGTCCCTGAGAACCTCATCTCTGTGTCTGTTCAACCCCTCCAGCGATGGTGACTCCACCACTGCCCTGGGCAACCTGTTCCAAAGCCTGACAACCCTCTCCATGAAGAAATTTTCCCAATATCCAATCTAAACCTCCCCTGGTGCAGCAGGATCTAAGGCAGACAGAACAGATGAGAGTTGGACACAGGCAGGTGGGAAAGCACAGGAAAACAAGGAAAGATCTCTCCTTGATACAGGAGACATTAGGGACAACTGATGAAAATATTAAAGCTAATTGGGAAATCTCTGACTAGTCTCAGTTTCCTTCAGGCTCAGGCAGTGCTCAAGAATAAGCTCTTTAGCCCATCCCCTTGAATACAGGTGTGTAAATCCCTGGCCAGATGCACCTGTACCCAGCTCAAAGCAACCTCAAAAATGCCAGGCACTTGAAGGTATCCTGGCTTTTGAGGTTTATTACTCTCCCCGTAATCAATCTCTCCAAGCAAACAGAGAAACTCTAGTTATCTGGGGATTTTATAGTTGATTTACTGCCTCAAACGGAACATCATATTGATCGTGTCAATGGTTGCTAGTAAATAAAGAGCTTGCACCAGGTGTTCATGCCTGATAGTGTAGGCAGTGCTTGAGGAACATGGACTTTATGTGATCCAAACATGACTGGCAGAGCCATGGAGGAGCACCTGGTCGGCTCTCAAATACTCCTCTTACTCTGAAATATAAAATATGTTGAGGACTGGGGAGGAGTTTGAAGAAGCAACATTTTTTCCCAGGGGAGGAGCTGAACTTTTATTTCTGGGAGTGAAAAGGTGATGGATCTGTTCTCACAGTCTGACCCACCATCATCCCACCTGTATGTCTCTGGGATGTCTGCTTGTTGCTGTGATTGTGTTTGAAGTGTCTGTTCATCACTGAGAGGAGGAGTAATTGGAGAGGTGATGGTTCTGCTTGGCATACAAATCTGAATCACAGAATCCCAGAATGTCAGGGATCGGAAGGGACCTGGAAAGCTCATCCAGTGCAATCCCCCCATGGAGCAGGAACACCCAGCTGAGGTTCCACAGGAAGGTGTCCAGGCGGGTTTGAATGTCTGCAGAGAAGGAGACTCCACAACCTCCCTGGGCAGCCTCTTGTGTTCCAGTTTGAACCCATTACCCCTTGTCCTATCATTGGTTGTCACCGAGAAGAGCCTGGCTCCATCCTCCTTTATATATTTGTAAACATGAATGAGGTCACCCCTCAGTCTCCTCTTCTCCAGCTCCAGAGCCCCAGCTCCCTCAGCCTTTCCTCACACGGGAGATGCTCCACTCCCTTCAGCATCTTTGTTGCCCTGCGCTGGACTCTCTCCAGCAGTTCCCTGTCCTGGAGCTGAGGGGCCACAACTGGACACAATATTCCAGGTGTGGTCTCCCCAGGGCAGAGCAGAGGGGCAGGAGAACCTCTCTGACCTACTGACCACCCCCTGCTAACCCACCCCAGGTACCATTGGCCTTCCTGGCCACAAGGGCCCAGTGCTGGCTCATGCTCACCCTGCTGTCCCCAGGACCCCCAGGTCCCTTTCCCCTACACTGCTCTCTAATAGGTCATTCCCCAACTTACACTGGAACCTGGGATTGTTCCTACCCAGTTGTAAGACTCTACACTTTCCCTTGTTATATTTCATTAAATTTGGTGGCTGATTTTTCAATATATATTTTTTTTTTTAAAATAAAAGTGTTTCCTTTTGAAAACCTACTGCAAATTAATTCCAAGTGGAGAAAGCCATTTGTTCATCTTCCAATCTGCTTGAACAGTCATTTCAGTCTCCTCTGAGTGAGCTGAGCCATGAGCGATCAGTGTCTCAAGTCAGGATATGTCCAGTTTCATCTCACATACAGGTTCTGAAAACTACAGTTGTAGTTGGCCAGAATGGATCTGTAGCAGAAAGGGCAAACTTGTGAGAAAAAATAGGATATTTCTAGTAACTTATAGTTTCCTACTGAAACAGTGGGAGAGTGCAAGAGGCCCTGATGCTGGAGGTGGCTCTGATGTTCCACATGGAGCTGAGTTGCAAAGTGGCTCCATAAGCCAAGAAGCTCCACAGTTGGGCAAAAAGATGTCTTCTTGGAGGAGCACCTCTGTCCATCATTGTCCACAAGTCTGGGATGGATGAGGATATCCCTTTTGGCTTTCAACTCCCCAGAGTGGAGATCTCCTCCCATTGCAGCTATGACCAGCTCCATGCCTGGATCTACTCATTCCCTGAAACAAATTTCACCACCGGGTGCTGCTTTTCTCACCTGAGCAAATCTAAAGCTTCAGATACTCTTCCCAGGGTTGTGTGCAACCCTCAAAGTCACTCGCAGTGTGATGCTGCCTGCTCTACTTAATGCCCTTGCTCATATTTTCAACCACAGTCATCAGCACCTCAATATTCTTGGCCCAGGACTTAGCTGATGTGTGCCTCTGTTTCCCAAGGTGTTAACATAAATAAACCAACTCACAGGTTGAATTTTCTAGTGGCTTACAACACCATGAGGAACAGGTGCTGCCCTTTTTCCCTGAAAATAAGACAGGGTCTTGTATTAATTTTTGTTCCAAAAGATGCCTATTTTTACATGTAAAGCTGCCTGGACACTGTTTAAATAGACTTTTTATGAACTGTAATTAGGGCTTATTTTTGGAGCAGGGCTTATATTTCGAGTATCCTCAAAAATCCTAAAAAATCATGCTGGGGTTTATTTCTGTGGTAGGGCTTATTTTTGGGGAAACAGAGTGAACCCCAGCCTCAAGTCTTAGTGCTGGCACTAGGGTAGCGTCTGACCTCTGGCTGAGCGAACACACAACCCAGGCTCTTACTATTGAGTTTCCATCCTGATGAGTGTCCTCAGCCACCTCTCTGCAAGAGCTGATACAGAAATTAATTTATCTCCTCTTTCTGGCAGGGTGCAGCAGGACTCAATGGGAAGAATGGAAACAAGGGAGCCAAAGGTGACAGAGGTCTTCAGGGACAGAAAGGGAAGCCAGTGAGTAATGGGGAAGACACGGCTCATTTGGCAGATAGAAAGAGGCTCCGTGCCTTTTTTGACCCTGATTTTATGTCTTTTCCCACACCCTACGTGCCTCATTACTGGAGTCAGGTTCTTGTTCAGGACGAGTATTTCCAACCTCCTGGAGAAGACTCTAAAGTACATCCCAACCTGATTTTTAGTAGAGCCATTTTCTGGATGCTAGCAGAGAATCTGTCCGTGTCTCTAGTGACAGACTTCTAAATTTTCGCATGTTTTTCAGCATGTTTTCTTTTATCTTTTACCAAGGCTCAAATTTCAAGTTCCTTCACGTACCAAGCGTAGTTCTCCTCAAAGCTGACCTGCCTGATGGAGAGAGCGGGGAGCAAAGCAATCATTTGCTAAAGCCCTTATGGCCCCTTATTACTGAAAACTCATCTCCAACATGATGCTCAGTGGGAACATGTCCTCACTTTACCTTCTGCAAACAAGCTGAAATCTTCTGGTGGTTTTTCTTTTTAGTTTTGCTATGGGAGAAGAAAAGAATATATATTTTGAGAGGGAGCAGGGAAGGAAGTTCTCACTGAAATTAATGATCTTCTAGATCATTCAATTAGCGCCTGAAGGATTTGGACTTTGAATGACAGACCGAATTTCCAGGAGCAGTGACCAATTCAAGAGCTGAGGGACATGATCTGACATCTCCACAGTGCATGTCCTCATGGTTGTTGCCACTCCATTATCTCCCAAACCTTAGTAACATTCACTCCAACACCCAAATCCTCAAGAATCATTTCCTAAACATTGCCCAGTGGAAGCTACAGGCCCTATGGAGACTCATCACAGCATTTTGTCTCACTTCACTCTTTTCACTCACTTCACTGTCACAGTCACCCATCTTCTGCAAGGTCGTTCCCTGTTCCACCCCAGAGTTGGCTGCATTTCTGGCAGCAAGGTGACCATGACCTGCACATTTTCAAGAAACCTCTGGTGGTTAAAAACACAATATAAATGCAGGGTGATGCTATTGCCAGAGCTGTATTCTTAACCCTTAGGGCTGTGCGTGATATGTTTGTCTATATTTTTATGTAGGGAGGGAAAGGTGATCCCGGGACCGTTGGTGATATTGGACAGAAAGGTGCAAAGGTAGGAAATGGGTGAGATCCTGTGAAATCTCCATCCCCAGTGGTACTCAAAAGCTGGACATATTCAGCCAGCTTTAGGTGGCCCTGCTTGAGCAGGGAAGTCAGACAAGACGACCTCCAGAGTTCCTTTCCTACCTGAAACACTCCATGATTCTGTGAAATAAAGGACAGAGACAAGACCTCAAGTTTCATGCCATAGTGGGCCTGATAGATAAAGATCACAGAATCATAGAATCGTTTTGGTTGGAAGAGACCTTCAAGGTCATCGAGTCCAACCATTAACCCAACACTGTCATTAAACCATGTCCCCAGGAACCTCATCTCTGTGTCTGTCCAACCCTCCAGGGATGGCGACTCCAGCACTGCCCTGGGCAGCCTGTTCCAATGCCCCACAGCCCTTTGGGGAAGAAATTGTTCCCCACATCCAACCTCAACCTCCCCTGCCGCAACTTGAGGCCATTTCCTCTCATCCTATCACTTCCTAGTTGGTAGAAGAGACCAACCCACTCCAACACCTCCTTGCCACGATCAAGGGAAGAAGTTGTAGCCTCACATCAGTACTAGCTCTGTGCACACCAGCATTCTTCCCTCCTGCCCTCACCTTGATTTGTCTTCAATGCCCATCATCTGCTTTATCCTCAGGGCTTGCGAGGGCTCCCAGGACGCATCGGTGCCCCTGGAGTTGAGGGCATCAAGGTGAGTTCAGCTCAGCCTTCCATCCTGTTCTGGCTGCCCCATTTCCAGCAGTTTTCCCATTTATCCCCAGGATAGAAACCACATGAATAAGACACCCTGATGCTGCCAGAAGTCCCTCTTGATGGCATGGGGCTTCTTCAGCACAGGGGGATGTGACCATGGAGAGCAGGGAGCCATGGATGAGGAGGTTTTTTGATGAGACTTTTTGATAGTCTGGGGTGAAAAAAGTAGAACTAAAAATCAACAGACCCTGCCCAAATCCTCTCCTGGTCTGTGGCTTAGCAACTGCCTGAACTGGATTTGCAATTACTGCTGGGCACATCACTCTGGTTGTCAGCACCATTGGTCCTTCCTCTATAAACAGGGATAACGGCCCTTAACGGTCTTTTTATGAAAGGTATTTGGGAAGCTTGATAAGAAGTAGGGGAGCTGTTACTAGCTCAGCCAATGGGATATGTTGTTATTGTTGTTGTTATTAATATTTTCTTTCAACAGCCTGGCCTATTGGGTAAATGAAGTACTGTTCAGTGAATTTCCCACCTGCTTTCCCGTAGGGGGGCTTGGAGTTGGAGCGGTCTAAAATTTATATTGGTCTGAAGCAGGACTTTGCCTATACTTAGGCTTTCTGTTACCAGGAGTGGCAACATGTTCCCCCCTCAAGTACTACCTGCCTTGCCATTTCGGAGCCAGTTTTCCTAATATTTTAAAGGTTCTGGGAGCTTATAGACCATCCACTGTTTTTTCATCCACAGGGAGAAATTGGCAGTCCTGGAAAACCAGGAATCCCAGGATCAGATGGACCATGTGGACCAAAGGTGAATATCTAAATTATGCATCTGCCTACAAGTAGGAGGTTTCCTAAAAGCTTTGCAGATGCTGCAAATTCACCCCTGCAACATGATTCTTTTCTTTCAAGGGGCACAAATAGGGTTATTCTGACTTTATTCCAGTATAGATCTGGGCAAAGGAAGATGCTTGGGCAATCTGGAGTGGGGACATCTTCACTCGTCATTGCAAGACTCAACCAGGTTCACCCACCCCTGGTGCTCCACAAGCACTATTGCATGTGTCAAGTAATGGGGCTTTTTAGTGAAATTTCTTTAATTCTCCTTTAGTACCACCAATGTGCAAACGGAGAGATCCTGCTGTGTCGCACTCAGTAAATGATTCTGCAATCTGAAAAAAGAGTTGGCTTGTTCAGCAAATTGCAACCTTGCCAAGTCTGCATTGGCCATGATTTTATCTTGTTTTATCCAGGGTGAACAAGGAGCATCAGGGGACCATGGTGCCTCAGGGATTCCTGGGGAGAAAGGAGAAAAGGTTAGTACTCACCAGACTGCATCGAGCTGCCATTTATTACAGAATAAATCTCACATCCATCAGGTCAAGTTAATGAAATTATACACTTTCTACATCATAGGTACCCTTTCCAGTGGGCAAATGTCAACTGTCTGGAGCACTAAGGCTGGGACTGCAGTTGGAAAGGGCAGAAGAGGGAGGTCTCCTTAAATTCACACTCTGGCAATGTATGAAACCTCAGAAAGGTCCCTGCTTAGGATGAGGAAAAGTCATTCAAATCTTTGAAGTGGGATTAATTGCCAGAGTTTATTCAACATCACCATGCCCAGGGTACCTGGGATGCTGTGGGGCAGAAAATGTGGGTAATGCTGTTGCTTCCTGGGCATGCTGGCCACGTGAGCAGGAAAGGTCTCCAAGGTGACTGATCCTGGGCTCTGCTCCTTCAGGATTCCTCACCTTGATCACTCCTCACAGATCTTCCTTCTCTGAATTGCTTAATTTTCTGTTTTCTTTGCTAAAAGAACACATCTAAAATTTGTACCTTCCCACGGAGTGAAAAAAACAGGTTAAAACAATAACTGGTTTGGAAAAAAACAAATGAAAAACCACACACAATAATCTTAGCAGCCCTCATAAAGTCTTTTGTCATTTTCCAGCCCCCCAGGCCCTTCTCACATTCAGCTCCACCATCTGGTCTCCAGATGGTTTGGGATCTTAAAGAATTTGTTGCTTTTGCTGATAACAACTCTCCTGGTCCTCATCTACTCATGGTCATCTGTATCAAACACTAAGGGAACTTCTTTTGTCAAGCAACGTCTCTGGCTCACTAAGTCACTGGGTTAGGAGTGGTTGGAGTCTGGGAGGTTATTTCTGGGAAAGCATCACTCCCTTCCTCTCCTGTTCTTCTCATCTCCCACCAGCATGTGGCTTCAACCACTGCTGAAGGTTGGGTGTTGGGCTGACCGGAGGTCTTTCCTTCCATTGTGTTTAATGGAAGCCTTTTCTTTTCACAGCAGCTCCAGGAGAAAGCTCAACAGTGCAGATGAGTAGGGAATTGATAGGTCAGCTCTTGGTAATACCCTTTCTCCTCCTCAGGAGTCTGTTTTTCCAGTGTTACAGACTAAATACTGGCCCAAGTTACCCAGAGAAGTGGTGGATGAACCATCCCTGGAGACATCCCAGGCCAGGCTGGACGGGGCTCTAAGCAACCTGAGCTGCTGAAGATGTCCCTGGATTGGATGAGCTTTGAAAGCCCCTTCCAACCAAAACTTCTCTATGATTCTAAAGATCTCTACTTACATATTCAGGGAGAGTTGGGCATTGGAAATTATTGGGCATCATCCCAGAGAGATACATGTCCATGTCACCAAGCACTAAGGTGCCGTCTGGACAGGTAAAGATGGAGAGCAAAGCTGAAGTGATCTCTACTGTCCTACTGATGGTTTGTTAATAGCACAACAGCAGAAAGAGCAGAACATAAATCATGGAATCATTTTGGTTGGTAAAGACCTTCAAGATCGAGTCCAACTGTTAACCTAACACTAATGGTCTACCCTTGTTGCCAATGCCGTGAAAGCACTCAGGTGATGTTTGACTGGCCCATCTCTAAAACCACCTGTGCTTGGTGATTCTCAGGGGGCCAAGGGAGTTCCTGGCTTGGCGGGCTTCAAAGGACAAATGGGATGGCCTGGGAAGACTGGAGTCACTGGACCAGAGGGACCTCAAGGGCCACAGGGTGAACCAGGGCCACAGGTGAGCTGCAAGTGGTCTGTAGCATGCCCTGAACCCTGGTGAGATCCTCATGTGACATAGCACCCCACATGTGTCCCCACATGTCACCATGTCTCATGTACATCTCCACACCCCTTACAAGCTGACATCTAAGATCTCACATATGGAGGTGAGTATAGCATCTGCTGTATTTCTGTGGGATCTTGATCAATTCACTTCATCTCTTGGTGCATGCAGCACCAGAGAGTTTCCCTCCCCGCTTTCCTCTCTTCTTTCCCTGTCTGCAGTGTAAGATGTGACCTCTCAGTGAAGAAAGGAAGGCTGATAATTTCAAGTTAGCAGGGCACCAGGTGAACCCCTCCTGTTAATTATCTGGGGAGCAGGATGCCAAGGTTTCAGAAGGAGCTGGTGGCTTTCAGACCCCATTTGTGGGCCATACTTAATAAGTGTCTTTGCATGCAAGACATGCTGGGCACCTTTTGAAATGTAACAAAAAGACTTGGAAATGAGACGTGCTAATACTGTTTATAAGCAGGAACATGCTGCCCCCAGATTCTATGGTAATGAAGAGTGTCTCGCTGCTGCCAACACAATGCGGAGGGACGATGCTAGAGATTAATGCTAATCACTCACCCTTAGACAGCATCTATTAAGTAACAAAGAACTTTTCAAGTGAAAGAGGACTGGAAATGAAAATACCCTTCTCAGTCGTGCTGAATTTCAGACTTGGACAAGAGAATACATAAATTCACATGGAAGAGCTGAGAATATAAAAAAAGCTGGAGTTCGGTGTCTACCTGAATGACCAACTATTATCCATAAGATGTCTATGGGATAACCCTGTTTTAACTCCTGCCACCTTATGAGTGTGGCAGATATTCAGTATGCTGTGTTTCACCCTTGAGTGAAGTATCCCTATATAAATATGTGTAAAGATTTAATCCTCATGTGTGTATATACATATATGTATGTATATAGAGACTGCATGTACACACACACACATATGGTTTGTAAAATACTTAACTTTTCTGCTAAATAGCAATTAGATTGTGCTGCTGCTTTGAAAACAAGGAAAAGAGGTAGAGAACTCTGGCAGGATTTTCTTCTTTAATCTGTTATGCCCTGTTGAATTATTGCAATCAAATAACCCAAACACCAATCACCAGTGATTATCCTTCATCAAGTAAGAAGCACATTCAATAGCCTGGAGAATTTAGTTGATGTGCAGCTGCATCTGAAGGTTCAGGACTGTGCTGGTAAAGATACACCAGTGAAAATTGCTTTGGCTTTTGAGGATAGAAGTTGAGACAATTCGGACCCAATTTTATGTGAAAGTCTGAATGAGGCTGCACTTCATTGTATCTGCTCTCCTGAGTCTCAAAGGTCTCCCTGTCCTACATCCCCCTGCAGAACTTCTGACTTGGGTGGTATAAAGATGTCTATGTATGCTTTATCGATTCTCAACCTGGTTTTCCTGCTTACAAAGGAAGAGCATTTTATATTGGGAAAATTTGTACCCTGCTCAACCAACCAAACCAACCAACCAACCAACCAAAAACACACACAAACACACACACACAAACACAACAACAACAAAACTTCAACACTGGGGTTTAAATCTTAGGGAAGATGTGATTAAGGAAGGGAAAACACTGGTGGTGCAGCCAGGACCACATCACACGGATGGTCAAGCGGAACAACTGCATTATGTCCTGAGACTCCATCAAACAAAGGCTTGACCTAGAGCAATCTGGTCCATGGTGGAAGGGCACAGGGGATGCTCTGGGCCTCTTGCATTGCTCAGCAGCCTAAAGCTACAGCTGAATTCCACCCAGTGCTTCACTGACAGGGTGATTATAGGAAAGACTACCCACAAGCCTTATCCTAAAGGGGTCCTGGTGTAGAAAGACCCTTCCAGAACAATAAAAAATTGACTGGATGCAGCTTTAGACAATAGCAGCAGCATTAGTCTTTTTTCCTTTGCTCCCCAGGCTGTACCTTGCAATTAAAAATTTATCAAAAGAATCACAGAAGGGAGGAAGGAGCTGAACACACAAGACCCCCTCATGTATGTTTAAAAAGGCTGGAAGTTTTTATATTAGCAGTTACAAGCGCTGCATGCTCAGAAAGCCCTGTATGAGATAACAAACGGCTTTCGTTTGGACACTGATTAAAGAGAGACTGTGAGATGCCACTGTCTACACCCACACTGCTACTTGTCCTTTCCCTAAATTAAAAGAGAAAGTCCCTGGGTGTGAACGGCAGCAGCGAGGCCACCCTCATTTCTAACGTGGGAGGGTATTATCTCCATCTGCAAGTCCTTCTGCTCCTGCTGGGACTCTGTTTCTTAAATTAGTGCTGGGACAGACAGTGTTATAGAGACAAAACTGCCTTCTGCCCCTGCAGCATCCATCCTTTCTGCAGGGAGGGACCAGAGGAAACATCTCGTGCTTGTCCAGCTCAAAGGGAAAAAGACCCAGGGCCTTGAATTGGGGTGTTCAACCTGGAGAAGAGAAGCTCCAGGCTTATCACACCTTTCCGTACTTAAAAGGGGCAAATAAGAAAGATGGGAAAGACTTTGGAGCAGAGCCTGTTGCAACAGGACAAGGGGTGATGGTTTTAAGCTAAAAGAGGTCAGTTTCAGACTGGACATGAGGAAGAAATTGTTGCCCCTGAGGGTGGTGAGAGCCTGGCCCAGGTTCCCAGAGAGGTGGTGGATGAACCATCCCTGGAGACATCCCAGGCCAGGCTGGACGGGGCTCTGAGCAACCTGAGCTGGTGAAGATGTCCCTGCTCATGGCAGGGGGGGCACTGGGTGAGCTTTGGATGTCCCTTTCAACCCGAATTATTCTACTATTCTATAGTTCTCTATGTCTGATCTGTCTGGGGAGTATCTGAGATCCAGAGGACTCTGAGTATCTCCACCTGCTGATGCCCAAGTTGGGCTTCAAGGGAAAATCCCAACCAGTGGTGTGGGGTACCTCTGGAAGGTGCTTGGACATTTCTAACTGAGCTCTCTTCTTCCCCTCTAGGGTCCAAGAGGGAAAAGGGGGAGACCTCAGCTCTGCCTCAGGGGACCCCCAGGCATGGATGGGCGAAAAGGAGAAATGGTCAGTATGGGGATGAGCCAACCTCACCTGCCAATGAGGTTCTTCACCACCCTGCAGCTGTGCAGAGCTCTGCTTTGGGCCCGGGTGAACTGACTTTGCAGGTTACATATCTCAGCTCTCCAAATTTTGCAAGAACAAAAGCACAGAGAGCATTTTAAACACAAGTGCCAGGCATTGGACATGGGCCTGCTACCCAAAGGTACCTCCATCTGGGGCAAATGCTGTGAGCCCTGTGGGCTGCCAGCTGTTTTATATAAAACATCTTTGAGAAAACATCATATTTTGGGCCAGCACATCCTCAGCTGTGTTTGCCATGGCAGATTGGGAGTAAAACAACACTCAGTGCAGTGCTTCTGTACAGAGGGGCGATGCTCAGCCTTTTAACACACATCAGAGAATACAAATCAGATCTTAATCTGGAGATCCCAACCTGCAACCCACATTCTGCGTCCATCCCTACGCTCTTCAGGTCCTGCCAACACTGACACAAGGGCTTTTTGCATCAGAAGGTGGCATTGCATTAGCTCCTTGTATTGGAGAAAGGTAATTCGATTTCTCCTTGTGCTCCAGACCCTATAAGTGAGCGCGAATTGAGAAAGATGACCATCGCAGCTTTAATTTAGATCATTATTGCTCTGCTCTTTTTCCTTTAATATTTTTAAGTATTTTTATTCAACAAATCCAGTTTTCGCTAGTCCTGGGCAGAGAAATTTTTAAGGTATTGTCTCCCAGAAGGCAGAAATCCCTTTTGGCAAAGCTCTGTTTCATCTTTTCAGGGCTAGGATTGCGATCCCACTTGCCATGTTCTGCATGGTCTGGTTCCCAGAGATTCTCTGGAGGCCAGATCCTCTTTGTGCTTCCATCTCAACCTTTGTGGGCACTTACAAACTGCAAAGAAACCTGACTTAAATTGTAGGTGGTAACATCTTTACTGTTTGGACAGAGCAGAGCTCCCAAGAAAACCTGGGACCCTGCACCCAGCTCTCTGATACACACTTTTGTTCTTGCTTCCTTGCACATGGATGAGTCTGTTCCTTTCTGCTCAGTGAGCTACTCACAGATATCTCTCAAATTTATAGGAAAACAAGTGAGTCTTTTTCCCCATCTGCCCCTTCCCGGTGTATCGTTTCCTCCCTAAGGTGCACTTATTCTTGGAGCATTTAATGGACAATCTGCTGAGCTTTTGTAATAACCTGAATGTTTTTAACAGGGTGAAAATGGTCCAGCTGGCCAGAAAGGAGAAAAGGGAGATCCTGGTCTTTCTGTGAGTACTTTAGCCCAAGATCACATCCTATTACAGAAAATAGGGCAAACTACCCATAAGTGGTGTAGGGGAGGAGGGAAATGCTGAGAAACAGTTTCATTCAGAGAATATCTGGGAAATGAGAGTGTTGGCCATTACCCAGAGACGTCAGATGTGCACAAGCCGGGGTGGGAGCAGTGCTGGGCTGTACGATGCCAAACCCAAACAACCACCCAGAGCCCAGGGCACATTTCCCCTCTCCCATCCTCCCCGTGATGCTTTAGACTTCTACTTGGTACACAGGATCAGTGCCAATGCCACAGGGCTGACCAAATAAAAAGAAATAGCATGGGAGAGAAATATACCCCATTTTCAAAGCCATTAGGGAGCTGGTGTTACTGCAAAAGCTGTTGCTGTAGGTCTATTAATTTTGGAGAAATGGTTGACACACAGTGGTCAGGACAAGGTCCATGTTGCAGCTCCCCTAGCATTAGGGTCTCTACTCTGTCAAACAAGTGTGGTTTGTGCCACTTTGACTAACACAATGATGCACTTTCATCTTTCCACTGCACATAGGCCAGGCAAGATTAGTTTTACCATGGGTGTTACAGGCAAGGGTAACTGAAATAAGCTGAAGTAAGGCCAGTTCCCTAAGTAAGTACCCCCAAATTTGTCACCTCTAGAAGGGATAAGAGGTAGTGACCATGTGAAGTGCAGTCTGACACCAACCATCACACATGGAAGATGCTCCACTGAAACAGCGGCAGTTGGCTGGCCCAGGGCTGAAGGATAGGCTCAAAATCCATTAGACCAGATGTCTTGCTCTGTGGGGAATACCTTGAGCTGGTAGAGAGGCAGAGGAGAAGAACCGAATGAGGTGCACCTACACCTCACCTAAATCTGATGCTACAGCCCTTCTCCATGGGTCAAGCCTGCAGTATGATTTGAGCAGCCCTTTTGCAGAGATGAAGATGGCTTGACAAAGCTTCTTAGAGGTGAGGAACACATGAGAGACCATGGCTCCTGGGACAGTACCAAAAGAGTGGGGAGACTCATTGGAAATCCATCCTGGCGTTGAAGTGTGCCGTGGTCCTCGTGTTGGGCTGGGGATCCCAGCTGCTCTTGGCAAGAGGAGCTGGCTATAGGATGGCCTTGAATTTGTGAAGGGAATAATTTCCCTGATGAGCCACAAATCTTGAACCGAGGTCCCTGTGACACCAAATATACGTCCCTGATCTTGGCCATACCCACGCTGAGGTGGTTTCACCAGAGGCCACCTCTGGTGGGACAAGCAGAGTTGCAATGGGGCAGAAAGTGGAGGGAGATGATGGTAGAGCAGAAAATCACTGCTAACCTCTGCTTTACCCCCGTGACACAGGAGGAAGAGGTGAAGGAGGTGGTCAGGAATGAAATGAGAGACAGATGTGGTAAGTCTTCCAGCAAACCATGCTCGGGGCCACCGATTTGACACCTGCCAGCAACTAAATTGGAGCAATTTGAGTTCCAGCATGTGCTGACTTGGCAGAGCAAATATCATCCCATTAGCAGCAAGCGGGGACGCGTCGCTTCTCCATGCTCGGAGACGAGTATGGTGTTCTGGGCTGCGAGATCTCTGCCATAGTCCTGACCTCCTCCTCAAACTTAATATTTTACCTTTAAACCTTCTCTCTTCCCATTTCTTCCCCCGTGATGTTTTTCAGTGGAGATTTCCTCCCCGGTCATCTCCATTTCCCTGCTGACTGATGAAAGGCGCTGGGTCACGGGGTAAAATTTGAAGCTGTGTTTTGACTGATAACAATATTTTAATTTCTGTCTATTTTGTGTCACTTCTTGACACACAGACCTCTCCTCTCCAGCAGTGAATAACTGCCAACCAGCACCACAACAGTAATGAAAAGCACAGCATTTGGACATGTTTTTCTGACTTAATTCCAATATCGTAACAGTATCAGGCTTTTGAGATCTTTCTTTTCTTTCCCTGCAGAAGTCTGGCTATTTGGGGTCTGGTAGAAAGCTGCCCCACTCCTGCCCTATTCCTTGGGGTCTTCCTATGGCCAAAGGGGGTTTTGGTTCATGAACACTTGCCAAGATGCTTCAGACATTAAGATAAATGATCAGAGGGATGGATCACCCTCCTATGAGGGCAGACAGAGAGTTCGGGTTGTTCAACCTGGAGAAGGATCCAGGGAGACCTTATCGCAGCCTTTCTCTATTTAAAAGAAAGATGGGGACAAACTTTTTATCAGGGCCAGTTATGATAGGACAAGGGATAGCAGTTTCAAACTAAAAGAAGGGAGACTTAGACTAGATATAAGGAAGGCACTTTTTATTATGACTGTGGTTTAATACTGGCCCATGTTGGCCAGAGAGGTGGTGGATGAACCATCCCTGGAGACATCCCAGGCCAGGCTGGACGGGGCTCTGAGCAACCTGAGCTGGTGAAGATGTCCCTGCTCATGGCAGGGGGAACTGGATGGGCTTTGAAGGTCCCTTCAGCCCAAACTATTATGTGATTCTGTGGTTCTGTGTAGTCATACTCCTTTCTACCCAGAGATTTAAGGAGCCATTTGAAGGCTTTGAAAAGAGGGCAAAAAAGGATGAAAAATAATCCATGAAAGCATGTGCTGCCTGTAAAATTAATGATTTTGTTGAAAAATGTTGTTTATATAGGGAAAAAAAGAAGTAGCAAACAAACTATGCCCTGTCTGTCTTCTGTTTGCAGGTTGTGGAGGTGAGTGGGGAAGGATGCTTATGGAAAGCGGTAAGGCTTCTGATATCTACATAGAAATGCATGTGGATTCATGCAGTAGAGTAAAGGATGTTCTCCTTGCCCCAAAACTGCCTTAAAACTGCAAGTGAAAAGATGTTGTTAAGAATAAGTGCATTTTTTCTGTGATTCAGTGCGGAAAATGATTCTGGATCACTGACTGCTTTTAGACCCTGGCTCTGGTGGTGGGTGTTTCAGGAATCTGAGAAAACAGGGTTGGGAGGGGCGACAAGAGGCCTCCTGCTTCTACCCTCTACTGCAAGACAGGATCAAAGCTGTTCCTAACACAGGAACACCTCTCCCTGCCCACAAAACAGACCTTGTCTCTCCACCATCCCAAACCATCAACATGATAAGCTCCAGTGCAGGTGTCTATTCATCATTTAAGCTCCTGTTGTGGAGATCTAATCCACATGGTCCATGGAGTCTGGAGGCCCAATCTGCCAACCCCAAAAGAGACACCCGCGTTCAGTCAGGGACTCATCATCTGCGCTTCAGGGAGGACTTGGTTCTTCTGTGTCTTTGCCTACATGTGGGCAAGTGATTCAGGGTCTAGTTTTAACACAGGAGATACTGAACCAGGTTCTGGATCTCAGCTGGCCAGAGTAGGTTCTGGAGACACTCAGTTCACATGAAGGCACCTAGAGGAAAGCTTCCAACTTTGGATCAGATCCTCACCCCTGGGTGTTGATCTAGTTGCCCATATATAAACCAGATTACATATCCTGCTGGATCCTCTCCAGGGGCATAGGTGTCTCATAGATCTGTGTCGTATCTGTCAACCCAGCTTTGATACCTCGGTTGCTCTGAGACATCTCATCTAACCTCAGTGTTTCCTACTAGGAAAGGCCACCATTAGACCTGGAAAGGGTCCCCCACTACAGTGTGTTTTTAATGTTTTAAACAGGAATAGACAAAGGAGTAACTCCAGGACAGCAATTTGATTTTAAATTGCAGTGAACTCATGTTTTCCAGGAATGGATTTGCTTTAATTTTTCCTTTATAACTCTTACATTATGTATGTGTATATATATTTTAGCCTTCATAACACATTGCTTCATAGTATACAAAAGCAGAGCATTTTACAAAGCAAGGACTTTAACAGAGAGGTGGATGAAGAAACCCCAACCTGTCCTGGGTATAAGAATCCAGTATAATTGTAGGTGCCTGGGGTAGCTGGGAACTCTCCTGGTGTAGGATATTTCTAGTTACACTAGACATGAGATAGTCCTTTCTGGGCTCTGTTTCCCCTCCTACTTTGTCTAGAAAGCAAATCTGTCAGGGTAGGCATCACCTCTCCCTGATGTCTATCCATGGTCCCATATCTCGAATGTAAATAAATCTGTAATACAAATAAATCAGAGCAAATGAATCCTGCAGTGGATTCTCTTGGACACAGAAGCCTCCATGCTCCTGCAAAGGACAACCCTCGCTGAAGTGTTTTGCCTTCATGACTCAGATATTACCCAAGGGCCCTATTATCTGGCTGGTCAGTCCTTCAGTCAAGAGCACGTGGTCCTTTCCATCCCTTATTCCCAGAGAATCATTAGTTAAAACAGTAAGTTAGTGAAGGAAAGCAAAGCCAGATCAAAACCACAGTGGACACATCACAGAGCATTAATCTGGGCTTACTTCAGTCTGCTGGTCCATATTGCTTCAAAACAGGTTTCTGGGTTCACTTTGCACAGCCAGGCCCCACTAGATCTACTGTCCTCTACCTGCAAACTCTGCACATCCACCATAAAACCAGAACTCCTAAAATATCTGCTGTGCTAATGTGCCTGCCAGCCTGGTCCAGATCACGGTTGTCCCTCGAGGCACTTGGTATCAGTGTGAAGGATGGTGGAGCCACAGCCCCACATGCATCCAAACACACAGTTGGATGTGCATAACTTAACAAGTCTGACCTGAGAAGACTCAGCACTTCAGGGCACCTATCCTATGGAGATGCTGATCCAGCAGCATTTAATTATCCACGTAGGTTTGATTATGACTCCATCCCAGTTGACACTGTGAACATGCCCGTGCAGTCATGGAGGTCCCAAGAAAGCCCAGCACACTTCTTGGGAACCACTTCCTCAAAAACAGCTCTATTCTGAAAAAGTTTATTGTATTCCCTGCTCCCTTTCTTGAGAAGACAGTAGACAGTACAATCTCTCCTTAATTGTTTGCTCTTCGCTAGAGTACATGTGACTTGGAAGTAGTTTTCCTACCTTGCCCACATACCCCAGTGGTCTGTAGGCTTTGGTCAACGATAAATTGTGTTGTGACTTTTCTCCCACACTATATTTTGCAGTGGCAATAATTTTGCTGAGCTACAACCATTTATCAAAGCATGGTGACTTCCAAACTGTGGCACCAGATTTCATCCTCAGTAACCCAACGATTAAATCCACAGGTCTGGAGGCAGCTGGAATCAACAGCCAACTCCAGCGGTATTTTCTACATTGGGAACACACCAGAAAAGATGGTGAAAGCCAGGAAGAAATGCTTAACAAAACTCAGAGTGCGACCACATCGGTGACTTCAGTGAAGCCCTTCATGGAGCCACCTTCATTTATTGCAGGTAAGTGCAGCTGTGGGGCTGCGTGCTTCCCATCTTTCCAACCATGACATCCAGTGTCTTCTGGAGCACTCCATGAACCCAGAGCTAAATTCTCTGCCCTGGGACTGGGAAAAAATTAGGCAGTGATGGGATTTCCAATGAGGGCTCCCACGCTGCGATGCTCCTGTGCTGAAAAGGTGCTGGTCTGTGGACACAAGGTGAGTTGTGAGTTGATGGCCCTGGTGGGTGAGGGAAAATTCAAATATGTGTGATCTCAGTGATGACCACCTTCAAAAGGATGCATTTTGAAAGGCTGGAAGGAAGCAGCTGTTTCCAGGCTGATTTTGTCCCCCTCTCCCCTCTATGTTCTTTGCAACTTCTAGTAAAGCTTCCTACCAGCCAGAAATTACATCTGTGAGACCAAACACTCGAGCTATTACAGACTATTTCTGTCCAGGGCCTCATAAAACCTTTAATGGGTAAAACTACTGATTACAGCTAATGGGAAAACAACCGGCTCTATTTCTATCCATTTGTGTTACCCAAGAGATTGGGGGAGAGAGAATGGCCAAGATCCTGCCCTGAAGACACGTGCAATACAGACCTACCTGTACACGAACACCAGTGAGTTTGTGGCATTTCCTCACACCACATTTACTGCTACAAGAGGCAACAGGACAGGACAAGAGCATGATCCAAGACTGACCATACTTTTAGGTATTATCAAGCTCCTAATAGGATCTTGAGCAACACCAGACAGCCGAGGTGCAACCATCATTTTTGGGAGTGAAGGCTGCTCGGCCATAGGGAGGTGAACTATGTCCTACTACTTGCCCATAGGCTGGAGGGAGGTTTGTGGCCCATTCTGTAAGCATAGATGGGGTGGTTCCTCAGGAGGCTCCAGGACCACCTCGGGATGAATTGGGACACAGTGTTCTGGTGGAATAACCAAGAGATGAGCCTAGTGGACGCAGGGAAATCCTTTAATACATGGCTAAGAATGGCCATCTTTCCAGGGAAAGGATAGAATGGGGCAGTTTTAGCTGCAGTTCAGATCATCTACGCTTTCTTCTGGCCATGAACCACTATAGGGAACATTACAGTGAGGGAATGCTTGGTCCAGTTTCATGCAGACCTGACAAGCATTATGGTCTCCTTGGCAAAGAAGAGTTACCAGTTGGCTATCATCCTTCTGTCTCTATGGGATAATGGCTCATGGGTGGCTTTTCCAGACCCTGTGGTCCTGCCCATCCCCTGGGACGCTGATGGAGGCAACAAGCAGCCTTTGACTTGACTGGCTTGAGGATTTTCTGGGTATCTCTACCCTAAATTTTAGTAGCAAGCTGGAAATGACTTTCACACAGAAGGATTCATGTGAGCTGTCCTCCTCTAGGTCCATCACATCTTCAAATCTAAGCCACAACCACCCATGGACCTTCTGACCTCGTCAGAGCTGGGCTTTAAATCTTGAGGGGAATAGGGGATTATGGGCTCGCTTGTGGAAATCTTTCTGCGTTTGGTGCTCAAAGTCCAAACACACTGCAAGACAGGGCAGGACTCAAAAGGAGTGAGAGTTTAGACTTGTTTCCTGCAATTCATAAAGTCAGAAATCAAGATATGCTCAGATTTTGTCACCAGGAGGAGGAGGGTTGGGTAGCATGGATGGAGCTGCCGTTGGCATAGGCAGGGGGATAGCATCAGTGCTTCATCTCAGAGAAAAAGATGAGCAGAGGGTCAGATTCATCCCAGCAGAATGGAGCCATCTACAATACAACATCCATACATCGGTCCTGCACAAACTCTGATCCCCCAGCATCTATGGCACAAAGCTTTCTGCAGAGTGACCATGCAGCAGATGGGTGGCCAAGCAGCACAGAAGCTGGCCAGTCAGCTCACTGGTTGGTCAACCAGCACATGGGTTGGCCAACCTGTACTTCTACTCTAGAAATAATTCTTTAAAGAAAAAACACATTGCACTTTCATACTAAGCAAGACACCCCAATGTCACATACTTTTACACCCCAAAACAAGTTGTAGCCTGTACAAGCTGTTGACCTACAGTTTATACGTGTTGACATTTATTACCCATTATGGCCCTTTCCCAGAGTTTTGGGAAGAGTTTTAAGTCAAACTCATTGGTGTTGACCTGTGTAATCTGCTAAGAACCAAACATATTCCCCAAATCCAGCTAAGCCTAGAACCCAATCCCAACCATCATCACCTTCATCCTCCCCACCCCCAAGCACTCTCCTGATGTCTGTGTCGCACATCGAAGACGTCAAACATCTGGGTTTAAATTCACTTTTTATCAAGGCAGCACTTGGGATCTGGGCAGTTTCAGATCGATGGGGCCCACCACATGTTATTGAATCGCAGCTGCAGCCGTCGCCAGCCGACAATCCCATTAAAGCCCGGCTCTGAGGCAGGAGGGCTCATAAATCGCCCTGCTAAGCGATGAGTGAGGAGAGACGCTCTAAATGTTAACAGGATTCTGCAATCGGAGGGTTATTACTGCCAGATTACAATCGCTCCTGGCTTTTCAAAGCTCGCAGACTTACAAAACTCTGGCCTGACATTTATCTCCTGCAAACAACCACAAATACTTCCAGTTTCTCTGACTAACACCCAACCTTTCTCCCTGAGTTGTTTAACACCATTAAGAATTTTATTGCCGCCGGTTTCTCCCTCCCCTCACCAATTGCTCTGTGACATTTATTAAGAGAACTTGTTAGCCGTTGGGAAGCCATGTAAGGCTCCAATGATCTATATTTAAATGGTGGCTAATTTGTTTGCATGGCCTCGTTATGTTTGATTTCCATTTGCTTCCCCAGCGGCTCCTCGGGCACAGCAGATAACGAGTCCCTCTCAGCACAAGCGCCGAGAAGCCCACAGTCCATTACCAGGTGAAATGCACTGAATTAAGTGACATTTGGGGAAGTCACTTCCCCAGGTGGGAAGTGCTTTTTTGGCATTGAGATCAAGGGGACGTGGCACTGAAAGGGTTACACGTGCCAGCACACAAAGGCTCAAAACTCAGTTCTGGACTTGGCTTAAATCAGCTGCTTTTGATCCAAGGCGTTGAGCTGGTGGTGAACAAAATGGAGGGTGTTTTTACCCAATCCAGTGTTGTCCTGCTCCACCAGAAAAATGTGATCAGAGCCCCACCAGGCAACACCCCAAATGTAACTGCCCCTGTGAAGTCCCCCCCCAGGACAGACTTTTTAGCAGGTCCTGTTACGACAGGACAAGGGTAATGGTTTCAAACTAAAAGAGGGGAGATTCGGGCCAGACATAAGGAAGAAATTGTTGGCCCTGAGGGTGGTGAGAGCCTGGCCCAGGTTGGCCAGAGAGGTGGTGGCTGAACCATCCCTGGAGACATCCCAGGCCAGGCTGGACGGGGCTCTGAGCAACCTGAGCTGGTGAAGATGTCCCTGCTCATGGCAGGGGTGGCACTGGGGGAGCTGGGAAGGTCCTTTCAACCCAAACCATCCTCTCACTCTGTGACCCAGGGATTAATCACCCCCTTGTAGAGGTCAGAGACCACCACAATGGGCACCACAGGGGTGGACATTGCCATGTAACAACCAGGAGCCTTGTGCTCGTCCCACTGTGGAATTCCACTGCCAGATGCCCCACCTTGTTCCTTGCTGTCCCCTTTGCCAACCCCATCACTTTGGGGTGAAGTGCTGACTGTGGGGCAGTGGGTGTCCCTGGATCAGCCCCACATATTTGCCTAGGGTAGGATGGAGGTGGCAGAGTGTGACCTCTTCCCACCTGGGTCCAATGTACGAGTGGGTGTGGGGGACGTTTCTCTGCAGCCTCCTGCTTGCAGCCGATGGACGAGGGTTCCTGCCAGAACTACGTCCTGCTCTGGTACTACCATGTGGAAGCAAACGCCTGCCGGCCCTTCGTCTTCGGGGGATGCCAAGGGAACAGCAACCGCTTCGAAACCAAGTGGATATGTGAGCGGTGGTGCAAAACCTCAGCAGGTAAGGCAGCCCCTGAGCCCTCCAACCCTCCTCTTCCTCCAACTAGGAGTGAGGTGAAAGCGGGAAAACCCACCCATGATCTGCCAACCTCCATTGATTTATGGTGCCCCACCAGGACCAAGAAAGGACTTGGAGGTATGCCTCTAGTTTGCAAGGTTTTGTTCCCCTCGCAATCCCACCTCACTTTGGTCCTACTCAGCCCCTCCTAGGTGCTCCTGGATATCTCTTCTCTTTGGCCATGTCCACTGATGGGATGTGGGTGGACCTATAGGAGACAAGGAGGGTCAATCAGCACTGGGTCCTGATAGTCCTGATCGTTTGCACATCTCGAGCTCAGTCACCTTGCGCCTTCTGAGGGCTGAGGTTTGAAGGTATTTGGGGGCTGGTGCCCTCTGAGTCCTGGACTGCTCCATCCAAGCATCTCTCTGGCACCTCCATCCACCAAGGGCTCTGGGCAGAGCCTGAAGCTGGTGGAGCTGCCCCAGTCCAGACCATCTTGTGAACCCTGCACTGGGGTCACACCTCATCCAGGGGTTCAATGGGAAAAAAACACTCCTGGAAGCCCAACTGGGATCTCATTGCCAGATCTAGGGCTCATGGGATCAGTCTGGGTGACTCTTCGTCATCTCCAGGCATGTGGTAGCTCACCACAGGGAGTATGACCTCCTGACAGTAATGCAAACGCTACTGATGCCAAGCAGTGCACGAGCTGTGGCTGAAACCAGCCTTCCCAGAAAGATGCTCCACTCTCAGCCTTTCCTCTGCATGGAGACAACCCCCTCCGGGCATCAGGTGAAATGCATTAGTTCTCCACAATACATTAAAAAACACTGGTGAAGTTCATCGCCTCTGTTTTTGAAGTCATGTTAAAAAAAAAAAGAAAGAAATTAAAGGTGGAGATCTATAATTTCAGGTTCATTTCAGAGGTTTCAGGTGATCTGTATTGCATAGAATCATATTATAGAATCATAGAATAGTTTGGGTTGGGAGTGACCTTCAAAGGTCCTCTAGTCCAACCCCTCTGCAATGAGCAGGGATATCTTCAACAAGATTTTGTTGGCTGGTTTTTAGACGAGCACCTATTATGCACAAAATCAAGACCATAGCACAGGCTGTTATCATCCACTTGTGTCTTTCTGATATGCAATGAACTTTCTGATATGCACTGGGCTTTCCATTCTGCAATAAAGAAGGTAGTGTGGGTATTCATTGCTTTAAATCCAGCTTAGGACAGGTGACACCATCATGGAGAGCTAATAGTATTCTCTGGGGAGGAGGAAGAACTTTCTGGACAGGAAGGAGGGATTTGCAGCCCCAGAGCAGCCAGTCCAAAGTGGGTGCCCTCTTCTGTCCACCTCCACTACAAGGGTTAGCATCACTCCTTGGGCTCTGCGGGAAGCCCGTCTTTGTTGACCGTAAGGGCAGTCAAGGTAGACCAGTTGGCCCATTTAGCCTGGTCAGTGCCCACATTTGGTGGCCTCCTTCTTTGCAAGATACTGCATGAGGGGAAGCCACTCTCAGTGCTTGAAATCCAGTCCCAGCAGCATCAGATAATAAGTGAACCTCTTCCCAGCCAACGCTTTACCTAGAGCATAAGCATTAAGATATAGTGTAGGCTTCACAAAGCAGCTGTAGATACCTCCAGCGCTGTGTCATCCAAAACCAAGCTAGGTCCATGTGTCCTCTGCATTCCCATTTCTCCTGACCAACACTAAATGGTGCCAGGAGCTGGCCTGGATCAGGACGCTTGCTTTGTGGATGTCTGACATGTTGTGACATGACCTGGCATAGACAACATCATGATGTGAGGGACCTCCCAAGCCACTGTGAGCATGTGAGGTCCAAGAAGAAGCCAAAGCTGCAGCCAACCTTCAACAACCCCTTTTTTTCTCTTTCCTTGCTATCGAAAACCAGTCAGAGGGACGTGATCAGCTGCAATTGCCTTGTTTAAATCAAAGAGAAATGGACACCTCAGAGACTGGACAAGCAAGACAAACCATTCAAAATGAAGAGGCAAAGGATGTTTGAAAAACAGATGTTGTAAAACTGTAATTATGGGCAGGAAATAAAGCGGTGTGAGGAGAGGGAAACATCTGATTGCTCAGGAAAGCAGAGATGTCCAGAGACTCACAACTGCACCACCTGCCCTGCAGAACTACTGTGCAAAACCAGGTGACACATACCTCTGAGTTTATTTTTGTAAAATAAAAGTGTGTTAATGCTGACATGTGTGATTGTAGTTCATAATTCACCTGGAAGCAGGAACTCTTTGAGAAAGACAGAGAGATAGGTGGGAATTACTATTTCCCCATGTCAGACTGGGTGGGCAGGTTGAGCTTCATCCCATGACCTTTCATAGAATCATAGAATAGAATCACAGAATCATTTTGGGTGGGAAAAGAGCCTCAAGATCATAGAGTCCAACCCTTAACCAAACAGTGCCGCTAAACCATGTCCCTGAGAACCTCATCTCCATGTCTGTTCAGCCCCTCCAGGGATGGTGACTCCAGCACTGCCCTGGGCAGCCTGTTCCAATGCCCCACAGCCCTTTGGGGAAGAAATTGGTCCCCACATCCAACCTCAACGTCCCCTGGCGCAACCTGAGGCCATTTCCTCTGCTCCTGGCGCTTGTTCCTGGGGAGCAGAGCCCAACCCCCCTGGCTCCAAGCTCCTTTCAGGCAGTTCAGAGATCAGAAGGTCTCCCCTCAGCTCCTGTTCTCCAGCTGAACCCCCCAGGTCCCTCAGCCGCTCCCATCACACTTGTGCTCCAGCCCCTCAGCTTGACCCTGAGCTCCCCATGGCCTTTAGCAAGTCCCACCTTCTTCACTTGACCATTCCCTGGACAGGTGAAGAGGAGCCGTTCCAAATTGTACGGTAAGAAGAAAACAGAGTCCAAAATCAGGCTTCTCCCTGCAAAATGCCACCCCCAGGTCCTCGAGGTGTTTGGAGCTCGTGCCTGGAGAGGTGTGAAAAGCCAACAAGTGGGAGGTTAAACCTCTGGGGTTTGGTGGCCACATGGACTCAGCTGAGAGGGATCCTATCTGATAGCATCTCTCCCCAGTGCACGTCATGGGACAACCTGCCCACCCCTGGGAAGGGTCACAACAACTCTGATGGCACAAAAGTCTCTCCTGGCTTTTGAAATACAGTTTCCCAAAGAAACAGCAAAAGCAAAAGGCTCTACCTTCCCCATGAGTGAGGAAAATTGCTGTCGGGTTGCAACCAGGTAGAAAACATGGTGTCTAAAAGTGACACCTCTCAGTTGGCCATGTCACTGCTGCCCCCATTACCAGCTTGGCAGGGTTCTCCCCAAATTTTGGTGCTAGAATTTTGGGTTCCAAGTCGTCAGCCTGGGGAGCCCAGCTGTGAGCACCCATGGGTGCAAGCCATGATTCCTCTCACCATTGCAGGTCCCCAATAACCAAGCCAAAAACTTCATTGCGCTTTCAAGGATTGCACTGGGAATTGCTTTTTTCTCTGAACACCCTTCATGGGAACATCATGGCTAAATGGGCATTTGTGGTGGAGCAGGATTGTTGTGGGGCTGGTTGGGAAGTCAGTGGGTGTTATTCAATGTTTTCTGCACAGTTTGGTAAGGTTGAGCTCACACCTCCCAGTTTCAAGGTTGCTTCATTGCTACTGATAGCACAGGTAGAAGAAGGACTCCCCTTACCCATAATGTCCCAGGCTCCAAGGGAGGACCAGCGGAGTTTTCTTGAATTTTTATTCCACCAACAGCTAAAATCTGTTTTACCGAAAAAAACCAAAAAAAATAGAATGTGGTAAATGTTGGCAATGAGACAAATGCCATTTTCAGACTGACATTTCCTAAAATGATGTTCTGTATCGAAATGTACTTCAGCAAGAAAAACATTCAGATGTTGTATCATGGCAAGAAAAATAATCCCTCGGAAAAGAAACAAAAAGTCCCTGGCTGAGCAAAGCAGAGAGTGCAGCATCACCCAAAAGAGAGTGTTTATGCATTTCCAGGTGAGGTCATAGCATCAAGAAACAGGTGTTTTTCTAGGAAACACCCAATATTTCAACATTTCCTAGGCATCACAGCGATGGGGGGCACTTTATAAGGAAGGCTGGAGGATTGCATCGTCAAAGTAATCACTGTGCACAAGGAAACAGAGACTTAATGGAGTGCACAACCCACAAGTTCATTTGTCACCCTGCTATGAAGATCTTTATTTAGGTGGGACCTTGCCAAGGGGCACATGTCGTTGAACTCCCACAATTGTGCAGAGCAAACAGCATTTCAGAGCCTTAAAAGAAGAGAAAAGGAATTCAGCCATATGAGGGGCTGGGGATGCACTTGCAGAAAGGTTCACTCACATTGTTGTGATTTGGGACGTCTCTGCTTGGGAACGCCTGTGCCCCTAAATGATCCTTCCTGATGCAAACCAGCCCACGGCTGGACTGGCACAAAAATATCTGCATGGCCAAAAGGGGACACACTGTAAACACAGTGCTGAGAAATTACCAATAGCCCAGTTAACACCTCAACAGAGTCATAATTCTCACTATTTAATTAATACAGAAAAAAGCTCAGTAATAATATTTATTATTCAAAGAAAGAAAACCCTTGTAGCATCTCCCTTTTCTCTGGTGTGATGCTTCCCCTCCAGTGAAGGCACCAGGAGAAATACGGGGTTGTCACAATCGAGTGGCCACCACCACCTGGCCCAGGGTCTCAGGTCAGTTTTACTAGCGATGGAAAAATAAATATATATATATATATATGTACTTATTGTCTGCAATAACTTTGGACCAGCTCCATTCTGACCCAGTTCTGCATGTCCCCACAAACCAACCACCTTGTCCTTGGCTTCTCTTGGGATGCCCAAGACTGTGTGTTACCCAGGGTCCAGCATTTGGACAGTCCTGCCCAGGGCTTTGGGGTTTGTCCCAGAAAAGTGGGGAGGTTTTCCCAAGGAGGAGGATTTAAGAAGAAAGGCTTTGGTTTGGCCATCAGAGGAAACTGCTCATTACCACCTTGTCCTACCAAGCCAGCCTGTGTGTGGCTGCACCATCTCTGGTGATGTATGGGGCACATCTCCATCCTACAGACTTGCCGCTTGTGCAGAATACACATTCCCCCTGCCACTTTCAGTTCCTCAAATCCTCCCAGAACATCTCCTCTTGGACATCTGTCTCTGCCCTCCCTGTGTGCCGCAATGTTGGGTTTCCACCAGGACAATGGAGACGATCCCAGGAGCCTTTCTCCAACACAGGGCACAACAGCATCACCTCTTGGCGACCGTTGCCACCAGCCAGCTCACGAATAACTCGAAGTGGCATTTATTTACCAAAATCAAGGGGAGAAAGCCTTCCTTCATCTTGTGGTTTCTCCCCAAGAGAGTCCAGCCCCACATTTCATTGATCCACTCCAGCTATCAGCTGCACCAGGGCATTAGACAAGGGTGCATCACTGCAGACTGGTGAACCCCTTGGCAGGAATGTTGACATCAAATCTGAGGAGACATTAAGCAACAGTAATCACATGAAGATCATTTTTATAGCTGTGAATCAGTAGCACAGTGAGGGAGCAATAGGTGAGCAAATGGACCTGGAGGACCTGAGACCTACCTGAGGGTATGATGGATTTCTTGTTTTCCCTTGTTATTCCCAGACATCAAACAAATGGGACAATACCCTTGTTTTTTTCCTTTTAAGACTGGTGCTGTCACTTAAGACAGGACTTCACCTCCCAGAATGCAGAATTTCTTGGCAGCTTTTGGCTCTAAGCTTGGTGACGAGTACATGTATTCCAAAGCTAAGTCCGGGGGACAGATTTGGCCACCTGGTTTCATGGCCAAGGTGTAGCCAAAGAAGAGGGACGGAGTCTCTTAGGGTGTATGGGGGGCTGTGATTTGGCTCAAGATCCTTCGCCATAAATGATGTTCATGGCACAGGCCAAGGCAACTGCTCACCAGGGAGCCAGGTGACTTAATTGAGATTTGCAAAGCAGCTGGAAGACTTGAGAAGTGAAAACCAAAATTGTGGGCAAGTGTATGAGATCAAGCTCTTCAGTCCTCCACTAGGTGTATTAAATGCAGCTTGAATTTCCCATCAGTGCTCCGGGAGCTCAAGCGTAATGGGAAATTGATAACTTGATTTTTTTAAATACATCTAGCCTTAAATGTTTACTATTGATTTGCCATCTGAACCGCTTTGGCAGGGCCAAAATATTACCGGAATGTATCCTCGGTGTTTCCTTGGAAATGTCATGTCACGCTAATTGAGTTTCTTGAAATTATTTGATTGTGGGAGGAGGGGGGAAACTTTTAGAGCTGAATGATTTGCTGGTGAGCCGACTGCTTTCCAGGCGCAGGGACCTGGGGGTGCTCCCAACAGGACAAAGCCAGAAAATTCCTGAACACACGTTGGAGAATGGCCTTAAAAAGCAAAAAGCATCACTGTGAGCATGTGAAAAACTGGGGCTTTAATGCACGTAAAACCAGCTTCACAGATCCTCATGGATTTTGCAAAGCGGGAGGTGATTTTGGAGCATGAGTGACCCCATCACTCATCAGGTCAGAGGCTCACAGATCACACGGCTCCAGAGCTGAGCCCTTGGGTCTGTGTCTATGGATATACATGCACCTATAGCTTGAACATGCTCAGTTCCTTCCCAGGAAGAGCTTTCTTGTGCATCCAGCCAGCAAAGTCTTGTAAGGAGGCGCGGAGAGGAAAAACTCACCTCATCGTGGCATCCGATGCCCGCGGGCAGTTCCTTAGCAACCCTGACAAAAGAAAATGGATGGCAAGAGATGAAGAGGCTGGGCTGGCGTAATTTAGTAATTTGATAATGATACAGTCCCTGAAACGGCCGCCAGTGCTGACGGCTGAGCCCTGAGCATCATCCAGCGTCCTCTGGCTGCGCAGATTGGAGCGGACAGGCTGTTTGGGAAGGAGCTGACAAAATCTCCTATCTTTACTCCTGCCGAAACCAAAAGCAACAAAAAAAGTTCATCGCCATGTCATCAGCCTGAATTGCGCTCAGCTAGGTTAATTAATTACACGATATTTTTAGAGCAGGAGTAATTTAAGCTCTGGAGATGCCTGGGAGGAAAATGTTCATGAGTTAATGCAGGGCTGGACCTGAGCACTGGTGAGTCCATCTTGCAAAATCCTCCACCCCATCTTCTCTGGGAGACATTGGAGGTTTACGTGCTGTCTGCACACCTTTTGGGTGGTATCTGTCACTTTTTGGAGTAATAGTAATCAATACATCATTGTATTGGTAAATACAGTTTCTTGCCAACATCTCTGCGAAGATGCTGGTGAGCACCATCCCCTGCCCACCGCACAGTGGAATTGCAACCCAACAGATACAACACCCTTGAGAAGAAGGGAAAACGTTGTAAAAGCCTGAAAAACCTCCTGTGCCAGGAAGGTAGCTCTGCTCCTCTGAGCTGGGACAAGCAAGAGCAAAAATGGGGATGGATTTGCTGCTGACATAGTTGCTGTGTGGGTTAGGAGGAAAACAAAGGAGAAATTCCATCCAGGAGGCATTGCTCCTGCAGGAGGTGCCCTGGGGTGTCCATCCTGCTCCATTTTGCACCCCAAACCACCCCAGTAAATCCCATTTGATCCCTCAGGTTTCCTCTGGATGGCTCCTCGCCCATCCCCTGCCTTGGACATGCCTTAGCCCAGCACCCTGAGCTCCACCAGTGGGTCCTGCATCCCCAGACGTGTCCCACCCCACTCCTAAAATCACCCCAAGCACCTCCCATGGATTGCGAAGCCAAAAGGCCAAACCAAGGCCATGATCTCAGTGGCAAAGAAATGCTGGAAGAGCAATAAACCCATCTGTAGAGAAGCAACCATCACGTTTCTTAAGCAATGTGTCTCCCACACACTTCATACAGCATCACCAGCAGAACGATCCCTGCTTACAGAGGCAGAAAAAAGGAGAAATAGCTATTTTCATGCTTTACTCCATGGGGTATAAACAGGTTTTATGTGTAGACCCACTGTCAGGATCAATGCCCTGAGGCCAGTGCTAATTCTGCATATTGATCCAGGCTCCTACAGCCTCTGTTTGCATTTTTCCTTGTCTTTATATGTTCTCTTGCCACCAAAGGCATCATGTCCACATAGCTGCAGGTACATCCCATACGTACAAGCAGGTACAAACACCTCTTTGGAGAAGGGGTAGGAGGTGCAACAGAAAGATAGCAAATAGAAATATTGCAGAAAACACTTGCCGAAGACGATTTGGAGGATTTCCGATCATTTTTTCTTCTCCATTGCTTTTTTGTTGTCTTTGGAAGGAAAACACCAAGAACAGAGCTCTATTTCATGCCTGAAAGCTGTCAGTGATAAAGTTAGTCTTTGGGCTTGGCCCAAGCAATTGTTGGAGAAGCCTATGTAGCAATTTGCAAAATAGCCCCAGCCTGTTTTATCCCAAAGAGGCTTTTTGATATTACATTTACATCAAAAGCTCAAAGCAGAGCTAATTAATTGCCAGGAGCATGAAACATTGAATGTGGGCTGGGTAACTGCTCATTACAGGCAGCCAAGTGCTTTGCATATGACCCGGGCTGTAAATCCCCTGTGACCCTGTAACAGCAGCAGACTTGGGGCCCAATAAGGTGGAAAAAGGGCAAAAAAGGCAAAAAGAATAATCCAACCCCTGAAAAATTAACAAACTCCATGTTCCCATCTCTTCTCCTCCCTCTATCAAGGTCCTGGTCAAAGCTTCCCGAGCCCTCAGCCCCTGCTATATAGAGGGACATGCAGGGACTTGCTGCTGCTGAGCTGTTGGAAGGAGTGAAAATCAACCCCAAATTTGCATTATTGGGAAGACAAACCCACCAAAAATCAGCCTCAGAGGAGAGGAAGGGACGTTCACCGTAGAGTTATGGAGAGATGGGAGATGGGCAGTCTTGTACCGCAGCGAGATCCTCCTCCCTCTGCAGCCTTGAAAGGGCAAATTGAGTCTTAAAGATTATTAAAGAAGGGTCAAAGGAAACTAGAAAACTCTCTTCTGCCTTTCTATGGACCTACAGTGCATCTGTGTCCAACTCCTCCATGCAATTCTGATGCTGAAAGCATTAAACAGAACCTCCTTGGGCCAGGCAAGCAAAACTTCTGTGCTGGTATTTGGCACACGCATTTTGCTTTCAAGGCTTCGAGTGTGACATGACCACAAGTCGCATCATCTTATTTCTTTTCCCAGTGGTGGAATGGTTGTAGTGATGAAATTTTAATAAGTTTCCTCTTCAACTGCCCACATTTGGGCTTTAAATGATGATTCACAGGCGGAAATTGAGCTCGGCGAGAGCGAGGGGAGGCTGCGGGGAGGTGGGAAGGTGTCCTGCTCCTGGAGAGACAGACGCACAAGGGTGATATGCGAGGATGCTCATGACAAAACCTGTGTTTTTCATAAGTTTGGTAATTTTCAGATAAACTTTTTCGGAGTTTGGGTCCCTTTCGATGCCAGACAGCACCCATTGGTGCTGCAGGCTGTTTGTACCACGGATCCCTCCTTGCTCAGGGTCAGCTGGGGGTATTTTCATGCCGGGACATTTTCAGTTTTGCAGCAAAAACTCCTCTCCGATCCTCTGCAAAAGCTGACTGAATCACAGTAGCCCCCTAAACCAGTCTAGTTTGCTTTCAAAGTGGACAGATATAGGGATGAACCAGGCACTTAGACTTCTTTCGTCTTTTTTCCCTCGGCACTGCCTTCTCTTTCCTGTTTTTCCCCTAATAAAATCACTGTGAAGACTCCACGTCTGGCGTGCAGATTTGCCTCCTGCAAGGACGTTGTCCTGCACCGACCCTGCCCAACAATAAATAAATAAAACACAGAAATAGGCCCTAATATCTGTGCAGGAGATGGGTTTGACCACCTGGCTCCACTGTTGACATGATGGACGATGGGAATGGAGTTTGCCTCCATGCTACAGCTTTGCTCTCAGATAGTTTTTTGTTGTCTGCAGGAAAGAAATAGGCTCACACTTACATGGGTCGTTCTGGCAGCAGAGTTGACTTTGAAGGGGACCCCTCTATATATCCCATTACTTAGAATGTATTACGTTGTTAGGGTTGTTTTGATTGTTTTTCACCTTTGCTCTTGTGCCCTGGTCCTCTGAGAAATTTGGGATCTACTGCCACCCAGTTCAGTCAAATAGAGTGAGGTTCAACCCCAGCCATGTGAAGATGGACCCATGGTGGAGGTGGGTAGCTGCCTGTATCACCCTCCTGTGCAAGGATACAGCAGACACCACAGAGCCCAGGTAGGAGTTGGCATTGGCCAACACCCCCTCAGGGTCCTACAGGACCCCCTGACATGTGGGTCAGCCCTTTCCCAATGTCCCCAAGTCATCTTGCTGCAGCCACCAGCCAGGAAAGGCTGAACACCCCATTTCCAACCTCTCAGAGCACGGACAGCCCATGGGGACAGCCTGAAGCAGTTGCAATGGATAAAAACTGCATGATCACATCTTCTCCCTCCATCACACACACTCTTCTCTCAATCCCGTTAAAGCCTTAGTGACAGTGTTAGATTAACAGTTGGACTCAATGATCTTGAGGGTCTCTTCCAACCAAAATGATTCTATGATTCAGTGAGAGGACACCCACCCCACAATAAGGGAGGGGATGGTTGCAAAGGAGGACCAGCCATCACTTGAACGGATGCAGCCCAATAGACATCCCCTCCCAATCTGCAGTCTTCATATAGTTGAATTCACTTTGGCGATGCACTTAAATCAATTCAAGACCCCATCACCTCTGGGACAGAGTTGGCTTTAGGATGGCTTAATTAATCTGCTTTGGCATCAGTCCTTTCCCTAACCTACATCTCCTTCCCCAAGTACCTGATTCACAGGTTCCCAGTGATTTTGGCAATAGCAGGGCTTCTCCTGTGGCCAGGAGATCTGAAACTCCTGGAGATGATCAGGGACACCAGGTCCTTGCATCAGAGAGGTGCACCAGGCCTTGGTTTCTGGAGTACCGGTTTTGGCCTGTCTTTGGGGCCATGGGATGCTGGACCCACAGCCAATGCCAGAAGCAATAACCTTTCCACACCTTTTATGTTCCTTTGCTGATCTCCTCCGAGCAGGTGAGAATTGAGTCCAAATTACCACCGGAGACATTTTCAGCAATGCCCTCAGGCTTTTAAAAGTGCTTCTCAACCCCAATGGGATGGGATGCCAAGGCAGGGATGTAGACATCCCTGTTTGGTAGGTAGAGGGACACCCACTTTCTAAGTGCCCACACACCTGTCATGAAGCACCCATTGACCAGGTCATCACCCAGAGCTCCCATCCTACGTGTATTCACATCCTTAACTCCATTCTTCCATATCCAGACCAACAAAATCAGGGGAAGTAGGTACCTAACTAGCTCTGAAGCATGCAAGGCTATTACTGGTGTGAGCCAAACAAGGTCCAAGGGTCTCCTGAGCATTCCACAAGGACCACAGCCAACATCTGCGGCCCTCAGGGAGCAAGAAGATGCAAAAAACATCTCTCCAAGGAGGCACGATGGGATAGAAACACTGGAAAAGCCCTCACTGTCCACCCAAGCACAAAACCTTCTTCCATGAGTAGTCAAACCTGGATGGAGTGGAGCTCAGGACCACCCAAAGAATTGCACGTCTTTAAAAAAGCATTAGATACCTTCTACCAAGCTTCAGACCTTGCCCTGCAATGTTACTTGGTCCACAAGCACTAAGTCAACTACTGGGTAATGACACTGCTTTAAACCTTTTGTACCTCATGGAGGTCAAAGGCAGGACACAGTCCAAGCGGGGGGAAGCTGAAGGTTGCTGAGAATCAGCTCTCACATACCCAGATTGAGCACAAGGAGGAATCATTTTTAATGGACCTCCATCACAGGGGACAGGTTGGAAACAGCTCTCATCTATCACTGCTTCCTCACCGCAGGGCACGAGATCAAGGGTTTCATCAGCTCCAGGGGCCATGCAGCCCTTGGAGACACCTCATCTTTCTGCAGTAAATGAGTCCATGAGTGTTTGCCAGAGGGAGAGGAATGAGGACTATGGGCCAGATGGTGATTTCCCTCTCTCTTGCTAGGAAGAAGTCCCTCTAATGGAGTTTCCTACCCTGGACTTTGCATTAAAGTCTGCAAGTGGATTTGTTTGCCCAAAAACATGACCAAACGCTCCAAAGATTTAGATAACTAAACCGCCTTCCAGGTCTGAGTGAAGGAGGGGAAAAGAGAACGTCGGTCCAGGTGATGAAAGCTTCAAATGAAAATGAAAGAGGAGTGAATTGCTGGAGCAGTGGGTGCTGATGGATCTCATCCAACACCTGGAGATGATTAAGGAGAGAATGCTCTACCCAGGTTTGAAGCCAAAGGGGAAATCTCACCATCACTGGTCACTGCCTCCCAGACAACACCCAGCATCTTCAGGGGCTGAATGAGAAACTCAAAGAGGTTCATCCAAGAATATCCACAATCGTGGCTCCTCTTCTCCAAAGGAGCAGCTGTGACCATCACTGGTGTGGTCCAGGAGTGCGAACATCTCTCCATCCTTACTTGGAGCCCATCCAGGATCACTACTGGCTGCTGTTGTCTTTTGTGGGGTTGCTCAGAGGCTTTTCCCCACTTTTGGTAGGATTTATCCCTTCCCAGGGGTAATTGCTCCCCACCAACCATTTGCTGGAAGAAGGTGGTGATGACATTTCAAAGCAAGTTTCAGAGAGGAGATTCAACAAGCAGGAAGGGCTGAGTGGGGTCCTGAGGCCACCAGGAGCTCCTCCCAACCCAGCCGTAAATCTGCGGTGGCCACTGGAGGGACCCATCACCAGAGACCCAACTCCTTTGGGTGTCTCAGCCCTGGAGCACATGAAACAACCCCTGTTTCCAGCAAGATCTCCATCCCCATCCTCTTTGTAGCACAAAGCACTTTCGTTTGCAAACCAGTGTCATGACCTCTCTCTGACCACACCAGGACCAGAATGGTCCTGTGACCCCAAACTGAGGGATTTTCCCCCGTGCCTGCTGTCTTGGGGCAATCTGAGTTAATTCTGCATCTCAGTGCCTTAGGGGAGCTTGAGTTTTTTGGGTTTTTGTTTGTTTGTTTTCAATACACACATTATCCTTACACCCCTCTGCACCTGGGACCGTGCTACCACATCCTAGAAGAAGTTCTCCTAAATTCCAGTCTTCCACGGGATTCTCTGCCTGAATGGGAGGAAAAAGAACCTCTGTAGATGGGAAACCAAAGCAGTGTCAGTGGGGCAATTCTGTCCCTACTGTGGGTAAGTTATGGGCACCATCCTGAGGCAAAACCATGCCCCACAACAGCCCCACTCCTCAAATAGAAACATGTTAACTGGGATAACACTGTTAATCGATGTTGAAAACCCCAACGAGCATCCTTAGGGGTCATTAAAACCTTCGCATTTAAAATATCCTGGCCCCGAGTGCCTCGATACCTGGAGGAGCGGGGGAAAGCGTGTCTGCGTGATCCTGCAAAGTCCCAGCGTTGGTGACAGCCCTATTTTCGGGTGACTCTCCCCACGCTGTCAGGTTCAGACGTCTCTTTTTCCCCCCCTTTTTCTCCCCTTCTGAATGGGGAGAGGCACCGCAGCCCCGTGACGTTGCCAGCTCCCTCTGAATTCATTTTAATGAAATCATGCCCAAACGAAGGCTCCACGTCTGGAGTTACGACTCGAAACCCCGTGATCGCTCATTTTTATACATACACGAGGGAGGGGAAAAAGCGTTTCCATAGAGAGGTAAAAAAATATCGCAGCCCTCTTAATAACAATAAAAGAAAAGCAAGGCTGCAGAAGTTCGGGGAGCGCACCTGATGCCTCTCTCCTCGGAGTGAGACCGCAGCGAACCCCTTCCCATCGCAGCCACCGAGGACAACCAGGTGAGTGCCTGGATTTCATTTATTAACCAGCAGCCGGCTTCATTTGCACAAACTTTAAATATTTCAGTGCTTTCTTTGGGAGATCAGGTTCCACGTTTCTCTGCAAGAAAAAGAAGGCAGGATAGGGAAAAGCAGTTCAAGGTATTGTGTTAAGAGACTCCCCTCACCATCCCTTTTAAGCAAAGAATTCCCTTTTTTTTATCATTATAACAATTTTTTGAGTCGGATCAGGCTGGGCAACACAAGAAGGGTTTGGAAATCTTGGGAAATTGAAAAGTGAGAAGACAAATCATGGTTGTGGTTAAAGGGATGGGGAGTAGAGGAGGGTACAGCCCCATCCCCACTGGGTCAGCTTGAATTTTGGAGCCCTGGGAATCAGCATCAACAGGAGAGATTTATTAGGAAAGCGGGGTTGGCATCACACAGAAAGAATTTTAAGACTCTACAGGTCTCATCCACAGTATTATTTTATTCCAGACTTACTTTTTGATAGGAAAAAACGAGCTTTATCCTGTGCCTCTGCTGCCGAGGAGCCTGTGATAACCAGCAAATAGCTTTGTCCCCAGTTTGCCGGAGCTGCCTTGCCAGAACGATTTACTTCTCTCTTTTCAAACCAAGAAGTGAATCTTCAGCCCCTACAAATAATCCCACCTCAGTACCGTCTCAATATAATGCTTGTAAATCGCTCACAGGCATCCCAGCAATTTCCACCCTCTGCAAAGGGCACCCACCTGCGGGTCACCCTCCTCCGGCAGCGACAGATTTAACTCCGAGTTCCCCAGATCCACCGCGGGTGTTTTATCTTCTTTTCTTGCTGTTTTTTCTGGAGGAGGAATACTCTATTCCAGCTTCTTTCCTGCTCCATTAAAACTTTCTGGCGCACCATGACACAAAACCCAGCTTTTGTTGTCTGCCAGCACAGCCGGACGCCGCATTTTTTTGCTGCTTTGCCTTGATTTTTGCTCTTTTGCCAGGTTATCCTCCCCACAGCCAAGGACCAGGAAACGAGGCGCTGGGCGCGGAGCGTTTCTGCCGTGTTTCCCCCTTGCTCTGCCTTTCCCCTCTCTCGGCTCGGGTCTCCAGAGAGTTTTGCTAAGGGGAAAAAGCCTGAGCTGGCCATGGGGACACAACACCTGATTCAGACAGTTGTAAAATAGCTGTCGGGGAGAGGCGAGGTGGATGTGGCTCCACAGCTCTGGAGAGGGCAGCAACAGCTCGAACCAGCTCAGTTCTCTCCCAGCAGCTGTGCCGGCTCTGCAAGAGCTTTTGGAGACGTTTCCATTCTCCAGCCAGCAGCTCAGGACCAAATAGGAGAGCAGGGGCTGCAGACAGGGGTGATGAATTTGGCCATATCTAAATTCATGTCCCAAGTTCCCCCATCCTCCTAGCAGGAGATGAAAGCAGTAGGGGTTTTTTGGAGGGGGATGATGCTTCTGGGGCTAAATCGCAGCTCCAAAGGGGGAGCCGCTGAGGTTTGAATAACGTTTGTCCTGTTGCGCTTTTGCAAGGGAAAACTAAGTCCCAGGGTTTCAAGATCTGATTTGGCTGAAGAAAGGGAAGCGTCCGGTCATGAATCACTCTTGCATGAGGGTTGTGTGCCTGGGGAGGGTTTTTCTACCCCATCCTACAGTAACAGTGATGTCTGGGTCATGCCACAGCTGCTTCACATCCTTCTTCTTTCATCTGGACACAGGGCAGGGTTAAGGGGACAGTTGTTGCCTTGGGAAGCTCTGTGGAGTTCTGGGCAGGGGTGAGTGAGGCAAAGAAGTGAAAATCAAGTGGCTCCTTCAAATTCTGCCTGTACGACCTGCCCCAATCTTCCCTCCGAGGGGTGGAAAGTGCAGGGTTAAGGAGATAAACCTGCCCGGGTCTCCTGCTCCAAGGGACAGGGAAGTTAAGGTGACAGCAGCTTCAGGGACCATGTCTAAATGGCAGAAGAGCTGGTCCGGGATGATTCGTGGGGACAAGGGGGTTGGTTTGATTTTGGACGGGTCTGAGGACATTTCCCCCCACCCAGCAGCCCTTGCCCCGTGGTGGCCCAGGGACACAAATGTCCATGAAGACTCGTGGGAGCCATCCCACTCCACAGCATCATCGCAGGGGCTCCCCCCCACCTCCTTGGCCCCCAACACTCCCGTCCCCATAGGAAATAGCAGCTCACAGCCCCAAACCAGTGGTGAAAGCCCAGCCCCAGGCAGTGTCCCATGTCCTTGGGGACTGTCCCCTGGCCAGGGCTTGCCGTGCGATGTGTTTGCCACGAGATGGGGCCCCAAGATTGGGAATGCCAGCATCCCTCCAGGCACTTGGAGCAGCCGTGTGCCCTCAGGGCTGGCCCTGGGGACACTTGTGTGATATCCACATGGGCAAAAACTCCCACCAGGAGATCCCTTTTTCCATTTTAGGTGCCTTTTTGAGTGGTCAGAGGGATATAAAGGGAAATGTGTCACTTCTCAGGGAGACAAGACTCAGAGACAGGGAAGTTTCGCAGAGAAGGAGACTTATACCAAGGTTTTACGCCCTTCGCAGACACAAAAATGAGGAGCAGAAGAGGGAGCTGGGGGGTTCAGCTGGAGAACAGGAGCTGAGGGGAGACCTTCTGATCTCTGAACTGCCTGAAAGGAGCTTGGAGCCAGGGGGGTCGGGCTCTGCTCCCCAGGAACAAGCGCCAGGAGCAGAGGAAACGGCCTCAAGTTGCGCCAGGGGAGGTTGAGGTTGGATGTGGGAACAATTTCTTCCCCAAAGGGCTGTGGGGCATTGGAACAGGCTGCCCAGGGCAGTGCTGGAGTCACCATCCCTGGAGGGGTTCAACAGACGTGGAGATGAAGTTCTCAGGGACATGAGGTAGCGCCAGGGGTGGGTTATGGTTGGACTCCATTATCTTGAGGGGATTTTCCAATCAAAATGATTCTATGTGAAAAAAGACAGCGGGATGATGATGCTCTGCTCCAGGCCCCACAGGAAGCTCATGTCCATCTCTGCCCTCTCCTCACTCTCTCCACGGGACAGGTCACCACGATGCTCCACACCAGGCTGCTGCTCCTTCTCGCCCTCCTCTGTGCCACCCAGACCAGCCAGGCTCTTCACCTCTACAACGCCGCCTCCATCTTCAGCTGCCTCAACACGGCCCTCGCCGAAGCTCGGAAGAGCCACCCTGAGGAAAACACCATCTTGGACAAGCGCGGTTTTGACTCCCCATCCCCAGAGGAGGTGTCTGAGGAAGAGGAGGAGGGGGAAGATGTGGTGGATGAAGAAATGGGGAAAAGGACATTCCCAGGTGAAGGCCATTATAAATATGTCTCCCAGGCACAGGTGAAGGGGAAGACGTATCAAAACCGGGCCAAGAGCGACCGCCGCACCAAGGTCACCCTCTCCCTCGATGTCCCCACCAACATCATGAACATCCTCTTCAACATTGCCAAAGCCAAGAACTTGCGGGCGAAGGCCGCCGCCAATGCGCACCTCATGGCCCAAATCGGGCGGAGGAAGTGACCCCCCATGGGGCAGGGGGGACTCGGAGCAGGGCTGGTTGTGTGGGGCCACCACCTGGCCCCAGCCTGCTGGCCAGAGGGGACTGATGGCCATGTATGATATCAGTGTTGTATATTTTTGACCCATAGAGCTACTTAACTTTCAAATCTCTTCTTCCTCCTTCTCTCCTTCCTAATCTCCTCCGCCCCTCCTCCTGGACATTTCCATGTGTGGGGAAAAGGCTTGTTTCCCACAGCAGGGGAAGGGGACATGTCACCTTGGGAAGGTCCCTAATTAAAGCTACAATCTCTTGAGTTTCCAATGCTTTGTTCTCTCATCACCTCCAACAAATGCTCGGTCAGGTCTGTCTGGGCCCATAGCATTTCCAAAACATCCCTCCAGTTCAATCTCATGGCCCTGTCCCCACCACAGTCCAGACCCTACACCCTCCCAAGTCCCCATGAACAAACTGTCCCTATAGACAATTGCCACCGCATTGGGAAGGAAAAAGCAACACTGGTTAGGGAACCTCAAAAGGGGTTTCCTAGTTTCTCCTCCTGGGGACTCTAAGTTCTAAGGTTGTCTTGCAAGAACCTCTTTCACCACCAACAACATCAGCAGTCACAGCTGGGACATCATCAACCTCCCCATCCACATGGCCCTTTACAAATATCTCCAGGCCATGGTTTGGCCCTGGCCAGGGTCACCCCATGACCTCAGGTGAGTTTGGAAGCCCAAGAGCTGCAGGTGCTTCCATGGCTGCTCCAGACCCACCAGACCCCATGGGGTCTGTCCATGTTGCCCCGTCTACCCCTGTCCACCTTTCTGACCTTTGTACCAGTCCTGGGGTTTCAGCTTCCCATACACAGATTGTTTACCCTGCTCTTTTCCATCCCCCACTGAGCCCCAGCTCAAAAGGATCCCACCCCTTCACCTCGGACTATTATCCCTTCCTCTAAATCTCCCTTTCTCTTCATCTCCCAGCCCAGCTTCAAGATGAAACTGCACCTCTTGGCCTCCATCCCTGCATGTAGCAGGCGTGGGAGGTGGAGAGAAATTTGGCCATCCTTCCCCAGGAGATGTTTGCCAAGAGGGGAAAAACAGTTTCCGTCATGTTCATGCAGGGCATGGCCATGGGGAGAATCCAGGTAGAACATTGAGAAGGGACAGGTCTCCACTTGAAGGTTTGGTAGGTATACCCACAAGCCATCTGCAGAGGTATAGCTGGAGGCATCTCCTCATTGCCCCATTGGGGACCCAGAGGAGGCAACGCAGCCAAATCCATCCCCAATAAGACCATGATCAGGTGGCCAAGGTTCCTAGTTGATCCACAGCTCCCCTGGGACCCAAAATTCAACTGAAGGCTGAAAAATAAAAACTAAATAATACACCAAGCCCTTCTGCATCTTCTCCTCGTAGACACATCTCCAGCAGACAACACACCAGCATGCCCACAACATCTCTGTGCAATGACCTTCTCCTGCCTCTGCTCCAAGGGTGTACAGGTGAGATATTTCCTTCACAGAATCACAGAATGGTTTGGGTTGGAAGGGACCTCTGGAGATCTTCTAGTCCAACCCATTTCCTTGATGCAAACTTCTGTAGCCTTGGTCTATATGGCCCTTTATGTATACAGTATATAGTTTTATGTATCTTTATAGCCCAACACCTTACACATCCATCCCCCATTGGTATATTGAGCTCTTGTTCAGCAGAACATAGGCATTGCCCACATTTTACACCCAGGGGAAACTGAGGCATGCATACCTGCTCACATCTGGTCAGGCAAAGGAAGGCAGAGCAAGGTCAGACCTGGACAAGCACCCAGCTGGACACGTTGTTGTCCCTTTTTGGGTTTGGGCAGGGATGTCCCCAGATTGCTCAGGTTCAGCCTTCCTGATGCACAGGGCTGCCTGGGCACAGCAAGGAGTGACAGAGGGACTTAGAATCATAGAATCGTTTCAGATGCAAGAGACCCTCAAGATCATTGAGTCCAACCATAACCTAAACCTAGCACTAATCCATGTCCCTAAGAACCTCGTCTACACACCTTTTAAACACCTCCAGGATGGTGATTCCACCACTTCCCTGGGCAGCCTGTTCCACTGCTTCACAACCCTCTCCGTGAACATTTTTTTCCCAAAAAAATTGCTCAGAGCCAAAGGAGAAATCATTGCTTTGAGCACAGAATTGAAGAGGTTTACCCCTGTGCCCCTCAGTGAGCTCCAGTAAAACACTGGTCCAGACTGGGAACAGGCTTTTCCCCACCACCAGCTGCCGTGGGGATCTACACCAGCCCTGGTTGGGGTAATTTCCCAGTATGAGATCAAACAAGGGGAGCATCTTGACCTCATGTTAGTGCCTGGAAAATAAAACATCACATGCCTGGGGCTCACACTGTGTCTTTCTTCTGCTCCCCTTTAACAAAGGCAATTAGCATCGAAATGACACCATGGGAGCGGATGAGCCCAAGGTGTTTCCTGGCACCAGGCTGTGCTTGCACCTGCAAAGCTGAGACTGGGACAGCAGATACCAGTGAATAGCAAGTGATGGGGAGAGCAGAACCCCCCGTCCCCAGCTGCATCCCCACAGGGGACTCTCACCCACACCCGGCACTGGCTCATACTAACCCTTCCCAAATTAATCCTCTTTCTCAGTCTCTGCCAAGAGAGACCGGGGGGTTGCTTGGAGGGGCTGAGACACAGGCAGTGGTTGGAGGAGCCAGATTTCCTGAGGAAGCTGGATGGAAATAGGAGCACTGAAATCTCCATCAGCCACCACCTGTGTCTGGGATGCCACGGGGCCAAGGCCACTGTGCTCGGAAGGACAGTTTAGGGGATAAACCAGTCCAAATATCTCCCTCCAAGAGATGACAAAGGGCAGCTAAGGGGATAAACTGGAACTGAGGGACCTGGGGGGTTCAGCTGCAGAACAGGAGCTGAGGGGAGACCTTCTGATCTCTGAACTGCCTGAAAGGAGCTTGGAGCCAGGGGGGTCGGGCTCTGCTCCCCAGGAACAAGCGCCAGGAGCAGAGGAAACGGCCTCAAGTTGCACCAGGGGAGGTTGAGGTTGGATGTGGGGAACAATTTCTTCCCAAAGCGTTGTGGGGCATTGGAACAGGCTGCCCAGGGCAGTGCTGGAGACACCAGCCCTGGAGTGATGTAAAAGATGCTTAAATTAGGTTCTCAGCAACATGATTTAGTGACACTGTTTGATTAATGGTTGGACTCAATGATCTTGAGGGTCTTTTCCAACCCAAATGATTCTATTATTCTAAACCTGCCTCAGTCTCCCCCTCTGCAGTACAGCAAAGGGTAAAGTTAAGGTGACAGTTTCAGGGACCATGGTGCAGTGTCAGAAGAGCAGGTCCAGGGTGACACGTCCTGGGGACAAGGGGGATGATTTGATTTTGGATGGGCTTGAGGGGATTCCGTCCCACCCAGAAGCCTCTCATGAAGCAAGGCACAATCTCTGTCACCAGTAGTGTCCCAGGGACACGGACACTCACAGAGATTTGCAGGAGCCTTCTTGCTCTGCAAGAGCTTCCCACGACCATCTTGGCTCTTCCACTGTCTCGTCTCCATGGGAAATAACTCAGCGGCTCTCAGCTCCCAACAGGAGCCCTGAAATCTCCATTAGTCACACCTGGGTCTGAGAATGTGCAGAGCCAAGGCCACCGTTACTTGGGAAAGACAGCATTGCTGTTTGGGGTGAGATGTGCAGTTTTGTGAAAGCCAGGTGAGAATTCGGTCTTTCCTGCCATTTCTTGCAGGGATGAAACCCAGAGTCTTGGTATTGCATTCCAAAAGAGCGTTTTGCTCAGCTGGGGGCGCATGGCTTCTGTAAGATCACTTTGGCCAACGTATTTTTCTGCTCCCACTGCTGAATCCCTTCCAGACTCTTTGTATTCCTTCCCTGTCATGGTTTAACCCCAGTCAGCAACTCAGTCCCACACAGCCACCTGCTCATGTCCCCACAGTGGGATGGGGAGCAAATCAGAAGAGTAAAAGTGAGAAAACTCATCAGTTGAGATAAAGACAGTTTAATAAGTAAAGCAAAAGCCATGCACAGAAGCAAAGCAAAATGATGAATTCATCCGCTACTTCAACCACCTCCAGGAAATCCAGGCTCATCCACCCGTAACAGTTATTTGGGTAGACAAACATCATCACTCTCAACATCCTCCCCTTCTTCTTAACCCAAAATATATACTGAGCATGACATCATATGGTATGAAATAGCCCTTTGGTCAGTTGAGGTCAGCTGTCCTGGCTGTGCCTTCTCCCAGCTTCTTGTGCACCTGGCATGGTTGAAGAAGTTGAAAAGTGGCTACTTGGTTTGGCTACTCAGCAACAACTAAAACATCTGTGTGTTATCAACATTATTCTCATTCCAAATCCAAAACACAGCATTATACCACCTACTAGGAGGAAAATTTACCCTAACCCAGTCAAAACCAGGACATTTACCCAGGCAGACAGGTCTTTCCTAGACTTCAGGAAACTCCTCAACCTACTTCTCCTCCACATGTCAATGCTCAAAGGTCTCCTTCACCTACATCAGAAATGCAGCAGTGGTTTAGGCAGCCCCCAAGAACAGCAGATCTTGAACCCCAACCTGGGTCTTGGATCTCCTGAGATTCAACAAGGCCAAGCTGGTACCTGGGTCAGGGCAACCCCTGGTGTCAATACAGGCTGGGGATGGAGGGATGGAGAGCAGCCTCGTGGAGAAGGACTTGAGAGTGCTGGGGGATGAAAGATGGGACATGAGCCAGCAACATGTACTTGCAGTCAGGAAGGCCGATTGTATCCTGGGCTGCATCCCCAACAGTGCAGGCAACATGTGGAGGGAGGGGATCCTGCCCCTCTGCTCCATTCTGGAGAGACCCCCCTGCAGTTCTGGTCCAGCTCTGGGTCCTCAGCACAGGACACACATGGACCTGCTGGAGAGGGGCCAGAGGAGCCACAGGAATGACCCGAGGCTGGAACAGCTCTGCTGGGAGGACAGGCTGAGAGAGTTGGGCTGTTCAGCTGGAGAACAGAAGCTCCAGGGAGACCTTAGTGCAGCCTTTCTGGACTTAAAAGGGGACAAGAAGAAAGATGGGGACAGACATTTGAGCAGGGCCTGTTGCGATAGGACAAGGGGTGATGGTTTTAAACTAAAGGAGGGAACATTCAGGCCAGACATGAAGAAGAAATTGTTGGCCCTGAGGGTGGTGAGAGCCTGGCCCAGGTTGGGCAGAGAGGTGGTGGATGAACCATCCCTGGAGACATCCCAGGCCAGGCTGGACGGGGCTCTGAGCAACCTGAGCTGGTGAAGATGTCCCTGCTCATGGCAGGGGTTTGGACTAGATGACTTCGAAATGTCCCTTCCAACCCAAACCATTCTGTGATTCTATGATCTGGGAAGCTGCTCCATATATTGTTGTTTAGCGGGCTTTTGTTTATGACCACCTTCAGTATTCCTGGCTCCACGTGGGGGTGATGCTCATTCTGTGTCCATCCCAGGCTGCTGTCACTCACAGTTTATGGGACTGAACCAGTGGCTTCCAACCCCAGCTGGCTGTGGGGAATGGAGTCACCAGGAAAAGGTGACAGCCCTCAAGAACACACCTGGAAACACCCCAGCACATTTACCTGGGGGCACAGAGACAGAAGTCATCTTGGCTCTTTGAAAAAGCATCTCTGGGTCCTGAACAATCTAATTTCTGGCAAATAGAGCAGTTACTGTTCCCCTGTGAGGGTTATTGTCAGTACTAGGGACATGGTGTGGGACCACCAACTGGAAAGCCAGGAACTGGGTTGATTTTGTCCCCAGGAACCAGGGGGTGGAAAGTGGCCACCTAGGGTGGATGAGGGGAGACCCACTCATCCCCAAGGTCTTGGGACTGACCAGTTTTGGAATATCTCAATGGTCTCCATCACTCCAGCAGAGCTGAAAATGAAGGAGAAGACCTATCAGATGAAGCAGTAGCTGGTTATCATCCCCAAAAGAAACAGCTTCTAATGGTAGTCTGATGTTCAGCCTCTCCAAGAGCAATGGGGACATGTCTAACATTTTAGCCCAGGTAACCTCACAGTGGAGAGCTGAGCACAGAGGAGGCTTCAGCCCAGTAGGGTTCTCCCTAGGGGTCCATCTGCTGTCCCACCATTCTGTCAGAATCCCAGCTTTTTAGGCTAACAGCAGCCAACAAGGAGCTCTGGGTTCCTTCCACCTCCATCTCCCCAGTGTGGGAAACAGCAACACCTCCCCATCCCTGTATGAACCTCCCCATGCTTTACTTCGGGAACATCCCCAGGATCATACCCTCGTGTGGGTTTGTAGCATAGAACAAACACAAAATGTAACACAACAGCCATGAGCAGGACACCCCAAGACTCCAGGCAGCATGGAGCCAGCCCTTCCCCTGCCCCACAGGCTCAAGAACACTCCCTCTCCATATCTCACCAGGGGCATTTCATGGTTTGTCCTCCTGAGTCACCCCATCACATGGGCCTGGCTCACCTCAGGGCAAACTCCAGCCCCAGGCACATGGAACTGGTTTCACACTCACACCCATTCCAGCAAGGTTGGTGGCATTCCCAAGGTAGACCCCAGGCCAGAGGTACACACCCACGGCCAGGGGACCAGAGCATGCTTGAGATGCAACAAAAGGAGTGGGGGCAGCAGGTGGAGGGAGGTGATTCTGTCCTTCTGCCCTACTCTGGGGAGACCCCCGTGCAGTGCTGGTCCAGCTCTGGGTCCTCAGCACAGGACACACATGGACCTGTTGGAGAGGGGCCAGAGGAGCCACAGGAATGATCCGAGGCTGGAACAGCTCTGCTGGGAGGACAGACTGAGAGAACTGGGGTGTTCAGCTGGAGAAGAGAAGCTCTGGAGAGACCCTGTTGTGACCTTTTTCAACTTAAGAGGGGCCAAGAATAAAGGTGGGCATAGATTTCTGAGCAGGGCCTATTGTGACAGGACAAGGGGTGATGGTTTTAAACTGAAAGAGAGGACATCTAAAAGACTTCTTTCTCAAGGAGGGTAGTGAAACACAGCCCAGATTGGCCAGAGAGGTGGTGGATGCCCCATCCCTGGAGACATCCCAGGCCAGGCTGGACGGGGCTCTGAGCAACCTGAGCTGCTGAAGATGTCCCTGCTCATGGCAGGGGTGGCACTGGATGGGCTTGGAAGTTCCCTTTCAACCCAAACTATTCTGTGATTCTATGCCATTCAGTAGTTCCTGTAGAGCCAGTCCTCATGTCTAAAGTCTAGACCAGATTTCAAAACTTGTGTTTCACACTCACACCAACTCCAGCAGCTCCTGGGTAAGACCCCAGCCCAGAACTCCAACGCTGACCCAACAACCAGGACCTGCTCAAGCAACAAACAAGCTTCACCTGTGGTAATGAGGTGGCAAAACCCCACCAGAAAGGTCCACTTGACCCAGGCACCCCTCCCCATTATGGCACTGGTCAAACCGGGGATTTCCTGCCTTCTTCCAGACAGGCTTCCTCTGGGCTGCACTTGGAGGTGAAAAGAGCATCATCCAGTTCCAGACAGACAGGTCCCTGCAGGATATAGGTCATTTCCCTCACAGCAATAATTACAGCCTACCCAGAGCACACCCTTATCAGCATTTGCTGTTCTCCCTGCGACAACATCCCTGCAGCTGGAACCTTCCTACACAAACAGCCTAATTAAACCTAAAAGAACTCTGAGGAAAAAAAAAAAAAGAAACAAAATTGTCTTTATTCAAATACAAAAAAAGACAGTTGCATAGAAGTGTACAGATATATTTCTAATGAAAAGGTGCTTTTAAGGTTAAAGCCAGAGCAAGAATTTGACATTTCAGCCAAAGCAGGCAGCTTGCAACATTCCCCTGGACTAGGAACCAGGATCCTCTGCCCAGGCAGGATTTGTCCCCAACACTAAGCCAGGCACTTATTCAACTTCACTCATGGATCAACAGCAGTGTGATAAAGCTCGAGACACCCATGCTACACTATGAGCGCGTAGACTATGCAAGCAGAAAAAGGTATAATACGTCAAACAGTAGCATTGAGGTTCAGGACAATCCTTTGGCACCTCCAGGCACTCGGGACCAGTTTAGCCTGATGACAGAGGGTTTGTGTTTCATCTGAGGTTTGACTTCGTTAAGAACAGACTGCAGTTCATTAAAACTCATCGTCATCAGCCTCATCTTCCTCTCCATCTGCCGAGTCCCTTCCAACCTCCTCATAATCCTTCTCCAGGGCAGCCAGGTCCTCCCTGGCTTCTGAGAACTCTCCCTCCTCCATTCCTTCCCCCACATACCAGTGCACAAAGGCTCGCTTGGCGTACATCAGGTCAAACTTGTGGTCCAGGCGGGCCCAGGCCTCGGCGATGGCCGTGGTGTTGCTCAGCATGCAGACAGCCCGCTGCACCTTGGCCAGGTCCCCCCCGGGCACCACAGTGGGAGGCTGGTAGTTGATACCCACCTTGAAGCCAGTGGGACACCAGTCCACAAACTGGATGGACCGGCGTGTTTTAATGGCTGCGATGGCCGCGTTCACATCCTTGGGCACCACGTCACCCCGGTACAGCAAGCAGCAGGCCATGTACTTGCCCCGGCGAGGGTCACATTTCACCATCTGGTTGGAGAACTCAAAGCAAGCATTGGTGATCTCCGGCACCGACAGCTGCTCATGGTAGGCTTTCTCTGCTGAGATGATGGGTGCATAGGTTGTGAGTGGGAAGTGTATCCGTGGGTAGGGCACCAGGTTGGTCTGGAATTCAATCAGGTCAACATTCAAAGCACCATTGAATCTCAAGGAGGCAGTGACCGATGAGACAATCTGCCCAATCAGCCTGTTGAGGTTGGTGTAGGTGGGACGCTCGATGTCCAGGTTGCGGTTGCAGATATCGTAGATGGCTTCATTGTCCACCATGAAGGAGCAGTCCGAGTGCTCCAGGGTGGTGTGGGTGGTGAGGATGGAGTTGTATGGCTCCACCACCGCCGTGGAGACCTGTGGGGCTGGGTACACAGAGAACTCCAGCTTGGACTTCTTGCTGTACTCCACAGAGAGTCGCTCCATGAGGAGGGAGGTGAACCCGGAGCCTGTGCCTCCCCCAAAGCTGTGGAAGACCAGGAACCCTTGGAGTCCACTGCACTGATCAGCCTGCAGTAGAATAATGTATATTTACCTCTCTCTGTTAAGGACTGGAATAGCTATCCCAAATAAAACAGCAATAAATTCTACTTAGAGCATTTGCTGGCCAGAGTGCATCCAATTCCTAGAGCGGAATTGGAATCACCCTATTGAGCATCTTCAGGATACACATCTTAATCAACTGCAGCATTTCCATGGAAATACCACAGGTAGCTCTGCATGGTCAGATGGAAACTCTTGAAATATTGTTCCATCATCATGGAAACTTTTGGCAAATTGCTCAATGCAATCCCCCAGCACCTAAGAGGGGATGGGAGGCAACATGTGGATCCTAGATCCTCAGGAGACATCTCAAAAACATTTCACTGATGGGTATTCAAGTACATTGTTGCAACCCTGCTGCATTCTTATCAAGAGTGGAGTTTGGTCTTCCCAGCCTGGTTATCAATTGTCCATTTACAATTAATAGCCACAATTACAAGGTGCAGCTTCACTGTGGTCTAAAGTCCTTCTCTTCTGATTCTTTGGTCTAGTGTTGTGTCACTTCATACTTACATGACACGCAATGACAGTTGCTTTTACAGCAGATATACAGGTTCAGATGGCACCTTGCTTTACTGAGCCCCAAACCTAATCACAGCAGCCCTTGACCTCATATAAAGGTATCTTTCTTCTAAAACTTTTACCCCAAACCCAAAGTTCAATTTTATTGTCCATGGTGTGTTTTTTTAAGGAAAAGACTGTCTCTTTTTCTTACCATTTTTCGAATTCTGCTGAGGACAGTGTCTATAATCTCCTTTCCAATGGTGTAGTGGCCACGGGCATAGTTGTTGGCAGCATCTTCCTTGCCACTGATGAGCTGCTCTGGGTGGAAGAGCCCATGGTAGGTCCCAGTCCTGATCTCATCTGCACAAGGAGGAGCAGTTGTGGAGAGCAGCACACAGTTAAAGATTCTGGACGTTAGTTTGACAGAGTAAAACACACAGCAAATCCACCAGGAGATGGTCACAGTATGATTAGTTCAGACTGGAAATAGTGGAAGGGGGAAGAACAACCCTGTCCAGGCTAATTTGCCAAACTCCTACTATACCTCCTCCATCTTCACCTAGAAACCACCTTGAGATCATAATATCATTTGGCTTAAAGAGTTAGGACACAACCTACATCTCCAATATCATATCAAATGATATCATATCAAATGATATAAAATATCATTTACCATACACAGTTTGTGTTTCTGCTCGTGAAACATCTCAAGGTGGCTGGAAGCACCACCTCCATCTTCTACTCTACACAACACTGAGGAGAAGAGAGTGTCTTCAGTATTGACATTTCTGCTGGAAGCTTCCCACCCAGCTTTGGGCACTTTATGAAGACAGGCATTAGGAACAGCTTTTCTAGGCTCCATGCAGGTTGGAGACACCTCCAGAGGGTATTTAAACCCACTCAGTCTCAATATTGGATACACTTCATATTCTACTGGCTCGCTCAAGAGGTTTCCAATTTAGTGCCTTGATAAGGTGCCTAAAAATTAAGTGGAACCAAAACATAAGTCTACATTCCTTCCATTAAATGAAACAATGAGTCATACATCCTGGATGGTAAGATAGGATCAAATGCCCAGGAGAAGCCCAGGAGGCAAAAGCAGGTAGATGGATGCAGATTGGTTTGGAGTCATTTCCACCAGTTCCTTGAGCAAAAATAAAGAATTTGTTTTCTAGGAATGTACTCTAAAAATCAAAGCGCCAGGAGTGAATCAAAGACCCAGAGACCACTAAAGGAGATGGGGTTGGAAGGGGAAGTAGAAAGCTCGTGGTAACAAGACAACCGGTTTCCCCAGAACCATGAAACATGTAGCACCCATCTGCCCAAAGATGCTTCACAGGGAGCATTAAAACCACATGTGCCACATCAGGTCATAGAGTGGTGTAACTGAGTTCAGAGACACTGAGGTTAATTAAGCCATGCCAATTTACAGCTGCTGAGGATCCTGCTGAAGACAGCAGGTCTCTTAAAAGGAGGGGTCAACTAAAGACAAGTCAGTGGAGCAATAGGTTTGCCCCTCCAGGTTCATTTGCAAATACAAACTGTCTCCTTCTGATGGCTGGAGACATTTTAGTAGAGCAGAGGAGTGGGAGCCGCTGGGCAACATGAGCAGCATCACAAGCCCCAAGTAAGAAGGGTCAGGAAAGACACCACAACACCCAACTACCCCACTATTACCGATGACAGTGGGCTCCAAGTCTATGAAGACCGCCCGGGGGACGTGTTTCCCAGACGCTGTTTCACAGAAGAAGGTCTCGAAAGAAGAATCCACTTGTTCAGTCTTGGGCTCCACCGGTGTCACCTGCTTGGGACCAGGAATGGTCCCGTCCGCCTGGATCCCATGCTCAAGGCAGTAGAGCTCCCAGCAGGCATTGCCCATCTGCACGCCAGCCTGCCCGATGTGGATGGAAATGCATTCCCTCTGGAAGGGGAAACGGCTTGTTATAAGGTGATTTTTAGTTTTTTAAGACATCCTGTGACTCTGCACCAGCCCCCGTGGTTCTTGTTTGAGCCGTTTGTATAATGATGGAAACAGGCGGCTTCCGCCCACCAGCGGGAGTTGGAGCGAGGATCAAATCGTGATCTACGGGGCAGCTGGACGCAGCAGAGACGCACACGTAGCATCCCCGGGAAGGGTTCTCCCAGGTCAGGAGAGGAGGAAGGAAGGAAGTGACCATAAAATAGAATCATAGAATAGCTGGGGTTGGAACAGACCTTCAAAGCTCTCCCAGTTCCCCCCCTGCCATGAGCAGGGACATCTTCACCAGCTCAGGTTGCTCAGAGCCCCGTCCAGCCTGGCCTGGGATGTCTCCAGGGATGGGGCATCCACCACTTCTCTGGCCAACCTGGGCCAGTGTTTTCCACCTTCATTGTAGAAAAATTGTTCTTTATGTCTAGCCTGAATGTCCCCTACCAATGGGTTTCATGCTGGGACAGGAAGCAGCTATTCAGTACTCAACTGATCCTGTCATTGAGTGGAGCAGCTGTCAGTCCCCCAGGTCCCAGAGCAATAGAGCATCAGGGACAACAGCTCCAGGCTCCTTGAGCTAAAATAAGCTCTACACCAAGCAGGGTCAAGCCAGGCTTGGGAAGCTCACAGCCAAGCTGGGAGTCACAGCAGGAAATGGGGCGGCAAGAATGCAGCAGTAGCCTGGGGCCAGAACAAGGGCAGGGTGACACCCCGGGAGAGGCTCGGAGTCCTGATTTAACCAGGTCACCCTCCAGGAGCCTCTAACTACCTCCAGTATTGGAGGTACTGGCATTTTCTAGAGACTCTGTGGGGACTTTTGATGGTTGTGTGCTTCCCTGGGTAATTGGCATCTCTGCTGTTTCCATCACCCCAAGATCAAAGCACTGCCGTGGCAATGACAGAGGCTCTTGTCCTATTTCCCAGGCAGAGACTCCAAATTACCACCATACTTGTCATGGAGAAATGTTGCTTCTCAAAGCATCACCATGAAAGGGAGCTGGTGATCCCACCTGGGGATCACAAGCAGCATGGCAGATCCCATTATCTGTAGCAGTGATGAGCAGCTTGGTTCAGGCTTCACCTCATACCACCACCCCCAGTCCTACCCAGAGCTGGGGGTCTCCACAGATGAGCCCAGCTCCCCTACTCCAGGTAGCACACGATAAGTGCCACCACCAGCCCAGTTGTCTCAGGGATGACAGGACACCCTGTGTGTGCACACCCCTTGGCTTCACTATCCTTCCAGAGGGACTCTGTCCCTTGAAAGACATAGAATTGCAGAATGGCTGGGGTTGGACGGGACCTCTGGAGATCATCCAGTCCAACCCACCTGCTAACGCAGGGTCACCAGAGCAGATCACACAGGAAGGTGTCCAGGTGGGTTTGAATGTCTCAGAGAAGGAGACTCCACAACCTCTCTGAGCAGCCTGGGCCAGGCTCTGGCATCACAAAGGAAAGAAGTTCCTCCTCATATTCAGGTGGACCCTCCTGTGCTTCAATCTGTGCCTGTTACCCATCATCCTGTCGTTGGATACCAAAAAGCCACCACCTTTTAGTTAAGACTGGACAGTCCTGGGCACCAACGACTTGTGGCAGTAACCATCAGGAGAAGGATGCAACGCAACTTGTTCCCTCTTAATCTCCAAGCATGGATCTGCCAAGAGGTTTCTCAGCCCTCAGGCAACTCCACCAAGTCCAGGTCATCCACCTTATGGTGGACGTCAACTGGATGAACATCCTGGTATGGCAGAGGGACATCAACCCTTCCACCTACAGCTGGATAAACACCCCTTAATCCAGGTCTGGGCCATGATTGTCACTTCTTCTGGCTGTAGAGGCTGTGTTTGAGTCCTCCCCCTCCCAGCTGATATTTGCACTATGTGGGAAATGCCAACTGCCATTTGCCCATCCCTCTCGGCAAGATGGTTGCAATAGCTCCTCGCCCCAGTTTGCAAGGGTCAGCACCACAAGCGCTTCATCCCAGCTCCGGCTGGGACAGCTGCTCGGCTCACGATCCTCTCCCAGCACCTGCTCCAAGGGAGCGCTGGTATTTTCAGCTCAGAGCATAAGGAATGGGAACCAAGAAAATATATATATATACACACACACATACTTATTTTTAATGTCTGCAGCTTTTTTTTCTGCAGTTTCCCCCGCTCTCAAATATGCTGGAAGTTGGTTTTTTGTCTGTTTGTTTTGGGGGGATTTTTTTTTGAGATCCTAAATCTCCAACATTTGCATCGAGATGAGTTACATTTTACAGACTTTGGCTATAGGCAGCCTATTGTTGTCCAGCTGATTTTCCCATTGGAAATACCATGTAAATGTTTAACTGTTTTATAGCCAAGCCAGACTCCAGGAGTCAGCAGATAAAAGAGAAAATAAGTTCAAAAGCTGCCTCGCTGGGAGTTACTTTGAACTTTTCTTCCATTTGCAACATGCAAAAGGACACCACCACATTTCCCAACGAGTTACTCCTTTTGCATCCACAATAAAGTGACAGTTGTGTTATTCTTTACGGAGTTTCAACTGGATCAGTCAACACTGTTCAGGGTTGGAGTTTTTTTAGTAATCAGATCAATCCACTTCAGTTCCACAGCTGCAAACTCTTTTGGGCAAAGATTCAATTAAAAAGCTAGAAGGAAAGGGGGACTATATTAATTTAATACCTAATCCCAAGGGTTTGTAGCAGACAAAGGCAACATGGCAGCTCACTCCTAAGAAAGAAAAAAAAGACACCAAAAACCTAAAGGTCTCTGGAAGTTGCATTAGTTCCCTATGGCAGCAAAAGAATTGAAGTGTTAAACTCAGGGAAAAGGGCCAGCAGTGCTGAGCTTTGCATTTTTCACCCATCATAAAATTGTGTATCAAGATACGCAGATTTCCAAAAAAAAAAAAATACAAAATTAAAATAAAATAAAGCCAAACTTGTATCAAAGAGACAGAAACTTTGCAACTCTATAGATCCCACCTCAGGAGCTGCAGACTCAGCATAAAAAGCAGCAAGAGGTCACTCAAATAACTTCCCCAACCAAGTCCCTCACTTTTCCCTTATAAGGAGCAAAGATTGAATCAATAAACAATAAGGTAATCAGCAATTAAGCAAAGCTGTTCACAATTAACACAAAAGGAGACAGAAAGAGCAAGGAAGCCGCTTAGCTCAGTACACTTGGAAAATATGCAATCTATATTTTAAGCTTAGACTAGTACAAAGCGTGCGCTTACCATGGTGAGACTGGAGGCTTGCTCAGATCTGACTAAAACAGCCGCTGCCCCTGCCTCTCCCTGCAACTTTATAGCGCAGGAAGAATTGACTCCACCTGAATATAAAGAAGCTTTCTGCTAGCTTAAAGGAGCAGAGCTCCTTTTCCTTCGCATCCCTAGGAACAGCAAGGGATAAAATGATCTATTAGTGCCTGGCTGGTGTGGTTTCGGTGATTAAACAGCCTTGGGTGCAGCGCGATGTGTGTTTATTTCTCTTTCTTTTTTTCAATTAGCATCAGCTGGGGAAATACAATAATGTCAAGGTTTGGGTTTAGCAAGAAAAGAATGAAACTCTGGGGAAGTTTGCACACCCCATATGTTTCACTTTATCCAACAGAAATAGTCTCCCCCTTATCATTATTCGGGGTATCGGAACTGATATGCTGTATCTTGACTATTTTTAGACACAACCCTGCAATTTTTGTCTGTTTTTCTCCATGTGCGATGACCTCTGTGGGGATCTGCTGACTTTTGCACCTCTGGGACACTCAGGTGCAGGTTCAGACCCTGCGATTGCCTTATCAGCTGCTCATTAAGAGTTTATTTCACCCCCTTGCCAAGAGCCATATGGGGATTCTGAGCCAGTTTTGGCCCCATCCTGCTCTGGATCTGCCTTTAAGTCCCAGTAGTGCCTGTGTGGTTACTAATCAAGCATAGTTAGTGGTAACTAGTTTACTAATCGCCTAATTTACCTCTTAATTCCCCTGTTCAAAAGTTCCCAAAGCTTATTTGGTTCAGCAGAGTTGCAACAGGTTGACAGATCTGTGGTCATGGGGGACAATCAGGTCACCGACACCATCAGCACAAGCACAGCCAGGTAGTCAAGGACAGAGAGTTTTTCCTCCATTCAATATTTGTGAGACCCTCTTTGCTTACTGGTTCCAGTATAAAACGGACATGGGTATACTGGAGCAAGTCCAGTGGAGACCACTGAGCTGGTCAGATTTGGAGCACAGGAGACAAGCAGACAGGGCCAGTGGGTTTGTTCATCCCTGAGGAGACATTTCAACTCACCATGGAGCTACCCCGCTCTGCTGAGACCCCCCCTGCAGTGCTGGTCCAGCTCTGGGTCCTCAGCACAGGACACACATGGACCTGCTGGAGAGGGGCCAGAGGAGCCACAGGAATGACCCGAGGCTGGAACAGCGCTGCTGGGGACAGGCTGAGAGAGTTGGGCTGTTCAGCTGGAGAACAGAAGCTCCAGGGAGACCTGGTTGTGGCCTTTTCGGGCTTAGAAGGGGCCAAGAAGAAAGATGGGGACAGACTTTTGAGCAGGGCCTGTTGTGACAGGACAAGGGGTGATGGTTTTAAACTGAAAGAGGGGAGATTCAGGCCAGACATGGGGAAGAAATTGTTGGCCCTGAGGGTGGTGAGAGCCTGGCCCAGGTTGCCCAGAGACGTGACAGATGCCCCATCCCTGGAGACATCCCAGGCCAGGCTGGACAGGGCTCTGAGCAACCTGAGCTGGTGAAGATGTCCCTGCTCATGGCAGGGGGGGACTGGGGGAGCTGGGAAGGTCCCTTCAACCCAAACCATTTTGTGAATCTACGATTCTGTGATTCTATGATTCTATGAAGGTGATCAGACATTGGAACAGGAATGTAAAGATGGGAGAATTCTCATATTTGAATGCATTGAAAACTCAACTGTGCAAGTCCTCCCCTAAATTGACCTTAACGTATTATGAGGCAAAATTAACCCTCTCGCCAAGGATCTGTATGTGCCAACCTGATTGTAAAAACATCCTCAGCCAAAGTGTAAATTTCTTTAGAGAAGCTTGATTTCCCTTTGCTGAGGCATGGGGACAAGACTGCAGCCTTGATGGACAAATGCATGAGCTGACCTGCAAGAGGAAAACGTCCATGGAAGAGTTCTCCACTGGCATGTTCAGCCCAGCCTCTGCATCTGAGGACATACGGGAGCGTTACCCTGTTCCTGCTTGGGGCTATGCCATGGATTTAGGGAATTCAAGCCAAGCAGGTTGGGCACACAGGTTTGGGAAGCAGAGGAATTCAGCCATAATTGGGTCAGGTAGGGTTCTTTTGTTAGATAGAGCATCATGCAAACGCTGCTGTCAGCATCGTGACCTCCAAACTTCTGCTGGGAATAAAAGTGGCCTTTGAGTATAAAGAAGTTATTCATTTTTGGCCTAAACCAAGAGCCTCCCAAAATGTGTACACTAAGCCTGCCGGTCAAACAAGACCTTCTCTTTCCAAGAGGTATCTGTTCTTCAATGAGAAAGAAGAAAAACGAGCAATGCAGGTAGTTTAGAGCACGAATAATTTTTTCACTAAATTACTTACTTCTGGTAAACCCCAAATCAAAATATTTTGGGGTTTAATTTCTATCTTTCTCGGGAAATGAAAAGCAAAACAGAGAATTATCACAGTCATAGTCTGGTGGTGACACAACCAACCTGTCTGCGATCTCCAAGACATATTTAGAATGGCATCAACAAGAAGGACAGAGAGCAGCCCCCAAGAAGACCCATTCCGGCAGCTCCCAACCTTTTTATAGCCAGACCGCACAGCTGCTGCCTCTTGCTCCCCCACCATGTGCTCTGGCACCAGCTGCTCTTCGCCTCTACGGAGCAAACCCTTACTCATGAGGATGTGGGTGGTGTCCTGGATGAGTGTCCCGAGGTGGATGGATCTGTGGCCACGCTCTGGGCAAGCACTTGACTCACCAGGTTGGTGTAGAACAGAGACAATACTGCTGTTTGCTGTGTTACTTTAAAAAATGGGAATTAAACATCCAACTTTCAGCCCTATCTGCTGTTTTGGGTAGAGGTGCCTCCATGGAATCAAAAGATATTGGCCCTGAGAAGATAAAATATTTAATGCATTATTAATTGTTGGTATTGCTGAAACAAGAAGAAGTGGCGGGGAGGGGAATCTCACTTTGCTTCAGGCCGAGCCAAATGTGGAGCTTTTTCAGTATTTCTGGTTTGTTAGCTGAAGAAAAACAACCCAACCAAACAAACAAAAAGAACAGTGATTCATGTCATTCCAAAATCCACAATTTCAGGAATAATTTGCTCCCACGTTTAATTGTTCACCTAGTGAGATTTGCTCCCCGTTTCACATGTGAATTTCCCCAGCACCTTTTCTGGGGAGTGAAAATTGCCAACTTTCCACCCCCTCGTCCCCCCAAAGGCAGTTGTTGTATTTTCAAGCAAATTCAGCACTGGCCAAATATCCAGAATAACAATCCTGGAGATCTTCATTCTCCACTTTAGCCTGAATTGCGAGATCCCATTCCCTAGCAGGTCTCCATCTGCCTCCATTTTCCTCCAGAGGTATAAAGCCACTAATACCATTAATGGGAACTCCCCAGTGACCTGGGAAAACCTGGGCTCATCCCAGTTAACACCACTATCCCCTCTGACAGGGGAGGAACTTGCCCTGTGCCAGGGGTTCCCAAAGCTCAGTGACAGCGAGCGTACATCTCACAAGGTCATCGTGACCTTCAGGAGCTCTGGAGGCCATCAAACAACCACAATCACAGGATGGCTGGGATTGAAGGGACCTCTGGAGATCACCCAGTCCAACGCACCTGCTAACGCAGGGTCACCAGAGCAGATCACACAGGAAGGTGTCCAGGCGGGTTTGAATGTCTGCAGAGAAGGAGACTCCACAGCCTCTCTGGGCAGCCTGGGCCAGGCTCTGGCACCTCAAAGGAAAGAAGTTTCTCCTCATGTTCAGATGGACCCTCCTGTGCTTCAGTCTGTGCCCGTTGCCCCTCATCCTGTCGCTGGGCACCACTGAACAGAGTCTGGTCCATCCTCTGACACCCACCCTGGAGATATTTATAACCATTGATGAGACCCCCTCTCAGCTTCTCTTCTCCAGCTGAACAGCCCCAGCTCTCTCAGTCTCTCCTCATCAGAAAGGTCCTTCAGACCCCTCAGCATCTTTGTATCCCAGCACTGGCCTTTCCTCCTTGTCCTTCTTAAACTGGGGAGCCCAGAACTGGACCCAGAACTCCAGATGAAGCCTCAGTAGGTCAGAGTAGAAGGGGAAGAACAACCTCCCTCAACCTACTGGTCACACTCTTCCTAACACAATCACTTGGTGGCCCTGCAAATTTTGCTGTGTGGCCTCCAGCTTCATGTCTGATGAGCAAATCAGGAACCTCCCAAGTGACATCCACTTGTTGATGGGACAACTAGTCCTCCGGACACCCCCGCTTCTCCTTGTAGGGAGGCCTCAGGCCGCTGTTACCCTAATTTAGGTTTGCCAGGGCTGACTTTGAAGTGCTTGTCCTTTATCTGTCATGCAGTGAGGCCCCAACCTCAGCTCAGGCATCTGTTACTGATAACTAGAGATGATTTATCCAAGCATTTGCCTGCATATCTCCAGCATTTCACTGGGTGTGTTTCTGTCCGTGCACAGTTTGTTTTTATGCTGCTCCTTCTCTGGCCTCGACACCGACCCTTTCTGCTCGTTGCATGCAAAGGGACAACTCCACTTGTTTTGATTCTGTGGTTTTTTACCCCTCCCACCAATGTCTACATTTTGCTTTGGCCAAACTCCATCTGCAAATACATCCTTGCAGGGTGAGACAGCAGAGTGATTTGGATGCAGGGGGATCCATTCAGATATACTCACACACACAACAATTAAAGTAAATTAATAATACAGCACTGTCAAAAGAAGCGTTTGGCACCACCAGGAACTTTTGACCTTCTCTATTGTAACACAAAAAAACAATTAAAACTGAAAACCTGCATTTCAAAGTTATTAGGATGGGGTGTTTTGACAATCCAACCTCATTTTCCCATCCAAATAAAACCCTGGCAGACCCATCCCATTCTCCTCGATTGGAGTGGAACTGCATATTTCAGCAGAGCACAGTTCCAGCAGAATTTCCCCAACCAGTTCTGCCTCAGAGCTATTCCCATAACCAAGTGTGGAGGAAGCACCTCCTCTTTATTTGCGTCTGCACAGCTGTGCTTCTCCTCCACATTCCCTAAAGTAGATAAGAACCAGCTGTGGGTTACAGGTTTCTTTGCAGTGGGGTTAAACCGTAGCAACAACAAGCGCACAAGGATATATTTTTATTCATTTGCCGGATGCAAAGGGTTATTTCTACTCTTCTCTCTTTAATTGCCTCAGGAGTAATGAGGTAAATGCTTTAAGCTTTCTTCTAAAGTAACTTAAAGAACAATAGGTTTATACTCTTTAATGAGTTTCGGGGTGGCTGTAAGGTGTCAGGCCAAGGTTTGCCTCCTGGTGCCCTGCTCCCAATGGAGGCCACAAGTAGCTGCTTGGAGAAGTATAAAGGGCCAAGAAAATTAATATAAAATATCCCCTGAAGTCTCTCCTCTAATTTTAATTCAGCTCAAGAACTTTCTGAACGGCAAGATTTTGCTATGTACTCAATAACCCCTAAAGCGTTCCCCCTGCCATCACTTTGTCTCCGTTGAATGTTGTCCAACGTGAGCGTCAGCTCATGGGCACCTTTAGTTTCAATTTATTCAGCAGGACTCCAAGTAGCTTCCTGCTGCGAGGCTTCTTTTCATCTTGCCAACATCCACTTGTTTTCTTCTTGGTCTCTCTCCTGCATTTCCCTGCCCACAAAGCCAAAACCATCCCATCAGTCGAGAGTGTGTGTGTGCGCACAAGTTTATCGAAGAAAGCGAGTTGTGTCTTTCTCTCCGAAGTGATTTTATCTGCTTCTGCAGAGAATCTTTGCAGTTCTCCACTCTCTTAGTAGCTGACCCTACTACCAGTCTTGCAAGTTTTTGTTTTAATAGAAGAGAATGAGCCAGAATCCCCATCGTTGACTGGGACATTGCTGTTAGTCCTCACCATGGAGCTGCCTGGTGCTGCATTTCAGCATCGATTCAACTCATTACTGACCCTCTATGAAGCGCCCTTCTCAGTGAGACTTTTCCTTCCCACCTGGCTGTACATGGGAAACATCTAGAGCAAAGATGGGATTAGAAAAGCTCTTGCCAAATTCATGAGGAGTTTAAGAACTTAGCCTTACCACCCCACTTTGTTTTTAATGTCAGAGCTACCAAGGCTGCCTTTAGTGGGGCTGAAAACTGAAACTTTGCATCAAGGGTTTTAGAAGAACTGGATTTCAGCACAGAGCCTTAATTTGAATTATTTGGATGCATTTGAACATGTGGCGTACAGAGATGGAAAAGGCAGGTAGACACATTTGGTTGTCCACGCTGTTCTTGGCTGCGTGGGATCTTCTCATTCCTGCACATATTCCTGCTCCCTTATGGGAAATAAAATTGTTTTGGAGCTGCTGAAATCGAATCTATAGCAGTGTCAAAAGGGCGTTGTGATGATGTAGCCAGAGACCTGTTCCCCAGCTGTGCTGAGAAGTTTGGAGCAAGAGCCTTTCCCATCGTCACAAAGCTCGTGGTCGACTGACAATTCCAATCACTTGCAGTTCACCGGGTTTTTCTAATGGTCCTAAATCTCTGGCACTGATAAATGCCGTCATTAAGCCTATGTAAACAACTCTTTTGAAGATGTGAAAGCAAAACACTTCTTCCTTTTCTTCAGAAAGCTGGAATGCATTACAAAAACACACGCGGGGATGCGCCAATATTAAAACTGGCTTTTTAACAGTGGTCGGCTCTCTGGCGAAGACAAAACACAAGCAAGGCCCAACTATAATGTTTGTACTCGGTGCGAGGAGTGAGATCAGAAGAGCAGAGCGACTTGGATTATCCAAACTAATGTGTTTTTAGCTTTTTTTACTAAAAGGAATAAATTCTACGTGGTGTGCAACAGTTGGGAAATGCATGATTTGAGGCCCATAGGGTTGGTTTGGCCAGCCTGGGTATCTCGTAAGCCACGTGGAAGAGCTCTGAAACCTTTTGTGACTTGATCACATCACTTGGCACCATGGCTGTGAACCACGTGCATTATCCAGCTTGACGCTTGCTGACTACCTGGAATGCAAGGATAATTTTCATGTAGTTTTGCGGCACTTATTTTCTACAGTTTTGGTGTGTTTTCTAGATGAAAATATAAGACAGGTTGGGTTTGTTGTTTTTTTTTGTTGTTGGTTTGATTTTTTTTTAATAGCTCTAAATACTGATGGTGACACACTCCCTAATCGTGTCCCTAATCATGTGCAATTTATGGCCTAAGGTTTTATGGCACTATAAATGTCTAAGCTGCCTTGAATCCTCCAGATTACTACTTTCGAAGTAGTGTAAGTGTTTAAACGAGCAACGTTGCCAAGTGTGTAAAATTCTACAGAATAACTTGACGCTTTGAATCCTGAAAGAGATCAGTGTCAACGAAGCGTGCTTTAATCTTCGCCTAATTAAGTCTGCTTGTTTGAGAACCACAAGTCCTTAATGCATGTGTTACTAATCCCCTGCCTAATCCGAAAAATCTTTCCGAAAGGGAATAGTCCTAACAAGGCAGACATTTAGGTCAATAGACTCTCTACTACTCCTTGCTGAGAGCTTGGAGGAGAAAGCTTAGCGGGCAAAGGCCTCCTTTGAGCTGAATATTTTCTGGCCTCAAAGACAGAGCATGGAGCAAATCTCAAGCTTAACATTTCTCATGGAGCATTGTGACCTCCTGAAAATGCAGCAAAACTCTTTTGCAAACCCCTGGCAACGCTTGTGAACAGGTGGGTGCTATAGCACCAGTGGGACTCTCACCACTGTGCCCGATCTGTTGGTAATTCTAGTTGTGCACCACTCAAGAGATCCCACGGACACCATTTGGGCGTAATCTTCCACCATTACTTATCTTCAATGGGCTCTGGGCTGCCCATGTCCATCTTCAGTGGTGTAAACAGCCTCATACAGTACCCAGAATCTGGCCATAAAGTCAGGATGTGGCCCCAAGCAAGGCAGAGCTTCTGTCCTGACCATCACAAGAGAGACTGTTCGTACCAACCGGCGTTGAGCTAAATGCCTGACTTTGAGATAAAATCTTTATATAGCATCCTAAACCCATTTACACTTATTAAAATTCCAAGCTCTGGTGAGCACATAAACAGCACAAGCAGCAGTTATCAGGGTTATGCGGCTGGTAAGTCTCATGAGTAAGTCGGGGGAAGAAGACACAGGGTGAGGCTGGCGTGTCTGGCTGAAGACTCTTGCTCATGTGCTGATTAGCAGAGTCACGTACTCTTCTTGCCCTCGGAGCTGCTTGTGATGAGAAGCTGGAGATCCCCTTGGGCAGGACGTCTCCAGTCTGATAGGCACTGCTGTGCTGGAGACAGGGAGGAATGTGTGAGAAGAACATCTCCTTAGCATCAGGAAGGGTTTTCTTGTGCAGCCTCTGGCTCCTCTGATGAAATTGTTGCTGTAGCTATTGCCTCTTGGTGGGGAATGGAAACTGGGGATGGGTTTTGTTCATCATGGCTCGGTTTGCTTCTTCCCTGGTCCTACTGAGGGTTCCTGCGTTTCCATCTCTGCAGATGGACAGGGCAGCACTGCCTTGAACGTGGGACCCAACCACAAGACCTTTCCTTCGTAATTCATCTGGGCCCTTCGTTAGTGAGAAAGATCTGGGGGAGCCCCTGTCCAGAGTATCCATCCAGCTCCAGAGCCAACAGTCGCTGGAGAGGCATCAAAAATCGGTGGAAATCTCATCAAGAGGAGTAGAAGAGACATGAAAAGTGTCCCTAAGCTGGACCGGTTTCTCAGCTTTCCTAAATGTTTGCACCAGGAATCCTGTGGCCCACAAAGACAGGCTCTTCTTTCTTCTGAGCTGTGGCCCATGCTTTGAGGTTCCCTTTTGTTTTCTTGCTCAACAGATCCTATGACTACTGTGAGTGATGGATGTGAGTTCAAGGAAAGTAGTAGGTGAGCCTCTGTAATTTAAATTCATCTCATATAAAGACTTGAGACTCTTCTAGACAGAGTTAACAGTTGTTCTGATTTTCAGTCAGCTTCTCCCTGCTCTGTTCCTCTCTTTCTGCTGCCACCTGACCCCACTTTTGCTACAGTCTCCAGTGAACAGGTTCCTCTATGGTTGAAATTCAGATTGGTGTTCACTGTTGTTCTCTCATGGGAAGGGAGATGTTACCAATAATATGTGACTGAGACACCCTTGGAGAGGTAATGCTGGGTTTGGACAGTGGTTGATGAGGTTTCCAAAATAGCAGCTAAAGCACGACAGGTGCAGAGCAGAGGTGGTCCCAACTCTGTCAAGCTTATGCTGCTTGAAGATGGATGGAGACTTTGTCTTGAACGTGTAATTGAAAGGCAAAAACAGGTGGTTGGGACAGAAGTCAATAGCAAGGCTCATCTGTCTCTTCTGGAATTCAGATTTTAGGGTATGTTTCCCTCCCCAGTCTGGCCACAGCTCCATCCAATTGTGATGGACTCCAGATGAAGTGTGGCCTTCAAAAATCAACATTTGGACTGAATACACCTCTGTAGCAGCCCCTCAGAACCCCCTTCTACTGCCTGCTGGCTGGTGGATCCTACAAGGGTTCCCGGTCGTTCAGATCCAAGCTGCAGCTCTGCAAATAGATCTAAAGATGGGGAACTAGACGGAAAACTCATTTGATAAGTCCATGGCTCACTGCCTGCTGTGCTGTGATGGGGTAAGCGCTCGGGGATGTGGCCACTGCAGAATGCGAAAACCAGGAGGGCTTGAAAGGTCTGAAGGTTTTCAAAACCAGGAGGACACAGTTTGTGGGTGGCTGCTGTAGAAACCAGGGTCCAACTGGGGGGGTCTCTGGGGTAGGAGGCAGCTGTGGAGATGGATTGGAACGAGGTGAAAGATTTTGGCTGGTAGAGATGAAGTGTGTGAATGTCTATCAGTAACTGTAAACCAATACAAATGAAATTACCAAGTGAGGCAATACAACTCGTTTAATTGTTTAGGTCTGGACAAAAATAGAAACTCCACGGTCTTGTCATGTTAAGTCTGCTCTGGAATAGAATAAGCAAAATTAATTCTCTTAGCTTTGGCATAATACGAGTGCTGAGTCTGACTCCTCTGGCACACTCTGCTGAGAGTAAGCCTGGTGTATCGGGTGTGTTAATCTTTCTCCTATTCCAATGGTATATTTCAAAATAGAAGCACAACTTCTTTCTAAAACCTTCAAATCTTTGTCTTGCATACTGTTATGTTAAACCTTTTGGCAGGCTGCTCTGTTCCGCTTAAAGAGGGGGCATCTACTTTTCTGAATCGAGCTGCAGGTTCCACTTCAAAAGGTAGACTTGTTTTTTTAGTATCTCTGAAGAATCCATTTCTGATTCACTACTAAAATACAGCCAAGTCAGTGAAATGCCTTGCGCATATGTGGGCTTTTTAATGGATTTCAAAGCATTTCGTCCAACTGCTACACAGAAATGGAGATCAACCTGCAACCAAAATGAAGATGATAAACTGTAAAAGCCCATTCCAGAGTAGCTACCTGGAGCGCCAGCATCGTTAAAGGGAGATTTTTCTGCCAAAACTGTCTGGTCTAAGAGCAGATTTGCACTCCAGAGGAGATATTTCCAATTTATAAGCAATGATAAGCCACCCTCTCTTATAGGAACGGTTGAGCCTGCCACCCCATCCCCTCCATGACAGTCACTTTCCACAAAGGGCTGAAATGGAGGAAAGGAAAAATCTCAGCCAAGTGGGACGTGTTTCCAGGTGATAACCCCCCCAATCACACCGAAACTTTCACACAACATCTTGCCCAAAGCACCACTGGAACCCAAAGTGGGGCTGGAGGAACCGTGGGGGCTGCTGATCACTTTTCAAGGCAGTTTCTGGGGTTTGCTCGCCAATGTCTGTCTGGCCAAGGCATTTGCTTTTCTCCAGCTCTTTTAGGATTGAAGCTGCGAATGGTTCACACCGTGTTTTCGTGCAAATGATTCGGGGATGAGGGACAACAGCCTGCATTTAAATCACTTGTGTGTGTTTTGAGGGGGGTGTCTGAGGTAAATTTTCGACATTTGAGCTGATTTCTTGAGGTGTGGGTTTTTCTTTTGGAGGGGGGGCAGTTGTTTCACCTCCAGCTCCTTGTTGTGTTCTTTGATCTAAATCCAGGGAAAATAAGAAATTCTGCTGAAGCGAGTTGGGAGAAGGGAATGGAGTTGGTGAGGGGCTGGAGCACAAGTGTGATGGGAGCGGCTGAGGGACCTGGGGGGTTCAGCTGGAGAACAGGAGCTGAGGGGAGACCTTCTGATCTCTGAACTGCCTGAAAGGAGCTTGGAGCCAGGGGGGTCGGGCTCTGCTCCCCAGGAACAAGCGCCAGGAGCAGAGGAAACGGCCTCAAGTTGCGCCAGGGGAGGTTGAGGTTGGATGTGGGGAACAATTTCTTCCCCAAAGGGCTGTGGGGCATTGGAACAGGCTGCCCAGGGCAGTGCTGGAGTCACCATCCCTGGAGGGGTTTAAAAGGCATGTAGATGAGGTTCTCAGGGACATGGGGCAGTGCCAGGGTTGGGTTATGGTTGGACTCGATACTCTTACGGTTTTCTTCCAACCAAAGCCATTCTATGATTCTATGGCCGGGACGGAGAGGGTCGGTGACTGGCGGGCACATCGGCTCTGTGCCTCAGTTTCCCCCCAGCCGAGGTCCTCCCAACTCCCAGGAACACCAGAGGGCGCTGCGCTCTCTGGGGGCGACAACCCTTCCCTCCACCGCCCCTCTTCTCTCCGCCCCGCCCCCTCGTTTGCCCCGCCCCGCGTCTCCCAGCAACGCGCTCCACCCTCCGCGCTGATTGGTCCGCGCCGCTACAGCCGCCATTTTCAAACCGCCGGTTCGCCGCTGCTGTCTCCGCTGCCGCCATTTTCGGCCCAGCGGAAGCGGCGCGGCCTGGTCCGGTCCCCGCCTTCCCCGGCGCGACGTGTCACTATGGAGGCAGAGCCCGTGGGCCAGAACCCCCCTCGACGGACACGAAGTAGAGCCAGTGCCGGGGCCCGCGCCAGCCGCTCGCCCCCGGCCGACAACACTCCCGGTGCGGCCGCCTCCTGCAGCCGGTAGGAGCCGCGATCCCTCCCCGTTCCCCCGTCAGGGGCTGAAGCCCTGTGGCCTCCCCTGGGTCATGCCCGTCCCGCGAGGGGGAAGCCCCACCGTTCTCCTGTCTTACAATGTGGGGGGGTTCTATTTAGCCTGACATGGACTTTAAACTTTCCTGTCTTGTGAAGGGCTGGGGGGACCCCTCACCCTCCTATCTTACAAAGTCCTTCTGTCCGGCTTTATGGCATCCCCTTTCTGTCTCACGAAGGGAATTCCTCTCCTGCAAGCTCTAGGGGACTCTTTGCCCTCCTACTTCATTAAATGGACGATTCTCTCCATCCCTGCTCCAGATTGTAGCTGATATCTCCCTCTCTGCCCTCTAATGGAGGACACCCCCCACCCACCTTAGCAGGCTTTCCCTCCTGTCTTATAAGGTGAATGTACATGTTTGCAAACTTAGGGGATCCCCGAGTATTCTGTAATTAGGCAAGGGGTCCAATGTCCCATTTTACACATGAAGAGTAGAGAGGGGATGTTCCTCAAGTCATAACTGGCTTTCCTGCCACATAAAGGGGGTTAAACTGTTCCTATCTCCACCTCTGGGTTTTTGGGCTAAACTACCTCTGGGTTTTTGGGCTAAACTACCTCTGGGTTTTTGTGCGAAGACTTTCCTGGTCTCTTGTGGGGGTGTCTGCCTGACCATGTGAGTTTGGGAGAGGGAGCAGAGGATCCTTGTTGCTCTTCATTATGGGAATAATTGGAGGGTGGGGTGTCTTTTGCATCCCTTGGACTGGCCAGACCTCCAGGACTCCTGCAAACCATAACACAGGATCAGCTATTTCTCCTGAGCAGGGGGAGACCGGCCTCAGCTCCACTATCATCCCTGGCTTTTACTCTGATGTTTAAATCACTCTGCACACCATCTACTACTGTGACTTTGATATGCTGAATTTGGGAGGCTTTCCCAGGACCACCCAGTGGAAGGAATTATGACTTCTTACATTGACCTGAGATCAGCTTATCTGTGTTGACCCCAATAATGATACCTGGCTGTGTTTACGAGCGGGTTGTGCCCTATCAGCAGCTGACCCCTGAGTGACCCATCTCCTGCCGACAAACCCAGACTGGTCAGCAGAGACATGTGTTTTATGTTGCCCTCAAGGTTAGGAAGTAACTTTTGCAGGTGATGTAGAAACAACCCAGTTCTGACCAATGTGGCTCTAGTTACCTCAGCCCAGTTTCTACCTCCAGATGTGCTGTATTTGAGCAGATGATCACCCCCTTTTACATCTAATGGGGGACTGCAGCCTTTTGCATCCCAGCCTGGCAGGTGCTTTAGTTGGAGTGTGGTGAGAGATGCTCCTGCTCTTCCACCAGCCTCATTTTGCCATCAGAATGGGTTGAAAAGAAGGTGACTGGGAAATACCTTGTTTTAAAACCTGATGAAATGCCCCACAGGCTGAAGTGGATGTTGCCAGTCATGAGTTTTGTTCCCCAGGGCTCAATAGTGCAGTCAGTTCTATTTAATCTCTTCATTGATGATCTGGATGAAGGGGTCGAGAGCACCCTCTAAGTTTGCAGATGACATCAAGCTGAGTGGGAGTGTTGATCTGCTGAGGGCAGGAGGCTCCACAGAGGGATCTGAAGCGATAGGCTGAGGCCAATTGTCTGAGGGTCACCAAGGCCAAGTGCGGGTCCTGAACTTGGGTCACAGCAACCCCATGGACGCTGCAGACTGGGGCAGAATGGCTGAAAAAGGACCTGGGGGTGTTGATGACAGTGGCTGAACATGAGCCAGCGTGTGCCCAGGTGGCCAAGAGGCCACCAGCATCCTGGCTGGGACCAGCACTGGTGTGGCCAGCAGGCCCAGGGCAGTGACCGAACCTGTGCTGGGACCTGGGGAGGCCAAACCGCCAATCCTGGGGGCAGTTCTGGGCCCCTCATGCCAAGAAAGGCCTCGAGGTGCTGGAGCGAGTGGAGAGAAGGGAATGGAGCTGGTGAGGGGCTGGAGCACAAGTGTGATGGGAGCGGCTGAGGGAGCTGGGGGGTTCAGCTGGAGAACAGGAGCTGAAGGGAGACCTTCTGATCTCTGAACTGCCTGAAAGGAGCTTGGAGCCAGGCGCGGTCGGGCTCTGCTCCCCAGGAACAAGCGCCAGGAGCAGAGGAAACGGCCTCAAGTTGCGCCAGGGGAGGTTGAGGTTGGATGTGGGGAACAATTTCTTCCCCAAAGGGCTGTGGGGCATTGGAACAGGCTGCCCAGGGCAGTGCTGGAGTCACCATCCCTGGAAGGGTTTAAAAGGCATGTAGATGAGGTTCTCAGGGACATGGGGTAGTGACAGTGCTGGGTTATTGCTTCAACTCCATCGTCTTGAGGGTCTCTTCTAACCAAAATGATTCTAGGATTCTTTATTAGGTGACTCAAATCAAAGCAAGGTCAATGTTGATGAGCTTGGTTTTTTTTGTAATGGCTGGTTTCACTAATCATTGTGTGTTCTGCATGGCAGAACATTTTAATGAACTTTTAAAAAGAAATGTTTTTATAGAAACATGCTGTAGTATTGTCTCAAAGATCAAACTGTAGCTCCTAATTACCACACTTGTAAAGCACAGCATAATTGAAGACTTCAGCGATTTGCTGAGGTGATGAAACACACTGGCTTGGTTTCTGGGATGGTCGTGCATTCCTTTGTGAGGCTGGTCTGTGTGGAGAGGCCCAGAGAAATTGCGATAAAACTGGGAAAGGAGTTTATACAGGTAAAATATCTATGCATTAAACCTTCGTCTGGAGACTCACAAGCAAGATGATGCCAGCTCTGCACATAGATGTGGTCTTGTGATGTAGGTAGAGCAATTCAAAAAGTTACTGTCTTAAGGCTTTTTTCACAGAATATTGGAAAACTTTAACCAGGAGGGACTTCTGGGAGGTCTCCAGTCCAACACCTGCTCAGAGCAAGGCCAGCTTCACCTTTAGGTCAGGTTGCTCTTAGCATTGACCAGTATAAGGTTCAAAAACCTCCAAGGATAGAGATTTTCTTACCTCTCTGTGTCCCATCTCCGGAGTTCAACCACATGCATTGTGGCAGAAAATATTTTCCTTCTAATTGTAATTTTCCTTGCTGCAGCTTGTGCATGTTTCTCTCCATCCTGCTGTACGTACCCAACAAGGTTCTGTCTGTTTTTTCTCTACCCTATTTTTATTTAGTTGTAAGCAGCATTTAGATCCCTTTTTGCCTTCTCTTCCCCAGGCTGAAAGCCATCAGACTCTCCTCATTCACCCCATGATCCAGCCCCAGAATCATCTTCTTTGCCCTCAGCTGAACATGCTCCATTTGTTGATATTTCATGTACTGGGAGGCCCAAAGCTGAGCCCGATATCCAGATGGGGTCTCACAAATACCGACTGGTATCATTTGACCTGCTTGCTGTGGTTTTGCCACCCTAGTAATGCAAAGCCAACCATCTTGCTGTAAACTGCTAGTAACAGAATTTAAATTGTTTAATCCCTTCAGCTGCTGGGGAAGTGGCAAACTAGGACAGAGGGATGGATTTGGGTTTTGTTGTTTGGGCTTTTTTTTAATGGATGGCTTGGTTTGGTTTTGTTAGTTTTGGATTTTGGGGTTTTTTGGGGAGGAGTTTTTAGTTTTTTTCTTTGGGTTTTTTGGGGGGATTGTTGTTGGTTTGGGCCTTTTTTGTTTACTTGTTGCCTTTTTGATGGGGGATTAGTGTGGGGTTTTATTTCCTTTCTTTTGTTTGTTTGGTTTTGAGTCTTGTGGGGAGGTTGGTTTGTTTTGATTGACGGGGATGTTGTTTGGTTGGGTTTGGTGGTTTTTGTTTCTGTGATTTTTTTGGTTTGTGTTTAAGAAAAACAACTTGGCAGCAGGGTTTTTTAAAAAACACTTTAGCCAAATATCCAAAATCCATCTCCTCTGAGTGGTCCTACTGCCAGGCTCAATTCCTGAGCTTTAAACCAGTCTAACCTTGCATGGTCCAATACAGGTTAGTGTGTGATTTTTTTGTTGTGGTCTTTTTTTTCCCCTCATTAATAGCGACTCCCTATGTCCACCTGTTGTGGGCAGGATCTGCACTGCGGTCTCTGGACCAGGACAGCTGTGAGCTCCAACTGTTTGCGCTGGTGTTGTGCTCTGAACACCCAGGCTGCTCTTAACCAAAAATCCACCAGCTGTGGGCTTGAATTCAGCTCCATGAAAACCACACAGAGCACTTAAACAAATGCCCCTACTCCCCAAACCAGCACTTTTGCACTGGAACATAAACAAATTTCAACACATGCACAATAAGTTACCTCACTCCCCTTGTCAATTTGCCTGAGCCTTGTGTGTGTGCACATATGCATGAAAAAGCTTTTGTCTCCAGCCCTGTAACCTGACCCTGGAGGAGGAGCCCTCTGCCCACCAGCCTGATTTAAGTCAAATATCTGTCCAGACAGAAACAGAGCTCCCGTTGCAGCCCCGAGTCCTCTGCTTGAGAGACTCTGTGAATGCACTAAATACATTCAGCACATGTTTGAGGGCAAGGTAATATCCTTTATTAGACGTGTCCTTTTGCAGACCCTGCCTTGCTTTTGTACGCTGAGACTCTCATTCTACAACATTCCTGAGCAGTCTCAAATCTGCTGTTTCAGTGAGATTTTTTTTTTTTAAAGTATTAGTGTGACTTGCATAAGAAGCATCAAGTTTCACTTCTGTGATGCTAGAGAATTCCTGACGCTTCCAAAAGAGGAGTCTGTGGCCGGGGAGCTGTGATGAGATGTGGTTTGGACATAGTATTTGTAGTCAGCCTCTTGTCTGTGTAATCCCAGAGCTGTGTCTAAAAAGAGAGGAGACAGTTGATAGCATGCTAGAGACACTGACTTCACACAGTTATGAATGGTGAATATTTCCTCTGATATCTCCAATCTGCTTTAACATCTTATAATTTTCCATTCAATCCTTTTTGGCAGTACCATTGCATCTCTTGCACAGCAATGTGAATCAGTTTAAGGCATAAATATGAGAAGTGATTGCTCTGTTGAACAGAGGAGGGGCCCAAGGAGACTGTGTGCGCAGAGCTGTCCTGAAGGAAAAGTGAGCAATGGGTTTACCAAGAACAGATTCTCTCTGTTGCCAGCTGGTTTCTGACCCAGAATCAGACTACATTATTAGTTCCTGGGCAAGCATTTCTCTGAACTCTGTCCCTCCAGCTCTGGCTGCTAGAAAACTACCAAAAAACAATTGCAGGTGGGCTGGGAAAGATAAAAGAAACTTTGATTTGGGGTTGGTTTGCTCTGTAATCTTGTTCCCAACTTCATAGTTTATCTAGTCTCAAAGCAAACGCAGGTGAAGCTGGCAGCTCAGGGCCATGTTATCTCTTCTGAGGTAACACACATAAATAAAACAGTGAGTCTCCTGCCCCAGACACGCCATCTAACCCCAACTTGCATCTTGCATCCATCTTCATGAGCCAGTATGGAACTCCCTCCAGCCGGGATGGCCCAGCACTTCACCGGGAGGAAAACACTTGCAATTCTTTTTAATCTTCATCCAGAGTCAACCGTTCTCTGCAAAATCTAGAAACATTTTGTAGCTTTCATATTGCAGGAGCATCTGGAGATGATTGCACAGGTTGGAATTCTACTGTGCCGAACTGCTGAGGATGGAGATGGGCTGTCAAGTCACATCTAATAAATCCCTAACTCATGCTCCCTTTGAATGTCTACATCTTCTCAACCCCTGATCCTATGGTTCGTATGCGGTTTTGTGCCTGTTCTGTTAGTACTTGCTGAGCACCTGGGGTCTCAGACCTTGTAAAGCCAGCGCAGTTCTGAACAAGAGCAAGCGATGTGTCAATTTGAGACATGATATCTGCAGTGGGAAGGAAAGAGAATCACAGTTGATTGTGCATATTCATGTACTTGTAAATATTTTAATTGTAACTGTCACTTCTCAGTAGTTATTCAAATGGGATTAATCCAAATTAACTGGTATGGAAGGATTAAAAGTAACTAGTGTATTTATGTAGGTCATGTTAAGGTGGAAAGATGCTCGGTTGTCAAGTTGTGCAAGCAAGGGTGGTGTCACGATGAGCCCCTGAGCAACAGGTGCTCTGGAGCAGGCTGACCAGTGTCGGCTTGAGAAACGAGGACAGACAGCTTCTGTCTGGTGTGATGGACACATGAGGCTGACAAAGGAGCTTGGTGGAGCAGCCGGTGTTGGAGAAGAGCCTGGAGTCTGGGTTTGTGTTTTCTCACAGATGGTGCAACTGTGAACTGCTGCCAAAGATGGGGTCTGGGTTCCCCAAACCAGCTCCGTTCCTGCTGCTTCCCTCTCAGCAGTGCCAGTCGCTGTGTGGCTGCAGGGTAAACTGAGTTGTTTGTTTTCTGTTGAACCTGTGCCCAAAAGAGAAGTTTTACACTTAATCAGCAGCTGAACCTCCTTTCCTTATGGCCACAGGATTGCAGAATTAGGCTTGCAGGGATCTGGCTGGGAGGAAGGAACAAAAATGACCCTTTTTTGTGTCAGCCTGCAGGTGGAATGTGAAGGAGGTTTGAAACAAAACTTTTCCTGACAATAGCAGAAGCAGGAGTAAAAAAGCTGGTTGTCCACATGGGAGAAGAATGGGTTTGAAGGAGGCATCTGAAGAGAGTCCTTCTCGAATTATACGTTTACATATTAAAAAAAGGAAAATCTTCCCAGATCACCCACTTGTTCTGCACAATCTGCAGTAAACTCTTCAACTGGCTTTTATTTATTCGCTATACACATTTATACTACTACTAAAAGTCAGTTGTTTGTTGGCCAGTGACCTAATGCTGTGTTGTGAAGGTGTTTTTGATGGTGATGGCTCTCTTTCCTTTCTTCTCCCTAATTATGGCTTTTCTGAAATGAATGTTTGTTTGCTCTTGATCTCTGTTGTGATTAAAGCCTGTATTCCACCAGACTTTCTTGGGTTGGTAACACAGTAATGAAGAGTGCAAACATACACTTTTCCTTCCTATTATCACATCAAAGTTAGCACAAATGGAAACTTTTACTCCACTGAAGAAGGTAGCTATTAAAATGCATCACTTGAACATAATTGGAAGCTCTAGTGTAGCTTTCAGAAAAATATCTAAAGGCTCTCACATTACTGGTTTTTACTCCAAAAGCATCTGGGTCTGAATGTGTTCAGGGTACGGTAGATTTATATACACACATTTCAGTCAATTTTCCTTCACAGGAGACAAGTAACGCTGCAGTATCTGTAGTATCCTAGATTGTGTCCATATTTCGGCCTGAAGTTACTGTAAGAGAACACTGATACTTTGACAATAGTTCATAAAAATGAAATAAGTCTTTGAGGTTTTTAAGGGTTAAAACCCCGCTTGTATACTTTGTTATTTGTGCTTCTCCTCATCTGTCCTTCCCAGGAGAACTACACAATGTTTCAGCAACTGAGAGAGGAACAAAGTATCCCTAAAACTGAGCGGTTTACACTGAGATAAGTGATCTCGTGACATTGTATTTTTTCCTTTATTATTGTCTTTCAGATAAATGGCTAGTACCATTTTAAGGTCATGTTTCCCTACACTTCGAGTGACAGGGACTTTATTAAAATCTAGTATGTTGTTCTTATAGCAAACTGGAATGAAATCCCAACCTTGCTGGGCACCTATAAACAACTATTGGTACAGAGGACCCGTCTTGTACCTGGGGTTTTCCTGCAAGGGACAAAGAAGTTGTAAGTGTACCTGACCAGTCAGCTCACAAAATAGTTCCTGTTTTGTTTTGTGGTTTTGTTGTTTGGGGTTTTTTGTTGTTTGTTTTTGTGGTTTGTGTTTTGGTGTTAAAACACAGGAATAATTAAAAATAATAATAGAAAAAGCTGAAGTATGTGCTTCATCAACTTTGAGTGGCCTGTGGTCAAGTATCTCTAGGAAATGCTGGTGGTACCTGTGAGGATGCTCTTCTACTCCCAGTGTTCTCCCAGTGCAGCTTGGTGTTTCTCAGTCCTTGGAGATGCTGGAAATGAATGAAGTTTCTCATGAGGAAGGTGAGATGAGGGTTGAGGGAAGAAGGAAAGACCTGTAAAATCATTTAGAGCTTTCTTTTTCTTAACCACAGTACTGCTGTTTTGCCAACCTACATGGCAAGTGCCACCAACCAGTTACTAAAACCTATTAAAACCTTTCAGCGCTCTCAACATTACTTTGTGTGAATGCTGATTGTGGGTAACACCAGTCTCTTAATTACTGTATGCTGATGATAGCCTGCTTGTTATTGTCTTGTAAAACAGAAGTCATGCTACACTTACCAAATAATTATCTTCCCTCACAAATAATTATCCTCCACATCCAGTTACTTAAGGCTCACTATTACTGCTTCAATATTTTCAGGGCAAGCTCATCACGGATATATTGTGGAATGCTCCCTTTAGATAAGTAACTCACAGTGGATGAAGGCACAATATTACTGCTGGGCTTAGCCAACTTCAGTCCTGTGAATCAAAAGATAAAGGTAGCATCTCGCCTGTCAACACTGTCCCTTGATGATAAGAATGAGTCCTTCAATGCTTTTGCATATGTTGGAATAATCTTTGTGTGTGCTGAAGGTGTATATTCTATCATTAGGGATGTTCTTAACTCTAGTTGTCTCTTCTGACCAAGGTCTGAGGCAAAGGTTGGTGTGGTTCAGTGTGATGGGGACAAGGCCTCACTCTTCCCCACTTACTTCTGAGTAGCTACAGTAGTTCTTAAGAAGAAACAAAAAAGGTACTTAATCAAATCCACTTGCAGCAGAGATTGGTATTGCTCTCCTGGTATCGTAGAGGTGGATTGTTACAGTGTTCTTTCCAAAATAACAAGTTATGTTAACACCTACATTTCCTATTTGGATAGGAATAGGGAACTGAGGTGTTGATTTCCTGCAGCTGCAGGACCTGGTTTTATTTACTTAATCCCCTCCTCAACTCCAGGAACATAACAGACCTTGTACTTGCATCCCTGCTGGATAAAAAGGAGTTGTAAGAACTTGAGCTCTAACCGTCTGGCAGAGACGACACTTCAGACCAGCATCCTGGTACTTTGGTGCTTTTCGTCATGTTGAGTAGATGTAAAACCAGCACAGGCTCCAGGTGCAGCTGCTCTCCTGACTGCCACACCTTCACATGAAAGCCTAGAAACTGTTAAACTTGAAATATTCCACCAGCTCTCATTGTTTGCCCTTAAGCTTTTGAAAGGGTTTAAGTCCTAGTTTGCTTCCATAGTGTTTTCAAGAGCTCAGATCAAAAATAATTGAAAAATCCGTTTCTTCACAAGTTTTTGTTTTGTTTTTCTTGTCTAAATCAGAGATTAAAGATGTAAAAACTACTTCCAAAACTACTTCCAAAACTCCTTTCTGGCCCAGCTGGACTCATAAGTCTTCTGATTATCAAGTCTCCTGTCATTCATCCTCACATGCTGGCATGCAGGTTTCCAGGTAGTAGCCAGAAAACCTCATGTTCTTCTTGGTGGGCCTTCTAGAGACCCCCCCAAAATTCTCTGTGAAGCTGCAAGGAACAATATGAAGGGGGCAAGGAAAACTGGCAGCCTCATGTTAAATGTTCCCTATTAATATTTGACCAAGGCTTTCGCTTTCTATTCTATTAGGAAGCTCTTACTTAATTGCTTTCTGCTTTCAATTTTTTGAGCAGCTCTCTGTCTTGCTGAAGTTACGCTAAGTAAAAACCAACTTGTTAGGATTTGAAAATGTTTCTTCTTCCTCTGGGCTTGATTTTTAGGAACCGTTGATGTGAGCAAATGCCTTGGACCGTTTTCCAGAAGTGTCAAAGTAGGTGTCCTGCACTAAAGTCCCCTCCAGCTCTTATGAAATAATCACAGAAGCTGTTTCTTTTAATACAGTAGCACAAGAGAAATGCAAAACACTTCTTGACCTTCCTCATGTATTCAGGAGGGTGATGTTTGCCTTGAATTTAGCTTATTAAAATATTAGGGGTTTTGTTTCACGTCTATCTTTTTTAAAAGTACTCAGGATAAGCTGTAGATAATCTTCTATTGCCTGAAAAGAAAGATTTACTCAGTCTTTGCCTGATGTAGGATGTGGGAATATGATAAGCAGTTGTCTAGATTCACATATATTAAAAGTACGGATAAATGGTTTAGAGCATTTTAGGGTGCGTGTCCGGTGGCTGCACATCTAACCTGTGATTCTGTCTGTAGATAATGAACAAGGACTCATTTAACAGCTTATTAACATAATTTTATAAATGAAGGATTCTTAAGTAGGGGCTTATCTTTGCTGGAGACTTGGAGAAAGACAGGTGGAACTGATTTTAAAATACATTTATTTATATATTGTGTGAGATAAGAATGAAAATGGTATCTTTTGGCCATTGTAGTTGATGTTACTGTCGCTGGTAGTGAACAAACACAGTTTGGGAGCCTATGACTGAAAATACATGAATGAGGGAAGTGTAATGGTGAGTTTACATCTCAAAATCAGAAATCCTGGATGGACCCAGAACCACTCCGTTTCTTACAGCCATTGGTTGTACTGAGTTGTCATTCCTACTTGATTTCCTGATTTGCAAAATCCTTTTTTGTTGGCCTTTTTGGCAACACTTCTACAACGTTGCTAAGATTTAAAAGCAACACGCAGATGAAAATATGACCTCACTGAAGCCAAATTCCTTGTAAATTTAGTGATTTTACCATAGTATTCCAGGATTTTACCCCAGACTGCTTTGTACAATGGATTCATTTCAAGTACCAGGCAATCTGACAGCCATGGAAACTTCCCATCTCAACTCACTGGAAAACTTCCATCCCTATTGTTAATACCTGTTTTTTACCTCTGCTGTTAGTTGGCTGAAGTTCTTGTTGCTTTCTCTCTATTTTTTTCCCCTTTCCCCCCTTTCCTTTTTTCCTGGCACATCTGCCAGTATATTTTCTACTTAAATTTCTGCATCAGCTTTAAATCTGCTATAATCTGCGGTGTTGCTCTGAAGAAACAGCAGGAAATGGGGGGTTTCTGGTGAGTGTCAAGCGCTGCAACAATGAAACTTAAAGGAAAGTTTCGAAATGCCTGAGAAAGAAAAGCAGCGATAAGGCCGCCCTGACGATAATAAGTGGAAGGAAAGACTCTTCCCAGAAAGGAACGTGATAGGGAGAGATGAACAAACACTGGGAAGCAATGGGGTGAGAGAAACAAAATGATTCTATGGAAGTTTCCCGAACAAATATAATTTATAAGTGGGGAGGAAACAACTGGTGATGATCCTGTGGCTGCTGAGGTGAAGCAGTTAATGAGGATGGAAAAGCCCTTTTCCCCAGTTTAAATCAACTGAAGATCAGATGGTGCTTAAACTACATATGGACAATTCCCAAGGAAACTAATGGAAATTGAGTACTTGTATTCCTTGTATACCAGCAATGTCTGGCTGCTTTTTGAGAGTTAAAAGATGTAAATATTCAGAGCGCACTGAATTCTTATTTACATTTCAAAATTCTGCTCACAAGTATTCATGTTTGCATCGGAGTTGTTCTTGAAGAGAGTGTTTCTTGTATAATGTGTTTGTATTTAGTGTGGGTGTTTGTGATGGTGAAGCTGGTACCCTGATGTCATTGAACGGCCTTCTAAAAAGCTGAGAAGTGAATGCTGGAATTACTTCATCTGCTAATCAAGACTAGCAGCTGGATATAAATATAAAATATTCCAGATTAGGAAAATGCATCCTCTGCATCCTGAAAATACTCTGGGTAGATCATTTAATTTGAATTTTGCATGGAAACAAGCTCGTCACAGCTGCATCCTATGGGGAAAACTGCTTCATGCAGTGGAGTGTTGTGGAGAACTGGGTCTTTGGTAAATGCGGTCGCAATGTTCACGTCTTTACAACCACACAAGGGCCGTGTCCCATTCAAGCGTGACTTTGTCACCTCTTGACAAGCCCTGAACACAAAGGCTGCGGGCTTGAGCTTAGGAATTAGATTAATCTTCAAAACTAAACTATGTCACACCATTAACATACCTACTGAGCTGAAGAAAATGGCAGGTGGAGGTTTGGCTTCCTTCCAAATAGGGTTTTAGGTGGTCATTAAGTTTGTTCTCCTGTCTGCACATCATCCTTGCTTCCCAGCTTTTATACTTTGCAGGGCAAATGTCAGCAGTCCCTAGAAAGCAGCTGCAGTTTCACGTAGTATTCACTCACTGAAATACATCTCTTGTTCTTTCAACTGTTTAAAATCTGCAGCTTTGTTGTTCCAGCTGAGGTACCTTTTCCCTTTGCTGTGAGAAATAGAAATAATACTTTGGTTTCTCCGCACCCAAAATTACAGGTTGCCAACAAACCTCGGACTTGGTGGTCCCACTGTTACCACATCCTGGTGAGAGGGGAAGTACCTTATTAAATGTGCTGACATAATTGTAAGCAATTATCGAACCAAACCTTCAACTTTACCTGCAAATGGACAGGAAGCCAAGCTTGATCACAGGCCTTGACTTCCCGGTGCCGTGCCCTCCTCAGGCAATTTTATTGTTTTTGAAGCCTTCCCAGAAATTAAAGTGAGGACAGAGGCCCTCCCAGTTGTCTTAAAAGAAAGGACAAAGGCACAGTTTATTTCAGACCTGACTCTCAGATGTTTGGATGGGTTGACAAGGTAATTTCTTCGTTCCTTGAGCAGGACCCTAAATATTAGGTCCCTAAAAAGGGACATAAAGTGTATCTGTGCAGCCAGGGTCTTACAGGCTCTGCTGCAAGCGTTCTCTCTCCTTCATTTGGATGTTTGGCTGCTCACCTTCATTCTTGATCTTTATTTTGGTGAAGCCAAAGAAAACGCAGACTTGAACAACAAAAAAGGCAACAAGCCAATAACATAGTTAGAATTGCAAATCCAGGTGGGCCCCACCTCATGTGGAGGAGTAGTAACAACCTTGGCTGAAGTTTCCTGCGTGTTTTAGCAAGCAGTCCCAAGGACAGACAATAACACAGCCTGGCTTGTGCTTGGATTCCCTGATGTCTTTTTCTCCCCGCCTCCACAATTGAAGTGTAACAGTTCATTCCTTATGCGCAAAGTTGAAAGATGTAATTTTATTTTAAGTCACGTGGAGATTATTTGACTGTGGGGAATGGGAGCTCTTGGGAAGGCAGAGACATGCCAGTGTCGCTTGGAAAAGGCTCAGACTTCTCCCTTTTCTCCTCTATCTTTATCTCGTGTCTTTCTGGAGTGTTGTTGCTGCCAGGAGCTTTCTTCTTGCTGTGTCCTCCTGTGCTGACGCATACACAGGGATCTCCAGCATATCAAACAAGGGACTGCTGGCTCTGGCAGAGCTTTGATTGCTTTCTCAGTCCCTTCAGAGGCTGCCAAGCATGCAATGAAATCCCCTCCCTCCAGGTGTCACCACTGGATTGGGAAACAGATCTTTTCCTCCTTTCACTCTACCTTTAAGCTCATTATTTGCAATTGACCGGTTAGGCTACATTTAGGTTTAATTTTATTTTACCAAATCAAATGGTTAGTGCTCCCCAACTCAGGATGAAGTGATTTATTGAATGCTACAGGATGGCTTTTTGTTTTCACTCACGCTGAGTTAATATTCTTCCATGACACGCTGTGCTTTTCTAAACGCAGAGCAGGGAACCGAAGCACGCGAACACGTCCTGGGTGGGCTGGAGGAGGAAGGCGGTAGAGCTGGGAGTGTTCAGCACCTGCCTCTTCACTTAAAAGCTCTTCTGCAAAGTTTTCTGGGTGGTTCCAGGTTCGTTTCTGAGAACCCACAGCATGTTGGGCTTTGGCATCAGAGAGACCACAAAAACCTATTGCATAAAGTTACAATTAAGCTGATTTCCCTCCTCCACATGCATAAAGGTTTTAAGACTTGTTTGTAACCATTTCCATATTTTGCTTAGTGAGAAGAGGCAGTTACAGCTCTTGGCTTAGTTCAGACCTTTAGATGCAAGATTTTCCAGCAAGCCAAAGTGATTTAATCCCTATGGGGTGACTTTTTTTAATGCCAATTGTGTTCATGAGTCCCTTAAACTGGCTGGAAAGTATCACCCAAAGCACTAGGAAGCATTAACTAATTAGTGGCCTGTACCCAAACTCCTTCACAAATGACATTGCCATTCATTTGACAGGACTTTGCACTTTGTACAGCAGCCTTTCCAAGCAGTGGGCCTGAGCAGCTGATTTTATTACTGTTTTACAAAGGTATCAGCTTCAAAACTTTGTTCATGACAGAGGGAAGCTGATGCAGAAGTTCCGACTTCGAGCAAAATATCTATTTAACTGTATGGCAGTTACTGGTGGTTTATAGTCAGTAAAATGAGTTGGTGTTTTAACTTGTACTGTATCAACAGTTGGGAAAGAAGGTGCTCTTCGTAACAGACGAAATGTCGAGATACACAATGTTTTCAATGCAATAGTCCTTATCGTTGCATCAAGTCGTGTTTTCTAAACCAGGTGTACATATGTAACGTTTTGTATTGCCGCTTGTTATTTCAGCTGAATAATGTATCTCCCACTCAGTTTTTGATATTCATTTTGATTTGTCAGTGATTATCTCTTTGCATCGAGCTCGCCGCGCTTTGTACTCACATGTAGTGGAGCTGTTGCAATACTAATTCCTACACGTAAGGGGGCAGATTTGAGATTGGCCTGGAACCTGAATCTATTTTCTTTGTGTAAAGAATTGCTTCAGGACAACCTTCACAAGAGACAGAGTAATCTTTGTACTAACTGTCCAAGAATGTTCTCTTGAACACGAATAACCGCTGGTTGAGCCGAGTGAGTTTGAATAACAGGTTTCCTGTGGACATGTCTAGCAGACTTTCTCTTCTCTAAGACTGCACTTTCTAGAGAGGTGCTGTTTTCCCCTTGCACTGCAAGATTTAGTTCGTGCGTGGGTGGTTGGTTTGTTTGTTGTAATAACTGGAAATGGCCATAATGCTTTTATTAAAACTTCATTACTCCTCTCTGCTTAAGACTTGAAAACAGACTTCAGGTGTATTTATGCTTCTCCATGGAAAGAGATTAGAGACTCGTGTCTGAACTCTCCTCCCTTTCCATCATGCGAGCTCATATGTTTTCCCTGGGCCCCAAGCAGCCGCCTTTCTTTGCCAACCTCCATAAAATTATCCCTGGAGGCAGCAGTTCCTTGTCTACTGCAGTAACTGCATTTTACCTGATTTCTTAATCCTTCATCTGTATTGTTTTGTCTGAGTTTGAAGCTCGTTCCCTTTCCTTGCTGGCCTTTCTTTACTCTGTTCCTTATCTGCCACTGCCTCTAAAACCTCTATGGTCAGACAGCCAAATAACATCCGCGACTGTCATCCCCATAAAGAGGATTTGGCTTCTAGCCTGAGCTCTAACCTGATCTCTACCAGCAGCCTTGTGCAAACTGAGCTAAATTGACCAGGTTAGGAGAATTTAAAGTAACTCAAACTGGAAATAGTCATCTAGGACATGGAGTCATTCCCACTGGGGAGGCCAAACCTCAAATCTTGGGGTCAGTTTTGGGCCCCTCATGCCAAGAAAGGACTTGAGGTGCTGGAGTGAGTGGAGAGAAGGGAACGGAGCTGGTGAGGGGCTGGAGCACAAGTGTGATGGGAGCGGCTGAGGGAGCTGGGGGGTTCAGCTGGAGAACAGGAGCTGAGGGGAGACCTTCTGATCTCTGAACTGCCTGAAAGGAGCTTGGAGCCAGGGGGGTCGGGCTCTGCTCCCCAGGAACAAGCGCCAGGAGCAGAGGAAACGGCCTCAAGTTGTGCCAGGGGAGGTTGAGGTTGGATGTGGGGAACAATTTCTTCCCCAAAGGGCTGTGGGGCATTGGAACAGGCTGCCCAGGGCAGTGGTGGAGCCACCATCCCTGGAGGGGTTTAAAAGATGCGTAATGAGGTTCCTGGGGACATGGTTTAGGCATGGACTTGACAGTGCTAGGTTAATGGTTGGACTCAATGATCTTAAAGGTCTTTTCCATCCTAAACAATTTTATTGTTAGAGAGCTGATATTCCTCTGATGCTTTCCCACCAGCAGGAGAGTGGAAGGTGTCAGCATGAAGCATTGTGAGATATGTCCTAAAGACGTACAGGTGGGCATGGAGGCAGAGAGAGGACTGAGAAACATGGCTGTGGTTTGCTGCTGGAGCTCTGCGACTGCACGCTTGGGTCAGACACGGATGCCAACCATCTGCACCAACTGCAGTTGGGACCCATCACTGAAAGGGCAAGGCTGAAATGCTGCATGAAAAGGAGAACCCCCTTAGGAATCGGAAGCCTCCAAAGTCAGGGCAAAGGAGGCAGTTCAAGGTTAAAATAACGTGAAGAAAGCTAGTTGCAGTGAAAGGAAGCGGTTATCTTGCTGGAGCACAGAAGGTGCCCTAGTTAAAGTGCCTTAAATGAATTTAATAAAACAGTGTAAACCCTGTTTGCGCAAATGAGCTTTCCCCGAGTGGTTACTGGCCTGTGTCAACTTAGCACAGGTCAATTTGTTACTGGCTTGCAGAGCTGCCTGGATATCAGCACTAAATGTGTTTACTTATCTTTACATTTGGTAAGAAAAGAATGAAAGGGACTGAGCCTTCAAAAAGTAAAAGCATTAAACAATCTCTTTTGTAAGAGCAAAGTAAACCTCCAAGTCCTCGTAATGTTTAAATATTTAAAATATGAAGTTATTCAGTGCTGCCTTACCACCCACCTACTAAGGCCTGTTTCTCTTCCGATCTTACCCTTAAATTGTATAGACATTACATTACACAGCTCCACCCTGCAGCCATTTCCTGCTCAGCTCCTTAGTCTGTAGTATTTTCTGATTATTTTTTCTCTTGTCTCCTTTTCTGTTTTTAATACAGCTCCTTTTATTTTTTCAGCCATGATTCCTAGACTGCTTGTGCTGGTTTACCCTGCCCAAACCTACCGAACCCTGCCCGTGTTTCTTTTTTACTGCGTGGGATAAGTGCTAATCTCCTTCAGCCTGCAACACAATGCAGGACATCTTTTTATAGTCCTAGAGCTGAACTTTCTTAAGAACGTAAGAGCTGGTTCAGAACGAAGATCCCTCTGACCCAATGTGCTCTTTCCAAATGGGCACTAAGTAAGCACAAGACAGACATTTATGATGCCCTTTCTCCTGTACCATCTCAGTCTCCACCAGTTTAAGTCATCTGCTTGGTAAATCTCTTCCAAGGCTTTGTCTGGGATCTTGATCCCGTGTGGACCTTGCAACCGTGGCAGCGTTTGGTAAAGAGTTCCACAAGTCAGTTGTTTACCATGGGTGTTCCTGATGGGGCTGGGAAAGCGTCTCCTCTACTGAAATGGGAAGAGAAGGGATGTGATCTGCCCTCCACCCCAGTCAAGCTCAATTTTAAAGCTTCTGCTGAGCTGCCCTGAGCAGCAAGAAAAAGGCTGGCTTAGATTATTTGAAGCTGAAGCCATTCTGTGGCTTGTTTTGTTTATGTTGTGAATCACAAGTAATTGCAAACATATTATTCTGGTACTGATGAGTCCCCACACTGATGCTATGGCAGAGGGCAGGATGGCTTCCTTTAAACACAGGGTGTTTTGAAAGGTGGACCTAATTTACCCAACATACTGCTTTGAAATAGGGTCCATCTTTTTGAAACACCCTATATACACGACGGTACCACTGCTGTTACAAATCCTCCACCTCCTCTGTTTTTAAGAAACCCTTGAGCTCCAGAATAGTCCTGTATAACAGAAAAAAAGCAAAGCTAGTACAAGCAAGCAACTGCATTTCAGCTGTTCTTTAATAACCTCTTACACACACATGTTCAGCCTCAGCAGATGATTCTCTCACTGAGCTCAAGCCTAACTAAACTCTGCTCAGACTACCTGGTTTGCTGCAGGTTGCAAGGATGCCCGTGGACTCTTGCAGTGGTTCAGCTGGTCAGTAGTACCTTGTTACACCACGTTAAGTTGCCGTTCCACCCCTTGAGCCTTACAACTGGTATAACTGTGTTCATACCAGGGGCTGCAGTGACAGTGTGCATAGAAAAAGAACAACCTACAGCTGGAGTGAGTGTTTGCATAGCTGCTTATAGTTAAAAAAGAGAAAAGTTTGTGCCTGTCAGCACTAAAATGTATGTTTTCCTGACTGTTCTCTTGTGATAACTTCTAATATTTATTGGATCGAGCTTGGTTCCCACAAGAACTCAAAATAGTTGTCTGGATTTGAACCGCCGCAGTTTTCCTCGCCTGGTACGGCTGCCGGGCAGCGGAGCTCGCTCCCATGGCTTCTGGGCACTTGGAATTCCTCTGTCCCGACCGTTCTCCCTCGAGAGTGTTCAAAACGGGTATCGCAGGGGAAGGGGCTCCCACGGGTGACCCTAAGTGGAAAAAATGATGTTTAAAGTACAACTAGTTTCAACTGAACTCGGAGCCTTTTGCTCCCTGCCTGGAAATGTTCAAGGAGTTTAAAGTTCACTTGCAGCCCTCAAGAGCCTGTGTTTGTGGGAATTAAAAAAAGTCAGGTAAAGTTAATCTGAAAGGGTCAATGGTTCATTAGAGCACCCAGACGCCGTGTTTGTTACACAAAAACACTGAGAAAAGGGCCTTATCTTCCAGGCTAGTGTCCATGAGACAGCGCTTTCCTGGAAGCATGGCTATTGTTGACAACATTTGCTTCCTTTTGCTTTTCTCCTTGAGCATGGTCCAGACACCTAAACCTTTATTCACGATACTTTTTGCGCTTGTGCGTTACCACCTCTAAGCTTAACACCTCTGCATTGAGAAGTCTGCTTTGATTTTCTTTTTTAAATGATGGTGGGTTTTCTGGAATGCAGCTCATTTCTGACCTCAGCACCAAAATTGCCAAAGAAGATGTGAACTATGTAGAATAAAGCCTGACTGCAGATTTCTCTAAGCCTTTAGAGGTACCTGCTATCAAGTGCACATCTAGGGTGACATCCTCAAGTGAGTCAAAAATGTATTTGTGAATATTGCGTCTGAGCTTTAACTAGAAATTTGGTCAGCTGGTATCTCATAAGCATTGCGTGGAAGATTCATTTCACCTAACTTGGGTCACCTAAAAGCCGATTGCTTAAATCTGAGCCTTGCACACAGTTCCTTTATAGCCGATGCAGAAAGTGAGGCGCCTGGAGGGTGTAGCCAAGGCAGCTTAAAATGCTTGGCTGGAGGTGTCACCCTCTCTCCAGGAGTGACAGGGGAGCCTGGCCAAGGGGGGCCGACAGATGAGCCGAGCCCTGGCCTGGCTACACGCTCAGCAGCAAAAGGGGAGCCAAGGTTTGGCATGTGGCGTTGGTGCGGTTTTATTTCTGTTCCCGGTTTTTAATTGGGAGGATTATCTTCTAGTCCATCATTCATGCGAGAAGCCGTGCCCGGCCGACAGACCTGATTGACAAGGACCTGATGCGCGAAACTCAGCGGCTGAAGAGCTGGGGGTGCGTTAGAGCTCTGCTCTTCTGCCAGGGCTGATTCTGCAGCAGCCAGAGCGATTGCACGGTTGCTGACAAGCAAAATATTTTGTCAGCAGCTGCGCTGCTTCTGCCTCCAGCCCTCCTCCCACCTCCACTTCAGCATTTACATCATATCTCTGGAAACGAGAGTACAAATAGCTCTGTGAAGTGGGCAGAATTACTTTACACAGCATGTGCTTAATCATGGATCAGAAGATGTTAGTACTGTCAGCGGCTTTCATTTTCCTCTTAATAAAGAGGAATCAAGCTTTTTTTATCTTTCTAGCGATGGATTATTGCCATAATCTTCTCTTGCAGGCACGAATTACCTGGAGCTCTGCCCTGTGTGCCGTGAGGCTGCATGGAGGAGTCTGGAGCCAGGGGCAGATGCCCAGTGAGGGAACAGCTGGGTGACACTCTGAACTGGCACTGCCACAAAGATGTTAATGCTGATGAGTCTGCAGGGACACCAACTCCCTCCAGTGCTCTGGAAGAGGGGTTGTACTTCTGGAGCACCAGACTTTTGTCTCATGCCTTGTGATGCCTCTGTCCTCTTGGCTTGGGCATGGCCTGGACTCATGGATTCCTTGAGGCATCCAGAGTTCTTTTTGTTCTTTCCTTGGCATTACAGGTTCCTTAGGGTGTTCACAATGTTCCCATCACCTCCTCACTACATTTGCACCTGTGTTTAGGGGCTGTGATGGCAGCTCAACGTGGTCCGTGCAGCTGCAGAGGGTTGTCTCAGCTCACGAGCGAAGCAGACCAAAGGTTTTCCTACCTCAGTTTGTATTTGCTACCTCTTGGTTTTGGCTCAGCACAAATGTTTGCACAGTTACGTTGTGAACTAAATCACTGAAAGGGTATTCTTACGAATAATCTTCACAAAAGGCTATTGTTACTTGTTTCATTGCAGTTGATGGTGTCCTGCCATCCGTCATTCGACCAGAAGCCTTTGAAAAATGCTACGGTGTGCTTAAGCATTAATGTTGGGGTAACTTGAACAGTTGGAAGGGGATCGGGGTGGGGAAGAGAGGAGACCAGACCATGTGCTACTGAAAAGTCCTTCTCTTTTCTTTGTCCTGCAGAAAATCTGGCTGCCAGCCTCAGCAACGGGGCTTGGTGTTTACCCGATTTAACTTGGAGCAGAGACTCAGTTGGGGAGGGAAGTGTGAAGGCAAACTGGAAGGAAGATCTTTGGGTCATAAGGGAAGTCTGTGGTGAAAAGATAGCACTTCAATTCTCAGATGAAACTACATGTTGCTGTGTTGGCTGTGGAGGAGCTGTTAATGTGCAGCTCTGGAGAGGTCAGGCGTGATTATTTAAGGATATCAGGGCATGTTTAATCTCCTTGGGGCTTATCTGCTTGTGTTCAGTGCTGCTGTTGATTGCTTCTTCAGACAAATAGCTGTAATATTCCCCCAATACCAGTGAGGAGCAAACACTTCTAAAATGGAAAATCACTCTTCCCGTTCAGTCTGCGCTGAACTTCGTAAAACTCTTTAAACAAAAATTTAATGTTCTTTCTATAATTTCAACATGCCCAGAGTGTCTGAAGGCGCTTCCTTTGAGAAGCAGATGTTGTTCCAACGTAAAAGAACAAAATAATAGCTATTCCAGAGCGTCTCAAAGTACAAGAAGTTCTCAGCTCAGCAGTAGCGCCGCTCGCTCCTGTTGGAGTGGTGGATGGTTTCAAGTGGTTTTGATTGCCGTGGGTTTTTCATGGCTTTGCTATTTGAAAGCTGAGACTGCTAGAATTACTAATTGCACCCGTGTTGCAAACCGTGCTGCTGCCGCTGCCAGAAAGTTATTGCAGCTTTCTAAACCACATTTCCAGAGAGCAACCCGTCATTCTTTTGCTATCTATATAATTAGGGCTGTGAGGATCCCGCTTCCTTTTGTGCGCTGCTGGCAGCGTTAATGAGGTAACATTAATGATGGAGGAGCAGTCTGCGAACTTGAACTCTATGCAGAGTTCACTAGCACCATTTTCCTCTCAACCAGTGAAGTGCTGGGTCCTTCTGTCTTGCTTTTAGATATTTAAAATGTCTGTCAATAGCTTTTTCTTCAAGTGAGGCTTTTACCGTGGAGCTTTTCAAGATAAGGGACCGTGACAAGCGCTGCCGTAAGTGCCCTTAGTCAGAGTGTGTTTGCACAGCTCTTGGGAGGCCTCTTACACCGGCCAAGGCCTCTGGATATCGTTGAAGTGGAAATATTAACTACAGTAAGTTGGAAATCCAGAGCTGCTTTTCTTTCCCCCTGCAGAAAAGCTTTAAATTAAAATTTAAAAGTCATTTTATGGAGCTTTTCTGTTCTTGTCGTTCGAAACAGGCTTCACCGGTGGGGCTTGCTCTTTTGGGGAAAAACTGTTGGCGTAATATTCACCATCTTAATGTTTAACCGGTGCAAGTCGTTTATATCAAAGTACAGATTGCACTGAAAACAAAAATAAAGAAGAGGGGATTGGAAGTCAGAGGGGAAGGAAACACAGAATCGCTGCCCAGGCTGAAGAATGTATTTTGGAACTTGGAAAAGTGAAGAGAACTGCCAGATCAAAGCATTTCTGCTGTTTCCTGGATAAATCATCAAAAATAAGTGAAAAAGAGAGTGCAGACTGTCGAATGATGCTGACTAGACAGCGCGGGTTTACAGTAAAAGGAGGAAAATGTTTCAGATCACGCTAATGGGAAGTTGCTCAAACCTGATGAGTGAAGCTTTTCTGTGCTTTATTCTCTAGACTGACTAATGGGGATCTATTCGGGCACACCCTTTGTGGATGGCTTTTGGGTTTTTGGTTACCCCAAAATCTTTTTAATGGCTTTCCCCCACCCCACTCCTCCTTCCTCAAAAAAATAGCAAAAGTCAACATAAAACCCCCCATCTCTGGAGAAGATGAGCAATAAAAAGATGCTTAAGAAGCAACAGCGCACTCGACAGCAACTTTTGCTTTTTGATAAATGGAATTATAGATGAAGTGTGTTTTTTTTTTCACTGCTGATTACCCCTCCCTTCTGAACTTCAAAACATGTCCAGCTCTGAAGGGAACGATCAACCTTGAAATTAAGTTGTGAGGACGAATTTGGCCGAGCGCCCGCCGCCATTGCTTCATCCATCCATACCCTCCTGTGCTGGTGAGAGGATCCTGATGTTTATTCAAGGAAAGGCGGCGAACAATGACTGTTTCCTTCAATGCGAAACAATTGAGCCTGCCCACTTGCCTTTATCAATATGTTATCTACTAAATTGCCCAAACTTCCTCTATTAAGATTATTGGGGCCCCATCTCTGCTATGTTGCCCAACAGGTTTTGTGCTCAGGACTCCCCCGGCCTCTCCCCATGTTGGTTTTAAACCTGTTTTCAGACCAGCTTGAAAATACAAATGACATGTGCACTTAGAAGGTTAAAAAATACTTAATAGCTAATATCTCTCTGGTCCATCAGCATGACAGTCTCTATTTTAACAGGCTCTGGGAAGATTTACTCTTGGCAAGACTGGTAGTAACATCATTTGCTGGTAAGCAGCCTGGAACATTCATTTCTTGAAGCAAACGGAGGGTACCAAAACAGGAGTTTTTGTTCTTTGTGTACAGTCTCAACAAGATCGCCCTTCCCCTGCTCTTAGTTTGGAGAGATTTGCTTTGCCAGCGTGTTGCTGCAATGTTTTACATCTCAAAAATCATTTTTCTGTCTTCACGTAATCGTCTTCGTAACCCCGAAGTTCTTAATCATTTGGAAATAGGTTTCAAAGTGACATGAATCAGCCAGCTATAATTAACACTTTCTGCTTGTCTTGAGCCTGGTAAGATAAGACAAGAGTCTGTATCTGCTCATCCTGTCTTAAACAAGGAAATTATGCTGGAGACAGTTTATCATTCTTGATCTTTTTCAAGGAAGTGACTGAACAGTTTGGGTGACACAGCAGGGATATCTATGGATGTCCCTACAATAGGGCCAAGCTCTTGGCACAGCTTTGTGGTAAACACAACAATTAACTATATCCAACTGCTGGCACCACACTAAACTTTATTCTGCTGTCTTCAGGTACTAAAATATCCCGTCCAGCCCGCTCTGCGCTTGTTTCCATTAATCACCGAGTGTTTTGAGCAGTGACCGACAGCGCGGAGCTCCATCGCGCAGCTCTGCTTTTCCTCACGTCGTGTTGCGAGATGCTTTAGGTAAAACTTCCAGGATTGCGCTTACGATCATCGCTGACCTTTAACTCACTGGCACTTGTCTTCAGATTCTTGACAGGCCTTGCGAGGGATGCCCAGCTGAGCACCGCAATCCCGAGTCATCCCTTTGCACGTAATATGCGGGGTGACTAAATTTGGCTTTGTAGTTTTGAAGAGCTTTGCCTGCTCTACAAGCGATCATCCCAATGGTATTTGCTTAAAAACATCTTCAAGGCTCAGTAAGCAAGCGGTGACTGGAGAGGGGACACTGGGAGATGTGATGAAGCTTTCCTAAAGGTCTTTTATTCCACTTAGCACAAGAGAATCCTTCCCTTGGTATCTCTTTGCCACTCCTGGTGGTTCCTGGCAGCTCTCGGCTTCCCATGCTTGGCTAAAGACTTGAAGATCTCTTTCTACCACTAAATGTTCAATGGTCAGGAAACATCTGTGATTCCAAGATCTAGAACAAATAAGAGGATTCCTACTCCCAGAACGCTGCTGATGTTGGTGGCATCTGAGAAGGAGCAGTTTCTGATTTCTACTTTGCTCTCTTGAGTCCTCCTACTAAACCATTGAGGAGGAGAAAAGAGCAACTGGTCTATAATGAGCTCTGTTGTTGCAGAATATCTGTGTTGGTTGTTTGGAGGACTGAAGGAAACTTTTTAACCGGGGCTGATATTTCTATCTTCCATGTCTTTTGTGGGAGATCTTACCTACATTTCTCCCCACAGCTGAGTGACCAAGGGAGGCAGTTTAGATGATGGAGCCTGAGATGGAGAAATTTCTCTCCAGCTCTTGTGGACAACCGGAAGCAAAACTGCCTGTAGATTCTTAAACCTCAATCCTATTGTACTCCCCACTCCTACAATTCATTTTTAAACGCTGGGGTTTCCAAGTTAATGCCTCTCATAGGTGATCATTTCTCCTTTTCATGAAAGAATAGTGGCTGTGTAGTCTTGATATCGAGCGGTAGCAGCAGAGAGGTTCATACCTGTGTGATCATCTCTGCACGTTGTCTTTTTGAACATATTATCAAGCAGGTTCCCAGGAGACAGCAAGGATAGTGGGGAGGCCGGAGTAGGAGGCATCTCACGGATTTAGCTCCAGGAATCCCACCCCAGCTTGAGCAGAGGGCAGGTACATCACCTTACAGTGTGCGCGCCAAAATAAAACACTGCTTTGGATTAAATCCTTATTATAATACCTGTATAATAAGAATGAAACACATTGGGAGGCAAATGGAAACCTACAGTGGTTCCTTTAAACCTGTAAGAGGACACGATAGCTGTAAAATACCTTTAAAACTGAACTTTTTGAAAGGCTGCTGTAGCCAAACTTACTTGATTATACCCCATAAAATCCCAGTTGCTCTCCGCAGGCAGTGGGGCACAACTTGGGGTGCACCCAGAACCCCAGACAACGTAACTGGGGCAGCTCCAAGCGTCCCACATGCATCCTGGGCTGACTGGGAGGTACTCTGAACAGTTTACAAGCCTCCTGTGGCTTCCAGGCCACAATTCGGCTGCCTCTGGTGTCAGAGATCAGGATTCATGGAATAAAATGGTGTTGAAGCCTCCCGGCTGCCATAGAGACTGGGGCTTAGTCTCTTCTGGGAGCTCGTTATGGCTGCGCAGGGCACAGTTTGCAGACCATTAATTACCTCTTTGCTCTTCTATCTGTAGTCAAGGAAGGTTTAATCAAACTCATAAATTTCAGGCTGGGCAGCCTAGCAGGTTAGATGGACGGATTTTTCTTTCTCGTGAGAAAAACAACTCTCTTTTAAATTTCAAAGAAATGCAACGCTCATTCCCAGATTTTCTCCCTGAGCGGTATGTACTCTTAGAAATCCCACAGAATGTTCCCTTCCAGAAATTTCTTCCCCATCTAGCAATCAGCGTATGGCATGCAGTTCTTGGAAATGCCACTTTCCTTTCTGAAGCAGCGTCACAGACATAGTAATTGTCTTTAAAAGGTTTTGGCTTATCCTGAGCTACCTGAACATCGTGTGCTCTGAGGAAAAGTTTCCTATGGTTTTACATAAGTCTTGATTCGTGCATGTGGTACTTTGAACAAGCTTATTTTATATATATATATTGTTATATCTATTTTATAGATTTTTAGGTATTTTGGATATCTGTGTATTTAGATATCTAAGTCTGTGTGTATATATATATATAACATATATGGCATATTCTAACCACTTGGAAGCATGATGTTGTTCTTGCTTCTTGGTTTTCCACTGCAGATGATTCTCACTTAGCATTTGCACTTCTTGTTCAAACATCAAAATCATCCCAAGAAACAAAATCCGCTGTCTGCACGCTGGTCCTTTGAGTTTGAAATATTGTATTAACAGCCATATGCTAAGCAAAGGCTCAGCACAGAAATATAGTAATATTTCTGGAGGAAAGGTGCTGATAAGCTCATCTGTGTCATCACATCTGCTGCATGAAATGTTCGTCTCATCACCCAAAGCATCTTGTACTCCTTTACATCTTGCTTCCAATAATGTACACTTCCTATAACATTCATCTGGTCGCTTTGCATTGGCTGGTAAAAGTGCAAAAGTGTTTTCTGGGTGGTTGACTTATATTTTCCAAGCACCAATCCAGAGCACCCCACCCTGCACAAACCTTTTCTCTTCCGATACAGAGAGCTGCTGACGTTCAACCCTACAAATGCTCCGTGAGCCGCATTTTCAGCAATACTGGAGCGCGAACCTCCTCGAAGTCAGAAAGGTTTTGCATTCCTATATCACTTCCAGGTTTTTCATAATCCTGCGGGATCGGAGGATGAAGAAAAAAGGTGCAGCTGGCGAGGAGCCGCCTTTTGTGTCTGAGTTTGTGACGGCAAGGGGGAAATCTTCTCCGCATTAGGTGATACAGCTGGCTGCCTTTGAGAAGAAAAACAAGTGTGTGGCCCGTTTGGGACTAAAATTCTACATGTTTCTCCATACTACAGCCAAAATAAGCTTTAAAAAATTGTTGCTGGAAACATACCTTAAGTCCACCAGACAGTGAAAGTTGGAACGTAACTTGTTTGCTTAACTCGGTGCGAGTACAATAAATGACTTGCATAAGGCGATTCGTTTACCATTGTTCAAAGAGCAAGGATTATACAAACGGCCCATTGTGTGGAGCGCTTTCTGGTGGTTTAACTTTCTTGGGTCGAGAAATGACTTAATGAAAGACCACAACTCAATTCCTGGTTGTAGTTTTATGGGAAACTACAGGGCTGCATTGTCAAAGGTGCAGTTTGTTGCCTCTGCTTCATTAACCTTGGAAAACTAGCCCATGATATTATTTATTATTATTGTTTTATCCTTCCTCTTGGTCAGATTGATAGGTTTGTTATCAAAAGGAGATTTTCCTCCAGCCCAGCCTGCAGGGCCCAGTAGATTTTTGCCCACCTCTTACAAAGAGCCATTTATTGTAGTAAACTGGGATTTTTAATCTAACACCTGCAATCATGGTGGAGAATACTGGCAACCCTTGTGGTCTCTCTTTCCCAAATTCCGTCCTACATCGTTGTCTTTGTAGCTTTTGTGCTGGGAGCTGAAGACGTACGATACCATCAAAGCTGTGGAAGAGAGATGTAGTTTATCAATTGCTACAACAATCTGTAAATTACTTATTTTATTCCTTTTTATTTTCTGCTTACAGGTACCCTCTGAGACGAGGCAGCTCCTTCACATTTCTGACTCCGGGATCACACTGGGACTTCACTCTGGTGAGTAAAACAGCTGGTGGGTCCAAGCGTGCAAACAAAAGCAGGAATACAGAGGTGAAGATCCCTCTGCCTGGAGGAGAAAGTGTCTGGAATGTGTTGGTTTTCTTTCTGAGCCACTGAGGCTCCTGAGCTTCAGCTGGAGGGTGTTTTTTGCACACAGGGATTAAGAGAAGGCAGGATATCCTGGACGTTGTGGTTTCCATATAAATTTCTTACTTTCTGATATGCTTCGGCTGTCCTGCTAGCTAAGAGGGCAGTACAATAGGCAAGAGGTAAACGTGGTGTAGAAATAAACCTTTTTAAGTACAAAAATCAGTATTTTTTTGGTATAGAGTAACTACTTAGAGCAAGCACATGGCCTTATTGCCTTGTAGTTTCTTCTGCATCCCATAACATGCATCCCTCCCTATGGAAATGGTCCATATCCAGCCTCCAGAGCCAGCGGAGAAACATGGAGAGCGGTTCTGAGGAACTACACTTGGTTTCTCTGCTGAATTGCTGCTCCATAAAGTCCGTCCCTCTGAGGGTTGCGAGGCTATTAGTCAGCTCAAGGAGGTGAATAGCGCCTAGAGTTGTGTATATAGATCTTGACTCATCTTTAAGCTCATCTTCGTGAGTTGCCTAAGCTGATTTGCCCCTCCGCTGCCCCATCCTCCGCCAGCAAACTAATCTGGCTGGAAAACCTGCCTTACCAAAAAGAAAACAAAGCGTTTGGGGTGAGCTGCTCCAGCTGACTGCACAAGCTCTATGAACGCCTGTGTCGGCACGAGGAAGGGCGTGAGAACACGTCTGGAGGTGGGAAAAAGGACAAGACTACCTTTTATGAAGGAAATTCCATTTCAAATCAGATGGAGCATGCATGGAGACCGGCGCTTTGCTGGCCGTGCCTCCAAGGGCAGCCATGTGAAATGTCGAGGCTCCACAAATCCGGTGTGGGAATGGATTAAACAAAACCATAAGTTCTTATAGATTTTTCTTTTGCTTCATTTTAGAAACTTTCATCTACGGTTACGTTAAACATATATATTTGAATATTACAGCGCCCTAAAAATTCTTTCAAATTTAAAAATATTGTGCTCTAACATCACAAAGTAAAAGCATTTTGATTGAGTTTCAAGTCATTCCTGTTCTTTACATGTTATTTAATCCGCTTTTATTTGCCTATGTGCATATTCAGTTCCACTCTCAATTACAGTTAGAGTTTATTGTGTTTCATGACACAGACTGCAAAAAATAAAGTGGTTTTGAAGGACTTCATTGCTTATCTGCATTCCTCCATCACGTCCCTCATCAACCTGGTCCATTGCCACTTCTCCCTTCAAGCCCAAATAGCTTCATTTCCAGCTACAGATGGTGGGTAGCCCTGAACTCCAGCCTTTTCCTGGAGATCCAAGCTTTCCTGTGAGTAGCTAGAGGTTAGGCTTGGACTAACTCTGATTTTCATGGAGCACAAGTCTTATGAGGAGCAGCTGAGGGAGCTGGGGGGTTCAGCTGGAGAACAGGAGCTGAGGGGAGACCTTCTGATCTCTGAACTGCCTGAAAGGAGCTTGGAGCCAGGGGGGTCGGGCTCTGCTCCCCAGGAACAAGCGCCAGGAGCAGACGAAACAGCCTCAAGTTGCACCAGGGGAGGTTGAGGTTGGATGTGGGGAACAATTTCTTCCCCAAAGGGCTGTGGGGCATTGGAACAGGCTGCCCAGGGCAGTGCTGGAGTCACCATCCCTGGAGGGGTTGAACAGACTCAGAGATGAGGTTCTTAGGAACATCGATTTAGAGGTGGACTTGGCAGTGTTGGGTTGATGGTTGGACTCCATGATCTTAAAGGTTTTTTCCAGCCAAAATGTTGCTATGATTAGCACAAGTGGCCCAATGAGCTCGTGGCAGAGAAGACACGCAGCTCATCTTGTGCATGGGACCCTGAGAGCTCAGTGCTTACTCTGATGGGCAATACAGCTGACGAACTGATCAGATGCTACCGAATCGTAAAATCACAGTTTATGTTGGGAAAGGAGGCACAGAAGACTGACTGCCTGATCCTATCTCCAAGCAGAACAGACTCAAACCTCCAAGCATCTTCTTGGACAAGCAACAGGACCAGAGGAAATGGCCTCAAGTTGCGCCAGGGGAGGTTGAGGTTGGATCTTGGGAACAATTTCTTCCCCAAAGGGCTGTGGAGCATTGGAACAGGCTGCCCAGGGCAGTGCTGGAGTCACCATCCCTGGAGGGTTGAACAGACACGGAGATGAGGTTCTCAAGGATGTGGGTTAGTGCCAGGGCTGGGTTAACAGTTGGACTTGATTTTGAGGGTGTTATCCATGATTCTATGTCTCTCATGTGCTGATATGTGTCACACACAGGGTTTTGTTCCCCATGGCCACCAAGTACTCAGACACTGCTCACAAACAGCATCTCCTCATGGCATCCATTGTACAGCTGTGTGACCAAAAGTCTGCAAAATATGCCCGGCCTGAGTCTCGGGGCAAGTGGGTTTAAAGAGAAGGACTAGTACATGTTCTACACAATTGGAAGAAAAGACTAAGGCAGTTTGGGTTAAAACACCCTCTGGATGGCTTCTGACTGCAAGCAAGGCTACTCGTGGTCTGTTTTTGTTTCTTCCTTTTCATTTAGGAGGATTCATTTATGAGAAACAGGCACTTGATCTTTGTTGACTTAACGGTCCTGATGCACATTCCTCACCTGGAGCCTTATTGCTGGTTTATAACTTCAGGTGGGCAATAAGCAGCAAAACCCAGACCAATCCCTAAAGAACAAAATATCCTGGTTTAAGGCAAAAGCCCTCAGCAGGAGAAAGGAAAACTAGACAACTAGAATTGGTTTTAAATTGAAACCCAGTACCTTCTTAAGAAGCATTCCTGGAGCTTGAAACGGAATCCTTGAAATGTAATTAACATTCATGCCCCTGGCATTGTTTAGGTCTTTCAAAAATAAAGTCACAAAATATTTAGATTTCCCCTCCCGATTAGCATTTTTAATGCTTCGCCTTTACAATGCCCCTTTGAGAGCCGAAATTGGCTCTCACGGCTCTTAGAGTTTAACAACTTTCAGCGGAGCGACTTTTTCCACGCAACCCGAGTTGTGCGAGAAGGCGAACGGGCCGGATCGCGACCGTCTCGGAAATGTGAGCAAACGGACCCGTAGCAGCCGCTTTTCTATCGTGTGGCTTCAAACGCCTAAATCTGAGCAATCCAAAGAGGCCGTTTTCTTGGCACCGCGCAGGAATGATCCAGCTGGCTCTGCGGTGAAATGTCTACGTTTTCGTATGAAAACTATATTGGGCAAAGGAAATGGGGTCCAGCCAAGCAATACTTATTGCATAAGTCTAGCCAGTTTAAAAACAAAACTTCTTGGCCTTCCTTTTGCGTCTGGGCTTTGGTCTGGAGCTTTATGTTAAAGATGTTAATATACTCGACTCCATAAGGAACGAATAATATTCGGATCAAAAAGGCGTGGTGTCTTTGTCTTTATTGCAAGTTTTCTGCTGTTAAATGGATGCTAATATCCTTGGCTCACATATGGGAAAAATAATGTGCAGCCCAAGGAGGTGTGGTTAGAGCAGCCTTTTATTGCAGGGTTTGATAAAGAACCAACCCTGAATATTTTACTAAACCTGAAAAAAGTCTGCGTTTGCATGTGTTCTCAAGCCTGCCAAAGGTCTGCTCTGAAAGTATGGAGTGTGCTGGGCCATTAATTCAGTGTCAGTGCTATAAATATGGTAAAGACATCATGTCTAATGTGAGAGCTTTTCCCTCTGTGGTTAGTAAGTCTATCAGCGCAGAGTCGGTATCTTGTCTTTGCAAATACAAACTGAAAAACTTAAATCGTTGGGCAACTTTGTACTTGAATCCACTGCTGTGGCTGGTTTGAGTGGGAAAGGAAAGGGAAAGGAAAAACTAAAGGGAAGGGGAAAGGAAAGAGAAAGGAAAAAGGAAAGGAAAAAGAAAGGAAAAGGGAGAGGAGAGGAAAAGAGAAGGAAAGGAAAAGGAAAGGAAAGGAAGAGGAAAGGGAGAGGAAAGGAAAAGAGAAGGAAAAGAGAAGAAAGGAAAGGGAGAGGAAAGGAAAGGGAGAGGAAAGGGGAAAAGGGAAAGACGAGAGGAAAGGAAAGGGGAAAAGGGAGAAGAGGGGAAAGGAAATGAAAGGGGAAAGGAAAGACGAAAGGGGAAAAGGGAGAGGAGAGGAAAAGAAAAGGGAAAGAGGAAAGGAAGGGGAAAGGGGGGAGGAAAGGAAGGGGAAAGGGGGGAGGAAAGGAAAAGGGAAAGAGGAAAGGAAAAGGGAAAGAGGAAAGGAAAGGAGAGAGGAAAGGGGAAAGGAACGGGGAAAAGGGAGAGGAGGGGAAAAGAAAAGGAAAGTGGGAAAGGAAAGAAAAGGGAAAGGAAAGGAAAGGAAAGGAAAGGAAAGGAAAGGAAAGGAAAGGAAAGGAAAGGAAAGGAAAGGAAAGGAAAGGAAAGGAAAGACCTAAATATAAGAAACTAGAGAGTGCACTTCTGTAACATTTCACCATTAGCTGTGTGTGTATTTGACAGTTAAACGGTAGAGTCAGCATAGTGCAGACAGGACACTGGAGCCTAAAACCACGTCACAGGAAAGGACGAGCAAACGGGAGAACAGGTTTCTGAGAAGCCTCTGGGGAAGCTGGACGCCCCTCCACAGCATCAGCTTTTCAAAGAAACCACAGCAACCGGGCTGGTCAGCGTTTAGAAATAATTCAAATTAATACTTGCATTCAGACATTTTAAATGCACTCCCAATGATGACAGGTGACTATTAAAGCTGAAACTTTTAAGTTATTTGAATATATTATTAAATTCTAAGAAAACAAGAGCTACGTATTTGCTCCTGGGGGAAGGTTGAGCTGCTGGACTGGGAAAGCACAAAGCTGAAATGGGCTGAATTTCGGAGTGGAGCTACAGAGAGGTTGTTTTCCTCATTTCACCCAGTTCAATATCCAGTCTGTTAAACTGACAACATGTAGCCCAATATAGAAATACAAAATAATTTCTTTGTCCTTTGTACTTAATGAAGTGAAAGAGTGAAACTTGACTCATTCTGAAATGCTGGAGGACGAGAGTCAAACACTGGATGAAAATCAACCACTTGTTTCATGCGCGACCAAACAATTAATGCTCGTGACCCATGTATTTTCCAGACCAGGTGGTCTACAGGCTGATCCACAGTCTAACAGGATGAGTCCACAATTAGTTTTTCCACTCTCTGGGTAATGAAAAAATAACGTAGAAGCCCAGATAGTACAGCAATAGTGGGAGGTATCAGGAAGCTCAGTGCAGATGGCTTTGATCGTTGTTCCATTGCCTTGTGCTCTTGTTTGGAAAGGAAAATAGTGGAGAGCTTCCTGCCCCAAATCCTCCTCTTTCTTCCATAACAACGTTTAATTCTTTTAGCCCAAGTCTCACCCTCTTGGTACTTCACTCTTTCAAAAAGCCCAACTTGATTGCTGACCTCAGAAACCACCAAAACCCATCTTTAATTCAACTAAATGAATCTCAAATCATTTCACAGCGGTAACCGCTCCGCTCTGTCCTGCTACTGAAATTTCCTACTGAAGACTTTACTCACAACCACAGTTATGGGCATACAGAGAAACAAGCTTATAGACACCTCATTTATAGGTATCGATCAGGTGACAGACCTCATGAAACGGCATCAACGTGCTTTGCATTTGTTCTCAACCTTTAGGTTTTCTGAGTTATTACACTTAGTTGGGGGTGTAAAGAAAGAAAGTGTCCCTAGACTGATTAATAAAATACAAATAGAGCTCTAACTCTGTTTCATTTTTACAGAAGAGGAAGCGCCGAGAGAAAGAGGATGATGTGGTCAGTCTTTGCAGCCTCGACTTTAAGGTAATCAAAACACGTTTCTCTTATGAAATGGTGCAATCTTCTACTTTAGCGACTACAGTGGCTTCTACTTTCTGCATTTGCGTTTCAGCATCAACACTTTAGGGCCGCGCGCAGCTGTGTTTGCTCTCCCATGCACCTCTGGGTGGGCTGATATCCATAACACTGCTTGTCATCTCCTGCTTTAATTATTTGAATCCTAAACCCGCCGCAGTTTTAACGTTGTTTGAAATAACCCGTACTTAACAAGAACATAAGCGTTTTCAAGTGCTGGGAAGCAAAACTGTACAAAACCCCTTCAAATGTTGCTTTTGTTTGACTTTAGTGCACTTCATTGTGTTGCGAACAAGCTGGACTGGCTGGGTGGTAAATTGTTCTTAAAGCTATGGATTAAATTGACTCACAAAAATGAGGGTGGGGAAGTGCAGAGTTGCATCTTTTTTGCCAAGGACTGTCCAAGTTTGACCTTCTGAAACAGAAACTATTTCCCACTGTCCATCTGCCCTCAGGATCTCAATGTCAGACGCTTCTCTGAAGAGGGGAAGGAAGAGAAATAGGGATTTTCCTAGGAAGGTAACTGTTAAGTTGAGAGTTAACTAAGTGGGTTTTACAGTTTATTAGACGGGGATTAAAAGTAATTTGTTAGTGGGGAATTTCCTGTTTGACCCAATGACCAGCGCATCCCCTGCTGTTGTCACTGACTTTGCATTTGTGCATTATTTATTAGCCTCACTTAACCTGGTGACTGCTGGATGCTTTGTGACCACTAATCCTCTCCAACAGCCTAACTCTGGGCTTTGACCTCTCTAGACTAAGATCTCCTATTCCAGATAAGACCAGCCCTGTAATTTCCAAGTAGAGGAGGGAAAAGAGCAAAAATAAAACAATCCAAAAATTATCATCAGAAGGCTGTGACACAGCAGGGCTGATGCCTCTGAACTGACTGTGTTTTGGGTTTGGTTTGTTTCTGAGGTCTTTCTGGTTTTCTGATGCAGATGGGAGTGTTACGGCTTGAAAATCTGCCCTCAGGGAAGAGGATTTTCTTCTCTTTTTAATTGAACTACCTTTCGATGTGTTGGACAAAATTGCAGGGCTTAGGGTTTCTCCTACAAAGCAATCGCTTGGAGGTGAAACTAAAATATCAACAGTCATTTGTGTACTTGCCTTTTGAGAGTTTGAACAGAAATCTTGCAAGGAAAGAGGGAAATCCCTGGGCTAACACAGCCAAAGTTCAACCTGCAGCTTTTGTTTAACTTGTATTCTTTTTGAAAGGGTCAGGATCTCCAGGCCTTTTGTGAGTTTGAGGCACACCCACCAAACACACTCCAGTATTCTTCTTAAAATACATTAACAGTCCTGACTGGATTGTAATTTTCAGGCTTTTTTTTAAACCAACTCTCAAGGTTATTAAAAATTGCAGAAGTACCACGGTCTACTATTTATAGTCAGATTTGCAAAACTCATCACCACAACTTCTGAGTCTCATTGAGCACTTCCAGTATAGGACAGATTATACTTTGCCCTGTCTAGATTTGATGAGGATGAACCAACCAATAGCCTGAAATTTGGCTCCATCAGATGCAGATATATTGATTTAATCGATGAATTGCCACCCAGCAAGACCTGGACAGGCTGGAGAGCTGGGCAGGGAAAAATTTAATGAAATAGAACAAGGGCAAGTGTAGAGTCTGGAATCTGGGCAGGAACAACCCCAGGTTCCAGTGTAAATTGGGGAATGAGCTATTAGAGAGCAGTGTAGGGGAAAGGGACCTGGGGGTCCTGGGGACAGCAGGGTGAGCATGAGCCAGCACTGGGCCCTTGTGGCCAGGAAGGCCAATGGTACCTGGGGTGGGTTAGAAGGGGGTGGTCAGTAGGTCAGAGAGGTTCTCCTGCCCCTCTGCTCTGCCCTGGGGAGACCACACCTGGAATATTGTGTCCAGTTGTGGCCCCTCAGTTCCAGAAGGACAGGGAACTGCTGGAGAGAGTCCAGCGCAGGGCAACAAAGATGCTGAAGGGAGTGGAGCATCTCCCGTGTGAGGAAAGGCTGAGGGAGCTGGGGCTCTGGAGCTGGAGAAGAGGAGACTGAGGGGTGACCTTATTAACGTTTACAAATATACAAAGGGTGAGTGTCAGGAGGATGGAGCCAGGCTCTTCTCGGTGACAACCAATGATAGGACAAGGGGCAATGGGTTCAAACTGGAACACAAAAGGTACCACTTAAATTTGAGAAGAAACTTCTTCCTGGTGAGGGTGTCAGAGCCTGGCCCAGGCTGCCCAGGGAGGTTGTGGAGTCTCCTTCTCTGCAGACATTCAAACCCGCCTGGACACCTTCCTGTGGAACCTCAGCTGGGTGTTCCTGCTCCATGGGGGGATTGCACTGGATGAGCTTTCCAGGGCCCTTCCAGTCCCTGACATTCTGGGATTCTGTGTAATTAACGTCACAAGAGAAGATCAATACAATATAAGAATGTTACACGTAGGTCACCCTATATATTGTTTATCCCTATCTTACAGATGAGAACTGATTTTTCCGAATTTATGAAGTGTCTAATTCCACAGCGTAACTGTTATTTCAGCTCTGTTATCTCCCCCAGCAAACACAGTTTGGCTGACAAGCTGTTTTGTCACCGTACTTGTAATAACGGAGGAGTTTTGCCAGCACGCTGCATTCACACTCCTACGAGCCGTAATTGCGCTGATAAAACCGCCGTGTAGGTGGTGACACCGTGAAGCTTTGGAGCTGCACCCTACCCAGTGTATGCTTTAAAATAAAGGTAGGGGGAAGGGATTGTTTAATGTGTACCTGTCCTTCTGAAAACATCAAGCAGTCTTGTATATTCTAGGTCATCGTTCCGCATACCAGGAAGATGGCATGGAAAGTGGCAGCCTGCAAAACCATGGTTATTTGTGTTTATTTGGGCTTTTTAATCTCTTCCTTGTCTCCCAGAGCCCTACTTAAAAGTGAACCAGGTCTGTTAGGCTTCTAATTTGACATACAGCATAAAATCCTCCCAACGTTACCAAAATATGAGCGGGAAGTTACAACCTGAGACCATAGTGGCAGCATCCATTTCCCTCACCACTTCTCTTGTGCCAAAACACCATCCTTTTGGAAGAAAGGAGGTGTTTTCTCCCCAAATCATGTCTGGAGCTGTACTACAACGTGGGTTGTTGGTAATTAAGATAGAAGGGAAAGCGAGCAAATGGCAGAAATTACAGAAACAAGACATTGAGGACAGGAATTTCTTTATGCTTTAAAACTGTGAGTTATTTTTGCACTTCAGGTGGGTCGATGAGCAACTTTTTGTCAAGCGCTCTCATATGAAACGGTTCCTTATTACCCCCGCAGTTATGCAAGGTGTTGAATGATTCATGGGAGGAAGCAGCGCTGTGTTTTTTGAAGGTGTATGTGTACCTTGATGTTGGTTAGCAACTAGATAAATACTTTCCAATATATGACAGGGAACAGACAGATGCGACGGTGTGTTTTACCGGAGGCAAAATGAAGCCAGGCTGAGTAATGGGGAAGAATCACGTCTCGTCTGGATGGTGTTTTCTTATAAGGCCTTAGGAAGAAGGATTTTGGAGAGGAAGTGGAGTCTTAGTGAGGACTCTTTTCATGAACCTACCTGCTGTGTCCTCCCAAAGCTTAACTCACCTTTTTAGGACCAATTCTGGGAATATTACTCAGCCTGGATAGGAGTTCAGCCCAAAAAAAGTACTAATGTTGGTAGCAGAGAGAAACTGTGACAATAATGCTGACAGCAACAACCTCTCCATGGAAGGCAGATAAACACTGAATTGTTTTGATGTAAAAAATTACTCGGAAAAAAAAAGGAAGGGGAGAGAGAATCCTTGTGTTTGCATTTTTGCTGGTGCAGATCATTTGAAACCATCAATGAGTGTCTTTCCACGGCCAGAGTCCCCAAACGCAACTTGGCTTCAGACAGGGCCAACACAGCCTGAAGATCATCACTAAACAACGCCAAAAACTACAGCGGCAACTCTTTCATTGAGAATATACATCCACGAGCTTTAAAGAAACAACAAAACCAGTTCTTCCCTTCCCCCTCCCAGAGATACAACGGCTCTAGAGGACTTTTTATGGGAATTTTATTGGCGTGTCTGATTCATGCGGGAACGTGCCCGTGCATAAGTTACAAATTTGTATTTGGAAATGGGCTTTGATCAAAACGAACATCTCTGGCGTCGGTTACACCGCGCAACTCCGAAAAACAACATTTGGCACGTGAGCAGGTTGGGAGCTGAAGTCAACTGTAGCTTCTCACTCCATTACTTTTTCCTTGGGGTGGATGTTGTGTTTAATAACATCACGAGATTGGACGGTCCATGTTTTCCCGGGGTCGCATTCACATTCATAAGATGGAAATTGCTTTTCTGGCTTGAACGCACAGATGTTCACTTCAGGGGTGGTTGAGGTACCTCGGTTTCTACAGAGATCTGCAGAACATCATAGGTTGTATTTCAGTAAAAAGCATCTTCACTGTGAGTTGAAGGGGCTTTATTTTGTATTTGTAACTGTATAATGGAGTTGAATGGCAGCTAATTATAGCGACCTCCCACCAGCCAAAATAAAGGCTGGATTCCAGACCGGCTCGTAAACTTTTCAGATGACCCAATAGTCTCTTGATGGCTCATAGCCTACTTTTGCTCATTTTCCAGAATACTGCTCTGAATTTGGCTCCTAATATAAATATCTGGGAGTGGAATGTTAAACACAGCTCACGGACAGTAAACAACTTGGTGTAGGGCAGAGGGGGTCGGTGAACATGTAGGGGAGAAGAAGATTGCCTATGGAGATCTTATTTATTCCAATCCTCCAGTGTTCTGCGTGTTATGCTATATATAGCGCATTAAGAATAGCTGTAAAGTGAGTTTTTAGGTGGATTTCAGTTCTTAGTAAATAGGATTTCGCAAAACACACACAACAACGATGAAAATGAATATGCTCTGAATGTCATGGATGCTTTCGTTTTTGCCGAGACTTTAAGCCGCCAAAGGGATTAAAATGTCGCAGGTTCTTTCTTTGAAGAAATTGAATCCAGATGTCAGGCAAATTAGAGGCATCCAGGACCTGTGAAAACTGGGAAAACTGCCCATTTGAGGAATAACCCGCTGCCTTCGGGCCCTGCGAATGCACCAGCTCAAGTCTTCTCCCCAGTCAGTGGCAGAACCGAGATCTTTCGTCGGTGGCTTGATCAGCAGCAGCAAACGTCCTTTTTGCAGGGTTAGGTATAAAATAAAGCAACCCCGAAGTGTCCTGGCTGATGGTTGGGGCTGTGAAACCTGGTCAGAGCTGAACTATGAGGATATTGAGGTTCTGTGATGATTCTCTTCCATGAAGGTAGGCTGAAAATCACAATCCAGGCCTGCTAGGGTTTTATATTTTCTCTCTCTCGTTCTTGTATGTAATTTGCTTTAATACTTCCAAGAGAAGAGACAGAATCAAGTCATGAGCACCCACCACCCTGGACACAGGTGCTGGAAACATTTTCAGCTCGGGGAACATTCCATCCTGCCATGCTTGGCAACCCTTGGCACTACCCAGATGCCATGTGTCGCTTAAACAACCGAGTATTTTTAACCATGAAAACTTACATCCGTCTGGAACTGTACGCTGGAATTTGGATGCATGTTTTCGTAGGAATTCATTGTTTGTTAATCTAAAATTCATTCGAATGATGCTTTGGGGCTGAAATAACAAAATGGCATGTCAATACCCCGGAGAGCATTTTTATTTAGTAGCAGCCCTACTCAGAATAACTTGCAGGAGCGAGGAATGTCGCAGGTATGAGGCCGCCCAGGACTTGAGGCAAACAGCTCTGAGTAGCAGCAGTCCTCCCTTCTTCATGGAAATGAAAACCCAGGCTAAAAATAAGAGTAAAACAATGACGGCTGGTTGATTCCTCTGTCACTTGAACTCTTCCTGCCTGCCTTATTTGATAGGAGGAGTCACCGAGGTATTTTGCTTCTAGATGTAAAAATCTCTATTTGAGTATAAAGGAGGAATGTTATTAAAACCCACTGGTGGGGAGCAGGAAGAACTGGTCTGTTATCCAGCGACCGGCCGGGCTGCATTCTCCTGGCTTCACATCCGCCACCACGTGGGTTGGTCCCTGCCCGGTGGACTGGGGGGACTGGGAGAGGCACAAAGGAGGCTGGGGCTGGGACAGAGGGGCACTGGGAAGGCACAGGGAGATGGTTTTGGGTAGAAGAATATGTTAGAGGGAATCATAGAGTAGTTTGGGTTGAAAGGATCTTCAAAGCTCCCCCAGTGCCACCCCTACCATGAGCAGGGACATCTTCGCCAGCTCAGGTTGCTCAGAGCCCCGTCCAGCCTGGCCTGGGATGTCTCCAGGGATGGTTCATCCACCACCTCTCTGGGCCAGGCTCTCACCACCCTCATTGTAAAAAATTTCTTATATCTAGCCTGAATCTCCCCTCTTTTGATTTAAAACCATCACCCGTTGTCCTATCGCAACAGGCCCTGCTCAAAAGTCTGTCCCCATCTTTCTTCTTGGCCCTTTTTAAGTACAGAAATGCAGTAAGATCTCCGGAGCTTTTCTTCTCCAGGTTGAACACCCCAACTCAGCCTTTCAAGCTGAGATTATGGCCCATGTGTATAGTGTTCAAATCTATAAGTCTGGCTTTGTTGCTTCTACTACATGAAAAACAATTCTCCTTTCTTTTTCCATTTGCTCCAACTTTCACCAGACAGTTCCGAGGTACCACAGCCTTGCTCAGGATGGTTTGCCCACTGGAGTCGTTGTTTCCACTACAATGAACTTTACTAACTCAAAAGTCATATTCACCCTGTTTCTTGTATGTGTTGTAAGTAGAGCAGAGGCAGGTGAGGAACATGCAGGTGTCACAGCGGACTCCAAGCGATTATATTGCTGGAGAGGGGACGCTGCGGGCCTGGGGAATGGTCATTAAGCCTCTGCAACATCATCTTCTCCACCCTCGCTGCCTTCAGGCTTCTCCAGATTTACTGCCTTCCCTGCATTGCATGTTGGTGAGCAAGTACCCATTGCCCAGTGCGTGCCTCCACCACTCAGGGTGGATTTTGCCCCGAAATGGGTATTTATGATTTATATAGGTAGAGCAGACATACAGAACTCATCCCATCTGCTACAGGGCCAGCTGGGAACCGCTTGTTTTAGGATTTTTAGTGCTATAAGGCCTTACCCACCACTTGCTTTGACTCAAAAACAGGTGTCCCCAGCATGTAACCCTTTGCACGTGCCATGTCACGAAGTGGCCGGTGAGCCCTGCTGTGTCAGGCCAGAGCTTTACGTTTCCACACCGTGACATCAGCAGGTTACATCAGCTGGGCCTTGCATCACCACTAATTAATTAACCTCACAAGGCAGAAAGTCAGGGATCTCCCCGCCGGTGAATCACGTGTTTCCCCTTGAGGGCTGGGGAAGGAGACATATTTAATATGTCATATTTAATATGGCATGGAGTGCTTCAGGACACAGGACATCACGTTCTGGTCCTAATTGAAGTGCCTCCTTTATGTGCATGACTCTGCTTCACGCCTTCCCTCTTGGCTCCTGCTTGTTCATCCCTGATTTGCAGTTGACTCGGCGTGACCTGTCTACACCTCAGGAAAAAGAGATGTGGTCTCGGGGCCAAGAAGTGTTCCCAACTCCTGAATCTTTAAATTGAATTTAACAAACCTTTGGCCTTGGATTGGAGGAGAAATGGGCATGTGGGTACTACCAAAAAACTCTGATTAAACCCAACAGGGAGTTTGTCAGCTTTTTCCCAGTGTCGTTGTCCCTTTAGTCTTTTGTTGTTTTAAAAGCACTTGACTTCACTAATCCCAAAAAGGATCTGAAAGAGTCACAGTCTGTCCTTCCAACAAGGGTACGGAAACTCGCTGTATCCCAAATTTCTGAGAATGCTGCAGTGGACGATCCTAAGCGTCCCGGTTTCACATTGCAGAGGTTAAGCAGGCGCAGATTTGCTGAGAGCAGCTCTCTGGGGAAGAGGAGCAAACAAAGCTTAAAAATCATAAACCAGGGAGGGGACGGCAGGACTTTCCTCCTGCCCATTACTCTGAAAAATGCCCTTGCAAACCATCTACCCATCCACGTAGGAGCTGGGGACCAGCTCAGTGGGGACCCCCCAGTGCTTCCAGCCACCCCAAATTTATAACTAATAAAAGGTTGGTTAGCGCAGGTAGGCAGCAACGCAGCTGCTCTGCTATTGCCAAATCAACTCGGGTTATTTTTACCAGCACAAGAAACCTTTTATTTTGGAGATTTGTAGCGATGCCAGGAATAATATTACTTGAACAAACAAACAAAAAATTACAAACGCTTTGCATCCAGGGCCAGGCCTGCTGGAACAGGCTCCCCTGTTAGAAGGGGAGAGGCTGAGCCCAGCCCCTGGCTAACAGAGCCGTGCCAGCGCAACCTTTAAAGCTGAGAGCAGACTTAAAAGCACAGGTCTAGACAAGACTTATTCTTTTTTTTGGAGTAAGGAGAGCTGAGGCAAATCATTTCTGGCAACGAGAGCTGCCATCAGGAGGTGTGTGTCCCACCGCCAAGCTTGCAAGACGGCTGTAGGCGGCGGCGGGCTGCAGTGCTGTGATTGCCAGCAAAGAAAAAGAGGGGAAAAAACAACAAAAAAAGCCAAAACATACATTTGGCTTCATCGCTTTCCAGCTCACACGCTGAAAGCCCCGCACTTTTCATACCGCTTGCTGGCGTGGGGTGTGAGGGAACAGTCCCCTCAACCCTCAGTGGGTGTCTGCATCACGCCGCCTTAAAGCAGAGCCTCTCAGAAATCCCATTTTTGGGGGAATTTTGGAGGAAAACAGGGAAAGCAGCACACAGACCCCTCGCCCGCGGGCACTCTGCCCTTGGGGCCGGGGGGCGTGGCTTTGTCTGGAGGGGGCGTGGCTTTGAGCTGGAGCGGGGCGTTGATGTGCGCTGAGGGGGCGTGGCTTTGTCTGGAGGGGGCGTGGTCTTGGCGGTAGCCCCGCCTCCGTCGGTGAGGTCGGGGCGCGGCGCGGCGGCGGGCGCAGAGCGGCGATGAGCGCGGGCTGAGCCGGGACGGCAGGGGCCATGGTGGCTCACGACGAGCTCGGGGGGCTCCTGCCCATCAAAAGGACTATCCGGGTGATCGACGCGCAGAACCAGTCCTTCAGGGAACAGGAGGTGAGGAAGAGCGGGGTCGGAGAGAGGGGAAAAATGGAGTTTTGTGAGGGGAAAAGTGGTGGGTTTGGGAGCGTCCCTCCCCGCCTCAACCTTCCCGCCCTCCACTCCTGAGGGGGAGCAACGAGGTGGGTACGCTGCTCACTTAGAGCCGGCCCCGGAGTGGGGTGCAGGCAGCGATTTGAAAAAGAAAAAAAAAAGTATTAAAAATTTTAAAAAGAAAATAAATAAAGAAAAAAATCTTCATATCTCCTAGAGGAATGTGACCAGGGAGCCCAAACCGAGCCAGCGGGATTTACCTTTAAAAAAAACCCTGTTCCTCTGTTCGCTCTTTCCACTAACAGGATTTTTCCTAATTAGGACATTTGCTGCATAAACCCCCTCCCAAAGAAATAACCAAAAAAATGGGGTTTTGTGGGTTTGTTGTTTGGTGGGTTTGTATTTGTTTGGGGTTTTTTTGCAGTATTGTTATTTTTATCATGTGTTGTTATGCAGATGAACATAATTGCATTGCTGGTAGTTGCTCACATTCCTCCTGCTGCAAAAGTTTAGCAGCCAGGTAGGGACCGGCTGCTCTGGGCAGGGTTTTATTGCCGAGATTAGTGGTAAGATGAGGTGGAAAAGAGAAAAAAAACGTGGCTCCAGACAGCTCTGGGGTTTAAGGGCTCCAGGCTTAGTCGCCAGCCTCTTAAAATCCTGGTTTTAAACCAGCCAAGCTTGGGCAATCTCATTGTGCAAAAAAGGGAAACCAGATGGTGGGAGCGAAATAACATAAACCAGATCTTTTAAAGGAGAGTAAGTCACCTCGAATTCTTAAAACGTGTTTTCTGGAGGGTATAACCGGCACGTTGGGGTATCTGAAGTTAAACGTTGGGTCTGTGTTTGATTAATGAGTCCTAAGCCAACACTCTATCGGTGCCAGGTACTGAGCTGCTATCGAGAGCCACTGAAGTTATCAGCGGAGTGCGAGGCAGATTTCCCCTTTAGTCATGAGCAGCCTGTTGAATTTGAGAAAAGCGAGGGCTCTAATCTCCGTACCGACGTGTCAAGCCGGAGCCTGGTTGTTCGGTTTAAGTGCAGACAGCAGTTTTCAGAATAGAGCCAAGAGACCCAGCGACCTCCTTCCAGCTGAATCTTCAAATAAGATAACCAGGTGGCGATGATTTCTGGCAGGAATTACTCGAGCTGGTGACTTAAAATTCCTTTCTGGCTTAATAGGAAAAGTTTTGCTGGGCGTGTTTTGTGGATTTGTCACAGTATTTGTCTGCATAGCTGTGGCACTGGCACGCAAGACATCGCGCTCTAGTAAATGATCCTTGTAAAAACCACTAATTATTACCTAGCACATAGGGGAAAGGTTGCAGGCGTGTGTGCTGCTAGAGGAAAATGTTTGTTGCTGGAAAGTAAAGCTTGGTTTTCTTTGGAGCAGCAAGGTGCAGCTTTTTTCACACTGTGAAGAGTTAATCTGTATTTAGAAGCATTTGAAGAAATTCTGCTAGCGTGAGGTCTTGTCTGCCAACCGAGGCACAAGTTTAAGTTTTGTGTGTATGGTTATGATATATTTATGTTCCCTTTTAATAAAGAGTCCCCTGGAAAATAAAATCTGAATGGAAGCAGAAGTGCTGTTGCACTCATTGCGGTTCTTAATTATCTGTTGGCGCTGTAGTGCTTAACACTGCCAGCTTGTTACAGAAACTTTGCAGACTTGGTTCTAATCTGGGCTCCTGTAAGTAATACAGCGTGGAGACAGGCGAATCATTGTTCGCAAGGACAGAACTAAAAAAGAATTACTGAGCCTAAGTTATCCGTAGCATGAACCGTGCGGAGTCTCAGCTTACACCATGACTGAGTCTGACTGTAAGCGGAGTACGTAACCCCGAGCTGAAATGCAGATCTCAGAGAAGGTGAGGTTTCTAAGGAAGGGGATTTTTCTTTCCCCCTCCCTGCCTTGGATCAAATGATTTAATTGAAAAGAGAAGAAGAAAAAAAACAGATGCTTTTCTTGGCAGTCGAGCCGTTCGTGTCTGAGAGCACTCGCAGGATTTGTTTCTCTTTAAGAGAGGGCAAATAGCCTTTTACGAAGCTGAATTTATAGCATACAGAAGTTTTTCTCCTGGCCCAACACCCCGGGGGAGCACATCACATGTACAGAAAACCCTCTTGTGCAAAATTCCTTCCTCCGCAGAGCAGGCAGGGGTTCCCCAGGAGTTGTGTCCCTCTTGTTCAATGCCGTGGTGCATTTCACTTTGAACCCCGTTTTGCACGTCTCCGTACGTATCGACCGCTCCGAAAAGCGGTGATTTATAATCCCAGGGAGCCCTTTTGTGCCGCCTGTCGCAAAGGGAGAGGAGGAATGAATTCCTTCTGCCGGACCTTGTGTGTTCACATGTGTCGCCCCGGCCCAGCGCAGATGTGCCAAGGAGGCATCCACACGCGTCCCGCAGCATCATATCTCAAATCTGGAAAGGCCACACGCTTGACCCTTTCACAGCGAGTTGCAAAGTCTGGCCAAGCGTCCTAAAGTGCTGAGGTTCTTCGCTATTAATTTTCAGTGTCGTGGGTTTGTTTTCCGTGCTATTTATATCGGGGCCTTGACAGAGCTGTGTGTGGCTTATGTCTGTATCTTTTCTGCTTACATTCCTGCACTTTCTTAAGCTTCTCTTGGCTCTCATCCCTTTATTCTAACACGCTGATACATGGTTTTATAGAAGTAAATTACCTGTCCTTTTCCTCTGTCTGTAATTAATTCAAGTTTGCTTGTCGTCTTTTGAGCCTGGCCTAACTCTCCAGCCTTCTGCATAATCCTTTTCCTGACTGTCTTGAGTGCAGTGGCTCATGGTTGACAAAAAAGCAGCTGCAGTTGCCTGTGCTTTACCTAAACCCAGCTGAGGGTCGCCTTCTTGAGCTTGAGGACACTCTTACAGCTTTTCCCTATTTTTATAATACCCTTATAGTTCTGAGATCACCCAAACATTTTGAGCGCAGTGCTTCATACTGCGCCAAGAGCTCTTTCTGTTCTGCATCACTCATAAATTGTTTCTTTTCATGTTCCCTCCGCCCTGCTCCCCGCAACTTTGAAGGCTTAATTCAGCGTGAGCTCAACCCCTCTTGCTTAACACGGCGTGTAGGCAGCCAGACGGGCTGCTCCTCGGGTTGTGTTGCTGAAATCAGATCTTACATACGGAGCTTTTATGCTTCCCCGGTCTCATGACTGGAACCCAGCTCTGTGTGTTGCTATTTTCCTTTTTGGCGTTTGGCGCTTCGGTTGCCACACAGAAGGGTTTGGGCACCTTATCTTGCAATCTCAAACTGGAAATAGAGACAGCGAAGAGCTTATCCTAAGTGATCCTGGCTTTGCTTTTTAGCCTCTGGCCGAACACCCCAGGGGAGCACATCGCATGTACAGGAAGGATTCAAATGTAATTAACCAAAAGCTTTGGTAACATTATTACTGAGATGAACTCAAAAAAGAGGCTTTTTCCATCAGCTCCTCTGAACTTCACGCTAAGTAACTTGTTTATGATGATGATGATGAGTCACATCCAACCGTCTGCCAGATGTTTAAGAGCACCAGGGTGCATCATCTGGCCTTTTTCCTACCCTTAAGCTCTCAGTCCACCTCATTCGGGCATCCCGCTGTGCACACCTTTTTTGTACCATCCTCACGACACAATATTTTTGGTGTAAAACACACAGGGTCGCCAGCATGATTTTAAAAACTCAGCTTAGCAGGAGGTTTCCATGGGGCGTTTCCTCTTTCTTGGCAGCGTTTCGGTCAGGACAGAATTGAAAATGCTCCGAGCTCCCGGCAGGGATTAGCGGTGTAGAAAAGCAGAAGCTCTATCTTTCAAATCTAAACAACACATAAGAAAAATGATGATGACTTGCGGGGTGGGAGGGAGCTTTGTAAACGAAAGGTTTGCAGCTTTATCCGCTTCGTGTGTGCGTGTCCCTCGCAGGAATGTTCAGCATGTGGTCGTTTGCTATTTGTTAGAATAGCTGCTGAGGTTGGCCTGGGCTCCCACTGCTACTTTTCTCTCCAGAATAAAATTAAAATGGAAAAACACATTCTTTCTACAAAGGAAAAACATGATAAACTGGAGAAGCAGATCACAACTCCATCTTTAGATGACAATCACTCACTTTGCGGAGGAGAATGCTTTGGTCTATTTATGTTCAAACCATAACGGTCCCAGTTTTGAATTCTGACTGACATGTGTGTTATCTTGCCTCTTTCACACTGGGCAAAGCCACCGCAGCTTAATTGCCGCCTTAGAGCTCAAACAAACATTTTCAGTCTCTGCTTTATTTTTAAGATGAATGGCTGCTTCAAAACACTCTCTTTGCTCTGCTTCCCACTCCTTAAGTGGGTTCATGCTTTTTAAACCTGCCTGAACAGCTTGAGAAATGAAGTGGGACTCACAGCCAGTACAATTTGTTCTCTGCTTTATTTACAGGAGCCGAGCAATAAGCGGGTTCGACCTTTAGCACGGGTCACGTCTCTGGCGAACTTGATCTCTCCTGTAAGAAATGGTGCAGTTCGGCGCTTTGGGCAGACAATACAGGTAAAAAAAGCAGAGGCTTCTAGTCTTTAAAGTCTGGAGATGCAGAGAAAGTACTGGCTGTATGGGGTTAAAACAGGCACTGAGATTTCAAGGCATCTCTTGGAAATCTCCTCTATGATTCACACATAGACAGAAAACTTGTTTGGGACTTGGGGATGAAGAAGACTTCAGGGGCAGGTTGCTAGATAACAAGGTTATTAAAGGTTTAAGCAGTAAAAACCAAAACCAATAAACTGATTCTGATAGGGGGAATTAGTTGATAAACTGTTGCCGTACTTGAGGTACGTGTATCAGAGCATGTGCTTAAATATGAACTGACCCTGCTGTTCAGTGATCCAGATAATGTTCCAGAAGTGTTGTCTAAGGAACACTATACCCCACATGTGCAGATAAGATCACTTCTGCATCTTGGTTTTAATAACATTACGAATCATGAGAGCAAAGTTCAAGTGACTCCTGATTAACCCCGTTATAAGCAGAATTATGATCCTAGTTTATTTACTTCCTCATACTTTGGAAATAAACCCAAGCTTTAGCTGCCCATCCTCCTCTCAAGCGCTGGCCCAGTGCAGGGAAAGGCACATGGAAAAGTTTGCCAATCTCTGGGCTCGATTAAAATGTTCCTTTATCTGAGGAAAAGTGTCTGGGTGTGTTTTTCCTGCCCTGTACAACACAGGAGGATGGAGGATTGGGAGGGGTATGGATAATACCATAATACTTCAGCACTTTTGAAGTGTTGGCTCTACATATTTTTTTAATTTTTATTTATTTTTTAATACCCGCAGTCATTTGCCCTTCGCAGCGACAAGTCTCCCAGCTGTGCCCAGAAGTCATGTAGCAGATCTGCTGCTCCTACCCCTCCTAAAAGGAGAAACAGCGTGCTTTGGTCTGAAACGTTAGATGTCAACATGAAAGAATCCCTGAGCACCAAAGAAATTAAACGCCAGGAGGTGGGTTAAACAGCAGGACTGGGAAAAGCAGCCCAGACCTCGGCTTGGGCTGTTTCCTTGGCGGGGGAAATGAGTAACAAGCATCTGTGGGGAACTGTATCTTCCCATGCACCTTCGTTTTTAAAACTCTAGATTTATTTCTGCGTGAGGCATGGGAAAAGGTAGAGCTTTCTCTCTTGAGTCACCAGGGAGTTCGTCTCCCCCGTTTTGACCCTTCAGAGATGCCAAACTCTTTCCACGGGGGGTGCTCGGCATTTCTGAAATCCGAGACCCAGCCGCGCTGGTTGCTTTACAGCAAGACCCAAAGTCGGGTTCGTCGTAAAGCCAACTGTCTTTCTCTTAAAGCTCTTGACAACTGGTCGCAAGCCAAATGGCAAGGCCTTGGCTTGCCTTTTTCCTGTCCTTCTTAGACAAATGTAACGACAACACAGAAGCTGACTAAAAGACGCCTGGGATTTGACCTCTGCGGTTTTCTGGGTTTTGTGTTGTTCATCCTTGCCCGTGTAAAAGCAGTGATTTAAAAGGCGCTAATATTTAATTTGGCTCGTGCGTGGGCGTCAGAGCTTTCGCACAGTTGTAAGTAACGCTGCTTGCTCGGAGCTGAGAAAGCCGGCGGATTTACTCGGGGTTGTCGTGCCCAGGTGACGTACTGTCAAACTGGCAAACCCGCCTATTCAGGATATATATTATGTGAGCTAAAAGGTTCTTTCAGAGAAAAACTGGGATTAAAGGTGACTCCCGATGCTTTATCTCCTTCCTCACAGGCAATATATGAAATGTCCAGGGGAGAGCAGGACCTCATCGAAGACCTCAAGCTTGCCAGAAAGGTGAGTGTTTTGGTTTTTTTCCTGCAGTTATAAAATCATATTCCAGATAATAACGAAGTTTCTTCACACCTGCAAACATTTTGCATCAGCTTTGTCAGACCCAGAATCCACAGTTTAAAAGCTGGCCTGGAAAGCTGAGGTGAGCAATCCAACAGTACTGGTTTGATTGCAATAAACCCGGCCAAAAAAGGATTGTGCTTTACATTCCTACAGAGGTAGCTGTGGAATCCCTCTGCCCGATGAAAACAGTTCAGACAGGAAAATCCTTTTCATTTGATATCTTCATACAGAGATGAATCTTGTTATGGTCAAAGCCAGTGTTATTGTTTCCATTGGCTTCACTTCACATCTGCCCTGCAAATGACACATCCCCTCATATTTAAATGGTCAGTTTTGGGCCTTGGGAGACTTGAATATATTTTAATACTGACGGTTTTTTGACAGGCCTATCACGATCCCATGCTGAAACTCTCCATCATGTCCGAGGAGGAACTCACCCACATATTTGGGGACTTGGATTCTTATATTCCTCTGCATGAAGGTGAGAGCGACTGGATCATTTTCACACGATGCGCTGAGTTAAACTCTGTGCTTTCTCACATCAGACCAACCTACCGGGGCATTACTGCAATTTCTGTTTTTGTGCTTCCATTTCAGACTTGTTGGCAAGTTTAGGAGAAGCGACCAAACCAGATGGAACAGTGGAGCAGATTGGGCCCATTCTTGTGAAGTGGGTGAGTGCATAACTCGAAGACAGCAGGCTAAAAACAAGCTTACAGAACGTTTAAAGCTAGAAGCCGAAAAGCTGTGGGCTTTTGTGGCCTTGAGTGAAAGACTGAAACGGAAATCCTGGCTACGCTGAAAACAATGGGAGTCTGTCAGCCGTAATGGGCCATGATTTCACCCTGGATACTTACACTGGCGTGACTGCAATTACTTGCTGATTTATGGTTGAAATGTCTATATCTTCTGGAGCGTTTGTCACTGATGTGATTTCAACAGCGTTATCGCTGTCAATCTGAACATTTGAACTTCAAAGGCATCGCATGCAGGATGCCCTTGTTCTCCTCACAAAACACTGGCTACATATACAAGGATAGTCTGTTAGCTCGTTTTATTGGGTGAAGTATCACAGTAAGGGAAGTAGAACTCCCCCGAGTTTGACACATTGATGCGATTTGCTTTTCCTACGTGGAATTTAACTCCTGACTATTGTTCTCCTGCAGTTGCCGCGACTCCACGCCTACAAAGGTTACTGCAGCAATCAGCTGGCGGCCAAAGCGCTTCTGGATCAGAAGAAACAGGACCGGAGGGTGCAGGACTTCCTGCAGCGCTGCCTCGAGTCTCCTTTCAGCCGCAAACTGGACCTTTGGAGCTTCTTGGACATTCCTCGAAGCCGCCTGGTCAAATACCCACTGCTCCTAAAAGAGATCCTGAGGCACACCCCCAAAGACCACCCCGATATCCAGATTCTGGAAGAAGCCGTAAGTGACAGCGATTTTTGTGGTCATCATTCTGACATAAACACATCATTCTGGTGCTTCTTAAACCCTCGGCAATTTTGTGGGGTGGTTTTCTCGATGGACACGAATCTGTGAATGTAACCCCTCACGAAAGCTGAGAAATCAGTCCACATGGATTCCATCACCTGGAGTTCTTAAAGGGAAGGTATACAAGTAGAGGTCACTATTTAATCATTTCTAAATGTTTTTGCTTTATAGATATCTATAATCCAAGGAGTCCTCTCTGACATCAACCTGAAGAAGGGCGAGTCGGAGTGTCAGTATTACATTGACAAGCTGGAGTACCTGGATGAGAAGCAGAAGGACCCAAGGATTGAAGGCAGCAAAGTTTTACTGTGCCACGGCGAGCTGAAGAATAAAAATGGACATGTAAGTCCCTCATGTTCATGGCAATTAATTCTCAAGATGGAAAACCTTCCCTAAGTGGTAGTTAAAACTGTTGTATCAGGACCAGGAGCCCTTCCATCCGTTGGGTGAGCTTAGAGAATTAACTGTATTTTAAGAAGCAGCAGAGCTTTTAGCTCTGATAACAGTCTGCATTTCAGGGTGTAAGGGAGAGCTTCCTGCTGACAGCTTTACAATCGGCCTTCAGAGGCTGGAAAATAATTAGCACAGAATTCCCATAGAAAGTGTTCTCTGTGCTCTCCGTCCAACGGGATTTCCTGCCGGCTCTTTACTTTCAGGTGCTCTGACTTTCCCTGTTCTGAGCGCCGGCTCTTTCACAGCGTTCCTGCAAAAACCTCTTTGGCTTTGCGGCAAACTGCCAGAAGTTTTATCTCCTGCCGCAGCAGCGCTGAAAGACCCTGCTGTACTCCAGGGTTTGCTGCCTTTTGTTCTGCTTCGCAGGACTAACCTTGTCTTAAACATCAGATCCTTTTCTGTTTATTTGGTTTTGCTTGATTGGAGGGTTTTTTGTTTAATTTGGCCATTAGACTCCTATACACATGAAGCGTTTTGTATTGGCAGAAAAGATACAGCTCCTAATCGTCTTATTCTTGCCATTTGCAAAAGATAATTCACTTTTTAAAGGTCATAAGATAATAAACCCGTTGATGTAATTCTGCTCTGTGCCAGGGCCTTATGTTGCTCTAAAAGGAAACTCAGACCGTGGGTGAAACTTCAGATAACGCGGCCTTGAATCCCAGAGGATGTGTAATCGCTTTGAATACCAAGTAAAACTCTTTGCTTACATTCGGATGTGTTTTCCCTTTCAGAAACTCTACGTTTTCCTCTTCCAAGACATCCTGGTTTTGACTCGGCCGGTCACTCGCAATGAGCGTCAGGCCTACCAAGTGTACAGGCAACCCATCCCCGTGCAGGAGCTACTGCTGGAAGACCTGCAGGACGGCGACGTGAAGATGGGAGGATCCTTCCGAGGAGCTTTTGGCAATTCCGATAAAGGTACAGACCAAACCAGATCACCCATGCGGGGATCCGGTGGCGAGGAGAGATTACACCGGGGTATAGATCCCTGGGAACTGAGGTTCTTTTAGGATAAGCTGACACGTGGTGTATGTTGACTGTCACTGCTGGGCTTTGCACTATTACATTGGGCGGCCATGAACTTATATATGGTGCTTTGATTAGAAAATATCTATTTCAACATGTGTCTTTTTAGTTTGTTTTATCTGGTGGGGTTTTGAACACGCCAGAGGCTGTGCTGCCATCCAGAGACCTGGACAGGCTGGAGAGCTGGGCAGGGAAAAATTTAATGAAATAGAACAAGGGCAAGTGTAGAGTCTGGAATCTGGGCAGGAACAACCCCAGGTTCCAGTGTAAGTTGGGGAATGAGCTATTAGAGAGCAGTGTAGGGGAAAGGGACCTGGGGGTCCTGGGGACAGCAGGGTGACCATGAGCCAGCACTGGGCCCTTGTGGCCAGGAAGGCCAATGGGACCTGGGGTGGGTTAGAAGGGGGTGGTCAGTAGGTCAGAGAGGTTCTCCTGCCCCTCTGCTCTGCCCTGGGGAGACCACACCTGGAATATTGTGTCCAGTTGTGGCCCCTCAGCTCCAGAAGGACGGGGAACTGCTGGAGAGAGTCCAGCGCAGGGCAACAAAGATGCTGAAGGCAGTGGAGCATCTCCCGTGTGAGGAAAGGCTGAGGGAGCTGGGGCTCTGGAGCTGGAGAAGAGGAGGCTGAGGGGTGACCTCATTAATATTTATAAATATATAAAAGGTGAGTGTCAGGAGGATGGAGCCAGGCTCTTCTTGGTGACAAACCAATGATAGGACAAGGGGTAATGGGTACAAACTGGAACACAGGATGTTCCACTTAAATATGAGAAGAAACTTCTTCCTGGTGAGGGTGTCAGAGCCTGGCCCAGGCTGCCCGGGGAGGTTGTGGAGTCTCCTTCTCTGCAGACATTCAAACCCGCCTGGACCCCTTCCTGTGGAACCTCAGCTGGGTGTTCCTGCTCCATGGGGGGATTGCACTGGATGAGCTTTCCAGGTCCCTTACAGCCCCTGACATTCTGGGATTCTGTGATTCTTTTCCTGAAGGACAGCCCAGGTCGCTTGTCTAACAAAATCTGAAAACACCGAGCTAGGAACTGATCTCCTTTTTTCCGACGTTTCTCTTCAGCTAAAAACATCTTCCGAGTTCGTTTCCAAGATCCCTCCCCGGGCCAATCCCACACTCTCCAGGCCAACGACGTCTTCCACAAGCAGCAGTGGGTTAATTGCATCCGAACCGCCATCGCTCCCTTCCAGCGAACTGCGGCCGCCGCTGAGCTCAAGGAGCTGCCGGAGCTGAGCGAAGAGTCGGAGGAGAACAACCCCTCGGCGTCCAACGTCAAAGCGCACAAGAGGCAATCGGCCGGCGTCGCCGAGATGGAGCTGGATGAAAACGCAAGCGAGTGCGGCTCCATCATGGACTCGGAGGAAGCCAAGGGCGCCAAAACGCACAGGACGTCGTTCGGACACAGAAAAACGAGGGAGAAGCAGCTGAGCGGGAAGCGGAAAGAAACGCTGGTGTAAAGAGGAGCCCAGAAAGATCCTGGCGGAAGACTGTTTATTTATAAATAACGTGTACATTTTTCTTGTAATGTGAGCATGATTGGATTCACCCTACTGAGCAGAATATTTTCGTTGTTGTTTTTTAATGTTGTAAGGGCAGCTACCTGGTATACAGTTCAGACTGTCGATCTGGAGTCTGTTTTTACAAACATTGGCCGCTTTAAACCTGGTTTTAACTCTGTGAGGGAGCGACTTGGGAGCCCTCGTGCTCCCGACGGCTCGTGGTAGGTTTGAAGAACGCGCTTTGGTTTCTAAAAGGTTTCCACCCCCCATGTTTGAGACTGGAAAACCATAAAGCGCAAGTTTAGGCCTGGCAGCGCCTCCCTTTGCAGAGGGTTCGGTCAACACTGCGAGACTCAAAACCTGAATTCATGTGGTTTTTTTCTTGTACAGCGCATGTTTTGCAGTGTGTTTATCATAATCCAGGCAACTTTTCACCTTAAAAAAAGAAGAAAACAAAAAGAAAACAGACCCCAGGTTCAACAGGTTCTCAATTTACCTACTGGAATCTTCCATCTTCCTGTGTCCTTTGTACATTCCTCATTTTCCCCTCTTGTAACCTGCCAGCTATTTAAGTTTTTTTTTTATTAGTTGTTTTATTTCTTGAGTTCGTTTGGGGTTATTTTTTGGTTTTCTTTCTTTTTTACTTTTGTATGTTGTCGATGTTCAGACTTGGCATTTCCTTTCATGTACTCGATGCTCCTCGCTCGGGGAGGTGAGCGCTCGTACCGCTCCTCACCTTATGGAGCCGGTGGCTACGAGACGCTCATCAAACCCAATTAACAACGAGCGCCATAATTGGCTCATGGGCGCTCCGGACTACTGAAAGAGAACTGCATCGCCAAGCGGGGTTAGGAAGGTTTTAGGCACGTCGTAAAGGGTTTGGGGAGGGAAGAGGAGCAGCGGTTAGAGGGGAGTAGCAGGGAGTGAAGGTAGATTTATTATTCTTGTTTGTGTTGCCTTTTGGAAATGAAACGCCTTTCGCAGGGAGAGGCAGGACTGGGGGCGACCAAGGGGTTATTGCACGTGGTAGAAAGGTAGAGAAGAGGAAGCGTTTGAAGCCGATGAGGTGTAAGGACGGAAGAGGTAGCGGTTGTACATACTCGTAACGGCAACACTGCCATGTCTAGCGGTCCAAAGATTGGTGTGAGAGGCGCCGTAGGAAACAAAGCAGCGAGAGCTATAAAACCAGCAGGTTGTTCCTGTCGCTCGACCGGTGACGATGGGGTGACAGCGAGCCCGCGATACCCATCCTCGAGCGTCACCCAAAATCCGCGCTCGAGGAGCCGTAACTCACACGTCAAGAGTTACCGCCTGTCGCGTTTGGCCAGTAGAGTGTGAAATGCAGGTGTACATAGACACAGGTGTGTGGTTCTCTGTAAATGTGTTGTACAGTGCCAAGTACAATTAAATTCCTGACAGCCTCTCGCCGCTCTCGTCTGAGTCGCTGCCTGGGAGGGATGCGCTGCTGCTGCTGCTGCTGCTGCTGCTGCTGCCGCCGGGTGGGTCCCTGCTCTTCTCTGGCCATAGGAGGAAGCCACAGCTTTATTCAAACCCCTTTTTTTTCCTGTCGCGGTTCCTCTTTGTGCTGCAGCCTCGGTGGAGAACAGGGCAGAGCTGCGTGACTCACCCCAGCGCTTGCATCGCTCTCCTCCCTTTCTGGGGAAAAAGGGAGTGGTGGCAACACTCCTTGTCCTCCCGGGGCACCAAAACCTCCTTCCTACGAGGGGAAAAAAACACTGAAAGTGTCCCCATTTAGCAAATATTTAGAAATCCCCTCCTAGATGAAGCAGTTTGGAGGGGAATGGACCAAAGTCCCTTGTGCTGGGGCAGCTTCTCCCAGGGTGGTGGGAGCACCCGGTTCTGAGCACAACAAAACCATCAGGTCTCCGCAGCCACCCCCCGAAAAGCTGCAGCTTGGCTGTGTTGGGGTGTCTGGGCACATCTACAACTGCAGGGGCTGGTGTCACTTGCCTGGATCCCCCCATTGTTGTCTCCTTGTTGTGTCCCCCTGTTGTGTCCCCAGACCCCCTGCTTGGGAGGGCACAGCTCGGTTTGCAGGGCCAGGGCTTACAGCAAAGCTGAGTTTTGAGTGGAGAAGACTGAGCTCTTCCTGAGTAGGGAGAAACTGGGAAAAAGGCTCCTTTTGCCATTTAAAGAAATAAAGAAAATGTAATGAGCTGCAGGCGCACATGGCTTGTCCCAATGGAGAGGAAATCCTGCTCGTCCTCCCGCGCGTCAGGCTGGGGCTGAACCTTCATCTCGTCATCTCACAGACAACAGCAAGTCAGCCAAAAAACTCAATTTCTCTTTAAAAGTCAATCCTCCCTCGACTCCCGCTTGTTCCAATCCCCTCTCCGTCCCTCCCGGAGGAATGTGCAGACCGCAGCCTCGGCCCCGGCTTCGCTAGACTAAACAAGCCAGGCTTTTCCTGGATTCCTCCAGCGCTGAGCTCGGTCGGGTTCTGGCCTGTGTTGCCAAAGCCCTGAGCCAAGGCCCCCCACCCCGCGTCTGGGGGGACACAAGGAGGTGACACATCCAGGGCACAGCGGGGACCTCGGGACAGACATAACGAGGGAATCTCTTGTCCCTGAGGGTGGTGAGAGCCCAGATCGGCCAGAGAGGTGGTGGATGAACCATCCCTGGAGACATCCCAGGCCAGGCTGGACGGGGCTCTGAGCAACCTGAGCTGCTGAAGATGTCCCTGCTCATGGCAGGGGGGGAACTGAGTGACTTTTGAAGGTCCCTTCAACCCAAACTGTGATTCTCTGACCTAGGCCAGTGCTGTGTCCCTGACCGCTCAGCCACCTTGGCCGTAGCGATGTCCCTGTCACGGCACGGGAAGGGAAGGGTGTCCCTGCCCGGCGATTACCTTTGGTAATCGGCTCCTCTGCCCCGTATTTGCCCTCAGGATCCACCCATCTCAGGTGCTGCGTGCAGAGTGGAGCCAACACCACCCTGGTGAGACCTTCCTGGAGCTGGGGTCCAAGTGGAGCGTGTCCCCTTCCCGAGTGCCTCCCCAGCCTCCCTCCTCCACCACGGTGACGTCTGGGAGGCCCAAAAGTGGGACCCTTTGGGCTAGAAAAGCCTGACTTTAGAAAAGCGCCCTGCAGACCCTGCAGCTCACCCTCAGCTTTGCAAACCTCTGTTAAAACAACGCCTAAAATAAAACAAGCCGCCAATCCCAAATTTTACACTCAGTAGCCACCAACCTCAGGAGACCCCCACAGCCATTGTGGGATCATGCCAGACCTCAGCCTCTCCAAAATCCTGTTTTCCACATTAAACCTCAACGCAACTTAAGCCAGGCTTTGCAGAGGTTCCTCCCCATCCCTCCAGACACTGGTGGGACCGCCCGGGCAGGCATGGGGGCGCAGGGAGGTTTCCCCACCAGAGCCGTTTCCCTCTCCGCCTCCAACTTTCTCTTTTTCCATTAACTCATCGTCCTCCCCTCCGCCGCCGCCTCGTCTGCAAACCCAGACGTGGCCGCACACATCTGCACACATCTGGGCTGGCGTTCCAAGCCGCACAGGCTCGGGATAATCCGTCTGGGTGCTTTAAACCATCTGGTTTGTTGGTTGGTTGGTTTTTAAGCTGTCGCCAAGATCAGGTCGCTCAAAGCCAGACGCTGAGGTCGAGCAAGGCGATGCCGCCTGGAAAACGTCCTGTGAGGGTTTAACATCGGCCACTTGCACCCTCTTTGTCACAGCATCGACTCCCCCAGCTCCGAATGGGAACACCCCAGGAAAATCGGCTGCCAAAATCCACATCAGCTCCTGCTTCCCACCGTGGTGGCCTCACAGCGTTCCCGTCCTACCCCACGGTCTGTCTCGAATTCCGTAATAAGACTGGGCAATAAACCATGGGATTTTATGGGCCAGCGGTCGGTTCTATTAGGTTGATTATTCTGCCGTGCTAATGAGGGTGTGGTTAAGCACAGCCAAAATCAAGGGGTGGCTTGAGCTTCTTCCTAGAGAGTGCGGCGAAGGTGGAGGCAACGGGTGCTGGGGATGGGGAGGTCATAGGTGGAAATGGGTGAAATGGGTGCTGGTGATGGGGAGAAGATGGGTGATGGTGATGAGGAGGTCATGGGTGCTGATAATGGGTGCTGGTCATGGGGAGATCATGGGTGCTGGGGGTGGTGATGGGGAGGTGATAGGTGCTCATGATGGGGAGATCATGGGTGCTGGTGATGGGGAGGTCATGGGAAGGTGACAGGTGATGGTGATGGATGCTCATGATGGGGGGGATCATGGGTGCTGGTGATGGGGAGGTCATGGGAAGGTGACAGGTGATGGTGATGGGTGCTCATGATGGGGGGAATCATGGCTGCTGGTGATGGGGAGGTCATGGAAAGGTGACAGGTGATGGTGATGGATGCTCATGATGGGGGGAATCATGGTTTCTGGTGATGGGGAGGTCATGGAAAGGTGACAGGTGACGGTCATGGGTGCTCATGATGGGGGGGAATCATGGTTTCTGGTGATGGGGAGGTCATGGGAAGGTGGTAGGTGATGGTCATGGGAAGGTCATGGGTGCTGGTCATGGGGAGGTGACAGATAATGGTGATGGGTGCTCATGATGGGGGGGAATCATGGTTTCTGGTGATGGGGAGGTCATGGGAAGGTGACAGGTGATGGTCATGAGAAGGTCATGGGTGCTCGTGATTGAGGGGATCACAGGTGCTTGTGATGGAGAAGTCATGGGTGCTGGTGATGGGAGGTGATGGTGATGGGTGCTGGTCATGGGGAGGTGATAGATGCTCATGGCAGGGGGATCACGGGTGCTTGTGATGGAGAAGTCATGAGTGCTGGTGATGGAGAGATGATGGTGATGGGTGCTCATGATGGGGGGGAATCATGGTTTCTGGTGATGGGGAGGTCATGGGAAGGTGACAGGTGATGGTTATGGGAAGGTCATGGGTGCTGGTCATGGGGAGATGACAGGTGATGGTGATGAGGAGGTGATAGGTGCTCATGACTGAGGGGATCACAAGTGCTTGTGATGGAGAATTCATGGGTGCTGGTGATGGGAGGTGATGGAGAGGTGATGGTGATGGGTGCTCATGATGGAGGGGAATCATGGTTTCTGGTGATGGCCATGGGTGCTGAAAATGGGTGATGGGGAGGTGGTAGGTGCTTGTGATGGGGGGTGATCATGGGTACTGGTGATGGGGGGTGGTGGGTGCTGGCAATGGGGATACAACAGGCAAACAAAACCCCCAGCAGCTTCCAGCTTCACTCAGCACCACGGGACACCCAGGATGGAGCGACCCCTTCATCCCGAGTGACCCAGGGTCCCCACCCCCAGCCCACCCCCATTTCAGAGCTCAAACAACTCCCCCCACAACTTAAACCAACACCTTAATCCCCCGGGGCTTTGGAAACACCCAGTTTTCTGTTGGGGTTCAGCCAGCTCCCCCTCCTCTCAGCTCCTCGCTCAGCTGCCCGCGGCTTTTTCATGGCAATTTGGATTTGATCTTATTAACTCCGGAGCAGAACAACAAGCGCGGGTAATTAAACAGACAATTAGGGAGCAGCTCGTTGCACAAGAGGAGCTGCCAGGACCTCCCCTCACCAGACAGGTTTCCAGCATGGATCGGCCAACTCCTCCCTCCAAATGCCGCATTTAACGTCCCCAGAGCTTTTTTCGGGCGAGGTTTTCCTCAAGGTGGTCCCCTCCCGGCCTTTGTCCCACCTGGAGACCTCGTTTCCCACGCCTTCCTCCGTTGTCCCATGGATTGGTTTTTGGTTTGTGGCTTTTCCTTCCAAATCCCACAAGTCTGGTTCCTCGCTGGGTTAAACTGGGGTAAACTGGTGGTGTTTTCTTGTAGCCAAGAAAGTCAAACTATCTTCTGCTGTGGAACATGATCATCTGGTCCATTAGCTCGTTGGCCCAGCTGGTGAAGGTCACTTGGCTGTTATGGTCACATAGGAAAGAGGGACGGATGGTTGGAGAGACAGGTAGATGCATGGTAACGTGAACACATAGATGGATGGACAGATGGTGGGAGAGTTGGCTGGATGGATCATTGGGCAACTGGATGTGTGGGTGGGTGAATGGTTGATTGGTGGGATGGATGGATGGATGGATGGATGGATGGATGGATGGATGGATGATGTGGTTGGGTGGAAGGATGCACACATGGATGGATGGATGGATGGATGGATGGATGGATGGATGGGTGGATGGATGGGTGGATGGATGGATGGATGATAATGTGGTTGGGTGGAAGGATGCTCACGTGGATGGATGGATGAATGGATGGATGGATGGATGGATGGATGGATGGATGGATGGATGATAATGTGGTGGGGTGGAAGGGTGCACACATGGATGGATGGATGGATGGATGGATGGATGGATGGATGGATGATAATGTGGTGGGGTGGAAGGGTGCACACATGGATGGATGGATGGATGGATGGATGGATGGATGGATGGATGATAATGTGGTGGGGTGGAAGGATGCACACATGGATGGATGGATGGATGGATGGATGGATGGATGGATGGATGGATGATGTGGTTGGGTGGAAGGATGCACACATGGATGGATGGATGGATGGATGGATGGATGGATGGGTGGATGGATGGGTGGATGGATGGATGGATGATAATGTGGTTGGGTGGAAGGATGCTCACGTGGATGGATGGATGAATGGATGGATGGATGGATGGATGGATGGATGGATGGATGGATGATAATGTGGTGGGGTGGAAGGGTGCACACATGGATGGATGGATGGATGGATGGATGGATGGATGGATGGATGATAATGTGGTGGGGTGGAAGGGTGCACACATGGATGGATGGATGGATGGATGGATGGATGGATGGATGGATGATAATGTGGTGGGGTGGAAGGGTGCACACATGGATGGATGGATGGATGGATGGATGGATGGATGGATGGATGATAATGTGGTGGGGTGGAAGGATGCACACATGGATGGATGGATGGATGGATGGATGGATGGATGGATGGATGATAATGTGGTTGGGTGGAAGGATGCTCACATGGATGGATGGATGAATGATAATGTGGTAAGGTGGATATTTTGACATACGGATGGATGGTTGGTTGTTGGGATAGATGGATGGATGGATGGATGGATGGATGGATGGATGGATCATTATGTGTTTAGGTGGATATGTGGACATATGGATGGATGGATGGATGGATGGATGGATGGATCATTATGTGTTTAGGTGGATATGTGGACATATGGATGGATGGATGGATGGATGGATGGATGGATGGATGGATGGATGGATGGTTGGTTGATGGGATGAATGGATGGATGGACAGATGGATGGATGGATGGTTGATAAGGTGGTTAGGTGGGTAGAGGGACATACAGATGAATGGATGGATGGATGCAAGGATGGATGGTAATGTGATTACGTGCACAGACGGACACATGGATGGATGGTTGAGTGGCTGGATGGATAAATAGGATAAATGGTAGGATGAGAGGAAACAGCCTCAAGTTGCACCAGGGGAGGTTGAGGTTGGATCTGGGGAACAATGTCTTCCCCAAAAAGCTGTGGGGCATTGGAACAGGCTGCCCAGGGCAGTGCTGGAGTCACCATCCCTGGAGGGTTGGACAGACGGACATGAGGTTCTCAGGGACATGGTTTAATGCTAGAGTTGGGTTATGGTTGGACTCAATAATCTTCAGGGTTTCTTCCCACCAAAATGATTCTGCGATTCTCTGAATGGGTGAACAGATAAACGGATGGATGGACAGATGGCAGGGTGGATGGGCAGGGAAACAGCCCTCATCATCACTTCCTCCTGAACCCTGCTGTACTGCCTGTTCTAAGAGATGAGTAAAAATTAAAGCAGGCCATGACAACACCCACCCAGCCCCAGGGTTAACCCCTGACTAACCAGGGCAGAACCCATGACACCGGGTGCATGACCACGTCAGCTGCCCCGTGGGCGACGGGGCCATCCTTGAGGAACCCGGCCGAGGTGTCACGGCTGATTCAGGTCCCTGTCAGCATGGAGATCATCAGCTCCGGGCAGCCGGGCTCTGCCTGGACCTGCATGAGCGAACACTCCCCGGGCAGGTTTGACACGCTGCCAGCATCGCCGTGGTGGCCCTGGGGTGGGGACACCAAGAGGAGTCTTCTCCCCCGCCATGTAGGGCTGGAGGGCTTTGCACAGCTCCAAACCCACCAAAATTACCTTAAAATAGGAAAAAATAGCATGTATCACCCTCCTCCCACCAGCGCCCTGCCTCTCCCCGAAACCGGCGCTTTGCTGCAAGCCTCAACGCAAACCCTTTAATTACAGGGTTCGTTAGGAGCCAGCCCCATGAAATGGCACCAGCAGAGCAAGCGGGACAAGGTGTCCCAAGGTTGCTGGTGGTCACACTCCTTGGACACCTCAAAACCCCTGCCCGCTCTGCCGGGGTCCGGCTGAACCTGCTGACCGGGTGTTTCGACCTCTCCCGTGTGCCCCAGCTCCTGCCTCTTCCTCCTCCTCTTCCTCCTCCTCATCGGGGAGGAGGCCCCATCGGCGCCTCCCCGGCGTGCCGGGGCAGAGCTGCGTGCGAGCGAGGGAGCATCATGGCCGAGCGGCTCTCGGAGGAGAAAATCGCTGAATTCAAGGAGGCTTTTTCCCTTTTCGACCGCGACGGGGACGGTCGTATCACCACCAAGGAGTTGGGCACCGTGATGCGCTCGCTGGGGCAAAACCCCACGGAAGCGGAGCTGCAGGACATGGCGGTGGAGGTGGACACGGACGGCAGCGGCACCATCGACTTCCCCGAGTTCCTCTCGCTGATGGCGAGGAAGATGAGGGACACGGACAGCGAGGAGGAGATGCGCGAGGCTTTCCGCGTCTTCGATAAGGACGGCAACGGCTACATCAGCGCGGCGGAGCTGCGGCACATCATGACCAACCTGGGCGAGAAGCTGACGGACGAGGAGGTGGACGAGATGATCAGGGAGGCCGACTTCAATGACGACGGCCAGGTCAACTACGAGGAGTTCGTGAGGATGATGACGGAGAAGTGAGGTTCCCCCAGCACCCACCTCCAACTCCCAACCTGCAGGTAAATCCCTGGGATGCATCTTCATGCCCGATGTCCATGAAAAGCCCCAGACCAAAGGGGTCCACCCCAATCATTGCAATGGCCACCCCAAATCCTTCGCCTCCCCCATCCCAACCACTTCCCGCCCTGCAACTTGTTGGAAAAAAATCAATGTTTATGGTGCTTTTTACAATTTTCCCTTAATTTCTTCATAGGGAACAGAGGTCATGGTGGCCCCCCAGCCCCTCTCTGCCTTTTTTTGCCATCCCAGGTTGGAAAAATCCTCTTTTATCCCAACCAGAGCATCACCAGCAAGTATCTGCGTTGGATATGGGCATCCCACCTGGTAGGATGGGGCTGCAGGTGCAGATGGACCTGGGGGGGTCCTTTCTGCTGCCCCCCAACATGACCCACCTCTCACGTCCGTAGAGGTTCCAATGGCCACCACATGTCCCTCAGCACCATGTTGAGTCCAATAAAGAAATGTCCCCCCATATCCTGGTGGCTGCCAGTGCTTCATTCAACGTCTCTTTGGGGGTCCTTGCTTAAAAAACACCCCCCCCAAAATCAAGGATATCAACACAAACCTGGCCAGGGTCAAGCCCCACATCATCCCCATCCTCTTCCTCACCCATCCTGTTTCCCTACAAACTGGAAAGATTCTCCCTGTGGGTGCAACCTCCCAGGTTGTGGCCACCCCCACCCCAAATTCCCATCGCTTTTGGGGTCTCCTATCTGCACCCCATGGGTGTTGGGGGCCCTTTTCTCCCCCACCATCGAACTAAGCAGAGATTTGGCAGCTGGATTTAGCCCTAATCCCCATCTCAAAGATAAATCAACCAGGATTCACCTTTCCTGGCCGTAATCCACCCCGTGACTCAGTTTCCCCACAAAGAGGGTGAAATCGAATTGCAGCAACCCTCCCACCCCCAGGCTGGGATGATTCCCTACATGCAGAAATTAATTACAGTGGGTCTTATTAATGCTCAGTCACTAACGAGCCAAGGAGAGGTGGAGTGAGGAGGACGTAGCTGGGGACATGGTGGCTCCGGGGATGTTAGAGCCACCATGAGGACTTCAGGTTAGACATGAGGAGGAATTGTTGGCCCTGAGGGTGGTGAGAGCCTGGCCCAGGTTGGCCAGAGAGGTGGTGGATGAACCATCCCTGGAGACATCCCAGGCCAGGCTGGACGGGGCTCTGAGCAACCTGAGCTGGTGAAGATGTCCCTGCTCATGGCAGGGGTGGCACTGGGGGAGCTTTGAAGGTCCCTTCCAACCCCAAAATATTCCACGATTCTACGATTCAATGCCTTCACCCCCCAACCTCCCGCCCATCCCCAGCGCCGGGATCTTTGCCAATCCCAGTTGTTTTCCCAACGCTGGGAAAACCAGGCAGGTTCCTGCACGCCGGGCGGCGGAGCCGAGCGCGCCCACGCTCATCCCACCCCAGCCACGGTCCCAGCGCCGTCACCACGTGCTGCCCTCTTGCTCGCACACCCAACCTACCCGCAGCTCTGCAGGACACAAAAACGGGGCAAAACCCAGCAAAATAAAGCCCCGAATCCAGCAAAATCAAGACAAGCAAAGGCACCATCCCTCTCACTAAAATTATACTTTCGCCCACCCCCAAATGATTATTTATTAATACCGTGTTTTGGCGCAAAGCCGTAGCCTGTATTTTTAGGCTTGACCTTTTCTCCTTCTATTCCGGGGTTGTTTAATTACCAGAGTTATTTTTTTCACGCCATTCATCCTGAGCTGTGTTTATCTTACCAACGATCTTTAACGGGAGGTTGGACCCCGGCCACAAACGGCTCCGTCAGCCGCGGCACCGGCCAGACACTGAAGTTCATTTGTACTTTTGCACCAGACACATTTGCCTGTTTCTCCCCTATTTTGATGCTTGGGAAGGCTTCTCTTGGCGTCACTCAGGATGGACAGACAGACGGTGCCTCCCACCATGTGGGGCAGATCCATGACTCACAGGGTGACTTGATTAATGACTAAATTAATTGAGCAAGTACAGGAGATGCACTTGGTGTCTGGGAGGTTGAAGGGGTTCCATGAAGGGTGGAAGGTGGGGGAATGGGGTGGTAAGGGAGACACTGGCCATTTTCACCCCAAAACCTGGTCAGGATAGTCCCCTGCACCTGGGGATGGAGGTTGCAGGATGGGACCTGGGGTAGGGGGTCAGCTGGGATGGGTCTTGGGGGATCATCTAGGCTAGGAGTTGGGTTAGGTGGCACCTAGGATGGGTTCTGGGGGATCATCTAGGCTAGGAGTTGGGTTAGGTGTCACCTAGGATGGGTTCTGGGGGATCATCTAGGCTAGGACTTGGGTTAGGTGTCACCTAGGATGGGTTCTGGGGGATCATCTAGGCTAGGACTTGGGTTAGGTGGCACCTAGGATGGGTTCTGGGGCATCATCTAGGCTAGGAGTTGGGTTAGGTGTCACCTAGGATGGTTTCTGGGGGATCATCTAGGCTAGGAGTTGGGTTAGGTGTCACCTAGGATGGTTTCTGGGGGATCATCTAGGCTAGGCGTTGGGTTAGGTGTCACCTAGGATGGGTTCTGGGGGATCATATAGGCTAGGAGTTGGGTTAGGTGGCACCTAGGAAGGGTCCTGGGTGACCATCTAGTCTGGGACTTGGGGTAGGATCGCTTGGGATGAGTTCTGGGGGATCATCTAGTCCAGGACCTGGAGGATTCCTTGGGATAAGACCTGGAAGTCATATAAGATGGGACCTGGGGGAGTTGTCACTTGGGATGGAATGCATGGAACCATCTATGATGGAGCTTGGGGGATTATCTCCAATAAAGCCTGGGAGATCATCTAAAATGGGACCTGGAGAGGGTGAGGAGGTGTCTCCTGGGTGACACACAGGGAATGACTGAGGATGGGACTTGGAGGATCACCCAGGGGTCATGATGGGTCTTGGGGGATCATCTAGGATAGAATATGAGAGGCCATCTGAGACCTGAGCATGGGGGACACATGGAGTGAGCAGATGAGGGATCACTTAGGTTGGACCACCCACCTGGAGTGGGACCTTGGGGTTCATCTAGATGGGACATGAAGGTTCCTATAGAACGGGGCCTGGGAATCCATTGGGATGGGATGTGGGGGGATCCCCTGGATCCAGACACCACTCCAGATCCCATCTCCACTGTTGGCCAACCATCTTCCACCACCTTTCCACGTATTTTCCTGCAGCCTTTCCAACAAAAAGCCACCGAGGGCTTCAGCATCAGCACCATCCAAAAACAGGGGCCCAACCGTAACCCCACCATTGCTCCCCGCTCACAGTTCTGCTCCTTCTGGACACAGTTTTTCTCTAAAATGACACTTTTTAGGAGAACAGCAGCTCATCACCCACCATGGGAGACCAGAGATGCTTCTGCTCCAGTTCATAGGACCACAGAATCACTTTGCTTGGAAGAGACACTCAAGATCACCAAGCCCAACCATAAGTTGTTGCTGAATCGGCCACAAATCCTCCCCAATTTTTTGTTCTTTTACCAAAACCAAGACATTTTAATAACATTTCAACAAGCTTTAAAACCACATGAACTAAACGTTGGGGAGACAACATTGAAACCCCGCAAGAGGGACCGAGGAGCTTTTCTGAGCCCTCCCAAAGGACGTTGAGAAGAATGGAAGGATATTTTTCCCCATTTTTCCTATTTTTTCTGTATTTTCCCCAATTTTCCCCCATCCCACAGCCTCCTGGGGCCCCAGCTCCCTGTCTCCTCCCCAGCTATAATTCTGTTCTTAAGCAAACATGACGTGTTGCCCGGGAAATGCTGCTGCCCGAGGGATGGGGAGGCCCCTTGAAATCCATCAACATTGGGGAAACAAAGGGATCTTTGCAGTGGGATTGATCCAGGTTGGTGAGGCCAGGGGGGGTAAATAACTAAACAAACCACCCAGTGAAATAAAACCATCTCTGCAAATGCACCTTTTCAATATTCAGTTTGGAAAAGCGTTTCGTTTCTCAGAGGTGGGCTTTGAACTCGTTTTAAAGGGCTTTTTCTCGCTGATTCATTTCCACGTTCAGAAGGAGAAATCGCCGGGGAGGGGGGAATTGGAAATACAAAAGGAATATAAAATAATAAAATAAAATAAAATAGTAAAATAAAAAATAAAATAAAATATATAAAATATAAATTAATATAATATGAATTAATATGAATTAATATGAATTAATAGAATAGAATAGAATAGAATAGAATAGAATAGAATAGAATAGAATAGAATAGAATAGAATAGAATATGATATTATATTATATTATATTACATTATATTACATTATATTATAGTATATATGATATATATGATATGATATGATATGATATGATATGATATGATATGATATGATATGATATAATATAATAATATAATATAATATAATATAATATAATATAATATAATATAATATAATATAATATAATATAATATAATATAATATTAAAATATAAAATAAAATAAAGGAAAATATAAAATCAAGCAAAATAAAATGAAAATTTTAAAAGTAAAATAAAATAAAAATAAAAGAAAATAAAAATATAAAAGAAAATAAAAAATAGAATAAAATAATAAAATTAATAAAAATAAAATTAAATTAAATTAAAATAACATAAAATAAATAAATAAAATAAAATAAAACAAAATAAAAATAAAATAAAATAAAATAATAAAATAAAATAAAATAATAAAATAAAATAAAAATAAAATAAAATAAAATAAAATAAAATAAAATAAAATAAAATAAAATAAAATAAAATAAAATAAAATAAGAAATAAAATAATAAAATAAAAAGCAAAGTGCCCCATGACCAGGCACCCCATATGGAGCAGGACAGGGCTGGAGATGGACAAGAAGATGCTGAACTGAACCATTTGGGGCCAGATCCAGCACCGAGGCTGAGGTTGCTCCACATGGAGAATTACTTTGGGACAAAGTGCCTGAATTTGGGACCAGAATGGTTGATTTCACCCTTTTTTTGTATTGTCTTTGTGGGACTACAAGTGGGACTACAAGTACCTTTGCAATGCAGAAGGCCAGGAGCATCCAAGGGGACAAGCGGGACAAGGAGGTGGGGATGAGTAGGAGAAGGAGGGGGACAAATGGTACCAGGAGACCTACAAGATCAGGAGAGGGAAACAAATGAGGCCAGGAGTTGGGGACAAGAGTGACCAAGAGACAGGACCAGGAGGTGAGGACAAGAAGAACCAGGAGAGGGGAAAAATGTGACCGAAAAATGGAAGAAGTGGGATCAGGAGCCAGGGAAAAGTAGAACCAGGAGATGGAGATCAATTGGACTAGAAGGGACAAGGACAAGTGGGACCAAGAGCTGGAGACAAGTTGGATCAAGAGGAAAGACCAGTAGGACCAGGAGGGGAGGCCAGGGGACAAGTGGAAACAACAGAGACAAGTTGGATCAGAAGAAGGAACCAGCACGACCAGGGGACAAGGACAAGAGGGACCAGGAGATAAGGACAAGTCTTTAGGTTGGAGATAAGTGGAAGCAAGAGGGAAGTGGGACATGAAAAGCAGACCAGAACAACTAAGAGACAGGGACAAGGGTGATCCAAAGAGGGGCATTAGATGCTCCAAGAGCTGCTCCAATGCCCCGTGAGCCACTGCAAGGAGGGGACACCTTCCCGGCCCCCCATCTCATGTCCCCAGTGTTCCCAAGGCTCAATGTAAAGCCCCAGGGGATTTCGCGAAGACACTTGGGGCTCCTCATGGGGACGCCGGAAGCCTCCAGCTGCCACCACATCTCACAAGATTCCTCTCCCCCCAAGTTTCTCAAGTTCAAGTTATCAAAATAAGCCCCCGGAGGGGGGTCAAGGTTGAAATGCAACCAACCACTGACTCCTGGGTGCTCCTCCATGGCCAGGTTTCAGCATCGAAGGGTGGGCAGATGTGGCTCCAGTCCAGTCAGCTGGTGGGGGATTAAATCAGAAAAGGTCTTTGGAGGCACCAGGAGGGTTTCCCAGGTATCTCAAGGGACCCTGAGTCCCTCAGGAGCTGGGTGAGGACCTGCAGCACTCAACGTGGTGACCATCAACCTTCAAGAGATGTTTTCTACCATTTGCACCACGAGATCCGTCTTTCTCCACTCGCAAAGTCAGGCATCCATCCCCACAAGGGTTAACTGCAATCGGAGCCGCTTCATTTTCCATCCCCGCAGCGCAGGAGCCGTCGTCTTGTTGGAGTTTTAACGAGAAATTAATAGCACCATGACCTCAGCCACCACGTACGCGGCCCTGCTGGCCGGCGTGCCAGCAGCCCCACGTAACCACAGCCCCACGTAACCACAGCCCCACGTAACCACAGCCCCACGTAACCACAGCCCCACCGGATCCCAGCCAGAGCAGATTTGGGGGTTTTTCTCCCTATTTTAATCCCCCGGGATAGGCAGGAGGATGATGCTGTAGATCTATAAATCACCCCCAGATACAACTAAACAGTAAAAATCCCCCATCCCCATCTCCACAGTTTGAGAACCCAGCACCTTTCCTCCTTTATAGCTTAAAAATAACCCTTAATTTCCCTCTTGGGTCCACACTAAACCCAAATCAACCCTTGCAAGAAAAATGCCCCGAAGAAAAGTGAGCCCAGACAAAGCCAAAAATAAAGAACTAAATGCTTTGCAATCCCTCCAACTCTATTTTTTGCCCTATTTTCATCCCATCCAGGGAGATACAACCTGCCCCATATTTCCTATCTCCCCCCCAAGCCCGCCTGGGTTTGCACAGGGGGACCCACGATGCCTTTACCCATTAAAAAACCACCCGGACTTGTTTCGGGGAGCAGATTTTCAAAGCTTTTGCAGGATTTGTCTTTCTCACGCGAAAATGTGGCTGGGGCGGACTCAGCTGGTGAAAGATTTCCCGCTCCCCAGGGAGGTTTTGCTGTATTTACTGGGAGGAGCAGCACCGCCAAGCGGCACCGCGGTGGGGAGAGGCTCCCGCAACCCCAGCTGCCACCAAACCTGCAGGTTTTGGAAGCTTTTTCACACTCCTATCGCAAATCGGTGCCAAAAATCACCTTCCCAAGGTACCTTTTCCCAACCGGTCCATGAGTGGGTTGAGCTTCTTCCCAGCTTTCAGCAAGATGTGGGAGGCATCCCTGGAAAACAAGGACTAAAATTTGGGGGACAACGGGAGGTTTATTTTTCATCATTTTAGTGTCCTCTAAAATCTTGACCCTAAAAACCTGTGAGTGCTATAAAAACAAGCCTATTTTTATACAGTTGTAGAATAGTTTAGGTTGAAGGGACCTTCAAAATCATCCCCCAGTGCCACCCCTGCCATGAGCAGGGACATCTTCACCAGCTCAGGTTGCTCAGAGCCCCGTCCAGCCTGGCCTGGGATGTCTCCAGGGATGGTTCATCCACCACCTCTCTGCCCAACCTGGGCCAGGCTCTCACCACCCTCGGGGCCAACAATTTCCTCCTCATGTCTGGATGGCATCCCATCCCTCTAGCAAATCAACCACACCACTCAGCTTGGTGTCATCTGCTATCTTGCTGAGGGTGCACTCAACCCCACCGTCTACATCAGTGATGAAGATACTAAAAAATATTGGTCTCAGCACAGACCTTTGAGGGACACCACTCCCAAATCTTAGTGTCCAGAAGTGGCTACGAAGTCGGTGAAGGGTTTGGAAGCCGTATGAGGAGCAGTTGGAGTCACTGGGTTTGTTCAACCTGGAGAAGAGGAGACTGAGGGCAGAGCTCATGGGGCTGTAGCTTCATCACCAGGGGAGCAGGAGGGACAGACACCGAACCCTGGGACAGAATCCAGGGAATGGCAGAAGATGTGCCAGGGGGGGTCAGTTGGACATGAGGAAAAGGTTCTCTACCCAGAGGTGGTGGACCCTGAACAGGCTCCCAGGGAGGTGTCACAGCCCCAACCTGACAGTGTTCAAGAAGAGACTGGACAACGTCCTCAGACACACGGTGTGACCTGTGGGGTGTCCTGTGCAGGGACAGCAGTTGGACTCCATGAGCCTCATGGGTCCCTTCCAACTCAGGACATTCTGTGATTCTATGATTCATTCATTAGTGGTTTCCACTTAGATATTGAGCTATTGAGTATAATTCCTTGGACATGGCCAACCAGAGCTGGTTCATCCTCAGGCGGGTTATTTCATAGAATCATTTGGCTGGAAAAGACCTTTAAGAACATTGAGTCCAACCATTAACCCAACACTGCCAAGTCCACCACCAAACCATGTCCCTGAGAACCTCATCTACGCATCTTTTAAACCCGTCCAGGGATGGTGACCCCACCACGTCCCTGCACAGCCTGTTCCAATGCTCGATAACCGTTTTGGTGAAGATGCGCAGGTCCATAAAGCCATGGGCTCACCCTCTGCCTGCCCACAGCACCGTTGCAATTAGGGGTGAGGCTGATGAGGCGAGTGGAGCTCACAGGGACCCCACGTAGACCCCACATCCCATCTGTAGCCATACGTGGAATAAACAAAGCCAAGCACAGATGAAACCTTTCAGATTGGGTTTTCATCATGAATAGCACTCTAACCCATTTGCATCTGCCCAAACCTTATCATCATGATGTGCTAAAACCATTAAAAATCAGACAATTAGGTAGAAATACGAATAGCATCTTCATAGCGTGCTGTACCCTTTCCAAACAGAGGTCAATGCTTTACGAACCTGGTGTCTCGGTGCCTGAACCCAGAGAAGCATCAGGATATCACAGTTATAGGGCACCTATCAAAGCACAAGCTGCACCTAAGCTGTTGGGTGAAAAAGTGAGTTGATTTGGGTGGCTTTTTTTGCAGGACACATGAGGTTTTTGTCCCTGGTGGCATGTAGGGAGGAGAGTTGTGGTTAACTCACAGCACGGGCAAACCTGAAGGTGTTGTGCAGAAGTAGTCAAGGTTTCCAGAAATCAGTAGGGGTTTTGCCTCCTCTATGCTTTGCTACCTTGCTGTGGATTTAGGTGCTGGATTTATTTTTGAAAATAACAACTTTGCTCTTGAAGACTCCAATTTCAAAGCAACTGGTGCTCCAGCCACCCCCAGGCCAAGGAATGGGACATTCAGCAGCCTCTGGGGTGCCCAAGGTTGGACCTCAAGCAGGCACAAGTCAACAGAGACCAGTTCTTGCTCATCTTCCTACAAGTGCCTACAAGACAGAATCATAGAATCATGTTGGTTGGAAAAGCCCCTCAGGATCATCAAGTCCAACCATTACGCCACCCCTGGCACTACCCAATGTTCCTGAGAACCTCATCTCCGCCTGTCCAGCCCTCCAGGGATGGTGACTCCAGCACTGCCCTGGGCAGCCTGTTCCAATGCCCCACAGCCCTTTGCGGAAGAAATTGGTCCCCAGATCCAATCTCAACCTCCCCTGGCGCAACTTGAGGCCATTGCTTGTTCCCCTGAAGAAAGGAGGGAAGTGATGAACAGGGTATGTGAAAGCTCATAAATACTCAAAGTCTTCAGTGTTTGACTGTTGTGGGGGTGTTTTTTAAATCGTGAGGTACAACAGATATTTCATGCTCAAGCTTGCCCTAAACATGACACAACCATCACATTACTCATCTTCAGACACCACTTTCCACAGGACACTGAGGTCTTTGTTTGCGGCTGCTCATGTTAGGGCAGTTCTCTTATGCAAAGTCCCCTGAAGATATTAAAAAACGAAAAAAACAACCTCATTTGTGTTCGATCTCTTTCCTTCTCCACTGCTTCTTTACACTGAGACTTGGAAAGCTGCAACCAAGGGCACAAACCCTTCCTTCATGCCCCGAGGGGAAGGGTGGCTCCTGTCCACCTCATCCGGGGAAAGCAACGGATGCTGGCGTTACAAGGAGTTAATTCTTCAGCTCCCCCAAGGTTTCTTCCAAGGCATTGGCTTCAGGAACACCTTGTTATTTCTGGACAAACTTCACATAGTCGGAAAAAAGCTGCTGCCACCAAGCTTCCCGCTCGCAAGCCGATCTTAAGAAGCCCGGCCAGCAGCAACCAGCAGAACCCAGGAGCAAGGCTGACTGACTGGAAGATGATTCTCATGGATGAAAGCAAAGCTCTGTTCTCATCTGGGCTTCTCTGAAGCAGTGGGGTTATTTCAGACTGTTCCTTGTGCTGCTGGACCCATAGCAAAGCTGGTGGTGCAGGAAGGACCAACCAAGATGATCCGAGGCTGGAACAGCTCTGCTGGGAGGACAGGCTGAGAGAGTTGGGGTGTTCAGCTGGAGAAGAGAAGCTTTGGGGAGACTGATTGTGGCCTTTTGGGGCTTAAAAGGGGCTGGTAAGAAAGATGGGGACAGACTTTTGAGCAGGGCCTGTTGTGACAGGACAAGGGGTGATGGGTTTAAACTAAAGGAGGGAGATTCAGGCCAGACATGAGGAAGAAATTGTTGGCCCTGAGGGTGGTGAGAGCCTGGCCCAGGTTCCCAGAGAGGTGGTGGATGAACCATCCCTGGAGACATCCCAGGCCAGGCTGGACGGGGCTCTGAGCAACCTGAGCTGGTGAAGATGTCCCTGTCATGGCACTGGGGGAGCTTCAAAGGTCCCTTCAACCCAAACTGTTTTGTGATTCTATAAAAGGAAACACACAGGAAAGGGGAGGTGGCCCAAAATCCTCCACAGGGTTCGCAAACTGGTCTGGTGGGTTTGGGTTTGTTTGTGTTGGGTTCATGCCCTGATTTGACATTCGGATTAAAGGGTGAAGAAAGTCAAATAATAGCCAGAACCTGACATAAAAATTGAGCAGAATGAGTAACCCAAGCAGAGTCAGGCGAGGAGTTTCACTTAATAACACCCATGATTCAGCCTCTTTCACTCCCTACAATCCCCAAACTCTTTACAAACCCGCAGGTCCTTTGGCTGCCACCGAAAGGCACTCAGTTCCCATAATATAACTGTGAACTGGGATCTCCACATTTTTTTAACCCATACCTGAGAGAAGTCAACCCTACGTGGCCAGAGGGTACACGACACGAGTGAGATACATAAAGCTTCCAGTAGATAAGGTCCTCTTAGAGAAACACAGAATCATTTTGGTTGGAAAAGACCTTTAAGATCATCAGATCCAACTGTTAGCCCAACACTGTCACTGTCCAATGTCCCTGAGAACCTCATCTCCATCTGCCCAACCCTCCAGGGATGGTGACTCCAGCACTGCCCTGGGCAGCCTGTTCCAATGCCCCACAGCCCTTTGGGGAAGAAATTGTTCCCCACATCCAACCTCAACCTCCCCTGGCGCAACTTGAGGCCGTTTCCTCTGCTCCTGGCGCTTGTTCCTGGGGAGCAGAGCCCGACCCCCCTGGCTCCAAGCTCCTTTCAGGCAGTTCAGAGATCAGAAGGTCTCCCCTCAGCTCCTGTTCTCCAGCTGAACCCCCCAGGTCCCTCAGCCGCTCCCATCACACTTGTGCTCCAGCCCCTCACCAGCTCCATTTCCTTCTCTCCACTCACTCCAGCACCTCAAGGCCTTTCTTGAGCCCTCAAGTGATTTGAGTGCCCCTGGTGCCACCATTTTATGTGCTGAGATGATCCCACCCCCCCCTCGGGCTGCCATCTTGAGCCCTGAGGTGATTCTGGTGCCCCTGGTGCCGCCATTTTGTGCACTGAGATGAGTGGCCCAAAACTGCCCCCAGAATTCGTGGTTTGGCCTCCCCAGGTCCCAGCACAGGGACGGTCACTGCCCTGGGCCTGCTGGCCACACCAGTGCTGGTCCCAGCCAGGATGCTGGTGGCCTCTTGGCCACCTGGGCACACGCTGGCTCATGTTCAGCCGCTGGCACCAACACCCCCAGCTCCTTTTCCAGCCGCTCTTCCCCGAGCCTGCAGCGTCCATGGGGTTGTTGTGACCCAAGTGCAGAGCCCAGCGCTTGGCCTTGATGAACTTCAGGCAACTGGATTCTTGAGACCTTCTTATACAAGAAACAAAACACAACCAGTGCAAAAATAACCAGGGGGATTTCATGGGGGGCAGCCACAACCGCCTTTCCCAACCCATACCTGTGATGTGATGGTGGAATGAGTGGGCACAGCTTAATGAGATACGGAACAACATGTCCATGGCCTCTGGGACGGCTGCAGCGATTCCCAGTTATCCAGACTATATCTGCAGCAAGGACGATGCCATTGCTTGTGTAGTAACTGCTCACTGCCACAAAAATCACAGTTTGAGATATTAAGAGAAGCCACAACATCGCATGGGTTTAATTTGGCATCTACTTTGCCTTTACTCCGAGCTGTAAAACGCTTCACAACCAGCTGAGAAATCCCTGCAGGACTAAAAGAACCGAAGGCTGGACGGGCTGGATAAAAGATTGAAAATAATCTCAAATTTCACTTGTAGTTTGGAAACCCACAAACATACAAATAAACACCCATCACATCATCAACAGGCATGACATGAACTTGCCTCGGTACCACAGCACACCGCTGAATGACTCGGGTGTTGTTTTTTAGCTTGTTCGCTCTCAAAGGACTTTCCTAGAACATTTTTCCCTCCAGACACAGGTGCCACATGTGGATCACAGAATCTCAGAATGTCAGGGACTGGAAGGGCCCTGGAAAGCTCATCCAGTGCAATCCCCCCGGAGCAGGAACACCCAGCTGAGGTTCCACAGGAAGGTGTCCAGGCGGGTTTGAATGTCTGCAGAGAAGGAGACTCCACAACCTCCCTGGGCAGCCTGGGCCAGGCTCTGACACCCTCACCAGGAAGAAGTTTCTTCTCAAATTTAAGTGGAACCTTTTGTGTTCCAGTTTGTACCCATTACCCCTTGTCCTGACATTGGTTGTCACTGAGAAGAGCCTGACTCCATCCTCCTGAAACTCTCTCTTTATATATCTGTAAACACGAATGAGGTCCCCCCTCAGTCTCCTCCTCTCCAGCTCCAGAGCCCCAGCTCCCTCAGCCTTTCCTCACACGGGAGATGCTCCACTCCCTTCAGCATCTTTGTTGCCCTGCGCTGGACTCTCTGCAGCAGTTCCCTGTCCTTCTGGAACTGAGGGGCCACAACTGGACACAATATTCCAGGTGTGGTCTCCCCAGGGCAGAGCAGAGGGGCAGGAGAACCTCTCTGACCTACTGACCACCCCCTTCTAACCCACCCCAGGTACCATTGGCTTCCTGGCCACAAGGGCCCAGTGCTGGCTCATGCTCACCCTGCTGTCCCCAGGACCCCCAGGTCCCTTTCCCCTACACTGCTCTCTAATAGCTCATTCCCCAACTTACACTGGAACCTGGGGTTGTTCCTGCCCAGATTCCAGACTCTACCCTTGCCCTTGTTCTATTTCATTACATTTTTCTCACCCAGCTCTCCAGCCTGTCCAGGTCTCTGATGGCAGCACAGCTTCCAGTGTCACCACTCCTCCCAGCTTGGTGTCACCAGCAAACTTGCTGACAGTCACTCTATTCCCTCATCCAAGCCATTGATGAATATATTGAATAATCCCGGCCCCAGTACTGAACCCTGAGGCCCTGCACTGGATCCAGGCCTCAACTGGGCTCTGCCCCATTGACCTGGAGCACAGTCAGGATATCTTAAGAAAATGGATACTGAACTGTTTGTAATATTGCCACCACATCAGAGGTGCTTTAGCTGTCTTGGTAAGTCCTATGTGGATGCACACATTGATCAGCAGGACCTCTTTTAAGAGATTAAAAAATAAAATAACCAAACTTTAGGACCTACCAGAGAGGTGACCTAAAAGAGAGGGGGGAAAAAAGTAAAGATATTGTCAATAGGAACTTGTAATTTTATTCTCGGTTATTCAAGGTGTCTGTTTTTACACTGGAAACTTAAGACTTCAGCATTTCATTATTCCACCAGTTTAGGCAATGCTTAAACAAGAAACCTAAGAAGGGATTGGAATTTGCACCAAGAGGGAAGGTTTTCACCCCACATAACCAGAAGGTGCACTTTCCTAATATGTATTGATCTCTAAGGGCATGCATGTCGGGCAGAGGAAGCTTTTCTTGTAAGACACAATGCAAAACCTTTATCCGATCAATCACAGGGATGAATCCCACAATAAACACCTCTAGGGCTTCCCTGAGCTTCTGAGCAATTTCACCTTCCCCATACTTTAAACACAAAAATCAGAATTATAAAGAGACAATCCCCCAAAGAGCAGCATCTCGACAATTCTGTCCTGTCCTATACGACACAGCACAGCAAACAAACAAACAATAAAGGGGTGCGAGGGGGAACAAACAAACAAACAAGTGATTCGCTGGTCACTATTAAAGTGCATTCTGCTCCGCCTCAGCTCTTTAACCCTGTTTTATTTTATTTGTATTTTATGTTATTTTCCCTGTCCCTCCTGAGGCTGAGCCCCATTGTGCTGGCTGGGGAGCAGGAGATCTTGCAGGCGACAGGTAAGTGGTCATTTGTTCTCAAGCATTAATTCACAGCATGAAGGACGTTCAGAGCCCTGAATTAGCTCTCTGCCACGTTAGACAGCGGATTTTTTAATCTTTGCTGTCGTTCATAGGAGGAATTTGCTCTCATCACAGTGGTAAGACTCTCCATGGGGACATCAGGGAGGTCCATCCCCTCGGTACCATGTATCCCGTAGGTGACCGCACTCAGACAACACGTAACGTCTCAGCTGGAAGGTAGATGACAATTTTGGCTCTGCTCATACAAATGTCACCCTGAAGGGTGAAATCGCCGATGGACAAAGCTGCAGTCGCGCTTGCTGAAGCCAAAGGATTCGAGCACACGGCTCAGGGCTGGATCCCACTGCCAACCTCTGGAGAGGCTCCAGCGCTGAGCGAGAAACTCAAAACAGGGTAAAAAAGGAAAATAAAAGTCTCAAAACCCAAGGCAGAGCCTTTCATGGGTGGGATCACCTCTGGGATCCGCACTGCTACACGAGGGACGTGGCCTCAATGGACTTCAGGCATCACCGGGCAGCAGCTCGGCCACTTATTGCACATAAAACCAACCAAGTGTGGCCATAGCAGCTCAGAGCAAGCGGAGAAACGTTGTTTGGGACCAGCCACCTTGGACGTGCACAGAGACCTGCTTAGGCTTGAAAATTAGACGTGGTGACATCCTAGAGGAACATTACAGTAAGAGCTGGGTCACCTTCAGCGAGAAAAAGCCACCTCTGACCTAGCAGCAGTTTGTCCTCGCTGCTGGTGTTGAGCTCCTTGATGTTCATGGCAAGTCAATAACTGGTTACAGTGCCTCTAATTAGTCCTGGGCTTGCCAGGGACTTCATTTGCCCCCAGCTAGAGCATGCAGGTCTCTCAAGCCTCGTCCCTTGGCATTAGGCTGTCGTCACTTGAGCTATTAACGCAGAGGTGGGATCCGGGGCTCCCACCGCAGAAACACAGATGTCTGGATCCGAGGGCATCACCTCTCAATCCCTTTGCAGCCAGCGGAGACAGGCGCTCCCGAGGAATATTGTGTCATCCCAGCGCCGGCATCTAAAACAGGACAGATGAATCACGCTCCAGAAGTATTTATTTCCCTTCACTGACTGCAAAGGGAGCTTGGCGAGATCGTACGGAGATGCCTTTAGGCTAGAGACAGATAAAATTAGGCGAGATTAATCCCTCTCAAAGAGCGTTACAGCCTCAAACATAGTGGCAGTCTAACAGATCACCCCAGGAGAGGTTACAGCTTCAAGCCAGTGCTACTGAGCCTGTTTGCCAACGACGAAGAGGAAGGGCTGTTCAGTGCTGCCTCGTAAACACTATTTACACCAGTTCGCTTAAATTAAAAGGAGTTTCTTGGGGGGGAGGTAGAAGAGAAAGAGACAGATAATTCGTACTGTGGGAGCTAAAGATACCGTCCTTCCTGGCCACCTTCGCCCTTGTCAGTTGTAGGACAGATACTGGATTAATCGCGGAGGAATATTTAGCTTGGCAATCTTCTCCAGCGCTCGCTGCCCGGCGGCTTTCCTCACCGTAACTCTGCAGAGCTGCGACAAACTCAGAGGCGTTTCTAAAAGGAGAAAAGAGGATGCAAAGTTAGAGCTGCGGCTCAGCAGACGGCTGATCCTACCGCAGAGCACGGACCGCCCAGAAGGGTGACGCCTGGCGTCGTCCCCGCTGTGAACGCAAACCTGGCTCTGCTTGTGAGTGTTTAACTTCCCACAGCAGCCCAGGGACGGGTTTGGTACCAGCACTGGTGTGGCCAGCAGGCCCAGGGCAGTGACCGTCTCTGTGCTGGGACCTGGGGAGGCCAAACCGCCAATACTGGGGGTGGTTCTGGGCCCCTCACGCCAAGAAACCCCTTGAGGTGCTGGAGCGAGTGGAGAGAAGGGAACGGAGCTGGGGAAGGGGCTGGAGCACAAGTGTGATGGGAGCGACTGAGGGAGCTGGGGGGGTTCAGCTGGAGAACAGGAGCTGAGGGGAGACCTTCTGATCTCTGAACTGCCTGAAAGGAGCTTGGAGCCAGGGGGGTCGGGCTCTGCTCCCCAGGAACAAGCGCCAGGAGCAGAGGAAACGGCCTCAAGTTGCGCCAGGGGAGGTTGAGGTTGGATGTGGGAACAATTTCTTCCCCAAAGGGCTGTGGGGCATTGGAACAGGCTGCCCAGGGCAGTGCTGGAGTCACCATCCCTGGAGGGTTGAACAGACGTGGATATGAGGTTCTCAGGGACATGGGGTAGTGCCAGGGGTTGGTTAACGGTTGGATTCCATGATCTTAAAGGTCTCTTCCAACCAAAATGATTCTATGGTCTTGAAAGGTCCTTCCAACCCACACCAGTCTATGATTTTCTGATGTTTAGGATCACCCAGTGCAGCAGCAGTTTGCAAATGCCCAGAAGGCTTTGTGAATTACTGCTCTGATGTCCTTTACGGGTAACCAAGAGAAAGGTTGATTTAAAGCCATCATCAAACCTCAGTCAAACGTCTCCTCCAAAATCAGACAGCCAGCACAGTTAAAGTTTAACACATTCCCTGCCCCAAAGAAAATGAGTTTTCAACTGGGGATTTTCTTTGACCTGACCTTAACGCACCAAAGCATAAACACTGATGCTGACACATGAGAGGGACCTGAATTCAAGGAGGACACAATTTGGACCATCTTACCACTGTCACTCAACCACAATTAAGCAGAGTTATAGCCCACAGCCAGCTGGCATGCATGTGCCACCAAGAACTCTGCACCTTCACAGGAAGATGATCAGGGATATAGAAATCAAAGCGTATCGAGAACCATGACGTGGTGCAACGGAGTCAGCAGTCACCGCATCCCTGGGGCGGGGGATCGTGTCTCACTTACTTTCGTAGTACTCGAAGCATTTTGCCGTGGGACTGCTGCTCCAGGTGTAATCCGACGGCTTCTTCCCTCGGTTGTCCCTTGCGTAAATGTTTCCTCCAAATTCAATCAGCATCTCCACCAGATCGACGTTTTTCACTTTGGCTGCGTGGTGCAGGGCTGTCTCGTGAAGTTTCGCAGCGTTCACGTTTGCCCCTGAGGCCAGAAAGAGAAAATCAAACCTGTTCATAAAAGCCACACTTGACCCAAACGTAATGAGTTTGACCAGGGGAAAAGAATTGCTGTTAAAACACGCACAAGCAGCTGGAACAAGATCCAAACAAAACGGCACAAACAGGAAAGCAAACAAGTTCTCGGTGCTGGCAGAGTATGAGTTTTCTTCTCTGGTTTTGTGTTTTCCTTGCAGAGAAAGGATTTTAGTCCATGTTACTGAGTAAATGAGCCGCTGAGTGTGAAATTAGGATTGCTTCCTGAATCTGCGCAGTCCAAAGCGAAGAGCCGTTCCCAGTCATCTCAATGGAACATTCCCACTCGAGACAAACAGTGACAACTTTGCTAATGATTTTAACAGAAATATCCCAGACCCATGAAATGGTGCAGCTCAGACAATACTGCAGGATCAAGGGGGTTTTTGCTAAGTTTGGCTTTTATAAGCTAACAGCAAAAGGTCCCTTCAATCCCCCCCCAAAGTCTTGCATTTTATTAATAGTTTATTAATATCAATGGGCTTTTTCAGCAGAGGTGAGCTGAACTTCACTGAATTCAAACAATGGACTTTTAGATATGTGTAGTCACACTAAACTGGCCTTATAATTAACGAGGAGAAACGGGAATTTCTGGGGAATCAATTAACGGGTGTCCAAGACAGGGAACCGGAGCGGCTGGGAACAAACTAGCTCAGATGTGTCATTTTTATATCATTAATGCTCAGTGAAATAAATCTACTCCTCCATGCAAGGAGAAGAACTCCAACTCCAAATTCCCCAAAAGGTAGCAGCAAGAAAATTGGGATGTGAAACCTGGAGCGCAGAACTGTGACTCGAACATCCAGCAAATTCATCTGGGCATAACAGTAACCAGACGTCCCTGAGGAATGAGGTGATTTCACCGCTGGTTTTCTATACAACGTCAAACTCAAACACCTCTCCCTCGCACCCATCCGAAACCACATCAGGGTGCTACCAAAGCTGAACGTGTGCCCAGCAGTCGATGCTGCTTTTGGGAAGAAGCTGAAGCTTTGTTCTAAGGGGGTGAAGTGGTTTGGATTTTATTAAGAATCGTAGAATCATTTTGGTTGGAAAAGATGGTCAAGATCATCGAGTCCAACCGTTAACCAACCCTGGCACTGCCCCATGTCCTGAGAACCTCATGTCCGTCTGTCCAGCCCTCCAGGGATGGTGACTCCAGCACTGCCCTGGGCAGCCTGTTCCAATGCCCCACAGCCCTTTGGGGAAGAAATTGTTCCCCACATCCAACCTCAACCTCCCCTGGTGCAACTTGAGGCCGTTTCTTTGTGTCCCTGTCTCCCCTCAGCTCCTGTTCCCCAGCTGAACCCCCCAGCTCCCTCAGCCGCTCCCATCACACTTGTGCTCCAGCCCCTCACCAGCTCCGTTCCCTTCTCTCAACTCGCTCCAGCACCTCAAGGCCTTTCTTGGTGTGAGGGGCCCAAAACTGCCCTCAGGATTCAAAGTTTGGCTTCCCCAGTGCCCAGCACAGAGACGATCACCACCCTGGGCCTGTTGGCCACACCAGTGCTGGTACAAAGAGAATGGGAACATTACTGGGAACATCACAAACTGGATATTGACAGGCACAGGCTGAAAAAATGCTCAAGCATTAAGCTTTGCTCAGATAAAGGCCAAACCTTTCACCTTTGTCACCTACATTATACCGTGAATGAATAAATGAATAAGTTCTTTGATAAGAACGCTGCTGTGGAGCAGGGAGGGCAAACGCTGCTCACAGACACCATCTCCTGCCCACCCAGCAGCAAACCCCGTGGCTCCATACCTGCCTTGAGCAGCAACTTCACACAGTCCAGGTGCTCCCGGGCACAGGCCACGTGCAGGGGTGTCCCGAAATGGCAGTCATGAGCCTCCAGGTTTGCACCGACATCGATGAGGAGCTGCACGCACTCTGAGCTACCTTTAGAAAGAGAAGAATTGCGTCAAAAGAAAGAATCCAGGTCAAACGAGAGTGTATAGCATCCTGAGATCAGCTTGACAAACAGCCCGCTTAATATTTGGGGTGAGGGCTGCGAAATACAAATGCTTCTGAGCCAACATAATACACTGTAGGACCAAGAACGAGAGCAGGACACAAGAAACAGTGTCACACCTGCACGGCACAGAGCTAGAGATAACAGGTCTTGCAGGCAGTCAGGTCAAACAAACCTGAATTTAAGGGTCTGCGCTGAATTATCTGTTGTTTATGGAGTTGCTTGTATTGCTGATCCTGCCCTGGGTGGATTAAATCACCTTCAAGCCCACTCCAGCTTTACTTTTTCTGATGCAATAATGTGACTTAACAGAAAGTCGTCATCAACAGGCCTTGGGAAAAAGGCTTAACGAGGAAAAACTAACCAAGAGCTCATATATATTTAAGTAATTACTTGTTTGACAAAAATTCTGTCTCCCGCAGCTTTCACAGTCGAAGGGAAACTGTCCAGGACAGCATGTAACAAAATGAGCGAAGGGGAGGAGAGAAGAGGGATCACATCTTACAGAGAGGAAACTGAGGCACAAAACGATTCAGAGATTTGGTCACGATCGTGTAACGGGGACATCACCGCGCTCACATCCCGGCTTTCCTGCTGGTGCAGCCATGCAAGCGTAAGTTCAGGGGAGGAATTAACACTCAGATAACCCCCTGTTGCTTCCCCCACCTCTGCTGCTGTCACAGCCGCCCTGATTCTCGCTCTTGCTCCATAACCCAGATCCAAACATTCAGGACAGGCTTAAGCAGACAATGAGGGAGCAGAAAGGAGCTGGCATGTGCCAGCTGGAACATTATTTTGGCTCCTGTGGTTTTCTCTTACACCCTGGAAAGACCCCTCCAGCTGGAAAAGGTTGAGAGAGGGACAAGGAGCAACATGGGCATCAATGCTGCCCAACTGTCCCTGGCACTTCCCACCTGACACCTTCATCCAGCAGCTCAGAACAACTGGCAGGGTTGGGACAGAACCACCTATTAAATCAGTCTCACGTCTTCATCAGAACAATTTATCCCATCTCAACTCAGAGAAAAGGGATGCAAACTCCCCTTTGCTCGCAAAAACTACTGGTTTGGCCCAAGCTTTTCTACCAGAGCATCAAGATGCTGGTGCTTTATCTCCCTGACATCTCATCCCGTGGCCATCACATGAGACAAAAGCACCCGGCACAAGGAACGTCTTTATTCAGCTGTGCCCACATGAGGCTCAAATATTCACAAGCTGTAAGGTCCAGATGAGCAACAACAGCTTACGGTCAATTTAAGATACTTGGTAGACGCTTTCATTGGGTGTTGTTTTGTTTTGTGGGCTTTTCTGTTTTTTTTTTGGTTGGTTGGTTGATTTGTTTTGGGGGTTTTTTGTTTGGTTTGGGGTTTTTTTTGGGTTTTGTTTGTGCCTTTTGGTTGGTTGGTTGGTTTTGGTTTGTTGGTTTGTTTCCAAGCTGTAAATAACCATGTAAAGACAAGACCAGGCGGGCTCACCGTTCATGCAGGCCTCGTGGAGAGGAGACGCCGTGTAAAGCGGAGGGTTCACCTTGGCGCCGTGGGACAGCAGCACTTTGACGCACTCGATGCTCCCCGAGGCGCAGGCGTCGCAGAGCGGGGTGCTGCCATCAATATTCCTGGCATCCACCTTCAAGGGAGAACAAAAACGTTCAGTACCCACAGGCTGCTGCATGGCCATGCCCTCTGATGTATTTCTTTTAACTCTAGAAGTAGTCTGGACTCAGCAACAAGTTGGTTGCTATGACCAGCAACGTAGCTTGCGCTGTTCTCATCATTCTCAGGCAGAGATGTACGTTAATGTCACAAGTTCAAGCTGTTATTTCCATCATTATGGTTCTCTCCCTCTCAGAAAACATGTCCCCCAATCCCCTTCTGGCCCCTTGATTCAACCCATCTAGATTTAGAATCTTAAGTCATCTAAATGAGATTTCTAGTCACCCCAGGCTCTGTTGATAGTGAGGAGAGAGACCCTCTGAAGAGTCCTGCTGACTGTCCAGAAAGCCCACAGTGATGAAGAAGAGCCTAGAGCTAGATGGGGAGCATCCAGATCCCAGAAATAACTTCAAACATCATAGAGTCATAGAATCATTTTGGCTGGAAAAGATCTTTAAGATCATCGAGTCCAACCGTTAACCCAACACTGCAAAGTTCACCTCTAAACCACAGAATCATTTTTGTTGGAAGAGACCCTCAAGATCATCAAGTCCAATCACAACCTAACTCTAGCACTAAACCGTGTCCCTGAGAACCTTGTATATGCAACTTTTAAACCCCTCCAGGGATGGTGACTCCAGCACTGCCCTGGGCAGCCTGTTCCAATGTCCCACAGCCCTTTGGGGAAGAAATTGTTCCCAGATCCAACCTCAACCTCCCCTGGCGCAACTTGAGGCCGTTTCCTCTGCTCCTGGCGCTTGTTCCTGGGGAGCAGAGCCCGACCCCCCTGGCTCCAAGCTCCTTTCAGGCAGTTCAGAGATCAGAAGGTCTCCCCTCAGCTCCTGTTCTCCAGCTGAACCCCCCAGGTCCCTCAGCCGCTCCCATCACACTTGTGCTCCAGCCCCTCACCAGCTCCGTTCCCTTCTCTCCACTCGCTCCAGCACCTCAAGGCCTTTCTTAGTGTGAGGGGCCCAGAGCTGCCCCCAGGATTGGCGGTTTGGCCTCCCCAGGTCCCAGCACAGGGACGGTCACTGCCCTGGGCCTGCTGGCCACACCAGTGCTGGTCCCAGCCAGGATGCTGGTGGCCTCTTGGCCACCTGGGCACACGCCGGTTGGATCAGACCCGAACACGCACCTGGGCCCCTGCAGCCAGCAGGAGCTTGACACACTGCGTCTGCCCCCGCAGACTCGCCTCGTGCAACGGGGTGATAGAGTCGTAGGTGACGGCGTTGACGCAGGCTCCGCTCTCTATCAGCTGCTGCAGCTGCAGGATTTCCCCCCGCCGGGCTGCTTCGTGAACCGGTGTTCGATCCGCCCAGAAGCCTAGAGAGGAGAGATTAAATGAAAAGTGAATAAAACCATACATGTGGAGCAAACGGGTCTCTGCGCTGGAAAAAAGCGGACGGGGAAGATGGGCCAGAAGAGAGAGTTGGGAATGAGGAGCTTACTCCTCAGCAAGCCTGTGATTTTAAATTAATTTAAAATTTTAACCATCCCTCCCCTTCACGTTTGGGGGTTCCCTGTTGACCGCTGCCCTCACACAGACTTTTTTTCACAGTTTCTAAAACGCTTCGTGGGACTTGCTCGAAACTTTATCCAAATACAAACCCCAGCAGCGTTCGTTAGGTCCAGATTCACCCCAGCGAGCTCTTAACTCTTTAGCGTTAGGAGCATCGTCCTCCATCTAAAATCACTGGAAATGGGACACCTTCCTAAAGCAACTCAGCCCAACTAGAAAATATCTTCCCAAAAAGTCAACGGAGCTTTGGCAATTAAGTTTCCAGCTTTGATGCCTTCACTGAGCGTCTACACCGACATAGGGTACGTCTGGGCTTCGCTTGCCAGCACTAGTGGACAATGTCACCTTCTTTCAGGTGTGTTTCGTTGTAAAGACAGCAAGGAGTGAAGAACAGCCCCGTGCACTTCCATACAACCTTCATCAGGATAAATGCATCCTCTCTGTGAAAACACAGGCCCTGGTGCCCTGTGAAAGCAGGGTTTATAGGAGCGCTGTGGTACTGTCTGTATATAAATCAATACTAAAATCCACCGGTAAAACAGACTTCGCAGCTACAGTTCCTCCCCTTTGAATAAATCTCTGTAAGAACCCTGTTGCATGGCAGGCACTTACATCTGTAGAGTAGGAGAAAAAGGATGATTTGCCTCCTTTTTTTAAAAAATAAATACCTTGTCATGTATTCCATTTGGACTGAGCGTCCCTTTCTCCGTCCCTAAACGCAGTATTTTATCTACCAGTACAAACCAGTAAATGCCAACACAAGCCAGTGGTTATGAGGAACGGAGCAGACCTGAAGAATAACACGAGGTTGAGGTTTATGGTGGACTGAAACCACCCCCTGAAGGGGAATCACTTTTTATTTGCTTGTTAATCCTCATTCCCTTTGCCAATATCCCTGCGTAGGATGTTTTTCCTTCACTGGAGCTTCTCATGGTTTATGTCAGGAGAAGCAAGAAGTCCAGATGAGGATGGAGCTCATCAAGCAGCATCACTTTGTCACCAACAGGACTGAGAAGAAGAACAAGTTCCAGCAGCATTTCATTAAGGGCTTATTATATAGCCCAAAATAAACCCCAAACCCGCCAACTGCAGACTCCTCAAATTCCAGCTGCAGCACAAAGAGGGGAAGACAAATGGTTCCTGATGCAATTTGAGAGCATCCCTACCAGGGGAAACTGCAACACAGCACAGAATTGTCCTCACAACGGTCTTTGCTGAGGTCTGTCCCACAGTCTTTACTGCTGATCATCCACAGGGCAGGCGGCCAGGCTCATCACAGAATCATAGAACCACAGAAGGTGTGGGTTGAAGGGACCTTCAAAATCATCCAGTGGCCCCCCTGCCATGACAGGGACATCTTCACCAGCTCAGGTTGCTCAGAGCCCCGTCCAGCCTGGCCTGGGATGTCTCCAGGGATGGTTCAGCCACCACCTCTCTGAGCAACCTGGGCCAGGCTCTCACCACCCTCAGGGCAACAATTTGTTCCTCATGTCTGACCTGACTCTCCCCTCTTTTAGCTTAAAACCATCAACCCTTGTCCTACCACAACATGCCCTGCCAAAAAGTCTGTCCCCATCTTTCTTATGGGCTTCTTTTAAGCACTGAAAGGCCACATTAAGGTCTCCCCGGAGCTTCTCTTCTCCAGCTGAACACCCCAACTCTCTCAGCCTGTCCTCCCAGCAGAGCTGTTCCAGCCTCGGGTCATTCCCGTGGCTCCTCTGGCCCCTCTCCAGCAGGTCCATGTGTGTCCTGTGCTGAGGACCCAGAGCTGGGCCAGCACTGCAGGGGGGTCTCACCAGCCTGCTGTGCCCCATCCCATGGGCAGGATTCCTCAGCAGGTGCCCAAGCAGCTCTGTCACCTCCAGCCACGCAGAGGGAACCCGTTGAGAGGCAGCATTTGGGCCCTCTGGGGTGTTGCATGGCTCCAACCCACCACCTCCCTCCAAGGAAGGAACCATCTCCCCTCCTCCAGCTCCCCAAAACAGCCTCTTCAGATCGCACACGCACATTAGTTCATGAAGGAACAATGATAATTCTCCATAGAATCACGGAACACTCTTTTTGAAGACCAGTTTGGGTTGAAGCCCATCTAGTTCAACACCTTCCACCAGACCAGGTTGCTCAAAGCCCTGTTCAGGTTGCTCTTGAACACTTCCAGGGATGGGGCATCCACAGCTTCTCCGGGCAGCATGTCCCAGTGTCTCACCACCCTTACAGTGAAGAATTTCTTCCTAATATTTAATCTAAATCTCCCCTCTCTCAGTTTAAAGCCATCACCACCTGTCCTATAACACACAGCTTGTGAAAAGTCCCTCTCCAGTCTCCTTGTAGCTCGCCTTTAGGTACTGAAAAGCCGCAATAAAGTCTCTCTGGACAAAAATACACGGAATACTTCACGAATTTGCGTGTCATCCCTGCGCGGGGGCCACGCTGATCCGCTCCGATGCTTCCCCGTGCCCAGAAGCAGGAGCATCCTCACCCTCCTCTTATCCCGTCCCTTTGGAGGAGCCACTCGCCCTCAAAACCATCATTTCCACCCCCAAAAGCATCATTTCCACCCCCAAAATCATCCTCCCACCCCCAAGCCCCGTCACTAACACCCGCCCTCGTCTCTCCCTTGCAGACCAACCCCGTGCCCATGAGCCCCCCGCCCCACGATCGCTCTGGGCCCCCCACGCACTGATCTCGCCCCGAAGGGAGGCGCCGCCGCCGGGGTTCGCCATGGCCCGGGCCCGCCGGGGGCCGCCGGCTCCGGCCTCTCCTCCTCCGGCCTCCTCCGCCCCGCTCCGCCTCCGGGATCCCGGGCCCGGCTCCGGCCGCTGGGGCCGCCGGGAGTTGTAGTGCCCGGGCGGGGAACTGGGGACACTGGGCGGGGGGTGCTGGAGGCACTGGTGTGGGGGTACTGGGAGCACTGGTGTGGGGGTGCTGGGGCACCGGTGTGGGAGTACTGGGAGCACTGGTGTGGGGGTGTTGGGGGCACCGGTGTGGGGGTACTGGGAGCACTGGTGTGGGGGTGCTGGGGGCACTGGTGTGGGGGTGCTGGGAGCACTGGTGTGGGGGTACTGAGAGCACTGGTGTGATGGTATTGGGGCACTGGTTTGGGGGTGCTGGAGGCACTGGTGGGAGGGAACTGGGGATGCTTGTGTGAGGGGGTACTGGGGGTACTGGTATGGGGGTACTGGGGGCGCTGGTGGGTGGGTACGCAGGGTACTGGTGGGGGTGGATACTGAGGGAACAGGTGTGGGGTACTGGGGACACTGGTGTGGAGGTGCTGGGGGTGCTTGTGTGAGGGGGTACTGGGGGTACTGGTGTAGGGGTTCTGGGGACACTGGTGTGGGGGTGCTGGGGGCACTGGTGTGGGGGTACTGGGAGCACTGGTGCAGGAGTGCTGGGGGTACTGGTGTGGGGGTACTGGTGTGGGGGTACTGGGGGCACTGGTGGGTGAGTACTCAGGGTACTGGTGGGGGGATACTGGGGGAACTGGTGTGGGCTACTGGGGGAACTGGTGTGGGGGTGCTGGGGACACTGGTGTGAGGGTTCTGGGGGTGCTGGTGTGAGGGTACTGGGGGCACTGGTGGGTGAGTACTCAGGGTACTGGTAGGGGGACACTGGGGTCCTGGGGGAACTGGTGTGAGGGTACTGGAGGCACTTGTGTGAGTGGGTACTGGTGGGGGATGCTGGGGGAACTGGTGTGAGGGTACTGGGACCAATGGTGTGTGTGGAGATACTGGGGACATTGGGGGTTGGGGGGATACTGGGAGCACTGGTGTGAGGGTATTGGGAGCACTGGTGTGCTTCCCCAGCTCCATCCCCTTCTCTCAACTCATTCCAGCACCTCAAGGTTTTCTTGAGCCCTCAGGTGATTTGAGCAACTCTGGTGCCACCAGGGACGGTGCCCTGGGCCTGCTGGCCACACCAACGCTGGTACCAGCCAGGATGCTGGTGGCCTCTTGGCCACCTGGGCACACTCCTTTACATTATTGATGATATCACCTCCGGGAAATAAGACATCGTACATGCAACATGGAGCAGTGACCTGGGCCTCCTGGCCTCTCCATAAGGACTGGCATTTCTCAGTTATTTATTAGGCTTGAGTTCTCAAGTTTTGCTGGGTTATTGTGTTGACAGCTGCTCTGCAAAATTCACAAGTAGGTGAGACAGAGGAAACAGAACCATGTAATGGTGAAGTGGCTTATCAACGATTACAAAAGGAAATTCAGGCTGAAATTATAGCCTGGATCACTTGATTCCCACTTGATTTACCCAGGAAAGTGTGACTCTTCTCTAGCACTTCATAGAATCATAGCTCATAAAACAGTGTCTCAGGTCTTCGGTCCCCATCAGATCAGCTCACCTGTCACAGGGACACAGCTCCAAGCACATCCCTTTCCCCAGCTCCAGAGCCCTACGCAGCAATTATATCTCATCAACAAATTGTTAATCGGTTACTCAGGGTCATGGAGCGGGAGAGAAGCCACGGCAACCAAAGTGCAAGAGTCAAACTTGAGCGTATCACAGAGTATGAACTTAAATGTCAGTGATGGCCCGAAAACCTTCCACATTCTCCTCTGTTTCTCCCATCTTATCAGCCAGGGCAGAAATCGAAGAGCCAGGTAATACACAGACTTCACCTTCCACCTTACCCTGCCCCTCCGCCTCCAAATTACTGTTGTTTGCATTAGAGATGTATGAGAAAAAACCTCAGTTTGTGCATTTATCTGCCATTCATTCCTGGATTTTCTTCCCCTGTGTGCCAGGTTCCCCCTCCCGACACTTGTGTAGTCACAACCAGAAATACAAACCATTTGCTGTCCTAATTCCCAACAGATTATTCAGGTAGCTGATACTTCTGAGGACTTCATAAGAGGTCATGGTGCCTGAATATTTGTTTTGCCTTACTCGAATTGAAACTAGACCTGTGGGTCGGCATCTGTGTGGGCGAGGAGTTAAATCTGGGTGCTGGTTTGAGAAACGCAACTTGAACCTGTGCTTTCCGAACTCTCAGAAAGGTGCCGCACGCTCAAAAAAATGATGCCTTGAATTTGCTCGCAGAGCCAAGAATTTGTCGACAGCGGCCATGCAATGGTGTTATTAACCTTTTCTCATTTACATCCAGGTCTTGAAAGAGGAGGAGAGTTATCAGCTTTCTTGTGTGTTCTACTTCTATTACACTCCCGGTCTTGCAGCTTTCCCTTGATGTTCCTCCTGAATTGCTTGGGAAAGTAAGCAAAGAGACATAAGGAATGGATTAAAAACAGAAAAGAAAGAAAAAAAACCCTCACCTAAAACAGTCTCTGCAGGAGGAGAAATTAGCTGGTGGGTCTGTGGCTGGTAGGTCTGGCATTTCTTCAGGGTATGTGCTGGATAACCAATTCAAAGCAAAATCCTGCTCTGAGATGTGTTGTGCTTAGTGAAGTGCTGACCTTTAATTTGCCAGCAGAAGCGCCTCCGAGTTGGAAAATTCCTTAGAGCTGCAGGTGGCCCCTAGTACCTTCCTCTCAAAATCTCCTCCTGCCCTGTAAAGTCTTTTAAGGCTTCTAGAGTGACTTGGACATAAACACTCTACAATGATCTGCCTAGGAGCTGAAGCAATCCAAACTCCAGCTTCCTTCAGATAAGGGAGTTACTCTTCCCATTACAAGCAACAATTCCAGGCATATGTGGCCTGAGTGAATTCTCAGCTGAAGAAGCAGCCAACGATAAAACCGGTCCAAGACCTGAGACAAGATCTCTGAGATCACAGAATCACAGAATCAACTGGGTTGGAAAAGACCTCAGAGATCATCAAGTCCAACCCTTGGTCCAGCTCCAGTCCATTGACCAGATCATGGCGCTAAGTGCCATGTCCAATCTCAGTTGGAGTCGTTCTTGCTTTGCTCATTGAGATTGTAGCTGGCGAGAAGCTGAACAGCATTCAGGTTAACCCCACCAGCCAGCAGGAGACGAGGGAAAATGTGGAGGAAGTCTTACAGTTTGTGGCATCAAAAAAGATACGCATGCATCAGACATCAGCAAAAGATATTGTTGATGGGACCTTGAAATCTATCATGAGGTTGATCCTGGCCTTAGCTGCTCATTTCAAACCGGGTTCTGGGAGAGCAGTGAACCACAGCCCTGCTGGCACGGTGGCCAAGAGCTTGTCAGCATTGCCCATCAGCCACAGGCCCCGCTTGGCTGCCGCGGTGGCTCAAGGGGCAGTGACTGCTCTGGCAGGTGTTTGTCAAGATGTCTTGTGATCTGACCAGGATGTTTTCCAGCACAGACAGAGAAACAGCAGCATGGATGAGGAGATTGAAAACCCTTACTGGAGCGCCCAGACACTGGTGCAGCAGAATGTGCCATTGGAGTCTCACTCTGTCGGTCTTACATCACCCAGCCCTGTCCATAGATTCTGCAGGATTCCTTCGCTTCGTATGGTTGCAGTTCTATTCGTGCTTTTCATTTTGCCCACTGGTTTTGCATTGTTACGTGAGTTTCTCAGGTGATTGGGAGCCAGCTGAAGAACATCTGCTTCCCCCTTCCAGCCACAGCAGGATAAAGGACGAAACTGTATTTTAAAAACAAATTTAAAGTCAAATTTTTAGGAAATACAATAAATCTATTGCTTCTTACTATTCTTCAATGACTATACTTCTAAAGTAGAAATCCACCTTGTGCTTGTTTCCTGCTTTAAGGGAAAAATCAATGTTTTCCAGCAGTGGACGTTTTTCCCCTGGAAATACTAATTATATTCTCTGGGACCAGCTCTTTAGGCTCATCTGGCTCTTCTGGGGGGAGAATGCAGGATTACGTGGAAAGAGATAGACTAGAGGTTGGAAACAGCACGGTCAAAGTGGGAAAGAAGTGGTTGTGGAGGAGAATCATGGATACAATCTATATTTCCATCTACGAGAAAGTAATCCACTGTAAATATAATTTTTCTGAGCAAGATCACTTGCTTGCATCTGCAAATAGGTTGAAATACAAGTGGTACGACCAACCAGCCTCATACAGGCCAATATCAGCTCAATTGCAAATCTGTTTAATTACTACAGGGCTGATTACTGCAAGAGAAGACAAAGATCCTCTGTTTAGGAGATCTGCCTGGTCTTGAATACGTATCTCATTTTGCCATGATGAAACAGTAAAATTTTGGTTATAGAAAGAGCTCATATCTCCCAGCTCCAGTCTTGTGCCTGGTAAGGAGTAATAACTAATGTTTAGACTCTCTCTTCAGAGATTATCAGGTTTACATTGCAAAAATAGAAGGTAAGCAGCACAGCTATTGATTTTAAAGAACTACATCAGGGATTATTTTATAAAACAGGAGGGAAAAATGGCAAAGAGACTTGAAAAAAAAATCACTTGCTCACAACTGAAAATGCCCATCTGTACTTTGTCACATTTTTGCCATCGTTGACTCATTTCCTGAGTGGACCTTGTAGCTGCCTGTGGTTTTGTACTGTTTTATACTGTTGTCAAAACACCGTAAAACACACTGGGGTTTGTTAAAGGCGTTTGTGGGGTGTTGGTTGATTGTTTAAACAACTTCAGTTTTGATTGCCCAGTGTGGCGAGAACGATTCAAATGCTTCTTGTCATAACCAAAAATATTAACTGGATGCTGCACATCTACACCATGAGCAAATATCAGAGTGCAATGGTGATGAAAATACAATGTGTTTTCCAACAAACACAAGAAGCAGCACATCACTAATGAAGAGTTCTTTGGGATTTCCTCAGAGAGACAAATTACTCTTGACAGATCAGCAGGCTGAGAAAATGTGCTGAATTATCTAGATAAGCGTATGCTGGGAAGGTAAGAAGGAAGGTTTTGAGGGAGAAGACTCATTCAGCTGTTTCTCTGCCTGGAATAACCCTCTGTGTTTAATCTCAATCTGTCTGTAACATGCAGATTTAGAAAATGGGTGATGAATGTTACAGTAATTCTCAGAAAACCCCCACATACACGTAACCATTGTGCTGGAGGATTTCTGCATCTGCACAGAGCTGGAGGTGCCACTTGCCGTGGTATTTTTTGGAGACTTTCCCCTGCTATTGAAAGATGTGACAAAATTAAAGCTCTTGGGTAAAATTTGGCCCTCTTGCTACAAGTTCCCAAAGGGATTATGGGAGTTTTGCTTGAATTGTATGAATTTTTGGGTTGTCCTGTGCAGGGACAGGAGTTGGGCTCAATGATCCCTGTGGGTCCCAACTCAGAACGTTCTATGATAAGGGTTACCAAACAAATTCTCTTTTCCCCTTTTTTTCCCTTTCAGTAAGGTCCTAAACCAATGTTTTCCAAGCCAAATGGCTCTGAACTCGATATTTTACCACAGCACATTCCTCAAACAACAGGTGCTGGGACCTATTTGACCCTCCAGATGGGCCTGGTGATGCTCCATCTAGAGGTGCTTCTGGTTTGGGCTCATTTCTGCTCAAAAACAGACCATTTATTGGCATAGACTTGTACAAAAATATATCAATCAGGAACAATCCTGCTCTGCTTCATCCCTGAAAGCTCTGCCTGGGAATTAAAACTTAATCTTGTTATAAAACCATGGATGCCATTGTGCCAGAAGCCCATCTCGCATCTTCTTTCTGTTGTAGCCACTTGCCCGTGGTGGTTCTTGGTTTCTCCAGTTGCTCCTCTCCCCTCCAGACAACACCAGGATGTTCAGCACCCTCCCAAAAGGCACCCAGGATATTTCCACGTGCTTGAATTTTATCCTTTAAACCTGCTTTCATCTGTCCCATAAGCCACACCAATGAAAGAACAATCACAGTGGGCATCAGCCAACCATGGGGTTCGCGATCTGGCTTTGAGGTCCACGCAAATGCAAACATTTATTAAGAATAATATTCAGAATAGTCACCTTGAGCCACTGGTGGCCTCCTCCCATCTGGACTCTCTCCACAGATGTTTCAGATGTTTTTAGATATTCTCACAAGCAGGAAAGGAAAAGGGTCCTCCACCAGACCACTGATTTTCCAGAAAATTGAAGAAACCGGTCTGTGAAACCTTGCTGTCAAATTGGGCTGAGACTTGTTAATGGCTTCAAGCGTTAATGAAAGAACCAGACAGATAGAAATATTAGGATCACAAGTCTTGTTTCCTTAGGAAACCAAGCTAAAGCCAAGTCAACCTCTCATGCCATGTATTATAAGGAAACAGGAGAAAACCAAAGAGAAACTCAGCGTTTCCACGTATTTCTGTGTCACCTGCTGTCCCATCATTCACATGTGACAGGAAAAGGGGAGGGAGACGGCAGGTCCTGCACCAGCCGGCGTTTGCAGGTTGTGTTTGTACCTTTGATGCAGCAATTGGGACTCCTGACGCTGTCCCACACAGTCAATAATGATCTCAAAATTAATTATTTGCTTTACCTCTGTGTGTTGTCTTTCGGCAGGACGCTGGCGTTTTCAGGAACCGCTGCTTCCACCTCCCAGTTGACTCATTTAATTGCGACTATTTTCTTTTTTGAGAGACTGACAGCACCTGCAGGCATCATTCATATATATATTTATTTTTTCTGAATAAAAAGGGAAATAGAACTTCAAATAACTACTTCTTTATTTCAGACTTGCACGTATGCCAGAACTTTATGAGTCATTCTTTCAAAGAAGCCAAAAGAGAGTATTGCCAGGAACTCCACAGTTAGATCGTGGGCTTTCCTTTCGCACAGACCACATGCGCCACTGCCCAACAAGACGTGAGGCACCAAAAAGCAACGTAGAAACTCCAGTTAATAATGCCCTGACCTCCAGAGGCTCCAGTTACTCCCCCCAGCAAAACGATGGTAAAATTCCCTCAAATTGTTTTTCTAATATATGCAAAAGGGGAATAGATCCTGGTGGACAGCAGGATGAGCATGAGCCAGCACTGGGCCCTTGTGGCCAGGAAGGCCAATGGTACCTGGGGTGGGTTAGAAGGGGGTGGTCAGTAGGTCAGAGAGGTTCTCCTGCCCCTCTGCTCTGCCCTGGGGAGACCACACCTGGAATATTGTGTCCAGTTGTGGCCCCTCAGTTCCAGAAGGACAGGGAACTGCTGGAGAGAGTCCAGCGCAGCCACCAAGATGCTGAAGGGAGTGGAGCATCTCCCGTGTGAGGAAAGGCTGAGGGAGCTGGGGCTCTGGAGCTGGAGAAGAGGAGACTGAGGAGTGACCTCATTCATGTTTACAGATATAGAAAGGGGGAGTGTCAGGAGGATGGAGCCAGGCTCTTCTGGGTGACAACCAATGATAGGACAAAGGGCAATGGGTACAAACTGGAACACAAAAGGTTCCACTTAAACTTGAGAAGAAACTTCTTCATGGTGAGGGTGTCAGAGCCTGGCCCAGGCTGCCCAGGGAGGTTGTGGAGTCTCCTTCTCTGCAGACATTCAAACCCGCCTGGACCCCTTCCTGTGGAACCTCAGCTGGGTGTTCCTGCTCCGGGGGGATTGCACTGGATGAGCTTTCCAGGTCCCTTCCAACCCCTGACATTCTGGGATTCTGTGATCATGGAGGAGCTTTCACCAGAAATCTTATGTTTGCTCATCAGAAATAATTCTTAATACTAAAATACTCATGATTCATTGGCTAAATGGTCGCACTCAAGGTGGAAACCAGGATGCTCCAGAAACTCCTGAGTCCTTTTCATGTCTCCTACATTGAGGCACATGGTTACACAGGGCTGATCATTTTATATAGCAAAGGGGACACTGACCCCGCAAAGATATTTCCATCTCGCCTCACCCAAGTGCTACGGCACGGGAACACAAAAAGCCTTTTCTCTTACTCCTAGGCTGGCTGTGTTTAGGACCAGCGACACCAGCAAGAACTCTGGTCTTTGATACATCAGCAGGAGGTAAAAAAACAACCAGCAGATCTGGCAAATTGGTGATGTATTGCTACACAGTCAGAGCACAAGACTGCTCACAATGCTGCCCTTTCTGACTGCAGAACACCAGAAAAATCACTTTCTCTTCCTTGTGCCTTTGTTTTTTTCACTGGGTAGTAGCACTTTGCTCTCCCTGCTGCTGTGGTAGGAAATTTTTAGGAGGGGTGAAATATCTGTAACAGCAATGACCTGCAGCATTGCTTTGAGTAATATGTGACTTATAAGTATCACACTGTTGTCTCATTGTTCTCTCTCTTGTATTTTTCCTTTGTTTGCCAATCTTTCCTGTTAAGGCTGTGACTACCCCAGCATGTGAAAATACACTCGATCGGGTCAGAAGAACGGAACCAAAGCTGAACAGAGCCACCCCAATGGGCTGCAAAACACCACCAAGGATCGGGAAGCTCCATAAATTTATGAGCTCAGCTGGGTGAGCGCTCAGCACATCCACTGTGTGAACACAGCGCCGTGGATCTTATCGCCAAAAGTACCTGTAACCCCAGGTGGGCTCCTCTCCAAGCAGTCATGAGACTCATCAACCGGCGCAGCCGAACGCAGGTTCAGGCAACACAACCGTTGACCCGTCGTTTGGCACACTGTGTGCACATAAATCCTTACGTAAGAGGTTGGGCAAGGCCAGATCATCCTGTTCCCAGCTCCAACACCTATTGCAACATTGACCATCTGGTGCCTACCAGGAGCTCACATTTGCGACATTCATAAGAATGTGGCGAACGATAAAAATTAGCATCTGCTCGTACATCCAACAACACTGCAAACCATTGAAAGAGGCTATATGTACCTTGGAGCAACATTAAAAGGATCTGGGGTACAAGTGGTGTTCTCCGCTATCCTCCCAGTCAGGGGAAGGGGTTTAGGAAAGAAGAGACTAATTGAACAGGTAAATGCGCTCAGTGTTGGGCCCCTCGTGCCAAGAAAGGCCTTGAGGTGCTGGAGCGAGTGGAGAGAAGGGAACGGAGCTGGGGAAGGGGCTGGAGCACAAGTGTGATGGGAGCGGCTGAGGGACCTGGGGGGTTCAGCTGGAGAACAGGAGCTGAGGGGAGACCTTCTGATCTCTGAACTGCCTGAAAGGAGCTTGGAGCCAGGGGGGTCGGGCTCTGCTCCCCAGGAACAAGCGCCAGGAGCAGAGGAAACGGCCTCAAGTTGCGCCAGGGGAGGTTGAGGTTGGATGTGGGGACCAATTTCTTCCCCAAAGGGCTGTGGGGCATTGGAACAGGCTGCCCAGGGCAGTGCTGGAGTCACCATCCCTGGAGGGTTGGACAGACACAGAGATGAGGTTCTCAGGGGCATAAGTTAGTGCCAGGGCTGGGTTAATGGTTGGACTCCCTGACCTTGTGCTTCAGCTGCTCACCAGCTCCGTTCCCTTCTCTGAACTTGCTCCAGCACCTCAAGGTCTTTCGTGTCATAAGGGGCGTAAAACTGAGCACGTGGAACTGATAGAGGTGAAGAAGGGCACAAGGAAGGGGCCAGAAAGGCTAAATAAAGACGGAGGAAAGCCCTGAGGGAAGGGGCTGAGGAAGAAGCCAAGAAAGGCACTGATGGGCTCAGGGAAGGGGTTGATCGGGGACTGAGGGGACGCACTGAGAGGCCGGGGGCCAGAACAGCAAGTGAAGGCTGAGGAAAGAGCTGAAGATACGGGTTGAGATGAAGCGAAATGGCCGAGATGAAGGGAAGGGGCTTAGATGAGGGGAAAGGGTTAAGGGTAAGGTCCAAGCCAAGGGGCGGGCGGCAGGACTGAGGTGCTTGGGGCATGAGGTGAAGGACGAGCGAAAGGCCGCTCAAGGCCGGTGCCGCCGCGTTGACCCGCGGGAACAGGAAAGCGGCGGGTGCGGCCGCGCTCTCTTTCCGGTTCAATTTTCACTTTCTGTTTTTTTTTTTCTTTTTTTTTTTTTTTTTTTTTTTTTTTTCTCCTTTCCCTCCCTCGCCGCCACCGCCCGCCCCCGGCCCTGCCCCCCCCAGCCCGCCTGCGCCCTTTCACTTCCTGGGGCCGGCGGTCGGCGGCGGTTCGCAAGGCGGCCGCCCCACATGCCGCCCCGAGTGCCCTGAGCCCGCCGGCCCGCCCGGCCCGGCAGCGCCGCACCCTCCCGGGGCCCCCGCCGGGAGCGGAGCCGCGCCGAGGGCCGGGCGGGGCGGCATGAGGGCGGCGTGAGGAACGGCGGGGAGCGAAGCCCGGTCATGGGCGAGCGACGGGACGAGCAGAGCGGAGGGCCGGGCACGGGTGAGCGGGGCCGGGGGGAGCGGGCGGATCCATCCCGCCCTTCGGTGCGGCAGGAGAAGCCGAGCCTGGTTTGTCCTTGTTTCTGCAAAGCCGGGGCTGTTTGGCCTCGTGGGGATGAGCCTGAGGGGGGTCCCTGCACCTGAGGGGGGACCCTGAGGGTGTCCCTGCACCTGAGGGGGGACCCTGAGTGGGACCCTGTGCCGAGGGGGGGACCCTGAGGGGGTCCCTGTGTCGAGGGGGGGTACCTGCACCTGAGGGAGGTACCTGTGCTGAGGGGGACCGTGTGCCGAGGGGGGACCCGGAGGGGGTCCCTGTGTCGAGGGGGGGTCCCTGCACCTGAGGGAGCTACCTGAGGGGGTCTCTGAGGGAGACCCTGTGCTGAGGGGGACCCTGCACCTGAGCGGGGTCCCTGAGGGGGACCCTGTGCCGAGGGGGGACCCTGAGGGGGTCCCTGTGTCGAGAAGGGGGTCCCTGCACCTGAGGGAGGTACCTGAGGGGGACCTTGTGCTGAGGGGGACCCTGCACCTGAGGGGGGTCCCTGAGGGAGACCCTGTGCCAAGGGGGGACCCTGAGGGGGTCCCTGTGTCGAGGGGGGGGACCCTGCACCTGAGGGGGGTCCCTGAGGGGGACCCTGCACCTGAGGGGGGTCCCTCTGCCTGAGGGGGACCCTGTGCTGAGAGGGGACCCTGCACTGAGGGGAAACAGCCCCCATGCTGGGGCAGGAGGCACCTTCCCTGAGCCCCTGTGCACCTGGAGGCCTCTGACACCTAGAAAGCAGGGTTTTTTTTAATTTAATTTTAACCATCTTGCCAGGGTCGCATTGACTTTTCCAAGCTCCTTGTGCTGGTAGCTGACCCGTTGCGGCTGGGAGAGCCACGGTCCTTTTTGGTTTTATGGCTGTGAAACCTTCAATTTGTCCTTGGGGAGCTGTGCTGGTCAATGTAGGTACTTTTCAGGAACAAGATATCGAAATACAAACAGATCGACCATGTGCTGCTCCCTCCCTGGGTGTTGAAGGTTCAGAGACCCCTTTGCTCCCCTCCTTGGAGCAAACGCGCTGTCCTGCAGAGCTGGAAATCTCCCTTAAATGAGAGAAAACAAATGTATTTCTCCTGTGATCCCACACAGTTCTGCTCCCAGGTTGTCCTCAAATTGTCCCACAGAGGCTTGGATAGGAGCAGGGCTTGCCGAGCTGTAAGGGGGAATAATCTGGGATAAATGGAGCAAGGCAGAGGGTGGACAGCACAAAAATAGTTGTAAAACTTGTTTCTTACTCAATGGGAGTGAAGATTTTTTTAAAAAATGTGTAATAAGGCTTGTCTGGCCCAGAAATATCAGTAGCCCAGTGGTTTGGTGCTCGATGTGGATGCAGGAGATGCCGGGCGAAGCTCGGCTCTTGGGGGATTCAAGTCAGACCATTAACTTAATGGTTTTACCCCAAGAGTTTGGTCAAAGTGGGTGTTTCTTAGTGCTCTTCAGTCTTGTTACAGTGCTTGAAAGAGACTGGTAATGAACAGGAGGACAGACATGGGTCTCTAGTGGCTTTAGCTGGCCTATGGTTGAGTTTGGAAATTCCGGGTCTGCATTTGAAGGAATTTCTTAGATATAGTTTGTTGTCAAGAAAAATGTCTGATTTCACAGAAATTGCTGTTTTCCGATCGAAAAATGGTTCTGTCAGAGAATTCTCCATCTGCTCTAACGAAATGTAAGTACTTGCCTAGGACCAGAGACTGCATTACCTGGCTCTGAAACTGGTTTTACATACTAGTTTGGCCTATTTTTAGCGTTCCTCTTAAACCTGGCGGTTTTGGCGGTAGCAGAGTTGACTTAAATGTTCCTCGTTCCCAAATACTCACACCTGATACCCACTAACATCCACATCCCGCCCGACTTTGAGCTGTGTTGCTGCAACTCTGTGGAACCTATCTGGATTAAATATAGCCTCTTTTGCTTTATTTTCTGCCGCAGTTTGCTGATTTTCTTCATTACGCAGCCCCAGCTGCGCCAGGAGGGGAAGAGAAAGAGGACAAGGGCTGAATTACATGTGGGATTTACAGCTTGGGTGGAACTGGGCTGATTTTATTACTTGAAATATGTATGTTGGTCACTCTGGCACCTGCTGAAGTGACCAGCTGGTAATTCTTGGTTTGAATCGCTTTGAGACAAGAAAGTGGCTTGTTTATTATTTCTGGTAAATGCTATTTTTGCACAGTTTGGTTTTAAGGTTTGGGGGTTTTTTTGATGGTGAAATAACTACCCACTAGTTCTGGTGGAGTGTTTGGAGTTGGTGTGCATGGTGATTTTAGGACTTGGCTTTGGTTCTGTTTTTATTTGAAACTATAAGCGTGTCTTGGTACTTTCTGCAGCCAAAGGGTCCACAGAGAGTGTGTGGTTAGGAGCTCTATTACCGTACCAAGCACAACAAGAGACCAGGGGAAAGAAAATCAATGCTGAAAGGAGAGCATCTGTAGCGAGGGGAAAGGTAACGGAACAAGCCTGAGGAAGGATATATTCCTGTTTGGGAGGTTTTCAGGCTTGCTCAAAGGCGAAAGGAGTAAGTAACCAGCGGTCTGCAGACGTGCAGCTGCAGGATTCAAGGCAGGGGAGTTATGCGCCTGCTTTTTCCAGCCACAAACAAGTCGCTTGTTTTTTTTTTCCTTCTTTTCCCAAATGGAAACTACAACGGGGAAATCTGAACTGTTGCTGTTGCTCTTACGAGGCTGCCTGTATGTCGGAAGACGGTGGGTATCCCGTCACCATGTGCAGTCGCCTTTACAGCACGTGGGTTTTAGATCCAGGACGTCCCCAACATTGATTTTTCGGGATTGTGGGAGGCAACAGACAAACCAGCTTGTGTGGCAGTGGGCTGATGTTTCACGGGAGGGCTGGATGTTGCTCTGCGGGCACTGCGTGGTCAGATGGGTTTCGACACGTGGGTTTCAATGTGGCATCTGTGAGCTGCACACAAAGGATCCGCAGAACGTAACCGCACAAAGGCAACCGGCAGGGTTTTGGTTTGCTGAGCGATAGTCTGCAGCTCACCCATGAGGTCAAAACTCATCAAGTCTGGCTGTCTTAGACCATCAGAGTTACGGCACTGGCATGGAGAATCACTTGGTTGCCTGGTTTTGCAAGAAAAAAAGGATATATTTTGTTGTCTATGTGCTAAAACACCTGTGCTTCTGCTAGATTTGGGAAAGGTCAATGCGGACACCTGCAGCTGAGTGAATCCACAAGCGATGTCGGCTGTTTATAAGGTGATGGAAGAGGGGAGCTGCAGCACAATTGGGCTTTGAGGAGCATCTGCTGATACAAAAGGGAGCAACAAGTGCCTGTGCAATGCATCAGCAAGGGAAAACCTGTAATAACCACATCCTCACTGCAAGCAGCTGAGGGTAATAGGAGGAAGGTTATAAAATCAAATAAATGTTACGTGGAAGGTTTATCTGGTGTAGGACTCTGAGTAGATTTTTCACCAGAGTGGGGGGCAGCGGTGGCTTTGCCCAGCCAAGAATGGGACTCCCCCCCACCTCTCTGTGACCTGTCACCCTCCAGGGGACAAATTTCATCCTCAAGTCCAGTCTGAACCTTCTGAGGTGCAACTTGAGACGTTTCTCACTGTTGTTTCCATCTGCCGGTGCAGGAGAGAAGCTCCATTGTCTCTCTGACTCCCATCAGATAGCTCTGGGCTGCAGTTGGATGCCTTACGACACAGGGTTTTTTTTTTACATAATGTAAGAACTTCACCTTCCCTACCTCTGATGGAACTAATAATGTTTTCTTCCCAATAAATTAGATATGTTCAGATATCACAGTGACATTAAATCTGTGTTGGCAGAGCTCAAGTGAAGGTGTCTGTGTAAAGGCTGCCAGTCCTCTCCTGAGAGGGTGCCAGGGGTTCCCTGCATTGCCTGACTCCTAAAATTCCTCTAAATTAAATAATGCCAGGCTCTGATATTGAGCTGAAAAGCATTATAAAAGCTCCTACTGCCTAAATTTCTGCATTCCCAGGCTACCTGGTCCCAGAGGTAATTGAAAATACTCTCCAACACCTGGGTTTTCCAGCTTAGCAGCAATCACCATGTCTCACTGAGGAAGAGTGTTTTAAATACGTCAAACCAGGAGATTGCAAAAGATACCATCTCACCCCAAACAGGGACAGAACTCCCAGGTTTAAGGCCAAGGATGTTAATTTAGGAGTGGAGCTGCGTCAGCCTGCTTAATTTTTTCAGCTAATTGCAAAAGTTAGAGAGCTCTTGTGTCCAAAATTCCCTCCTTGCCCAGCGATTTGAATGTTAAGTTCTTGTGGGGGGAAAATAGCTCCACAGTTATGTGTTCTTGAACCTCTGCGAGCCAACCCTTCTGAGAATATGAGGAAACATCCGCTGCAGAGACTTGTTTTGTAATGATCTGTTGCGATGATTTACAGGAGGCCTGTAGCAGTTGCAGGATAATTGACTCGATAAGTTCCTGGTCTTGCGCATGAAGGCACCACATAGAGCAAGAGATGCTTCCTACCACAAGTGACACTGCAGATCTGTCACCTGGTATCAAAAAGGCTCCACGCATGCTGGAACAGGGGGAAAAACTTGTGCCAATTTCACGGGCTGTCCCAGCTGAGACCGAAGATCCGTCTTGGCAGGTGTCCTGACTCAAGGAGCAACCGCGTAGGGAAAAGTATGTGAATAAAGGTACTGTGCTCTTTCTCCTGAAAACTCAAACCGCTTGAGCATGTTTGTGGCTCAGGGACTTTGTGAGGAAGAGGTAGAATCTTTACATTTAATAGTTTATTTTTTTAAAGCTGATTTTTGAACTCATCTGCAGCATTCTGTGGCGAGACCTTCAGAAGATATTGCTTTTTGTTAGAGCCGTTCCTGGCTCTGCAGGATAATCTGTGATACAACCTATGCCACATCTTTCGCCTTCCATTTGCCAACGTCCCTGCAAACGGGCACCTCCATCAACCCGATTTAAGCCAGAGATCTTGTTTAGGATGGACCACGAGCTCGAGCCTGCCCTCATAACCCATCCTGTGCCCAACATCTACCTCTGGTACATAGAATATCCAGGATATCTTGGCTCTGTTGTACATGGTTTAGATCCGATCCGTTACCGTATGTGAAGTTCGGACAAATCTACTTACTAGCAGCCCAACAAGTACAAGTTTAGAATAGTTGCTTGGGTCTTGGAGTGGAAAAAACGGGAAGGAAAAAGGCAAGAAAGCAAAAGAAAAAGATACTGGGAAGCCACAAAGCAGGAAAAGTTGCTGCTAATGGCAGGAGAAGCAGAAACAAGGACTTGTGTGGGGTAGGAGAGTGGATTTTGAGATTGGAAAGCTTTTAAGAACCTACAGTAAAACACAAGAAACCCCCCGAAAGGTTAAAATATTCCAAGTTGAATAATTTTTTGCTTCGGTGCTGTGTTAACCGTGGCCTGGACCAGTCCCCATGGACACAGGACACCTGTTCCACGGTGGGGATCGCTCTGCCTCCTGTGATCAGTTTGTAAATACACTGAATATCAGCTAGTGTGAGTGATGTGTGCTATATTTCCTCACCTGGTTACTCCTGGAAAGTAAACGTAAGTTTATCATTAACTGAAAATACTTTATGAGAGTCAGAAGCATCAACATGTTATTATTTGCGGGCGCAACGTCTTCCTGCTCCTAGATGTTTGTGGGAGATGGTGATTTTGGGCTTTGTCTAATTTTGACTCAGTTTTTGGCTTGAACTGAAAGAGGAAGGTGACTCCTACACTTCAACATTAATGAGCCAAGACTCATTATACAAATTGGGGTACACGTGTAGCGGTCGTGACCTGCAAGTGGGTGAATGCCATGATTGTGGGGTTCTCAGAGCTCTGTAATACACAGAGACATGAAAGTCTGTGTTTGTGAGAATTTCTTTATTAAAAATTACTAGAAAACTACTACTAATAGTGCTATAAATCACCACAAAATTACCGCTAGGAAAGCAAGTATTTATATATTACAAGAGTAAAGCAAATGGTTGGACTCGATGATCCTGAGGGTCTCTTCCAACTGAAATGATTCTATGATTCTAAATATATGGATATTACAAGTTATTACAGAATTCCAGCTAGCAAAGCAAGTATATATTTTACACGAGGCATCACTGGTGTGATGTTCACCAAACCGCTCCCGGGAATGGGGCGAACTGGTGACGAAAAGGTCACATTTCAAAAATGATCCATGTCACCAAGTCCAGAGTCACCCGGGTGTCCCCAGTGAGGGTCTGGTCTGTCCAGCAGATCTCATTGGGGAAGCTCTTCCAGAAAAGCTTTTTTGGGTAGGTAGCAGGTTACTTTCTTTTCTTCTCTTTTGGTGTAAGTGGGTGTAGGACATCAGCTCCCAGAACAGTTGTTGCTGACTTCTGGTTTTGTAGAAGGTCAGTTCGTTATCTCAGTTTCTTTGTCCTGCCAACCGCTCCCATCAAGGAGGTTTTGGCTGAGCTTATCAGGGCTGTCTCAGGACTCTATTAAAGAGAAATCTTTATCAATATGTTTTCCAAGTCACCTTTGTGGCTGCTCCATCAGAAAGCTGTAGCTAGAAGAAATTCGCAGGTCAATAGCTGGTCGAGCACGTCCTGCCGTGAATTTTATAACGCAGAGTTAAAACAAAAGTACCATAGATGATCTTTGTGGCTGTGTCTGGTGTGTGGTGACCATGCTGGCTTGCAGAATTTTGGAGGTTTGAGAGCAAAGAAGCAAACCTTATTCTCTGTATAAATAAGAGGTTCGAAAGCTGTGGGTTTTCCACCTGGGCTGACTTTGGAAGTCTCTGCGTGGTGAGGCTGCCCAGAGGGCACGTGAAGATGGATGAGCCAAAGGAGGATTCTAGTTTTGGGAAGTTTGTGTCTCTTGGCCTCGCCTGGCCGTGCTGATGGACATCCAGCACCTGCAGGGACCCTGAATCACACAAAGAAGCAACAACATGCAGTTCCTGGGAGGTGAATGGGCCCGGTGGGGCTTGTCCACAGGGGTTGGCTTTAGTCAACAATTTGCAGAGGACAGAGTGGGGCGTCTCAAGAAATTTGCAGGTGCAATCGGGGAGGAAAGGTCAAAGGATCTGGGTTTAGATGGAGAAAAGGAGGAGGAAGAAGGTCAGCAGCCTTCCAAGGAACACAGGGCTCTTGATGGATGACTTCTGCACAGCCACAGCGTGAGGAAAAGGTCATAGAATCATTTTGGTTGGAAGAGACGCTCAAAATCACAGAGTCAAACTTAATCCACCCCTGACACAACCCTGTGTCCCTGAGAACCTCATCTCTGCATCTGTTCAACCCTCCAGGGACGGTGACTCCAGCACTGCCCTGGGCAGCCTGTTCCAATGCCCCACAGCCCTTTGGGGAAGAAATTGTTCCCCACATCCAACCTCAACCTCCCCTGGCGCAACTTGAGGCCGTTCCTTTGTGTCGCTGTCTCCCCTCAGCTCCTGTTCTCCAGGCTGAACCTCCCAGGTCCTTCAGCCGCTCTCATCACACTTGTGCTCCAGCTCTTCCCAGCTCCGTTCCCTTCTCTGATCTCACTCTAGTGCCCACATGAGCCTAAGTTCCAGCGTTGGAAATAGATCTTAATAGTTTCAAAGGCAACTTTTTTTTTTTAAACTCTTGCTCTAAGGGTAAGAAATCACCAGGACAGGCTGTGAATCTCCTCCCCAAGGATTTCGGGGCACAAATAACACCCGCTGTGGGTTCAGTTGGGCTGGGTTTTTCCACCTCTCCTCCAGCCATCGGTCCTGCAATTCATCTGTGCTCCCACAGATCTGTGTGCGAGAAGTTGCTCCTTGAGGATGCTGCGTGGTGGTAGGAACACGTCCAAGCTGCTCAGAGGGGAAACGGATACTTTCACTTTTACTTCTGGTGTAGCCACTTTCGCTTTCACCTTCTCACAACCAGCACAGATTGTCAAGGACCTTCTGCTCTTACAAATGAAACCTGGATGTATCGGGGTTTTGCGTGTATTTGTGTGAGTCCAGACTCTTCCTTTGGGTGGGAACGGATCGGGAGGAGCCTCTGAAATGTGAACAGGGAGCCGAGGGTCACTGTGAGCTGCTGAACTCAGTGCCACGCTCGATGATTGCTTAGTCTCTTGTATTTGTATATTACTATGGCAACTTTTTTCTTTCAATTCCTCTTTTGGACTTTCATTTTTATTTGAGTTATCACTTGCAAAATCACTGGTTTTGTTGCATTTCCAAGAGCTTCCCAGCCTTTTTGTTAAAAGCCTTTAGTCTTTACCCCTTAAAGACACTGAATATCCAATACTTCTGCTGATTTAATACCCACACCCTCAATATGTGTTCTGCACCTTGCGGGGCTTTTAACCCCATAATCTCTTTGTTGACTCTGTGTCTCACGTAGCATGGAAACACACGACTGATCACATCTCGCACGTTTAGATGTGGGTTTTCTTATGCTCCGAGACCCCAGATTTGTTGACGATGCAGAGTTGCAGACGCTATCGGTAGGAGGAGTAGAATGTCACACCTCAAAGTGAGATTTTTGCAGCAGTAAGTGTGAAATTAAATAGCAACCCTGTGCTTTTGGGACATAAGGACTGGTTGAGGGAGCTGGGCTTGTTTAGGCTGGTGGAAAATATGCTGAGAACAGGAGAATGGCTCTGGACACAAGTGCTGTGGTGCTCCAGCAAGAAAGGATGTTACATTTGGTCCAAGCCTTTGGACAGGGATATAATTCCCTGATGTGATTTCCATGGAGGAGTCTGAACTCCCTGGCTGCTTCCCTGAGATGCACAGGACGCAAGAGACACAAAAGAAAATGAGAAACAAGGAAAAAAGTGAGAAATCTTTACATCCCTTCCTATCCTTGTTAGGCTCAAAGAGAGAAAACAATACGAGTGAGAGAAAGCCGGGAGACCTCTTTATGTGTCTTTTTTCTGCCCTTGAGAGCCAAGTTGTGTTCACCTGCGTTCCTACTATTCCTGATATAATAATTGCAGCAGCATCACCTGAAAGCGGGAGGTTTACAAAGTGAATCCAAGAGGGCACGAAAGACTCAGAGCAGCATTAAGAGATGAAAAAATACTTCCCTAGACCCATTTTTTAGAGCTTTTTTTATCCCGTTTCCCCCGACTTTTTGCCTTGTCTGGATTTTCTTGAGCTTGGCACAAAGCAGACTTTGTTAAGCCCCATAGCACAAACTGGCTGAACTGGCTTAGAGCTATGTAGCTAAATGAGTTTAATACACGTAATTCGAACTGTTCTTTTTCCTGTTCCTTCTATGAGGTCCTTTTTTTGGCCTTGAGTAATTTGAGAGGAATAACAAGATTTGTGACATAAGGAATTATTCTCTTTTCTTTCTAATTGAAGGGAGGAAAAGAACTATTAAAAGCTACACTTCAAAAATAGGAGTCAAAACCCCAAGCAGGTTGCAGGGTGACAACAGATAATATCTTGCTCATCACCGAAGGAATGTGGACCTTTTAGAGGTTAAAATGAGCACTTAAACCTATTTGTCCTCAAGAATGTCAGTGATTTTCTTCTTAAAGAGCAACCAGGATGCAAAACCTGCTCTTTGGGTAGGGTTTCACGATTCTCCATTTCTTTCTTGATAGATAAATGCTTTATTTCCTAAAGTTGATGGATCAGAAGAAATAAACCTTTTCAGTGCATCCATGCTGCAAACTCAGCTTGGGATTTGAAATCGTGACTCACCCCCAGCAATAAAAGTCTTTTAAATGTGCAACAGAGACTAAACTCGGGATTTCCTGTGTTTCTAAGTGGCTTCTTTATTTAATATTTAGATTTTAACAGCTGCAACAGCAAAAATACTGCGAACTTTCCTTTGTTTCTCTATCCATATTTAATTTGTCTCATGCTTTGGGACCTCTTCTTGCTGGGATGCTGTTGGGAAGTGTTTTACTGGGATGTTTGATTTTGGAAATGTCTGGACGGGATTTGGGCTTTGAGAAAGCTCTGCCCCTTCAGGCTTTGAAAGAAGATCTGAAGATCATTATAGTGAAACAGATAAAGGCAAGAAAATAAGGACGTACCGAGATAATCCCTATGTGTAGACATCAACTCTCAGCCTAAAAGTAACTTTTTAGCACAAGAGAAAACTCTGACCTGCTCAATGTAAAGTTGATTTACCACCAGGCTTTCCATCTGGCAATTTATATATATATATATATAATTTTTCTGTTGCAAAGGAAAAACCTTTAAGGACTCACTGGCAAACAGGGTACTCAAATTCTTCCTCCTGAAGGATGATTTAACTTGTAGACAAAGCTTTGGGGGTTGTGTAGCTGGAGAGGAGCTGCTGCTCCCAGTGGGAGCTGATCCGCTCCATGGAGACCTGGGCTTGTTAAATGAGGCCACGTACTCAACTCAGCGTTAATATTTACACCCACTTTTTGATTTCAATGCCTCCAGGTTTTCATCCGGAATCGGAAGAGTCGAGTTCCCTCTTGCAGACGGCTGTTTCAGTGCTGCAGGGCTCCTACTTGGACTCTACATCTCAGGGGAGCTTCCAGTACAGCCAAGCGATTCTGGTGGAAAATGATGTTTTTCTAAGCGAGGTGAGGCCGGTGGGGGAGCAGGGTGGTGTTGCCATTTCTTTAGGAGCTGCAAACATCTGTAAATGCAGGTTTATTGGGTAGTCTGTCTTTCCTCTGCAGCACGTGGCTGAGAGCCCCTGGTGCTGAACAGGAGCCTTTTCTTTGCTTTCTGACACTTCTTCCTTCCCAGTCTGATCAGGAACAAAAGGTCCATTCAGCCAATGTTGCCAAACATTCAGCAGCAGTTTGTTCCTGGAGCGGGCTTTCCCTTCCGGGCAAAGGGAAAAATCCTGGTGTGCTACAGAACAGGAGAACTTTAATGTTGTTTTACTTCTCCTGATTCACAGCCAGGTAGATTTCCATGTGGAATTTGTTTTTCTGCCCTCACACCCGTCCAGGCACCAGTTTTAACCCCATTTCCCTTTCTCCACCTGATTGTGACGTGTATAGAAGCACTTTTAATATGTCTTCATCCCTATATTCCTGCTGTTGTTGGCATGAAAGACACGCAGTCTCCTCTGGGGACTGGAGGTGACCAGGCTGCTTTTTATCATGAATTAAATAGAGTTTAGACATTTTGACCACCTATATCTGGCATAGTCATTGTGGAGCTGGATGAAAAACTGGGAAAGCAGGTATCATGTAATTTGTTGATTTGCCTGTGAGTTCTAAAGCCAAAACAAACCAAAGCAGTGATGAGATTATTGTTTTCCAAACAAAATGATTCTATGCCTGTTTAAACAAATCCCGTCCTTCTACAACTTCTGTTATTAAAGCCCCAAAATATCATGGACTCAAACCCGGCTCTGTTTGCTCCCTGTCTGCACCGAGGACACAGTCTGCTTTAATTATCAGATAAAAGAAATTGGAGTCGCGTTGTTTGACTGCAGCCAAACCCTTTGAGCTGTAGTTGCAGCTCACCTGCTCTCTCATCAAATAGTCCAGGCTTCCCTGGTCAGTGGAGAGAGAACAAGAGAGATCCCTCCAAGCATCTCCCCTTCTAGAGGCATTTTCTTTGTGGTTGAGATGATGCTCAGTCTCTTGCCTCTGGACTGGAACAAAGTCTTTTTGTGTCTTCTGCAGCTCAAAGCTTTTGCCCAAGCGAAGGAAGGCGCCGGGTACAGCCAGGAGGAGCTGGAGGAGACCTTTGCATTTCTCCTATTCGATAATGAAGAAGAGGTAACCTGAAATGCTTATTTAACTTAACAAGTTTGATGCCAAGTGCTACTGCCCCACCAAAGCCCAGCAGATCTGTTGACTGAAGTGTCCTGGCTTTCTGTGCTCCGTTTACCAGTACAATTATTACTGGATAAATAATCCAGAGCAAGTTCTGAAAGCAGCTCCTGAGATGTTTTAGTGATGAATCTTATTTTGCTTTTCTCCAATTGATTGCTCTTGGAAATTTAGCTGCCTCCTTTGCCATCTGCAGGGAGATTGAAGGAGTCTCCCTTTGTCCCAGTGGATTTATGGTGGAGTAAAGACAGGTGAAACCTTCCATGTAGGCTTAGAGAAGCGCCTTGGTGACAGAAGACAGGAGTTTGTCAGGTGGTTTTGGGCAAGTTCCCTTCATTTTGCCAACGAAGTGGAGAAAAAACCTGACACAGCTATTAGGAAAGTTATTCCTACCCATTTTTCACAAGGATGCTTTTGATTTTGTGAAAAGAGTTTACCTACGTAATGATGCTCAGGGAATCTAGTGGGAATTCACTTTTCACGTGATTTAATAGTGCAGTGCTAAGTCATTGTAGAGATGGTTTTGTTCAGGATGAGGGTGGCCCGAATGCACTTTAGTTCTGTTCATTTTGGATTGCGCTACAGCAAAATAAACCCCTTTCATTCTCAGTTTGGAGGCAGGAATTATCCTGCTTGAAATTTAGCATTGTCTGTGCCAAGTGACAGAGCTCCTTGTACAGTTTTAGGAAAGAGGGAGATGTCCAGGCAACGTTTGGACCTCATTTAACTCGGGCATGAAGATAAAGGAAGTGCAAAGTCCAGCCTTGCGCTTGCGGTGGTTTCTGGAGATGCTGGAGTTGTTCCAGGTTTTTCTAAGCTTTTGCTTCCATGGAGGTTTTTGTAACAACACTTGACAAACACAAGTATTTAGTATCTGAAACAACAGTTTCTCTTCCTGTTGGTTCTTCCTTTGGACATCATATTTAGTTTTCTTTATACCATGGGTGTTTTTAAGACTAACGTTCTGCAATTGACTCGCAGCATGTATTTGCCTGTTGCAAGTATTTTGCCAACTGTTTTAGTATAGATTTCAGTAGCTGTGTCCCTTATTCTTGAAAAATAGATGGTAAAAGAGGCTGTCTCTTCTTTTGAAGGCAAAAGAGGTGTGTCAGAGAGGTCTCCATGTAAATAGCAGCTCTATTTCCACGCTTGGCGACCCAGCAAAAGGTAAGAGATTAATTCAGAGAACCAAGAGTCCTGTTCGTGGTTCTGGGGGGTATTGACTCCTGTCACAACAAAAGCAAAAACCCAGACAAACTCCTCGTGCTGCCTTGTTATTTATTGCAAAAATCCACAGAAACTCTAATGTTTCTTACATGGGGAAAACACATTTATTTGGATAAAGCAAGCAACAGGATTTGTTTTCTTCTGCCCCTTCAACCAGCTGAGGATGGGATCTTCCCCAGGGACTGTTATTGTCTCTTCACCTCTCCATTTCAGGCTTTTTGGCAGCTCTGCCCGCTGGCTTGCTCGTCAGAGTCCATTTGCTGAGCTTTTGCCAACAGTCCTGTTAATAACCAGAGCAGATCGTGATGTGTCGAAGCCCTTTTCAGTGTGTGCTCGTTCCTTGCCCAAAAGTCTGGAGGCCTTGAGACGTGCGGTGCGGGATGCTTTACTCCGAGAAAATCCTTCTGCCAGAAGCAGAAGGTCTCCTGGTACTCTTTCCCCAAGCCTTTGCAGGCCAAGACACCTAATTATTGAACAGTCAATGGCTGTGAATGCCAAACTAAGCAATAACTGGTTATTTTGGTGTATATTTTTAGTCTGAATGGACTGAAATGAACATTACGGAGTGTCTCTTTGTAGCCTTCCCCCTGCTCAGTCCCTGTTCTACCCCCCGCAAACTTCTCTACCCATCTTGTCTACAAATATAAAGCAGGAGCGGAGAGCCAAGACCCCTTCACCCCTCTAAAAATCCACATATATGCCCTGGGCATGGAGGAGCGAAGTGAATAAGCCACATCAGAATGGGCCTTGTCACAAGGTAGAAGGTTCATGTTGGCATCTGGCTTGGTAAAGGACCATAAAGAGCCACAAAATGTCCCCGGGAAGGTTTGTGACACCCCATGGACCTGCTTTTGCACCCCTGCAGAGTGTGTTCCTGACATAGAAACACCCACGCTGCCTTCGCGTGACTCCAAATTGAGCAAAGTACCTTCCCTACTTGCAGTCTGAGCTGGAAACCCTTTGCCAGATGTTGCTGTAAGAGACAAGCCCTGCTCAGTGGAATCTGAAGATTCAATCCAAGAACTGCAGTAGAATTTTTAAGAAGCTCCTGAATTGGGAGACGAAAAACCCATCTCTCCTATGAGAGAGGAGGAAGGCTGACAGAATGAGATTTGTTTTCCTCAAAAGACAAGCTTTATCAGGCAAACTGCTGCTACTGAGATGCTTTAAATAGCATGCCATTACTTTTTTGGACTGGTCTTACTATGTAGATGGAGAATCAACAGGAATTTAGATAAAACCAATTGGGGATTTGAAGGGAGCGAGGTAACACTATGCTTGCTACAGTTACTACACTCCACATCACACAAGTGTAACGCATAAGCATCATCTTCTATTTGGGGATTGATTCTTTTTGGGGGGATAGTTGTTGCCTCGAGTTTACTGTTTAAAAAATAATATATTTGTGCCAAATTAACTAATTTCCCAGAGCTACCCCTGAATGTTGTTCCATGGCAGCAGTCAAAGAAAAGAATGAAAGTCACAAAGTTTTAGCCTTTTTATGGCCCCTCCTTCTCCCTCCTTCTCCCTCCTTCTCCCTCCTTCTCCCTCCTTCTCCCTCCTTCTCCCTCCTTCTCCCTCCTTCTCCCTCCTTCTCCCTCCTTCTCCCTCCTTCTCCCTCCTTCTCCCTCCTTCTCCCTCCTTCTCCCTCCTTCTCCCTCCTTCTCCCTCCTTCTCCCTCCTTCTCCCTCCTTCTCCCTCCTTCTCCCTCCTTCTCCCTCCTTCTCCCTCCTTCTCCCTCCTTCTCCCTCCTTCTCCCTCCTTCTCCCTCCTTCTCCCTCCTTCTCCCTCCTTCTCCCTCCTTCTCCCTCCTTCTCCCTCCTTCTCCCTCCTTCTCCCTCCTTCTCCCTCCTTCTCCCTCCTTCTCCCTCCTTCTCCCTCCTTCTCCCTCCTTCTCCCTCCTTCTCCCTCCTTCTCCCTCCTTCTCCCTCCTTCTCCCTCCTTCTCCCTCCTTCTCCCTCCTTCTCCCTCCTTCTCCCTCCTTCTCCCTCCTTCTCCCTCCTTCTCCCTCCTTCTCCCTCCTTCTCCCTCCTTCTCCCTCCTTCTCCCTCCTTCTCCCTCCTTCTCCCTCCTTCTCCCTCCTTCTCCCTCCTTCTCCCTCCTTCTCCCTCCTTCTCCCTCCTTCTCCCTCCTTCTCCCTCCTTCTCCCTCCTTCTCCCTCCTTCTCCCTCCTTCTCCCTCCTTCTCCCTCCTTCTCCCTCCTTCTCCCTCCTTCTCCCTCCTTCTCCCTCCTTCTCCCTCCTTCTCCCTCCTTCTCCCTCCTTCTCCCTCCTTCTCCCCAGAGACTCCCACAGGGAGGGTCCTTTTAACAGGCAATAAGTTTTACTCCACAGATGATTCACATGATATTGCATTGTTTTATTTTCACAGGCGTTTATATTTCCAAGTATGCTGACTGTCTTCATCCCAGACCCTGGTATCACGGCAAATCGGGCTATATTGTCATTTGTAAGCTAATTAAGGTAAAATACATGTCTGTCTTTTTGTTATTTCTTTTCATAAGCCACTATACAGTGCAGACAGTTTTAAAGGAGACATTCACACCCGTAACCATGACGAGGTGGGGTGTAAAATCACCTCTGTTGAGAGCTCGTCGAGATTTTTAACTATGGGATGTGTCAGGCTAGAAAGCAAGAGATGCAGCTGGGTTGACTGGTGACCTGCAGGGCAGCACAGGGTGCAGAGGACCTTCTGAATTCCACCGCTGAGACCAGAAATTCCCCACAGGGTCACCTTTTTCCCTGGATTTTCGAGTGTTTAGTGGGGTTTGAGGGTGTAACCTTAAGGTGGCCAGGATCACAGCCCCGTTCCCTTCCCCTTTTCTCCTCTCCCCACCGGCTCCTGCTCACAGTATCTTTGGGGAAAAAGAGGAGAAAGAGAATTCAGGGGTCTTTTAAAATACGTTTCTGTGAATAGTTACGTGTATTCTTTTTTTTTCCCCTTTCCTTTTTTCCCTTTTTTTTTTGTTTGGTTTTTGTTTGATTGTCTTTTTCTGTTGGTTTTTGTTTGATCGTCTTTCCCCTTTCCCCCCCTTTTATTCTCCCTTTTTTTCCCGTTTTTTATCCCTTTCCCCTTCTTTGGTTTATGTTTGTTTCCCTTTTCCTTTCATTTTGTTGATTTGGTTTTTGTTCCCTTTTCCCCCTCCCCTTTTTCCCTTTTCCCCCTCCCCTTTTTCCCTTTTCCCCCTTTTCCCCCTTTTCCCCCTTTTCCCCCTTTTCCCCCTTTTCCCCCTTTTCCCCCTTTTCCCCCTTTTCCCCCTTTTCCCCCTTTTCCCCCTTTTCCCCCTTTTCCCCCTTTTCCCCCTTTTCCCCCTTTTCCCCCTTTTCCCCCCCCTTTCCCCCTTTTCCCCCCCCTTTCCCCCTTTTCCCCCCCCTTTCCCCCTTTTCCCCCCCCTTTCCCCCTTTTCCCCCCCCTTTCCCCCCCTTTCCCCCCCCTTTCCCCCCCTTTCCCCCCCCTTTCCCCCCCTTTCCCCCCCCTTTCCCCCCCCTTTCCCCCTCCCCTTTTCCGGCACAGGGGAAGGTCAAGGTGGTGTCTGAGAATCACACAACCAGCTATACCTGCCCATCTCCCGGCTATGACTGCCACGTCACTGCGGGCAGAAATAACGTCCCGTCAAAGCCCAACCCCTACCAGGCCTTCATGCAGAGCCAGGTACAGATTTGCAGCCCAGCGCTGACCCAGGTGCCTCGTTCGTTCCTCAGCATGGCTTTTTTTCATCTGTGTTTCCCTTCTTGCCCCAGTATTACGTGTATGAAGTGTCCGATGGCCGTACTGCGGAGCGGCCCAGGCAGATCTGTCCGTACGTCCTCGTCACCTGCCAGTACAGGGAGCCGAAGGAAATGCCCATCTTAGCTCTAGAGAGCCTGTAAGCAACCTGTTCCAAAACATCTGGTCGCTTTTGTGGGCTGTTTTCCCGTTGCTAAATGTTCCTTTTTCTCCTTTCTTTTCTCTAGACCAGAGCTTAACCACAAAGGTAGGAGCGTTTGGTGATTGGTTTTGATTTGTAAATGTATTTTGCTCTTGTTTGCCCTGCTTTCCCTGAGCTGCTCTCTGTTTTGCCTGTAGCATCGTACTGTCCATGGAGGGGGCAGCTCTCCATCAAGGGCCAGCTCCTGTGCAACATCGCCCTGAGGACCCCACACAGCTCCACCATTCCAGCTCAGCTGTAAGTTGCCCTTTCTCTTCTTTTTTTGTGCAATTTGTGGCGTGTGAAGCATCACACCCACTATTACAGATCGTTTTGGGATTACCTTTGGGTGTCTGTGTACCAGCGAAAGAAAGGTTTGTCTCTCCTTGTCACATCCCTTCGTTGATCAGCATCTTCATCAGTGTCAGAAAGGTGGTTTTGGGCAGTCAGTGGTGTGGTGTCAGCAACAGCTGGATGAGCACGTGAGAGCAGACCCTGAACTGCAGTTGGAAACAGCTGGATTTGGGCAGCTTTTTTTCTTAACTGTTTAGAGGTGTTTATTCCAAATCAATTATTCCTGCTCGGGTTTTTCTTCTTGTGAGAAGCTGCTTCCTGATAGTGCAGGTCCGGTCAGCCAGTTGTGTTTACAGGTCGGCACGATGGCAAATAAAATATTGAGGTAGCGAGCATTCAAAATAAAGAGAGATATATGAAATTGTGAGTAGTCAGAAGCCAACCAGCAAACAGCAGTTTGAAACAACCAGTAACGCAGCCACCGATATCAGTGTTTGGTGATCAAATTCAGTGTTTGGATCCAAAATCAGTGTTTGGATCCTCAAGTCAGCGAAGGGCTAAGCGAGTTGCACCTTCTCCAGAGCTTCTTTCTCTGGTTTCACAGTAACAGGGCAGTCAGAACTCTTTATTATTCTTAATCCTGAGAGCCCTTTTCTGCTTGTGATCTCCCCATCTACCGCTTTCTCCCCGCAGGCCTCCCAACCTGGACATGAACCATATCATGGGTTTGTCTGACTTGAAGAAAAAGCTACCAGAAGCTGCATTTGGGAAAAGAAATTATGTTGAGAATGAAGGTGAGTGCAGAACCCACCGGTGTGATGAGTAACATCCGTTCGTGCCGTGCCAGAGGAAATGCCACAGGGGGTCAGAACTCAGGTCCACGTAGCGCTGGGTCCTTTTTTCAAGGGTGGCTGATTGCAGATAAGTGAGGAAAAGTGCCAAGGCAGCACAGGGAGGTTTTTCTGTCCACACTGTCATAAAGCAGCCCTTTAATCAGCCTGTTCCTGCAACAGGACAGGGTGGGAGACACTCTTTTGAGACCTGAACTTCCATCCTGCAAGGTGCCAAACGTGGTGGAGCTGAGAGCAAATGCAGGGAGACACATTTTCCCCTCCCTACGAGATGAGGGACACTCCATCCCTTGGAATCTCACCCAGCATCTCCTGCATCTGGACGGATTGAGGTAGCTGCCAGCAAAATAAAAGATGTGCTTGCTTTGAGTCACAGGTAGCATATTTGTCACTTCCTGGGGACTGACAGTGACAGTGAGTGGCAGCATGAGAGGGGAGAAGACTCCAGAAACCTTGGGGAGAGGTTGAGCAGTCAGCAAATAAAAATGGATATTTGGGGAAGGGAGAGAAGGGCTCTACTCTTCCCTTAGTGGTGCTAAGAGATGCCATTTGTCGGTAGTCAACAACTCCCTGTCCTGATCAGTGCAGGATGGGGAGGAGAGGACCTGTGTCTGATTACACCTCATTTTGGGTTGGAGTTCTGAGGAGCCCAGCAGCTCGAAGGTGTTGACCTCCTGATGGTTGTGAGTGGCCGCTCATTGCAGCGGACACACTGTTACTGACACAAATACCGCATGGAGGGCTCTGGATGTGATTTGCAGAAGCTCCAGGTGCATTTCCATATCGTCTTGCACCAAAATAAGTGTGGCCCGCTGCAGTGTTGCCTCCCATCTGTGTATCTGGGGCCAGCTGAGGGCCAGCTTGTTTTGGGGGTTAGAATTCAGAGGATAGAGCCAGGGCAGGGGAGGAGGCAGGAGAAGTTGGGGAGGCCACAGCAACACTTGCTGAAGGTGCTGTGGGGCCAAAATCTTACGGTTGTCTGATAAAAGAGAGGAAATACTGAACAGAAGAATTGTGCTGCAAAATTCAGCGCAAGGCAACGAAAATGATTAAGGGAGTGGAGCATCTTCCGTGTGAGGAAAGACTGAGGGAGCTGGGGCTCTGGAGCTGAAGAAGAGGAGACTGAGGGGTGACCTCATTCATGGTTACAGATATATAAAGGGTGAGTGTCAGGAGGATGGAACCAAGCTCTTCTTGGTGCCAACCAATGATAGGACAAGGGGTGATGGGTTCAAACTGGAACACAAGAGGTTCTACTTAGATTTGAGAAGAAACTTCTTCTCAATGAGGGTGACAGAGCCTGGCCCAGGCTGCCCAGGGAGGTTGTGGAGTCTCCTTCTCTGCTGACATTCAAACCCGCCTGGACACCTTCCTGTGGAACCTCAGCTGGGTGTTCCTGCTCCGGGGGGATTGCACTGGATGAGCTTTCCAGGGCCCTTCCAATCCCTGACATTCTGGGATTCTGTGATTCTGTGATAAAGTGGGTCTGGGATCTTGGCTTTGTTAAACTCCCTTGGGGATCAGAGTGGGGAATAAGGATGCTCCAGATCAGGGGTGAGTCTGGTGTGAAGTGTTTCCCTCTGAAATGCTCCTTGTTTCTGTTGAAGCACACAGCGTTGGTTCATTTGCTTTTGTTAGCTGCAGAGATAAGATAAAAAACATCTCTGAAGCGTGGGTCAGAGAGGAAACTCTGCAATACGAATGCATATACCAGCGTAGGAAATCTTGATAAGACTTGATTTTTTAAACCCAGTACTTCCACCAATTGCACACCCATCTTCTTGGTACAACAGCGCTTGTTTGTTCAGAGCTCATGCAAGCAGCACTATTTCAACGTCAAATTCTCTGTCTTTCTGTCTGCAGTCTGCTTTCAGGGCCTTTACTTCAGTCTGTATGAAGTGGAAATATCAGATAAGGATCAATATAAAATGGATCTATTAGTAGAAAATCTGAAGGAAAAAGACTTGGTAAGTATTTTAAAGCAGTGTTAATTCTGGATGGAAAGTGGCCTCTTTGAACTTTTAGTAACATTATACACAGATTCTGAACTAATGAAAAAGGGATTGAATTTCCCTAGTTCAGGTTTTATTTTCTTACTTTGTTATTCTCAAACACAGCTTAGTTTTCTGTATAAGATCTGTTAACTGAAGATTACCCTCTATGAGCTGGGAACTGATTTCTAGGATGAGCAGAAGGCGTTATACCAGGCAAACCTCTTCTTGGGCTGTATTTATGCCAGATGAGATTATTTTATTCTCTTTATTCATGATTTTCCCCCTTGCATTGCAAACAGCATAGCGGACAAGGACTGCAAAGCTATCTTATATATTAAGAAAGCAGAAACAAAGTCCCTCAATGCCAAAATGATAATTACTAAGCAAAAGATATAAGATGTCACACGTCTGCCTTTTTCCCTTTCGGCTACAAAATAACCCCCACTCAGCTAGATACAGTTATGATACCAAAACCTCACAGGCTTCTGGGAGCTCTGAAAATATTGAGATTTATGCTTTTTCTAACAGGTAATTTCCCTTACAATGTATTATCTGATAAGGCTTTTTTTCCCAGCACACTGGAATCTTTTATTCCTGGTGTGATCGTCACATCCCCTTGTGATGCCAAGGGTAGAACCTCAGCACGGCACCTGCATCTCTGCTGGGTTTTGGGCTTGGGTTGGGTTTGCGTTTGCTGCTGCTGGTTGCTCTCTCGCATCTGATGCTTCCTTGTAGATTCGGAGTTGTACATTCATGGCCACGAGGGCACGTCCTCCCCTCGCTATAATTTGGCAGCGGCTCATGAAGTGCCCGGATGTGCCGTTGCTGTGTGACGCTGCTGAGGACCTGCTCACTGATGTGCAAATCCCGCATGTAACACACCAGAGCAAGTGTTTGTTGTGAATCCCTGTAAGAAAAACACTCTGACTCTCTAAAGCATTGATTAAACTGTTAATGACATGAGAAGAGGCAATCTTAATGTCCCTTCACATGCAAGTGAACTGAACTGTGCAGCAGGGGTTGGACCCCTGGTTGGGGCACAGATCTGTCTGTGCTGCAGCTCTTGGAATCACAGAATCATTTTGGTTGGAAAAGACACTCAAGATCATCGAGTTCAACTGTTACCCCACCACGAGCACTACCCTATGTCCCTGAGAACCTCATGTCCGTCTGTCCAACCCTCCAGGGATGGTGACTCCAGCACTGCCCTGGGCAGCCTGTTCCAATGCTCCACAGCCCTTTGGGAAAGAAATTGTTCCCCATATCCAACCTCAACCTCCCCTGGTGCAACTTGAGGCCCTTGGTCTCCTGGGCACCCACCTTGCGAAGGGCTCAAGTGAAAAGAAAGGGTGGCTGGCGCACGCTCTGGGTGCTGGGTGACATCTCAGCTGCTGCTTTATGGCTCGACTTTCCTCCTCACCTACCCAAAAATCATCCTGTTGGTGAGAAACCACAGTTATTTCATCAAGCTTGATTTATGCAGCAGAGATTTTTGGCTCTCATCCCTTCTACTCTGCTGGCTTGAGACAACCAAACCAGGAGCTACTGTTCTGAAGAGTGAATATTACACTCAAATTGTTCAGCCTTTCCCAAGTTGTTCTGTTTTCCAGAAGGAAAGAAGCCGTGGGCATTACTCCAACCCTCTGTTATGTCTGAGCGTATTGAATGAGATCAGCAAAGTTTCGCAGAGCGTTAGAAGCCCTCGAGTTATTCCGTTCCTGTAACATTCCTGAAAATATGCATCTGTTTGGAGGAAAAATATCCAAATGGGTGTCCCCAAGGAGGGAAAGGCAGTCCAAGTCTCTGCGATGACGCATCAAGCAACACCCAAACACAAGAAAACCCTTGATAAATGTACATATCTTTTTAGACATGCGGTCATCCAGCTCTGAGACGGAGTCACAGACGTTGCTTACACTCAGCAAATATTTTTCTCACGTATTCATTGGTACTGGTGCTGCTAATAAGCAAACTGTGCGGCCTTAACTTCAGTCAGGCTTGTGACTGGAACCGTCGATTGTTGTTTTTTTCAGATGCTTTGCTTTCACTGCTGGGAAAACCTTCCCCCTGGGTTGCCATGAGCGGTTCCTGGCTGAGATGCCCAGGAGCTTTTGAACTTGAGTCAAATTCTTAACCTTATTCATTAATTGCAGCCAGTTTGGCTAAGGGTATTGAATTTTTAAGGCACAGACAGGAGGAATTTGAGAGCTGAATAACAACACAAATGGAGGGGAAACTCTGGGTTGGCCGAAGTGGTGTGGACCCCAGCAGTGTCCTCCTCAGTAGGGAGTGAGCTGATGGTGTTGGCACACGTTCACCAACAATCACGGCGTGTTGATAGTCATGCTGAGTGATATAAAGTGTGCTAAGGAGGAGAGGGAGTGGTTGCTTTAACTTTGTGTGTGTTTCTTTACAGGCAATCGTCAAATATTTACAAGATCGAGGAGTCTTTATCCTCCTCTCGTCCTCTGCCTTGGCACAAGATGACGGTAAGACATGGCTATGTAGAAACCAATATCTGTGCTTAAACGTTTTGCTCTGTTTTAGAGACAGACGATGGGCAGCCTCAGTTTAAACAAAACCCATTGCTTTCTTTTATAGATTGTGACCCCAAGGAGCCTGTCAGCCTCCTGGCCCTGTTTCTGTTCACCTCATCCCGGTCGGTGCACCTGAGAGGTAGGAATATTCCCTTCACCGGCTTCAGACACCGTGTTTTTTGGGTGCGGGAACCTCACCAGAGGGTTCTCACAACCACGTTCCTCTCAAAGAGTTGATTTCTCTGCTCAGAATCACCTACAGCTTTAGCACAAAGGGTATTAAAAGAGCAGAGAAAAATCTCCGCTCTCTCGCTCTGCTGCGTTTGAAGCTGATGTAAAACAGATTCCCTGCCTTACCCATTCACTGCACTTCCTTACCCCTTTGCAGGAAGATGATGGGAGTGAAAACTAATTACTTTCCTCCCTCTCAGTGGATTTTCAGCAGCATCTGCTCCCTCAAATGTCTTATGTGTGCTCTTGGGAGTCTGATTCGTGCAGAGCTGTAATCCGTAAAGGTGTCATGCTCTGGGGCGTGAAACGACACATGGCACTTGCTGGACCCTGCACAGAGCTGATGTGATTTGCTAAACCAACAGGAAAACAACCTGCCCTGAAAAGAAAAAAGAAATAAATTGTTTTCTGCTGAGATAACAAGCGAAATGGGCTCTGGGAAAGGTTGAGATGTGTGGAAGGGGCGTTGTGTCCTAAAGAGCACAAAATCACAGAATTGACTGGGTTGGAAGAGACCTCAGAGACATAGAGTCCAACCCTTGGTCCAACTCTAGTCCGTTCACTAGATCATGGCACTAAGTGCCATGTCCAATCTCAGTTTACAAACCTCCAGAGCCGGTGAGTCCAGCACCTCCCTGGGCAGCCATTCCAATGCTGACCACTCTCTCTGCACAGAATTGCTTTCTAATCTCCAGCCTCAGTTTCCCCTGGCAGAGTTGAAGCCCATGCCCCCTTGTCCTATTGCTGACTGCCTGGGAGAAGAGCCCAATCCCCCCTGGCTAGAACTGCCCTTCAGGTCGTTCTAGAGAGTGCTGAGCTCACCTCTAAGCCTCCTCTTCTCCAGACTGAACAAGCCCAGCTCCCTCAGCCTCTCCCCATAGGGTTTGTGCTCCAGTCCCTTCCCCAGTCTTGTTGCTCTTCTCTGGACCCGCTCCAGCACTTCAATCTCTTTCCTGATCTGAGCGGCCCAGAACTGAACACGATACTTGAGGTGTGGCCTCCCCAATGCAGAGTACAGGGGAAAGATCACTGCCCTTGTCCTGCTGACCATGCTATTCCTGATACAGGACAGGACACCATTGGCCTTCTTGGCCACCTGGGCACACTGGTGGCTCATATTGAGCTTCCTGTCAGTTAGTACCCCCAGATCCCTTTCTGCCTGTTCCCCAGCAGCAAGGGTTTGGAGCTCAGCCCTGTCGTGTGATTGCTGCGGGATCTGTAAACACGGGCAGCGGGGCCATGACAACCGGTCAGGGTGTGTGACGGGTGAGGGAGGGTGATGGTGTTGGGCAGAGCCGCGGTGACTCACAGCTTTGGGACCTGCGAGGTGAATCCAGGCTCTTTGCAGCCCCAGAACATGTGTTTCGTGCTGCACTGAAGAAGAGAAAATAAAGATTTGCACAGTTTGAACCTGCAGATCTTGAAATAAGAACAAGCTTCGACATCTGTTGCGTTTGCCTCCAATTTTTGTCGTATCTGTTGGTTTTATGCTGCACTGTCTGCATGGAAATATTCACACTGCAGTTTCCTCTGGTGGATATAAAGAAAGTTACTGCTTTGGCTCCCCTGGACGGCTTCATCCACACACCTTGCGCTGCATCCACTCCACCAGTAACACTTGGAGCCTTGCAGATCCCCAGGCGACACAGAAACAGAAACCTTTCGCTCTACGTAACTTCTGGCTTGCTTTTTGTTGAGTCATCCCAGGGACGAGCCAAGAGGCTCTTTATGCCAGCGCACACTGGTATTTCATCCCGCCTCTGCGTGAGTGATGGCTGGCACTGCCCAAAGAGCTGCGCAGGACATACCCATCTCCCCTCCCCGGAAGATAAAATTGGCAGAAGAACCGACAGGAACCACCAGCACATCCGAGTGTGGCTTATTTTGTCTTTTTTTTGGTGTTTAACCTCCAGCTAGCAACTTTCTCCTTCAGGATCCACATATGAAGTGGGCTTGTAAGTTGGGTGAAGATGTGATGGTATCTTGGCAGCGTGGGTTGCGAATGTCTTTGATGCCTGATTTCGGTCAGCCTGACCTTTAGGACGTGCTGCTGGTGGCTGTGTTAGTGTGGCAACATTTTCTGGTTCCTTCTCTAGGTGTAGGAGAGGGACAGGCTCCTCCTGAAGCAGACACAAGACCCAAAGTGCAGGGGTGTTGCTGTGACCCCTGAAGCAAGAACCTGAAACTGGGTGAGTTGAGGGAAGGAAAACACATGGAGACCAGGCTGGAGGTGGGAATTGGCCACCCAGATATTGAGATCCTGCTGACCAGCCCCGCAACGGGCACAAAATACCCTCCAGAGCAGCGGGATTTAGTCTTGAAAGGCTGACTGTGCTGGGGGAGAGTAGAACAGGGCAGCGGGGTATTTATTTTGAAGAGGCTTTTTGTGGAAGAGGGTGGTGGAGACAGGAGAGGGTACCTAAGGAGCATGCTAGAGCGAAGACAGTGGAAGCAACCACTTGGTAGGCAGGTTTAGGACTGTGACGGATGTTAACTTGTGGCTGGTTTTGATGATAAAGCAGAGGCAAAGCCTGGGCAGCAGGAGAGCAGCTGAAGGCAAAGCTGAGGAGCAGGAGGAGAGGATAAGATTGAGCGTTGTTACATTACGTGATCTGAACGCTGATGGCTTCCAGATGTTTTCCCTCTGGTGCCAGCGGGATTCCTGCATGTGATGTCCGGTTCTGCCTACGCGAGCAGTGTTACCCTGGCCAGCCCCGACTACCCCTTGGGTCTGAGACCTCGCTGGGACCATAAACCATTTTTCTGTACAGATTCTCCTTTCTGTGAAGATAAGCAGAACTGCGCAGCGGTTTGGGTGGACAAGGGACAGTCACCGAAGGACGGACGCGTTTGAAGTCGCTTGGCTCGCACTCGGAGCATGAATAATATTTCCCATTTCGAAACAAGTGGTCTCTGAATCTTTTCCCTTCCTGTCCAGACAGCCGTCGGGAGGAATGCAGGGCAGGCGTAACGAGCCTGATGTGCAGACGTGCTGCGGTGTTCCCCAGCCAGCAGCGGGGACAGGCAGCCAGGATCCGGCTCTGGGGATGCCTGGGCTTGCTGGTAACACGGAGCAGCATTGCCAGTGCAGAGGAGGGCTGATCAGCAAAGAAAATCACACGTCTGGAAGGGGAAGAGAAACATCTGCCTTGCTGGAAAGAGATTTGACCGGGAAGGGCACTGGGGTTGTCAGCCAGGCCGTGCAGCTAAAAGAAACCTCCAAATTGGACCGTAACATACAGATGGGCTAAACCTGCGAGTGCAAAGCTCCAACATCAGACTGTTGAGGTGTGGAGGATGAAGCTGGATAAGTCTGGCTTGTGCAGAAGGGCAACGGAGCTGGGGAAGGGGCTGGATCACAAGTGTGATGGGAGCGGCTGAGGGACCTGGGGGGTTCAGCTGGAGAACAGGAGCTGAGGGGAGACCTTCTGATCTCTGAACTGCCTGAAAGGAGCTTGGAGCCAGGGGGGTCGGGCTCTGCTCCCCAGGAACAAGCGCCAGGAGCAGAGGAAATGGCCTCGAGTTGCACCAGGGGAGGTTGAGGCTGGATCTGGGGACCAATTTCTTCCCCAAAGGGCTGTGGGGCATTGGAACAGGCTGCCCAGGGCAGTGCTGGAGTCACCATTTCTGGAAGGCTTCCGCATATCACACCGGCTCTTCAGGCATTTCCAGACACTGAGGGGACACTGCTGTGCCAAAAAGAGCCACCTTCCGCGGTGACATTGGCCAGGGCAAGCACCCTGAGTCCTGGGACATATTAATCTTCATCCTTATTGGGAGCTAAACTTTTATGATACTGTGCTCCACATGTAGCAGGGCATTATTCAGAAACGCCAACTGTTTTCAGTAGGATCAATCCTTCAGCTTTAGCAAATGACTCAGGGGTTCATGTCCCTGGGTCTGTTTGGGGATGTCCATGTTCCTCATCCCACTCCGGAGCACTGATTGTGGTGTCCTCACATGAAGTGCGTCCACCTGTGCTTGCAAGCGGGTAGAGATGGAGCTGCTGGAAGTTGCACCTGAACAGGGACATAAACAGCACAAGGGATCCAAAAATGGTGCCAGTCCAAATACTCCGCACAAGCAACACTGAATTTAAGCTGGTTTGGGGGTTTTTTTAGTCAAAACCTGTGTATTTTCAGAGCTCTGACTGTCTTAAAAGTTGGATATAGCAAGAATTGCTGGAGTGAAGGGACTTAGATCACTGTGCATGCGATCTCACCCTGTAATTCCCGTCAGAATGGGGCTAGTTGCTACAACAGCAATCTTTCATCTGAATTTAATCCACTTCTGACTCCCACGTGCAATTCTTTTTTACCTTCAGCTGTTACCAGCATCCATCAAACCAGGACATCGCCCCTGGGGGTTGCTTTTTGTAGGTTGACTTTTGGGGCTTTTTTATAACTTCCGTGTTCTCTTAGAATGTAACAGTGAGGTGATTTGGGGAATTGAATCATTTTTTTGAGTAAAATTCTCTTATTTTCCTTTTGCAGTTGAAAAGCACGATCCCAAAGATGAAAGGGAAGATAGCGACGATGGTGACGTCTCGTTAAAGATCACCTCCGTTTTGCCTGGGCTTCGCTATGCCTTACAAAAAGCCACCGATTCTTCCTGGGAGGACGCAGTCGGTACCAACATCCGTATCAAACAGCACTTCCAGGAATACGCAAAACTCAACCAAAACACACAGCCCACTTCTGGTGAAACTTCTCTCCTTGCACCAACTGAGGATGGGTGTACTAATCCCTTCAAAAAACACCCAGAACGATCCTTCTCCCAGCTACAGCGTTATTTTTCCGATCCCAGCAGCTATACTCTGGAAGCGCCCGCTGCCTTAGGGTGTTTGACTGGTGCTGTTCAGTCTCTTCCCTACAATGATAAAGTGGATGTCTCTTCAGCTGGGCCACCGGCTCCTCTTCCTCCCAACGCATCAGCAGCAATAAAAATCAAAAGTGAAAACCCCGCAATGGGGCTGGACCGGAGCGGTAAAGAGCCCACAAAAGACATCAACTCAACCAGCAAACTCTGCATGCAGCAGAGCCTGAGGAAATCCACCCGAGACGTTGCGACCAGCCCCAGGAAGAAATGGCCACCCCTCAAGATGCAAATGAATCCTCTGGGGGACAGCAGCCCCAACAGGAGAGCAACCAAAAAGAAGAAAAAAATCAGCATCTCTTTGTCGTTGCCTATAAAATCAGGGCTGACGGCCAGTTCCGACGAGCCCATGCTTAAATTAGCCAATTTGCAGTTTCCGCACAGAAGGAAAAGAGGTGAGTGCTGTGTAAATGGGACTGAATTTCTCCTATTTCTTCAGGGTATCCAGCTGGGATGTCTCCCCTCTGGGTGCCCAGAGCAAGGAGACGGCTCCTAAAAGCATCCAAATAGATTGGTGGTGATAGAATCATAGAATCATTTGGTTGGAAGAAATTCTCAAGATCATGGAATCCAACCGTTAACCCACCCCTGGCACTGTCCCATGTCCCTGAGAACCTCATCTCTGTGTCTGTCCAACCCTCCAGGGATGGTGACTCCAGCACTGCCCTGGGCAGCCTGTTCCAATGCCCCACAGCCCTTTGGGGAAGAAATTGTTCCCAGATTCAACCTCAACCTCCCCTGGTGCAACTTGAGGCCGTTTCCTCTGCTCCTGGCGCTTGTTCCTGGGGAGCAGAGCCCGACCCCCCTGGCTCCAAGCTCCTTTCAGGCAGTTCAGAGATCAGAAGGTCTCCCCTCAGCTCCTGTTCTCCAGCTGAACCCCCCAGGTCCCTAAGCTGCTCCCATCACACTTGTGCTCCAGCCCCTCACCAGCTCCGTTCCCTTCTCTCCACTTGCTCCAGCACCTCAAGCTCTTTCTTGATGTGAGGGGCCCAGAACTGCCCCCAGGATTGGCGGTTTGGCCTCCCCAGGTCCCAGCACAGGGACGGTCACTGCCCTGGGCCTGCTGGCCACACCAGTGCTGGTCCCAGCCAGGATGCTGGTGGCCTCTTGGCCACCTGGGCACACGCTGGCTCATGTTCAGCCGCTGGCACCAACACCCCCGGGTCCTTTTCCGCCGGGCACTTTCCAGCTGCTGTTTCCCAAGCCTGCAGCGTTCATGGGGTTGTTGTGACCCACGTGCAGAACCCAGCACTTGGCCTTGGTGAACCTCAGACAATTGGCCTCAGCCCGTCAGTCCAGCTGGTCCAGATCCCTCTGTAGAGCCTCCTGCCCTCCAGCACATCAACACTCACTCCCAATGTGGCTGAAAATATCCAAAGGAGCCTCCTCTGGCAGTTACGTACATCACTGGTAGTGGGAGCGACTCTGGAAACAGACTGTTGTGCGGCACAGTTGGTAACACAGCATCTGAAGTCACCTCATTCACAGTCCATGGAGCTCTGTCCCGGGCCACATCGCCTTGGATCTGAGTGACGTTGCAGGTGGATGTTGGAGAGGTTCTCATGTGCTTGTGGGAGAGGGAAATAAGCACCTCTGGGTGCAGGTGTGCCAGGCAGGAATTAGAGTGACTTATCCCCCGAGAACACCTAGTCCAGGTCAGGAAACCAGACTTTTAATGAGCTTAAGGAGCGACGCTTAATTTTTAATAACTGCTTACTGATCGCTCGTATCAGTAACAAACCCATTCGTGAGACGAGATGAATAAATCAAGTTGAATATGTCTCGAACCAAAATAAATGCCCTTCCTTTTCCTTCTCCTAGGTGCGGAGGTCCTATCTGCAGAATTTATCCACAAAACACAGTCCGAACCTGTTTGGAAGGAAACCTCAGCTCCCAACGACCCCGGCTTGGAAACAAAGAGACTAAAGACACTGAAGGACCCAGACGGGAAAATAGTTCCTGTTGCTGAGACTGTGGCAAAGCCAGTGAAAAATAAGATGCTAAAAAGCGCCGCTAACAGCCCACCGAAACCTCACGCCAAAAACCAAGCAGAAAACGGTAAGAGCGCCATTCCCTGTGGAAATCTTTCCTTTGAATGCCAAATCATCAAACATTATGCGCTCGTAGCATAGAACATGAAAGCGACTGTGAAAATCACTATTACACGATACACAAACCACGCAGGGTCTCTTCTGAGTCCAAACCTTCAGTTTGCGTCCTTGGCAAACTGCTGAGAGAGTTCTAAAAGCTTCATTTTTAACCGCCGAGCTCTGAAACTGCAGCTCACGTGCGAAACTTTATAACCTCTGCTTGTAGCCAGCGTCTGCTTAGAGTTTTAGTCCCTCATGTTGTAAATCAGGGCATTTTAAAAAGAGACGAATTGTCGCAGCCTTCGCAGACAGCGGATTTAAGAGGCAGTGTGGACAACCCCAGGGTGTAGCGTCTGCAGGTGCCGGCTGGGAGTCTGCTTTTAAACACAGAACCAGTTTTACCGTGCCAAAATAAATCACGGAACAGGAGAGTCATTCTTCTGTTAATTTGTCATGTTTCCTCACACTTTGTCCTTTTTCAAATCTACCTCTGCTCTTTTTCCCCTTCCTGGGGGAGGAGGAGGCTTTGGAGACTGGTTTAGCCACCTCGGCTCAGTTTATCCATTTTTCTTTGTAATTTTATTGCCACATGTTCCTAAAATGTGGCACTTTTCATCAGTCTATCAAGTACTGCCCCTCGTTGTCCCTGTCACATGAGGGTCCCCAGTGTGGATCTGGCCAGTGCTCTCACACAGGGTGTCAGATGGGTCTTGCTGAATGCCACGATCTGCCAAAAAATCCAAAATAAGAGTGTTTAGTATTAAGAAATACTCAATTTATATGCCCTACTATGCATTTCCCAAAGATATTAAATATAATAGCATAAATATGGTTCATGTTTCACTTGAAGAGAGATTTTAGTGCTGGTTTTTAGTAGAAGGTGTTAACCTTGTTTAATGACTTCATACTGTTTTTATGAACGTGGGCCTTGAGCCACGGCGAGGGGCATTTTTAATGCTGAAAGCTGAATTTTCTGTGCTCTGGGTCCTTTTGGGAGCCCCCAGGTTTCTGTGTGTGCTCCGGATTACAGCTCGGGCAGATTCTGCTCTTTGAGAGGATGCGCAGTGGGAAGCGTTGGGGCAGGGTGGCTTTTCTTCCTGTTTTAGAGGGGATTTTTTTGTGTTCCTGTGGATTATTGAAAGCATAGCGCGGGGTTTATCTGCAAACGATGCAAATACTCTATCTAGAAGAAAACTGAAAGCAGAAGGAAAAGAATTAAGAAAACACCTAAAAGATCTCAGGTTGTATTTACGTGGCCAAACTGCTCTGTACGCGGAGGCCAAGGGTAAGTTTGGTCACTCTAAATCCTGTGCCTTTTATTTGTGAGAATAAACCCCATTCCAGAGCTCGCTTAGATCCCAACTCATGATCCTTTTGTAGCAACCATGGAGGTGGTTTTGTAGCATGATCATGGAGGTGTTTTTTGTCTTTTAAGTGTGTAAATTCCATGCTGGAGAGACAACCTGAAAGCTGCCTCGAACCTCTTCTCAAGGCAGAGTTGGATGGTCTTCATTTATTCTCTGATTTTCTTTTTTCTCGCACAGAGTGGAATGCGCTGCTTGTCCTCCCAGGTGAAGTTTCTTCCCAATGCCACGGAGCAGATAACCAAAAAAAAGAGATTTACCCAGGCGGGGTCGCTGATCTCTGTTTCGATCTGAAGGGGAACAACTACGAGTCCCACGCCTTGAACTTGCTGGCTGATCTGGCCCTGGGTTCTTGTATCTCTTCGCTTATCCCCATGGACAGCAAGATGATCGCTGTGTCTTGCAGCCCCCCCAGTGACTCCACAAAGGAGCAGCAGAGTCTTTGCAAGTATAAATCCTCGCGTGTCACTTCTGATCATGAATACCACAGGGTGGACAAGCTTGTGAAGGGAGCCACCTCTCCTTGCAAAGTGTTGCCAAACCAGAAGCTTCCTCATGCTGAAAAAATAGATTTAAATGACTCGGCCTCTGTTCCTACGGAGAAAAACCCTGGGATATTCAGCAAGAACAACAGCGAGAACCCCAGCCCTCCAAAACCCCTTGTCTTGCCTTTAGGAGAGACTCAAGAAGCTGCCGAGGTGAACAAGCACTCCCTCATCTCTGCCGAGCACTCGTACGCCTCGCAGATGCCTGAGCACCCAAAAAAACATATGTATCCCAGAGGAACCCCCTACCCCAGCCCAGCACCCTCCAGAAATGGAACCAGGAGTGCCCGAGCAGGACCCCTGGTTGGGAAAGTCCTGCCTTTCCGTCACCAGAACAGCACCCACGCTCAGCGACCCTTCGAGGCCGTGGCCATGAGGCGCAGGAGCGGCCTGCTCTCCAGCAGGATGAAGGAGGACTTTGCCAAGTCCCACACGGTGAACATCTGCGGTGAGGCTGCAGGTGATGTGAGGGTGACGTGTCGTTGGGAGGGAGAGTATCTCTTCACTTTGGACAGCAGATACACCAATGATGCCCTGGAGAAAACCGTCATCCGCGCCCTGCACGGGTAAGTAAAAGGGTGGTGAGAGCCTGGCCCAGGTTGGCCAGAGAGGTGGTGGATGAACCATCCCTGGAGACATCCCAGGCCAAGACATCTCCAGCAACCTGAGCTGGTGAAGATGTCCCTGCTCATGGCAGGGGTGGCACTGAGGGAGCTGAGAAGGTCCCTTCCAATCCAAACCATTCTATGGCTCTGCGATTTTAAGTCAGTATGGAAGGCGTTCTGCTGGAGACATCTCTTGGTGGATGTTCAGCATGCTTTTGGAAGAGTCTTTTTTGCTTTGTTTTGCATGTAATTGTCTTTTTCCCTGTGCTCACATATCCAGTTTAGCTGGGTTAAAGCTGGTGTGTCTTCTCTGCGGAGAACTTGAGGATACTGGTGGATGCAAGATTGGCCATGAGCTGGCAATATGCACTTGCAGCCCAGAAATCGAATCATGTCCTGGGCTGTGTCACCAGCAGCATGGGCAGCAGGTGGAGGGAGGGGATTCTGCCCCTCTACTCCACTCTGGTGAGACCCCCTGCAGTGCTGGTCCAGCTCTGGGTCCTCAGCACAGGACACACATGGACCTGCTGGAGAGGGGCCAGAGGAGCCACAGGAATGATCCGAGGCTGGAACAGCTCTGCTGGGAGGACAGGCTGAGAGAGCTGGGGTGTTCAGCTGGAGAACAGAAGCTCCAGGGAGACCTTAGTGCAGCATTTCTGAACTAAAAGGGGCCCATAAGAAAGATGGGACAGACTTTTGAGCAGGGCCTGTTGTGATAGGCCAAGAGGTGATGGTTTTAAACTAAAGGAGGGAGATTCAGGAGAAACTGTTGGCCCTGAGGGTGGTGAGAGCCTGGCCCAGGTTGGCCAGAGAGGTGGTGGATGAACCATCCCTGGAGACATCCCAGGCCAGGCTGGACGGGGCTCTGAGCAACCTGAGCTACTGAAGATGTCCCTGATCATGGCAGGGAGGGGACTGGGTGAACTTTGAAGGTCCCTTCAACCCAAACCGTTCTATGATTCCCATGTCTCTCCAGCTAGAAATGGTACCATGAACTTAAGTCCTCCTTTGCAGCCGTGAGTTTCTCTGTTTTTTAAACAAGCTGGAAGCTGCACCGAGCGATCGGTGACTGCAGCTGGGCATTTGCAGCCCCTCTGCACTGGGGCTTAGCACCATGGTGCACCAGATGAATTGTGCTAGTCACAGTCAAGACGAGGGAGGATGAAGATGTTTCAGGCTGTGTTTCCTTTTCCTTCCAGGCCCTGGGACCCTGATCTGCCCGACGACGTGGAAGAGATGAAGCTGATACTTCATATGTGGGTGGCTCTTTTCTACAGCAAACCCAGCAAACTCCTCAGCAGCACGAGGAAGGTGGTGGAGCACAGCAACCCCAAGAAGTATGTCTCAATAAACAGCTCTGGAGGCTTAATGGAGCTTAGTGATGATGGTGAGGACTGTTTTGGGTTGGAGACGTGCCCCGCGGACTCTCGGTCAGACCCTGACCAGACTCCCAGCAGCTCTCTGGATCACAGCACGCATTGCCAGGGTCCTTTCCATGCAGAGGAGAACCCTGCAGACTCGCAGAGTGACGCTGATGGGACTCCTGGTGTTGTTGATAGTACAGTATCATCTTCTTCAGGAGAGCTGCCCTGCGGGGAGGAGGAGGAACCTTCCTCCACAAGCTGTCCTGAGAGCCTTTCCCTCCCTGAACATACAAATGAGAGCCTGGCTGTGAAAGACAGACAGACAGCGGCCGTTCCTGAGGAGCATGTGTGTGATGTCTCACCCATCGCTGCGGTAAGAGCTTGGGGTTTGGGTGATTAGAGTCTCCAGAGCACCCGATGAGGTTCTCAGGGACGTGGGTTAGTGCCAGTGTTGAGTTAACAGTTGGACTCGATGATCTTGAGGGTCTTTTCCAACCAAAATGATTCTGTGATGCATTTTGCGCTTCAAGCAGAAGGATCTTCTGAGAGGAGTGGAGCACCCGTGCTTGTGGGCTCTCTTAGAGCTGGGTGTGGGGGTCCCCAAAGCAGGACAGGGATGTCCCCCAGTATTTAGCTGCTCTAAGCGACTGCCACACAGACAGGCTCAAAGTCACGGTAAAAAAGCAGCTTTCAGGTCTCAGTCTGGGTTTAAATATCCACTTGGATGGGACTGGCATCCATGGGCTCCAGCACGAGCTGGATCTATCCCTGTCCTAGGGAGAAAGATGGGGACAGACTTTTGAGCAGGGCCTGTTGTGACAGGACAAGGGGTGATGGTTTTAAACTAAAGGAGGGAGATTCAGGCCAGACATGAGGAAAAAATTGTTGTCCCTGAGGGTGGTGAGAGCCTGGCCCAGGTTCCCAGAGAGGTGGTGGATGAACCATCCCTGGAGACATCCCAGGCCAGGCTGGACGGGGCTCTGAGCAACCTGAGCTGGTGAAGATGTCCCTGCTCATGGCAGGAGGGAACTGGGGAAGCTTTGAAGATCTCTTCCAACCCAAACTATTCTATGATTCTATGACGTGGATGCTCTCCAATGAGAAGGAATCCCAAAGAACTAAAGCAATTAAAAGTTTTGAGCTCAGTGTTTGTTCCTGGTTTCAGCTGTGAGCTGTGTGAGCTTGGATGAGGTCTCAGACCTGTGCTTAACTCAGGGAGGAGAGGGACCACAAACAGCCCAGATGGGGACTCAGAAGCCTCTCTGTCTCCTGTGGGCACCTGCATTTGCCTGCCCATGGTCGCAGCAGCTCAGACATGTCAAGAGACACGGCACAGCCTTTCCTGTCCTTTTCCATTGGCTGAGGGACCTGGGGGGTTCAGCTGGAGAACAGGAGCTGAGGGGAGACCTTCTGATCTCTGAACTGCCTGAAAGGAGCTTGGAGCCAGGGGGGTCGGGCTCTGCTCCCCAGGAACAAGCGCCAGGAGCAGAGGAAACGGCCTCAAGTTGCACCAGGGGAGGTTGAGGTTGGATGTGGGGACCAATTTCTTCCCCAAAGGGCTGTGGGGCATTGGAACAGGCTGCCCAGGGCAGTGCTGGAGTCACCATCCCTGGAGGAGTTGAACAGACGGAGATGAGGTTCTCAGGGACATGCGGCAGTGCCAGGAGTGGGTTAACGGTTGGACTCCATGATCTTGAAGGTCTTTTCCAAGACCTGTGGCTCGGGAGAGCTTCGCTTCGCTGGCTCAGAGAGCTTTCCCCAGGAGAGACAGCAGTGCAGCACTTCACGACGTTTCCCTCGCCCCTCTGTTGTAGTCAGTTAATATTCCATTCCTGGTAGGGTTTTTTCAAATTTATTTTTATGGTTTCTGCAGCCTGCAGGTGATCAGGAGTGGAGGTGCTTGAGTAAATATAAAACATGGATGTCTGCTGACATTTTTCAAGCTTGGATTAATGAACTATTAATAAAATAATTCCTTTAAAACCTCTGCTCTGAACGAACAGGCAGCAGCCATAGGGCTGCCTCTGTTTTGCAAGAAGGAAAAGAATATCCCAGTGTTTTTACCACCTGGGTTTAGTGCTGTGGAGCAGGCAGAAGAGATTTGGGAGGAAATGTGAGCTCACTATCCATAATGTCTGTAGAGTTTGCTCATACAGATAAACTTGGTAGGGATAAGAGGATGCTGCTGCTTATGTTACCTCTGGGCACTGGCTGATGGCCCTTGCAGTGTTTGGCATATTTTTAAAGCCATTTCATGAAGTTAAGAACGGAAAAGGTTTTAAAACCTTTCCCTGGCTGTCTGTGGGACTCTGCTTGCAGGCTGCGGTGGGGACGGTGGTGGCTCACATGGGGTAAGGACTCAAACTAATCTCCCCAGTTGCTGTTGGGATGGTTGCACTCACAAAGTCTGAGCATTTAATATACCCACATGTGGCCGTCTCAGCTCCTGCATTCACCTCCCTTGAAAATTAACCTCGGAATTGTGTTGTTTCAGGAGGAGCAGCCCAAGGAGGGACTGATGGACACTACGATCACCCCCAGCCCTTCCGATGAGCTTGGCGATGCCAACAAGCCCCAAGCTGCGCCGGGAAGGAAAAACTCACATGGCCAAGCCCCGAATTCCAGGACAACTCCCCAGAGTGATGCATCGAGTGCGCTGCATGGGCACAGAGAGCAGCAGAAGAGCCAGTGGGCAGCAGGGTCAGGAGGTGGCCCCGGCCCTCCCAAGGACACGGAGAGTGCTGGAGATGCTGGGCACTGTACGGAGGTTGAGGACAAGAGCTGGGCCACCAGCGATGGACCACAACGTGCCTGTGATTTGATGCCCTTAGAAGCACATCCCAAAAGTGTGAAGCCCGATGGAGCCGGTGAGAAAGGGAGGGAATCACAAGATCCCTTTGGACATCCAGAAAAAGAGGAAGAGGTGCAAGAAGTTAAAGAGAAAGAGGACTCTGAATATGAAAACACAGTCCTGGGACCTGTTAATTCAGCTTTTTTGGAAAGTGGTGATGCCGACATGGAGCACGAACATGGCGAGCAGAAGCCAGAGAATTTGGCATCTCCAAAGGACTTTGATGTTCCTGGAGAGAGCCCTGTGCCCAGCCCTGCTGCCTTAGCATCCCCCTGCCCAGGCAGATCAACACCAGGGCTGTCAGATGGGACTGGAACTGGTACTCAGGGGCTTCCCGGTGAGACGGCACCAAACCTGGACACGCCACAGGAGCCCTGGGAGGCACTGGCCACCCCAAATGCAGAGACAAAGCGTGTTGATTTGACACACGCAGCCACTCCAGCCAACACAGGGTCAGACCGTGACAACAGGTTGATGCTGCTGTTACCGTCTGATCCGAGTCTTGTCCTTGGGGCGCAGCCCAACAGCATCAACGGCAAACGGGGACCTGCTGGAGAAACACTTGGGGACAGCTCAGAGCAGAAAGATGAGGATCGTGCGCCCTCTGCAGAAAGGTGGGAGCCGGCTGGGAGCAAAACTGCCGGCACAGCTGTCCTGGAGTCACCGTGCAGCCAGGGACAGTCACTAACCGTGTCCCCTGACTCCAGCTCTGTCTGCCTGATGTCTCTTGATGGAGCAGCAGATCCTGGGGCTGCTCCAAAGGAACGGGAGGCTGTGGCAAACATCCCGTCTCCATTGCAGAGCAACTCAGAAGGGAGCAGCCACCTTTCCCAAAGCTCTGGAGGCAACATTGATGCTGATCTGGCTTTGTTGAGCACTGGTGAATTGAACCAAGAAGGGAACAAGGTTTTGGTGGAAGAACGGCGTAGCAGCCCTTCTGCTAACCAGACAGAAGTGCTGGGCAAGTCCTCAGGAGCAGGTGACAGCCAAGGCTTTGCCTTCGACTGTGCAGCCTCAGCAGGTGACTCTGAAGGTGGGGAGAGCGACGACGTGAGTCTGGGTGCAGAGAATTCCCCTGGGAGCGATGAAATGAACACCAGGATGGTGACTGAGCCACCGCAAGAGCCAGAGACATCTCTTCGTGACCTGCAGGAATCAGAGCCCTCCTCCTCCTCAGTGACAGAGGGGACGTCTGCCATGGAGGAGCACCCCAGGCAGCAGCAGAGCTCCCCAAAAAGCCTGTCCCCACTTGCTCGCACAAGCTCAGCTCCTGCTTCTCCCCCTAAACAGGACCCTCTCCTCCATGGTGGAGACTCAGACCTCCCCGACCACTTGTTAGAGCAAAGCGAGGGGTTGCCAGTCCTGTGCCAGCACAGGAAAACCTGCGAGGACGTAGGTGCTGCGGAGCTGAGTGTGGCTGCTGAGAGCCTGGATGGCTCCTTAAAGCCCAGAGGTGCAGAAGAGGTGCAAAAAGAGACGGGTTTGTGCCACGCAGAGCCAACAGAGAGCTCCCCCGTGGCTCTGCTTGTGCCAGGTGATGCGAGATCAAGGCCTCCTTCTCCTCCACACAGTCACAAAACAGGTCTGGACAGTGCTGAGCCGGATTCAGTCCTTGGTGTGCGTCCTGAGACACTTTCTCCTGGCACAAATCTGGCTCTGGGTGGTGCCCCACGGTCTTGCTGCGTGGGCACCTGCCCCAGGTGTGGCAGCCCTGAGGGACAAGCAGATGCTGTAGGGAGTCACAAGGAACCCATCCTGCCTGAGGATTGCAAAGAAGGAAGCAGCATCTCTTTGGCCAGCCCCGCATCGTTTTCAGCAGAGGAGTTGCTGATGCCACCGTGCAATCCCAAATCCGTGTGTAACCAGGGCGAGCATGAGGGATCCAACACATGTGCTGATCTGGAGGGTTCCAGCTTGGAGGTGGAAGAGGGAGAAATCCCCGCTGTCCCCTTCCCGATGTCACTGTCACCTGCAGGCAGGGGAATCTCTAGAGAGAGCCCAGAGCTTAGTAACGTTGAGGATATTTCGGATATTCTCCCCTGGGCGAGGCAGCTCCCCAGCAAAGAGAGACACAGGGACTTGACTTCTGCAGATTGCTTCGATTCTTTCTCTGGTAACTCAGACCAGGATTATTTTGGGGTGACTTCACGATCCTGGGGATCCTACAGCACGAGATCTGTGGGTACAAGGACTAATTGCGACTCCCCCTCCGTGAGCTCGGCGCACACGGAGGGGAGCAGCGAGGTTTGGGGCTTGCAGGGAGCAGAGTGGAGCTGCTCACGAGCCGAGCGCGGCTGGTCGATCGACCCGGGCAGAACCAAGAGCAGGTTCATTCCGCCGTACGTCAATATTAGGGACAGCCAGGGCATCACCAAGGACTACCAGAACTTTGTGGTCACCAAAAAGTGCCAGGAGAGGATGGGAAATTTGCCGTCTTCGAGGTGCAGCCACCGTGCGGGGCAGTCGCATTTGTTAAAGTCGCTGCTGGGGATGGGGAGGGGGTTTGAGGAAATCACCCAGAGCACTTTGGACACAGAGTGTCTCCGCTTCCATTATAAGCTAAAACAAATCCTGAGGAGTGGGAAACCACCCTTTTCTACCTCCAAAAGCATCTTCCCAAAAGACTTTTCTCCCCGGGCAATGTCTGAGACGTTGCCTGTGCAAGAAGCTCCCGTCCCGCTCTCCCCGCGGAGCAGGAGCCCTTTGCAGGTGACGATCCTGCCCTCGGACACATGGCTGAGGGGACTCAGCTGTCCCTGGCAAAGCGGCCGGCATGGGGACCCATGTCCACCGTGCTGGGACACCCTCTATGACAAGAGGAGCAGGGCCAGATCCCAAACTGCGAGCCACGGCCGCACACCTCCCTTCCACCTCAGCAGGCTCAAATACGATAATAAGCTAAAGGACCCATTTGGGGACATCGCTGTCATCCTCAATGAGTGTGCAGAGTTCAACAGGGTGATGCTGAGCCGGGCTGATGCGGGGAACAAGGGCAAAGGGCCGGTTGTGACACGTGGGGAGGCCGCGAGCGAGCGGACACGCGGGTCCCTGCCCAGGAGGACGACCACCTTCGAGGAGATGATCGCCGACCTGTGCAGCACGTTGCGTTTCCACCTGCGCAGCGTGGCCAAGGAGGCCTGCACCCCCCCCGGCATGTTCTACGTGGTGGAGACGGGCAAGGAGCCGTTCTTTGCGAGAGTGAAGGTGATGGTGGGTCCTACTGGGCTGGGCGGGGATGGGTGGCCCTGGGGTAGGAGCTGAGGACAACAGGAGCGGGCATAGGGCGAGATTGTTCAACCCAGCACAGCTGCAGTTTGGTTCCTTTGAGCCAAGAGGTGCCTCTGCTACTTCATCTCAGCTCTGACCACCAGAAATTAGAATCACAGAATCATTTTGGTTGGAAAAGACCCTCAAGATCATGGAGTCCAACCACTAATCCAACCTTGGCACTGCCCCATGTCCCTGAGAACCTCATCTCCACTTATGTTCAACCCCTCCAGAGATGGTGACTCCACCATTGCCTTGGGCAGCCTGTTCCAATGCCCCACAGCCCTTTGGGGAAGAAATTGTTCCCAGATCCAACCTCAACCTTCCCTGGCGCAACTTGAGGCCGTTTCCTGTTGTCCCATCACTCGAACGTCCCCCAGGCCAAACCAAGATTGTAATTCCTACAGGAGCAGCCTAAACTCAATGCCCCCCAAGGCGGCTTTTGCTTGAGCTCTCATTAAAGGACTGGAAACTCTAGGAGGTGATCTTGAGGTACTGGAGCAAGTTGAGAGAAGGGAACGGAGCTGGTGAGGGGCTGGAGCACAAGGGTGGTGGGAACGGCTGAGGGACCTGGGGGGTTCAGCTGGAGAACAGGAGCTGAGGGGAGACCTTCTGATCTCTGAACTGCCTGAAAGGAGCTTGGAGCCAGGGGGGGTCGGGCTCTGCTCCCCAGGAACAAGCGCCAGGAGCAGAGGAAACGGCCTCAAGTTGCGCCAGGGGAGGTTGAGGTTGGATCTGGGGAACAATTTCTTCCCCAAAGGGCTGTGGGGCATTGGAACAGGCTGCCCAGGTGGAGTCACCATCCCTGGAGGGGTTTGAAAGACACATAAATTACATTTTCAGGGACATGGTTGAGGGGCAGTGTTGGGTTAATGATTGGACTCAATGATCTTAAAGGTCTTTTCCAACCAAAATGATTCTATGGTTCTGTGATTCTTCCACCATTGGCTGGAGCCCTGGCCTGGAGCATGTGGTTTGTTGGACAGATGGACACCATAGCCTGCCCTCTGTTGGGGTCACTGTCTTGTTCCTCTGTCCTTGTCCCCAGACGTGTGTATATAAGGATCATGGCACTGCTCTTGTACAGATACTCTCTGTACAAACCTCCTCACGTGGTTTCTGTTTCAGACGTTGCTGCAGGAAGGCGGCTGCGTGGAGATGGAACCCTCGAACTTCTGCAGAGCGAAACACCCAGACACTGACAGGCTGCTCGTCGTCATCAGGAATGAGGACATTTCCTCGCACATCCACAGTGTAAGGCCCAAGTCCATCCTTATTTTTTTTCTACCAGCACTATTTTTTAGTATCAGGATCCATTTTAAAGGTTTTTTTGTAATTTTGCGCTACATAGAGCTGCACATTTAATTTTCAGTCTGTGCGGATAGACTTCTCTCTACTGAAAGAGCCATGCTTCAAGAAGAGCTGGTAAAAACAAATATTTCAAAAACACAAAGCCTCTCAGTTCTGCTCTTCTTCCATCTCTATTTTTGATGGCTGAATAACGTCACTTGGAGTAGCCCAGCTCAAAGGAGTCAGGCTGGGTTTATCTTGTGTTACAGAACAGTTCAGCTGGGCTTTGGCTCATGAATATTGCAGCAGACTGAGCTGCCTGTAGCTCCACATGTCACCATCTACAGCTTTGGGGTCAGGACATGGACACACAAGTGTTGGGGTGACGCAGACAGAGGATGGGGTGAGTTCCCCAGGTCACCCAGGAGCCGGTGTGAGTTGCAGAGAAGTGTAAATGTGCTTGAAATGCATCTGCATGCGCAAAAGCATCTCTCCTCGCGCAGGTCCCGTGCTTGCTGCAACTAAAGCGCTGCCCCAACGTGGTGTTCGCCGGAGTGGACAACCCTGAAGATATAACGGCTTGTACATACCAGGAGCTGTTTCATGCTGGTGGCTTTGTAGTGTCAGACGACGAGGTTTTGGAAACGATAACGCTGGGTGAGTCTCGCTGTGGCCTCTCGTGTGGAGATGAACGTGCAGTGTCGGGCGTGGGTTGCTGGCACCTTCCAAAAACTTGTCATGGGTGTCCTATGCTCCTGCTTTGGTCCAGGCAATTCTTCCCCTCTGTTTGACGCCTCAGACCCATCTGGATTGTGCGTCCAGGCCAGGGTTCCCAAAAACATATAAGTGCAGCGAGGGCCACCAAGTTGTTCCTGCTCATGGCAGGGGTGGCACTGGGTGAGCTTTGAAGGTCCTTTCAACCCAAACTGTTCTGTGATTCTATGATTCTGTGATAGTCAGGGGTTGTACAAGGGCATTCAGCTTGGAGAAGCAAAGGGGAGACCTTGTTGGTGTCTTCAGCTCCCTAATGGGACATGGCAGAGAAAACGGAGCCACATTCCTCCTGGAGATCATAAAATCACAGAATCATAGTGGTTGGAAATGACCCTCAAGATCTTCAAATCCAACCATTAACCCACCCCTGTCCCTACCCCATGTCCCTGAGAACCTCATCTCCGTCTTTCCAACCCTCCAGGGATGGTGACTCCAGCACTGCCCTGGGCAGCCTGTTCCAATGCCCCACAGCCCTTTGGGGAAGAAATTGTTCCCACATCCAACCTCAACCTCCCCTGGAGCAACTTGAGGCCATTCCTGTCGTCCTGTCACTTGTTACTTGGGATGGGACAAGAGGTGACCAGGACAAGTTGCTTTTATCCTATTAGAAATTACGAGAAAAAAATTCAAAGCAAACACTTTCAAACACCGGGCCAGGTTGTGAATCTTCATCCTTGGAGATATTTAAACCTCACCTTGACAAAGAAACCCCTGAGCAACCTCAGGTGACCCAACCTTGAGCAGAGGTTGGGCCAGAGACCCCCAGATCCCCTTTCCAGCCTTGGTTACCCTCTGGCTCTCACTGTCTGTCTCCCCAGGCCAACTCAAAGAGGTGGTGAAGGTGCTGGAGAAACTGAACAGAAGCGGGAGATGGAAGTGGCTCCTTCACTACAAGGAGAGCAAGAAGCTCAGAGAAGACGTCAGGTAATGGCTTGTGTGGCAGCTCCCTCGTCCCCGCTGTCCTTGTCACCACTGCAAGGAGGTACCTGCTGTGGTGGAGTGTGGTGTCCCCTTGTGTGCTCAATGCAGGGACATGGGGCAAGTTAGGTGCCTCTGCTTGGGTTTTGGCCTCTTACAAAATGAATTTGAAGGTTTTTGTTTAAATAAGAGCTTATCAGTGAGTGACCTGGTGGAAAAGGAGCTGGGGTGTTGGTGCCAGCGGCTGAACATGAGCCAGCGTGTGCCCAGGTGGCCAAGAGGCCACCAGCATCCTGGCTGGGACCAGCACTGGTGTGGCCAGCAGGCCCAGGGCAGTGACCGTCCCTGTGCTGGGACTGGGGAGGCCAAACTGCCAATCCTGGGGGCAGTTCTGGGCCCCTCATGCCAAGAAAGAGCTTGAGGTGCTGGAGCGAGTGGAGAGAAGGGAACGGAGCTGGTGAGGGGCTGGAGCACAAGTGTGATGGGAGCGGCTGAGGGAGCTGGGGGGTTCAGCTGGAGAACAGGAGCTGAGGGGAGACCTTCTGATCTCTGAACTGCCTGAAAGGAGCTTGGAGCCAGGGGGGTCGGGCTCTGCTCCCCAGGAACAAGCGCCAGGAGCAGAGGAAACGGCCTCAAGTTGCACCAGGGGAGGTTGAGGTTGGATGTGGGGACCAATTTCTTCCCCAAAGGGCTGTGGGGCATTGGAACGGGCTGCCCAGGGCAGTGCTGGAGTCACCATCCCTGGAGGGCTGGACAGACGGACATGAGGTTCTCAGGACATGGGGCAGGGACAGGGCTGGGTTGTGGTTGGATTTGGTGATCTTCAAGGTCTTTCCCAGCCTAAATAATTCTATGATTCTTTGTGCCTCGAGTCTGCAGTTGCTGGAGGTCAGGGTTTGTGTGCTAGCAAGTAAAGTGCTATAGTTTGTTGCTGTTTTGGTTTTTATACCTGTGTGAGATGGAGCAGCAGGACATGGGACATGGAGATGATCAGGTCGCCTGAAATGTGTCTTGCACACGATCCCGGACCAGCTGGAGCTCTGGCAGCTGCTTCTTGCTCCTCTGCAAACTGAATTCCCTTCCCAGCATCTCATCCCAGCCCCTGCACAGACACCCCAGGATCCTGGGGCACCTTCCTGGGCCTCCCCCCAACCCTCTTTTCTGTCTCATCCTGTGCGTAATTTGGGCAAGTGATGATGAGCTCTTGAGTTTAGAATGTGAGAGAGGAACCAGGGCGTCTTGAGAGGTGTGTAAAACCAAACCCTGGTGGGAAAAGCAGAACTGCTGTTGCTATTTATTGCTTGTTTTAGGTTGTTTGCAACGAGGTGTATTTAAATGATGCAATTAGTAAAAGAGAAGTAAGGTGGTAAATTGGAATGTCTGCTTTTATGGCATTTGAACTCAGAGAGGGATGTTTTAGCAGGAAGGCTGCCTTGGTTAGTGCCAGGGCACTGGGAGGACGGCTTTCCAGTAACAACCCGCCCACGAAGAGGAGGTTGGCCTGGTCTGTCAGAGCAGAAAATGCTACAACAGGTGGGGAGAAATCTCAGGATTCGGTTTGAGCCACCTGGGTTTCAGTTCAGAGTGGTCAGATGTTGCAGGAACTCAGGGTTGGGTATTTGATCGTGTCTGCGAGACGAGGACTCAACCCTGCACAGAGCAGATGCCGCTGCGATGCGTGAGCTGTACGGTGACGCTTGCTCCTGCCACCTCCGTTCAGTGCAGGGTGACAAGCGTAGAAGCACCCGTGAGGCTGCCGGACTGTTTAACATCTTCATTAATGACATAGACAGTGGGATCAAGCGAACCCTTGGCAGGTTTGTGGGTGACACCAAGCTGCGTGGTGCAGGTGACACACCTGAGGGATGGGATGGCATCCAGAGGGACCTGGACAAGCTGTGAACCTCGTGAGGTTCAACAAGGCCAAGTGCAAGGTCCTGCACCCGGGTTGGGGCAACCCCCGGTATCAACCCAGGCTGGGGATGGAGGGATGGGGAGCAGCCCCCAGGAGAAGGAATTGGGGTGCTGGGGGGTGAAAGATGGGACATGGGCTGGCAATGTGCGCTTGCAGCCCAGAAACCAACCGTATCCTGGGCTGTGTCACCAACAGCGTGAGGAGCAGGTGGAGGGAGGTGACTCTGCCCCTCTGCCCCATTCTGGTGAGACCCCCCTGCAGTGCTGGTCCAGCTCTGGGTCCTCAGCACAGGACACACATGGACCTGCTGGAGAGGGGCCAGAGGAGCCACGGGAATGACCCGAGGCTGGAACAGCTCTGCTGGGAGGACAGGCTGAGAGAGCTGGGGTGTTCAGCTGGAGAAGAGAAGCTCCAGGGAGACCTTAATGTGGGCTTTCCGGACTAAAAGGGACTGATAAGAAAGACGGGGACAGAGTTTTGAGCAGGGCCTGTTGTGACAGGCCAAGGGGTGTTGGTTTTAAACTAAAGGAGGGAGATTCAGGAGAAACTGTTGCTCCTGAGGGTGGTGAGAGCCTGGCCCAGGTTGGCCAGAGAGGTGGTGGATGAACCATCCCTGGAGACATCCCAGGCCAGGCTGGACGGAGCTCTGAGCAACCTGAGCTGGTGAAGATGTCCCTGCTCATGGCAGGGGGGGAACTGGTTGACCTTTGAAGGTCCCTTCAACCCAAACTGTGATTCTCTGAGAACCACACGTATGGGAAGGGCAGGTCCCATCACACCCGGCTGGGAGGGCAGGGGGTGAAGTTGTCACCATGTCACCTTTCCCCTCTCCTGCCAGGGTGGACGCCAACGCCCACAAGAAACACTTGATGGTCAAGTCGTACCAGGGAGCCGATCTCATCGAGGTGCTGCCCTTCCACGCCTGCGATGCCAGATCCTCCCCCAAATCCGAGCACGTCGAGTGTTTGTTGAACCTGCAGGTTCAGCGCGTCAGCGCCAGGTTCGCTGTGTATCTCACAGGTAAGGGTGCTGCCGCACGTTAAACTGACCTGGGGGGCAGTGATAAAGGGACAAGAAACACCCCACTTGCTCCCATTTGTGTGTAAGGTGCGAGTTGATTCATTGCAAGTCAATGCAGTCAAAAACACAATTGAAGAGATTTTTTGGAGCTCCGGTCAATTCTGGCAGTTTTTCAAGCCTGCAGCTGGCTTTATGTCACGCTTTAAGTCCGGCCTTGCTGGGCCGAGGCTGTTTGCGAAGCAGCGCCGTTAACTTTGCAAAACCGCAGTGGGGTTTGGGGATATTCTCTGTAGGTTTCAGAACAACCTCGTTTCCCTGTTTGAATCACGGTGCTGCTCCTCCCTCTGCAGAAAAGCCCGGCCTCAGCAGGGAGGTCCTGGAGAGCAAAGGAATCCTCGTGGCCGACGTCAACACCTTCCTCTGGACGGTGCCGAAAGCGGCCGCCCCGTTCAGAAGAAGCTACTGGTAAGTGGGGAGGTCAGGATTGTCCCTTTCTCCCCTAAAATGCTATAGGGAAGCAGGAAAAGACACCAGCGCTGCCCGTGGCGAGGAGGGGAGCGGAGGAATAACCCCAACCTCATCTCTGTGTTGCAGGTGACGAAGCGAAACCACAGCTGCAGCTCCTCCTCGGGCCCTGCAGTCGCTGGTCTGGGCATCCTGGTCCTCAGCGGCACACCCCAAAATCCTGGAGGCTTTTTGGGTGCTGCACACAGGAGCCACGCGCGGAAAGGTCGGCTCTGGTTCTGTAGATAGGAATTATTATTTAAAGATGGCTCACGCAAATCCTCCTCCTGGGGATTTACTCCCTGCCATCGACTTGCAAATAGGACAGAGGTTATTTTAACAGTTTTAAATTATTGGAGTCTTTCTGGGTGAAACGTTGGGGACAAATAGGAAAATTGAAAAGCGGTTTACTTGAAGGTGAGGAGCGATATGAGTCTGTGATAATAAAGGCATTTTCCACACATACTGTACGAGACACCCACGTTGGGGACGGGTGGATGTTTTAAACGTGTTGGGGACCCGGCCCTGTGTCCCTTTCACGTCGCATCTCCAGCCGCCCTCGTGGCCTCTTGGTCGCAGTTCACTGCTGGGACCCCAGGGGAAACCTTGTGAAATAACCAAACAAGAGGCCACAGGAACAAAACGCTTCGATTTGTGGTAGAGCAAGAAGAAAATGCCCCATTAAACACCTTTGTAGGACCGGTACAGAGGACAGGGTTGTCCTCTTTGTTTTTTTTTAATTTTAATAAAAGGGCGTAAGATATTATGTACAGGATGATTTTTGTCTAGAGTTTGATTAATAAAACCTAAAAGCTAAGTTTGCTGCTCTGGGGAGGGGGCTTTTCCTGCTCAGCAGCTTTCCCAGCTCACACTTTTAGGTCTCAAATTCACCTTTTTTCTGCATTATCGACAACTTTGAAGCTCACGCAGGGAGGAAAGGAGAGCGCTCGGATGGTGAAGCCGCAGGGCTGTGGGATCCACACCCTTCTCCTTCCCAGCAGGAGAGGAGTAACCAGGTTACAGCATTTTGGGGAAATAAACACAAAGCTTGGCTGAAAATGGGAAGGTGGTTCCTGGAACCAGCGCAGGGGGAGAGGAAGCACCAAAAACCCCGACACCGACGGAGGAAGGAAGGAGCAGCCGCAGGTTGAGCGAGGTTTGTGAATGTGGTTAAACCTCCGGTTCCTCTTCAGCTACGGCTGAACCATCCCCACAACAGCTGAAAAAGCTGTTCCAAGGCTTTTTTTCCCCTCATTTTTCCTGGTACTTGGCATTTCTGCACCTGAACCTTCCTGCGCACCCACCGCCCGCATCAATGCGCTGCAAGATCCAAGCCAGGGGATCCGCAAGACTCGCTGCAAAGAGGAGCATCATTACAAGAATCACTTACTGGGCCTTCAAGCAAGGGCTGTTTCTGGCTGGAGGTGGCTGGGGTTGAGATGCAGCAAGAGGTTTGGTGCTGCTGCATCTTCTCCCCTGCCTGTTGTTCTCTCTCTGCCCCACTCCTGTATCAACCCCGAGATCCAAGTGATCTCAGAATTAGTGAATCAGACCAGAACCCAGGGCTGGTTTTCCAGAATTTGGCTTTACTTCGCAGTACAGAAATCATTTGGAGCCTTCGGGAGACAAGGAGAAGCACAAGGCTCCGTCATGCCGATACCGCAGCGGCGTTTTGGTCCATCTGAGAAGTCGCCAAGGCTACAGAAAAATACTTCCACATCTTGCCTGCTCTGTAATTTTTGTTTTCTCTCAATTTTTATTAAGATTAAAACACAAAGGAGCCTTAGGCACAGCTGTGTCCCAACCGATGTAAACAGTTTGAGAAGCTTAAGTGGAGGGTTAAGTTCTGTGCCCAGAACTAAAGCCGACATTTGCTGCTACAATAGATGTGGGCTCTGTCCCAAAATACAACTTGCCACAGAGTTAAGATTGATGGGAAGAGACTTTTAGGGATGCTGTCCACAATAATGGAGTGCTCAGGTTGGTTTCTATTTTCCTCGATAATCAGGTTTTTTGAGTGACAACCGTCACGTCTACTAGAGCTCACCAAGAAGCACATAATTGTGAAGGATGGTTACGAATGATTAAAAAGACAAGGTAAGACACAGCTGTCAATGAGTTATTTCAAATCTGCACCAACGTCTACGTCCGCAACGAAAAAAAGAGTTCAGTCTGCCTTTCGCTTTACGAGGTTAGTCGTTAAATCAGTCAGTAATTAGCCAGATTCTGGACAGCAGCCCTACTAGAATGAAATAATTAACACATGATATCCAAAAGGGGAACATTACCAGTGCAGTACTCTTCAATCTCTCAGAGATGGGATTACAAAAGCAGGCCTTACAATATTGAATTTCATACAGTGTTCATTAAGTTCCTTATATATTCATATTAGCCGATTTAAATTTCTCCTAATTAGAGATTCTCATTACTGCTGCTCCTCCTCCCCGTAGATATCGTTCTTCTTGCGTTTCATCTCCTCAAAGTCGAACTCTGATCCCATCATCCTCTTATAAATATCTTTGATGTCATCGCACGTCGTCTCGAAGTGGGTGGTGGCGTCGTAGGTGCGAGAGATGAAGATCTGGAAGGAGAAGGAGCTGGTTTAGCATCCGGCCTCTCTCCTCCCCGTCTCAAAACACGAGCTGGGCGCCTCACTCACCTGGCTTTCGGTTCCCAAGTCGGTCGGTGCGAACAGGTCGCTGATGCTAACGAACCTGGAAGGAGAAGACAGGAGGATGGTTTAGAGCATTGCAACGGGTGCAAAAATGGCTGAATTAAAGGGCGCCGCACCACCCAACGCGTAAAATGCGGAGGAAACACGGAGTTTTAACGTCTCTGTGCAGCCAAACGGCCTCTGGATCCCAAGTGCTCGCAGAAGAGGGAGAGGAGGCTGGTCCAGGACTTACTTCTGCTCGATGGGCTCCAAGAGGTCCAAAGCGGGTTTGATTTCCTTCTCCGGGTCGGCGGTTTCCACGGTGGTGCTGGCGATGGCGATGTACTTCCCCTGCGCCGCCACGTTGTGCGCGGAGGAGATCATGCAGACGTAGATATCTGGGGAATGAACGTCGCGGCAGCAGGTCAGGATGTGTCCCATCTCTGACCAAAAACCTCCAACTCACCCGCTCCTGCGCCTCTTCCTGCTCCCCCGACACTTTGTACCTCATTTGTCTTGTTTAGGGCCGCGCTTGAGCGAGTTCTGACCTTGCTCTGCAGTCCTACGTGCTCTCGGGCTCTTGGCTAATGGGTCTGGCCACCAGCAGCCCTGCGAGCTCCCCAAAATTCAGTTTCCTGGGGCTATGAGAGCTCCAGGAATCCGCCCAGCACTCTGTCCGAGGCGAGGAAGCGTTTCCCCTCTTCCACGCAGGCCTCACCGCCCTCCCAGAGCATCCCCGGGCTCCTCACCTGCCTCTCCCAGGTTGGGAACTTCCTTCGGGGGGGTTCTGGACAACTTCACAACCAGAGGCACCCCAACCTCTCCTGCCTCCCCCACCGCTGCTCTGAACTACACTCGGCCTGGCTGGGGGCCGAGGGGTTTCTGGGCAGGACGTGAGGGCTGAAGGAGCAGCAATAAGTGAACTTCCCCGTTTGATTCACATCTCTCTCGACTATTGCAGCGTGTTTGGTGTGAGGCCATTTGTCATAGAATTATTTTGGTTGGAAAAGACCTTCAAGATCATTGAGTCCAACCATTACCCAGCCCTGGCACTGCTCCATGTCCCTGAGAACCTCATCTCCATGTCTGTTCAACCCCTCCAGGGATGGTGACTCCAGCACTGCCCTGGGCAGCCTGTTCCAATGCCCCACAGCCCTTTGGGGAAGAAATTGTTCCCACATCCAACCTCAACCTCCCCTGGTGCAACTTGAGGCCGTTTCCTCTGCTCCTGGCGCTTGTTCCTGGGGAGCAGAGCCCGACCCCCCTGGCTCCAAGCTCCTTTCAGGCAGTTCAGAGATCAGAAGGTCTCCCCTCAGCTCCTGTTCTCCAGCTGAACCCCCAGGTCCCTCAGCCGCTCCCATCATCCTTGTGCTCCAGCCCCTCACCAGCTCCGTTCCCTTCTCTCCACTCACTCCAGCGGGTGGTTTATCAGGCCCAGCACTCCCCGCTCTCCACGCACCTGATTTTCGGTTGACCTGATTCTGTGGAATGATGATCTGGCACGAGTTGGCATCGTTTGTATTCTTGATGGGGTGGCTCAAGATGCAGATTACCCGAATCACTTGGCCGACCTTCGTGACGCGGTCCGAGACGTAGCTGGGGTCGCAGATGAGCTGTTTGCAGCGAGCGACCTGCAGAGAGACAGACCTCGAGTGACCACCGTGCGGAGATGAGAAACCAGATGATTTCAGGAAAAACTAACGAGCAATTTGAGGTGATTATTCCTGCATCAGGTTGTTTCAGCATGGACAACCCAAATCTCAGTGCATTACTCTTAAAAGGCTACGCAGAGCTGTGTGATTAATCACATCTTCGTTAATCTCTAACCTCTACAGACCCCGGTCCCACCAGTCTAGGACCATAACGCACTTCAGTCGAAGTTGAACCAAACAGATAAGAATTTGCACTAAAACTTGTATTATTAAAATATTACTGTAAAATAACGAACTTGAGGCCTCCAGGCAGCCCGCACTTGAGCACATCGCTCTATAACGTGGATTATCACCTCTGCTGCTGGCCAGGACACACGATCCCCACCCAGCACGGACACGTTACCCCAGCAAGTGCTAAACTGTCCTGCAAAGCTGGGAGCACATTTATAGCTCCCGAGCAGCTCACAGCACTCTCGCTGGTTTTCTATCGCCAGGTTGAGAAGAAGCTGCAGAAACACCACGTGCGGGCTGCCGGAGCAGCCACTGCTCAGTGTCAAGGGCAGAGCTGGTTCCATACCCGGGGTACACACAAGCGAGCGGCTCCTTTCCAATTTAACCTGCCTGATTTATTCAGAAGACTACACTGACAACTCATGAAGACTTAATTCCAACGTGGAGTATGATTGCTGTACTGTATTCCTTGCTATGAAAATATTAACGAGTTGTTTTTTATAGAATCATAGAATCGTTTTGGTTGGAAAAGTTTAAGATCATTGAGTCCGGCCACTAACCCACCCCTGTCCCTGCCCCATGTCCTGAGAACCTCATGTCCATCTGTCCAACCCTCCAGGGATGGTGACTCCAGCACTGCCCTGGGCAGCCTGTTCCAATGCCCCACAGCCCTTTGGGGAAGAAATTGGTCCCCACATCCAACCTCAACCTCCCCTGGCGCAACTTGAGGCCGTTTCCTCTGCTCCTGGCGCTTGTTCCTGGGGAGCAGAGCCCGACCCCCCTGGCTCCAAGCTCCTTTCAGGCAGTTCAGAGATCAGAAGGTCTCCCCTCAGCTCCTGTTCTCCAGCTGAACCCCCCAGGTTCCTCAGCCGCTCCCATCACACTTGTGCTCCAGCCCCTTCCTCAGCTCCGTTCCCTTCTCTCCACTCGCTCCAGCACCTCAAGGCCTTTCTTGGCGTGAGGGGCCCAGAACTGCCCCCAGGATTCAAGGCTCAGCCTTTCTGTGCAGAGAAAACCAGCGCTGGCCAATCACTTTTGCTCCTGGGGCTCTGATGAGGGTTTTTCCTACTGTTATTTCTTCAGATCCATGACCAACAGCCTCAATTTTGAGAGGCAAGATGTGGAATAAGGAAAGCCTGCGAAGGTACCGTACCTCCCCTTCAGACTTCACACCAACCACTTTGCCGTTTTCTATCACAATCTCTTCGATGGGCTTGTTCAGCATGTAGGTGCCTCCGTATATAGCGCTCAGCCTGCAAGAGCAAAGCCACTTCAGCATGTTCCACACGAGCGCGTTTGGTTTTTAACAGCCCCTTGTAACTGTTCCCCTTGGTCAATCCACGCATTAAAAAGTCTTCAAAATTAAATACCTAGGCAGCAGATGCCGTTTGCTGTTCCTTCCACAAGCTGGAATTTTAAATTATTGCTGTGATTACATCCAGCTAGAAAGAATCTGCTTGGTGCAATCCAGACAGTCCCGCAGTGTAAAGCGCTGCTGGTTACACCAGGCTGCCAAATCCAACTTCTCAGATAGTTTGCAGTACGTTGTCTATCTCTGAACAAATCCAGAATTACCAACACTAACAGGAATTGCAGTAAATAAGCCCCAAAAGAAGGAATCTCACATGGAGGAATCGCTTTCTGATTAAGACAGCGACAGAACCATTAACGACCGCGGTATTTTTAAGCAGCATCACGTTCTGGAAGCCTGAGCACTGACTCCAACGCACCCGATCCCCCAGCAGGGTTGAGAAGCGGGGTCCAAAAACTAAGATCTCACCTTGCGAATCCCTGGGGCAGCTCTCCAAGGCCATAGAGGGGATACAGGTACGGGCTCTTCCCGTATCGAGCCAGCGACTCGCTGTAGAGCTTAATCCTGTTGATCGTTTCTTGGCAGGGTTGATCTAAATAGCTGGAGAGGGCGGATACACAGTTTGCGACGTTTCACAAATTCAAACTTACAGCAGAATATACTCAGAGAGCAAAACATTTGCTTCCCGTCAAGTTTCCTTCCCCACCCTCCAGCTGTTCCTGGCGATTATTTCCCTGGAAATTCCCTTTTAGAAGCACTTAGTGTCACCAGGGGGTTTTATTCAGGAAGGAGATGCCTCATTAACCACAGGAACCCACTAAATTTAAATATCGCATGAGCAGAGGGCCCTGTATTTTAAGACTCACGCGGCACTCGGGGACAGACACACTTTGCAAAACATCCTACAATCAATTTGCAAGGCCGGTGCTGTAAGTAGGCAGCACCCCACCTGATTTTGGGGAGCAACTGAACCCCCCACTTACTCGTCAGTCCTGTAGAGCGCGAGGGCATGGCCTGTGAAATCAATAACGTCCTGCCCCAGGTCGAACTTCTTGTACACGTCGCGCATGGTGGTTTTCTTGGGATCGACGCCTTCAAAAGTTCGAGAGTCGTTCTCATCAAAGTTGGCGACGTACACTAGGAACTTCCTGAACCGGCGCTTCTCAAACAAGCCCATTAAGCCTAAAAACGAGACGTTTTGTCAGAACTCGCGTGGCTACTAAATGGCTTTTCCATCGCCACAGAGTATCAAAAGTGGGAAAGAACTGCTGAGTGTTACAAACACAGAATGGGTTTGGTTGGAAAAGATGTTTAAGATCATCGAGTCCAACCATTAACCCAGCCCTGGCACTGCCCCATGTCCCCGAGAACCTCATGTCCGTCTGTCCAACCCTCCAGGGATGGTGACTCCAGCACTGCCCTGGGCAGCCTGTTCCAATGCCCCACAGCCCTCTGGGGAAGAAATTGGTCCCCACATCCAACCTCAACCTCCTTCTCCAGCCCCTTCCCCAGCTCTGTTCCCTTCTCTCCACCCGCTCCAGCACCTCAAGGCCTTTCTTGGCGCGAGGGGCCCAGAACTGCCTCCAGGGTTGGCAATTTGGCCTCCCCAGGTCCCAGCCCAGGGACAATCACTGCCCTGGGCCTGCTGGCCACACCAGTGCTGGTCCCAGCCAGGATGCTGGTGGCCTCTTGGCCACACGCTGGCTCATAACGTGGAGTTTGGCCTTGAGGACTAACCAGGGCTCTTCTGTTCAGGCAGAAGACACACAAACATCTGCCAGGTCGGTCCCCACAGGCAGCTGTCCTGGTGTACCACCTCTCAAGAGGTGGTATGGCCAGTTCTTTCCACGGCGTGGCTGGAGGCTGAGTTCCTACCAGCTGCTCCCAGCTGTGGGAAAGCCTGGAGAGCAGTTTCCACTCGATCTGGTGTAAAGCCCAACCTGAGCTTTCCTAAGCAGAGCTCTGCATTCAGTATCTACCACACTGGGCTCTCCTGCAGCCTCCCCAAGGAACCAGGCAAGTGCTGCAAGGGTCAAAACTTCCAACATGAGATCGACCAAGGCACCATTTATGTGTTTTAATCTTCTACAAATTGAAGAAGTAAGACTGGGCTTGCTGGAACACAAAGGCAGAGACGGCACCAGGGGCACCTCCTGCTTCTGCCACTATGAGTCTCTTAAGAGACTATTTAAAAGAACAACGTGGCCAAAATTGAAGGAACGACCGGTTATTTCACAGCAAACAGCAATATCTGCCAAGAGGGAGGCTCTGAAGTTCAGACAAGCTACACGCCAGGAGCCTTATTTGCAGGAGTCATGTTATCACAAGACTTTTCCAAGATTATATTACATACACCTCACATCTGAAGCTAACAGGCTGCCCTCTGCCAGCTCCTAACGCATTGCACTACTACGAATGATCAGTAGTTTTATCTGAAGAGTGACACCTAAGACACCAATTAAGATTTGAGCCAGGTGCCACATGCCAGAATTATTCATTCCAATTTGCCTGCTGACAAATGTGACATTTTCACACATTAATTACATCCAACAAGGACCCAACGTTAAATATTTATGGCAGAGCTGGGCACATCAGCTCAAAGTGTAACCTCGGAAGGAAGTAAAACACCGTCAGCTTCTCATCAGATGAGCCATAGGACAAGCAGTTTGAGTGGCTCCATTTGAAAGCTCTAAGAAAACAGTAACTCAAGGCTCAGGAAGCCCAAAACTCACCCTACAAGTGGTGCTTGAAGGCAAATGAGATGTAGAAGGCTCCTCCGCTAAGCACGGCTTGTTACTGAGACGGAGTCTACACACAGCACCACATGAGAACCGTCGAGATTTGCTTTTCCACGCAAGCACAAAATACCCCGAGATGCAGGTGGCAAAGACCTGTCTTGTCTTTGGTTAAAAATGGGAGGTTCAAGAGGAAACAAAGCAAGGTGAAACTACTCACTGGATGCCAAAGCTTCTGCCTCGGTGGAAGGAACTTTGTAGATCTTGCCTCCCTTGTAGACGAAGCTCCCCTCGATCACCTTGAAGTCTAAGTAGCGAGTAACTTCTGTGTAGAGCAGCATCTTTACCAACTGACCTGAAAATGAGGTTTGGCACAAGTAAGCAGAAGCCAAGAGGAGGACAGTGCCTCGCAAAACCCTTCAATGGCAGCACCACGCTCAACCCACACAGCTCTTAGACCTTTGTGTAACATACGGGTTCTTGCAGATACTCACTAGTGTATTATGAGGCAGATTTAAGGTTTTTTTAACCGGCAATTAACAGCCTCCTTGTCACTCCTGTGGTTTCCATCAGCCCTCTGAGCAAAGTACAGCACGTCCTCTGACTTGTCCCCCCCACTGTCACATCCCCAGAGGGATGATGTCCCCTAGAAATGCATCACAACGCCTGTGCAAGCTGAGAGTAAGCTGAGAATAGAGTAACCAATCCTAATTGGAATCTATCAAGACTTCCACTGCACTAACCTTGAGCAAGACTGGCACTACACAATGGGACAAGAGATTCCAGTAGCGAGTGCGTGGTACTTGGCAAAATGAGCGGCCCCTGAATTTGTTGGCATTATCATGGAATCATTTTGGTTGGAAAAGACTCTCAAGATCATCGAGTCCAACTGTTACCCCAACACTGCCCCTAAATCACATCCCTGAGAACCTCATGTCCGTCTGTCCAGCCCTCCAGGGATGGTGACTCCAGCACTGCCCTGGGCAGCCTGTTCCAATGCCCCACAGCCCTTTGGGGGAGAAATTGTTCCCAAGATCCAACCTCAACCTCCTCTGGCGCAACTTGAGGCCGTTTCCTCTCGTCCTGTTGCTTTTTCCTTGGGAGCAGAGACCAACACCCTCCACACTACAACCTCCTTTTAGGTAGTTGTAGGAAGTGAGAAGGTCTCCCCTCAGCCTCCTGTTCTTTAGGTTGAACCCCCCAGATAACCACCTCACCAGTAGTGGGTTTGGTCCAGAAGACCTGTCCCAGTACTAGAATACATAAAGAATGAGGATTTGTAGCATCAACACGGGATGACAGACTCTACAAGCCATAAAATAGGAACAAAGGGGATTAACGGTCACCATGGAATCAACTGTTTCTTCCTAAGCCATGGGAAGAATAACAGTGCACAAACTCACGGCTAGAAATGGAAACATTTTAAGAGGAGGATGTTGGAAAATGGCTGTTTGAACCTTCCAGACATAGCACTGCTGGAACCACCTTCCCAATCTGAGAGATCCACAAGCAAAACGAGTCACAGAACAAAAGCTGTGGAGCTTCTGGCATAAACACGGGCAGACCAGTTTTGATTAATGCTCCAAGAAGTTCATGAAGAGCTAAACGAAGGGCTAAATGAAGGGCTCTTCATTTGTTACGGCACCGAACATGAGCGCGAGCTATGCTGACGAGGCAGATTTAGGAGCTCAGCATCGCTTACCGTTTGCCATAAGGAATTTCGGAATGAGGTCCACGTTCCAGTCTCTTCCTCGCCCCATAGATTCTGGTGGAGTTCCCGGTAAATTAAACCTTTTGTAGAGCTTCAGAGAGAATACAGAACTTATTATAGCAGAGGAAGTATCTGTGGGTATAATTTCTCCCACACATGTACACACTTTCCACCCCCGCATCTCCCCAGCTGAACACAAGCTCTTCACAGCAAATTTTGGCTGGTGTTTTAGCTCTAACTTGATGCTTGGGAATTTATGACCTGCTGAACCAAAATACTGTTTAACAGAGCTAAAGGTAATCTGATCAAAAATGCCTCCTTCAGGAAAGGGCAAGCTCGTCCGTATGCTTAAATCAGATTCTCCAATATAAATATTTAACCCAATTAAGCAGCAAAGGAGCACAGTGATTTCCTGACATCTAATTAACCAGCCACACTAACGGCTTTAGGGGTACGCAATCATGCGGTGCAAGCAGTAACCAGAGGAGGTGATATTTATTTATTATTATTATTAGACCAAAGACCAAGCACAACGTCAAGGTACAGAGGGTATTTGTTCAGGCAACGTTCTGCCTCCGAATGATCGCTCAGATTTTCAATCTCAGCTGGAAACTCCAGAAAACAAGTGTTATCTACCAAGTATAAACACGCACACTGGTTTCTCCGCGTTGTTATCTGGCGTGGAAGTGCTATAAAACATTCTTACTCAAAGGAAACCCTTAGGAGTAATTACTTGAATCCACCCCTAGGATAACTCAAAATAAAGCCTCTTTTATGCGCCTGGGAAGGACACAAAAAGGGGTGTCAGCCCCCCACTCCATACTTACATCCTCCAGGGGTGTAATGGATGCACTTTCCCCTCCGTAGTAAGAATTACGATCCATGTGAAGGACTTTCTTTCCATTCACGGACATAATCCCGGAGAGGATGCATTCCTACGGAGAGAAGGAACGAGAAAGGAACGTGTTAGTTGTATTTAAGTCTCCTTCCATTTTTTCCTAACGTTGCTCCCTTGAAGAGCAGGCTCAGACAACCCGCTGCACGCCTGGATTTGAAGGGACCTGCACAGTCCTTTGAAAACAAACACACCTGTTGCCTCACACCAAATTTAAGACACACACGCTGAAAGACTTCTCTTCGAGACACATTAACCCCTTACAGGGTTTGGTTTCTTCTCTGGGAAAGCAGAGATGTTTTAAACTCCACAAGCACCACCTACCAGGGGTCCCCTGAGAAGTTCATGTATTTGGGCTATATTAGGAAAATCTATACTCCTAAACCACCTATTATCAATAAGGATGTTCACAGCACCCGCATTTATGGGTGACACCAGCAGCATAAAATCTTAAAGGACTCCAAGTAATCTCAAAACTTTACTCTTTGATATTTGCCACACTGGGACACGCGACAGAGTCAACAGCTCCTCTTAAGGGGACAGAAGCAGCACAAAGAATACATTAAGCTATTTGGGAGCTTCATCATCTCAGTAGATATTTTGCTATCCTTGCTGTGTACCCACTGAGATTAAAAACACCGAGAGTACTTCGAGCAGCAGATAAGCTGCTAAATGCAGCACCAAGAAGCTGAGGCTAATCGCAGAGGGACACAAGATGGAGCTTGCAGGACCAGCTAAGGACTCACACGCTAAATCCCAATTAAAACACAACTTTCCAGCTAACCCGGTCACCAGCTCTGGCATTCAGAAGCCAAAGAGCTTAAGAAAAACTTGAATATTTTTGCATGCTTAGGGCTGCGTACGGTGGAGATTTTACTGATCTTTCCTGCTCTGTCTGAGCTCTCTCCAAAGGCAAAATTACATCTGAAATTTGCTTCCCATTCACCATCAACATTATCTAATTTGTACGTCCCAGCTACATCTCGTGTTATTTTTCATTCAGTCTGTAAAACCCCACATCCAGCTGCTGAGATGCCACTGCTGCACATCTGGAAGCTCAGGAGTGGAGGAGCCATTCATTCCCAAACCAGCAGCTTGAGATCTGTGTCTCCGTGAGATCCTTCATGTTTAATCCACATGCACTTCACTCCGTGGAGCACTCAGGACTCTCCCCCGGGTCACTTTCCCGCTTAGGAAGGTGGAAAGGAGTAGTAAGAGTGTAGTAGGCTTATTGCAAACTACGTTACAGCAACACTGGCCAACAGAGGTATCAGTTAGTGCACTCAAACAAACCACAGATAGAACACAAAAAGCCTCCCACCGTATATTGTTTACATGACCTGCAAATCCCAACTTGGGTAAATCCTCAAAGGAAGCTTTTAAAATCATCTTCACCAACCGACAGTGAAGGCAGCTCCCAGGAAGGGTTATTTTGTTCTGTAGCGTCTCAACATCTGTAGGAGCATTGGGAGGGATCGCTGGCATGAGGACTTGCTGTTCTGGTGCTTCCAGGTGGTGATGGGCAGATCTTTTCTGCTAGGAGAGCGTGGCCACGCTGGCCAGCCCAGTACCCACCGGGACGGCACCAGAATTCAGCTGAGGTCGTGAAGAGCAATGCTGGAGCTGCCTGCCTGGTGCACAGAGTCTGATCCCTTTGGTCATGGGTGATTCCAAGGCTTCACGGTCATCACGTGGACAGTGAGCAGGATTAGGTGCGGTACTTCCCGCAAAACCTCTCCACGATCCATCAGCTGCTCCTTCCAGATCCCTCGTGCCCTACAAGACCCCTCCGTGCTTCCTGAACAGGCTGAAGCAAGCGGAGACCCTTAGAGCAGACGTGGCTGCACCAAACCCTAAGTTACGACACTACTTGAGGGCACTGTGAGCCCTACAAAGCCGAGTGAAAGTCCAGGCGGCTTTTACAATGTTGGTTAAAATGTTAATGATTTACCACGTGCAACATGGGACTGTCACACCGAGCCCATCACAACAAGCCAGTGTGGTCTCTTCAGTTCAACCAAATTTCACAGAGTTCAACACAAGGCCTCCGGTTGACTCTCTGCTCTACCCGCTGGTTTTACTCCGCCTGGAAGATCTTCCAAACCCCATGATCACCAGCTCTGCCAGCGTCCACACTGGAGCTGAGCCATGAGGAAGCCAACAAGGATTTCAAAACAAAATAAGTATCAATTGGAGGGATGAAGTTACAGTAAAAGCTGCAGAAAGCTACATTCTTTGCTCCAGATGTCAGCTGATTTCCTTCCTCCATTTAAGGCAACTTCAAAGCATTTCTTACTCTATTTTCTCAGAACAGCTCACCCATCACTTCCCAGGGAGCGCGTACCCCTTCAACAGGTTGCCTGCCCAAACTGCCAGCATCCCCCAGAGCAAATTTGGGTACCAGCAGAAGATATAAGAGGTCTTAAGTACCTTCTCAATCTTATTTCATACCCATTAAACACCAATATGGGGATCAAGGTAGAGATATTAGGATACTATTTTATCCACAGCTCGTTTAACACATTCATTATATCACCCAGGCTCCTGCAAAGCCCCGAAGCGTTGAAATCCCACGTGAGCCTTTCACCGTCGCTTCCCTTCGCAGCCGATGAGGCAACGGCACGGTCATAAAACACAAAAAAAACCCGTACAATAGATTCATCCTCCCAGCTCAGCAATTCCTTTCGATGGCTGCGCTGGCCGACTGCTGGCTATACCCATCCACGGGCATCAAGGAACTGCTTGATGTGTCATTATGTCATTTGGTTCAGGGAGCGAGGAAAACAAACAGGCTGTACCGATGAGGGAAGGGCTGGCAAGAGTTTAGACTGCAAATGAAAAAGGAGAAGCGTCAAGAGTTCAAATCTGCGGCTTTCTGAATCGTAAACGCCGACCCTGCGCCAACGGGTACAACTGAGCAGCTGCTGATGGCAGAAAGGGCATTGAGACACAGTGGGGAAAGCTCCAGGTATCCAGCCAGGGTCAAACACAATCTTTGGGCAAATTATAGTCACTACGATCCACTGTCTCAGCCAGTTCAGGTTACAACAGGCTCCCGAATGAATGACAGAGCAAGTCTTAGAGCGATCGATGTCATCTGCAGCACAGTTCAGCCGCTTCAAATGGCCGGAGAGCGCAGAACTGGAGAGCAACGTGCTTCAGAAACGTGGAGACTGCATATTTCATATAAATCCACCAAAAAACCCAGGAGTAAGGGGTAAGTGTGAGGTATCGACGTTTCCATGCTTGCTGAAGACCATCAGCTCTTCTCTCGCTTGCACGAGCTGCTCCTGAATGGATCTTCTGCACACAGAAGCCTTCGGGAACAGAGGGCAGCAAGTAGGTTGACATGGATTTTCTCCAAGTAGGGCGGCAGTTCAGAAAGACTCAGACAGACCGATGGAAACCTGAGCCGGCGTTGGGCCATCTAACAGCACCGAGAGAGGATTCTGCGCAAAACATTTAGCAAAATCCTTTTCAAGGAGTTCTGGCACAGCAAGAGCTCTTTCTTGGAAGGACCAGGCCGTGGTGAGTAAAAAGTTACACACAGCTTGTTAGATTGCCCAGGCTATTCCGCCTCTAATACATGTTGGCTACGTCCACCATGCCAGACTCCAACAAGCAAGAATAAAAGCTCTGCTTAACCACACAAACTACAAAAAAAATTACTCATTGAGCTTGAGCAATGACCTTGGCTACCAGAGGATGATGCAAGGGACAGTGAAACGTCATTTGGTCCTCGCAGTCACTTTGACGTTCTTTATTTAGGCTTTTCAAGCACTGAGGCCTGTGCCTGTATGATTAAATACCTCTTGAAGAGGAGTTTGGCTGCTTGGCTCCTACAGAAAGTGAATCTGCATCTTTGTGATGGATTTATACGGCTTTAGCGTGGTGAGGCAGCTGGCAGGTAAGAAGCTTAGTGCAACACACCGCAATGAGTGAAAACCCAGCAGGAACATGGTGCTCATCTACTGGGGCTAAACAAGACAGTCCAATTACACCAAATAGTCATGTCAAATAACCCACGTTGTCTGCAGCACAGAGAGGAGAGAACAAACGGGTGTCAGAGGGCACAACAACCCACTCCGAACCTCCCAGTGAGTGAGCACTGAGTCCTTTTCCAGATCACGAAGGTGGAAATGGAGGTGAGCTGAAAAGACAAGTCTGAAAATAAAAACACTAGGAGTTCTCCAGCCTGCCGATTGCTGCGCCAGATTAAAAACGAGTTTGTGCGGTAGGTCTGGAGAAAGATGCTGCTTAATCTGCAAAGCACGACGCACGTAACAAGCCTAAGCCAAGGATCTTAAAGCTACTTAAGACTTGGGCAACTTGGAGAAGCCATTTCCACCAGCACCTGTGCCACCTGGATGACCTACGAGCCCTAATGCTGCCAGAACCACCTCAACGCACAAAGAGATCAGAAGGAAAATCATGAAGTTAATTAACCTCATGTTAAGTTTGAGGCTTCCAGATCAGCAGTAATCCAGGATGTAAAAATGTGCTGGGATTATTTTTTCCCCATACTACTAAGACATCTATACAAGCTTGGTATCACAACAGGGTCTCCCGCTTGCATAGATAAGGCAAAAAATTAAAATATTTTAGTGCTGGTAATCCCAGTCTAGCTGCCTAAGCTTTTCATTACCGGTTGAAGAGAAGATTAGCACCTGAAATATTAATGTTGTGCTTTCAGATCTATCAGAAGCGGAATTTACGCACACACACGTGTGCACTCATGCAGCAGTGGCCCTGCAGACACAACCAGAACAACCACCACAACCAATGTATTTGCGGTTCCTTTATAAAGGCTCTGACCATTTATTTTTTTCTGTTTAAACCAACAACTGAATTTCTGCTTTGAAAAGAGAAAGAAAAAACCCTCCAAATGAACAGCTGGGACGAATCAACTGGTAACTCTCATGGGACAAGACACAAAATGGGCACAACCCAACACGTAGCTCAAGGGGCAAAACACTCTAATAGCTAAGAAACTGGGCCCTGAGTTAATCTCTGTTTTGTTCAGGCAGCATCAAGATTGGTACTCAAGGTGCAATTCAGGCTTTTCAAACAGACAGAAACTCACGGAGCTACTACAGTTGCCTGATGCATCTCCAACAGTATAACCCATTTCTGCAAGGGCCAGATTTAAGGAAAGGATGGTTGAAAACATCAGCAGAAGTTTCACGAGAGTCCAAGGCTCTTTGGAAAAGGAAAGAAACAACCAAACACGTTTAAACCACGTGTTTTCCAGTTCCTTTTCCTCAGGAAGTACCAGGGCAAAGTTGGAGGAGCAAAACCTTCAAGCTTCCACTTTGGTGCCTCATCTGCAGAAAAAGTCCTGCAGCCCAGACTAAACCAGGCTCTGCTCCCACAAAACTTGCCAGCCTCAATGGTTGAGCCAAAACTCTGCGCTTTAGGATCAGGAATATCCTGGCTGCACCAAGATCTCTGGTTTCCATCCACTTGCTTTTCCACCTGAATCAACTTGCAGTCCATCCTGTTCTAACTGGTATTTCAGAGGTCAAATCCAGCACATCAGAAGCCAAACAAACCCTCCTGCACGCTCCCAGGCTCCGAAAATTGGTCAGCACAGCTTAAAATACGGCCGTAATTTATTCCTTTTAACTCAACCGCTGATCATTAGCATTCGCTTGTCTTAAAAGTGATTTCACAAGAGGCTTTTTGTCAAATTTACACTGGCATTTGTCGGTTTGAGATTAAGCACCGTGCTTACCAACTTGATACCACAGCTCACTCTAAAGCATAAATTAACATTTTAATGGAGCTCAGATCTATTGGAGGCCCCTTCACGAGAAGCTCATTATATTTCGCCTCCCCAAAAGTCTGCTTCCCTGCTCTGCTAAGCCTGAGAGAGGTTTTAGGCCAGACTGCAGCTTTCCCTATCAAATGGAAGAAGCTTTTTGCCTCCTAAGTCATTCCTGCTACCTCAAAGGAAGAGCCTTTAGAGAAAGGAATTAAAGCAACCAGGAAAGTTGGGTTTACCCTCCGGCAGACGCTCCCACGCTTTGGCACATTTTCTTTGTGCCACATCCTGGGTTTTGTTACCATTATTCCCATACTCTAAACAGGGGGGGGGAATATATGATAAACCAGATCTGCCTGAAGCAGCCATGCCCGGTGTCAGCAGCCCCGGCGCCTTCACCGCCGCGTCAATCACAGTGTCAACGCCACAGTAGGAAGCTCGTGTATTTCTATTTAAAATTACCAGCGACAGGGGAAGCGGGGGGAAATCCTTCACGGCCAACCCCAAAGATATCCCTTTGTCTAAGCGTCTCCCCACTAACAGAAGCGAACAAAAGCAGGAAAGGCTATTTAACAGCAAGGAAAAACCTCCCTCTCTCCACCATATTGGATTTTCTTCCCCTCTTCTTCAAACAATGCCTCTTATTTCTAACCTGCAATCCACCCTCCAGCCCCTACTAAACCCGCAGCGGATAAGCTGCCGGTGGCTCCCAGTTCGAAGGAAGGAACCAGAAGAAATCCCCCCCCACCAGCAAACCTCACGGGCAGCAGCAGCGCTGCCATATTTTATTTTATGGTTTTTTTCCCTCCTCGGCAGCCTGCAGCACAAGCTGCATCCTCCACAATAGGACAAAGCCCCAGCACGGCTCATCCCCCTCCCTCCGCCGCACCCCATCAGCTGTCAGATTTCCTCAGGGATGACCAAGATAAAGCGACAATGAAAAGGATAATATATTTTTTCTTTTTTTTAAGGGGGTTGGGGAGGGAAATCAGACAAATTTGACAGGCATACAGGGCTCGCCCGCCTTCCCATCCCCCTCCTGCTGCAGTCAGGGCTGGATGAAGAGGCTGCAAAGGCGGAGCGGGGAGGTGGGGGGGTGGAATAGAACCAGGTCTGGATCCACCCTAAGCCGGGCTTGGGCTCTGGGCTCGGCTGGATGGACCTGCAGCCACCTCCGGGTTAAAGGGGAAAAATAAAATAAAAATGATTAAAAAAAAAATAATAATGAGGCGATAAATCCCCGTTAGCGTTTTATTGCCCGCCGTCCCCCGCCCTCCCAATGCTAAACAACCGCATTTCCTGGGGCCTCCCACGGGCAGCGCCGGGGACCAGGGGCCGCCCCGGAGCTCGGACCAGCCCCATAGGGCGCTGTGGGGTCCCCGGGGGTGGGGATGGGGGGACACACACAGCTAAACATGGGGGGTTGTTATAATCAGATAAAAAGCAGAAGGGAGCCCGGGGCGCAAGAAGTCAGGTGGGGAGGTGGGGAAGGACCCGGGGAGTGATGGAGAATGAGATGATAATTAAATGAGAGATGGGGGAAAGGACCCAGGTGTCTCCAGGGGGAAGGAAAGACCAGCCAGCCCCCATCACCCCATGATAATATTTGAAGGGGGAGGTAGGAACCCAAGCCCCGGGGTTGGGGGGGAGGGATACGATGGTGACAGGTGAAAGAAACGACCCACACGGTCCGAGCGGGGGGAGAAATCCGGGCAAAGCCCCCGGTGGAGGGAACCAGGAGCGGGTACCCGAGGCTGCTGGGGCACAGACCCCCGGTGGTGGGGGATAATCAGGTGATAAATGGGCAAAAAGACACCGGAGCCCGAGGGAGAGCGGGGATCAGGTCCCGGGGGGAAGGATGGGGAGGGGGGACCGGGCACAGGCAGGGGGTAAAGCCGGGGGGGGGCGCGGCGGAGCCCGTCAGGGCGGCGGCCGCTCTGGGCAGGCCCGAGGCCCAGCCCGGCGACGGCTCCTCCTCACCGTGAGGCCGGTGCCCAGCACGATCACGTCGTACTCCTCATTCATGGCGGCGCGGGGGGGAGGGAAGAACGGGGCGCCGGGGGGGGAGCGTCTCTCGGGGTCTCTCTCTCCGCTGGCCGGGGCTGAGGCGAACCGGGCGCTGCGGGAGCGGGAGAAAATGGAGCCGCCGCCGCCGTGAGGAGACCGCGCCGGGAGGGGGCGTGGCCGCGCCGCCCCCGCCCCGCCCCCGCACCTGCCAATCACCCCCATCCCCGCCCGCTATTGGCTCTCCCGCGCCGTCGCTAGGGGGCGGGCGCTGCGCCGTGCCGACAGCCGCTGCCACCGTGGTGGGGGGCGCGACGCGCATGCGCGGAGCTGCGCCTGGCGCCCTCCCGCCTTTCCCCCCCCCCAACCCCGGCCTGCGCCGCGGGGTTTGTGCGGCGCCCAGGGCGACACACGCGTGTGCAACGGGCACGCGCCGCCGTGCAACACGGCCCCCGGGTGCGCAAAGGGCGCCTGAGTGTGCAAAGGGCACTCGCGCGCCCTTGCAGTGGTTAAATCCGTGTGCAAAGCAGGCGTGCACGCGTGTGCAAGGCCCTGCTGGTGCGACCAGGGTGCGACCAGGACCCATCAGCACCCCAGGGTGGCACCTGGTGTGCGGTAGAGCACCCCTGGGTGCCCCGCTCGATACCCACGCGGGCTTTTCCATAACATCCCAGCGCTTTAAACGGCAACACTTTGTTAATTATCAGGGCAACAAACGATAATTATAGCGTCTTTCTACTTCCCACACGCAGGTTTCGCTTCTCGCACGTGACGCCGCTCGTGTTTTCCCCTTTTCACCCCAAAAACACTTCAAGAAGAGCTTGTTTGTCCCATTCAGGATCACGCCGAGTGCACCAAATCCCCTCATCCGCAGCAAAAAAGCAGCCAGCGCGCTTTCAAGAAGATTTGAGCTTTCCTTTTTTACATTTAAAGGTCTTTTTTAATCCTCACCACCCACCACTTCCTGGAAGCGAGGCAGGAATTTCCCGGCTTCACGCCGGTTTTTACGCCCCGTGGATCCGCATCCCGGGGAAGGGGCAAAGCTGCTTACGCATCTTGGGGCCAGCAGAATGGATTAAACACCCGCAGGGCTTAAGAAATCTTAATTTAATTATACGGCTGCGTCCTCCGTATCTACCGGGAAGCACAACGCGGAGGGCAGAGCGTCGGTGCCGATGGAGAGCAGGGCAAAGCTCCATCATGCAGCCGAAATGCCGTGGTGGTGGCTCTAACGGGGAGCAACGCAGCTATTTTTAAAAACTACTTTAATATTTGGAGGAGCAAAAGCTGGAGACTCAAACGTGGTGTCCCTGAGGTGCCACGGTGAACGCTGCTCATCGATGGCGGGGCTCAACGTCTTGCACCAAGTTCACACAGAGGTAAGAAAAAAATACAGAAGATCTTAATATCCAGGGTGTTGGTGAAGGATCGGTGGTGTGGAGCGGTCGGCAGGAGGGCACACAAGGAGAGAGTGACGCCGGCACCAAGATGGTGACATTTTCTGTCCAAGAACTGGCAACAAACCTCCTTCTGCACCAGGGGATGTGGAAGGAGCAGGTGGCAGCGTTGGGCCCTTCAGGGATGTTCCTTTCCAAGGTTTTCTATGTCCTCTTCAACATCCGTAAGCGTCAGACGTGAGCCACCTCCACAAATCCCCATCAGACATGCTGGTGACACAAACAGCATGAGATGGGCCAGGCGGCCTTGTTGGGAGATGGAGGTTGGCTTGGAGGATTCAAGCGATGTCCAGATGGACGTACCTGGAGTAGGAACATTGAGATGGAGGATGAGGAGGAAGGTTTGGCTGTGGAAGCAGCAGAAGAGATGGCAAAACAAGTTGGTGGTGATGCACATGGCTCAGCAGGTCTTCAAGGTCTTGGCTCATGTCTACCAGTTGGGCCACCATGGTCAGGAGGGAACAGCCGGAGAGTGAATCTTCAGAACTCATGGAGAACGGGAATGGGATGGAGCAAAAATCACCACCAGCTCCCAAGAGGAACAAAAGGGCACATCCAAAACCATCACCAGCCGAAGGAAAGCCCAGGAGATGTGACAAGGACGCGACAGCTGCAGTCCCTTGTCCTTGGTGTCACAGAGTGGTTGGGGTTGGAAGGGACCTCTGCAGATCATCCAGTCCAACCCACCTTCCTTGCATCGCAAGGAGATCTGGCAAGACCACCCGGGCACACGTGTCTTGGTGCTTGTGGGTTTGGGAGGGTGCGATGGTGCAACCACCGGACCAAAATCAATTTTGTTTAAAACCAAAATGCCTTATTTTCCTGTAAGGTCTCCCAGCAAACTCTGACAGTGTTGCAACGTTAGTTCCTACCTATCCAGACGCTTCTCAGCCATGTCCTACAAGACGAAGTCGCTACGTCTTCTCCTCCGCGGCTGCAGGAACATTTGCAGGGCCCGAGGATGGAAGATGTGGTGTAACAGGACGGCGCCGAAGCTGCACGGCAGCTGCCGGGCTCAGCAATGGCGAAAAACAGCACGGAAGATGACAAGGACTCTTCCCCAAGCTCATTTTCAGGCGCGCAGCTGAATCCACGCTCGTTTTCTAACGTCCTTTTGTACCTGATCACCTGTGATGACAACAGCCAGTTTGTTTCTGTGCATCTTTTTATTGCCTGAGGGGTAGATTTAAAAGAAGGGTAAATAAAGGTCACTGCCGTTATGTCTCGCTTTTGGTCTTGGGCACGATGCCTGAGCTGTCCGTCCCAGGCAGACAAGCCCTCTGTCCAGAAGCCTTTGGAAATCATAAAGCACCTTAAAAATAATGCAAATTCCCTTTTACGTTTTCAAGGTGTTCGCCAAGACGGGCATTTGACAACATTCTCACTTGCTTTCTCATCAAAGCTGAGACTCACGAGCAATCTGAGCTTGTCAGCAGGGATATTAAGAGGAAACAGCTATTTCACAGTTTGCTAAAATAATGAAAAGTGGGAATAAAGTCACCACTTGCATTTACCAGGCTGTGGTTTCGCTGTATGGAAGCCAGGGCTGGATTTATAGAAGGATTCGAGATCTGTAGAGGAATAAAGCCACTGCCTTTTCTCACGCAACACGAGCCAGCAGAGGGGAAAAGGCCTCAACGCCGCATATAAAGGATGTTTAACTCAAGAAATTGCGGCAATGTTGTCACTCCGGCTCATTGTCACCACAAATTCTGCTCCAGGGACCGCGGGGTGGGAATTTCTCACTCAAACGGGGCTCAGGATCATCTTAAACCCACCTGGGAGCACGTGGGTCTTGCATCAAACCACGACATGAGCACTGTGGCGTGGGCAGAGCAAAACGCAGCTCACTCAGCTATAGGCCTGATTTTTAGCATCTGTTATCGCCAAAACAACAGAATCCCGTTGTTTTTTTTACATCTTGACGTTACATATAGATAAGGACGTGCAGTGTTTCTATGCAAAACCCAATTTATAATTCCAGGTGGATACAAATAAACCAAACAGCTACAGTAGCGCTTACCTTGATGTGTATTCCAGGCTGTTAAGAGACTTACTGGCTACACTAAATTTTAAGCTATTTCCCTATATTCAAAGAGCAGGATTGGGTGTTTTCTGAAGTTCACTGGTGCTGGTAAGTGCCAAGCAAGGCTGTTTGGAATAACAAATACCTCTTTTATTTTCAGTCTGATCCAAAAACCCTTGGTGTCACTGCAAGGTCAAGGTCTTTGCATTGATTTCAGCAGGTTTTGGGACACAAAAAGGATGTTAAGATGCTGAAGCAGCTCAAACCTGATGAAGGAAGAGTCACCAAGGACCCTCCCCACAATGCACTCGGCCTCTCAGGGGCTACAGAAAGAGGTGGCCAGTTAAAGCAATTTAAGAAGTTAGTGGAGAACAGGTTCATTAAGGGCTCTAAAAATCACCCATCCAGGTGTATCTTCTCCTTTAGGAGAAGGGAAACACCGCAGGCTCTGGAGGGTTCAAGCCATGCAGGTCCCCAGGGGCACCTTCCTTGGAGGGTTCCGCTTCAGGGAGCTGCAGCCTCAGCTGGTTGGACGTGCTGGGAGCTGCAAGAGAAAAGGTGAAATTCATCCCTGAAATTTGGAAGTGAAAGAAGAAAAGCCGTAAATTTCCAAGGACAGGGGCAGTACAGGAGTGTGATAGCTCAGACCCATTACATCCATTATCTTTTTGAGATAATCCTATTTAAAACATGATTTTAATGTCCATTATCCTATATAAAATATGTTTTTCCCTAAATGTCGAGCTTGTTTTTTCTGCTCAATCCTCAGGTGAAAATCCCATCATTTTAAACAGGCGTTTGCCTAAACCGGAATAGTTGTTAAGCGATAACTAACGTACCACATTGAAACGAAACAGGCTTCTGTTTTTTTCCCAGTAGGTCTCACGTGCTGACATCTGTTTCCTGGAACACCTGGATGACATCTGGCTTCCTGGCGAGCTGCCGTGCCAGCGTGCCGGTGCCATCCGGAGCGTCCTCCAGCCCGGCGCGGAGCAGGATCCGTGCGGCATCCGCTTGCTGCCCCGCGCATGCGGCGTGCAGGGCTGGGGGGGACAAGATACCATGACAGCAGCCAAAATGCCACATTCAGCCTCAATCCAATTCAGAAACAAACTGAATTGGGTGAAAGGGTGAAAGATGATTCGGTTGAGGAGCGGCTGAGGGACCTGGGGGGTTCAGCTGGAGAACAGGAGCTGAGGGGAGACCTTCTGATCTCTGAACTGCCTGAAAGGAGCTTGGAGCCAGGGGGGTCGGGCTCTGCTCCCCAGGAACAAGCGCCAGGAGCAGAGGAAACGGCCTCAAGTTGCACCAGGGGAGGTTGAGGTTGGATGTGGGGAACAATTTCTTCCCCAAAGGGCTGTGGGGCATTGGAACAGGCTGCCCAGGGCAGTGCTGGAGTCACCATCCCTGGAGGGTTGGACAGATGGAGATGAGGTTCTCAGGAACATGGGGTAGTCCCAATGTTGGGTTAACGGTTGGACTTGATGATCCTAAATGTCTTTTCCAACCAAAATGATTCTATGATGCTATGACTTTCCCCAGATGGACCACGCAGACAAGCAGCCATGTGATGGCACAGCCCGGCTCAGCTGCCACAGCTGTGCTTGTCTACAGCAGCAATGGGACAATTAAACCTGCCCAACCTGGGACATCTCCTCTTCCACACCCAGCCCATCTTACCCCAGCTGTTACCCATTCCCCTGCAGTGCTGATCCAGCTCCGGGTCCTCAGCACAGGACACACATGGACCTGCTGGAGAGGGGCTGGAGGAGCCACAGGAATGATCCGAGGCTGGAACAGCTCTGCTGGGAGGACAGGCTGAGAGAGCTGGGGTGTTCAGCTGTAGAACAGAAGCTCCAGGGAGACATTAGTGTGGTCTTTCTGTGCTTAAAATGGGCCAGTAAGAAAGACCAGGACAGACTCTTTAGCAGGGCCTGTTGTGACAGGACAAGGGGTGATGGTTTTAAACTAAAGGAGGGAGATTCAGGCTGCACATGAGGAAGACATTGTTGGCCCTGAGGGTGGTGAGAGCCTGGCCCAGGTTGGCCAGAGAGGTGGTGGATGAACCATCCCTGGAGACATCCCAGGCCAGGCTGGACGGGGCTCTGAGCAACCTGAGCTGGTGAAGATGTCCCTGCTCATGGCAGGGGGGAAATTGGGTGAGCTGGGAAGGTCCCTTCAACCCAGACTATTCTGTGATTCTCCCCCTTGCAGATTACTAGTCATTCCAATCCACTGAGCAGTACTAACGTGGCTGAACCAAAGCTAAACAGGTTTGCAAACATATTTGGGATATTTAGGCCAACTTGGTTCATTTTCACTGACTCACGAGCAGAGGATGCCCACGGCAGGAGGGGGATGCTGTGGGACCCAGCAGGCAGCCTTGGGGTCTCTTATTACTCTGTTTTTTGGGATGGATTTAATAGTGACATGCAAGAGAGAGGCTTGCAGCTACTCTGGATGTCACCAGGGGCAGCTACTCTGGATGTCACCAGGGGCATTTATGGACTCTCTGCCAGCTCACTCCAGGGTTGGGGAATAAATGAGAAAGGCTTCCATGCACTGTGTGCAGCAAAGAGCATCCCATCGGGGAGGCTGAAATAATCCAGCCCAGTTCCCAGCTCATCCCACAGACACTAACACAGCAAAGGGGAACGGGGAAGCCGATGGGCACAAAGAGCCACCAGAAACATCCCAGGGTTGGATGAGTTCAGCAGAGCTCGAATTTACTCATTGAGGGGGTGGGGGGAAGAGATCAAGAACGCTACAAGACTGTTCACGCTCGTCACTGAAGCGTATTATTAACCAAAACTAAGACTGGGTAAGTTGCCAATTTGGGCAATGGCTGAAACCATTTCTATATACTTCTTTTTTTTTTCAGAGATGTTGATGCAAGAGATGCATCATACTCTCACGCTGGGAATGCCAGCTCCCCGCCATCGCTATAGCAACGATATTTACGTTCAAACTCTCTGTTATTTCCTCATAAGCCATTCCTAGGTAGTTTGCTAAAAAACTGAGGCTTAAGAGCTTGTGTGATCGCTGTATTTGTGTACCCACCCTAACTGCTTTAAATCAGCTGATTTCAACCAAATTTGATGGCGAGGCAGCTGTGTCAATGATACTAAGCTCCTGAGAGTTTCATGCAAAATAAGCAGCTGGGTAATGAGAAATTAGCATCTCTGTTCTTTCCCCTGAGGGAAAGGCCGCAGCGCAAGCTCAACCACGCCATTAGACATCAGAAAATCCAGCAGGAAAAGAGCCAGTGAATGAAAGCTGCAAAAAAAAAAAAACACCCTAAAATACACGTCACGCTGCTCCAAGAGCCATTTGCATACATGCATCTGACATCTCCTTGCACGCTCCACTGAGCAGACGCAGCGCGGGCTGCTTTGGAGGCCGGGCTCTTGTTGTTAAAACGCATCTCACTGTCATACAAGAGGGTGAACAAATAGCTCAGCGGCCTTACCAGAGCGGTTCTTCCCATCCTTCGCGTGGACATCAGCGCCGAGGGACAGCAGCGTCTGGATGGTGTGCGTGTGTCCTTCCTGCAGTGAGCACAAATACGTGGATTATTTATTCAGAACCAGCTCTGCGCGATTTGTCACCGTTGCATTTAACAGAAACAACACGAGCTTGAAAAGAAAGGAGGCTGCAAGTGATCTTCAATATTCAAGAAGAGTTTGGCCAACGCCATCAGACACATGGTGTGAATTTTGAGGTGTCCTGTGCAGGGACAGAAGTTGGACTTGATGATCTTTGCGGGTCCCTTCCAACTCAAGACATTCTATGATCTGTCCCTGGGTGCATACGGCACCTGGGAGGCCACGGATACAGATTTACTCTGGCATGGTCAAATCTGGCACTACCAGGAGCTGCTCCAGGCTCCAAAGGACTTTCCAGCGGCTGGAAATCATGGTCGGTTGCTTGTGGCAGTGCGGATTGGCTCTGTCAGCCAGGGATTGCCCTGGAACAGCAGACACGTTGCCGTTACCCGACAGGAATTGGTCAGAGATGCCACCAGGGACCTTCTCCAGCCCTTTTGCTGGCAACACTGAGAGGAGTCGGAGCTTGGAGCGTGTCTGCACGTCTCGCATGCCCCTGGCAGGAATTCCAACCCAGAGGCTGAAAAAGCAAAGAAGAGGCATCCCAGGAGCAATGATAATTCTCTCTGTGAACGTTTAATGCCACGTTTTAAATGCAAAAGTGTTTAATTAAGACCTATAGTGCTTCAAATCACGCTACAGCGCAGAGCTGTGTCTGGTGGTGGTGGTACAGCCAAAGACACACAACCCAGTCCACATCCAGGCAGGTGAAACTGCTTTTTGACAATGGTAGATCCCATATGATCTTCCTGATCGTGGTCAATAGATCCACCTTGTACCCTGAGGTGAGAGGAATACGGAGGATTGTCTACTGGCTTTGCCTTTGCCAGTGGCTGCAGAGAATTTAATGCACAAATGATCTCCAACTTACAATGGGGTGATGCGACCTAAAGTGTTTCTTAATAGCAAATTAGCGCCCTAATTTTTCGACCCATCTTGCCTTTGCCTCCCTAGTCCTCACCTTCAATCAAGTAACTCAATTAAATTGCTTTTAACTCCTGCTGGCCACAAAGCCATAGGAGCCCTGACTTAACCTTTCATAATTGGCAGCTGGCTGTTAAAAGGACTAAATGTCAGCAAAAAGTCGGGTTTTCCTACACTGTAAATCCACTTCATGTACCATGGGGGTCTGGAATCGCTCTTACTGAGGTGTATTTCAATCTGTTGCTGATGGATGTGGATGATTGAGCATCTGCCCGTGGTACCCTCAGGCACTGGCGTTTCACCAATGATTACTCCAGTATTTATAACACCCCGTGAGAAGACACAGAGCACCACATTTTCACACCATCACGACCCCCAGCATCCTCTATCTTTCCTCTGTAAATAGCAAATTCTAAACTCTGCAGGGAAAATGCAATACAGCCCCCACACCCCTCCTCCCTGCACAAGCTTCTCCTTAAAATAAATCCCCTCTCCCTAAATAACGCGCCTGATTTTGTAATTACTTCCTCGATGCGATGAATTAGTCTTTGTCGTGCGGCATGAGAATGGAAGGCCCTTATTTTTATCCCCGCCACCTACTCATTTTCCCCCAGATATCGTACGACTCGGGAGCATCTTCTCCTCCTGCTCAAGGTTCCTGTTTCTGGCTACACACCCCCTCTCCGTGGTGAAGACAGCACGCCAGGAGCTGCCACAACCTTGGCAGCAAATTGAATTGAAAGTGTAATTTAATTTTCCTGTATTTATAAATGCGAAGTAATAAGAAAAAGACAAAAAAAAAGCCCACCAGCCAAACAAACGGTGCTGTAAATATAAAGTGACACTGAGCCTCGGGAAGGAAGAGAAACACATCAAATCGCTCCCCAATGAGCCGCTCGCCAAGACAGAGCTGGGATCTTCTCCAAGGCACATTATATTCCCCAATAGCGTTGCTGTTAAACGTACCCTTGGCAACCAAAAGGGCTTTCAACATGGTTTCTCGGAGCATGAGGAAGAGAAGCTGGGAGAAAGGCCTCTTTTGTGAGAGCCAGCAAATGCCACAGCCGGGTCCTGCTGGAGGAGAATACTGTTGCCAGCACTCCCAGTAAGTGTCATTGATGCTTTTGTCGAAGCGGGGCACTGGGACGCTGCGTCGTTCCCACTACAAGTCTAGACTGGGCTCTGAGTGCTGCATGTTAAAGCTTAAAAGGTTTAACACGCAGGGATCTGAGCGGGGACCTCCCCTTGCCACCGGCTGCCAGCATCCTGCATGCTGTGATGTGACAGCAAGAGCAGAAGGGTCCCAGGAGGGATCCTGGTCAGCGATGAGGCTTTTGGGATCTGCTCTGCCCTCCCCCGGAGCGTTACAGGACCCACAGGTCCCGCTTCCCATACAGACTTGAGATAGGAGGAAGACAAAGCTCCAACAGCTCTCACAGCCTGGAATTCAAAACAGCTCCTGTGTGAAGGACACAGATAAGCGGCCTGGGAGCTCCCTCCGCCTTTCCACCTCTGCTTTCTTACGTTAGATTACACAAGGCCAAGTGCCGGGTTGTGCGCTTGGGTCACAACAACCCCATGAATGCTGCAGGCTGGGGAAGAGCAGCTGGAAAAGCACCTGGGGGTGTTGGTGCCAGCGGCTGAACATGAGCCAGCGTGTGCCCAGGTGGCCAAGAGGCCACAGCATCCTGGCTGGGACCAGCACTGGTGTGGCCAGCAGGCCCAGGGAAGTGACCGTCCCTGTGCTGGGACCTGGGGAGCCCAAACTGCCAATCCTGGGGGCAGCTTTGGGACCCTCACGCCAAGAAAGGCCTTGAGGTGCTGGAGTGAGTGGAGAGAAGGGAACAGAGCTGGGGAAGGGGCTGGAGCACAAGTGTGATGGGAGCGGCTGAGGGACCTGGGGGGTTCAGCTGGAGAACAGGAGCTGAGGGGAGACCTTCTGATCTCTGAACTGCCTGAAAGGAGCTTGGAGCCAGGGGGGTCGGGCTCTGCTCCCCAGGAACAAGTGACAAGACAGGTCTCTGGCCCAAACTCTGCACAAGGTTGAGCCACCTGAGGTTGCTCGAGGGTTTCTTTGTTGAGGTGAGGTTTAAATATCTCCAAGGATGGAGATTCACAACCTGCCCTGGTGTTTGAACATATTTGCTTTCAATTTTTTCCTCTTACCGTCTAATAGGATAAAAGCAACTTGTCCTGGTCACATCTTGACCCATCCAAAGTAGAAAGCACCAGGACAAGAGGAAACGGCCTCAAGTTGCGCCAGGGGAGGTTGAGGTTGGATGTGGGGAACAATTTCTTCCCCAAAGGGCTGTGGGGCATTGGAACAGGCTGCCCAGGGCAGTGCTGGAGTCACCATCCCTGGAGGGTTGGACAGACGGACATGAGGTTCTCAGGGACATGGGTTATGGTGGACTTGGCAGTATTAACGGTTGGACTCTATGGTCTTGATGGTATTTTCCAACCAAAATGATTCTATGACTCCATATTAGTATTGTTTTGTTATTTTCTTAAACTGTTTTTATCTCAGTCCATGAATTTCTCCTTTCCCTTTCGATTCTCTCCTCCACTTGGGGGTGGAGTAGTGAGCAAGCGGCTGTTGTGGTTTTGATTGCGGGCTGGGGTTAAACCACAACATCACCACCACTCTGCAGACAGCTGGACACACTTAATGAGGGTCTAAAACCCACTCAACAGGGTTTGGGACTGGTCAGGAGCAGAGGGACAGTGACAGAGGATGAGTTAGGAATGTAAATCCACCATCACTGGCAAATACCTGAACCAGACTGGTTTAGATTTCTGCCTGTACCACAGCAACGGGCAGAGACTTTGCAGAGGGAGCGTGTGAAGAGGGACAAACCTTGGCTGCGTAGTGCAGCGCTGTGAGCTGAACGTCCGTCGCTCTCTCATTGACATCGACGCCCAGCTCGGAGATGAGGAACCGGATGGCTTCATCCTGCGCCGTGACAGCTGCTCTGTGCAGAGCTTGAGCACCCAGAGCGTCCATGGCTGTGCAACAGGCCTGGAATGGGGGAGAAGGGAAAAGGGAAAGCGATGAACAGCCTGGCAAAACCTTCAAGGACAATCACCAGCCCGAGAAGAATCGTATTTGCCTGCCACGGCCATGGTGACAGCAATGGACATGTGGGATGTCACCAGCATGACCGCTGTGTTGGTAGCGCTGTGATTTGTAGACCAGAGCCAGCTCTCTGCTGAGATGGTGAAGCAATAAGCAAACTAGCACCAGAAAAAAAACAAAACAAAACAAAACAGAACTTCCCCTCTATTTTTCTGGAGCACATATGATCGGTTTCAACTCTTTAAACCGTCAAGAAACTGTCCATCTCCAAGCGTTGTGCTGGTGGAGAAGAATTTGGACACAGGTAGAGGGAGGGAGACGGGCGGGTGACCTCAGGAGATCTCTCCTGTGAGTCTCTGAACAGCAAAAATGTAAACTGAAGAAGGATAAAGGGAAGTAACACACAGTGTGCTCATCTTCAAGGATATCATCCAGCCTTTTGAAGTCTAGTGGGCCTGACTCATGGATTTATAAACACAGCCATTAGCATTTCCAGTGCTATGTTATGGCAGTGAGCCAGGGCACGGCGACAGGGAAATTAAATCAACTATTCCGTCTTCACTGTCTGAAATGCGAGGCTACAAATGTAAGCAAACTTCACAAATGTTTTATCCTGTAAGGGCCAGATGAGTGAAGACAAGCACATGAACATCTACTGAAGTCAACAAGTATCTACACACTCAAACACAACGTGGGCATCAAACTGTTTCTGCTGGTGTTACAGCTGAGTAAATCCAAAGTTTCTGATCTTGAAAAGTGCGGTACCAAGTTCCCTGGCCTAATCTGTGCCGTGCTGGGGGCTCCGTTGGCCAATTCCACCTACCAGTGCAGCACAAACGGACTGACTGGTTTTGCCACAATCGTTTTTGGCCAAATCGTCAAGCTGCACCAGTTTGGCACAGCATCTGACGAACATCACAACTGGTGTGGTGGAGAGGCCAAGAGAGGGCAAAGGAGACAACAAGGGAGGCACAAATCAGCCGTCAGGTGGGCATCTCACATCGATTCATCAAATCGCCATCCCTGGAGGGGTTTAACAAATGTGGAGATGAGGTTCTCAGGGACATGGGGTAGTGCCAGGGTTGGGGGAATGGTTGGACTCAATGATCTTGAGAGTCTCTTCCAACCAAAATGATTCTATGCATTGCCCATCCTGGCAGTTCTCAGTCGGGTCCTGGAGAAGGGAGATGATGTTTTTATGTTTTTGGCACCTACCTGGTGTTTTTCCAGAAGCAGCCGGGCGATGTCGACATGCCCGTTCTGGATTGCATCCATAAAGGGAGTGACTCCACATTTGTCTCTGCTGTCAGGTTTGTACTGGCACCTGGGAGAGACAAGAAAAGCCTGTACAGAGTTGTTGGCAGCTCTAAAATCCTTCCTGCACTCGTTGCTTTGCATTTGTGGGGCAGGACATTATCAATGCCATATATAAAGCCTGTCTGTAGGCCATGTAAACAACATCAAGCTGAGTGGGAGTGTTGATCTGCTGGAGGGCAGGAGGCTCTACAGAGGGATCTGGATTGATGGGCTGAGGCCAATTGTCTGAGGGTCACCAAGGCCAAGTGCTGAGTCCTGCACGTGGGTCACAACAACCCCATGAACGCTGCAGGCTGGGGAAGAGCGGCTGGAAAAGGACCCGGGGGTGTTGGTGCCAGTGGCTGAACATGAGCCAGCGTGTGCCCAGGTGGCCAAGAGGCCACCAGCATCCTGGCTGGGACCAGCACTGGTGTGGCCAGCAGGCCCAGGGCAGTGACCGTCCCTGTGCTGGGACCTGGGGAGCCCAAACCACCAATCCTGGGGGCAGTTCTGGGCCCCTCACGCCAAGAAAGGCCTTGAGGTGCTGGAACGAGTGGAGAGAAGGGAACGGAGCTGGTGAGGGGCTGGAGCACAAGTGTGATGGGAGCGGCTGAGGGACCTGGGGGGTTCAGCTGGAGAACAGGAGCTGAGGGGAGACCTTCTGATCTCTGAACTGCCTGAAAGGAGCTTGGAGCCAGAGAGGGGTCGGGCTCTGCTCCCCAGGAACAAGCGCCAGGAGCAGAGGAAACGGCCTCAAGTTGCGCCAGGGGAGGTTGAGGTTGGATGTGGGGACCAATTTCTTCCCCAAAGGGCTGTGGGGCATTGGAACAGGCTGCCCAGGGCAGTGCTGGAGTCACCATCCCTGGAGGGGTTGAACAGACGGAGATGAGGTTCTCAGGGACATGGGGCAGTGCCAGGGGTGGGTTATGGTTGGACTCAATGATCTTGATGGTCTTTTTCAACCAAAACAATTCCATGACTCTAGAAACCTGTCTTGGTGCTTTACGCACAGGGTACATTCTGCTGGTGTTTCTTGGCCAGTGATCTGCTATTCAGCTGGTGCAGCTTGTTGGGCTGCACAAAAACCAGGGCTCTACACATCATTTCTATTTATTTCCCTTGCCCCCTGAACAGAGGATCTCTGGAAGGGTAGAGCACGCACAAGCCTTGCCCTGATAGAGCGGAAAACCACATCCTCACGCCACAACGCCATGTACTAAAACACAGCCCACAGGTCTCACTCAGGTTAACGCTCAGTTGAAATGAAAGAAATCAGAATTAAAATTGAAACCTGGCTTGAATCACAGGGCTACACTCATGCTGGGCCAAACACGGACAGAATTAAGAAGGCTGGGACGAGTTGGCTAACGGGAGCTGTGAAAAGCAGTGGCTGTGATGCCTGGGGAAAACGGCTCCAGCTCTGGCAGGGCTGGTTCGGAAGGTAACAAGGTCAGGATGACTGAGCACAAGCTGATTTAAAGCCACTTCACAGCATTCTCCCAGAAGCCCCAGCCTGAAAAATAAAGCCTGAAGGCTGAGTCCAGCTTAGAGGAGCTGCAGCCAGAACCAAGCTGCCAAAACCCCCTGGTTTTGTGTTGTTATCGTATGGGAGGCAACAGGGATGAATCAGCATAGAAAAAGAGCCGTGTTATATAACCGAGGCTTATGTCACACTGAAGTCAGAGCCCAAGCGGAGTGTTCTTGTCTCAAAGACCCCCCCGACCGGCTGTGAAAAACCCGGAGGAAAGGGAGACGGGCTTGGGATGGCGTGTGGGGCAGCTGGGCGTCCCTGAACGGCACAAACAGCCTTTGTGCGCGGGCAGCTGGAAGGAGGGAGCTCGCTTACCGCTCCAGGAGCAGCTCCACAGCATCCACGCAGCCGTGCATCGCTGGCAGAGAGAGAGAAAACACAGGGTTAATTTATATTTTCATGCCACTGTCTGCCTACGGTGAAATATAATCAGGTTTCCAAGCCTTTCGGCTTACTCATGATGCAGGAGGGGGTTGCAAGAGGCTTTCAATTTAAAGCTTTTGATTTTTTTTTCTTGTAATTAAAGCATCATCTCCAGATCTCAAGCTTTCTCTTCCCCTGATCCTACAGGAAAACACCATAAAAAAACATGCATGTAGGCACCATTTAACTGCAGAGTGCATGAGACCGTATATGCAATTACGCTGACACAAAGATCTTTTCTTGCGAGTGTTTGTTAATCCCTGAAGTGAAATCTGTGAGGAGGAAAATGAACACAAAGCGGGGAGCTGGTGAATAGCTGGATGGCATTTCTACCCCTCCTCAGCCACTCCAGACTCCCCATCACTCCCATCTCATCATCCTAATGAAGCATCTTCACCCAGACAGCATCTCGGAGGAAAAACAACAACAGTGGGGGTGGATTTGAACATCACGCACCAAAATATTCTCTTTAAAAAAAATAATAATTAAAAAAATCATATTACGGCAATGTGCAGACAGCCTTAATCTGGCTTTATTTTTTTTCTGCAGGTTATTTTGTAAAACAAATTAAATAAAGAAAATAAAATCAAACCAAACGCAGAGCTGCTACGTCAAGGTATTTACTCAATGGAAGGAGGGCCCCTGGCAAATGTGCATTACCAGCAATAACCTTCAGATGCAGCTGCACAATAGATGCTCTTTGAAAGCCCAACAAGGGGTCCCCATCCTCCTCCATCTTCCCTATTTATCACCCTTTCACCTGAGCTGAGGTAAATAGAGGCAGAAACACATTGTGAAAAGGATTTTCAAAATGGAGGCTTTAAAAAACCCCAAGTTATGTGAAGAAAAAACAGCCCGAACAACATGATTAGATCCCTTAACAGCAACAGAGAGACAAGAACGCTGCAGCTCTCAGATCCACTGTTGCACTCCACATCCTCTAATTACGGCTCCTCCGCTCTCTCGCCTCAGGCTACGGATATAAGAAGCAGCAAAGCTCCAGGAATCGGTCCAAAAAATAAAGGGGGTGGGAGAAAACTGCCCGTCATTTATCCAGGGATAAGTGTGCCAGGAAGCCAGCTGGACTGGTCACGGGTTAATGTGCTCACATCCACACCCTGGGGATGGAAATTCATTGAGACAGCGATTTCTTCTTGACATGATTTCCCCCAGTAGCTCCAGTATCATCTCCAGCCCCTCGCTTGTGTCCCCTCCTCTGCGTAAATGGGCTACATGGTGGTATGTGTGGGGATACTGGGACCAGTACGCACCCCACATCATCCCCCAGTATCATCCTGGGTTAAAATAATGCTGGGGGAAAGGTGGTTTAAGCGGCTCCAGCCCTTCCTGCTGCCCAGTCACTCCCACATCGGCTGCTGCTCTACCAACGTGTGGTCCAGGGTCCAACCTGGAGCTGTAAAATGACCAGAAATCAACCCAAATTGATGGCTTTGCCACAGAGCAAGACAAATGTAGGAGGCAACATAGAGATGAAGACACCTCTGTGAAGCAGTGAGAACTGGGTGCTGGATCCACCATCGCTGTCTGTACCCTCGTACCCCAAGAACCACGAGGCAGGGAGGAGACTTGAAGTTCAAGGCCAAAAGCAGCTTTTCCTCAGGACACTCCTCACCCTGCTCCTGACCCTGTCCCCAAATCCTAGAGCTCCAGATCCCCACCCAACGCCCACGTCTTTGCAGGGACAGGGCTCAGCTGAGGCTGCGAGCCCAGACATGGAAACACAACCCCTGGGATGGAGCATGGACAGGAGAACACGCAAATAAACGAGAATCAGCCATTTCTCCTTCAGGCAACGTGCTCCTCGCCGCCCAGCCTGAAACATCAAACAAATCAGCAGCTTTTTTTCATTCCCAGGTCAAGCACAAGGACTAAGGAGCAGCCAAAGCCCCTGGGCTGGGACTGTCACTGCTGATGAGGACAGTGCAGGGACAGACAGACAGAGAAGTAACGGGAATGACAACCAAGGAGCAACATACTCAAGAGATTCACTACAGCACAGCTGGGGGCTCCTCACCACACCTCGGGTCTTTTCAGAGAGTCGATCTCGCTCTCTGCAACTGCCTGAAAGGAGCTTGGAGCCAGGGGAGTCAGGCTCTGCTCCCAAGGAACAAGCAACGGGATGAAAGGAAACGGCCTCAAGTTGCACCAAGGGAGGTTGAGGTTGGATCTGGGGAACAATTTCTTCCCCAAAGGGCTGTGGGGCATTGGAACAGGCTGCCCAGGGCAGTGCTGGAGTCACCATCCCTGGAGGGTTGGACAGACGGACATGAGGTTCTCAGGACATGGGGCAGGGCCAGGGGTGGGTTATGGTTGGACTCCCTGATCTTGTGCTCCAGCCCTTTCCCCAGCTCCTTTCCTTTCTCTGAACTCGCTCCAGCACCTCAAGGTCTTTCTTGTCATGAGGGGCCTAAAACTGAGCACACAGAACTGATGGAGGTTCTCAGGGATGTGGGTTAGTGCCAGGGCTGGGTTAACGGTTGGACTTGGTCTCTTCCAACCAACATGATTCTGTGATTCTATAGGACTCTAAATTCTTTGGGACATGAGTTTAGGTAATGCAGGTTTGAGCAGTGGCTCTTCTCACTTCTTTCTCCTGCAGGAACATGAGCCCCAGGACATGCAGAAAATCCCTCCTCAGCAATGGGACATCTTTCAGATTCAGGGTCACCACCCTCCAGCCCTGAGCCTGCTCCACAATGCCACCCCGACTTGGTGTCACACAGGTCTCCCTTTGTTCACTCACTCCATCATCCACTCCCTCTGGGCAAGCAGTGCAATGAGACACAGCGGGACAAACTTAATTCTGCGTTAATATATTTCTGGGCCATTCAACTTATTAAAGCTCAGAGGACTTAACTGTGGCACTTTGTGCATTGTTTATAAATTAAAATGAATCACTCCCACATCTTAAGGGTGAAAGAATCAGAAAGCCAGAAACGAAATCTAAACTGCCTCTGGGTCACCGTTCACTTAACTGTGTCCTCCTGCTCCTCACCACGTCTACAGATGATGCCTGTGGTTCCTCAAACAATTTCACTCCCTTTTTATCTCCTTTGAAACCAAAGGGCAGAGAAAGGGAATCAGACCCCCCAGGCTCCAGCACTAACAACAGCCCCTGTGTATTCCCAGCAGAAAATTTCTTTTTGCTTTGCAGAAAGGCACTTTGGATTCATCACCACGCAACGCAGCCTCCTTGAGAATAACAAAACTCTGTGATGCTTCTTCCCGAGGTTGTGTCCAAAGACCTTACAGCTCTTCAGATTTGTCGTAACGACCAAACCCACCAAGCACACGCAGCAAAATGGAGCATTTAGAAAGATACTTCTCTTACAAAAACCAATGACAAGACTATAAACCAAACCAACAGGTCCCAAACGGTGCCTCTCAGCAGCCCTGCTGGTTTTAGGAGTTTTAAAATTCCACAATATTGGAGCTTTGCAGATTTTCCAAATGCAATTTGCAGCTTTATAAATCACCAAGTGTTTTGCAATGTGTCCAGAGCTGTGGGAGCTCAGACGTGTCTGTCACAAGGAGACAGAGACGGGGACAAACACCCTGGTCCAAGGAAGCCAGAGCCAGTGGGTGATCGCAAGTGTTCCTGGTGCAGACCCAGAAATTATTCACCACAAAAACACACTTAAACACAGGCAAAACCCAGTGAAATGGGAGCTGAGGACTCCCTAACCTCACAAACTGAGTCTTTGGCACATCATTACAAAATACTAAGCCTAATTCTTGCTGTTTATACATCTGAAAGCCATGAAGTGTCTGTCCTGAAGTGAAACCCTGCAAGGATGTAGTGGATGGAAGTTCAGAGGCATAAGCTCCCAGTGCCCACCACTAACTTATTTTCATTTAATTTCAGTAACTTAGTTTATTTATTATTATTATTTAACCATTTCCTTGTGGTTTTGTATCAATAAAGCTCATGCTTTGCTCCTCCAAGATAAACCTGCACTGAAACAAGAGCCTGTTCTCCACTGCCCACTCTCACTCTTCCCACCCATTTGGTGGCAATGAGACCCTTCTTTACCTGCCGTGTGCAGAGGTGTCCTCTTTATCGTGCTCTCCGTGTCCCAGCAGCTCGGGGACACATCCAGCAGGTACCGGAGGACTTGGGGATGACCTTCCCGGCTGGCGATGTGGAAGCAATTCCAGCCATCCTTGTTCTTCAGCAGCGGGTTGGCTCCGTGTTCCACAAGAGCTTTGATCACCTCCAGGTTCTTCCTGGTGCAAGCCATCATGAGGGGGGTCCTAAAATTAAAATGAGGCAAATATAATAACCAGAGAGACCACACCACACAAGCCTGATGGATTTTATTCTAAGGTCTGAGCTTGAACCGTGATTTAAAATTGTCTCTAGCACCAACTGGCTTAATAAAACACAGCAGCCAAGTGCCAGCTGTGGTGAGGAAGCCAAAGGGAAAACTGATGTCTTAAAATCGCTCCGGGGGAGCAGGAAACTTTTCCGGCTAAAGAATTTCTCCAAGCCCAGGGCTAAATTGACCATCTCACCTGCATTTGGCTGCTTTGACTGAGGCTCAACACAGGCTGAATATGGACCCATGAGATTTTACAGCACTACTTTTTTAATGCAGGTAATATGGGGTCTGGATTTTTTGCGAGGTAGAGCTGTTAAAATCAGTGTTTCTGACCCCAGACAGGCAGCAAACCACAGACAACTCCCCATCTCCAAGCAGCAGGGCACGAGTCTATCAATAAATGCCACTCTAGAGCATTTCTGATGCAGAGCAGCTGGCCTGAGAGCGAAGCTTTTCACAGTTTTGTCCTGTTTTACGTGCATAGGAAGAACCTTTGATATTTAAAAACATTTTTACAAGCTCCCCAGAGGAACAGCATCTTCTCCATCGCACAGTTTCCAAACTGTGCCTTGCATGGATTTTGCGTGTCGTCCTAGAAATCCAGTGGTACATCTGGCAAAGAAACACAGCGACCAGCCCACCTCCCTCTGCTTTCCATCCAGCAACGAGCACGTTTTCACACCTAGAACCCAGGCGCTGCAGATTAACAACCAACCCCACTCCTGCCTGGCAGCAGGGCAGGTTCACCACAGTTTCTCCTCCCAGTGACCTGTTATAGAATCATTGAATTATTTTGGTCAGTAAAGACCCTTAAGATCATTGAGTTCAACCATTAACCCACCCCTGGCACTACCCCATGTCCCTGAGAACCTCATCTCTGCATCTGTACAACCCCTCCAGGGATGGTGGCTCCAGCACTGCCCTGGGCAGCCTGTTCCAATGCCCCACAGCCCTTTGGGGAAGAAATTGTTCCCAGATCCAACCTCAACCTCCCCTGGCGCAACTTGAGGCCATTTCCTCTGCTCCTGGCGCTTGTTCCTGGGGAGCAGAGCCTGACCCCCCTGGCTCCAAGCTCCTTTCAGGCAGTTTAGAGATCAGAAGGTCTCCCCTCAGCTCCTGTTCTCCAGCTGAACCCCCCAGGTCCCTCAGCCGCTCCCATCACACTTGTGCTCCAGCCCCTCACCAGTTCCGTTCCCTTCTCTCCACTTGCTCCAGCACCTCAAGGCCTTTCTTGGCGTGAGGGGCCCAAAACTGCCCCCAGGATTGGCGGTTTGGGCTCCCCAGGTCCCAGTACAGGGACGGTCACTGCCCTGGGCCTGCTGGCCACACCAGTGCTGGTCCCAGCCAGGATGCTGGTGGCCTCTTGGCCACCTGGGCACACGCTGGCTCATGTTCAGCCGCTGTCACCGACATCCCCAGGTCCTTTTCCGCTGGGCACTTTCCAGCTGCTCTTCCCCGAGCCTGCAGCGTTCATGGGGTTGTTGTTATCTCCTTGTCCATCCTTCCCCAGTGAGGACCAGTGATGTTACTGGACCTGCAGCCTCTTTGGAGGACAGAGCTCAGAGCCATCAGCACACACGCATTAGCTGAGGGTTTACTCACAAGGTAAAGTGTGAGCAATTCAAGGTGGTGAACCCACAGACATCTCCCACGTTTGGCTTTACTAAAGTCACTAATTTCACTGACCTCACCAGCACCAACCCCTATTTTCCTTAATTGCCACATTGTACAACAATAATAGTTTCACTGCCCCAAGTAGGAGCTGCATTCTCCATTTTATCTGTTTATAAACTTGCCCCAATCAAGGAACGCTGGGTGGGTGCACGGATCAGACAGAAACCTCTGAGCTTTCCGGAAAAGATGAACACTTCTCCAGCATGGAGAGGACTCATCTCTTCTTAACCAACCCACAGACGTCAGGTGGGAGGCCAAAAAAAACAACAAACATTCCTCATTCAGGAAAAGCCGTGGCACAAAAACCTCCCAGCGCTCAAGGAATAAGGACTCGTGGGGCTAAATTGCAGGGAGAGAGATTTGGCTTCGCGTTTAGGAGAAATGCTCCAGTTTTAAGCACAGGTAAGGACAAGAAAAATCGCTGAGAAGGGAAATAAAATCTCCAGCAACAGAGATTTTTAAGAAGAGATTAAACCTGGTTTTGCTGGGGATGATGGGGTAGAGCTGAGCCTGGAGCTCTGTGTTCCCTGCAGCTCTGATTCTATATGATGCCTCAGATCTGCATATATTTTCAATGCAAATGACACTTTGTCCCAGGGCTGGGACACGTACTGGCAAACACGTAAGTCCCCATCTCTAATCCGTGGACAGAAAGGTACTGCGGGCCCATCAAAGTAAACCACGCTCAAACATGCAGCTCATGAGATCTCTGCCTCCCTCCACTCCCCTGATGTCAGCACAGCTTCGAATTATAAGATCTGGTTTTGTATTTCTCAGTTCAGCTTCAAAACAACCTCCCCAAAGCTTTTATTTGTGGCCTGGGGGGAATCCTTGCTTTCTTTTGCAAGCTGCTACACAGAAGTCTCCCTCCCCAAGAGAAGACTTTGACATTAACCACGTCTGCTGCTTGTTCGTGGCTCAGGCTTTATTTTTTTATTCCCACTTCTCATTCCCTCATCACTTGCTCACGTGTTACCCACGCGGCAGGCAAACAAAAGCCCTGAAGAAACCAGTCGTTTCTTGAGGCTGTTGCTATTATATCAGTAGCAAATCTGAGCTGAGAAGCTGTGTTTGCTGGGGGGAAACAGAAGTAAAACTTCCTTTTCTCTTACATCAGTCTCTGAGGACCAGAACACAACAACGTGAATCAGGATCACCGATTCCCATCAAACAGGGAAGAATGAATAACTGTGGATGAAAGCTTTTTAATGGGATCTGTGGATAAAGCAGTAATTTACAACTTTTGTAATAAACAAGGGGGGAATCAGCGATAAGGCTGAATTTAGCCCAAAGAAACAACTGTATCCTGGGCTGTGTGACCAGCAGCGTGGGCAGCAGGTGGAGGGAGGGGATCCCACCCCCCTGCCTTGCTCTGGTGAGACCCCCCTGCAGTGCTGGCCCAGCTCTGGGTCCTCAGCACAGGACACACATGGAGCTGCTGGAGAGGGGCCAGAGGAGCCATGGGAATGACCCGAGGCTGGAACAGCTCTGCTGGGGACAGGCTGAGAGAGCTGGGGTGTTCAGCTGGAGAACAGAAGCTCTGGGGAGACCTTGTTGAAGCCTTTCAGTGCTTAAAAGGGGCCTGGTAGAAAGATGGGGACAGACTTTTGAGCAGGGCCTGTTGTGACAGGACAAGGGGTGATGGTTTTAAACTAAAAGAGGGAGATTCAGGCCAGACATGACGAAGAAATTGTTGGCCCTGAGGGTGGTGAGAGCCTGGCCCAGGTTGGGCAGAGAGGTGGTGGATGAACCATCCCTGGAGACATCCCAGGCCAGGCTGGACGGGGCTCTGAGCAACCTGAGCTGGTGAAGATGTCCCTGCTCATGGCAGGGGGGGAACTGGCGGAGCTGGGAAGGTCCTTTCCAACTCAAAGTATCCTGTGATTCTGTGATTCCATGACTCTATATCATAAAATCATTTTGGTTGGATAAGACTCTCAAGATTATTGAATTCAACCATTCCCCCACCCCTGGCACTACCCCGTGTCCCTGAGAACCTCATCTACATGCCTTTGAAACCCCTCCAGGGATGGTGACTCCAGCACTGCCCTGGGCAGCCTGTTCCAATGCCCCACAGCCCTTTGGGGAAGAAACTGGTCCCAGATCCAACCTCAACCTCCCCTGGCGCAACTTGAGGCCGTTTCCTCTGCTCCTGGCGCTTGTTCCTGGGGAGCAGAGCCCGACCCCCCTGGCTCCAAGCTCCTTTCAGGCAGTTCAGAGATCAGAAGGTCTCCCTTCAGCTCCTGTTCTCCAGCTGAAGCCCCCAATTCCCACCTCCTGCATCCAACCTCTTTCAAACACCACTCTGTCCCCTAGCAAATCAAACCCATCACCTACCAATCTGCCTTTTTCAAGCAGTCCACGCTCGCTCCTCTCTCCAGCAGGTAGGAAACACACTCCCCGTATCCCATGGAAGCCGCTTCGTGGAGAGGCCTCTTGTAGTCGCTATTAAACACCTCAATGTCCATCCCCAGCGTCTCCACCAAGTAGACGAGGACGTCGCGGTGTCCGTACCGGGCTGCATGGTGCAGCAATGTGTCTCCCGAGCGCCCGTAGCGCCGGTTCTGCTCCGCTGAGTCCTGAATGGCATTGGGGGGCAGCTCGACCCGGAGCAGCTCCAGCCGCCCCTCCTGCACCAGCCGCAGCCGCTGCCCCTCCGCCATGGCCCAAACCTGCAAGAAGAAGAGGCAAAAATCAGCATTACGGGCTCAACATGCATAATTTCCCAGTGTGACAATAAAAAGAATTTACCATTTCCCTTAGGAAAGCCAGAAATCTGCCTCTCCCTCATTAAACTGGACGTTTCCCTCTTCTTCGGGAAGAATAGGGAGTGATGTCTCCCTTTAGAAAATGCCCTTTTCCTTAGGAAAATCAGGATGTGGCCTCTCTCTTGGAAATACAGAAATCCCTTTTCCCCTCAGGAAAACAAGAAGTTTCCTTATTTTGCTTGGGAAATGCAAAACACAGATTCGCCCTCTGGAAAACCGGAAACTTCCTTTTCCCCTCAGGAAAAGCAGAAAAAAGCCTCTTGCTCAGGAAAATCGGATATTTCCTTCTCCCTCAGGAAAATTAGAAACTGTTCTGCCCTTTAGGAAAAAACAGAAATTCCCATTTTTCTTCAGGACAACCAGAAATTTCCTTCCCCTTCAGGAAAATCCTTTAGGAAAAAGAGAAACTCCGTTTTTCTTTAGGAAAAGTAGGAGTTTTCTCTCAGGAAAAGCAGGAACTGGCTTCTACCTCTGGAAAACCAGAAAGTCTCTTTTTCTTCTGGTAAAGTAGAAATTTCCTTTGCACTCAGGTAAACCAGGCAGTTTCTTTTCCCTCAGGAAAACCAGGAACTGGCCTTTTCCTCAAAAAAAAACACCTATAATTTCCTTTTCCCAGTGGGAATTGTAACAAACTGGTCCTTCGAGAAAACCAGACGGTTCCTTTTCCCTTCGAAAAAGGAGACTTTCCCTTTTCCATCTGGAAAACCAGGTTTCTCCCTCAGGAAAAAAACCCCACACATTTAATTTTCCCTGAGGAAAACTAGAAAATCCCATTTTTCTCTTCAGAAAATCAGTTGCTCCCTCACAAAATCCCGAAATTTCCCTTTTTCTCTGGAAAACGTCTCATTTCCTTTTCCCTCACGGAAACCAGAAACTAATTGTTTTTCAGGAAAAGAAGAATTTCACTCTTCTCTTTAGCAAGTTCAGAAATATGAGCCAGGCCCCTCACCGCCCCCCCGGCCCAAGGCGGGAAACCCGCCATATTTCCCGCCCACCTCAGCCCGTGTCGTGGAGGTTCGAACCCACCCGCGTTTTTCTGAGGTGACGTCACGCGTGGCGATACGCGTCACCGTGACGTCACACACCACCCCACCCCCGCGTGTGTGTGTGGGGGCGATAAAGAAACTCCGGGCAGGTTTCTCTCGGCCCCGACAGCGTTAGAGTTTCATTTCGGCGTCGTCTGAACCCGGAAGTGCTACGCCATTGGGCAGCCGCACTGTGTAGTGCACTCTGATTGGTCTGCGAGGCGGGGAAGGGCGGAAGCAGCGGAACGCGCGGAGTGAGTAGCCGGGGGGGGGGCGGGGGGTAACACCCTTAGCAATGGAGGGGGCCCTGGTAACGGGGTGGGGGGGCAGGGGGACCCTGGGCTGAGAAGAGGTTAGAGGAGGGAGTCTCGTGGCATTGGGGGGACCCCGGGCACTGCGGGGATCCCTGGCAATGGAGGGGGCTTGGTATTGAAGGGAGGGGACTTTGTAAGGGGGGGGACCGTGATATTAAGGGGGCTGAGCAGGAGGCCCTTAGCTGCAAAGGGGGTCGAGAAGGGCCCCCCCTTTGCATTGGTGGGGAGTTTTGGCAATTGAGGGGCACCCTTGACATCGAGGGAGTGTTATTGGCGTTGGGGGTGTGTGGTGAGGGGGGAGCTTGGTAATGGGGGGGGGCTTGGGGTTGAGGGGAGATTAGTAATGATGGGGGCTCCTTGGCAATGAGGGGTCCCTTTGCAATGGGGGGGCCTTGGCACTGGGGTTGGACTTGGTAATGGGGGGGCCCTTTGGAATAGGGGGGGCTGAGCAGAGAGACCCTGGGCTGAGAAGGGGTTTGAGAAGAGGCTCCCTTGACGTTATGGGGACCCTGGGCATTAGGGGGAGCTTGGTAATGGGGAACCCTTGGTAATGGGGAGCTTGGCAAGGGGAGGCACAGAGCATGAAGGCACTTGGCTGTGGGTGTTTTTGGGCCAGCGTGGGGGGGCCCTGCGCTGCTGGAGTTCTCCCCAGGTCTGTTTAAGTGAACTGTGGTGCTTCAATGATTCATGCAGTTTAATCTAAAACAAATAATAAAAATCAGTTTCAAGTGAGAAATACAATTTTAAAATAGGATCATTTCAGTTGGAAAAGACCCTTAAGATCACGGAGTGTGACCACAAACCTAATGCTGCCAAATCCGCCTCTAAACCACGTCCCCGGGTGTCACGGGACTGTCTCGCGTTGCCTTTTTTCTTCTACTTGCCTCGTTTGCCGTGTTTTGAGGGCGGTGGAATGTTAGAAAACGGCCTCTCCGGGGAGCTCGGCGGCCGCTTTCGCCACTCTGTGATCTGACGTGGATGAAACGGAGGAAGCAGGAAAACGAAACAAACTGGATCCGCCTGCAGGAGATCAGTCGGTGACTTTTTGTGGCTGCCGTAAACATGTCGGGGGAATTTCTCCTCCGTAGCATCGCACAGTGATAAATGTAAAGCCACAGGAGCAGCGTTTGGTGGTGATTCCCCCGTCAGAAGGCAGCCCGTTCCCTGCTGTGATTTGGGGTTTCTTGTGAGCGTTTCCAGTAGAAGCAAATTGTGCTGTTTGTGCCTTTATTCTGCTGGCCATCCTGTGTGCGGAAGAGAGGAGCTCCTGCTGCTTCTAAGTAAGGTTTCCTTAGAATAACTCATTGTGCTGCATCTTAACCGTCCTCATGGGGAGGTGCTGCAAGTGGGTCGTGTTTCCTCCTTCACGGAGGGTCCCAGCTTGGATGTGGGTGCGAGAAGCTCACGTTTGTGTGTTTGAGTGTTGGTTCTGACCTTCCCCAGGTGAGTCGCTGTTGTTTTTCATGGGGAATTGTGCAGCTCAGCCTCCGGAGGCTTCCTCGGCATCCTGCTAATGGTGCTTCGCATTTAAAGGAATGCATTGACACCAATCTGCTTCCTCCGTGTTATGGTATTGTAGAGAAAGCCGCAAAACTTGTGAGGATTCTGGGTTTATGTCACAAAATCGCAGACTGGTCGGGGTTGAAGGGACCTCTGGAGATCATCCAGTCCAACCCACCTGCTAACGCAGGGTCACCAGAGCAGATCACACAGGAAGGTGTTCAGGTGGGTTTGAATGTCTCAGAGAAGGAGACTCCACAACCTCTCTGGGCAGCCTGGGCCAGGCTCTGGCACCTCAAAGGAAAGAAGTTTCTCCTTATGTTCAGATGGACCCTCCTGTGCTTCAGTCTGTGCCCGTTGCCCCTCATCCTGTTGTTGGGCACCACTGAACAGAGTCTGGTCCATCCTCTGACACCCACCCTGGAGATATTTATAACCATTTATGAGATCCCCTCTCAGCTTCTCTTCTCCAGCTGAACAGCCCCAGCTTTCTCAGTCTCTCCTCATCAGAAAGATGCTCCAGACCCCTCAGCATCTTTGTTTCCCGCTGCTGGGCTCTTCCAGTAATTCCTTGTCCAGAGGGGGAGGAACAACAACCTCCCTGACCTGCTGGTCACACTTTTCCTAATACGGCCCATGGACCTTTGGCCTCTTGGCCACAGTCACATTGGTGACTCATGGTCACCCTGTTGTCAGCCAGAACTCCCAAGTTCTCCTTCCTTCCTTGTCATCCTCTTTCGTTCTGAAGCCTTGTGGGGACCTGGGGTGATGTTGCTTTTGCAGTGTTACAGATGTGGCACAGAATTGTTTTGGTTGGAAAAGACCCTCGAAATCACGGAGTCCAACCATTAACCCACCCCTGGCACTACCCCCTGTCCCTGAGAACCTCATCTCCATCTGTTCACCCCTCCAGGGATGGTGACTCCAGCACTGCCCTGGGCAGCCTGTTCCAATGCCCCACAGCCCTTTGGGGAAGAAATTGGTCCCCACATCCAACCTCAACCTCCCCTGGTGCAACTTGAGGCCGTTTCCTATGCTCCTGGCGCTTGCTCCTGGGGAGCAGAGCCCGACCCCCCTGGCTCCAAGCTCCTTTCAGGCAGTTCAGAGATCAGAAGGTCTCCCCTCAGCTCCTGTTCTCCAGCTGAACCCCCCAGGTCCCTCAGCCGCTCCCATCACACTTGTGCCCCTTGACGTGACGCTTTGCCCTCCTGAGCATCTCACCAGAGCGTTGTACAAGCCTCTGCTGTAACTTATTCAGAGAAACTCCTGCTTAAAACACTGTGACTGTCCCATAAAGTTTCTGTAAAGAATCTCTGTATTTACACCTCTGTTATATTGCCGTTTTCTAACTGTTTTTGCGGTCTTTTGGCCAAGCAGTGTATCGATTCAAGAAAGCGCACCTCACGGCCGATGACTGCAGAGCTCTCGCACAGACCATGGAAGGTTCGTCCTCCCTGACGCAGCCATTGAGTCAAAGGCGAAGTAGAGGAGATGTAAACAGGGGCCTTCATCCCACCCCCCGCACACGGAGACATCATGGAGGTACGTGGAGTGCGGATTTTTGAAAGGTTGAAGGGTTTGGGGGAGAAAAATGCTGATATAGTGTGGAATAAAAGGGGTTCATGTAATCCATCGTCTAACCTGTGCTGAGAGGAGAGTAATGCCGGTGCAAAGCTGGGCTTAATCTTTGCAAAGTCAAGTGGTAAGAAAAAGTACCTTTGGGTATTTCCCTCTATGGGGGAGCGAGTTTGCCCTTGTGTGTGTGTTTTAATCTCTTCTCACACCAGAAATGCCTCCATGCTTCTGTTGCTGAGCTGTCAGGGAGAACAGGAGCTCTCTGTGAGGAGCACTACACCCTCTGCAATTAGGGGCTATTAATGATGTGCCTCCTGCTTCTAGATGTTCTTTAGGATGCTCATTAAACAATTATGAGCTGTCTAGTTATGTAGGACTGCAAAAGTGCCGTTGAGCCCTTGAAAATATATTAATGACCTTCTTTCCTGAGAGTGGGAAATGCGATACACAACTCATAGATGTGGGTCTCAAAACTGCCGAAGCGTTAGAGGGTTTTTGAGGATTGATAAGACTCTGAGCTAATCTGCACACAGCAGGGCTCGGGGCTTGAAATGAAGGTGGAAGAGCTGTTTTCAAGTAGTTCGTGATGCAGGAGGAGCCCCCAAAACCTCCTCAAAACCTGTGTAAAAACAAGAGAAGCTACACAAGCATGATAGGTAGAGAGCAAAGAAAAAACATCCTGAGTTATTCCTGAGTGGAAGGTGAGACTTGGGAGCATTTCGGTGTTTCTTTGGGAGGCTTTGGAATCTCTCTGTATCTTTTCATTTCACGGAGAATATTTGCAGGTGAGCCAGGACAAGGCACCAGAGTCCTAGACTCTGCTTGTAGACACACTTTTCCATTTTCGTATCGGTGATATCTTTGACTAACTCACTGTTAAAAATCTAGTAATCTTAGAATCTAATGAAATATAACAAGGTAAAGTGTAGAGTTTTACATCTGGGTAGGAACAACCCCAGGTTCCAGTATAAGTTGGGGAATGACCTATTAGAGAGCAATGTAGGGGAAAGGGACCTGGGGGTCCTGGGGACAGCAGGGTGACCATGAGCCAGCACTGGGCCCTTGTGGCCAGGAAGGCCAATGGGACCTGGGGTGGGTTAGAAGGGGGTGGTCAGTAGGTCAGAGAGGTTCTCCTGCCCCTCTGCTCTGCCCTGGGGAGACCACACCTGGAATGTTGTGTCCAGTTGTGGCCCCTCAGCTCCAGAAGGACAGGGAACTGCTGCAGAGAGTCCAGCGCAGCCACCAAGATGCTGAAGGGAGTGGAGCATCTCCCGTGTGAGGAAAGGCTGAGGGAGCTGGGGCTCTGGAGCTGGAGAACAGGAGGCTCTGGGGCGACCTCATTAATGTTTACAGATATAGAAAGGGGGAGTGTCAGTAGGATGGAGCCAGGCTCTTCTGGGTGACAACCAGTGACAGGACAAGGGGTAATGGGTTCAAACTGGAACACAAAAGGTTCCACTTGAATATGAGAAGCAACTTGTTTGGGGTGAGGGTGTCAGAGCCTGGCCCAGGCTGCCCAGGGAGGTTGTGGAGTCTCCTTCTCTGCAGACATTCAAACCCGCCTGGACCCCTTCCTGTGGAACCTCAGCTGGGTGTTCCTGCTCCGGGGGGATTGCACTGGATGAGCTTTCCAGGTCCCTTCCAACCCCTGACATTCTGGGATTCTGGGATTCTGTGAGATGTCCAGATTTTAGGATATCAGACATTGTCAGGGGAGCTGTTGTTTTTAAGAGGCATCTAGCAAATCAGACTGACTTAAGCTATGTTAGAAATAAAATGCATTAAAACCGGGAGTAGCTGCTTGTGATTTTTTTCTCCTTCAGTCGCCTCTTTGCTCAGCATCAGGATATTTTGCAGAATAGGAGCAGGACAGAGTGAAAACTATCAGCGCTGCTAGGTTTAGTCTGTGTGCAACATGAGCTGTTTGGTTCTCAGAGAAAGGAGAAGCTGCTGAGAGCAGCGTCTTGCCAAGTTTCGCTTTCCCTTATGGTCTCCGGTGCTTTTTGACATCACAACCAGGAAATATCAGGCTGTTTTTCTCTTAAAAGCATCGGTCTGCCTTGTACTGTGGGAGCAGCTTCTTAGAGGCTTGGCGTTGTGACCTTAGAATCATAGAATCATTTTGGTTGTAAGAGACCCTCAAGATCATCAAATTCAACCATTAACCCACCCCTGGCAATGCCCCATGTCCCTAAGAACCTCATCTCCGTCTGTCCAACCCTCCAGGGATGGTGACTCCAGCACTGCCCTGGGCAGCCTGTTCCAATGCCCCACAGCCCTTTGGGGAAGAAATTGTTCCCCACATCCAACCTCAACCTCCTTCTCCAGCCCCTTCCCCAGCTCCGTTCCCTTCTCTCCACTCGCTCCAGCACCTCAAGGCCTTTCTTGGCCTGAGGGGCCCAGAACTGCCCCCAGGGTTGGCGGTTTGGGCTCCCCAGGTCCCAGCACAGGGACGGTCACTGCCCTGGGCCTGCTGGCCACACCAGTGCTGGTCCCAGCCAGGATGTTGGTGGCCTCTTGGCCACCTGGGCACACGCTGGCTCATGTTCAGCTGCTGGCACCAACACCTTCTCATGGTGCAGAGCAGTAGTTAAATCCTGAAGCTTTTTTTAAATCTTAGTGTGCTTCTCTTTTACCAGGTTAAGAACAGTAAATAACCACTGGGAGCCCAACCTCAGTCTGGCGCACACCAACAACTGAAGTCTCACATTTTGTTTCCTTCCTATTTCTGTTTCTTTGGCTCGTGGAAATACCTCTCATGAAATTAATTCTGCAGCTGTGTTCCTGTTTTAATACAGGTCTGCTGCGTTAGGTAGCTAAAGGTTGTTGATCGGAGAGATTGCTATGCAGATCATATCATAGAATCATGGAATCCCAGGTTGGAAGGGACCTCAAGGATCATCTGGTCCAACCTTTCTTGGCACAAGCCAGGTCTAGACAAGCTGGCCCAGCACCCTGTCCAGCTGAACCTGCAACGTGGCCAATGTTGGGGAATCCACCACTTTCCTGGGGAGATGATTCCAATGGCCGATTGTTCTCATAGTGAAAAATTACCCTCTTGTGTCCAATTAGCTTCTCCCCAGGAGTAACTTGTATCCATATCTTTTCTAGAAGCTAGCGGAGGTTTCAGATGTACCTTGACAGTCCTCAGATTATGTGGCAATGCAAAGTGATGAATGTCCTTCTGCTGACTTCTATAGATTACCAGAGAAGCAACATGAAGCAGAACAGCTCACCTGTAGTAAGCTCATAAGTCTGTGAAGAACCTGGTGGAAATAACTATCACCTTATACAACCTCTAGTCTCCTTGGTAGCTCAGGAGCAGTGCACTTTGTTCTTGTTTCTGTCGACTTCACTCATGTTCTTCATCTTTCTGCAGGCCAAGGTCAGCAGAAGAACATCACCGATTACTTCAGGATCTCTCAGACACAACAAGTAGGTGCCAGTGCGACAAATAACAGTAAAATCAAAGAAGAGCTACCAGATCCCATCTTCACTGGACATGATGATTCCTTCAGCGGTGTCTCCACTGTGTCAGAGATCAGTGGTGGTTCCTCCTTTCCAGACGATGAAGACTTTGTACCAGCTCCCAAGAAAAGATCCAGAAAACGGCCTCTGTCCACTGCAGCTGTTCTCAAGCCAGAACATGACTTGTGGGGTGAGCCTGAGGAGAAGACAACGGTGCTTCGTCCAGAACACAGCCAAATCAGGCAGGAACTTGATGATATGGACATCGAACCGGTCCCTGATAAACACTACGGACTCCTGGGGACTCGGAACTGGGAAGCGCCTCAGGGAAGTATCGACCAGCTGCCTGTTGAAGTCCTGAGGAACATCTTTGCTTTCCTACCAGTGACTGATCTGTATCAGAACTTGAGCCTGGTGTGTCATAGCTGGAGGGAAATAGTCACAGATCCAAGGGTAAGGATTGATGGTGTATCGATCTGAGCCCATCCCATCTCCTGCTGTTCTGTTCTCAGTCTTGTTGCTGCATTTATTCCTGTGTCTGTCTCTCTTTAAATCCCTTTTTTGTTCCCTGATGCCCACATCCTATCTTACGATGTCTTTTGCCTTTTTTGTGGTCTTCAGGAGCACAGTGGCATCTTGAGATGCCAAGCTTTATCAGGAGATCAATATTGGGGTAATTTCCCTTGATGCATTCTTCATATACATCTAAAGAATTATAGAATCGCAGAATCATTTGGGTTGGAAAAGACCCTCAGGACCATCGAGTCCAACCATAACCTAACTCTGCCACTAACCCATGTCCCTGAGAACTTCATCTCCACATCTGTTCATACCCCTCTCAGAGCAGATCTGTGCAATAGTGCAGAAAATATCCCCATTCCTATAATGCTTTGTTGTTGGAAACAGAACCAGCATCACCCTGTTCCCATCATTCTAGAAAAAACCAGCCTTTTATAGACGTGTCTGCTGGCTATGAGGAGCAAGTTTTTCTCTCTTTCCTCTATTACCTCTTTCCTTCCCTGTTTCCATCAAACTACAGGGACTTTTTGAACCCCGGGTCTTCTTCGGAAATCCTATTGATTAGCTTATTGCCAGAAGAAACCTATTTTTTCCAGTGCTTTGAGATAAAAGATGGTGGTTTGTGCTTCCCATTCTAGTTCATTCCTTGGAAAAAGCTGTACCATCGCTACCTGATGAAGGAGGACATGGCCTTGCATAGAGTCGAACAGATCATGCAGAGTTTTGCCATAACAAAGGAGGAAGGACCTGTGTTGGGGCTGATCAGGTGAGTCGTCTTCATCACTTGACTTTGTACCTGTAGATCCTCAGACCTTCCTTGCTTTGGGTTTTTCATGCTGGGAATTGTCAGGAGAAAAATAGGTTTTTCTTCTAAAGTGTTGTGAGATGTAGAGGATGATGAGGAAGGAACAGTTGAAAGCACTAACAGCGCTAGAAATAGGTGAAAAACCCTTCTTTATTGTATTGGGAGCACATGATTATAGAATCATAGAACAGTTTGGGATGAAGGGACCTCCCAAGCTCATCCAGTCCAACTCCTGCCATGAGCAGGGACATCTTCACCCAGATCAGGTTAAGAAGGTTGAGTTGGGGTTGAAGTTGGGTCAAGGAGGTTGAAGAGGTTGAGGTTGAGTGTGAGAAGTTGAGTCAAAGAGGTTGAGGTTGGGTTTGTAGAATCTTGGAATGGTTTGGGTTGAAGGAACCTTCAAAGCTCATGCAGTTCCCCCCCTGCAATGAGCAGGGACATCTTCACCGGCTCAGGTTGCTCAGAACCCTGTCCAGCCTGGCCTGGGATGTCTCCAGCGACAGGGAGAATAAACTCACTTAATAAGGCTTTTTTTTTGGCAAATGCTGCTGTTCCTGTTCTGCGCAGGTGCGTGTCTGCCATACCCACCGGGTGGAACGTGGATACCGAGGCGGTTCTCCGGTGTTTGAAGAGTCATCACCTCTTCTCAAAGGCTGAAGTCTGCGTCACCAACAAACTGCCGCATTTACAGAGCAGGACGGGGGTAGGTTTAACAGTTATTAACTAGTTTATTTAACGGGTTTAACAACTGCTGGTGTTTTGAGGTCATATCTGCCCTCCTGCATCTAAAGGTTTTCCCTTTGGGGTGTCGTTTGGTACTAGTCAGGTTGACTGAAGAGAATTTAACTCTTCATCATGGCATAAGTGTCTTTTTCAGTGTTGATGCAGGATCTTCTGGCTCTTAAAGGTTCAAAGCTCTTTGCTCACTCTTTCTTATCGTCATCTTTACCAGCCTGAGAACATGTGGGCCATAATTGCAGTCATGGTGCTTTTTTCCGATGGCGTCAGCGACATCCAAAAGCTGATGACGTGTCTGCAGAGACCCTGCTCTACCCTCTCCGTTGTGGAGGTGACGGAGACGCTTTACTGCATCGCCACGTTGCTGCACGCCATGAGAGACAGGAACATCGCGATCACCAACAGGTGAGGAGTGGGGAGATGTTTCCTACTGCCTCTTTCTAGGCATGGCAGTATATAATATGTATTTTAGGCACCTCACAAGAAAGATTTTGTGGTGCTGGAGTGAGCTGAGAGAAGGGAACGGAGCTGGGGAAGGGGCTGGAGCACAAGTGTGATGGGAGTGGCTGAGGGACCTGGGGGGTTCAGCTGGAGAACAGGAGCTGAGGGGAGACCTTCTGATCTCTGAACTGCCTGAAAGGAGCTTGGAGCCAGGGGGGTCGGGCTCTGCTCCCCAGGAACAAGCGCCAGGAGCAGAGGAAACGGCCTCAAGTTGCGCCAGGGGAGGTTGAGGTTGGATCTGGGGACCAATTTCTTCCCCAAAGGGCTGTGGGGCATTGGAACAGGCTGCCCAGGGCAGTGCTGGAGTCACCATCCCTGAAAGGGTTGGACAGACGTGCAGATGAGGTTCTTGGGGACATGGAGTAGTGGTGGACTTGGCAGTGTTGGGCTAACACTTGGGCTCAATGATCTTAAACATCTTTTCCAACCTAAATGATTCTACGATTCCATATACCATGGCTATATATTCATGAGCAATTCTGTCCCTTTGGTTAGGGTTCTTCAGTTCCTCACTGTGTGCAGTTTGTCAGGGGCAGTGTGCACATCCTTGTGTTTTTGCAGGATCTTTCAGGAGCATTGCCTTTAGATTCACTTTAATTCCTAGAGAGTTTCACAATCTGCTTGTATTTCAGGAGCTCGTGTTCAAGAAAAATTTGTTTTTCAGAAACAAAAGGAGGTTTTAATCCAACTGTAGAAACTTCCTGTTTAGGAATAGATACACATCAGCTAAAACAATCTAATGCAGTTATTACGTGAACTCAATTAACTCTTAAATCAAACTACAAATCCCATGAACACCCATCTCACCTTTTATTCACAGAGGTGCCTGGTAATACAGGTAAGAGGCCACAGAACTTCTTCAGAATTGCAGTGAGCATGAGATAAGGATTAAGGACGCATGTAAATCCTTCTCATGAGCAGACTGGCAAGGAAATGCACTGGAAAAGGAATCTATAGCCAGAAAGAAGGTGGTTCTGTAAGCTGAATACGGGAGGTTGGGTTGTCCTCTGCTCACTCAACCATGGGCCATGTGCTCAGATCACCAGCCAGGGAAATCAGGATCCTTGTTTGGCCTGTTAGTGATTGATAATTGCTGGCTAAGATCATTAATTTAAATAAACTTCTGAAAATACAGGGTGTCGCTCAGTAGCAATAAGAACCTGTGGTCAAAGTCGCCCCCGTCCAATCTCCATCTCCTTGAACAATCTAGACTAGAAGAAATAAAAATGACCTCGTCTCTTCTGCCATTATCTCTTCAAACCACACAACGTTTGTGATTTAAGATATAAAAAGAGTAAACGTGACCTCAAGGAACCATCTCGTACCTCTTTGCAACTCCTAGGAGTAACTAATGAGTCCAAGCACACAGGTCACCTAATGTAAGATGCAAAGTCTGTCCCGGAGTGTGGCCCAGGGTCACAAATGTTTGGTCACAGGAGCAAAGCTGCACTAAAAGAGGTAAAACCACAGTGGTGTTAACCCTGATGTACAATAGAGGTTAATTTTAAACCAGCTGTTGCTGGCATAATTAAAGCCAAAGAGCTTTAATTACTGTGCTCGTCTCTTTGCGGCGACACAGCACAATGAAGTATTGTCAGGGCTAACACAATTCTATGAAATGGTCATAAAAATTGATGAAACTGGTTCACTTTAGAGACCTAAATTAACCTAAAATCTCTCTGAGGCTAATAATGTTGCTAATAGTGGTTCAGGAGAGCAAAAGGATCCCGCGGACTCTGATCCCAGGTCATGTTTGCATGGCACACCCTGAAACACAGACCAGACAGGAGAGAAAATCCACAGAGCTGTCCCCACGGTGCCTTTGCAGTCACTTGTCAAGGCAGAAATAACTTCTCTTTAAAATATTAATATCATCTTGTGTGACTCCCTGAGCACTTAGGGCTTTGTGTATCGTCCTGCTGGAAGCGTTCAAGCCATTGGCAGGTGGCTGCAGATGTTTGATTTGTTATTGATGCTTTCCCAGTGATAGTTTCTCTTTTGTCTTTTCTCCCAGGATCCATTACAATGTTTTCTACTGCTTGTATCTGATGGAAAATGCTTCTGTAACTATGCAGCCGGTCGAAGAAGCAGCAGTGGGATCGCGCTGCAGGGAAGACTTGTGGTCCAGGTAATTCTATTTATGTGATCCAAGCAATGAATCTAAATACACAGGGTCCTGGTGGAACGCTGGACCTCGGCAGGGCTGGTTGACAAGACCCTCAGGTTCATAAACATTAGTGCAAAACCTTAATCTACTCCTTCATAGAATAATTTGGGTGAGAAGGGACTTTCAAAGATCATCTAGTCCTTGCCATCTTCTGCCTGACTCCTCAGAGAAAAACCAGAATCAGGCCTTAAATCTGTAAAAATTGAATTACTGACTGAATTTAAAAGTCATTATGCACTGATGGGGCTGTGTTTTGGCAGAAAAGTGTTCTAAACGCCCCGGTGTGACAGCTACTGAAATTGTGCAGACCACAAGTCACCCCAAGAATAGCTTCCCAAATCACCACTCTCCCTATGGAGAAAAAGCTCTGTAGCACAAATCATCATAGAATCATGATATGATAATGTGGCCATTCATTTATGAACGCTGCTTTCTGTGCATGGGAGAAAACGACATACCAGCGCAGGATATTGATTTGGCTCCTGTTTTCTAGATCTTCTCGGATAACTGTTATATACTCAGTATTATGTATATATAACTGTTATAAATTAGCGTTGGTTGGTAGTTTGATGCCTAGAAAGGAAGGATAAGAAGGAATTAAGTGGCCTGTGGAGATAGCTGTTATAAATTAGCATTGGTTGGTAGTTTGATGCCTAGAAAGGAAGGATAGGAAGGAATTAAGTGGCCTGTGGAGATCCAGGCTTGGATCCCCTTCTGCAGCAGTTACCCTGGGTTGAGTTATTGGATTTCTTTGTCCTTACCTATGGAAGGGCAATAGCGTTGTTTTCATCCATCACAGCGGTCTAGCTAAGATAAATCCAATAAAATCACCGATGATCCAAGGTGCAACAGTGGGAGAGGGTATAATAAATCAAAGGTAAAGAGGTGTTGGCTTTTAGTGCTTCTTGTTTTCCCAGCCTTTCCATTCTACCCCTCAATTTGAAGTCTTTTTTTAAGCAGATCCTGCTTGTTCAGTAAAAAATGTGTCTAACAGGCAGCTGTGAGATGTTGAGGTTGTTTAGATGAGGTTTTCCACCCTTATGCTGGAATCGGGGAGGACCCTGCCCTAAGAAATGGTTCACACTGGTGGCTGATTACAGGTTTCAGAGCTTTATGAATAAAACAATTTCACTCCAGCCTGAATTGTTGAATCCCTCTCTTGATGTTAATCAAAGCTCTTAGCTCCCCTGAGACACAGGGATAATTAATCTGTCCTACATGCTGAGAAATCAGAGAGTAATTGAAGGTGCGTGCTCTCAAAAGCAACAAAACACCCCAAACCCGAATCGCTGTTTGTTTTCAATAAGCCTGAGGAGCCGGGATGCCAGATTTATTTTTAAAACAGAGCATGGACCCTTGAAAAGATCTTTTCCTATGTAACATTCCCCAAGGTTTCCTCTTTATTTTTGCTATCTCCAATCTTATTCCCCACTTTTCTCATTTGCACAATAACCAAGTTGTGCCACCTTCCCACTTGTGGGACGGGATGAGTAATTCCCGTGTTTCCTTCTGCTTTTAGTTGTTGTGTTTGTTTTATATGGGAGGATTTATTTTCTTAATTCCTTTTGCTTGCTTTCTTTTTCTGTTTTTAGTGCCTGTCCCAAAGTAAAGCTGACCCATGAACAACAAAGGATTCTGAATCACAAAATTGAGTGCGGCCAAGTGGTGAAAATCATGGCATTTGCGGGTAAGAGCCAAAAATTATGATGTAGGAATAAACACATAACCTTTAACTCTTTCCCTGCTTCTTCTATCCAAGGAACTGTGTGGATGCTGGGGGGATCCACCTTACTTTTAATTGATATTAAAAAAACAGAGCGAGTTTTTACAGAGGAATAGGGATGGGAAACCCACCCTGCAAGGTGGGTAAATAGCATATTTGGGCAAGATACTGAAACTCAGTGTTTAGGCGCTGCTGATGGTTGCCCAGAGCAGCTTGACAGAGAACCCAGCAGAGAAGAAGCGACTCTCTCCATGTATTGAGTGGTCACTGAGCCTGTTTCATGGTGGTTTTGTCTACAGACCACTAGACAGAGTCACTCTTACTGTTTAGATTCAGCATCTCTAAGAGCAACATAAGCCAAGGAGTCTTCTGTACTTGTGCACTGTTTTGAAAAGGGGAATAACATAAAATCAAGGGAGCCTGTTTAAAAAGAAAAGGAAAAGTAAATAATCTCTTCCTACCTGCAGAGAGTTTCCTTTAAAGACACCAAACAGGGGGCTCAAAGCTAATCATAGAATCACAGAATGGTTGGGGTTGAAGGGACCTTCAAAGCTCATCCAGTTCCCCCCCTGCCATGAGCAGGGACATCTTCACCAGCTCAGGTTGCTCAGAGCCCCGTCCAGCCTGGCCTGGGATGTCTCCAGGGATGGTTCATCCACCACCTCTCTGGGCAACCTGGGCCAGGCTCTCACCACCCTCAGGGCCAACAATTTCTCCTGAATCTCCCTCCTTTAGTTTAAAACCATCACCCCTTGTCCTATCACAACAGGCCCTGTTCAAAAGTCTGTCCCCATCTTTCTTACAGGCCCCTTTTAAGCACTGAAAGGCTGCACTAAGGTCTCCCCGGAGCTTCTCTTCTCCAACTGAACAGCCCAACTCTCTCAGCCTGTCCTCCCAGCAGAGCTGTTCCAGCCTCGGGTCATTCCTGTGGCTCCTCTGGCCCCTCTCCAGCAGGTCCATACTGTCCCTGCCAGAACAGACTTGCAAAAGGACATGTACAGATAAGCACCGCGGTGCAGAAGCCACAAATAGTTGATTTCTTATGTCTGTACAAACTCACTGTGTACAAATGACAAAAACAGAATGTTCATGAGCTTTGGCACGTAATCTCTAACCACAGCTAAGCAGGGCAGAAAAATAGCTTGAGGAACTGCTGCCAAAAAGCATAAAAGTCTCGTAATCTCTCTTCAAACATGTGGGTGAGGGTGTTGGCCAAAGCATCTGTTGGTGTAAAGGATATCCTAGAGTGAACAAGGTGGTGTCAGAAAAGCCAAATGTGTTTCTGCATCTATGTTCCTCGTAGAAGGTCTTGGAAAGGGGCAGCTTCAGGATCATTCTCTGTAGGAGCTCCACCAGATGTTCAGTCTCACATTCACGTGGGAAGGGTTGAGGATGAAATATGTGTTCATGTAATTGTTTTGGTTGGGAAAGACGTTTAAGATCATCGAGTCCAACCATTAACCCACTCTTGGCACTACCCCATGTCCTGAGAACCTCATGTCCGTCTGTCCAACCCTCCAGGGATGGTGACTTCAGCACTGCCCTGGGCAGCCTGTTCCAATGCCCCACAGCCATTTGGGGAAGAAATTGTTCCCCAGATCCAACCTCAACCTTCCCTGGTGCAACTTGAGGCCGTTTCCTCTCATCCTATGACTTGTTGGTACTGTTCATTTCAGGATCTGGACTACATCACCCAAAAGATGTAAAAGAACTCGGGGGTGAAGTAGCTGAACAAGTAGCTGTGTGTGGAAGTTGCCGTGGCCATGGAGTTTACAGGGAGACGTGGAAGCAATCTGCCAACAAGCCCAATATTTGTCCCAGGAAACATGGTCAAAGATGCTCACGGTCCTCATGGGTGAAGAGTTAATTAAAAGCTAGAAAGCAGAAGTAGGAGCAGATGGTCAGTTTTCTGCACGTGTTGGTCTCTTTTCTCAAGTAACAAGAGATAGGATGAGCAGAAATGACCTCAAGTTGCACCAGGGGAGGTTGAGGTTGGATGTGGGAACAATTTCTTCCCCAAAGGGCTGTGGGGCATTGGAACAGGCTGCCCAGGGCAGTGCTGGAGTCACCATCCCTGGAGGGCTGGACAGACGGACATGAGGTTCTCAGGACATGGGGCAGTGCCAGGGGTGGGTTGTTGTTTAGACTCCATGATGTTGAGAGTCTTTTCCAACCAAACCAATTCTATGATTCTGCATGGAGAGCAGAGAGTCCTGCAGAGACCTGTGCTGGGACCTGCTCCGTGCAACATCCATGAGTCCTCTGGAAGGAGCGTGAACAGCAGGGTGACCAAGTTTGCTGACACTGTTGTCGCTGAGGGTACGAAAAGAGATGAAGGAGGAAACGTGTGGAGGTTTCTGTTGTCACTGAAACGCCACGAGTGAAGCAACTTTGCCATGCGGTGTGGGCAGGGGAGTAAAGAGCAGCATTAGTGGGAGAACTCACAAGGAAACGAGCTCATGAATCATTGAGAAGAGCAATTTTAACATTTCATTTACCGAGCTGTCCTTCAGGATAATCAGTGCCTTCACTTCTAGAATACCTGGTCATAAAAAGATGATTTTTTAAAACCTTTTTGGCTGCGAACTGTAATTTTTCAAAGCCGCTTTGCTCCACAGCTTCTGATTTCAGTGGAATCTGTGAATAAATTCCCATTAGCTGAGAATAATCCTGCCGTGCAGTTGGGAGGTGAAACCGATGAGAAATGTGTGGATTCATTCATTCCTCACTCTGGATGCTTTATTTTCTTTTGTACTTTCTTCTGTTGTCCAGGTACAGGAAAAACCACCACCTTGGTGAAGTATGCAGAGAAGTTTTCTGACCTCAGCTTCCTTTACGTGACGTTTAACAAAGCTGCGGCGGAGCGAGGTAGAAGCGTCTTCCCCAGAAACGTCACCTGCAAGACTTTCCATTCGTTGGCATTTGGAAGCGTTGGCAAACAGTGAGTGGGGATTTTTGGATTCCTTCGCTGAAAACCAATGGAGCGGGGAAAAAAACCCAGCAGGAAAGGAAGGTTTGGTTTGGAAATAAACCTCCGGGATTTAAAGAAGCAAAAATAATAGGGGATGTGATTTTTTTTTGACCTCCTTCAAGCCCGATTGTGATTGACTGTTTCTGAATTCTCTCAGATTGGATGGGTGAGTGATTTTAGCATCCACCTGAGCATCATTGCCTTGGGGTGGCATAGACTGTGCTGACATACACCCCCATTTGGGGGGCTTTTCATCTTTCCTATGTTGGTAGCCAAGGAGCACTCCCCAAGGGGATAAAAAGCCCCTGAAAATGGCTTTTTCACATTTCCCATTTACACTCTGGTGGTACAGCCGCTCTAAACGCTGCTTTTCCTTAGCAAAGGAGGGGTTTTCTTAACCAGAATTGTTCCAATGATACCGTTCTTGGCACCACCACCAATTATCTTGGCACCACCACCAATTATCTTAGCATGTCTACACTGCAGACAAAAGGGAAAATGAGCCACGACCTGGAAAAGCAGGAAAATCCTCTTAGCTGGCTCTCAAAACAATCTGTAATTGCAGGGGCGAATGATGGGAATATCTCTCTGGCTCAACTTTTCACCTATAAAATCTATAAAATGAGCAAATTTGTGCTTTAATCTGCAAATTTGAAGGATAATTCCATTAGTGGATCAAAGTGGGGTGTATGAAACAGAGCCTTAGAGTGCAACAGAGGGAAAAGTAAGCTTGCTTTCCCAGTAAACTTTTCATGGGTGTTTCAATACCTCTCTTATATTTTATTGTCATCTATGGCACAGCTATAAAGAAAAAGGCAAACTGAACTTCTCCAAGCTGTCAGTTTATTCTGTGAGTTTCCTCCTCCGGAACCGTGAAGGCCAATCTCTATATGTAAGAGGCAAAACAGTCTCGCAGACCCTTGAGAACTTTTTTGCGTCTTCAGATGAAGAGATTTGGGAAGAGCACACTCCTATTTGGTACAAAAATACTCATGGCGAGAGAAAGCTTGTCAGTCCGGAGGAAAAGAAAGTGAGTATATGAGATAAGCAAGACTTGGGCTGCAAGATCCCAAAGGGGCTGTAGTTATTTCTCAGAGTTCATGGTTATTTGTGCTTCAGCTGTTAAGAACTGACCGTCAAAATGTTGTTGTCTTCCTGTGGTGACGAATCCGGCAGAACTGAGGTTGGTTTGTTCTCCATGTTCGCACAGAGAGGAGTTTATCGCTCTCTCTTCTTGGTGCAGATGTTTCTTCCCTGCCAAGAGAAGAGAGAAAACGTTGCAAGTATTTATATCGGTGCCTGAACGGCGTTGTGATATCACATAGAAAGCCAATAAACCTTTTTTTGTAGTCGCTTTCCAAACCCAAAAATTCTCATTTAAAGAACAAACAGCGACACTGAAAAGGCAGCGCTGACGTTGCGAACAACGCGGGCTGGATTTGTGCGGAAAATCAGCTTTTCTGCTCCGTAATCATCGCATATGATCAGATCCAGTCCAGCTAAGCAAAAATCCAATTTACAAGGCATTATTTCTTGGCAGTCCTAAAATATAAAATACCTTTAAGCACTTTGCGAGCTATCCAGAGAAGCCAAAATAAACATCAAATCTGTGCTAATATGCAGAAGTTGGGAGGTATTGTATTACTCTGGCCTAAGTTGGGCCAAATAAATACTATTTTCAGGGGGCTGTGTTTGGAAAGGCAATGTTGAGGAGATGAAGTTGGTGGTGGTGACACAGAGGAGAAGTTGGGGGAGAAGGGGTTTGGAGGAACCTTCCAAGATTTGCTGTACATGGACTGTTTTCCTTCTCAAATCCATCTACCCAGACCCTTCTGGTTTCTCCTTCTAGATCAATGTGGAAGAGGCCAAAGAGATCTGGCACAACATGAAGAAGCTGGATGGAGATGTCGAGGGGAAATACAAGATAACTTGTGATGGTGAGAGAGTACAGGTGGCAAATACCCTTCAGATAAAGAGCAGTAGTAGAAAGCCAAATGGATTTGTATTTCTATGTATGAGGAATGAGCATCAAAACGTACAAAGTTCCCATTTTCCTGCCACTACCTGTGCCCATATGTTGTGATATTACATATAAAGACAATAAACATTTTTGTAGCCATTGTGATACGCAGAGACGAACCCAAAGGGTGGCTCGTACTGGAGTAAAGCTTCTTCCTTGTGATTTTTCTTTGTGCTTTAGGAGCTCTGGAGTGATGGGTGCAGCTGCCTTCCTCCAGCACAGTCAGTTTGATTTGGTTTTTATCCATACTACAACCATGCAACAGAGAGCAACATCTGGGAGCGAGAAATTTTTGTGACCCCTCCAAATGTCACACAAATTCCAAGCAAGAAGTAGGGCCAGAAACACTTTCTTTTAAAAAAAGTGAACTTGTTTTAAAGATCACGGTGTTTTATGACAATAGAGTTGCCCTCTCCCTGACGCGGCGTGTTCTTTCTTTCAGGGTATTTGAAGCTTTGGCAGCTCAGCAAGCCTCAGCTCACGGGATATGATGCCATTTTTGTGGATGAAGCCCAGGACTGCACTCCAGGTGAGCACAAACACAGCTACCACCTTCTTAAGAACCTTCCAGAGAAGGTGTTTGGAGCACCGTTTAAAACATTTCTGCCTCTCAGCTGTAACATCATAACTAACCCATGGCTTGGCTCCCATGTCTTTGCAAATTCAGGAAGGTAACTTGTAAGAGAGCTATTAATAGCTATTAATATTATTAATACAACAATCCACGTGCATCAGCTTGAGGGCCAGCAGCTTTCAGTTGGTTTGGGCATCCAGACATGCCGTCCAGATCCTTTTGCTCTTGCTTTGCTGCTAACAGGGAAAAACAGAATCCCAGCGTAGCCCGGGATGTGGTTTATCTGCAAGAGGGGTGAGACATTAAATGGTTGGGCTGTCAGAAGAGCAGAGCTGCACCATCCCACCCTTGTCTGGTCCTCACACCACCCTGGGGATTCCTGAGTCATGGAGCAGGAAGCTGTTGGCTTTTTTAGATGGGGAGTAGCTCTCCGTTGCAAAGCAATTTGAATTTATTCTGCAAAGGGATCTAAGTGCAGCGATCTGTGTGCCCAGGAGCAAAAGGAGGAGTGCAGGAGAAGGCCTGGGCTTTGCAGCAGATATTAAATCAGCTCAAAGGCTTCATCGGACCGTCTCGCACCTGTGCTCACTGGAGGCCTGGTCTTGCAGAGGTTTGGCTTTGGCAGCTGTGTGCAATGCAGGCGTTCCTCTGGCAGCACGAATGAACCTTGGATAAGCTTGGTCCGAGTGGGGATGAAGATGTTGTGCAGCTCCAGTCCAGGAAAAAATACCCTCAGATGAAAATAGCGGGAGGATGTTTGTAAAGGCAGTCAGCTGTGTGCGTCCCTTTGCTCCTTCTCAGCTTGCCTGCAGCTGTGTTGACCCCTTTGTAGAATCATAGAATAGTTTGAGTTGAAGGGACATTCAAAGGTCCCCCAGTGCCACCCCTGCCATGACAGGGACATCTTCACCAGCTCAGGTTGCTCAGAGCCCCATCCAGCCTGGCCTGGGATGTCTCCAGGGATGGTTCATCCACCACCTCTCTGCCCAACCTGGGCCAGGCTCTCACCACCCTTAGGGCAACAATTTCTTCTTCATGTCCAGCCTGAATCTCCCTCCTTTAGTTTAAAACCATCAGCCCTTGCCCTATTCTTAAATCCCATGAGTCATCAGGGAAGAGATTTTTCCTCTCTACAGTTCTACAATTCATTCCTGGTTTATGAGCAGGCTCCCCCTGAATGCTCTGCTGTTTTCCTGCAGCCATCGTGGATGTTGTGCTGTCACAGACATGCGGGATCATCCTCGTAGGAGACCCTCACCAGCAGATTTACACCTTCCGAGGTGCTGTCAATACCCTCTACTCGGTGCCTCACACCCATGTCTACTACCTCACCCAGGTAAGATGAGGGTTTGCTGCTGTTCTTGCTCAGACAGATCCCTAATGCGATGAAAATGTTTCACATTCTTCTTCAGAAGGCCAGACTTCTTGAGTTTGGCACCATGGGGTGTTTGCATTGCATGGATTAGTGGCACATTTTGCTTTTCAACCTCCGTGCTGCTCCTTTGTGTCTCTTAGTGGGGTGATCCCACCTTTAGGAAAGTTGTGTGGCTTGAAAAATGGATACTGGGGTACAGACTTCAGTATGTAGATTATTTAGAGCAGACTCATAGAATCACTTTGGTTGGAAAAGACCCTGAAGATCATCAGTTCCAACCATTAGCCCACCCCTGGCACTGCCCCATGTCCCTGAGAACCTCATCTCCGCGTCTGTTCAACCCCTCCAGGGATGGTGACTCCAGCACTGCCCTGGGCAGCCTGTGCCAATGCCCCACAGCCCTTTGGGGAAGAAATTGTTCCCAGATCCAACCTCAACCTCCCCTGGCGCAACTTGAGGCCGTTTCCTCTGCTCCTGGCGCTTGTTCCTGGGGAGCAGAGCCCGACCCCCCTGGCTCCAAGCTCCTTTCAGGCAGTTCAGAGATCAGAAGGTCTCCCCTCAGCTCCTGTTCTCCAGCTGAACCCCCCAGGTCCCTCAGCTGCTCCCATCACCCTTGTGCTCCAGCCCCTCACCAGCTCCATTCCCTTCTCTCAACTCACTCCAGCACCTCAAGGTCTTTCTTGGTGGGAGTGGCCCAAAACTGCCCTCAGGATTGGCGGTTTGGCCTCCCCAGGTCCCAGCACAGGGACGGTCACTGCCCTGGGCCTGCTGGCCACACCAGTGCTGGTCCCAGCCAGGATACTGGTGGCCTCTTGGCCACCTGGGCACACGCTGGCTCGTGTTCAGCCGCCATCGACCAGCACATCTTGTGAGAAATCTTGGGGCCAGCCTTGTATCACCTCACTTGTGGAGTTTTTTGAGGAACAAAATCTTCCTTTTCTCTTTGCTGATGGAGCTGTTGTGTTCAGCCAAGCACCGTTGTTTTGTAATCACAGTGTTAGTGAAAACTGATGAGGGCTTTAACCTCACGGTGCTTTGACTCTTGGCCCCAGAGCTACAGTTTAGGAAACCATGAGGAACAAACCTGGCCCGTCACATCTCCAGCAACCCAGCCAAGTGAGGGACCTGACTCGTTCCTCACCACCCTCCTGAAGGACAAATGCACCGTGTCACATTCATTTACTGGGAAAGAGTCTTGGCAGTGGAGAGGCTGGAAAGCACATTTACCCTCTATGATTGTCCCATTTCACAACACAGTTCCTATCACATTGCGTCTAAGAGTGACCAGGGTTTCTAAGAATAGTTTGGGGAGATTTGGGTGCTTTTGCTAAGAGAAATGTTGTCCAGAAGGTTGGTGGGAATCATGTAATTCCATATATAGTATTACTTCTGTAGGTTCTAACAGGTTTCTCTACTTTTCCTGCTGTTTCTGTCATTTTTCCACGTAGAGTTTCAGATTTGGTCCTGAAATAGCTTACGTTGGAGCAACCATTCTGGATGTCTGCAAGAAAATCAGGAATAAAACATTAGTGGGTGGAAACCAAGAAGGTAAATCATTCCGATGCACCACTTGGCTTGGCCAGCTCTGTTCAGTGAGCAAGAGTCATGGAGCTACTGCTTAACAAGCAAAGTTTGTTACGCAGTATTATTAATAATCAGGATTAATCCTGATTTATGAAGATCTCTGTTTTTTAGATACCAGCTTTCAAACTGCCCTGGCTAACTGGGAATTTCTTCACACAGGCGATGTGAGAGGCACAATGAAAGGGAAGATAACCATCTTATCCCGAAGCAATTTTAACGTCTTCGAGGATGCTGTGAGGCTTACGGAGAGAAAGAGAGAGATTAAAATACATGTGATTGGGGTAAGGAGAAACTGCCAACGAGTCCTACACGTCCCAACCTCAAACCCCCGAATTTTCAAACTCTTCAGAGAGATGCAGCCGATGGTTGAAGCTGAAGGTGACCTTTGGAGTGTCCTGTGATGGGCTGTTCCCTGTCTCAGTAAACCCAGGGAAAGTTGGTTCACCAGCAGTGCTGTTGGGGGAAGGCTGTGCTGCCATCCAGCGAGACCTGGACAGGGTGGAGAGTTGGGTGGGGAATAACCTGATGAAATTTAACAAGGGCAAGTGTAGAGTCCTGCATCTGGGCAGGAACAACCCCAGGTTCCAGTGTAGGTTGGGGAATGACCTATTAGAGAACAGTGTAGGGGAAAGGGACCTGGGGGTCCTGGTGGACAACAGGGTGACCATGAGCCAGCACTGGGCCCTTGTGACCAGGAAGGCCAATGGTACCTGGGGTGGGTTAGAAGGGGGTGGTCAGTAGATTGAGAGAGGTCCTCCTTCCCTTCTACTCCGCCCTGGGGAGACCCCATCTAGAATATTGTGTCCAGTTCTGGGCCCCTCAGTTCAAGAAGGACAGGGAACTGCTGGAGAGGGTCCAGCGTAGGGCAGCGAACGTGATTAAGGGAGTGGAGCACCTCCCTTATGAAGAAAGGCTGAGGGAGCTGGGTCTCTTTAGTTTGGAGAAGAGGAGACTGAGGGGTGACCTCATTAATGTTTATATATATATAAAGGGTGAGTGTCAGGAGGATGGAGCCAGGCTCTTCTTGGTGACAACCAGTGGTAGGACAAGGAGTAATGGGTTCAAGCTGGAACACAAAAGGTTCCACTTAAATTTGAGAAAAAACTTCTTCTCAGTGAGGGTGACAGAGCCTGGCCCAGGCTGCCCAGGGAGGTTGTGGAGTCTCCTTCTCTGCAGACATTCAAACCCACCTGGACACCTTCCTGTGCGACCTCTCCTAGGGGTTCCTGCTCCAGCAGGGGGATTGCACTGGATGATCTTTTGAGGTCCATTCCAATCCCAAACATACTGTGATACTGTGTTAAATTGGGATTTTCAGCAATGCCGAATGTTAACACCTTGAGAGATCAACAGTTCTGAGGTTTGCGCTGAATTTTCACCTGCAAAAAGCGTCCATGTGTCTGAAGAAGGATGGGGTGTGCGTGTGTGCACATCTGCAGAAATTCCCATGCTGGAATTACAGGGAGGTTTTATTATAATAAGGCTCCACATTTCAAAAGCCTCAGGAGAATCATTAGTTTTCAAACTCTGAATCATCAATACCTATGGTTTCATTTCAGATCTTGTTACTCACCTAGAAATGTGAACACATGAGCAGTTGTCCTAATGTGGAATGTGTTTGAGGAAGAGCCTGGTCTTTTGAATTTTAGGCTGATATTTTAATTTCCCTTTATTTTTCATTGGGAAACTGTGTTACGATGGAATGAATGTTTGAACTGGCTACTCAGTACAGCACAACAGACTTTAAGTTCATGTTAGCCAAGTAATATGCAGCTATTCAAAGCTAAAATGACTCAAAAAAGGGGGCGTTTTGTTAGTGAAAGAGAAAACAACTTCCTTCTGCATCTTCAGCATATTTCCCTTATTCCCTCCCTCTTAACACCAACAACTCCCGGTCCCTGCTACCTTATCTAGAAACTCTCAGCGCTTTTACTGCTGTGTATTAAGATAAATTGTTGTTTGTTTTAGGGCCTTCACCGTTTTGAACTGAGCAAAATTGATGATATTTGGAAACTCAGTCAAGCTACGGATGGAGGGAAAAGAGGTGAATCCATCCTCCCCTTCTGTCCCTGTGTGATCCCCCTTCGGCAGCCTGGATGGTTTAGTTTTTGCTGTGGTGATGGAAAATAAGGGGCTTCTTGGTGTTTTATTTTATGTTTCCTCATGCAGTTATCTGTCAAAAACTGACTTTTCAACAGTACTGGCATAGGCTGTGCTATTTTAGCTGCTTCACTGCTGCTGTTAATACCAGAAATGCCAAAATTGTGGGGCCTGTGTCGTGCAGCCTTCCCAGCTTTCTGCTGCAACACCTTGAGTGTTCAAGAGCCCAGTAAACTCATAGATAGAGATGTTTTTTCCCTGTGTTTTCTGATTTGACTTTGTTTTTCTTTTGTCTTAAGCCTTTCCTAATTTGTTTTTGTTTGGTTTTAAACCTGGTGTGTTGAATCCTCTATCATGTTGTCACTGGTGGGTAGCATTTAGGAAATAAATCATAGAATCACAGAATATTTTGGGTTGAAGGGACCTTCAAAAGTCACCCAGTGCCACCCCTGCCGTGAGCAGGGACATCTTCACCAGCTCAGGTTGAGGAGGTTGAGGTGGGGTTGAAGTTGGGTCAAGGAGGTTGAAGAGGTTGAGGTTTGAGTGGGGGAGGTTGAGTTGAAGTGGTTGAGGTTGCGTTTGTAGAATCTTGGAAGGGTTTGGGTTGAAGGGACCTTCAAAACTCATCCAGTTCCCCCCCTGCCATGAGCAGGGACATCTTCACCAGCTCAGGTTGCTCAGAGCCCCATCCAGCCTGGCCTGGGATGTCTCCAGGGATGGGGCATCCACCACCTCTCTGGCCAACCTGGACCAGTGTTTCACCATCTTCAGGGGCAAACATTTCTTATATCCAGCCTGAATCTCCCTCCTTTAGTTTAAAACCATCACCCCTTGTCCTATTGCAACAGGCCCTGCTCGAAAGTCTGTCCCCGTCTTTCTCTTAAGTCTGGAAAGGCCGCACTAAGGTCTCCCCAGAGCTTCTGTTCTCCAGCTGAACACCCCAGCTCTCTCAGCCTGTCCTCCCAGCAGAGCTGTTCCAGCCTCGGATCATTCCTGTGGCTCCTCTGGCCCCTCTCCAACAGGACCATGTCCTCCCTCTTTTGGGGGCCTCGAGATTGATTTAAAATCTCTTGGCAGCAGCAGGCAGGTATTGTTATCTATTGGACACAGAGACAAACAAAGAACTTACTGAACTGCCAAGAGTGATTGATTACTTGGGTGTTGTTACTGGTTCTTTGGAAGGTGAAATACCAGGAAAACTCCTTCCCACTTGGGTAGAAAGAGAGAAAAATGTAGGTTGGAAGGGCGTGGGGCTGTCTCTGCCCTGAGCCCCTGCTCCAGCCGCTCTGAAGTCACTTTAGATTCTTTTTGGACTCTACGGAGTCTTTTCCATTTCCAAATATCCCTGGGGACAAAGGTTGTGCAGATTTTCTGGGACACGCGGTGTAGAAGTGAGTGAGCTCAGTGAATGTTTGCCAGCTGCTCTCCCTTGAACTTTGTAATCTTCTGTATCTTCCTACTACACCCGTTCTGGATCTCAAAGTGAATCTGCTTTCTGAAACCACCTGTTCGGATGAGAGCATCGAGTTTTGACGTTATTTCGCATCAGTAAAGAGAAAATCCTGAGTGAAAACCACCCGTGACAGAGCAGGAATACATCCCAAGCCCCTGCATCCCACAGCAGCGCTCCGTCCGCTGCCCCAACGCTTCCCTAACATTAATTCTTAAATTTGATTAGAATTTTAAAATGCAATGATATATGTCTGTCAAACAAACTCATCTGCTGCTTTCTTTTCAGCAAACCTTGTTATAAATGACTCCTTTATCAAAAAATGGGAAGAAACGAAAGGATTCGTTGGTTTAAAGGAATACGCAGAGCACATCGATGACAAAGACCTGCAAGTGAAGATTGCGATAGTGGAGAAGTACAGAGAGCGGATCCCCGAGCTGGTGCAGAGGATTAAGAGCAGACACGTCTTACAAGAAGCCTCAGCAGGTAAAACCAAGTTGGGTCTTTAGTGGATTAAGTTCAGGTCTTTTTTCAATTAATCTTCAGTGCTGAATCCACCTTGTTCCGCAAAAAAAGCTACTTTTGGATCGAGTAGGTTTTTTAGGGAGAAGTGAAGTTTAACAGCAAGTTTTGTGGCACATCTGGGGCTCCAGATGGAGTTCAGTGCAATTAATCTGCCAACAAAGGTTTGCTTAATCTGACTTTGCTAGAGGCAAATAAACCTTTGGACGCTGTCTCCTGCATTTGGACAGCTCTAGGACTTTATCCCGCTTTTTGGGTTTTCTGTTGTAGTTGACCGGCAACTTGCTGACTAAAATTTGTTGAGAGGACAAAGCGATGAAATTGAAAATTCACCAAATAAAGAACATTCCTGTTTGGGAGTCGGGGCTGGGGCTCAGGCTGGCGTTTTCCTTGGCAGGAAAGTTGTCTTCAGCAGCCTGTATTTCCAAAAGAGGTGCTTTCCTTCTGATTTATATTTGGGGAGAAGTGAAATGAATGCGAAATGAAATAATTTCATTTAGCTCGGCGCCTTGTGAACTTAAAAATACCATTATTGCTGTAATAACTGGTCTTTTCTCCTTCTTGTTCCTGATGTGCGCTGGTTACAGATTACATAATAGGTACTGTCCACCAAGCCAAAGGCCTGGAGTTCAATACGGTGCTGATTGCAGACGACTTTGTGACAGTAACTTATCTTAGTGGTGGTTACCAGAGAAGAAATAACTTCAATATTGGTAAGGGGATGGCTGCGCGTGGTACCTGTCTAGACCTGAAAGTGGGAAAGCAAAGCGTGCTGCTGGTGTTTGTCCTGCAAACCCCGTGCTTCTCCGTGGCATCAAGTGCCACTGGATGTCCTAGTGGTCGTAGAATCATAGAATAGTTTGCGTTGAAGGGACCTTCCCAGCTCCCCCAGTGCCACCCCTGCCATGGCAGGGACATCTTCACCAGCTCAGGTTGCTCAGAGCCCCATCCAGCCTGGCCTGGGATGTCTCCAGGGATGGTTCAGCCACCACCTCTCTGGCCAACCTGGGCCAGGCTCTCACCACCCTCAGGGCCAACAGTTTCTTCCTCATGTGCAGCCTGAATCTCCCTCCTTTAGTTTAAACCATCACCCCTTGTCCTGTCACAACAGGCCCTGCTCAAAAGTCTGTCCCCATCTTTCTTACAGGCCCCTTTTAAGCACTGAAAGGCTGCACTAAGGTCTCCCCGGAGCTTCTCTTCTCCAACTGAACAGCCCAACTCTCTCAGCCTGTCCTCCCAGCAGAGCTGTTCCAGCCTCAGATCATTCCCGTGGCTCCTCTGGCCCCTCTCCAGCAGGTCCATGTGTGTCCTGTGCTGGGGACCCAGAGCTGGACCAGCACTGCAGGGGGGTCTCACCAGAGCGGGGCAGAGGGGCAGGATCCCCTCCCTGACCTGCTCCCCACGCTGCTGAGCACACTTGTGCTCCAGCCCCTCACCAGCTCCATTCCCTTCTCTCCACTCACTCCAGCACCTCAAGGGCTTTCTTGGCGTGAGGGGTCCAAAACTGCCCCCAGGATTCAAGGTTTGGCTTCACCAAGCACCGAGTGTCCTTCCAGCAGTACTAACTGAACCATTTGAAGTGCAACAGACCTGTTCATTCTTGTTCTCTAAAGCTATTGCTGATCTTTCCTCCAACCTAGACCCGCATCTTGAGGACGAATGGAACCTGCTCTACGTAGCAGTGACACGTGCAAAGAAATATTTGCTGATGTCAAAGACCCTGGAAGACCTTTTAGCTTTGGCTGGGGTGAGTGAAACCTTTTCAAGGTAACCAAAGAGGTGCTGAGAGAGGCAGCACCCACTGCTCAAGAATCCTGCACATCTCTCATTATTACATTTAGAGGGGCGCTGTGTGGTAGAGAAGTGTAAAAGAAGATGATTTTAAGGTTCACCCTGATGCTAAGATTCATGCTGAGTGTGCTCTGTGCCCTGACTTGTGCTGGCATCAACCAGAAAAGCTGAGGTCACATTTTTCCCTCGGTTTAACGCTGTTCTGCACTGTAATTTCAATAGCAAGACACAAGGTCGCTGCACTTTTCCCCCACAGTCCTGGAATTTGGGTGTTGTCTTCCACAGATCCTTACTTCTTACCTCATTACGAGCGTGTGTGTTCCCTTTTCTCTGTTCAGCTGTTGCCAACTCTTACTTCACTTCCCTTCTCACAAGCTGCTGCCTTCTGTTTGATTTTAGTTGTCAACGGAGGGTTGCGATTTTTTTGTTTTATTTAAAAAAAAAAACATGTTGCAAGTCACTTCCCGGGGCGTTAAAAATAGATATATATATGAAACAACCTATTCCAGTATCTCAGCTCCCTCTGATTGTTGTTGTTCCCTATTTTTCTTGTTTATTAGGAGCGTTTCCTTCGGGTGGAGCTGATGAGTGAGGCTGCAAAGGATGGGGCTGCGGTTGCTTGTTGCATGCCGCGGTGTACGGCAACGCTGCCGTCCGGCTCCGTGTTGGTTGTGAAGAAGCTGCCTTTAACTCACGTATGTCCCTTTCCTTGGCCGTTGAGGTCATATTTTTGAATCACGAGCCTTCACGAGCCGCTTGGCCCTCAAATGTGCTCTGCGATGGTTCTGTGACCACAGACCTCTCTTCTCAAGTGGATTGTGGTCTCAAGTGGGGATGATTTGGGGGTTTTGTTGTGTCGGATCCCATTTCTGAATCTTAGAGTCTATGCTGAGGCCATCAGAGGTGGGCAGAGTCCCCCTTGCCCCTGCCAGCCAGCTGGAAGTGACAATCTGGCTTTTGGGTCCAGTTTTGGGCTCTGGGGTTGATCGTTGCACAGACAGCCAAGATTCCCCAGTGCTGGGATCTGCAAGCGGCTGGAAAGTGCCCAGTGGAAAAGGAGCTGGGGGTGTTGGTGCCAGCGGCTGAACATGAGCCAGCGTGTGCCCAGGTGGCCAAGAGGCCACCAGCATCCTGGCTGGGACCAGCACTGGTGTGGCCAGCAGGCCCAGGGCAGTGACCGAACCTGTGCTGGGACCTGGGGAGGCCAAACCGCCAATCCTGGGGGCAGTTCTGGGCTCATCACCTCAAGGCTCAAAATGGCGGCCCCAGGTTGGCGGGAATCACCTCAGTGCACAAAATGGCGGGACCAGGGGCACCAAGATCACCTGAGGGCTCAAGAAAGGCCTTGAGGTGTTGGAGCGAGTTGAGAGAAGGGAACGGAGCTGGTGAGGGGCTGGAGCACAAGTGTGATGGGAGCGGCTGAGGGACCTGGGGGGTTCAGCTGGAGAACAGGAGCTGAGGGGAGACCTTCTGATCTCTGAACTGCCTGAAAGGAGCTTGGAGCCAGGGGGGTCGGGCTCTGCTCCCCAGGAAAAAGCACCAGGAGCAGAGGAAACGGCCTCAAGTTGCGCCAGGGGAGGCTGAGGTTGGATGTGGGGAACAATTTCTTCCCCAAAGGGCTGTGGGGCATTGGAACAGGCTGCCCAGGGCAGTGCTGGAGTCACCATCCCTGGAGGGTTGGACAGATGGAGATGAGGTTCTCAGGACATGGGGCAGTGCCAGGGATGGGTTAATGGTTGAACTCGATCTTAATGGTCTTTTCCAAGCAAAATGATTCTATGATTCTCACATTCCCACAGAGCAATGGCAGCACAGATGCAGGTGGATACCTTTGCCACTCTTGCACGTGGCAGCACTTCGGCTCTCTGACACCACTGACCTCCTTCCCAGCGCTTCAGGAAAAGCCCAGCCTGCCCTAACAAAGCTCTCCAGAGCCCTCGCTGCCACCCAGAGCCATCCTGGCTGCGGGACAAGGCCCCTTGTCACATCCCACCTCCAAAATCAGGCGGATATTGGAGCAAGATTTCAGGCCAGCTTCAAGAGGAACCCTGTAGGAGGTATGAGACCTTTTCTCCAGCCCTACCTTGCACTCTAGGAGCTGATGGGCACCGCCTGCATCGCTGCACAGAAGAATACGCTCTATATAAACTGCATTGGACAGGATGATGTACGGTTTCCTTTTTGAGCATTACGTCTCCATTACCTCTTTCACCAGGAAATCACCTCCAGTGACCAAACTACTTGCTTTGTCGTGTTACGCCGCGGTGAAATCCCTCTGATCCACTGGAAGAAAAGCAACACGCTATTCAGCAACACTGTAAAATACCCAGAGAAGCACTTTATTCCTAGAAATGGGCATTTTCCTGGAGCCTGTTTCATGGGGAAAATTTATCAGCTCTGGGTGGAAGTTTTTCATCTCTCCCAGCTGAATTAATTTTCCTACTTGCAGCAGAGGGGTTTCCCCATATTCAGTTTCCCTTCTCCCTTCAGCAAACCATAAGGGAAAAGAAAAGAGAGACAGCATCTGAAGAGGTGCTTTGCTTTGCTTTTGGTCTTACTCAGAGACAAACTGGAGAGTGTTTTTAATGATGAAATTAAATTTGTAACCAAAAAAAAGCCTTTAATGCTGTTTTTTTCTTCCCTTGTGTTAAGAAGTCGTCCTGAGTTGTGTTTATTTACCAACCACCAGTCACGATGGCACAAGTCACCTTGTTATCTCGTAAATCCAGCGGTGGCTTACGCTCTTTGTTTGGAGACACTGTGGCTCGTTGTATCAGATCCCATGTGATGCAGAGATCAAAACTGAAACTGAGTTTGGAAGTTGTGTCTGCTCTTGGCCATGGGTCTGGAGCCAGGAGCTGCGCCCGCTGGAGGAAACTCCTGCATCCTCTCGATTTCTGTGGTTGTTTGTGGAACAGTTACTGCCTCACCGGCTCTTTTCACTTTCGAAACACTGACTCCAGAAAGGCTTTTCCTGGTCCACCCACCTGAGAAATTCACCCAAGGCTTGGATGTTGGATGTAACTGCAAACTCAGTGTGGATGTTCAACCAGGTGCCTCCAGGGATCCCTTCCAGCCTCACCTGGTTTCCAACCATCCCGGGGTATGCTGGGGAGAGGCTGAGCCACTGTCAAAGGGTTTGGTCCATCACATCCAAAGAGTCACGTCCTCCAGCTCCACCAGTCCAGAGTGGTGGCACGAACAGGAGGATAAGACACAGCAGCAAGGAAAAGACGTGGAAATGAAGTTTTCAGACAGCTGCTTTCCAGCTGACTGCTAAAAACCCTTTTGCCATCCAGCTGAGTGATGGCAGCTGCCACCTGGCTGTCACGCACTGTCTCTAGAGCACGGCCCTGTTGGCGAGGTGTGGTGACCGTCCCTGCATTGGGCACTGGGGAGGCCAAACCATGAATCCTGGGGGCAGTTCTGGGCCCCTCATGCCAAGAAAGGCCTTGAGGTGCTGGAGCGAGTGGAGAGAAGGGAACGGAGCTGGTGAGGGGCTGGAGCACAAGTGTGATGGGAGCGGCTGAGGGACCTGGGGGGTTCAGCTGGAGAACAGGAGCTGAGGGGAGACCTTCTGATCTCTGAACTGCCTGAAAGGAGCTTGGAGCCAGGGGGGTCGGGCTCTGCTCCCCAGGAACAAGCGCCAGGAGCAGAGGAAACGGCCTCAAGTTGTGCCAGGGGAGGTTGAGGTTGGATGTGGGGACCAATTTCTTCCCCAAAGGGCTGTGGGGCATCGGAACAGGCTGCCCAGGGCAGTGCTGGAGTCACCATCCCCGGAGGGTTGGACAGACGGAGATGAGGTTCTCAGGGACATGGGGCAGTGCCAGGGGTGGGTTATGGTTGGACTCCATGATCTTGAGGGTCTTTTCCACCCCAAACAATTCTGTGATTTCACCCCACCCATCCATCCCCCCTCCCCTCCCCAGCATCACAGCTGCCAAGATGCCCAACCAGACCAAAAAAAAATCAACTGCAGTGTGTGTGTTGTTCTATATACAATATATACACATTTATACATAAACCAGCATCAACACAAAGCTGCCTGCTCTTTAGCAAGGGGGAAACGAGTGGATAACAACTGATGATGGAGGACAATATTTCCAACGGTCATGTTATTGCCTTCAGTCTTTGGTAGTGTCTGTAGTAAAATAGCTCCTGGTTGTGGTCCCCTGCGAGAGGCTGGAGCTGTTGGGCATCGGATCAGTGCCGAAAGTGGCTCTGCAGGATCCCTGAGCTGCGTATGAGGGCTGACCATCTTGGGACGGTGAATGGCTGGAAGAGAGGGGGAAAGGGGTGAGGATGCGGCACAGAGATGCTCAACCAGGTCCCTCTCTGTTGGCCATAAGTAGTGCTGGGTTTTGGGGCAATTTGGGGGTAAAGCGGCTCTAGGGAAGGGGCTGGTGTCCTGCTGACCCAACTCTGGCCTTGCTCCTGATTTCTGGGTGCTGCTTTGGGGCAGAGCTTCACCCCCAGCACCCAAACCCCATCCCCTGCGCCCCAAATACCCTCTGCTGGGACACCAGCACCCATAAAACCACCTCCTCTGAATTTTGGCTCCCGACACACGCCACCCACCACCTCCATATCACCCCAGGGTGCTCCCAGTGCTCACTCACCCCCCATGGGTGACACCCACACACCTTTGCGTGCTGGAGCGGTCTCATCCATGAGAGTCACTGGTTCAGACTGGGAAGAGCGGCCGCATATCCCTGGGGCGAGGATGCTCCATGCGGCTGGGGACCATGACACACTCTACTGTGTGCTGTCACCACTCGGGCCAGCATCCGTCTTTCCATTGATCCCCGAGCATCCTCCGGGTTGGCGGGTGCTCCGAGTTGCCTGGCGATGGGTGCTCAGCCCGTGGGGAAGACGTTGGGTGGTGACATCTCCTCGTTCTTGGCAGCAAGAGCCACCATGGGGACGGCAGTCGCTGCCACCACGTAGTCCTGCCGTGCACGCCTGCAATGGGGAGAGCAGCGTCACCGGCATCCCGAGGCCTTTCCGCAGCTTTCAGGAAAGCGCAGAGACCGAAGACAAACTCATCACAGGAGTGGGAAGACATCACAGGGTTCAGCACACTTACATTTTCATCCTCCAGCAGCAACAGGACACGACTCCGACAACCACCAGCAATGGGAGCCCTGCGGGAGAGAAACAGTGGCCGATGAGCATCTTCCCAGCTCAAACAAAACAGCTCCACGAAGAACCAAACACAATCTGTGAACGTTTACAAGGTGCCCTCCCCACCCTGGGAAGAAATTTGGGCGCTGCATCCTTCCCGCTTTGGAAGCATCACCCTCGACTACAGCCCCAAGGAAGGCTTTTAAGCTAAAAATTATAAAGAAAATAAGCCACTACTTGCCAAAATAAGGGGTTTTTTTGCCCAGCTTACCAATGGAATAGGCCAGGGTCTGGATGGAAACTGGAAAAGAAGAGAGAAATGGAGATTTTTAGCTGCAAAGCCAGGAAAGGGGGTGGATGCTGGGGGGACCCTCATTAAAAATAGGGTTGAAAAGAAGGGAAAAATGTATTGGAAAACTAAAAGAGCCTTTGCAGGTTGAAACCAGCCCTGTGGGGGGGTTTTCTCCCCCGGAGAGGCAGCCTGATCTGCGGCGTGGTCCGGAGGGGCGGTGAACAGCGGGGTTGTCCCCTCTCCTGGTGCGGATGTCTCCAGTGGCGTGGGCATCTCCAACAGCGTCGATGTCTCCGGTGATGACCCATGAGTTGCTGGTGGCAGCGGTGACAGGTAGGGGCTGGAGGTCGGGCTGGCATCGGTGGTTCCTGCTGGGGAAAATGGTGTAAAACCGTCTCATTTCAAAAATTAAAAGCCAAAACTCTACCCAGCACCATTATTTCAGTGCTCAGCTTGGGGCACATTGAGGCGAGGGCAATACAGCCCATCCAGCAGCTACAAAATGGCCTGATTTCATGGAATTGGATAAATTTCATCACACCATTGAAATATTTTGCCTTCCACACCATGGCGGTTGTGGTTTTGCCACAATTACAGCCACAGTGGCCCCAAACCAACCCCCATGAGCTGCATTTTTCCTCCTGCTCACCCTTCTGCGTCGTTGTCTTGGTGTCCGGTGCCGTCGGCAGCTCAGGGCTGGGGGTTTGCAGAGGTAGAGCCGGGTCCCCTTTGAGAAAACACAAGGTGGAAATGCCATCATCATGGAGACACCATCAATGGGGAGGCACCATCAACTTGGAGACACCATCAACGTGGAGACACCATCAATGTGGAGTCACCATCGTCATGGAGACACCATCAACGTGGAGACAACATCAATTTGGAGTCACCATCAATGTGGAGACATTATCATCATGGAGACACCATCAATGTGGAGACACCATCAATGTGGAGACATTATCATCATGGAGACACCATCAACATGCAGACACTATCAACACGGAGACACCATCAATGTGGAGACTCTATCAATGTGGAGACAACATCAATGTGGAGACACTATCAACACGGAGACACCATCGACGTGGAGACACAATCATCATGGAGACACCATCAACGTGGAGACACCATCAATGTGGAGATATTATCATCATGGAGACACCATCAATGTGGAGACACCATCAATATGGAGACAACATCAATGTGGAGACATTATCATCATGGAGACACCATCAACATGCAGACACTATCAACACAGAGACACCATCAATGTGGAGACACTCTCAATGTGGAGACAACATCAACATGGAGACACTATCAACATGGAGACACCATCCATGTGGAGACAACATCAACATGCAGACACTATCAACACAGAGACACCATCAATGTGGAGACACTATCAACGTGGAGACAACATCAATGTGGAGACACCATCAGCCTGGAGACACCATCAACATGCAGACACTATCAACACAGAGACACCATCAATGTGGAGACACTCTCAATGTGGAGACAACATCAACATGGAGACACTATCAACATGGAGACACCATCGATGTGGAGACAACATCAACATGCAGACACTATCAACACAGAGACACCATCAACGTGGAGACACTATCAACGTGGAGACAACATCAATGTGGAGACACCATCAACACGGAGACACCATCGATGTGGAGACACCATCATCATGGAGACACCATCAACGTGGAGACACCATCAATGTGGAGTCACCATCAATTTGGAGATATTATCATCATGGAGACACCATCAATGTGGAGACACCATCAATATGGAGACAACATCAATGTGGAGACATTATCATCATGGAGACACCATCAACATGCAGACACTATCAACACAGAGACACCATCAATGTGAAGACACTATCAATGTGGAGACAACATCAATGTGGAGACACTATCAACATGGAGACACCATCAGCATGGAGACACCATCAGCATGGAGACACTATCAACATGAAGATACCATCAATGTGGAGTCACCATCAATGTGGAGATATTATCATCATGGAGACACCATCAATGTGGAGACACCATCAATATGGAGACAACATCAATGTGGAGACAACATCAGTGTGGAGACATTATCATCATGGAGACACCATCAACATGCAGACACTATCAACACAGAGACACCATCAATGTGGAGTCACCATCAATGTGGAGACATTATCATCACGGAGACACCATCAATGTGGAGACACCATCAATATGGAGACAACATTGATAGTAATCAACCTTACAAAATGTTTTTTTTCCATGGAACAGGACAGAATGGATCTTCCCTGAATATCGCTGGATCTGTTACAGTTGACTTAATATTAGGATAGCAACCAGCCCTGTAGCCATAGAACTCTTGTAATCAGTAACCAAACTGTTCTTAAAGCTGACATAGATTTATGGTATATTCTTATAAGGCAGGTAACCGTAACCGAGCTTTATTCTTAAGGTGGACATAGATTTACGATATATTCTTTTAAAGTTGGTACCATAGAAAACAACTGATAATTATAGCATCTTTTAGAGAGGAAGTTTGTGTTAGAATAGGTGTGGGATATGCTAATGGTTGTCAGGGGTGTAATGAATATGTATGTGACTAACTTGTATAATAAGGTATGGTCTGAATCAGCTGTTTGAAGCCAGCTTTGGGTGCGAACCCCTGGTTTCCCAGCGCTGAAATAAAGCACCGCATATAACTACGTCTGTGGTTATGTGTCCTGATTGCTAACAACATCAGTGTGGAGACATTATCATCATGGAGACACCATCAACAGGCAGACACTATCAACACAGAGACACCATCGATGTGGAGACACTATCAATGCGGAGACAACATCAACGTGGAGACACTGTCAACATGGAGACACCATCGATGTGGAGACAACATCAACATGCAGACACTATCAACACAGAGACACCATCAATGTGGAGACACTATCAACGTGGAGACACCATCAACATGAAGACACCATCAGCATGGAGACACCATCAACATGAAGACACCATCAGTGACAGCGCCCACGCCACCCCGCATCCTTGTCCACCACACCAGTGATGGAGACGTCCCCCCTCCCTGGTCCCCATTGCACCCCGGCTGCCGAACGAGGGCTTACGGATGCACTGGAGAGTGGTGTGGGTCCAGTCGGGCTCGCTGGAACCCTCACGGAGGATGCACTGGATGAGGCTGGAGGTACCGGCTTTGCGCTTGTAGCCGGGGTTGCAGGTGTAGCGCAGGCGGGTGTTGAGCAGCACGTTGTTGCCCACGTCAATGTGAGCGTTGGCCACATCTTTGGGGCGGCTGCATCGCGGTGGCACTGGATGGGGGTCAAAATAAAGAGATGGGGGTCACAACAGGGAGATTAAGCATCCTCTGGTCCCAGCTCGCTGTGCTGAGTGGTACCCAGGGGGGTCAAATCCTGCCTGGGGGGTTGGGATATGGGGAATGGGTGCTGTCTCAGGGCTGGAAGAGACTCCTCCAGTTTGCAAAAAGACAGTGGTAAGATGCCTGTGCCTGTGGGATGGAGAAGAGGAAATCTCCATTTCCAGCATATTTGTGGTCACTTGTAGCAGCTTCTCCGGTCAATGACGCCTTTTTGCAGAATATCATCCCCTCGCAGTGACCGTCCCCGGCCAAAATCCCCAGGTGCATCCTGCCACCAGCTGCTGCATTTCAGCTGTGCTCGCCGCCCCCTCTTTTCTCCACTTATTTTGCAGCTGGTCCTGAAAAATTCCAGGTGCTGTGTGTGCGCACCACCTGCCCCCCGGGGCTTCTTTCCCAGCAGAGTCCGCACCCCACGGTCCCAGAGGCAGCTGAAATCTGAGTATCACATGGCTGGGGTGGTGATGAGCCTCAAATTATGGCTCATACTTCCCCTTTGGCCTTTATTTGAGGTCATTTTCGCAAGAGGGTGTTACCATTTCACTTCTCTGGTGCAACGGAGAAAGTTTCTTGGTTGTCCCATGCCTGTGCTTGGACCCCTCCTGCAGCATGGAAATGGGTCACTCACAACCCTGGCAGCTGTCCCAAATGCGGTATGGAGAGATGCACAGGGGGGGAAAAAGCAATATAGAGCTGGGGGGAGTGATGGACAACTGGGATGTGATTGTAGAATCACAGAATCATAGAATCACAGAATGGTTTGGGTTGGAAGGGACCTTCAAAGCTCCCCCAGTTCCCCCCTGCCATGAGCAGGGACATCTTCAGCAGCTCAGGTTGCTCAGAGCCCCGTCCAGCCTGGCCTGGGATGTCTCCAGGGATGGTTCATCCACCACCTCTCTGGCCAACCTGGGCCAGGCTCTCACCACCCACAGGGCCAACAATTTCTTCCTCGTGTCCAGCCTGAATCCCCCCTCCTTTAGTTTAAAACCATCACCCCTTGTCCTACCGCAAATAGGCTGGGACACAAATGCATGGACAGGATGGAGCAATGCAGGGATGGGATGTCACAGAATCATAAAATCATTTTGGTTGGAAAAGACCTTCAAAGATTGAGTCCAACCATTAACCCAGCCCTGGCACTACCCCATGTCCCTGAGAACCTCATGTCCATCTGTCCAACCCTCCAGGGATGGTGACTCCAGCACTGCCCTGGGCAGCCTGTTCCAATGCCCCACAGCCCTTTGGGGAAGAAATTGTTCCCCAGATCCAACCTCAACCTCCCCTGGCGCAACTTGAGGCCGTTTCCTCTGCTCCTGGCGCTTGTTCCTGGGGAGCAGAGCCCGACCCCCCTGGCTCCAAGCTCCTTTCAGGCAGTTACAGAGAGTCCCGCAGGGCCGGGATGGAGTGATCCATGGCTGGGATGTGATGCACAGGGTGGATGAATCGATGCCCAACCGGCATGAAACACATTTGGTGTGAGGGATGCACAGCTGGGCTGGGACTGGGAGCGGGACGGTGATGGGAACACAGTGGGGATAGGAGCACCGCATGCTCACCCAAAACACCTGCAGATAAAAATCAGTTTGTTATCTATCCCCAGAACAGGTGTGTCTGCTCCATTTCAGTGTTCAGGTGGGTCCATGTGTGTCCCCTGGGGCTGGAACACTCCAAAAAGCTGCAGCTGCCGTGGCTGGAGAGTGCAAGTGATGTGGTGGCCACGTGTGTGCTGAGCATGTTGGTTCTCAGCCTCTGCTCAAGGGAGCAGCGGAACTTCTGGGTGCACTGCGAGGAAACGCCACGGGACATTTCACAATAGCCTCACACGTCACCAGACCCGACGCTGTGCCAGAAAATGAATGAAAAGCCCTCCCAGTGCTAACACAACCCGCGGACACTGAAATCCAGCCTGAAGCACCAAAATGTCCAGGAAAAACAGGGACTTGTTGAATCCTGCTTATGCCTTTCAGCTCTTAAACCTGATCTTGTCACTGTAATCTCACCAAAGCACTTTTTTTCCGCTTGGTTCAACTCTAAAATAAACTTCTCTTCCACAGAACACCCAAACCCTTCAATGAGAAGACCCCAACATCTCTGCTGTCCAGGATCATGACCCCGGCATCTCGTGCCATCGCTGCACAGATTTCAGTTTGTTCAATGAGATGAACACCTGCCAAGGGGGAAAAGAGGAGGAAATTTTGGGGAATTCAGTTTTCCAGCTCTGCCACAGCACTGGAGATGCATGGCCAAGATTTAGGTTTTCCTTCTATAGCGAATTGGAAATGGTGTGAAACATGGATGGATGGATGGATGGACCGGTGGATGGATGGATGGACCGGTGGATGGATGCATGGATGGATGGACCGGTAGATGAATGGATGGACCGGTGGATGGATGGATGCATGGATGGATGGACCGGTAGATGGATGGATGGATGGATGGATGGATGGATGGATGGATGGATGGATGGAGAGAACTGGGACTGTGATAAAGCTCTTACTTCCAAGCAAGAAGATTGGCAGTAACTAAAATCTCTCCATCTCTTATTTGCTTTTTCATTGAAGCAGATTGATAAAACTCCCTGGATCTGCACACTACCGGGGACTTCCACACGGGAAAAACCCAACATCTGTCTTCTATTTTCATTTTTAATTCAAGGAAAAGCTCACAAGACTCTCTCAGGATGGCCCAAAGCATCTCTGCACTTATCTCCATTCCCTTTGAGCTTTGCAGGTTTAATTTTCCCATTGATGTGTCAGCCCAAGCACTCAAAACCCCATTGCATTGTTAACAAACCTCCCCAAACGAGCCGTGGTGCTGGGTACCAGCCGTCCTGGGAAAATACTTCCTTTCCATCCCAATTCCCTGTATCCCCCTGATATTAAATTTCCAGGCTGAAATACATGCACAATATTTGGTTTGTGTTTTGTTGGGGTGATTTTTTTGGTATTGCATGAATTAAGCGTGTTTTTGCTTTGCTTTTTTTGGCTTCCTTAGCCAGCGATCTCAAATTATGCTGGTGAGCTCGTCCCGACAGGCTGGGAAACACAACATAGAGTTGCTTGGATTAGTCCCAGGGACAGAAATGCTGTTTCGTGCTGTCATCCCACAGCGTGGAGATGTCCCCTATGGCTCGTGGGGCTGCACAACCACAAGGAGACACAGGAGAATCCACACCAGGAAAACTTAATGATTTTTCATTCTATTTTCTAGAGCATTTTCTGCTAATGGTTTAAAAAGCATAAGCAAAAAAAAGTGGAGAAAAAGAGAAATTTCAGGGTTCTGTGCCCAAGACTGACCAGTTGTGCCAGGGATGGGAAGCAGGAGAGGACGTGATGCCCGGAGTGAGCGTCATGGGATGTGTTGGCACAACCAGCACATCCCAAATTATCCGTTGACTGAATTAAAGGGGGAACGGTGACAAAGTTCTGCCCAGGGCAGCAGGAACATCTCCTCCATGACTGCTCCACCTTCCCAGGTGCCCACGCGTAGTGGGTATGAGGGTCTGTAAGTGGTAATGAAAAACAGGACCAGAGGAAACGGCCTCAAGTTGCACCAGGGGAGGTTGAGGTTGGATGTGGGGAACAATTTCTTCCCCAAAGGGCTGTGGGGCATTGGAACAGGCTGCCCAGGGCAGTGCTGGAGTCACCATCCTTGGAGGGGTTGGACAGGGATGAGGTTCTCAGGGACATGGGACAGTGCCAGGGGTGGGTTATGGTTGGTCTCCCTGATCTTAAAGGTCTTTTCCAACCAAAACAATTCTGTGACTCTGTGATTTTCCAGGGCATTGCAGCTTTGGCAGCAGACAGGAGCCAGGAGAAGGGACAGCACTAAAGCTGTCCCAAACCTTTTCAGTCCCTTCCAGCCTTATTTCCTATGCTTCCACACCCACCCTTCACAATTCCAACATGTTTAGTTAATTAAATATTTCCTAATAGTCTTGCCAATGCCGTCAGCAGTTCACTGGGGTGTCAGCATCGCCAGCTCCACGCTGGGCTGTGATGGTGATTTTTCCTAAAGTTGCTTTAGGAGATGCAAGACACAGTGTGACATTCCCGATCCAGTGGTGACTCTCAGCCGTGGGCAAATCACAGTCCCATGGAAAACCCACAGAGCCCACCCAGGGTGGAATCCTGCAGTGATGCAGCTCCTGTGGGTCCATCACATGGACCCTAAATTCACTCCCAGCCTCCCTGGACACTGGTGGGGAGGTGGAGTGGGCACCCAAGGAGGGAGGTGAGCACCCAGAGGAGTACAAGGGGAACATGGGGGTGCAGCTTGGGCACCCCAGGGGTGGGCATGGGGCAACTAGAGAGAGGTGTGAGCATGCGTGGAGCAGCATGGGCACCCTGGGGTGCAGCGTGGGCACCCCAGAGGGGTGCATGGGGCACCTTGAGAGAGGTGTGGGTGCTCCGGGGTGCAGTGTGGGCACCCCAGGGGTGGGTATGGGAGATGTAGGGAGAGGTGTGGACACGCATGGAGCATCTTGGGCACCCAGGGGTGCGGCGTGGGTACCACAAGGGGGTACATGGGTCAGCTAGAGAGAGGTGTGGGCATGCAGAGAGCACCGTGGGCCCCTCAGGAAAGAGCCCAGGCACCCCGAAGAGCAGCATGGACACTCCAGGGTGCAGGTGGATACCCCAGGGGTGGGCATAGGGCACTTTGAGAGAGGTGTGGGCATAGCAGGGAACAGCATGAGCACCCCAGAAGGGATCCCAGGAACCCCAGGGAGCAGCTTGGACACCCTGGGGGTGCGTGTGGGTCTGCCAGGAGGAGGTGTGGGCACACAGGGAGCAGTACAGGTACCCCAGGGTGCCCCAAGGTGCAGCATAGGCACCTTGTCGGGGTACATGGGGGACCTAGAGAGAGGTATGGGCACACAAGGAGCAGCGAGGGCACCGTGGGGGGCAGTGTGGATACCCCAGGGGGTGCATGGGGCACCAAGAGAGAGATGTGTGCACAGGGAGCAGTGTGGGCATGCAGGGGTGCAGCATGGGTACCCCAAGAAGGAGCCTGCGCACCCCAAGGAGCAGTGTGGGTACCCCAGGGAGGTGCATGGAGCACCAAGAGAGAGATGTGTGCACAGGGAGCAGTGTGGGCATGCAGGGGTGCAGCATGGGTACCCCAAGAAGGAGCCTGGGCACCCCAAGGAGCAGTGTGGGTACCCCAGGGAGGTGCATGGGGCACCTAAAGGGAGGTGTGGGCACCCAGGGGTGCAGCGCGGGTACCCCAGGAGGGAGCCTGAGCACCCCAAGGAGCAATGTGGGTACCTTAAGGTGGTGCATGGGGCACCTAGGGGGAGGTGTGGGCACCCAGGGGTGCAGGGTGGGTACGCCAAAGGGAGCCTAAGCACCCCAAGGAGCAGTGTGGGTACCCCAGAAAGGAGCCTGAACACCCCAAGGAGCAGTGTGGGTACCCTAGAAAGGAGCCTGAGCACCCCAAGGAGCAGTGTGGGTACCCCAAAGGGAGCCTAAGCACCCCAAGGAGCAGTGTGGGTACCCCAGATAGGAGCCTGAGCACCCCAAGGAGCAGTGTGGGTACCCTAGAAAGGAGCCTAAGCACCCCAAGGAGCAGTGTGGGTACCCCAGATAGGAGCCTGAGCACCCCAAGGAGCAGTGTGGGTACCCTAAGGTGGTGCATGGGGCACCTAAAGGGAGGTGTGGGCACCCAGGGGTGCAGCGTGGGTACCCCAAAGGGAGCCTGAGCACCTCAAGGAGTAGTGTGGGTACCCTAAGGTGGTGCATGGGGCACCTAGAGGGAGGTGTGGGCAGCCAGGGGTGCAGCGTGGGTACCCCAAAGGGAGCCTGAGTACCCCAAGGAGTAGTGTGGGTACCCCAGAAAGGAGCCTGAGCACCCCAAGGAGCAGTGTGGGTACCCTAAGGTGGTGCATGGGGCACCTAGAGGGAGGTGGTGGGCACCCAGGGAGCAGCATGGGCATCCCAGAAAGGAGCCTTAGCACCCCAGGGAGTAGGGTAGGCACCCAGGGGTGCAGAATGGGTACCCCAAGAGGGAGCCTGGGCACTCCGAAGAGCAGCGTGGGTACGCCGCGGGGGTGCATGGGGCAGCTAGAGAGAGGTGTGGGTACCCAGGCAGCACGACAGGCACCCCGGGCAGTGGATTGGGCACCCCGGGAACGGCGTGAACACCTCGGGGACGGCGTGGACAACCCGGGGATGCCGTGGACACCCCGGGAACGGCGCGGACACCCCGGGAACGGCGTGGCGACGCCGGCGGAGAGGCGGGGGAGCCCGGGTGAGTCCCGCTTACCGGTGTCGGCGGCGGTCCAGGGCAGCAGGAGGACGACGGTAGCGCAGAGCAGCGGCAGAAGCGGCCGCGCCATGAGACGGTGGCGGCACTGGGGCAAGGCCGGGGGGCTCAGGGCTTCCGGGGGGGGTCCGGGGCTCGGCCCCGCCGCCCGCCGCCGGACATACCCGGCGTGGCCAGACCCACCTTTCGCTTTCGCTTTCGAGCGGAGAGACCGGGAGGGGGGGTGCAGTGCCCGGGGGTTCGTTACCCGGGTGGAATGCAGGGCCTGAGGGTCCGGTACCCGGAGGGGGATGCAGTGCCAGTGGGTTCGGTACCCGGAGGGGGATGCAGTGCCAGTGGGTTCGGTACCCGGAGGGGGATGCAGTGCCTGGGGGCTTGGTACCCGGGGCGGGATGCCGGTGCCTTGGGGGTTTGGCACCCGGGGGAGATGACGTGCCTCGGGATTCGGTACCCGGGGCGGGTGCAGGACCCGGGGGTTCGGTACCTGGGGAGATGCGGTACCCAGGGGTTCAGTACCGGGGGGAATGCAGTGCATGGGGGCTTGGTACCCGGGACGAGATGCAGTGCCTGGGGGTTCGGTACCGGGAGGGATGCGATACCCGGGGGTTCGGTACCCGGAGGGGATGCAGAGTCCGAGGGGACGCAATAGCAGAGACGGGGTACAATACCCGGGGGGTGCAATACCCTCGGGATGCAATACTGGGGAAGGGGGGTGAAGTATCCGAGGGGTGAGATACCATACCAGGGAGTGAGATACGATACCAGTGGGGGATGCAATACCTGGTGGAGGGATGTCGAACCGGTAGGGAAGGATGCAATACCGGGGGGTGAGATGCAATACCGGGGGATGCAAAACCGGGGGGAGATGCAGTACTGGAGGGGGGAATACAATATCGGGAGGGGGAGGAGGGGAATGCAATCTCACCCAGATGGAGTACCTGGGGATGGGATGCAATAGGGAGGAGGATGCAACAACGCAGGGGGATGCAATGCCTTGTGGTGGGGATGCGATACTGGGGGGTGAGATGGAATACCTGGGGGTGGGATACAATAATGGGGAGGGACTTCAGTTCCCGGGGATGCAACTCCTGGCCGGGGGGAAGGGTAAGGTGCCATTAAAAGAGAAATGTTTTTATACCTGGGGATCTGGCGCCTGACCCCAGCACGGGGGGGAGGACCGAGAGACACCAGACTATGAATCTTTAATGTAAAACTAAGTCACTTCGAACTAACCCCAGAATGCGAACTGATTGCTGTATTTTGAAAGTTAAGCTGGGGGGAAAGGTAGCCAGAGAGCTGGGAATCCGCGCTTTAAATAGATCAATAAGGGGAGGGGGTTGGCAGAATTAGATGAATGAGACAGGTACACTGAGGCAGGGTCGGGCAGTCTGTAAACCCTGCAGTACCAACCCATGGGGAACGGGGGAGGGAATTTGCAGCTGAGATTAAGGTGATATAAGCACCGGCTTTTTGCCCTGTTCCATGTGCTTACCATTAGGTAGGACACACAGGTTTGCAAAATCGTTAATAAAATCTGCATTGCTGAGAGATCCTGCCTGAGCCTGTTATATTGGCAAGATGATGGTTTCCTACAGGATGCTATAGCAAGGTGTGGTCCACCTACACCAGGTCCCCAGCAAAGCTGCTCTGTCAGTCCCTCCTCAGCTGGATGGGGGAAAGAAAACACAATGAAAGGCTCATGGGTTGAGATAAGGGCAGGGAAATCCCTCAGCAAGTACCGTAATGGGGAAAACAGACTCTGCTTGGGGGAAAAAGAAATACCAATCAAATAAGAGAAATAAAACCAAATGTTAAAAACCCCTCACCCCATCCCCCCCTTCTTCCCGGGCTTAACTTCACTCCCAAATACTCTACCTTCTCCCCCTGAGCAATGCAAGAGGACAGGAATGGGGGTTGTGGTTGGTTCCTCACAGGTTGTCTCTGTCCTCCTCACGCTCTTCCCCTGCTCCACCGTTGGGTTCCTCCCATGGGACACAGTCATCTATGGACCTCTCCAACATGAGTCTTTCCCGCAGGCTGCAGTTCTTCATGAGCTGCTCCAGCATGGGTCCTCCATGCAGTCAGAAGTCCAGCAAACCTGCTCCAGCCCGGGCTCCTCTCCATGGGGCCAAAGGTCCTGCCAGGATTCTGCTCCAGTGTGGGCTTCTGTGGGGTCACGACCTCCATTGGGCTCCACCGTGGACTTCCATGGGCTGCAGGTGGGTATCTGCTCCACCATGGACCTCCATGGACCGCAGGTGGGTATCTGCTCCACCATGGACCTCCAAGAGCCGCAGGTGGGTATCTGCTCCACCATGGACCTCCATGGACCACAGGTGGGTATCTGCTCCACCATGGACTTCCATGGGCTGCAGGTGGGCATCTGCTCCACCGTGGACCTCCATGAGCCGCAGGTGGGTATCTGCTCCACCATGGACCTCCATGGGCTGCAGGTGGGTATCTGCTCCACCATGGACTTCCATGGGCTGCAGGTGGGCATCTGCTCCACCATGGACCTCCATGGACCACAGGTTGATATCTGCTCCACCATGGATCTCCACTGGCTGCAGGTGGGTATCTGTTCCACCATGGACCTCCATGGACCACAGGTTGGTATCTGCTCCACCATGGACCTCCACAGGCTGCAGGTGGGTATCTGTTCCACCATGGACCTCCATGGACCACAGGTTGGTATCTGCTCCACCATGGACCTCCACAGGCTGCAGGTGGGTATCTGTTCCACCATGGACCTCCATGGACCACAGGTTGGTATCTGCTCCACCATGGATCTCCACTGACTGCAGGTGGGTATCTGTTCCACCATGGACCTCCATGGACCACAGGTTGGTATCTGCTCCACCATGGACCTCCACAGGCTGCAGGTGGGTATCTGCTCCACCATGGACCTCCACGGGCTGCAGGTGTATTTTAGAAAGAGCAACATTCGAGACTAAACCTCGAAAACAAGGTTCATACGGCAGAGGATCATGCCTAGAAACATTCAGATGAAAATGCTGCACCAGTTACACACCAGTTAAGTGATACACATCGAGCCCTGGGAATCTTGGTTAATTGCTCTTAATTAGGCACATGCTATAATCAATGTACTCTGGGCAGGTTGAGATTTCACAAGATACGCTTTATGAAAAGCAATCAACAGGTTAGAGTTCACAATCGGCTTGCGCAAGAAATAGCTGACGGTAGTGATACTGGGATTTGGTAAAGAAAATAGAGTCTGTGATACTTTATCCTTCTTCCCAAGTGTTCCTTCAAAAGCCATGTAAGACCCAACCATGTTATAACTCTTTCTGGGTGAGGATTTTTGTGATGTTTGTGAAAACAAGCCCTGTAGCTCCTAATCTTCAAGAAGGTAAGCAAAGTTATGCATGAGAGGGTTGAACTGGAGAACTGCCATGCTTTTAGACAAAAAATCAGAGTTACTGAATGCCTGTGGGTGCTGATTTCCAGATGAGGTTCTCAGGGACATGGGTTAGTGCCAGGGTTGGGTTAATGGTTGGACTGCATGATCTTGAGGGTCTTTTCCAACCAAGATGATTCTATGATTCATCACCTCGCTGAGTCCTGCCCGATCCCCATCTCAGGGAGCCCTTTGTGCGCTGGCACACATGGCATCGAAGGATCTTTCCCACCTCGTCCCTGTCCCATGCACCAAGACATGACCCTAAAGCAACCCTTATGGTGGGACATGGAGATAACCAAGGACTGAGCACATCTTCTGTGTTTTCAAAGGGCTTCGCCTCCTGCATCCAAATTAACAATCTAAGAATTGTTTGTTTTCAGTTGCTTCGAACATCTGAGAAGCAATTTTGGGACTGAGCTCTCTCTCACCTTCTTGCCTTGTGTTGCTTTGGGAAGGTTGGGCAGAAGTGGTTGAGAAGTTCTGCTTGTTTCTCCTTGGATGTGATATGTGGAAGGGTTGTGTTATTGACTACAACTCTTTAACTGGAGATTTTTGGGGTAAGAAAAGCTGGATTCTAGGCCAGGACTAGAGATCAGTCCAGTGTCTTTAAAGAGAGACAAACTGCTTGTTTCAAGATGCCAGCACCAGGGATTCGGGGCTCTCTCCTTTCTGGGCAAAAATGTTCCTTTGGGTTCACTTTCCTATGGGTATTACAGATTAGTTCTAAAAGCTAAACATATTCAATAGTGATGATAATGATGACGATAATAATAATAATAACAACAATAATAATAATAGAAATATGAAGATGAAAATGAAGATGAAGAAGACATGATGAAGAAGACACAATAAAGAAGAAGGAGATAAGATTAAGAAGAAAGAGGAGGAGAAGAAAACAAAGATGAAGGAGAAGAAGGAGAAGGGGAAAGAGAAAGAGAAACAGAAGGAGAAGAAGGAGAAGACAAAGATTAAGAAGACAAAGAAGATGGAGATGAAAACAGGTGAGGAAGAAGACAGAAGAAGGATATAAAGAAGACGAAGAAGGAGGAGAAGGAAAAGACAAAGATTAAGAAGACAAAGAAGATGGAGATGAAGACAGATGAGGAAGAAGCCAGAAGAAGGAGATAAAGAAGATGAAGAAGGAGGAAAAGAAGACAAGGATCAAGAGGAAGAAAATGATGAAGGAGAAGGAGAAGAAGAAGAAGAAGATTAAGAACATGAAGATGAAGATAAAGATGAGGAAGAAGACAAAGAAGATGAAGAAGAAAAAGGAGGAGAAGAAGGAGAAGAAGAAAAAGAAGATAAAGATGAGGGAGAAAACAAAGAAGATGAAGAAGAAAAAGGAGGAGAAGAAGGAGGAGAAGAAAAAGAAGAAGATGAAGAAGTAGAAGAAGAAGAAGAAGAAATGATGCTTAGCATTGTAGGCAAAACCATTTTCTTCTCAAAGCTGAAATACACTGCATTTATGCTCGCTACAGCTTTTACACATTGACGCACATTGAAAACTTCATCTTCTGGAGGTAAGTTGGTAGAATTGGTGGAAACAGGGTGGTTTTGCTGCCCAGAGGAACACCCCAATGAAGGGTATGAGCCTTCGTTGTGTTTGTGGCCTCTGGTCAGAGAGGATCCTGCCTTTCCAAAAGCTGGTTTTGAGCTTGATGAGAGAAATTGCTCAACGTTGGAGTTTCCAACGTGTGACTTTACTGCTGAGGAATCCATTCGGAGCTGGGTGGGGTGTGCTCAGCTTGGGGGCTCACAGGGGATCTCCAATGGGATTTTTTTGGGGGGGAAATTAACCTCTTTTTCCGTTTGGAGCGATGGGAGATGAGTGGGAAGCACTGGTGTAACCACAAAAGAGGTTTTTCTGCCTCTTCTGGGTTTCCTGCCTTGTGGGAATTTCAGTTCTTGCTTTTTAAGGCTTTGGCGAGAAGCCTTTTCTCACAGAGAACTGATTGACTTCTCTCACAAGCCTTTAGATTATTAAATCAGATCCTAGGAGACAAGTTACTTATCCTGGAACAAATAACCACATTCGCAACCACTGACGAAACGTGAGGCTGTAAAATTTGCAGCTGGAGGCTTGGACACATCCCCTTTTGCCTACAAATGGCATCCCCAGGGGATTTATCTTAAAGCAAAATGAATTCTGCTCATGTTTTGGTTTTATTTTTGCTTTTATGGTTTTTTTTTATTCTCTGATAATGAAAAGGAGAATGGAAGATTTGTATGGGCGTTTCTACCATCGCGATTTCTTCTTCATTCATGGGAATAACTGCAGGAGCTAATGGTCACCACCTACAAGCTCCCACCTTGCAGAAGGAAAGTTGCCCAAATCTTTCGCAAAATGGAATAATTTGTGTTTTAAGAGACACGTTTAGGCATTCAATGAATTAACACCATGTCACGGTCCATTCGGCGATGGACTCGTGATGGTTCTTTTACCTTGATCTCAGAGCGCAAAATTAAGGCGACCAAAATGCCAAGGGGTTATGATTCAATCAAGCAGTGTTACTTGATTAACTTGGCCATAAAGCAGCACGCGATAGAGAGAGTAAGAAAGAGAAAGGGGAAAGAAACGTGGAAAATTCAAGGTAAAGATGAGAAATGAGGTTGCGTTTCTCACCATCCAGTTCCAGAAGCTCCCTCTGCTCTCCGGTCCCGTGCAGCCCGGCCGGTCCTCCGTCGTGGTTCGGGATCCTCTGGTGGGAAGATCTTCAACGGTGTCCATTCTGGAGTCACCTTTCATGCTTCTTCACCCCCCTTGCTCCCATTGTTTTTCGCAGCCCAGCCTCGTGCTGCACAGGCTTGAAAGATCCACGCTTTCTTTTGCCAGCGCTTACGTGTCCAGCATTCAGGGTCTTTCTCTGGTCCATTGGGTGAGCTCAGGACCCTTGTTGAGCTGCTGGGCGTGCTCCTTTTCGTTGGCCATTGTTTGTGGAGCAGGTAGGGACACGTGTGACTGAGGCTGCAGGTGAGCACACAGCTTCTGGACGGCAGCTCTTGTCCCTGGGTCAGAGACCCTCAGAACAACGGCTTTCAGGAGGGGGGGCTGGTTTGGCTGGAGAAGCAGGCAAAGTCCACACAACAGCCATTGTGAGCAGGAGCCCTCATATTGGAGAAACCAGTGCAGCACAATGCTGCTCCTCGGACCTCTCTCCAAGTCATTGTCCATGGGTTCTTTCGGTCTTGGCTTCAGTTCTCTAAGTTCTCGATGGCGATGTTCAGGCAAATACCGCTCCATCTTCGGACCGACTCTCACACACCATTGGCAAAAATCTAATACAAAGGGATTTTGCTGCTGGAGCTACAGTGGGGTCTGCAAAAGAACCAGTATCAACCCATTTTGCAGGACTGGGATTTTAGGACAAGAATCAAGATTCGCTGTGACCCGATGTACTTGATGTTTCCCCGTAAATGGGAGAGCGGATACATCACATCGTGTGGTCTCAGTTTGTGGAAGATCTCAAATAATTCTTTCAAATATTAAAACTATATAAATGCCTAGGTAGACTGCAAGGACTTGCTTCTTTCTCTCGCTCCATAATACCCTATTAATGGGTTAACACCACCTCGTAGCTTCAGCCAGCAGCATGTAGGGAAATAAAAACATCCTCTATCCACCCTATTTTCAGAGACCAAGGAGCTCTGCTTGGTTTTTGTGTTTATGCTGCTAAAAAGAGTAAAGCAAACAACTTTTATTGCAACACTCTGGAACAAACAGACACCACTTGAATTTTTGCCTGTGGGAGACTGTAGGAGACATGGAAACAAAGACGGTACCAGGGGATTTGGACAAATTAATCATATTTAAATAGTCATTCAAACCTTTGGCTGAAAGAATGCAGCTTGTCTGAATTTGTCTTTGCTGGATTGCGTGGAAAAACAGAATTAAAAATGTTGGTTGTCGTCCATCTGCATTCATTATGCGATCGAAAAACAAGCCTGTTCCCTGCGGACTGGCGGAAATACTGGTCATCCCGCTTTGCAGATGATACGAACTCAAGGAAATGTAGAGAAGAGCAATTTTCAGTGCTTAGAGATATAGAAAAACTCTCGTATGTTGGAGGGGAGCGTGTATTTCTCAGGAACGGTGCAGAGGTCTCGTGGCACCAAAAGGAGAAAGTACTAAACCCAGAAGCTCCGGAAGGAAAAGCCACATAACACAGCCCAGTGTCAGATAGCAGAAGTCCTTATAGACACAACTTTACCCACAAAACCAGGTGGTCGCTTCACTGTATCGCCTGTGCATGGGATTCGAGAGAAGGGTTTCATCCAAACCAGTAGACCTACGCTAAACATCTGTGAGGGTCGGTCCGAAGATGGAGCGGTATTTGCCTGAACATCGCCATCGAGAACTTAGAGAACTGAAGCTGAGACCGAAAGAACCCATGGACAATGACTTGGAGAGAGGTCCGAGGAGCAGCATTGTGCTGCACTGGTTTCTCCAATATGAGGGCTCCTGCTCACAATGGCTGTTGTGTGGACTTTGCCTGCTTCTCCAGCCAAACCAGCCCCCCCTCCTGAAAGCTGCTGTTCTGAGGGTCTCTGACCCAGGGACAAGAGCTGCCGTCCAGAAGCTGTGTGCTCACCTGCAGCCTCAGTCACACGTGTCCCTACCTGCTCCACAAACAATGGCCAACGAAAAGGAGCACGGCCAAGAGCTCAACAAGGGTCCTGAGCTCACCCAATGGACCAGAGAAAGACCCTGAATGCTGGACACATAAGCGCTGGCAAAAGAAAGCGTGGATCTTTCGAGCCTGGGTTGTGAAATCAAGGCAGACTGGGCTGAAACAATGGGAGCAAGGGGGGTGAAGAAGCATGAAAGGTGACTCCAGAATGGACACCGTTGAAGATCTTCCCACCAGAGGATCCCGAACCACGACGGAGGACCGGCCGGACTGCACGGGACCGGAGAGCAGAGGGAGCTTCTGGAACTGGATGGTGAGAAACGCAACCTCATTTCTCATCTTTACCTTGAATTTTCCCCGTTTCTTTCCCCTTTCTCTTTCTTACTCTCTCTATCGCGTGCTGCTTTATGGCCAAGTTAATAAAGTAACACTGCTTGATTGAATCATAACCCCTTGGCATTTTGGTCGCCTTAATTTTACGCTCTGAGATCAAGGTAAAAGAACCATCACGAGTCCGTCGCCGAATGGACCGTGACAACATCTAAACCAGTTTAATTTTTCAGAGATTAAAACGAGGGCTGCTCTCGCAACAAATTGTGTGTAATTGCTCATCTTCTTCGTTATTACCATGACCAGGGACCTGATATCTGGTGGGTGTGGGGGACTACGGTGGGTCTGTGGATTCCCTGATGGAGGGCATGGGAACAGAAATTAGCCTTGAAGATATGAAGGCCTACTCTTGAGTAAAGGAGTATCCGGAGATGTTAAGGATGTACCCATGAGAGAGAAGGGAGTAGAAGACTAACACTGATGACAGCAAAATTAGCCAAGGAGATGTTACTGCTGTAACTTGTAACCAACAGTGAAGAGACACATGAATTGGTAAGACTGTATAAAAATGCACTTGTGGCAATAAATGGCATCTACTACTTTCATCCTGGAAGAACTTGGTCCATGTTGTTTGTCCGTCTCAACCACGACAGGTGGGACACTTTGAGGCTGGTCCAGCTGGTATTTCCTGGGATATCAAACCAGATAAAGAGATATCTGCCACCACGATGGAGCTCAAATGGTTCCAGTTGCTCAGCTGATGATCAACCAGTGACCACTGGGGCTTCCAAACAGATTTGTGGTTGTTCTTCTACTCATGTGTTCATTGCATTATGAATTTTAAGCTCCTGGGCAGCTGTGGAACATCATGCTCTGGTTGCTTCCCAGCCATCTCCTCTTGGCACCACAAACGTGATACCATCAAATCGCTCTCCTGGAAAGGACACGAGAAGAATTTGTCTTGGCCTTTCATCTGAAAGGGGTCCAGAAACTCCCTTTTTTATTCTGTGCCAAGAAGCAGCGGCCTAGAAAGAAAGAAACCACAAACAGCAAGGCTACTGACAACTTAAGCTGCATTTTTAATTCAGTATTTGAGGGGAAATGGTGTGTTTTATTGTATAAATCAAGCTTATTGGGGGTGTTTTGCTGTGCTGGACGGTTTTGATAGCAAACTTAGCTTTACTGGTATTGTAATTGCCTGCTCCATGAGTTCTAGACAGCAAATGCATGGTATAGACAACAAATAGATATTTGGAAAAGAGAACCAACAAAATTGCATCTATTTATGATTAAGAACAAATCAAGAAAACTCACGTTAAGCAGACGGCCCAGCAGGTGAGCTTGGCAAGAGTCTCACAGCACATGGAGACCACATGAAGAAGGCAACAAAGCGATCGGTGAGACACTTGTAAATGGGAAAATAAAGCTGAGGGGACTGATGGATAGTATTCAGAATGACAAAAGATAAATTCAGTGGGGGTAAGAAATGTATTTTTTGATGTAAGAACGTGTAGGAAGATTGGGAAGGTGGTGGAAGGGGATCTTGAATACACTGGACAAAGGAGACAGTTGGGTGGAGATGGAGATCTTCTCATACCAGATACAATATTGTGTGTTGGGTGATGGTGAAGGCAGGGGGAGAAGGTTTGGGAACCAGGATGGGGGAAAGTGAGATGCTGGGCAGCACGTTTTTGTGTGAAACAACCAGAATATGAGCTCCAAGGAGTGATAATTCATTATATCAACAATGAATGCTGAATTCCCAGGGCTCAATGATCTTGAGGGTCTCTTCCAACTGAAGAGAAGCTGCCAAATCAATGTATACCGTGATTAAGTTACAAAAGACGTATCCACCATTAACCAACATGAGAAATGCTTTCTGTCCACCTGCAAAACGAGGGACATTTTTCAAGTTTTAGATCCTTCTGCATGCCAAGAGGGAGACAGAAGATTAAGTGACACATTGTTTAGAAACAGAGTGCTTAGTTTATATTTAACTAATAATTAATAGATGTAAGTAGGAAACTAAACAGCTATAACTAACATCATGAATTATTTCTTAGTATAGTATTGTATGTCAAAATTTTCAGAAATTGTAATGCATATATAATAATTACGTGAATATAAGCAACACAAGAGCATCCGGTCTTTGCAGTACTTGGGGAGGATGATCCCAGTGTTCCCCAGCGCTGACAAAATAAAGCCGCTTAACAATTTAATTGACCCTGCTGTTACGTTTATTTCTTCGTTTCACAAGCAAAGTGATCCTATGATTTTACACACTCCGCACAAAATGGTGGCGCGGCTCCTTTAAGATGCCCCCCCCCCACCCCCAGCAGCACGGAGGGGGCGTGGCTTGGAGAGACGGAAGGCGCCTAGCTGCCCGAAGCGTGTCCGGGGTTGAGTGACAGCGCTGCGGCCCAATCAGGTCGCGGAGATTAAGGCAGGGAGGCGGGTCTTCCGGCGGGAGCGCTTCGGCTCCAAGGGAAGCGGGGGGGCGACCGGCGTCGACATGATTAAGAAGTTTGACAAGAAGGACGAGGAGTCCGGTACGGGGCTGGCGGCGGCGGGGAGGGAGCGGGGGGCCAGCTCAGGGGCGGGTGTGGCGGCAGCGTCGTGAGGGGGAGCGAGCGTTAGGCCGCCCGGCGCGGCCTGTACCGGCTGCAGAGGGGACAGGGGAGGAGCGGCCGCTGAGGGGAGCGGCGGGAAAAGCCGCTGAGAGAGGAGTCCCCGCCTGCTGCTCCTTGTCCCGGGCTCCCCCAGAGCGTCCCCTGGCCCTTCAGGATGGTCCGTGGGCTGCAGGGCCCGGGGGTGGGAAGCGGTTCCTCGCCGCCCTGCGGGCCGCAGCGAGCGGGCTTTTCCCACCCTTTCCGTGAGGAGATAAAGCTACTGGAGAGTGTCCAGAAGAGGCTGCGAAGCTGGTCGAGTGTTTGGAGAGGAAGAGATATGAGGAACGGCTGAAGTCACTGAGTTTGTTCAGCCTGGAGAAGAGAAGACTGAGAGGAGAGCTCGTGGCGGCTGCAGCTTCCTCACAAAGGGAGGAGGAGGAACAGACACCCAACTCTTTAGTGACCAACGACGGAACCCGAGGGAATGGCAGGAAGATGTGCCAGGGGAGGGTCAGGTTGGACATAGGAAAAGGTTCTTCACCCAGAGGGTGCTGGACACTGGAGCTGGACAAGAAGAGACTGAGGGGTGACTCATTCATGGGGATCAATATGGAAAGGGTAAGTGTCAGGAGGATGGAGCCAGGCTCTTCTCGGTGACAATCAATGATAGGACAAGGGGCATTGGGTTCAAACTGGAACACAGGAGATTCTGCTTAAATTTGAGAAGAAACTTCTTCATGATGAGGGTGGCAGAGCCTGGCCCAGGCTGCCCAGGGAGGTTGTGGAGTCTCCTCTGCAGACATTCAAACCCGCCTGGACACCTTCCTGTGGAACCTCAGCTGGGTGTTCCTGCTCCGGTGGGGGGGATTGCACTGGATGAGCTTTCCAGGGCCCTTCAACCCCTGACATTCTGGGATTCTGTGTCACGGCCCCAAACTTGATAGTGTTCAAGAAGAGGCTGGACAACATCCTCAGACACATGGTGTGAATTTTGGGGTGTCCTGTGCAGGGACAGGAGTTGGACTTGCTCATCTTTGTGGGTCCTTTCCAGCTCAGAGCTCTATGAGAAATGGTGCTTGCTGAGCTTGATTGAGTTCTGCACCTCAGCCCTTTAATGGGGCAGAAGTTGTCCCCACACCTTGTGGTTCAGACTCTGTCAGGAGCAGTCGTGTTCAAGTGCCTGCCAGGAAAAAATAAACATCATATCAAGCATAGATGTGGTGAATGAAGCCATCACCTGCACAGCTTTGCTCCACAGAATCGTCTGGAAATTAAGCTCGGGTTGCCTGTAGTAACTGATGCCGTCTTGAATTTTCTGTTGCTGTTCATATATGCCCAGCTGGGTTGGGTTTCATTTCATTCTCAGTCTCCTTTTGCTTGGGATGTGAGAACTGAAGGATGAATGAACAGAAAATGAAAAATAATTGCTGGAGGAAGAGGATCAGAAGCTGTAGTGAGGGTTTTACATGTATATAATGGGAGCTCTGAGGCAATTTCACTGTGAATGTGGATTCAAAGGCTCATATCTCTGTGCCACTGACAGAGAAGCATCACCTCCAATAATAAATTCCTCTCAACAGCTGAATCTGGCTGTTAAAAAGCTGAGAAGTACAGTATGGAGATAGTTTAGTGTGAACGATTTTGTGATATACAGCAGCCAGACTTTTTGGAGTTTGCCGAGTAGCCCATTTGAGTGGTTTATTGATTGATATATTTCTATTTCAGGTGCTGAGCAGCAGCTTTGTCTTAATGTGTTCAGTGTGTTCTGTGCCTAAAGGAATGAAAATAGGGGCACTATGAAAAAAAAGTGTAAACAGTTTTATGTGAAGGAAGGATTAAGGCAAATTTACTACTAAATACCTTTCTTCTTCCTCCTCTTCCAGCTATGTTGAAAGTTGCCCCCCCCCCCCCCCCCCCCGTCTTTTTTTCCCCTGTAACTCTGAATATGCACCTTAAGAAAGCAGATTCAAAGCTGTTGGATGCAGAACATGTGTTATTCCAAAAGGAATGTTGCTGTAGCATTGAGGTGTTTTTTGTAAAGTTTAGGGGCTATTCTTGCATGTTTCATTTTAATTTTGTGTGTGTGTGTGTGAAAAATGCATTTACTGCACTGCAAAGGTCTCTTTTCTTCCTCAGGTAGCGGCTCTAATCCCTTCCAGCATTTGGAGAAGAGTGCTGTGCTTCAGGAGGTATGAATAATCATAGTATCATACTGTTTACTTCTCTTTTTCTTTGGTATTAGCAGTTTAAGGAAGTTTTACAGTGCGATGTGAATGGCTGAATTAATAAAGTGTATGTAAATTAAGTGCACATGAAATTACTCTCTGAGGGCGTTACGTGTAATTAGGATCTTCCTGCTTCTCTTTGTGTACTCCAAGGATTATTGCAAGTGGTGAGGTGAACATGCGCTTAAATAACGGTGAATTTTGGTGAGTGCAAAGAGTTATAAGTAGGAACTTAATAATTTCAATTTTGTGTTCCTACAGCCTAGTTCTAAGTAGTGTTTGGGGAATAATTGAGTTATGCTTTTGGTTTTGAAGTATTTTTCCTAGGTGTCCTTTGTGCAGGTTGCTCCCCTCCAGCAAACTGAGCATGCATGAGCTGAATGACAGGAATTTGTTCTCTGAAACACATTTTTAAAGTGAAAAAAATAAGATACCTAGTTGGAAACAAATTACATGTTATGGTAAAACAGAAATTATTATTGTTGGATTACACTGTAATACAGTATTTATGCTGTGTTTGTAGGCACGTATCTTTAATGAGACCCCTATAAATCCACGGAGATGCCTGCACATCCTTACCAAGATCCTTTACTTGCTGAACCAGGTAACTCTTACCAGTTCTTCCCAGCCGGAATGAACATTCCTGACACTGATTTCTGAAAACTTTCAATGTGAAAGTCATTTTATACCTCTTCCCATCAGACTTGGGAAGCAGCTTTTAAAGAGATAAGAAATGGAGTATTTTTGTTGTCGTATTAAGTTTTCCCTTCCAAATTTGCTGCTAAGGTTTGTGTCACTGAAGCTTTTAAGGCTTTTTCTTTTCTGAGTGCCAAGTGAGAGCTGCTGGCTGGTCTGTGTTCACTGTGCAATTAAAGAGACGCTTGTGTTTGAAAACTAAATAACATAAGCCAGTAGATGATGAATTGGAACACGTCTTTTTGTTTAGGGAGAAATTGGAAGGCAATATTTAACATAGAGTTGTGATCAATTAGAAAAAGATTCTTCATGTGTGAGTAGGAATTTTAAGTGGGGGCTGAAAGGTGCATAATGACGGTGGTTTTTCTCTCGCTTCTTTTATGTTGTTTTCAGGGTGAGCACTTTGGAACCACTGAAGCCACAGAAGCTTTTTTTGCAATGACCCGATTATTTCAGTCGAATGATGTAAGTGCCAAGTATTTACCACGGGCTGCCTCCCTCCTTTTGTCTGAATTTGCAGGAATTACAAAACAGTTGGATATTGGGATGTGGGAGGCAAATACCTCAGAGAACAAGCTCTGCAAAGTACTTGCTGAAGGCAATTCATGGTTTGGAAACAAATGACTGGATAATAACACATGGTTACTTCTGCACGTAGTTTTCAGTGTTGTTTTTTTTTCTGAGTTGAATTACTGTTGTAAAGATTGTGAATAATGACAGCAAGCCTTGATATACAAATCAGTATCATTTTATGACTGTTTCTTACACTTGCAAATAATCCCCATCTGCTTAAATCAAAACAGAATGTGAAAGTTACCTGTAGATCAAATGCTGCTATTTCCAAGAACAGCTTGCTCTGTTCATGAATTAGAGCGGAGTTAAGGGCTGAGAACATCCAGAAAATGCTGGATTAAACTTTGGACTTTCGCTAATGTAAAGTCCTCTGATCTCTTTTGCAAATAGTGTAGGAACTCTGAAACTTGTACTTCATGCGATGAATCTCACTGATTTTTTGTTACAAATGAACCGGAATTTCAGATGTTTAGAGATGTGGCTGGGGAAAGTCGCACGTGTTGACTATTTAAAAATGGAATGAAAATTTCAAGAGTATGGAGTGTTTGGGGCTTTTCTCATATCCACATTTTATAAAGTAGGGTTTTTTTTAAAATGGAAATTTGTCATTTGCTTCCAGAGGATAAAAGTACCAGTGCTTTTTGCATATTTCTGTTTCTCTTCTACAATAATGAATAGATCAGAGGAATTTGTTTTAAAAGCTTTTAACTGATTGTGAGGCTTCTGCATACAGACAAGATGTATCACTTTCATAATTAATATATAGATTTTTTCAAATATGTCTTTTTAGTCATATCATTTTATAAGATATATATCTCTTGCTCTTTTCCTGGTTTGATTGGTAAGTCTGTTACCCATTTATCCAACATTGTTTTACTTATGAACTTATGACTTTGTATAGATGTGGGGAAGAGACTATTCTTTTTAAAAGTTTCTTTAACTTTTAAAACTTTTAGGAAGTGTTTATTCATAATTGCTGTTGGGTTTGATCGTTTTCTGCAATACACTTTTACAGCAAACCCTTAGAAGAATGTGTTACCTCACCATCAAAGAGATGGCCAATATTTCTGAGGACGTCATCATTGTCACAAGCAGGTAGTAGAACCTACGGAAAACAATATTGGAGCTCTGAAATGAGTGGCTGCATCTTAATGTGTTTGTTGTTGCTGTTTGTTTTCTGGAATTATGCGTGGATATACCAAGGGAAAACAAATTGCTCTGTGAAATGGATGATTTGTCACCATACAAAATGTTAATTTCTTCCTACTGTGTTATTAAGCTTTTCTAAAAAAGGAGGCTTGCCTGCGGTTTATCAATCGGTTACTACTTTGTTTTCCTGTTGTTTGTTTTATGTTTTGGGTTTTGGTGTTTGGTTTTTTGTTATTGTTGTTTGGTTTGTTTTTAATTATAGGTGATTATTGATGGGTTTGTGACTATCAAGGCTTTGACTTGTGTTTCACTTCACTGTCACAGAGCAAAGCTCAGTTCAGTCCGCCAACTGAACTGTCAATATTTTTTACTATACAATAGACATTGCAGTTGTTTCCAGAGCAAAAGTTGCATATGCTAAGTGATTGTTTTATTTTATATTTTTTTAAGCTATTCAACAAACTAAAATTTGCTTATTATTGAAGCAAAAATTGTATGCGGTAGAAAGAACAACCACACAAGGAAGGAAAATTGCTGAGTTAAATAAACCAAGCCTATGGCAAAGCAATGCTACAGACTATACATTTTGTAATAGTCTGCATTTCTACAGCATCTGTTAATAAATTTTAAATAGCTAATTATTAACAAGTTGTTTCTAGCCCGTGCTAGAGCTTTGCGGTTATGTGGTAACAGCTTGAAGAGCAGCTAAATGAGGGGAATGTCACAAAAGGACTGAGATGTTGCAATATTAAGACATATTAACAAGGTGACTTTGATTGTTTTAGTCTGACCAAAGACATGACGGGGAAGGAAGACGTCTACCGAGGCCCGGCCATCCGAGCGCTCTGCAGGATCACCGATGTAAGTACAGATCACACCGCTGTCCTTAGAGAGCTGACGAGCGCATTTAAACTAGAAGAACGACTCTCTTGCCGGGTGTGTTCTCCTAGTAGTAATGGCACTGCTGCTTTAGGGAGGAGCGCTCGGAACCCTCTGCAAGTGTGAGGAACTCTGGAGCTGTCGCATTGTAAACATGGAGTTAGAAGGCAGGAGCTTTGGAGCTCTAGTTTCTGATCTGAGATGGCTTTGCTGTAAACTTCATGTCACTGAACCTTCAGGACTGAGCAGCTGATACTTGTGTCTCCCTTGCAGAACGATGTGTTTTCAGAATTAGCTCAAGACTTTTTTTCTGAGGGCCTTTTGGATATGTGGCCCATATGTTTTTGCCTTATGCTGCTTTTCTGCTCTGCCTCCAGAGTTATCAACGCTTTTCATTTGCCCTTTCCTAGGGTACGATGTTACAAGCCATTGAGCGATACATGAAACAAGCCATCGTGGACAAAGTCCCCAGTGTGTCCAGTTCTGCACTGGTGTCTTCCCTCGTAAGTAAAGCAGCAGATGACTGTAAATCTGTGCGTTGTGTTGTGGCTGGAAGGCTGGTCTGCTGCATGTATAGCTTTGCTTGCCCTTTCTTTTGTTATTTCTTCATCCTTGATGTGACTCTTCTTTATCTCCTCACTGGAAAATAAAAAGTAATACCGGTGGACTTTGCTTTCTTTGAAGCAGACTTTGTGTTCTCAAACTCCTTCCTTAATCTGTTGTTTTAGAGTATAACAATTGTAATAATTTTTAAGTGCAAAGTGCTCAGTCATCTCTGCAGTTAATGTAGAACATTAATTTCTCTGGGGAGGGGCTTTGTCTGCTTTGGAAAGTCAAGCATGCCAATGACGGGAAAGCGCTTATCAGTTTGAGAGTAAGAAACCTGTTCTGTGCTGTGGGAGAGTTAATGACTGTGACAGAATGTATGGGTTCTATAGCAGGCAATAAAAGCAGTCTGCGTTGTGCTCTGCAAAAAGCAAATCCATTCAATTGCTGCCCTGATAAGGCTGCAATTCAAGATTATTTTTGCTAGTATGTAGCAGGAGAGCAAGATGAAGAAAGTCAGTGTTTTTCTCTCATTTGTTAAGAGAAAAGGCTGGAAAATACCTTGTTAGGTTAGTATTTTACTTAAAGAGGAGAATACAAGTGCAAACATGGTAGTCTGAGACTGAAATGTGAGGAAAAAAACGGTTTATAGGTGCATAGGATAAAGAATCTGTCTGCATTGGTAAATGGGGAAGGCAGAGCAGGAGATGAGAGGTCCAGCTGATGGAGTAGAGCCTGTGTGAGGGTGCAAACAAAGCTGAATTAATATTGACAACCAAAGCCCTCCTGCTGGCCTAACCATAGGCAGGTGAATTGTCCTGATATTGTTTTCAGCCCTGCTTGAACATAAAACCTCTCTGAGTTACTTTTCTCTTTACTGAAACAAATGTGTCCGTATAAATGACGTATTTGGGACTTATTCCTTGTTACCTGTAGTATGCAGCAAAGCCATAGATTGTGCCCAAGTCTTTAAACTTAAAAACTGATAACAAGGCTCATGTTCACTGTGCTTTGACTGTTCGTCTGCAGTCTCAATTTGTGGTTTCTTCCAGCACATGATGAAGATCAGTTATGATGTAGTCAAACGGTGGATCAACGAAGCACAAGAAGCAGCTTCTAGTGACAACGTCATGGTGCAGGTACATTAGAGCATGATTGACCCAGGAAGCTCTTAACCTTAGAAAAGTAACTGGTTTTCCTTTTTCACTTTCCTTTTAAAAACAAGAATTGTGATGTGAGGGAAATGACGTAATTGTTTCAAAAAATCACAAGTTTCTTCGTGATTCCATTGCAAGATTCTTAATTAAGAGCTGCCTGTTTCGTGCAAACCCTTTCCCCACCAACCTTCTGGTTGCTGGGATGTCCCTGGCTGTTTCACAGCAGTTTTTGCAGAAGGGCTTTGATTCTGTTTCCAAAAAGCTGAAGAAATGGTCTCACTGCCTCCCAGAACCACCAGCATCTCTTGTCTTGGCCTTCATAAAACTTGCAAGTTGCTGCAGGTCTGCAGAGATGAGGCCGAATATCAGTAAGATGTCCATGTTAGCAAAATCTCTGCACAAATGTTCCAAACAGCTGTGGAAATGAAAGTTATTATGTAAATTCAACCAGTGTTACAGATCAGAAATGAGACTGGAAAATCAGCTTTGTTCTTGCCCAATTAGCAGCCTCATTAAGCCTTACTGTGAATCAGTCTTATGGCAAAAGAACCCAAATCAATTTGGCAAGTGACTAGAGATGTTCAATTTCGCTTTCACCATAAATGTCTCAAGTTTTGTAAGGTCAGTTGTCGTTTAAAGTCCTTGGGGTATCTTGGATGTTGAGTGTATGAGAAATGCAAGCGTCATTGTGCAGTATAATTTGATAAGGTGAAGCCTTTGAAGTTGCGACATTTAATGTGGGGAGAAAAGAGAATAAACTAACTTCACGGCTCTTTTGAGCCTCAGAAATATGTTGAGACTGTCTTGTGGAAGACAGGAAAGGGAAAAAATTACTACAGATCTTTGTAACTTGTCAGTAAACCTGGAGCATTTGAGGTGAGAAGGTATTTCTGCTAGAAAGTGCCTTTCCCAGCTGCAACGTACTCAATACCTGCCCATCTCTTTCCGATTTCCTAGTATCATGCTTTGGGGCTGCTCTATCACCTTAGAAAAAACGATCGCCTTGCGGTTTCCAAGATGTTGAATAAGTTCACTAAATCTGGACTGAAATCCCAGTTCGCGTACTGCATGCTGATCCGAATTGCAAGCAAACTCCTGAAGGAATCTGAAGAGGGGTAAGAGCATGTGAATTACAAAACTAATTAGAAGGAGGGTGGTCAGTAGTTCGAGAGAGGTTCTCCTTCCCCTCTACTCTGCCCTGGGGAGACCACACCTGGAATATTGTGTCCAGTTGTGGCCCCTCAGCTCCAGAAGGACAGGGAACTGCTGGAGAGAGTCCAGTGCAGGGCAACAAAGATGCTGAAGAGAGAGGAGCATCTCCCGTGTGAGGAAAGGCTGAGGGAGCTGGGGCTCTGGAGCTGGAGAAGAGGAGACTGAGGGGGGACTCATTCATGTTTACAGATATATAAAGGGTGAGTGTCAGGAGGATCGAGCCAGGCTCTTCTTGGTGACAACCAATGATAGGACAAGGGGCAATGGGTTCAAACTGGAACACAAAAGGTTCCAATTAAATTTGAGAAGAAACTTCTTCATGGTGAGGATGCCAAAGCCTGGCCCAGGCTGCCCAGGGAGGTTGTGGAGTCTCCTTCTCTGCAGACATTCAAACCCGCCTGGACACCTTCCTGTGGAACCTCAGCTGGGTGTTCCTGCTCCATGGGGGGATTGCACTGGATGAGCTTTCCAGGTCCCTTCCAATCCTTGACATTTTGGGATTGTGTGTAATTACAATTTGAAGTAAATATTAGCTAGGAAATTCACTCTCTTTTTTTTTTTTTAATATAGTCTGTGGAAATCTACACACAAACAGAGAGAACTGTAGCGTTAAAAATAAAAGCAGGTAGAAGCTGAATGCTGGACTGAACTGAGTGGTGGTACGTGTGGCAGTTGTGTGGTGGGGTTTGGAGTTTTGTTTTGGCACCACCACCAAAATTTGGCTGAGAGTAGGATTAAAAACTGCAGAATAAGCTTTGGAGAGGTTTTGTACTTCGTCCAGTTAGATGTATTTCAAATGCAATAAGGATCTATCTGTGTTGTGGGGATATAAAGAAAATAATCTCTTTTATTCTGATCTCAAGCTAGTGGAGGAGGGTATAGATACCCAAGAAAAGAATTTCATCAGGAGGTTAATTTATCAGTGGCAATTTTTGTTAGTGATGCGTGATAGCTGATTAATAATAAAATATGTGTTTCTAGAGTGCAGCAGTTCTAGCTTGAAGAAGATAATTTAAAGATGAATAGAAAATAAATACCAAGTTTAGAGCTCAGGTGTGAGTTGAGGAATATGACGGTAATTCGGCACCGTGCTGTGAAATATCTTCTGGTTTTGTAGCCATGAAAGTCCGCTGTTTGACTTCATCGAGAGCTGTCTGCGGAATAAACACGAAATGGTTATTTACGAAGCTGCTTCTGCCATCATCCATCTCCCAAACTGCACAGCCAGGGAACTGGCGCCCGCTGTTTCAGGTTGGTCATGAAATCCTTTGTGCCGCTGATGAAGCTGTAAGAAAGGGTGGTAGAACACATCAGTACATTACAACTAAAATCCTGAACTCAAAACCTGAATTTTCTGATTTTTTTTTTTTTCTTTTTATTCCCCAAGTTAGGTGACTTCTAGATCCCAAGCACATTGATCCCTTTTCCCCTATTTCATCTAGAGCTTTAGCAAATGGGCACAAGAGGTGACACAGGGTGATACTTGACTTCTTCCAGCTGCAGGAAATTGGGGTGGGAGGGAAGGTAGAGGAGAACTTGAAAGCACAAACATGCCAGAGATGGCTACACAAACCACCTATTATTGATATAAGATTAAAAACAAGAGGTTATTTTTAACTTGCTTGTGAAGCTAGTGATAAATTATATATAGAACTGCACGTAGTTGGATGTGGATACATGAGATTTTCCTCTGCAGCCTTTCTTTGAAAGGGACCATGCTTGGTGTTCTCCTGTGGTAAATTTTGACTAAACTATTGGCATCTCTAAATATCCAAGTGCTGGCACAGGGTGATTCCCCTCTCCTCCTTTGATCTGGTTGTCAGGGCTCCCACCTTCTTCTCCCCACGCATAAGTGGTGCTTAGAGTTGCAGTACTGGGAACCTGTATTCATTAAATAGTCTCTACACTGTAACGTTTTACTGTGAGTTATTTCTCTTGATTATTATTTTCTTTCTATTTTTAGTGCTGCAGCTCTTCTGTAGTTCTCCCAAACCCGTCTTGAGATACGCAGCTGTACGGACCCTTAATAAAGTGAGTGCTTCCAAAACCTTCTAAACAAACGTAAATCTCTGGGCATCAGAGGAAGCCAGACTTCAGTGCCTAAAGTAGAGCAGCTGCTTTTGTGATAACTGTATTTGGAAATACTCTGTGTTGGAGAATGGGCTTTTCCAGGCCAAATTTCTTGCTGTGGCAGAAGTCTTTTCGGTGCTTGAGCTGCGTTTGCTCATTTCTGGACCACAGGGCTATAACGAGCTGTAGCCGGATAACTAGTGAGCTTCCAGCTGTGAGGAAGCAGAGTCCCAGTTATTTAATACTGAAAAAAAGTGTGAATAGAACGTGTGTGAAGGAAATGACGTTCTGATTTTGCAGTTTCACGCTGCAGCAGAAGCAGCTTGTGACTGACAAACCCATGAGCTGTAACTTAAAAGAATTGATTTGAAATGCTGAAACAAAAGGGGCTTTAATCCTGTCAAAAGCTTTGAATTATAGGATGTTATTCCTCCCGTATAATTTGGAATCGCGTTCTTTACAGGTGGCCATGAAGCATCCGTCTGCGGTCACCGCTTGCAACCTGGACCTGGAAAACCTCATCACCGACTCCAACCGCAGCATTGCGACCCTCGCCATCACCACGCTGCTGAAGACGGGCAGCGAGAGCAGTGTAGACAGGCTCATGAAACAGATCTCTTCCTTCGTGTCAGAGATATCGGATGAGTTTAAGGTGTGGCATTGGAGGCCTCTGCTCTTTCCAGCTGCAGGTTTTTCTCCCATTCTTGTTTTTATGAAGCTTTTCCGGTTTGTTGATCCATTGGTGACTTAGAGCAAAGCCGACCTGAAATTCAGAAGGTGCAGTCCCCTGCTTTAAACTTAAATATACTGTGTCATTTCCTCCCACTGCTCCAAGGAAGGAAAAATGTCTTTTGGTGGATTCCTGGCTCCTGTGCAGTATCCTGCAGAAACTTGTGCTGCCTTCTGGTTGCCTCTATGGAGAGAAAGTGGGATTTAAACAGTTCTAACCGAGTCTATATCACTTCAGTCTGGTGCATCATTAGGAAATAGTGTGAACTGTAAATTTCTACCTCATTTGTTGAGTTTAGTCACTATGAACTCAAATAATAACTTGGTTAAGGGTGGTAGTTCACTTGTGCTCATCCCTTTTACACCATAGAGTTGCCTTGAGTGTGTCTACAAAGTCATCGTCTGGTTGTGTAGAGTGGTCTTAAGTTCTTGTTTTGATGAGAAAAGGAAATAAGTATTAGACAAGTTTAAAATTGCAAAGAGTTTTAATGGCAAAATGTAACTAGTTAAGTTAGAATTAGGTCAGGATTATCACTTGGCAAAGGAAGCGAGGGGAAGCCTTTGAATTAAGATAGTCCCTCCTAAATTACAGTCCCTGTAGCAGCTTGAGGTCATTAACACACCCATGCTGAGAGTCCACCACCTGATTTTTATCCGTCTTGTACGTGAATTCAATCTATCAAGGTGACAACTCGAGATAGCGAGAAGCTTGTATTTTTTAATAGAAAAATCAATGCACACGACTCACGTTCTTGTCTGTTGTTTTGCAGGTAGTGGTAGTACAGGCCATCAGCGCTTTGTGCCAGAAGTACCCTCGGAAACACAGCGTCATGATGACCTTCCTCTCCAATATGCTCAGGGATGATGTATGTATGAAGCTGTCTTTGTGTAGTTATGAGCAGGTAGCTCTGACAGATAGTGTGAAATGTCTCTTCTGTCTTGTGTCAGGGTGTACACAGCAATCATAGAATCATTTTGGTTGGAAAAGACCCTTAAGATCATTGAGTCCAACCGTTAACCCACCCCATGTCCCTGAGAACGTAATTTATGTCTTTTAAACCACTCCAGGGATGGTGACTCCAGCACTGCCCTGGGCAGCCTGTTCCAATGCCCCACAGCCCTTTGGGGAAGAAATTGCTCCCAAGATCCAACCTCAACCTCCCCTGGTTCAGCTTGAGGCTGTTTCTTTGTGTCCCTGTCTCCCCTCAGCTCCTGTTTTCCAGCTGAACCCCCCAGGTCCCTCAGCCGCTCCCATCACACTTGTGCTCCAGCCCCTTCCCCAGCTCCATTCCCTTCTTTCACCTCGCTCCAGCACCTCAAGGCCTTTCTTGGTGTGAGTTGCACCTTTTTGGGTCGGGAGGAGCTTGGAAGACCCCATTAACTCATCCAGCACGCTTTCTCTTTATGTGCAAATGCTTCTTTTTCTCAATGGAAAGAGATAATTGAAGCCTGAGGGGAATGGAGCAGTGCTGCCGTCTGAGCTCTGCCTGCGGGGTCATTGTCCTTGATTTTCCTTTCGCAGGGTGGTTTTGAGTACAAGCGAGCCATTGTGGACTGTATCATCAGCATCATCGAGGAGAATCCTGAGAGTAAGGAGTCTGGCTTGGCTCACCTCTGTGAATTCATTGAAGACTGCGAACATACCGTCCTCGCCACAAAGATCCTGCATCTGCTGGGGAAAGAGGGGCCGAGGACTCCGTCCCCGTCCAAGTACATCCGCTTCATATTCAACAGGGTGGTGCTGGAGAACGAGGCTGTGAGGGCTGGTAAGTTCAGCCCAGATTCTCGACTGTTTCATGTCTGAGCTTGTCAAGAAATCTTTGGGCTGAAAACTATCGTTTTACATGGAAATATCCCCTCCACGTGACCAGGTTTCCTCCTTGGAAGCATGTCACAGACTGATGCTTCCATCCTGCAGAACGTTTACAACAAACCCTGTAGAGTGTTGATTCTGTTTTCTTATTTGGGACGTGACATTGCAGGGTGATCAGCATCAGCTTCATCTCCTGCACGTTGAAGGGAAGGTGCTACTGGGAGGGAGGAAGCGAAACGAGTTCACAAATACAATATGGTCCAGATTGATTTTTGGTGACAGATTCTATTAGTCGCAGTTTCCTAATTGTGACCTGAAGAGCATCCCCCGAAGAGTGTATGCTGTGTAGAAATTTTGTCGTCGTAAAAATATGGACTCTTTTAACCACCCAGGCCATAAAGCTTGTACTTCCTTTCAGACCTTTCTCCTACATGTGGAATTTCTTCAAGCCAGTGCTGGGCTAAGATTAAATTGCTTTGGACAGGCAGCTCTAAGCGGTTGCTGAAGGCTTTCAGCTCCTTGTGAAGTCGCTGGGTGCAGTCTGGCCTTTGTCACCAGTGGTTATGTGTCACCCCTGTGTGAGAAAAACAGATTTATTGGGGAGTGAGCAACAGGTAATAGAAGAGAGGCCAACAACTGGAATGAGCTATGAAGCTTGAACTAAACTTTCCTTTTAGAGAGTTCTTTCAGAACAGATTTGCAGGGCTGTTAAACTGATCTTGTTCTGTTAATCCCTGATGCAAACCAATTTCCATTTGAAAACATGGAAGTAGTTTAGCCTTTCCAAACCACTAAAAGGTTTATGATGTGGAAGTGAAAACCTGTGTAAATTGGAACTTGAGGACAACACTACACCCAGTGCTTTGAATCGTGACTGTGAGAATGTGTTTGCTTATAGCTTGAGCACCTCTGACCTCTCCCCGTTTTCTTCTTTAGCCGCTGTGAGCGCGTTAGCGAAGTTTGGTGCCCAGAATGAGAATCTTCTTCCGAGCATCTTGGTGCTTTTGCAGAGGTGAGTGGCTGTGGCTGTGCCGAGCTTGTTGGTGACACTGGACGCTTTGGCTCCACGAAGAAACCAAGTCAGATCAGGTCAGAACATGTGCTGGGATTCTCACAACGTACCAGTAGAGGAGTTGGGAGGTGGCTGGCTGCCTCCCTTCCATCCTGCCCCTGCTGGAGATAAGCAAATGAAAGATGTGATTAGTTGTGAAAGCATCTGATAGGAATAGGAAGCTGGAAGGGGACTTCTTACAAGGGCAGGTAGTGATAGGACAAGAGGTGATGGCTTTAAACTGAAAGGGGGTGGATGTAGATGAGATTTAGGGAAGGAATGCCTCACCATGAGGATGGTGAGAGCCTGGCCCAGGTTGGCCAGAGAGGTGGTGGATGAACCATCCCTGGAGACATCCCAGGCCAGGCTGGACGGGGCTCTGAGCAACCTGAGCTGCTGAAGATGTCCCTGCTCATGGCAGGGGGGGAACTGGATGATCTTTAAGGTCTCTTCCAGCCCAGACCTTTCTGAGATGATAATCCGGTCTGAGAAGATATATTTCCATGTTACTCATAATTAACTTTTGTGTAAAGTTGAGTAGTGATTTCAGGTTCATGTCTCTTTTTAAGACCATCCAGCCTCCTGAAATTGTCTGTACCATAAATGTAATGTTCTTCATTTCTGTGGCACTTTATTATAAACCTGTGCCACGTCTGACTTCTGTGGTGAGAGAAATAATTCAACTTATGAAATGCTTCAGGGAGAATGCATCAGTGTAGGTGCGAGTGAATAACAACAGTTGGACTGGATGGTCTTAAAGGTCTTTTCCAATCTGAACAATTCTATGAATTAAAACTGCCAGAAGTGACTCGAGCAATGTGAGGAGGGAGGGAAATTGCCAGGAGGGGAGAAAATCTCTTCATAAATAACCATAACTGAAAAACTGGGTTAATACTTGAGCACAGAGCCATTTTTTCCAGTCTGAAATAGAAAGCATCTTTAACATGTTTATTTTTGTAATGTATCTATTTCTTCTGCTTTTGTTCTATTGTGAAAGAATGCTGTTTAAAAAAAAAAACAAAAAGAAGTGCAATCATGTGGTGTCCATCAGAATTATTAGCCCTAAAATGCAGGTGTATATTTTATAACCTAGCGAGTGTGCACGGTGTTAACAATTCACATGCGCATCTCTCTTCATCTTAGTTTTCTGATGTGATGCTTGCACGTAAACTTCAAGCTAAACTTCAACTACTGTGGCGTATGAACACTTTTTTTTGGTGTAATTTGAAAATGAATTGAGGGAGCGCAGACTGTCATTGTGGTATTGGGTCTGATTTGGTCAATGCTGTTTTTAACTTGTCCCTTGTGATGTCTTGTCCCCAAAACAGGTGCATGATGGACAGCGATGACGAAGTTCGGGACAGAGCCACGTTCTACTTGAACGTCCTGCAGCAGAGACAGATCGCGCTGAACGCTGCCTATATTTTTAATGGTCAGTGGTAGAACGGAGAGAAATCTGAGCTATTATTTCACATTCTATGTTACAGATGGGCTTTGTTACCCAAATAATAGTTTTCTATACCGTAACTCGGGTCAGAATAACCAGAAAGAACAGAACTGTGGGGTTTTTCTGGCCTTAGCGCTTTCCCATGAAGTATTTGTGCTGAGAATGGGAAATAACAAAATATGGGAAGGATTTTCTAGGAAATGGAGCAGGAATATGGGTTGGGCTTTTTTTATCATCACCTCTTCCTTCACTTGGGACAATTTTCATCACCTTTGCTCCATCTTCTCCCTTACAAAATGGGGATGACGCATCTTGCCAGGGTTCATTACAAAACTATTTAATGGTCTGTGGTTGGAAGTCCATGCGAATCGAGTATTTAAATATATTTAAGGCTATTGCAAGAGGCCTGTTCTTGAGTGAACTGTTTAGACCGCAGTACCCTCTGGAATGGCAACTTTCTGTGTCATCTTCAGAGCAGGTTTTTGAATTCCATACAGTATCTCGAAGTACTTTGTGTTTTGTGTTTACTGAGAAATGAAAGTGCTTTTACCAATGTTTTCATTAGCCAAAGTCCAAACCGTATCTATTTAGCTGTAAACTCTAGATTCCCCACAAGAGTTGTTTTCTCTGCAACCTGAGTCAATAGGCAGAGAGAAAATCTCTTTAAATAATCATCTTTACTTTTTATTTGAGAACCTTATAGTATAGTGCCTGTAAGCCTTAGATATTTTTAATAAAATTAACATTTTCTACCCATGCTTCTGCTTTGCAGGGTTGACCGTCTCCGTTCCAGGCATGGAGAAAGCCCTGCACCAGTACACACTGGAGCCATCTGACAAACCTTTTGATATGAAAACAGTTCCACTGGCTACCGCACCGATCTTTGAACAGAAAGCAGGTAACGGACTTTATTTAAATAAGCTGTAGGCAAAGCTATAAACATTTTGCTTGCCGTAATGATACTTGATGTCTGGAAATAGGGTCAGGCCAAGACCGAAGGTGGGTCAGGTGGATTCTGTACAGGTTACAGGTCGCACACCTGCCTGATATTCACAGATAAAGGAAGACAACGCCTTGGCCACAGTGTCATTATTTGTTCTGCTAACCTTGTTATCAGAGGGGATTTTGTAACATCAGCAGGATTTATTAGTTCGTAGGTGTTTGTAAAAAGAACATCCCAGAAGCGCTTGGTCACTTCCCTGGCTTCATCATCTTGCACAACTTTTGACTCTGCACAAGTTTTTAAGAAAATGTTAGAGTTTTTTTTGTCCTTTTTCTCTTTCCAGCTGTTATTTTTTCTGGCTATTCCGGACTAAAGTGTAGTTCATTATTACTCATTATTACAACCCAACATTGCTTAGCAGAAGCTGTGCTGCCATCCAGCGGGATCTTGACAGGCTGGAGAGTTGAGTGAGGAATAACCTGATGAAATTTAACAAGGGCAAGTGTAGAGTCCTGCATCTGGGCAGGAACAACCCCAGGTTCCAGTGTAAGTTGGGGAATGACCTATTAGAGAGCAGTGTAGGGGAAAGGGACCTGGGGGTCCTGGGGACAGCAGGGTGACCATGAGCCAGCACTGGGCCCTTGTGGCCAGGAAGCCAATGGTACCTGGGGTGGGTTAGAAGGGGGTGGTCAGTAGGTCAGAGAGGTTCTCCTGCCCCTCTGCTCTGCCCTGGGGAGACCACACCTGGAATATTGTGTCCAGTTGTGGCCCCTCAGTTCCAGAAGGACAGGGAACTGCTGGAGAGAGTCCAGTGTAGGGCAACAAAGATGCTGAAGGGAGTGGAGCATCTCCCGTATGAGGAAAGGCTGAGGGAGCTGGGTCTCTTTAGTTTGGAGAAGAGGAGACTAAGGGGGAAACTTCTTAATGTCTATAAGTATATAAAAGGTGAGTGCCATGAGGATGGAGCCAGGCTCTTCTCGGTGGCAAACAATGATAGGACAAGGGATAATGGGATCAAACTGGAACACAAGAGGTTCCACTTAGATTTGAGAAGAAACTTCTTCTCAGTGAGGGTGACAGAGCCTGGCCCAGGCTGCCCAGGGAGGTCATGGAGTCTCCTTCTCTGCAGACATTCAAACCCACCTGGAGAAGTTCCTGTGTGACCTCATCTGGGTGTTCCTGCTCCAGCAGGGGGATTGGACTGGATGGTCTTCTGAGGTCCCTTCTGATCCCAAACATACTGTGATACTGTGTGTATAAGGATCCAAGTTGTCAATGGTTTGTAGCAGAATGTTTGAAACACCACAAGTCAAGAATTTATTAGTGGAGATACAAAGACACTTAAAACTCCTGCATGATGTAGTTGACAGCACATCTTTGCTTTTTTCTTCACAGAGATTCCCCTAGTGACCAGCAAGCCTGAGAAGGTTGCACCTTCACGTCAGGATATATTTCAAGGTATGAGAGAAGACAGGTGGGTCTCCAGCGCTTGAAGCGTTGGGAGGATTTGCCGCAGGTCAAGCGAGAGCGAGGAATGAGCCTTTCGCTAAATGTCTATCACCTTTTCCTTTCCGTGCAGAACAACTGGCAGCCATTCCAGAGTTTAAGAGCTTGGGTCCATTATTCAAGTCCTCGGAACCGGTGCAGCTCACAGAAGCAGAAACGGAGTATTTTGTTCGTTGTATTAAACACGTGTTCACAAATCACATCGTTTTCCAGGTAAGAGAAGTTACATGCCAGGGTGCAATAGGAGTTGGCCCTTAATGATACCAGGGTGTAGCATTAAACAGTGGCTTGGAGACAAGTTCTCTCTTAAGGGATTTGCAAAGTAGAGTTGAGAGGGTGTGTGTGCTGTTTGCTTCAAGAATAAAAAACAGATGGGGGTTGTGATCCAGCTGTTAAAGAATTCTAGTAAAACCAGAGAGAAAAGCTGTTTAGTGAGAACAACAGGCTTGATAAAAAGATGCTGGGGCACATTGTAGCTGAGTTGGTGTTGTGGTTTAACCCGAGCTGGCAATATAACCACAACAGCCACTTGCTCACCCCTTCCCCTTCTGCCCCCAATGGTGGAGAGAGTCAAAAGGGAGAAACTTGGATTGAGATAAACACAGTTTAATAAAATAACAAAGTACTAATACACTACTAGTAAATATATAATAGAAATAAAAGATACTCGAGGCAATTCCTCCTGAACACACTGAGCAGCCAGGCCCAGGAAACAGCACCTGGTCCCAAAGCTGATGCCAGAGAAAGAGTAAAAACAAAAAGGGAAAAGGCAGAAAGGCTCGAGGCCTCTGCAAAATGGCAAAAAGCCGAATGAAACGTTCCGGTCCAGACTCTCCTGGCTATGACAAAAAGAGTGAAAAAGCACGAGCAAGAAATGCCAAAAGAAAGAGCAAGAACACCCCAGAGAGAGAGAGAGAGGGAGAGAGAGAAGAAGGTCCCGACTCTTCTTAAATTTGAAGCATGACACTAGTAGGCTGAAATACTCTTATTGATCAGTCTGGATGTTAATCAAGCTCTGCCCCATCCATCCCCAATTCCTCGCTGCCTCACACCTGTGGGCAGAGCTCAGAGTATCCTTAGCTCTCAGATCAGAGCAATTAAAAACATTAACTCTGTGCTGGGGTGTTATCTGCTTATTCTCAAACTAAGTCCAAATAATGACCATGCTAGCTGTGAAAAAGAAAGATTTCGAACGGCAAGAAGAAAATTAACTCATTTTCAGTCAAACCAGAAATGTTTCTTCTATGCTCAAGTCCTTCTCCATTTATTCTTCTGCAGTTTGACTGCACAAATACGTTAAACGATCAGCTACTGGAGAGAGTCACTGTGCAGATGGAGCCGTCGGATGCTTACGACGTGATTTGTTGCATCCCTGTGCCCAGCCTGACTTACAACCAGCCCGGCATGTGTTACACCCTTGTCCAGATTCCCCAGGACGACCCCACTGCAGGTACCACTGGGAGGGAGGAGTTCTGTGCGACAAATCCCTCAAATAAAGGTTTTTGAGAATATAAAATGTTTGGGGTGTGGGATTTGGCAAGTGCACACTGAGCTTCTAGCATCAGTTATTTGCTTGTGTGTTGCACTTGCTGGTTTTTATGTAGAACATGAGTTAGTGCAAAATAGCATACATGCTTTTTACAAATTGTATACACACACTTTAATCAGTGCTATTCATGATTAAAAATGGGATGTTTGAGTGTGCAAGTTATACAGGAAAATGAATTTATTACCTTGAGTTGAAAGGACCACTTTTGAAAACATGGGTGTTTGCTGATGGTAGTCAGGAACACAATTGATAAAAGGAAAATATAAATAGGGGAAAAAGTGGTAGTTTAGGTTTCTACATATCTGGTTAATGCAATTTTCCTGCTCTTTAAAGAATTAGACTATGAAATTTAGGAATGAGAGATTTTCTTGGGTGTAAAACTTGCCTTTCTTGCTTTTGTTATTCAGGCTTAAAACAAACTCCATCAGTTTTGTAATTGGTTTAATATGACTCAGCTCATCAACAGGTCGATACCTTGATTATCACTTCAGTACCAGAGAAGACTTGAACTAGTCCGAGTTCTTTGAACTGCGGTTTTGGGTCATAATCCACTTGTTGGAAACCCTGCTGGAGTTTCTCCTGGTAGCAAACCCAGACTGAATCGCGCTGCAGAACTCCACAGTGAACCTGTGCCTGTTACACCAGAGCCACAGTGTATTTGTCCCCCAAAATCCTCTTGTGTTCCTCAGCTTAGAGTCTGAGGGGAAGTTTTAAGTGAAAAATGCTCCAGCTATGACCTTGTCGTATCTTCTGGGGCAAAGCCAATGCACGTTCTTTCCAGTCACTTTTTGGGAAGCGAGGGCTCAAACAGAACAAACTGCACCACTAATCCATACCTTTGTTTGTTTTTCTTTATTGTTCCTCTTCCCAGTTGCTTGTACTTTCAGTTGCACAATGAGATTCACCGTTCGAGACTGTGACCCAAACACGGGCGTGCCGGAAGAAGACGGCTACGACGATGAGTATGTGGTAAGTTCAGGACCGTTGTGGTTTGGTTTCTTTTTAATCTTTCTATTTTCTTATCACTCATTCTGAACACACGTGGCCATTGGGTTGATGGTCGCCTTTTGCATTTGAAGCCCATAGAACAGCAGGCCTGACTGAAATACCATTTCCAAAATGCAGCAGCTTGTTGTGTTCGATGCTCCCCCTAAACCTTGTGTCTGCCAATAGTTTAGGATTTAGGGGACTAACAGAAAGAAAGGAATAACTTCCCTTGTCTGTTTTTCAGAACTTTGGCCCAGTTTTCTCTCCACCCCAAGCACTTGCGCTTCTTTTTGTTGTGTTTGTGTTACCAGTCACTGCAATACAGGTCAGACCTCAGGGCAGTGCTTGTCTTTTGGGCTTGAAGGAAGTAAAAGCTTCTTCTGGATTCCGAGAAAGCCTCTCTCCTCAGATGCCCAAAAAGGGCTGGAATGGGCTTTAACTCACAAAGCGTTTGCCCCGTTTTCTGCACTCATTTAGTCTCACAAATATTTTTGTGTCAATATTTTTAAGCTTTACAAATCACCACCAGAAGTGATTGCTGTCATTATGCACTTCGCCTCAAATTAAAACCAGGCATACCAGAGCTGTCGTGGCAAAACGCTGCTGTCTCTCTTTGTCTTTTCTTTCCAAGATTAGGATTGTTTCTGTAAACTGGCAGCTGAAAAAATCACCTTTGCTTTTCTTTCAGTTGGAAGATCTGGAGGTGACCGTGTCCGATCATATTCAGAAGGTTTTAAAGCCGAACTTTGCAGCTGCCTGGGAAGAAGTGGGAGATGACTTTGAGAAAGAAGAAACCTTTGCCCTTAGTTCGATTAAAACCCTTGACGGTGAGATGATCTCTCCTCGTTTATCGGTGACCCAGTGAATCTGCCATGCTGGGGGTATATTTAGTGTGGTAGGAGGAGAATTTGGCGACATTATGTCCCAGCAACACAGATTTGTGTTTTAACGTTGGGATTATAGCGAGGGGAAGTTTGGCAAGTGCTGGTTGAAAGGAGGGGTGTGTTCCTCAGTTGTTAAGACAGCAAAAGGAACACAAGGTGTGTTGGTGGGGTTGAATGGAAATGGTAAAGCCACGTGGGTGTTTAGAGAACGTTTTTAATTGCAAACTAATTCTTATGGAAAACTTGGCACCAACTTAGAAGTGATTTTCTTCTTTGATCTCTGAATGCAGAAGCCGTCAATAACATCATCAAGTTCTTGGGCATGCAGCCCTGTGAGAGATCAGATAAAGTGCCAGAGAACAAAAATTCTCACACGCTCTACTTAGCTGGTGAGTATTCATGCTCTTGAACTTGATGTTTCCCTGTCCCCGCAGATCTTTATTAAATGAAGGGAAATGGGTTAGGAGATTCCGCTCTCGTCTAGAGAGTTTTTCTCTATAGAAAGCTAATTTGGTGCCTGCTGTTGTGGGTGTACTCAGGCTGGGTTCTGCGTCTCTTAGAAAGGAGGGAACAGTAGTGAATCCTTTGAATTAAGAACTTCCAGAGCAGACACCAAACTCAATTCCTTGCCAGTTTTTCTCTCAGAATGGGATTTTTAAGACCATCTTCCTTTTAAGTCACAAAAGACACATCCTGCAGTACCCACAACGTCTTGTTCGGTGACTGTGCTCTGGGTTTACAATTTTGGGTGATCCCTGGAAGTACTCTACAAAACTTTATGGAGGTTGTTAAAGCAAAACTGCAATGAACAGGGCACGCAGAGTTTGGACAGAAGGGTCGGATCTCAGTTTATTTCAAGAGGAAGAATTGGGAACTCTGGGTCTGCAGAGTGACAGTGACATGGAAGCGGGGCAGGAGACGGCTTGTCCTGCAGTCTGAATTGCCTCCAGAAATGCCACTTCAAGCGCTCTAATAGAACTGTAGGAGGACTGTTCCTCCCTTAATGGCAGTGGACTGTGTCTTTGTGACACAATGACAATATGTGTTGCCATCTCAAACTGGAAGTGAGCTTCAGTTACCCCGTCTGGTTTCTACCTATTTAAATCAACCCCATTGTCCAGCAGCACTTGCTGACTCTGTTTAATTAGGACAATATCTTTGATAGAATCGTTTTGGTTGGAAAACACCTTTAAGATTGAGTCCAGTCGTTAACCCAGCGCTGTCTCTAAGAGCATAATTTACAAGTCATTTAAACCCCTCCAGGGATGGTGACTCCAGCACTGCCCTGGGCAGCCTGTTCCAATGCCCCACAGCCCTCTGGGGAAGAAATTGTTCCCCGGATCCAACCTCAGCCTCCCCTGGCACAACTTGAGGCCGTTTCCTCTGCTCCTGGCGCTTGTTCCTGGGGAGCAGAGCCCGACCCCCCTGGCTCCAAGCTCCTTTCAGGCAGTTCAGAGATCAGAAGGTCTCCCCTCAGCTCCTGTTCTCCAGCTGAACCCCCCAGGTCCCTCAGCCGCTCCCATCTCACTTGTGCTGCAGCCCCTCACCAGCTCCGTTCCCTTCTCTCAACTCGCTCCAGTACCCCAAGGGCTTTGTTGGCATCAGGGACCCAAAACTGCCCCTAGGATTCGCAGTTTGGCCTCCCCAGTGCCCAGCACAGGGACGGTCACTGCCCTGGGCCTGCTGGCCAATCTTCAGTCTTGGCCTCAAAAGTTTAGGGGATTTTTGTGTTTTGTTTCATTTTTTTGTCATTTCCTCCCCCTCTGCAACAGGCCATACACTCAATCTGCCTTACACCAACCAGGTTGTTGGCTCCTGGGTTAGGACTAAATCACTGAGCCTCTCTTAAAGTCATCTCTCATGGATTTTTTCTGTCCTCAGGTGTATACAGAGGCGGCTGTGATGTGCTGGTCAGGTCCAGGTTGGCGCTAGGAGATGGTGTGACCATGCAGGTGACAGTTCGGAGCAAGGAAGAAACACCTGTGGATGTCATCCTGGCTTCTGTAGGCTGAGATTTCCAGCGGATCAACTGCGGTGAAAACCTTTGCAAGCACCGGTTGGGTATTTACCAGCTGTTAAGCAGCCTGTCTGTTCTTCTGCATGTAGTTTTTATTCCTCAATTTGGTAAATATTTTGTATGATGTTACAGTAGTGGCTGGTACTGAGCCTTTCCCGCGTCCCTTTCCTCGTTGTCACTCACATTCCTGTCTAACTTATTGCATCTCTGGCCACTTGCAGTAGAGCAGGGAAGGTAACAGGTGCAGGTGGTAAGAAAATGGAATCAGACTTTTGTCCAACCTCATTTTTATTAACAGAAAATAAACACTGGTCCAAGTGATTGAATTCATATGAATTACTATTAATAAAATAGACATTTCTTGTTCTAATTCTGTTTGCGTCAGTACAGAAAAAATAGCCCATAATGGCTGTTTACTCAGAAGCCCCTTATTCCTAAAGGGATGCTATTAAATTTCAAACCCAACAAGTTAAAAATCACACAAACCCTGCACATTTACCATTTCTTGATGATTATTTCCTCTGTTCCACGCAGAAAATAATCACTGTACAAAGAGAGAGGCATATTCAGTTCTCTGAGCTTTATGTCAACTAAAACCAAACAACAGCGCAGCCTCTTCCTGGGCTCAAAAATGTGAAATATCCTGTATAAAAAGTCAGGAAGGAGGAACCTTGTGGTGACTTTCGCATCAGGGAATTTCTGCATCTTTGTGCTGATAAACTGGTGTTTTCTTCAGTCATCAAGTCAGGGTGAGCAAGGAAAGAATATTATTTTACTGCTAATTTAAAGACCTGTGCCAATCCCTGTGCCTGGAACAGCTAATGCTCAGAACACCTTGGCTTTTCCTAGTGCCACTATTGCATATTCAGCTTGTTTTAGTAAAACAGGCCCAAGCCTGCTTTGGTAGAACTGAGTGTTAAGCTGAGCTTCAGGAAAGCTCTGAGACAGTCCCAGGGGTGTAGTGTCAGTGAGTGGCTCTGCATGTTGAACTGTAAAAAAGATGGAGGTTTAGAGCTTGCTTTTGGGTAACCTGTCATTAAAAAGAGATTACCAAAGACAATTATGGTACCTAAAAGCATCATTGCATTTACTTTGGGGGATTACAGATCCAGCTCTCCTGCTGTATTTAGTGTAAGGATAGAATTTAAACTGCCTGTGCAGCAACTCAAAAGACCAATATCCACTCCAAAGCCCCATATCCATTTTGGGAACATGTGTGTCAACCCATGTTCTTCTAGCAGTCCTGTCTACCTGTTCTCCCCAGAGCCTTCCTGGCCCTAAATACAGAGATAGGCCAGACTTAGCAAGGTGAGCTCAGGCCATCACCATGCTGTAACTCTACTTAGGTGACCAGTTTTGTCCATGCTTCCCTGCAGACTCATTTCTGGTGCGTAAAGGATTTAACTGCATCAATGCAGCAGTTTGGCAGCCAAAGATTAGGGCGTTAGTGCAAAGTGTTGGATTTGGAGACTTAAAAAAATAAACAAACAAGGTTTTTCCTGCCACCAAAGCCTGACTCATAAACAGAGAGCTTAGAAGGAGTTGATGAAGTTCAGATAAGCGTTCAGGAAGCCCATGGGATCCTCCAGCTGTGGATAATGGCTGATGTGATCGTCCAGCACCGACACTGTGGACGTGGGAAGCACCTTCCTGTTGGAAAAACGCAGCAGGGCTTAAGCACAGGAACTTAAGCTTGGCCTGAAACCAGCCAGATGCTACTGGTGAGAAAGGCAATACTCTTGCACCATTGGGATTCTGCCCATAACATTGTTTTGGGCCAAAAAAGCTGTTAGTAGCTCCAGTTGACCACTCTTCCAAGTGCTGGATTTACTTCAGGTTAGTTTGGAGAAGACTACCCTGTGATAAATCTTAGCCCTGTCTGATGTGGTTCTCAAATCCGTGATTGATTTGACTGCCAATTGTGACTTCGATGCTTTAAAATGGGGAAGCGATTTCCAGACTGCAGAAGGTTCCTACCAGATCACCTGGCTGCGCAGGTTCTGAGCGGGAATTAAACCCAGCCTCCGTGAAAAGGGAACAGAAAGAAATCCCTGAGACAAAACCTCCCTCAAAATGAAACCCCAGTTGCTTGGTGGAGGTTATTTTCTTACTTATAAAGCTGAAGAAACTCTGGATGCGGATTCACAGGGTCCAGGGGCCCGTAGATGAGATGCACTGCAAAGAAAGAAGCACAGGCAGAGCTTTTGTACCCAAGGATATCCCAAAAACAAGCCGAGGAGGTGGCTTGGAGACACGTTCACCCCACTGTGGAGCCTGGGGGGCTTTTAGTAGAGCATTGAGTAAATAACTGCCAAAAGGGCTCTTTTTTCTCCACCCTGGGGTCAAGTTCAGCCTCCAAAAATCCTCCTGCAACCATCACACCTTTCCTTGGAGTGGTTGTGACTTCTCTTGAACTTGAAAAGCACCTCAGCTTCCCTGGGCCATCAGCTGGAGAAACCAGAGGCTGAACCAGCCCCTAAAGGAGACTTTCCTTTTCTTAACAGAACAAACATTTTGCTCTTACCTTAACAAATGGAGCCTTAAACTGAAGCAGGGAAGTTTGTGATGCTACCAACCAGATTTGAGCTGCATCATACTCGTCAAAATAACCACAATTAGTGGTAGGAGCCAGCAGGTGAGGAGAACGATTCCCAAAGGTAAATCGAGGAAAACTGATTCCTACTCACGTGGCACAGAGGTGGACATCAAAGCCCCAACCCAGCGCTCTCTGTGCTTCTTCCTCTGGTTTATGTACTGCAAAATACTGAAAATAAACCCGTTGTTACGCAGTGGACGGCGCCTCGAGGTGCTGCAGAGCCTGGAAATTGCGACACAGAAGCTCATGGGCATTGAAGCAGCTCTGAAACCATCTCAGTGCCCCGCAGAAGAGAAGTCGACGCTGAACTACTGAGCACGGAGAAACGCAGGAGATAAAGCGCACAGTGGAAATGTGAACGGCTAAAAGCTCCTCAGCCTGTCTTGTCCTCTCATCCTTTCTTCAGCACTGCTCCCAGGGGCTGAGACTCCCAATTTAAACAGCAGGTTCAAGTCAGTTGGGTTATAAAAAGCCTCCCAAGGATGGGACGCTACGCTAAAGAAATATACGGATACTCTGCCACATGACATTTAAGGAGCAGGAGATATTTTGGCACTGAGATTCCCACCACCACTGCGCTGCAGGCAAAGGTGACATTGCCAGGATTGGCCGTGACAAGGCTTGCCAGCTGGGCAGCGCATTAGCTGTGTTGCTGGGCAAGTATCCCTTGTTATCTTAACAAAACCCAACAAATTCAAGCCCCTAATTTCCAAATATTTAAAAAGATCCGACATTTTACAACTCCAGCATGTCCTCCAACCATGTGCAGGATCAGATACTCCAGACGTCATTTACCTGCCTCGCATCATCCCAGCAAGAATCCCTGCTCCTACATCACACGCCACCTCTCTTGGGGCTCAATGATGATCCCACATCCCAAAAGAAGCAGCTGGGAGCCAATGTGAGGGACCTGGCTGAGCTCTTGATAAGCTCTGAGCTGCGGCACAGCTCTGCCTGCAACACAAGGATGGCGCGGGTGTAAAACTAAGCTCGTGTGGCAATTACCAGTGACGAACCTGTCCACAACGAGGTTGCCATCGTTAGTCCGCACCGCCGTCCACATATCCCAGTACTCTGCCTGCGAAGGCTGCGTGTACGGCCCAAAAACTGCTCCAAGCCTGGAAAACAAAACAATTCAGAGCAGCTCAGCAGCAGCCACGTTATCACATGGCTCAAAAAAACCTCAAAACAGTCGAGTGCTTCCAGCTTCCACTGTGAAATATGTGGGTGCCAGCACAGCACTGCAAGTCATCCCCCAAAAGCACCCAACATAGTGGTCAGTTTAAGGGTTTTTTGGGAGGAAAAAAGAGGGTTTGTAACATCTGATGAAAGTATCTGTGTGATTGTGTGGCCGGGGTTTCCGTCGCCGCTGTAGCACATGAAGTCTAATGTGGGATAGAAAGATTTTGGCGTACGGTGAAGAGCCGTGTGGTTTATTATTAGAATTATAGAATCGTTTTGGTTGGAAAAGCCCCTCAAGATCATCAAGTCCAACCATAACCCACCCCATGTCCCTGAGAACCTCATCTCCATGTCTGTTCAACCCTCCAGGGATGGTGACTCCAGCACTGCCCTGGGCAGCCTGTTCCAATGCCCCACAGCCCTTTGGGGAAGAAATTGTTCCCAGATCCAACCTCAACCTCCCCTGGCGCAACTTGAGGCCCTTTCTGGGAAGAAATTGTTCCTCAGATCCAACCTCAACCTCCCCTGGTGTTTTTGCTGGAGAGGGAATAGCCCAGAGGATCGAACTCATTCACATCCAGGGGCAAATCTCTCCTGGGACAGCACTGGGGCTTCCACTGACCTGCTAAAAATCCGCTACACTAATTCCTAGTTTGTCTCACACCCCCTGTACAGACTGTGCCCAGCCCAACTCACCCTCTAGAGAAGAAAAAGAAGTTCATCAGCCGCATGATGACGGGAGACAGCAAACCTCCATCCTTGAGGAGCTTGGGCAGAAGGAGAAGAGACAGCACCGCTTGGTATCACACAGAGGGGTAAATCCTGTCTCTCCAGAGGGTTTTTCCCCCCTGCTTCCCGTATTGCAGCGATTTCCCAGTTCAGCCCTGGCCCTTGGTAACACCGAGATGTACGTGAGCTCCCAACAGCGAGATAGAGGGATGATTAACCAGGATGTTTGATGGGATGAGCCGCATCCTGACATCCCTGGCTCCTCCCCACGGCCTCTAACACCTGCGAGCAGCTCAGGTGCCGTAACCAAAGCGGGAAGAGCAGCAGGTATTTGAGTCAGGTAAAACCCCAAACCCACAGAGTCAGATTCTGCTCGAGGAGCGATTCAGTACAACCGGAGCGGGTGGCAGCTCACCTTCTGGATGAAGCGGGGGTAGTGCGTTTCGGGGAAAATCCCTGGAAGGATGGCAAAGAACAGAGTTGTAATGCTACAAGCATTTTGGTCCGCATCTCCCGGTCTCTCCCCTTGGCGGTGCTGCAAATGCAGCCTGAGGACTGACGCTTAATTACAGCATCATAATTACAATTCGCTTGGGCCATCCTGTGGATCCTCATCCCTCCCATCCCACCGTGCAGGGCAAACCTCACCTCCGTTGGATAAACAGAGGCTGTTGATCAAGATGCTTCCAGTTTTATTGTGTTCGTACCTGGGGACAGAAGAGAAGAAGGTGAAACACAACCAGATTTTCTCCAGGCTCTGAGAAATGATTGACCACAAGGTCAAATTGTCAGATCATCTCTGCTCCCCTGGTGTCCCTGGTTCAATAAGGAGCTCAGGAGAGAAGTTAAACATCCTGCCAGCTGGGAAACGAGCAATGGAAACCTCAGATGTGCCCTGAGGCCTCCCAGCCTCTGTTACAGCTGTAGGTCCAGGGAAAAGGGGGTTCTGCTCTACATCCTTCCACTTATCTGATGGAAAACATCTTGATGGGGACAACAAAGAGCAGCCAGAGCATCAGGGGTTGCAGTGACCTGTGGAGCAGCTCCTGCGCGACCGTGTCCCCGTAATCGTGGGACAGAAGGTTAATCCTCTGCCGGCGGAGGCCGAGGTGACGCACCAGCCTCTCCACGATGCTGGCTTGCTCGAAGATGGAGTAGCGATGGGGCCTCTGCGAAGCAAACCAGGAGAGGAGCCACAGTGAGAACCCACTTGGAGCCCAAAAATTGCAGAATAAACACCCAAATTGAGGAATACACAGCGGAAACCAGAAGTTTGTGACCCCAGGGGAGCAGTCAGGATGTCCTAGGCCAGCAGCTACATCCACAAGCCCACGGGAGCGCTGCTCATGCCCCAAAGGGTCTTTGCTTTGGAGTCACATCAAACCCAAGGCAAGATGGTGACAGAGCTGATCTCCACCACACATCTTCCCCACTTCTTCTGCTATTTTAATGTCTTATTCCTTTTCTGAGGGTGCAAATGCCAATTTTCTGGGGATTCTGTTGTGACAGAACAACCCCTGGGCCAAAAGCAACTGCAGAAATCCCCTTGCCAGGCTACTTACAGGCTTGTCGCTGAAACCGAACCCGACGAAATCCAGAGCAATCACTCGGTGAAACCGCTGGGTCAGCCCTTCCCAGATCTGGAAGAGAAATTCATTCAAATAAAAGCCAACAACTGATGGGAGCAGAGAGAGGAGAAGTTCGTGGCGATGCACAGCCATGGATGGACACACTCCCCTCCGCTCCCCCAAATACAAACTTCCAGCTCCAAGAAAACTGCAGGAGGTTGAAATTTCCCAATAAACAGCAAGACCATTCCCCAAAACAGCTAAGAAACAGTTGTGGCTCTTTTCCTCCTGCTTTGAGTTGTGGGGTGGGAAAGGGCGATGTGAAAAGAGTTTGGATCCTGTGCAAGGTGTCAGGTGAGGAACAGGGCTGATCTCCCAGAGATTCCAGCAGAAAATGAAGAGCTTGAGGTGATGGAACGAGTTGAGAAGGGAAGGGGCTGGAGCACAAGTGTGATGGGAGCGGCTGAGGGACCTGGGGGGTTCAGCTGGAGAACAGGAGCTGAGGGGAGACCTTCTGATCTCTGAACTGCCTGAAAGGAGCTTGGAGCCAGGGGGGTCGGGCTCTGCTCCCCAGGAACAAGCGCCAGGAGCAGAGGAAACGGCCTCAAGTTGCATCAGGGGAGGTTGAGGTTGGATGTGGGGACCAATTTCTTCCCCAAAGGGCTGTGGGGCATTGGAACAGGCTGCCCAGGGCAGTGCTGGAGTTGCCATCCCTGGAGGGGTTTAAATGATGTGTAAATTATGTTCTTAGGGACATGGATTAGTGCCAGGGCTGGGTTAATGGTTGGACCTTGATCTTGAGGGTTTTTTCCAACCAAATGATTCTATAAAAATCCTGTGGAGCTCGAGCCACCACCCGTGTCCATCTGCTCGTCCTCAGGGAGCGAGAAACCACAGAATTTGGTGTCACCGTCCAACCCCCCCGTGTATTCGCTCCCCTCACCTTGCACCAGTCGTAGCTGGAGGTTGGGAAGCCGTGCAGGAGGATGATGATGTCCGAGCTGCCCAGGGCACCGGTCGAATCTGGGGAGAGAACGAGGCCCCTCAGGGTCAGCTTTTTGCTTTTTTCTCCCCAAATTTCCTTTCCTGTAAGACAGGCATTGCTGGGAGCCCAACCAGCCCCACAGTGTCCCCTAGTCCCCAAAAACCAAGCGTGCGTTTGATTTGCGCCGTGGCTTCCAGATGCCAACGTGGCTTTGGAAACCGAGCCAGATGAGCCTCCAGTACCAGCTACTTGATGCAAATCAGGGCTTTATTTAGCACAAATTAATCACAGCTGCCTCTAAATTGCTACAACTGGTAATTGTCGCTCCAGGAGAAAAGTTTTTCAGTATTTTTTCCTCGCTGTGACCTTTTGAGATCGTTCCCCGTGAACACCAAGGTACTACCAACACTGCACAAAAACCAACGCTTGCGGTTTCACCCGTTTAAAAGGTTTTGATAACGAACAGTCACACTGAAACTGGATCCATGCAGTGGCTCCCAAAGAAGCCGTTATATTTTGGAAGGAATTTGCCATCACCCTGGCCTTGGGGACATCCCTGAGGCCACCAAGAGGAGCAGAGCCCCCCGCTATGCTCCCCGTGGGGACAGACGAGGTGTCCCCAGGGCTCGGCGCAGCCCCATCACCTCTGTAGAAGATGTTCTGGTCCTTGTAGGTGAAGTAGCGGCCGGAGGATCTCCAGGAGAGGAGAGCTGGGGACAACTTGGGGGGCGGGATGTGCAGGTAGATGGCGAGGAGGGGGACAAGCACCAGCCCCACCTGCACCCACCACTCCTTCATCCTGGGGGAGAGATCGAGGAGCTTGTCCCTCCATGTCCCCATGACCCACCCCCGTGTCTCCAAAACCTCCATCTCCTCCTAACCCACCCCCATGTCCCCAAAACCTCCACATCCTCCTAACCCGCCCCAATGTTCCCAAAACCTCCACGTCCTCCTAACCCACCCTCATGTCCCCATAACTCACTGCCATGTCCCCAGAACCCCCACATCCCCATAACCCACCCCCATGTCCTTAAAACCCGCCATCCCTCTGACCCACACCTATGTCCCCAAAACCTCCATGTCCTCCTAACCCGCCCCCATGTCCCCAAAACCTCCATGTCCTCCTAACCCACCCCCATGTCCCCAAAACCTCCACGTCCTCCTAACCCACCCTCATGTCCCCATAACTCACTGCCATGTCCCCAGAACCCCCATATCCCCATAGCCCACCCCCACATCCTTAAAACTCCCACCCCTCTGACCCACCCCCATGTCCCCTAAACCCCCATGTCCCCAAAACCTGCACGTCCCTGGGGTGACAGGCCCGTGACAGAGGGGTCTCTGATGTAAAGGTGATGGGTCTAAGGAGGGACATGGGCCCCATTGAGGGGCTATGGGGGAATGTGGGCCCTGTAGGGAGTCCAAGGGGGAACTTGGGCCCCATTGGGAGTCTGAGGGGGGACGTGGGATCCATTGAGGGTCTAAGGGGGGACAAAGGCCCCATTAAGGGGCTGAGGGGGATGTGGGACCCATAGGGGATCAGTGAGGGACATGGGCACCAGTGGGGGTCTAAGGGGGTACACGGGCCCCATTGAGGGGCTATGGGAGGATGTGGGCCCCATAGGGAGTCCAAGGGGGAACTTGGGCCCTATTGGGGGTCAAGGGGGCACATGGGCCCCACAGGAGGTCTGAGAGGGCACATGGGTCCCATGTGAGGTCCAAGGGGGTACATGGGCCCCATAGGGGGTCTGAAGGGGAATGCGGGTCCCATGGGAGGTCTGAGTTGGTACATGGGCTCCATCGGGGGTCTAAGGGGGAACGTGGGCCCTATAGGATGTCCAGGGGGGAACGTGGGCCCCACTGGGGGTCTGAGGGGGAACGTGGGACCCATAGGGAACTTGAGGGGGGTTGTGGTCCCAATCTGAGGGTCAAAGGGCAGTCAAAAACTGGGGGAGGGGTGCCAAAGTCCCGCCCCCCGCCACACCCTTTAATAAGCTCCGCCCACCAGGACGAGGCCACACCCCTATGACCAGACCCCGCCCCTCAACTAAGCCGCGCCCCCCCCGCACAAAAGCCACGCCCCCCCGCCGTGCGCCCCTTCCCCTGAGCGGGAGCAGGCCCCGCCCCCCAGCGGCGGTGGGCGGAGCCTCCGCGCCCGTTGGGGCGGGCGGGGGCGCCGCGCGCGCGCCTCACCTGCCTCAGGTGCTTCGGCCGCGCGCCCGCACGGCGCTGGCCCCGCCCCGCGCATGCGCCACCCGCCCCGCCCCGCCCCTCGAGGGCAGGAGCAGAAGCCCCGCCCCCCTCCTTCCCGCGCGTCACAGCTCGCGCCGCCACGGCGTCCTCCCCGTTGCCAGGCGACGCTCGGGCGCTGTCAGCCGCTCGCGCGCCCCCCGAGCGCAGCGTTGCTGATTGGCCGCGGGTGCCAAGGGCGGCCAATCGGGGCGGGGGTTGTTGCGGGGTGGGGACGCCAGAACCAGACGGCGGGTGGGCAGGCGGGTGTGAGGGAAGGCGGGAGCGGCGGGGAAGGTTATTGGCGACCGCTGACGAGAAGATGTCGAGCAGGAGGAGTGTCGGGGACCCCGAGGTGAGTGAGAGACCCTCCCCGTCCCGGCCACCCTCCCACCGGCGGGCGGGGACGGGCTCCAGGGGAGCGGCGGCCTCATGTCCTGAGGCAGATGTGGGAGGAGGGTCCCGGCGGCCACGGCGTCTGTGGGGGATGTGGGGACCGATTCTTTGGGGACTCTCAGAGGGCTGGTGAAGCCTCCAGACCCGTGACTCAAGGTGGGTGGGAGGTTTATTGGGTCCCCTGTTGCCGGGTGTGTTGCGAGTGGGGCGAGAAAGCGAGAGAAATTCTCCTTTTTGAAGCTTTCATTGGCGATTTGTCAGAGATTTAATACCGAGTTGGCGATTCAGAGATCTCAGTGAGAGCAGAGCGATAGGATGAAGAGAAACGGCCTCAAGTTGTGCCAGCAGATGTTGAGGTTGGATGTGGGGAACAATTTCTTCCCCAAAGGGCTGTGGGGCATTGGAACAGGCTGCCCAGGGCAGTGCTGGAGTCACCATCCCTGGAGGGTTTAAATGACCTGTAAATTATGTTCTCAGGGACATGGGGCAGTGCCAGTGGTGCGTTAACGGTTAGGCTCCATGATCTTGAAGGTCTTTTCCAACCAAAATGATTCTATAATGCTACATCTGAGAGGATTCCAGTGGTCTCTCTCATTTCATTGTCTCTTGGGGCTGTTTAAATTTCCTCTTTTGTTAACTTTTTTTTACTTTTAAATAAATACCTGGCTGTATATTGACTTCCTCTCATCTTTTCCTCCTCAAAACAGTATTTAACCAGGCGCATCCCTCAGAACCCCAAATATCAACATATCAAAACCCGCCTCGATACTGGTAAGTGACAAAAACCAACCAAATGTAGGTGTAGGAGTGCACAAAAATACACTGAATGTTTTAACTGCCCCTGTGTCCTGAGCTGCTTTACCCCTGATACTGTGTCAGGACTCACGTCGCGATTGTGATGTATCCGGCCACCTCTGTTGCGACAGTTCCCATCAAAATTACTGGCCTTGGAGCTTCTATACACGGTCTTTTCTTTTATAAAGTAGTATTATGACATGGGTGTGAATAGAAATAATTATTTGGGGAGTTGTCATTGGGGAGTTTTTGTTGTTAAAGCGGTTGCATTTGTAGTATCCACGCAAAAACATTGAGGAAGGGACAGCATGGCCGCAGTTGCACTTGAAACCACGTGTCAGAGGCAGGGTTTGAACACCAACATCCTGATTTCAGCTGAAACATACGGAGTTTTAGGTCGTGATTTTGTGAAGACAATGATTTTCTTCTCCAAAGCATCATCAAAACAACACTTTTAAGCAGAGAGGTCTTGATGTGGAACTTGTAAACAGGAAAGGTGCCATGAGGCTGGTTTTTGGGGAATATCACCATTCTGCGGATATTTTTATATCCCTTACTGAAAATCATGGAAAATAAAACTCAAGCATGTTCTATCGAAGAACTGAAACAGCGCTGTGGGTATATGAAGAAGATTTTTGCTCCATTTGGTTATGAACATTCCCAGCGAGTTCCCCTCTCCCATGTGGAGTCTTTAAAGAAAGAAAAGCACTAAGAGGAAAATCAATGTTTGATTTATCACTGCCTCTGTTTTCATGAGGAAACAAGCTAACTGATTATTTTCTTTCTCCTTACAGGAAACAGTTTAACAAAATACGCCGAGAAGTTGGAAGAGATCAAAAGAAGTGAGTATCTGGAGAGGAGTGGGACTGAACTTGCGGTGGGTTAGTTCAAAACTCAAAGAGCGTCGAGGAGCTGGTTTGAATCCCAGATTTGCTTGGAAATCTCCACTCCGATGATTTCCACAACCAATTACATGCATGAATGGTAGAAAAATGCAGTGATAGGAAGCAAAGGTGTTTCTACCCGGGCACTTTCCGCTCTCTCCTGCGCCTCATTTCTCTGTCTCTCGTGGTGCTTTACAGATTTAACTTAAGAAACCAGGCAGGCAGGTCCAGGAGTTTTTCCAGATCCTTCTCTGTGCAGATTTTCGTACTGAATGGCAACCAGGCAGGAAGAAATTCTCTGGATTTAAAAAAATAGACCAGACTTAACTAGGAAGACTCAGACCAAACTTCTGAGGCTTTATTTCACTTGTAGTTAAGTTATGGTTGAACTTGTGATCTTCTCCTTTTAGATAATTTTAGTGTATTTGGATTTATATCAGAATAGTCCAGGACAGGAAAGAGATGAGCTCGTTCCTGTGTAACTCATTGATTTTTACATCAATGTTTTGAAGACTTTGGGCCAAGCTTAACTTATTTTTACTTCAGTCTGTTTTCCTACTGAAAATAGACTTTAAAATAAATTCTTACTAATAAAACTAACATTTTACTACTTTATTTCCAGCTTCTGTCAGGGTTATTTTCCCATGGAGAGCCAAGAAAGCTATTAAAGCCCAGAGCTGCATTTATTGACGTGCAAGAAAACTCCTCCCCATTAATTAGGATTTTGAATGTTCGGTTTGACTTCTTAGACCCATTTCTGTGTTCTTTTCAGATTCAGATTATCAGGGAAGTCACTCATCCGTCACATAAATATATTTGTGCTCAGCTTAGCACAAAATGGTCCTTTGTTGCTGGTTTGTTTGTTGCTTTTTCTTTATAAAACACCACAAGTCTTTGGGGAAAATCCAAAGAGAAACGACCTTGTTTTCCAAAATCCTGTGTTGACCAACTAAGATTTCAACACTTAACGCTAGGTTGCCATCGCTTTTTATCTCTGCTGAAAATCTTGTTGCGTGGGCCGAGCTGCTTTTCAATCTCCGCTGCGAATCTGATTCCGTTTCGTGCCCAAGTTCTTTTGTTTCGTTGTGGTTCTGGACTCCAGGAGAAACTTTCTCATTCTTTTTTGGGTTGAATAGACGCTTTCTGTTCCCAGGCAGTTTAGAAACTTCTCCCCCTTGGTTTCTCATGGATAGATGACACCGGTTGGACACGACTTTTAAATACCCAGCACAGTCAACTCTCTGTCTCTTGTGTAATGTGAGAGAGTGGGATTTAATACCGCGGAATCAAAAAATGATAAGAGAGCTGGAACCGCAACGATTTATCCTTTGGAGAACTGGCTTGAGGAGAGACACCGAGTCTCTTCACTCATTTCCGAAGCCTTGAGGAGCATCTCCTTGAATACACAATAATTAGAGTTTCAGGCCCGTTTACTGAAGCAATAAAACATGTCAGAAAATCCAGATGGACCTTCCAGGACGGAACCGGGTACGTCGTGTTGCTTTTGTAGTTGGAAACAGTGATGTTCTGATCTCAGTGGGGATGCTCACGCAATTGTTCAGATTGGGCTGCTCTTGGCTTTGTAGTAACAGTTTTATTGTGGTTTTTCTCATTGCTGGAAATAATTCTGGGTGGTAAAGGCAAGATCTTGGTCCTAAAAGCTTGTTCTGGATTAAATAAGCCCTTCTTGGGCTGGGAGGAAACACCCAGCAGCTGTTTTGTGTGAGCGCTCTGCCCGCAGTTCTGCTTATACATCCAGCATAAGCTTTACTGCTTTTAGTTGTCCTTCTAAATTAAGTTTATTTCTTGCTTTTCCTGTCACTTTTGCCCATAATTGGGGAGTTTTATGGATTTGAACATGGGCGGCGTGTGGGTTTTTTGTCAGGCAGGTGTAAAAAGGATCATTTTTGCTGTTATTACCAAACTATAAAGGGAGATTTAGCAACCTGAGTTTGAGGCTTGAACCCAAGTGCTTTTGCATGAGCCGCGAGGGTCATTTTTGTGTTAATTAGCGATCTGAAATCTAATTTATACACAGGTCTTGTACTCCAGACCAGGGTGTTTTGGACGGGCTCCTTTTTTCAGTTGTTCAGTAGCAAGTAGGTGCTTGCGTTGCAGCTTGATAAACATTATTTAAGGCTCCTTCCCTAAACATGCGTCAGCTTGAGAGCTTCCATACGTTATTTTGTGGTAATTTTTGCTGCGGTGGTTACAAGGATATGGATTGGAGCCCTTCCCCCTTCTGTTTCTTCCCTTCGTGAAGCGATTCAGCAATTCAACAGATGGTTTTAGAGGATTTAGCATCGCTTAACTGGCTGGATTTGATACAAATCCTATTCTCTGTTATTAACCGAACAGCCGGAGAGTGCCTGACTTGGAATACCCTCCAATAGTTACTAAAATAGTAATAGAAAAATTGCAAAATATTTGCCTTTTTATTTTAAAAATCAAAATCTGTGGCTTTGGAGGTGGAGCCGAGTAAGGGAGGCGCAATTTAATGTTGTGAGAAGGCTTAAATTCATTGGAGCTGCATCCAGAACTCGCTTACAGCTGCAGTACCCAATGGGGAGGAATTTGCTTCATCTTCTTTCCCTGCCTTTACAGCATTGACCTTTTTCTCTTCTTTTCCCCCTCCTTTTCCATCTCCTTTCTTGCCATTAATTCCCCAAAGGACGAGGCTTCTATCCCATCCCATGGGAAACTATTTCACATCAAGATGTTCCTCCTGATACCCGTTGGAGCTTCTACACACGCCCTTTTGTTACCCCCTGGAAAGCTTCTCTTTTCCTGCTGTTTAAGCATCACAACTATCTGTTCACAATCAGATTTCCATCCTTGTCATTGCTTATTTAGCACCGTTAATCTCTGCTCTGGTGCTTTACCAGCCGTTCCAACACACCGCTCCGTTTTCTTGCTGCCTAAGCTTTGTTTTCAGGCTTAAGATTCAATTAATCCAGTTTTTCCGTGATGATTATTTGGTGCTTCAAGCTGGTATCCACAGGTTTCTGCATTAAACTCCGTCCCCGTTTCTTTAAATATTCACCTTAGCACATTTTAAGAATCAGAATGTGTCAGAGAAAGAAAAACTGGAGCGTTTTAATGGGTAAGATTAAATACACACGTTATCTTAGTCTTTAAAAAGACGTAGTCTGAGATAAAATGTCCCTGTGCGCCGATTCTGCTGTAACTCACACATATTAAAAATTCAGGTAAATTAAACCCTTTGGTTTGAGGCTTTGTGAGCATAGCAGGCAAGGTGATAAATTCCCCCACTGAGCACAGGAAGCAGAAAATAATACAAATTGGGGTCTAAAAGCACCTAAATCTGCCTTCCCCACTTTAGATCTGGACAAAAATCTTCCTTGATAACCACTTTTACATTTTACAAAGCCTTCGGGTTTGCAGCCGCGTTGGAGAAGAGAGGCTACGCCAACCTGGGAATGATCTGAAATTTCACATTGTCCTCTTGTCTTTTTGAAGATTACAGATATAAAAAGGACGAGCTGTTTAAAAGACTGAAAGTGACTACTTTTGCCCAGTTGGTACGTATCATTCCCTCTCCGGCTTCTGGAAATTCCCTTCTATAAACATTTTTGCTTTGTCCAAATCCTCTTATATAATTATATAGTCTTAGTGTGTAATTGTATATCGGCTTCTTGTTGCGCTCGCAGGTTTCCCTTAATCAAAGCAAATCACTTGGGTTGATATTTTCAGAGCAGCCAAATGCTGCGTAAAGTAGTTGGGAGGGTTGTGACTTCAAGGCTTTCTGTATATTTCTTTTAATTGGAAATCTGATTGGTAAATAAGGAGCTGTGTTGCTTGTATGTTGGTTCGAGAAAATCAGTAAAAAGGTAGAAATTAGTAAAAACTCAAGGGGGAAGGGGAAAGGAAAGGAAAGGAAAGGAAAGGAAAGGAAAGGAAAGGAAAGGAAAGGAAAGGAAAGGAAAGGAAAGGAAAGGAAAGGAAAGGAAAGGAAAAAGGAAAGGAAAGGAAAGGAAAGGAAAGAAAAAAGGAAAGGAAAGGAAAGGAAAGGAAAAAGGAAAGGAAAGGAAAGAAAAAAGGAAAGGAAAGGAAAGGAAAGGAAAGGAAAGGAAAGGAAAGGAAAGGAAAGGGGAAAGGGGAAAGGAAAGGGGGAAGGGGAAAGGAAAGGGGAAGGGGAAAGGAAAGGGGAAAGGAAAGGGGAAGGGGAAAGGGGAAAGGAAGGGGGAAGGGGAAAGGGGGAAGGGGAAAGGAAAGGGGAAAGGAAAGGGGAAAGGAAAGGGGGAAGGGAAGGGAAGGGAAGGGAAGGGAAGGGAAGGGAAGGGAAGGGAAGGGAAGGGAAGGGAAGGGAAGGGAAGGGAAGGGAAGGGAAGGAAGTTCAACTTGCAGATAGTGCAGGAGTGGGTTTGTGCAGACTCGTGTTTTCAATTCCCCTGGATTGTTAAAACCAATCCAGCAGCTCTCACTGGTGCGACGAGCTGATTTAATGTGAACATCTCACCCAATTAACCAGGGCTGATTTTAAGCAGTGTCGTGTCTGCTCTGAAAGCTTTCAGTTGCAGCCAGTGACTGAACTTCATAAATATCAGAGAAAATAATCTTGTATTTGATATTACCGCACCACACATCTGGTTTTCCTTTATTCTAAGGCTGATGCTTCTTTTTTTTGCCACGTTTTGATTTAATAAAAGGATGCACTTATAGTACAGGCATCATATATGACCTTGAAGTCCGGTAGGAGTTGCATTGAGATATTTAGTATTTTTGGCTTGGGGATTGTTTGTCTTAAGCCGATCCCCGCTGTCTTTCACTGATGCCGGTGGATGCGTATCAAGGTTTTTGTCCCTCTCCTTTGTTTCCTGCAGGTCATCCAGGTCGCTTCTCTATCTGATGAAACCTTAGAAGTGCCAAACGAGGAGATCCACAAGCTGGAAGGTAACAATATTTATTGTAAGCACAAAGAGAAAGAGCCGTAGATCACTGACATGGTGAACTGTGTCCTGACAGACGCGGCTGATTATTCAGCAAGTCTTTTAATCAGGAGGAAAAAGTATAATGTAACCTGCGGTTTGCAACCATTGCACTTTGGGAACAGAAATACTCTGAAAACAGAAAGGCTCACAAATACTGAATTACTACAATAAGGATTTTCTTAGACATCGTGTGTCAAGAATTAAGTTTGAATTGAATTCTTAAAACGCGATCTTGAGCCCTTAAAAATCATACAGCTCTTTATTATTTTTAATATGAGACTCTCAGTAAATCATCTTTATAAGAGGATGGAGATCAGGTTGTCTCTAAGAGATGCGCTTTCTTCTAAGAATAGAACCCAGGCTTAAGAGCTCCTCGTTTTATTTCCTGTGACGTTTTAACTCTTTGTCCCCTGTCCTCTCCCCAGATGGTGATTCTGCTGCTCCAGATACTGAAGTCACAGCAGAGACAAACGGGAAAGGGAGCCCTGAAGGGACACCCAGTCCGGTCCTGTTCATAGACGACGCGGGAGCTGGAGAATCCTATCGGTCCACGCTGCAGAGGTGCCTGATAATAACACACCATTTTCTTCCTGTCTTAGAAGAATCATTGTGTTTATCCAGCTAGTGATTTTAAATCGCTACAAAGTGGCTTTATATTGTATTTCTCATTAAAGCCTGATTTTTGTAGATCTGGGGATGTGAGCGAGAGAGAGGGTTGGCAGGTTTTCCTGCGGCTGTAACCCAAGCACCTGATGATTGTCTGAATGGCTGACAAAGAAATATGTTTGTGGGATTCGATCCACGTCCCTGGGTTCAAGAATCTGTGTTATAAACTGCTCTGATAAACTCAGTAATGTGGTGATCTTAATGGATGGTCGTGTGACTGAGAATAAGAGTCCGATTCTAAACGAAATAAATAATTAGCTGAGGTCAGAGATAGGAGGAAGATGCTGGAAGCTTTGTTGCAGCCTTTTCCTTGCTGTGCCTGATGTGAACAGAGAAGTTAAGCCTGACAGGCTTGGCCATTGCATATCAAAGCCATCGATTTAGCGACCACCACGAGTATCTGGAGGTTTCTGTTCGTGTGCCGTGTCCGATCGAGGGATGAGATGGGAAATCTCAGCCTAGCACGGCGTGTAGACGACTGACGGTTATGGACTGTGTCCTATTGCTGAGATCTCGATGCTGGCAGCTTCTTAGAATTATTCTCCCTCACCTCAGGGTCATTTAGGACATAAAACACCTGGACTGGACTGATCCAGACGAGTATAGTATTGCAAAGCTCTATGCTGTTTATTTCTTGATATTGATGTACTGGAAAGCCTGAAATAGAACCTCTCCATTTTTATGTATCTGGCTGTACTGGGATATAATTTGCTATTGGAACAGTTGATGGGGAAACCTCTCTGACCTGGGAAAAAGGTACAGAAATGTTCCATGTGCAACCTCTCACTGTAACCTCTTCTCCCCTCTTGCAGCGTGATAAGCGGCGTTGGTGAACTGGATATAGAAAAAGACGCTCCGAAGAAAGTGGACGCTCAGGCAAAAGAGACGCCCTATCCCGACTGCCCCTTCCTGCTTCTGGACGTACGAGACCGAGACGAATATGACCAGTGTCACATAGTTGGAGGTGAGGAGACCAAAATCCCACAGCAGCCTCATCTCACCTGGGGTTGTATATTTGAGGGACATCACTTGGGTGCAGCTTGTTCTCAGCGCTCATCCAGCACACCCACCTTCCCTGTGAAGGGATGAGAGGACCGAGCTGATTTTAATCCCTTATTCAGTGGGGTTTCAAGTTTGTTAAACTCTAACAAGTTGTGTCTGTTGTATTCCAGCTTGTCTGATGTTATTTCTCTCTTTTTTTTTTTCCATTTTCTCCTCTGCAGCTTATTCCTACCCTATTGCAACGCAGTCTAGAACCATGAATCCATATACCAATAGTATTCTGGAATATGTATCCTTTATGTATAAAGTGCTGGAATAAAATAAAAGAAATCAGGGGGGGTGTTGGTGAGGGCTTCCAAAAACAGCTGGAGCTAAAACAGCTGCTGTGTTCAGGATGGTGCTTAACCAACAACATCTGGGGACGGGCGGGGAGGTTATTTACGGCGCCTGCTCCGCTGCCAACATCTGGATGTAGTTTCTGTGCTTCCTCTCAGCACCTTGACAGGGACTCGCTTTTCTCTGGGGGACAGAAAGAGGATTATTTGCTAGGATTAGGCTGATAATTTCCTGGGTCGTTCGCTTGAGGCCTGCAGGGGAGAGGGCAGGTTGTAAATGAAGCTGTTTCTTGCTGTTGCCTCTTATTAAGTAACCAAGTGGTGGGACTGTTCTCCAGTAGGGATTAGGCTGCGTCCTTCCAGCCTCTGGCAAGCCCTGGCTGCTGAGAAATCAGTTTTAAAACATGGATGAAGTGAAAAAAATCCTGCCTGATACTCACAAAACAAGCAGGGAGTCTCTCGGTCTCCAGTCCTATTTGTTTGTGTCTCTTTTGCTTTCTAAAAGGTATTAAATCCTTAGCTCTTGTACCCACCAGAAAAACGCCCATGGCAAAATTATCATTTTATATGACAACGATGAGAGATTAGCCAGCCAGGCTGCGACCACCATGTGTGAGAGGGGCTTTGAGAATGTGTTCATGTTATCTGGAGGTAAGTGGGGACGGGCTGGACTCCCTGAGATCTCAAGAGCGAAGAGCAACGGTTGTGTGAGCTGGAGATTGAAAAGAGCTGAATATTCAGCCCTGCCGGGTGTTTTATTTGCGACTGGTAAAATTCCTGGTGGTGGCCACTGATAAATTGCCATCTGTACATCTGCAGGCCTGAAGGTCGTTGCGCAGAAGATCCCAGAAGGTTTAGTCACCGGCTCCATCCCCGAGTGCTGCTATGCGGCGGCTCCCACCAGATCCGCCCGAAAAAAGGCCCCTCCCAAAGCACCTCCTGCACCTGCTGAAAATAAATGGAGATTTTCCGCAGACGACCTACAGAAGATAAAGCGCTACCTGGAAGAGGAGCACGTTCCTTCGGACACTGCCAGTAAGGCTCCAAGACAAACGCTGCTGCCGCTTTCTCTGCCCTGCAGCAGTTCTCTTTTTGCTGTGTTCTTTCCATGAAACTGCTGGCAGAGAGAGAATTCTTTTCCAAACAGACTGAGAAAATCCACCAAAACCTGGGCTGTGCTCATCCCAGACAAAGGAGCTTGGAGCCAGGGGGGGTCGGGCTCTTCTCCCCAGGAACAAGCGCCAGGAGCAGAGGAAACGGCCTCAAGTTGCGCCAGGGGAGGTTGAGGTTGGATCTGGAGAACAATTTCTTCCCCAAAGGGCTGTGGGGCATTGGAACAGGCTGCCCAGGGCAGTGCTGGCGTCACCATCCCTGGAGGGTTGGACAGACGGACATGAGGTTCTCAGGGACATGGGGCAGTACCAGGGGTGGGTTAATGGTTGGACTTGATGATCTTGAGGGTCTTTTCCGAACAAAATGATCTTGTGATTCTATTCTATGATGACAAATGGGCCCAATGCTGGCAGGCATATACCATTCTGCATGCTATATTTAAATGTCTTTAGGTTTTCCCAGTGATTAGTAGGTTTTTCACTCTTAGACCTGGATTGAGACTGCGTCTAGAACCCCCAGTTGACTTATTTTTGGGTCTATATGTTCCCAGTGAGAGCTGGAGAGCCAGCGACAGACAGGAAATCATCCACGTGTCCTCATGCTCCATCACACACGCAACTTCTGCTCTCCTTATTTTTCCTCCAGGCCGTCTTAGCCATGGTTCTTCAGGCCGTGACTCCAAAGTGACGACCGTGAGGAGCAGCCCCAGCCTCTCCAGCGCCGCTGGCACCGTGGGATCCCTCACCACTCGCTCTTTCAGCAAGAGCAGCCTCCAGAACAAGCCATGGAAATAAGCAGCCGTGTCTTCTTCCACTGAATAAACGAATGTCCAGGTTCTGGGAACCCTGAGCAGTGCAGCCCGTTTGTCATTTTAGGAATTCCGCAGAGAAAAATAACCAAAAAAAGCAGCGGTGGTGAATAAATGGCAGCTCGGGTAAGGCTGAGAGAGCTGAAATGGTTGATGTTTTATAGAAACGGGAGCGTGATCGCTTTGGCAAGGTTGATTTTTTTTATAGGTGCGGAGCCACTACAGAGTTGATACAACTGATTTTAATAGGAGAGGGAGGAAACTCATTGTAAAACCTGTGAGTGGTAGAAATGGTTCTGCTGATGTTATAGTTCAGACAAATTTGTGTCTGTAATGAATATTCTCCCTGTGCTGCGCCCGGAACCGCAAACTGTGCGGACAGGAGAACGCAGGTGACGGTAAATAAGCCAGAAATCATCTGTGAGCAAAAAGCGCCGTGTTTTGTGGCAGAGATACAGACGTTCAACAACTCCCCAAAGTGCTGGAGAGAGGATTCCGTAAGTTTTTGGTTTCTTTTAATTTATGTGAATGAACTGAAGTATTTATAATAAAGATTTGGAAACAACGCCCGGTGTGGCACTGGAACCTGACAGTCGTGTTTGCTTCACGGGCACTTTGTGAAACACTTCTGTGTTTTCAAAAGTGAGCTAGAGGAGAAAATACATGTTTTCCATCCTATCTCCCTTATTGTCCGGAAGGTTTCACTTCTAACTGTGCTTTGTCTGCTTCATTCCTTGCTGTGGTTCTGGAGATCTGCATAGTGAGGTTTTTTGTTCTAACCAACATATCTTAAAGCAAAATCATCTGCTGTGTTCCTTTTCTCATTATTTCATCCGTGCACCAGTGCTTTGCTCGTTTTTTGACTTTCTGGAGCAGCTTGCTGGAAAAATACGACATATATTGAAGAGCCAGTTGTTCTTCTGCTGACAAATTGATTTCCCTGAGGCAGCTGCGAGTCCAGGTGAGGAGGCAGAAGGTAAAATGCTTCATAAAACTCTTGTGATACTTAAAGATAAACTGTGTTCTTTGGTGAAGCAGCAAAGAGCAGCTCCAGGGCCTGATGGAGGCTGGGAATAGATTCTCACACCTTTAACGGTGTTTTTGGAGGAGCTGCTTTGAGGTCAAGGTGGCTGAAGGGAAATTTTCTTATGCTCGTTCCCTAAAACTCTGCAGGGACCGTGAATCTGGTAACTGCGATATTAATTTTATATTAAATCTTTAGTTTTCGTCAAATCAGTGCTTCTACTGCACCAGTATTAGCTGTGTGACCCAGGAATTATCTGAAAACACCCAGTGACAGTTACAGACCCTAAAGTTCACCCACGGTGCGTGTTCGTTCCAACCAAAGGACAAGGTGAGAGAAATCGCACAGAATTTCTACTTTGACAGTTTAAACCCAACATCCCTGAGCACGTTTATTGTGTTTCTATGAGTCTTTAAATCCTAAATTGCGGATACAGGGGCTGACAGCGTCATTTTGATGCGTCCCATAACCTTGGTTCTCTCTGGAGATGAGTGATGCGACCAGCACAAACCCATAGGGATCCCCCAGAGGGCGAAACCAAGGGAAACAAGGCAGAAATAGCATTCAAAAATGTATTTAACGAAGAGCTGAATGCCCCTGTGTGTTCGAATATACATCTATATTTTTAAATGGAAAAAAATCTGATCACAGGGGGGTGACTTAAAGCTCCTTGAATGCTTGAAGTTGTACAAACCAGCTCGAATTTGGATAAACTCCCTTTGAACCCATCACACGTGTCCTGGGTTGCCAGAGGGAGTGTGTTTGTGTACGTATGTACTATAAGTTGTACGTATGTACTGTAAGAGTTGTATGTATGTACTACAAGAATTGGGATGGTCAGGTATGAAGATTAAAGAATTCAAGATCTTATTTCAGCCCATCCTTAGGCATCCAGATGCATCTCAGCATCTTCCTAACTGCTCTGCTTCCTCACCTTCCTCCTCAATTCCCATTTCTGGAAGATTTCTTGCTGTAGGTATATTTATTTTGAACAAAGTAGCTTGTTCTAGGTCAGACCGGTTCTGTGGAACGACAGCATCGCTTTTTGAGGGAAAAAAAGGCGTTTATTTAAATGATGTGAGCCCAAAGCAGGAGCCACGGGGACTTGGTTTGGGGCCACACTCTTCACTCGCAGCCTTGGGAAGCTGACTCGCCTCTTGAGGTTTTAATTATGAAGTGACGATGTTACGAGGTGGCCTAATCAAATTAATAAAAGCTAAGTAAAGATTTTAAAGGAGTTTGGTGCTGAGGCATCACAGAAATCTTGATCTTGATGTCCTGAGTCTGCTGCTCTGTACGGTACCTCTGGTTTTATGTTATCGCGAAATAAAAGCGTCCAACAAAGTGGCATCTTTTGAGTAATTGAGTTTAGAGCTTGTTTGGGCTGGTTGTCCGAGAAATTATATCATGGGGTTGATTTAGCTGAACGTGCCCAAGGGGAAAGTGTAGAGAGAGGTTTATTACGTGCTCGGAAGATCTTTCAGCTGGGAAATGTATAAAATGCGTGTATACTTTCCCATCATCTTGATGGCTTTGGATGCTTTGTGGCCTTTTGAATTGCTGTTGTTTGGAGGGTAGAGTCGAACTCTGCAGAGTCGGGGAGCTTTAATTGTTTTACTTAAATAAATATTCAATTACACCATAGGAATGAGCATTTCTCGTCAGTTTGAGCTTTGACAGCTGATGGAGAACGCGGAGCGGCACATGTGAAAGCCGGGAAACAACGAGGGCCTGAGGAAGGGCCTTTCAAGCACAAAAATACATCAAATAAACCACATTAACCCCATCGCATCATGTCCCAGCGCCACTGGGAATGGTGAGAACCCGCAGCTGCAATGTCTGAGGGCTCCACTTGGCTTTTTTCGGTGTCAAACTCAACCTCTTCCCCTTCCAACCTCTACCAGAGAAGAGGGAAAAACCAACAACCTCCTTTTATTTCACATCACACCATCTTCGTGCCTTTTTAATCCCCTTTTCGGACCACTGGGCCAACATGTGCTGTTTATACTGCGTTTCCCCAAAAATAAGACAGGGTCTTATATTATATGTTGCCGCAAAAGATGCGTTAGGGCTCATTGTCAGGGGCTGTCTCATTTTCCCATGAAAATTTACATTTATTCTTGAACAAAACCCCAACATTTATTCAAATACAGTCAAGCCATCACATTCTGTCACATCTATCCTGCTGCATTCTATTGCCAATTAATTTTACTTTTTTACATGTATTTAAGCTATTTAAATCGACTTTTAAAATGAACTCTACCTAGGGCTTATTTTTGCAGTAGGGCTTATATTTCGAGCACCCTCAAAAATCCTGTAAAAATCACGCTAGGGCTTATTTTCGGGGTAGGGCTTATTTTCAGGGTAGGGCTTATTTTTGGGGAAACAGGATCCGAAAAAAGCTTTTCACCGCAAAACCAACAAAAAGTATTTCTCATCTTTCTTTATATTTATTTATTTCATTCTCTTTTCCCCCAATCCAGGTGATTCGGCCCCGGATCGTGGTCAATACGGATGGTCCCGCGTGTACTGCATGATGACCCTGAGCGCCAGCCACGTCTCCTCGGCGGTGGGGATGATCTGAGAGGCCGGGAGGAGGAACCCGTACCACCCCGTGTCCCGCAGCTCGAAGGTGAAGGAGTATTTGATGCCCTGGTTGTACGTCCAGTCCACGGTTGAGCCGCTCGCTGGGTCTGGGAAAACAATGGGGGGATGTGAAATATTGAGTCTCTTTGTGTCCGGGATGTTTTTGTCTAAGCCGAGGGGTGGTTTGGGGTTATTTTTGGGGTGCTGCCGCCTCCCGTTACTCACAGATGGTGGAGTAGATGCTGCCGTACTCAAAGTCAGTGCCGTAGAGAGAAGACAGAGCTGCCACCGCCTGCTCGGCAATCTGGTGCTGGGAACGCACAGGAGAGAGAAATGAGACAGAAAAGGGGAAAATCTGCAGGATAAAGGCTCCAGGAGAGGGGTTTTTGTTTGTGTCGCTGGCAAAAAAAGATGCCAGAGCTCAGTAGCCTTGGCCTGGGGGAGTCCCCGGGGGTGGCAGAAGAGCCAGGGCTTCTTCACAACTTGTGTCTCCTCCACGGTGCCTAATATCAGGAACAATTTCTTCCCCAAAGGGCTGTGGGGCATTGGAACAGGCTGCCCAGGGCAGTGCTGGAGTCACCATCCCTGGAGGGGTTGAACAGATGGAGATGAGGTTCTCAGGGACATGGGGTAGTGCCAGGGTTGGGTTAATGGTTGGACTTGATGATCTTAAAAGTCTTTTCCAAACAAAATAAGTTATGAGCCAGCACTGGGCCCTTGTGGCCAGGAAGCCAATGGTACCTGGGGTGGGTTAGAAGGGGGTGGTCAGTAGGTCAGAGAGGTTCTCCTGCCCCTCTGCTCTGCCCTGGGGAGACCACACCTGGAATATTGTGTCCAGTTGTGGCCCCTCAGCTCCAGAAGGACAGGGAACTGCTGGAGAGAGTCCAGCGCAGCCACCAAGATGCTGAAGGGAGTGGAGCATCTCCCGTGTGAGGAAAGGCTGAGGGAGCTGGGGCTCTGGAGCTGGAGAAGAGGAGACTGAGGGGGGACCTCATTCATGGGGATCAATATGGAAAGGGGCAGTGTCAGGAGGATGGAGCCAGGCTCTTCTGGGTGACAACCAGTGACAGGACAAGGGGCAGTGGGTGCAAACTGGAACACAGGAGGTTCCACTTAAATTTGAAAAGAAACTTCTTCATGGTGAGGGTGTCAGAGCCTGGCCCAGGCTGCCCAGGGAGGTTGTGGAGTCTCCTTCTCTGCAGACATTCAAACCCGCCTGGACCCCTTCCTGTGGAACCTCAGCTGGGTGTTCCTGCTCCGGGGGGATTGCACTGGATGAGCTTTCCAGGTCCCTTCCAACCCCTGACATTCTGAGATTCTGTGAAAATGCTTCTAATTTTATGATGGAGGTTGGTCCTCCGTGCAGGAGAAGAACAGCCTCACGTCATCCCACCCCCCTTCAAACCTCCACATCACCCTACCAGTTCCTGGTGGTCGGGCGCTGGGGTGCTGGTGTAGCCATAGGGGTAGAGCAGGAGCTGGGAGTAGCTGTGGATGGAGATGAAAGCCTTGATGTTCCCATGGCTCTTCACAAAGTCCACGATGGCCTTCACCTCGGGCTCTGAGTTGGCGTAGGGTCCGTGGTACGTCTCCGAGCAGGGGTTTGAGCTGGAGCCGGTCCCTGTGGGGACATCAAAACACAGCGTGGGTGTTTGGTGGCTTTGGTGACAGTTGGGTGGCTCAGAGAGTCACAAGGTCAAAGGGTGTTTACTATTTCCGAGCCCAAGAGCTTTCCCCACCCTTCAAGGAACCCTCATGGGGCTCCTCCTAGATGTTTTATGATGGTTTTCATTTGTGGTCCCCACCGTGCTGGTCACTAGGGGACGTCAAAGCCCTGGTGGAGCCCAAACCCACGACTCTGACACAAAGAGCAAATCCCATCTCTTCCCCAGGGGACACCAGTGGATCTTTCTGGGACAGAAATGGCCTCAGAACCTCCACCTGGAGGGTAGAACCGCTCCGTGGGGACAGCGGGAGAGCTCTGACCTCCGAAACCTGCGTCCCAGTTGCGGTTGGGGTCCACACCGATGCAAGAGGAGCTCGAGTGCTGGGACCTGGTCTTTCTCCACAGGCGGTTCTGGAAGGATGAAGCTGTCTCAGCTGGTGGCCAGAGCTCCACCAGCCTCCAGCAGGCACGGGGCTGCCATCTGGGGTGTCTAAAGGGTCCCGGTGGGTCCCTTCCCACCCCATGGAAATGTAGACAAGGAGGATTTGAGCTTTTGGAGGCCTCCACATGCAGCATGGAGATGCCTCTCATCCCCATCCAGCGTGGCAAGGGTGAGGAAAGCCGGGGTGATACCTGGCTGTGGGTGAAGGCGAAGCCATCAGGGTTGGTGACAATCTCCAGGAAGATGTCGAACTCATCCAGAATGGAGGCCAGAACTTCATCTTGCTCATGATCTGAGACAATCTAGAGAGGATGGCAGTTTGGGGTTCTGGATGACCGTCCCCTCCATGGGATTGGCCACCATGGTGGCTGCAGGACCTCGTGGCCCTTTGGGGACATCAGGCATGGCCAGGAGGTTCCTGTACCTTCTTGGCGAACCAGACGCCGCTGGCTTGTGTCACCCATTCTCGGGAGTGGATGCCGGTGTCGATCCAGATGGCCGGGCGGTTCGTCCCCCCTTTGCTGAACTGGAAGAGCAGAGATGGGGGGGTCCAGCTTTGTCCCTGTCCCCTCTCCAGCCACCCCCCGAACTCCAAATCCTCACCTTGAGCACATAGAGGGGCCGATCCTCCGTTGACCGCCCGATCTCAAGTTTGCTGACCAGGTTGGGGTTCTCAGCCACCAGCAGGTCGATGAAGTCGTAAATCTGGAGGTGGGGACAAGGGATGGGGGGTCATGCCTGGCTCATCCCCTGCCCTTCCTGCTCGTGGAGCGAAGAGCTTTGCGAGAGCAATTCCAAGATGTCATTTTTTCCCCTAAAATGCCCCGGATCTTGGGTTTTTCCCTCACCTCAGCCAAGGTGTGGTAGGAGTCATAGCCGAAGGTGCTGGTGGAGAGCGGCAACCAGCGGCGGGCACGAAGCATCTCCTTCTTCTCATGGTCCACCAGCGCCTGGGTGATGAGGGGTCAGGATGAGACCTCGTCCGCCACCACCCCGAGACCCCCATGTCTCCCCCACCTCCGCTGACCTGCACATCCTTGATCATGATGGAGTAGGAGATGCTGTTGAACTCCAGGTGGGCTTTGAGGGCCTGCAGGCTGGGCAAGGGCACCCGGATATCGACGGGGTGCCCAGGTCCACGGGGTTCCAGCCAGAAATCCAGCTGGAAGGGGAGGAATCAAAACGTGGGGGTTGGATCCAGCCTTTTGCTGCCCCCTCCGCACCAGCTCCTCACTTGCGTATCACCAGCTCGTCCCCATTGTCCCCCATCCAGCCCCATCCCTGCTTTGCAGTGTGGCTTGCAGGGTGCAAAGCAAGTGATGTGGGCTTGGGGGTGTCCCCAAAAGCCACCCCTGCCGCTTCACCCCGTACCTCCAGATCCTCAAGGTCTTGCAGCTCCTGCACCTTCTGCAGCTCCTCATGGGTGGTGGGGACGATGCGCAGCACCTGGTGCCTGTGGGATCAGCGGGTGCTGGGAGCGCATGGGGCCATCTCTGGCCTCTGTAGGTCCAGCTTAACCCCCACTCCATCCAACCCCCCACCCTGGGGATTTGCACTGGGTGTCTTTGTCCCCTCGGGGCTGAACCAGCTCTTTCTGTCCCAACCAGTGCCACCACCCCGGCCACCCTCCCACCATCCAGACCCCCCTACCCAACAAAAGTCTCGGTGCTGGTGGCCACTGCCACCAGGGCAGCCAACAGGACGAGGACCCTCATGGTCACTGGAAGGAGCCCGTTCTGTGTCCCAACAGCAACCCGGAGCCTCTTAAATCCCATGGGTATGGTGACCCCTCAGCTGTCCCCTTTCCCAGGGCCGTGGGAAGGCTCCGGCTGATACCGGCCAAGGTTGGACACCACCGAAGGCTGGACACCACTGTCCTCCAATCTGCAGCACTCCTGGTCCCGGCTAAACTTGTCCTGGGAACCGGCCAGAGCCGTTGCTGAGTCACCCACTGGTGATGCAAGAGTTGAGGATGTGACAAGATCCCACTGCCCACGGAGCTGTGAGGAGAAGCGTTAAACTGGGCTGAGAAAAACGTGAGATGTGGTGAAGCTGGGGAAGGGGCTGGAGCACAAGTGTGATGGGAGCGGCTGAGGGACCTGGGGGGTTCAGCTGGAGAACAGGAGCTGAGGGGAGACCTTCTGATCTCTGAACTGCCTGAAAGGAGCTTGGAGCCAGGGGGGTCGGGCTCTGCTCCCCAGGAACAAGCGCCAGGAGCAGAGGAAACGGCCTCAAGTTGCGCCAGGGGAGGTTGAGGTTGGATCTGGGAACAATTTCTTCCCCAAAGGGCTGTGGGGCATTGGAACAGGCTGCCCAGGGCAGTGCTGGAGTCACCATCCCTGGAGGGTTGGACAGACGGACAGGAGGTTCTCAGGACATGGGGCAGTGCCAGGGATGGGTTACGGTTGAACTTGATCTTGAGGGTCTCTTCCAACCAAAATGATTCCATGATTCTATGTGAATTTTGGCAGGGGGGTGCTCAGTGAGCTGGATACCTAAACTGTGGCCGTGGTGATGCTGGCACAGAAATTGGTTTTAAGGTCGTCATGGGACAGAGGTCACAGCAGGTGACGATCGTCCCAGGTGGCAAAAATAAAACAGCAAATACCTGGAGGTGATTTGCACCAGCGATGGCCCTGGGGGTGCCCTGTGTCACCTCTCTCAGCCCCCAGGGAAGGGACAATGGAACAAAGTTGCCCAAAACCCCACAAATTTGCATTTGGTTGCCCAAAAAAACACCCATCCCTTCCCAGGTCCTTCAGGGCTGTTGTCCCCAGTAGGTGGGAACTTGCAGGGTCAAAACCTGTAGGACTGGGGTTCCTTTTTCACCATGTTTTTGAGATCTAGCATGGAAAAAATACAAGTGCCAGCCTTAAACCCTAAACTCTCTGGCATTATTTATTGAGACAAGGGGATTTTGTAGGGGACACCAGGTTCAGTACGGATGCTCCAGGACGTGGACCATGATGTCCAACAGCGCCGGCCAGGTCTCGGTAGCTGTGGGGATGATCTGGGTGCTGGGCAGGAGGAAACCGTAACGTCCCGAGTCCCTCAGCTCGAAGGTGAAGGAATATTTCACCCCGTTGTCGTAGGCCCAGTCGACAGCGGTGCCATCCGCTGCGTCTGTGGGGAGAAGAGGGGAGATGTGATCCCAACGCTGAGCGTTGGTGGCGGACGTGACGCTGTGGGATGAGGGACACTTACAGATGGCGTCTGCAATGCTGCCATAGGTGTATTTTGTCCCGTACACAGCAGCCAAATCGCTCACCGCCTTTTTAGCCAGTTCGTTCTGCAAGGAAGAGCCCAAAAGTGGTGGTAACTGGTTGGTCAAGACCTTTGGGCAACAGAAAGCAGGGGGCAGCAGGGTGTAGAGCCCCCTCTGCTCTTGCTTGTCCCCAAAACACCCTTAATTTTTGGTGGATGGGAGGTACATCTTGCAATTGCCCTCCCTCCAAGAACCAAGTGATGGGCTCCAACGTGCAGGTTGTATCTAACGGGAGGAGCAGGGAGGGTCCTGGTGTGATCTGACCTGACTTTTCCAGCAAGGCTGGTGCTCACAGCCCCACGTCTACATTTTGGGGCCATCTCACCATTTCCTGGTGGTTGGGCACAGGCGCCGTCTTGTAGCCATAGGGGAAAAGCAGCATCTGGGAGTAGCTGTGGATGGAGATGACCGATTTCACGTTCCCGTGGCCAAGGATGAAGTCTGCGATGGCTTTCACTTCTCTTTCGGAGTGGGCGTAAGGGCCATGGTAGGTCTCGGAGCAGGGGTCGCTGCTGGCGCCGGAGCCTGGGACCATGCAGAGAGGTCTCCCCGGGGACAAGTTTGTAGCCCCCAGGGATCTCCCTCTAGCAGGAAACTTCAACACTTTGAGGCACAAGCGATGCCCAATGTGGGGACCTGGTGGCCCAGCTCTCACCTCCAAAGCCAGCGTCCCAGTTTCGGTTGGGGTCCACGCCAATGCAGGGGGAGCCGGCGTTGATGGACCTTGTCTTGCGCCACAGGCGGTCCTAGAATCATAGAATAATTTGGGTTGCAAAGGACCTTCAAAGCTCATCCAGTGCCACCCCTGCCATGAGCAGGGACATCTTCACCAGCTCAGGTTGAGGTGGGGTTGAAGTTGGGTCAAGGAGGTTGAAGAGGTTGAGGTTTGAATGGGGGAGTTGAGCTGAAGTGGTTGAGGTTGGGTTTGTAGAATCTTGGAAGGGTTTGGGTTGGAAGGGACCTTCACAGCTCATCCAGTGCCCCCCCTGCCATGACAGGGACATCTTCACCAGCTCAGGTTGCTCAGAGCCCCGTCCAGCCTGGCCTGGGATGTCTCCAGGGATGGTTCATCCACCACCTCTCTGGCCAACCTGGGCCAGGCTCTCACCACCCTCAGGGCCAACAATTTCTTCCTCGTATCTGGCCTGAATCTCCCTCTTTTAGTTTAAAACCATCACCCCTTGTCCTGTCACAACAGGCCCTGCTCATAAGTCATTCCTCACCACTCAAAAGCTGTGACCAGCCAAGGTTGCTGGAGACAAGTGCAGGGACAGGTCCCCCCACCCCACAGTGTCCCTGCACTCACAGAGCTGTGGGTGAAGACGAAGCCATCAGGGTTGGTGACAATCTCGAAGAAGATGTCCATGCTGTCCAGGATGGCGGTGACAGAGGGGTCCTGGCCATACTCCTCGGCAATCTCCATGGGGAGGAGAGTGGGAGATCATAGAATCATAGAAGAGTTTGGGTTGGAAGGGACCTTCAAAGCTCATCCAGTCCAACCCCTGCCATGAGCAGGGACATCTTCACCCAGACCAGGTTGCTCAGAGCCCCGTCCAGCTTGATACCCCTTGGGGACAAGGGACACAACTGAGCAGCATCACAGGGGATGGTAAGAACTGGTGTTCCGAGGAACATGGTTACCTTGTTGGCTGTCCAGATGCCGGTGGCTTGGGTGATCCATTCCCGTGGATGGATGCCGGTGTCCAACCAAATGGCCGAACGATTCGAACCCCCGGTGCTGAACTGGATGGAGAGCGGGGATTTCAGCCCCGTGTCCTCCCAGGGCTGGGCAAGGTGAAGGTGACCCTGGTACCCACCTTCAGCACGTGAAGGGGTCTGTTCTCATAGCTCTGCCCGATCTGGATCTTGCTAACGAGGTTGGGATGATCCCCCACCAGCATGTCCATCCAGTTGTAGATCTGAAAGGAACAGCTGCTGGATCACAAGGTTCACCCTCGCTTTCCTTTTGATATTTAGCGTATCCAGCATCAGACACAACATGCAGAGCTGCCCTGGAGAACACCAGGTTCTTCCCTGAGGAGGAGCAAGTGCTTGGATCTCTGTGCAAGTAGAGAGGTTCATATGGCAAAGGTTTTTGCAAAAGCAGATGAATGGTGGGGGGAAAAAAAGCCCAGAGATCCCCCAACACCATCACAACCTCCATCAGCCACCCACCTGGCTCCAAGCAACAGGGTTTGACCCCCCAAAATGAAGCTGAAGATCATCAGATCATTTTGGTTGGAAAAAACACTCAAGATCATCAAGTCCAACTGTTAATCCAATGCTGCCGCTGCCCCATGTCCCTGAGAACCTCATGTCCGTCTGTCCAGCCCTCCAGGGCTGGTGACTCCAGCACTGCCCTGGGCAGCCTGTTCCAATGCCCCACAGCCCTTTGGGGAAGAAATTGTTCCCACATCCAACCTCAACCTCCCCTGGTGCAACTTGAGGCCGTTTCCTCTGCTCCTGGCGCTTGTTCCTGGGGAGCAGAGCCCGACCCCCCTGGCTCCAAGCTCCTTTCAGGCAGTTCAGAGATCAGAAGGTCTCCCCTCAGCTCCTGTTCTCCAGCTGAACCCCCCAGCTCCCTCAGCCGCTCCCATCACACTTGTGCTCCAGCCCCTCACCAGCTCCGTTCCCTTCTCTCCACTCGCTCCAGCACCTCAAGGCCTTTCTTGGCATTACAGATCAAGACATCTTCCAGCGAGGTGGGAAGGTGCTGCTGCACTTGCAGGGATGCCTGGTCTCCTGGATCAGCTAAAACCTCCACCCAAGGAGGAGAGACATGTCCCAGTGGGTCTTGCTGCCACTATGAACGCCACCACGTGGATCCAACCTTGTCACGGGCTGAGCACGACCCCCAGCGAGATGAAGCGAATGTGCTGCAGAGAAAAGTACCTCATCTATCGTGTGGTAAGAGCCAAAATCGAACGTGCTGGTGCTCCTCTCTATCCTCCTGGACCTCACCATGGTTCTCTTTTCCTCGTCCAACAATTCCTGTTTAGGAGGAAGAAAAAAACCAACAACAACAAACAGGCTGGAAGGCACAGGGGGTTGGGTTTTCCTTCCATCTCCTCCTGTTTTCCAACTTTTTGGACTTTCTATTGGGACTGAGCCACTGCTCCCCACCCAGTCCTTACCTGCACGTCCTCAATCATGATGCTGTAGGAGATGTTGTTGGACTCCAAGAAGGTTTTAATGGCTGGGAGGCTGGAGAAGGGCACCCGCAGGTCGGCCGGGTGGCCAGGGCTGGTGGGGTGACGCCAAAAGTCAACCTGGTATGGAGGAGAGGAGAGAGCTTGGCCCTGTCCTGTGCTGGTGCTCATCCGCTGAGCTCCCCAGCACCGAAAAGAGTCTCATAAGAGTTTCCACTGAAGGATTTTAAAAGGTCTTTGAACAAGTTTGGGCACATGTGTGGGTACCAGAATGGGTCAAGGTCCCTTTACCTCCCTCAATGGATCTTCTACATAAATGTTTTTCATCCCAAGTCACTTGTTGGTTGCAAACATCCCTTTGAATGAGGAGTTTCTGTGATTTGAGCAGGAACGATGAGACACCGGGGTTGCCGTGTGCTAGTTTTGCTTTTTAACTCAATAGAAGTATCTCCTTACATCAGCTTCGTGATGCAGATTATAGAACAGAATCATAGGATCATTTTGGTTGGAGAAGACCTTTAAGATCACCAAGTCCAACCATTAACCCAACCCTGGCACTACCCCATGTCCCTGAGAACCTCATGTCCGTCTGTCCAACCCTCCAGGGATGGTGACTCCAGCACTGCCCTGGGCAGCCTGTTCCAATGCCCCACAGCCCTTTGGGGAAGAAATTGTTCCCAGATCCAACCTCAACCTCCCCTGGCGCAACTTGAGGCCGTTTCCTCTGCTCCTGGCGCTTGTTCCTGGGGAGCAGAGCCCGACCCCCCTGGCTCCAAGCTCCTTTCAGGCAGTTCAGAGATCAGAAGGTCTCCCCTCAGCTCCTGTTCTCCAGCTGAACCCCCCAGGTCCCTCAGCCGCTCCTCATAAGACTTGTTCTCAATTTACATATAAATTAAACATACCCAAAATGGGAAGGAAAATTGAATGGGCCGGAAGGAGGAGGGAGCCCTGGATGTCATCAGGTTTTGTTTAATGCTGGAGGGAGCTCAAGGCCCCATCGCACTCACCTGCAGCTCTGCCTGCTCCCCGAGTACCCTGAGCTGGGTGATCTGCTCCTCATCGCTGGCTGTGATGCAGAGGACCTGGTCCCTGTAAGGGAGGCAGAGACATCAGGACATGGGGAGGGATCACAGGATGGAGGGAGAAGGAGCTGTTCATAGAATCATCAAATCATTTTGGTTGGAAAAGACCCTCAAGATCATGGAGTCCAACCGTTAACCCACCCCTGGCACTACCCCATGTCCTGAGAACCTCATGTCCGTCTGTCCAACCCTCCAGGGATGGTGACTCCAGCACTGCCCTGGGCAGCCTGTTCCAATGCCCCACAGCCCTTTGGGGAAGAAATGGCTCCCAAGATCTAATCTAAACTAATAACACATCAAAAGGTGATGGATTTCCCTCCTTTGACCCCAAAGGAGGATGAACAGGGCTGGATATCTCTCAGTCCAATCCCTGTCCCCAACCAAGGTGACCCACCAGCCCCTGTTTTTAGCAGGACTCACCCCACGAAAAGCTTCTCGCTGCATGCGGCTGCCACAAGGGTGGCAAAAACCAGGAGGATCTTCATGGTGAGTGGGTGCAGACGAGCCTCAGCCCCCGAGGATGTATATATCCCCCTATATACAGGCCCAGGGGCTCTCGGGGACCTTCTCACCAGTGCCACGTCTGCTGTCCCCACACAGCCGGCAGCAACAGAGCAGAGAGGAAGGGCTCCCAGGAGCCCAAGTGTCCGCTTGATTTGGCGAAGTCAATAAAAGAGCAGCCAAATTCGGGAGGATCTGATAACGTCCTCCTCGGCGCTCAGGGAGGACGCGTGTCCACGCACCCGGTTTGGTGGTCGTGGTCACAGTCACCGCCCAGCCCACGGGTGTGGGACGGTGGCAACGGTGGGGTCAGAAGACCCCAGAGTACACAAGGACACGGTGCTTTGTTTCCACAAATTGCTTTATTACAGATTGCTATTATAAGTCAAGGGTAATTATGATTAGTAAAGTAAGTGTGTATTACAAGTTACTACAAAATTACTAGCAGAAAAGCAAGCATATTTATGATTAATTACTTATATGCACACCTATACATATATAGAAAATTCAAAATATACCATTCAAATTATTACCGGTGCCGTCCATCAAACCGCTCCCAGGAGTGGGGCCAGTTGGCAATGGATGAAGTTTCACTTGAAAGACGATGGATGTCACGGTGGCCCGAGTTGGGCACCCCCAGTGAGGGTCCAAGGGGTTGTACAGGGATATTCACCTGGGATTAATCCCTGCAGGGCCTCGGTTTGGGGTAAAAAGGGAGTTATTTTTACGTCTTTAGTGTAGATACATGGGTGGGCGCAGGACAGCGGCTCCTGGAGCAGCCGGTGCTGATTTCTGCTGTCATAGGTCAGTTCATTATAGTGGTTTCTTTGTTCTCCAGGTTACAGCAGCGCCTTTGTTCCTCAGGTTACAGCAGCATCTTTGTTGGACACTTATCTACGATGACCCTGAGCTCCCACCCGCTCTTGTCAAGGATGTTCCGTGTTCCTGGGCCGGGTTCCCAGGCTGGCAGACGTTGTCTCGGGCGGTTTTTTAGCAGACATCTTCTGTGTTTTGTTTCGTTTTGGGTTTGGGGTTTTTTTCCCATTAAAATCAGGTCGTTTTTCTGGTTGTGCCAACAGCATCGTGTGCGGTGGGGAAGGCGCCGTGGTCGGGGGGGTCCGTTATGGCTCAATAATGCGGAACTGGTGATGTTGGTGAGCTGGTGGTGCCAGTGTAGAGGTTCTCAGTGAGGCAGGACCATGGGGTAGTGGAGGTGGGAAGAGACAACAAGAGGTCCGTATCCAGCCTTCTGGACAAAGCAAAGTCACTTCTAGGGGCAGATCAGGTCCCTCCACGTTGGGTCTTGAAGTCCTCCAAGCATGGAGCCCCTTTGGGTGACGTGTCCCGCTGCTGGAAGAACATTTTCCTGTGTTCATCTTGCCTCATTCTTGCTTCATCTGATGCCGATGTCTCTCCCATCACACTTTGTAGTGAAGAGTTTGGCTCCGTTATCTCAATAACATCTTCATAGAGACAGGGGGGGCTGTGTTAGGTCCCCCCACCCCAAAGCTGTCTCATCTCCAGGCCAAACCATCCCATCTCCCTCAGCATCTCATAATGGGACACATCCTCCTGTCCCTCTTGTTGGCCTCCATCTGTCTTTCTCCAGGTCTCCTTGGTGCCAGGTGTCCAAGAACTGGATGCAGTTGTCATCAAGCCGTGTGCTTACAAGAAGGCCCAGGTGGCCTCAAGATCTGGATGGAACTTCAAAGCCAAGGTGATGCTCCTCAGGCTCTGCAGCTCCTGTCACCATTTGTCATAAGGTCCCTGCTCCGGTGGCAGCAGCTCAGCTGGATCCAGGAGCCAACCGTGTGCCCTGGGTAAAACCTTGGGCTTTTACCAGCCATAGCTTTTATGACCAGCTGGAGGACGGGATTTTGGAAGGGTGGGTCAATTTGGGAAGCAGGTGCCACCAGATGGGGCCACAAGCAGAGGGGCCGGGGACACGAGCAGAGAGCACTAGCTGCCCCATGCTCAGGTTTGCTTTCCGAAAACATCTCCATTTAAAACAAAACCAAACCCACGTGGTTCTTCTCAAAGCTTCAGCTGCACCTTCACCTTCTTTTCCATGCCAAAAGCCTCCTTGGACTCTGAACTAACACTTTACTCGCTGTGTCAGGTGTGTTTTCTCTCCTGCCACGCTCATGGAGGAATGAGTAACTCCCCAGCTGCTCAGGGGACCACAGGACGTCAAGATAAACCTGTTAGACTTGATAATTCCAGCAACAGCAGCAGGGATTGCTAATCTCTGATCCCTCAGTGGCTCCTACACGTGGCCCTGAGCTGTTTGCTCTTAATCCGCAAGAAATTAGCAGGTTGAACAACCGAATGAGGGAGGAAGGCTCTTGAGGGAGTGAGGAGGAGAGGGGGTGTCCTCCCACCTCCGTCCTCCCTCTAAGCAAGACAAATATTTGGCGACATTAGGCCAGGAGACCGCCCCGTCCCACCAGCAGTCAGGGGTTTGGCAGTGGTCTGAGGCTCTTAATTAATAAATTCCTTTAATTTCCTCCTGTGAAGTTTCACAGCCTGAATTACGTTGCTTAAAGTCAGGTTCTCCACCCCAGCCCATTCTGCCCCCAAAACCAAGCTCTGCCAGAGCTCCAGGATCGACAAAAACAGCAACATGGAGCTGTAAAAGAAATTCTTCCCTGTCCTCTCTAAACAGCCACCAGATGGTACTGGAGGGTAGGGACGGGTCACGCAGTTTCTGCACTGCTGGTTGTGAGGAAGTGGCTGCTGCAAGGGGCTTTGCATAAGTAGAAAATGCTGCTAAGAGTGAGAAAACACATTTTGCTTTGAGTAATAGAGATGGAGCTGCAGAGAGCACGAGGCAGGACGGTTTGCAGCAGCCACGAGCATCTCCTCCTTCCCTAGAACCTCCTTCTGCTCTTACATTTAATCTCTCCTCACCCTCCGTGCTGACACAAGACCCTCAGATGATTTCTTGTTTCTCTGGGTGGGGAAAATCCTGCACACTTTGCCTCACTGGAGGTCTCTCTGACATCTCGACAGCCACATGAGCGCTCACATCTTCCATCCTCCCCTTGTCAATGTTCCTACTTTGTCTCCTTGAGGTGGACAACAACTGCATCTTAACATCTTCTAAAAGCTCTACCATGCGCACAGAGATGCAGCGAACAAGACAAGCGCTAAATGCTTTTTATACACAGACATGTTTTAGCTGTAGGAGGAACGCACACGGCGTCTTTATTCAGCCAGGTGCTGTCAGAACCACGTCAAGGGAAGAGGATTTACGACCTTGCTGTACAGACAGCAGATTCCCACCCCAGATTTTAGTAGGGATTGTCTCGCACGTGCTCCATGATTTTTTCCAGACCCAACCAGGTCTCCTGTGCAGTTGGGATAATTTGGCTGGCGGGCAGGAGGAAACCGTAGCGACCCGTGTCTCGCAGCTCAAAGGCAAAAGAGTATTTGATGCCGTAATCATAGCTCCAGTCGATGCTGCCCCCACTTGCTTGGTCTGAAAGAGAAAAGGAGAAGAGCCAGAGGGGTGAACAGAGGATTGATTTCAGTTCTGCTACTGGTTGACAGCGGCTGAACGTGAGCCAGTGTGTGCCCAGGTGGCCAAGAGGCCTCCAGCATCCTGGTTGGGACCAGCACTGGTGTGGCCAGCAGGCCCAGGGCAGTGACCGTCCCTGTGCTGGGACCTGGGGAGGCCAAACTGCCAATCCTGGGGGCAGCTTTGGGACCCTCACGCCAAGAAAAAGCTTGAGGTGCTGGAACAAGTGGAGAGAAGGGAACGGAGCTGGTGAGGGGCTGGAGCACAAGTGTGATGGGAGCGGCTGAGGGACCTGGGGGGTTCAGCTGGAGAACAGGAGCTGAGGGGAGACCTTCTGATCTCTGAACTGCCTGAAAGGAGCTTGGAGCCAGGGGGGGTCGGGCTCTGCTCCCCAGGAACAAGCGCCAGGAGCAGAGGAAACGGCCTCAAGTTGCACCGGGGAGGTTGGGGTTGGATATGGAGAACAATTTCTTCCCCAAAGGGCTGTGGGGCATTGGAACAGGCTGCCCAGGGCAGTGCTGGAGTCACCATCCCTGGAGGGTTGGACAGACGGACATGAGGTTCTCAGGGACACGGGGTAGTGCCAGGGGTGGGTTAACAGCTGGACTCGATGACCTTGAGGGTGTTTTCCAATCAAAATGATTCTATGATTCTTCTTTTTCTATAAGTGCAGGACACACATTAGTTTTTTATGCCAACACTCGGCTCTGATGTTTGACTGGTGATGTTTCTCTACAGTCATCACTGCTTCCAGGAGACAGAGAGAGACCCTGTTGGGAGGACAGAGACTGTTGCCCTGGGACAGCCCACAAAAGCTCAGACTAGTAAAATACTCACAGATAGTATTGCAAATGCTCCCCACTGTAAACGTGGTGCCGTACAGGGACTGGATGGAACTGGCAGCAGCTCTTCCCAAGGCATCCTGGAGAGGAGACGATGAAGGACGAGTCAGAAAATGAGACAAAATGTTAAGATTGCACCAGTCTGAATCATACTCAGGAAAATCTCCACAATCTTTCACTCCCCCCCAATAAACTAATGCCAAATCAATCAATTTCATCACTCATACTAGCGAGAGTGCTCACAGTTTCCACAGTATTTTTGGGAAGTGACATTGTAGGTGAATTAATCATAGCAGGTTCTGTATCTGACCACCCAGTGTGTCATCTCACCTACTGTCTTGTCAAGAGAAGGCTCAAGAGATACCAGCAAATCCCAAGGCAACTGGAGATCTTCACTGGTTGACTTTGTACTCACTTCAACTACATAACAGGTGGTTGTGGAGAAAACAGAGCCTGGATTTTCTTGGAAGTGTAGGGGAAAAGGGTGAGTGGCAACAAACAAATCGCTACAAGGGTATTTAGGTATCAGGGGAAAAGAAAATCCCCATGATAATGGGAAATTGAGTTGGAGAAACTGTGGAATTTGTCTTCAGAAACAGCAAAACAAATCAAAACAACGAATCAAGCATGGAGAAAATGAGGCTGAGGGGACACCTCACTCTCTACAACTGCCTGAAAGGAGCTTGGAGCCAGGGGGGTCGGGCTCTGCTCCCCAGGAACAAGCGCCAGGAGCAGAGGAAACGGCCTCAAGTTGTGCCAGGGGAGGTTGAGGTTGGATCTGGGAACAATTTCTTCCCCAAAGGGCTGTGGGGCATTGGAACAGGCTGCCCAGGGCAGTGCTGGAGTCACCATCCCTGGAGGGTTGGACAGACGGACATGAGGTTCTCAGGACATGGGGCAGGGACAGGGCTGGGTTATGGTTGGATTTGATGATCTTGAGGTCTCTTCCAACCAAAATGATTCGATGATTCCATCAAAATTCAGCTGGGCAAGCCTCTAAACATCTCAATCCAGCCTTGGAACTGGTTTTGACTCCAAAGCCTGCATGCTTTCAGCAGAGGGTTAGACTAGAGACCTCCAGAGGTGTTTTCTGTTTAAATTATGATTATGACATCCTTATAACCTCAAAGATATTATTACAGAAGGAAAAATGGATGAGCAAAAAGGGCTGAGAATGGGTGGGCATGGCACAGGTTTGCATACAATCAAATTTCTCTTTTAAAGGCACCACGTTGCACTGGGGTTTTGTTGGCTCTTGCAGATGGTTATTTTTACAGAACTTTGGTTCAGCCTCTTGTTTGTATCCCGTATCTCACTGTCATACTGGAATACAGAAAGTCAGTTGGACAGAACAGAGGAAACTAAAACCAAGTCCTACAGTCTCACCAGCTCCTCGTAGTCTGCTGGTTGAGTGCATTTATAGCCGTAGGGATACATCAGGAGCTGAGAGTAGCTGTGGAGGGTGATGAAGGCCTGGATGTTCCCGTGATTCTCGATAAAGTTGACAACAGACTGAACTTCCACCTCAGAGTTGGCCCTGGGTCCATGGTAAGAATCGGAGCAGGGATTATTACTGGCGCCAGGACCTGTTGGTGCACAGAGGGAACAAAGGCAAACCTGCAAGAACTGGAATTCAGGGAAGGTCAAAGCAAACCAACACAAAGCCGGGTTCTCCTAAGAACAGCTCTTCAGCCAAAGCAAGGCCTTAAGTGCTGATAAATGCTCAAACTGCAGTGACAGAGCACAAATACTCAAGGGATTTGAGATGATACAGATTACTGCCTTCATCTTGTGCTCACTGGCAATTAATCCATACAAAATTATCTTTACAAAATACAACTACCATCCTAATTGACCATTTTCTTTCTGAATGCCTCGTGTTAAGGCAAGTGCAACAATCCTTGTAACAGGATCCAGGAATATGTAAAGGAACTTTCTTCTTAGTGACAGGCAGAATGCACAAACTTCATTCCTACCTCCAAAACCTGCATCCCAGTTCCGGTTTGGATCAACTCCAATGCACAGGCTGCCTTGATTCCTGGAGCGGGTCTTGCGCCACATGCGATTCTAAACCAAACACACACTCTGGCTTTGCAAAGGAGCAAATCTCGGTCCTTGCACTAAAACCGCCACCCAGAAATAGTCGTCATTCATCAGGCAGAGATCCCAGGCACGAACCTAAAGTTATTTCTGATGGGCTGACTGCTGAGATGGGCCAATGGACAAAAATCAAAGGGCTGGTGAATTTACAGCAGGTTAAGCTGGGTTAGAGAAGTAATGAGTGTTTTTGGCTGCCCAAATCTTTTGTAACTCCTCCTTGCGGCATTAAGTAATGGACTTTCCGAGCCTACTTTCCTCACATTTGTTGTTTACTTGGAAGAGCTTTACTCACTGTGGTGTGAGTGTACACGTATCCATCAGGGTTTGTGACTGTCAGCAGGAAAATGTCCATTTTGTTCAGCAGAGAGGTGATGAATGGATCCTGCCCATAGCTGGAGGCGATCTAAGCAGAGAAAATACGGCACACAATGATTATCAGCGTATTTCTTTCCTGCTTAAGTTCAGCGGCAAGTCTGGCTTTCAGGGCAGGCAGACAAGAAACATTAATTATCCGCTGGCCATAACTGTTCCTCGTTAGACTTGGAGCTTGGATGGAGTAATAAATCTATTTTATTAGTTTATTCTGAAGATGGGATGTTAATGGAAGAATGCAACAAAATATTCTCCTGCCTGTCCTGGAGAATGAGCCAATGCTGGCACTAAGTCTGAGATGGGAGAATAGAACTGTGCTGCACTCCTCTCGACAGAATTTAAATGTTCATTTATATCGAGCTGCAAGTTTTGGCACTTTAGTGGGAGGTAACGAACCACAGAGTGTTCCTCTGTGTCAGCAGAGCGGAGCAGCAAACTAATCTTCAAAAAGCCCATGGTTATTTGTGTAACTATCAACCCTGCAGTCCACAACAGTTTCACACTTCGTCCACCTGAACTTCACCCAGCTGTTCTAACAAAACACAGGATTTTTCAGCTCTTTGTGCAAGCAGCTGGCTAAACACATACAGGTGTGCTGCACTGTTAAATAGTCAGAGGAATTCCCAAGATAAATGAAAAATCCAGCATTGCTGAGTGACCTTTTTAGCTATCCATACTGCACTCGCTTGGGTAACCCACTCTCGGGAATGGATACCGGCATCGATCCAGATGGCGCGACGGTTTGTTCCTCCGGTGCTGAACTGTGAAATAAAACAAGGTTTTAAAACTCTCACTGCCATGTTTTAGTCAATAATATCTCGTATAGGCTGGGAGGCTTTGGACTGTATCTATAATGTATATATATATATATGTACACACATATGTGTGCACACATTTTGTGATATATGTCATACCTTGAGTACATACAAAGGTCGGTTTTCATAGGATCTCCCAATCTCAAACTTACTGACAATGTCACTGTACTCATACGCAAGATGATCCAGTTCTGCATAAATCTGAAATGTAAAGTGATTATGACGTTTATGTTACATTTATATATGACATTTACATTACATTTATGTACAATACTGCCCAGAACTATTGTAGGACCTGATGAAATTTCCTTTTCTCTCCTTTTGCCTTCATTACTAAGGCCTCTTGAAGCCCCGTCTGACCTTAGGTCACTATAGTCAGTGCTGTTCTGAACATCACAAAGCGGAAGGAAGCACGGCTATACCGTCAAGATCTACTTATTTCAGGAACAAATTCAAAACCCCCTTTAAGAACTTAAAAATACCATTCCCTCTGCTCTGCTTGATGGCTACTGGCTTCCTATGTTTCCCTACTTCAAGATACATTTATTTCTCTATCTCTTTTGAGGATCAGAAGGAAGGGGTTTGCCAGAACTCTGCAGAATTTAGGAAAAAATATGATGAACATTTGCCTGTTCCAACACTCTGTCAGAGACAGCATTGGCTCATCGTGCTGACCACAATATTAATACATTTAAAAACAAAACCATGTGCCAAAAAAAGCTGGAAAGACATTTTACATCCTAATACAGGATGTTCAATTGAAAATAGCATGAAAAAAGCTCAGAAAAAAGAATCCGCTCCCCCCAAAATTGAAGTACTCACGTCATCTAAGGAGTGGTAAGTTCCATAGTTGAAGGTGCTGCTGGCGCGTTCTCTTTGTTGAGTGTTGGCCATATCTTGCTTTTCTTGATCTAGGACAACCTGAGAGAAGCCATTTGAATGTTGAGAAAAGCCTGCTTCGTTTGCAAACTTCTGCCCAAATGTTTCTCTCTAAAAATGACATTGTGTGCTGCATCCCAGCTCCAGCCCCAAACTTCCCACAGGCCCAGAGCAAATAGATGATTCTGCTGAATGGATCTGTAGCACAGCGGGCAAGAAAACCAGTGTTGAAATCATAGAATGGTTTGGGCTGAAGGGACCTTCAAAGCTCCCCCAGTTCCCCCCCTGCCATGAGCAGGGACATCTTCAGCAGCTCAGGTTGCTCAGAGCCCCGTCCAGCCTGGCCTGGGATGTCTCCAGGGATGGTTCATCCAACACCTCTCTGGCCAACCTGGGCCAGGCTCTCACCACCCTCAGCATACAAATTTCTTCCTCATGTCTGGCCTGAAACATTCAGCATTACGTTTTAAATGTTTGGTAAGAATAGCACGGAAAAGCTTGGAGGAAGAACAAAAAACACCCAACAACCAACAGGCAGTGTTTCTGCTGAGTTAATGCTATTTTAGATGCCATTTTGGGATTCCTGCTCATGAAGAAATGTTGGATTAGCACCCAAGAGGGTGACTTTTCTCTCACACGGTGCTTTTGGATTACGATCCAGAGCTGCTCATAACACAGTTTACTGAATTCTGAGTAACTTCAATGTTGCAATTCCCAAACGCCTGAGGCCAAAACACCACATGGAATTCCTCAGGGGTTATCAGGAGCCCTGTGGAGCCTGTGAGTTTACTGATGTCACTATCCAACTTGTTTTCAGATCACATCTGCGGAGTGATTCACACACCGTCTTCGAGAAATTAATCCACAGACTACACGGGACGTGGTTTAGTGCTAGAGTTAGGGTATGGTTGGATCGTGAGGGTCTCTTCCAACTGAAATGATTCTATGAGATATAAGGGGGGCACCTCATGGCAAACAGAGTGTAGAAGAGTCCGTGAATTAATGAACAAGGTCAGATTGTGAATCGCCATTTATGTCCCCAGGATTCAAAAGTTAATCGTGTGCTAACGACGTTGCCCACCTGCAGATCTTTGATCAGGATGGAGTACTTGATCCCATGGGACTCCAGGAAGGCTTTGACTGCTTGGATGTTGTTAGTGGGGATTCGCACATCCACGGGGAGAGCAGGGCTGGACGGACTTGTCCAGAAATCAAGCTGAAAAGAGAAAGGAAAATGGGTTTGGTGTGGGAAAAGCATTCTACAAACAACTCTTCTAAAGCTTTAGAAATGCTGATTTCTCCCAAATCGATCAATTCCCACAATATTGCGCCCCATGATGCTTGCAGCACCTTCCACTCTTTAGTTTGGCCTCACCACAACCTTGTATCAGTTAATGTGAGAAAAAAATGAATATCCACAGAGGAGGATCTTTATTTTCACTGAATTCAGAGCTTCAGTCACATAAGCAAGAGGAAATTTTAGTCTTGTATGATGATTATTTTACTAATCTCCCCTTTACCAGAAATAGTTTCAAGAAAAGCTCCATGTTACAGTATTAGGTAATATGAAACCCATTGTTTCATTTCTCCCGTGGTAGAGCTTTTCTAATTAATTTCTATACTAGTCAAATCAATGTTTTTAAAGAAAGTGATAATAAAAATCATCACCAATGGCAATACGAACAGTAATAACCTGGAATTTTATAGTGTGTTTTCCTGCTTCAATAGAACACAGACTCTAACTTAATAAATTCCTCCCACACGCTGGGAGACAAGTACAAAAACATTAGCACCTCCACTGAAAAGACAAGTTTTTTGGTACAAAGATGAAGAGCAGCTCAGTTCAAATACGACTGGAAACACAGCAGGCAAAAAACATGAATGCAAGCACTCCTGAATTCCAAGCTGGTTCTAGAACTTACAGATCAAACACCATGTATTGAGACAGTAAATTTATTCCAGCAGCTGCCACAGCATGGTACGAACCTTTCAAATGAGATGTAAAGTCCGACCCTGATAAGTCCAACTCCAGTCTGAAATGTTAAAAAACGCTGCCGTGGTAACAACGTACCTCAAGGTGTTCCAGCGATTCCAAAAGCTGTAATTGCTTAACCTCTTCCTCATTTCTTGTCTTGATTCGGAGAACCTGGTGCCTGCAAGAAAACGTTAAGTTTGCAGAAATGGGCTCAAAAAAAGGCCTGGTTGAACCAGCTTGTTATTAAGATCATTAATTTGGTGGGTTGAGTGTTACCAGCCAGTACAGGCTTTTTAACACGGTTGAGTTCATTCAAAAGTTCAACTCACAACCTGCTGCATGTGGACCAGATTATTAACTAGTTAAATGGCAATTTTTAATATTTCATCATAAACAAGACATCAAGTGGACAAGTTTTTAATTGCTTACAAGGATCTTTCTTGCATTTTTTGTCAACAACTTGCAGAGCAAGAAATATCCTGGTTGAGTTTGCAAATGGTCAGATGTTTGGAGACCAAAGGAAACACTAAAGGTGGGATTAATTTAATCTTCAGCTTAGTCAAAGACAGCTGACAAACTTCCCTGCGTTGTCAGAAGCTGATACCATCAGGGGGTGACCTGTACCATTCCAGGTGGAATGAATCACTGTCTGGAAGTGCCTCGCTCCACTGGTTCTGGAGGTAATCTTGGTGATTAATTTAGACTGAGCATTTTCCAACATCCAGCGCTCACGACGTACAGTGTCTGAGTGGTTTTTAGATCACTAAAAACATAGAAACCATTCGAATGCAGAACACAAGCAGTACTGAAAAATAGAGATGACTCAGAGCTAAGATTATTTTGCTGGACTCGGTTAAATCAACACTGGAGGCACTTTACCACATTAATAACTTCTTATTGGATTCTCCACCACTATAAGATTTATTTCCCGAATGGATTCCTCTGTGGAGGGATGAGGTTCATCAACCACAGCTACTGGACGTGACTGAGGGATGAATTCATGAGAATCCAGTCTAAATTATGCCAGAGCCCAGATTAAATGATCAGAATAGTTTCTCCTGGCTTCACAAATCCCAGAGTTTTAGTAAATTATGTATATTATTTCTTACTCTTAATTCTTACATCTTCAAATACAGATTTACTGGCTGGAATGTAGTGCTCACTTACTACATTTCAGCAAGTATCTATTATGGTTTTTTATCATCTCAGTCTCAAGACTGAGAAAATACATCAGAAGGAGATAATTTTGCAATGCAACATACAGATAATGGTTGGAAATAACTATTCGAATTGCTCAGAAAGGCTCTGAAGAGGATTACGCATTTAAAGAGAGACAAGAAACTTCAAAACCAAAGGGAAAGTAGTGACCTCAAGCCAGGTTCTGGTCTTTCAGCTCAGCTTTGTGCCAGACCAGATCTCTCAAGCTGAACTCTCAAGCTTTGTGGTGAAGTTCAGCTCCAGATCAAGGCTTGAGATTGTTCCCTAAGTACAGTCAAAGCCAAAACAAAGCCTTGGTGAACATGAGTTCAACAACGCAGCTTGACCCTTCTCCCTGGAAAACCCAAATGAAACTAAAGAGAGAGGTTCCTTTAAACACTGGAGCACCAAAGCCACAAGACAGGTCAGTCAAAAAAGAAAGCAAAGAATGTGCCCCAAGCAGATTTTGTAAAGTTAAGACCATGAAAAGCAACAACTGGATAGCACAGCCTTAAATGAAAGGTCTTCCACAAAGCATAACTCACCCAACAAAAGTTTCCAGGCACAACGTAGCCCCGAAGAGGGCACTGAAGATCAAAATCAGCTTCATGTTTGGTGTGAGGTTGAACTCAGCTTAGCAAAGGTGAATTTATACAGGATTTGTTAAGAAAACCCTTTTCAGATGAAGCATATCTGTATTCCATGTGACTTAGTTCTCACATTTATCAGAGCTTACAAGGTAGTTTCACATCCAGAAAGAATGATTTTCCACCAACACATTCAAACCTGTAAGGGAGGAATTGTTTTCAAAGCTTTGCCCACAAAGCTCTGCGGTGTCCTTTGAAAACTTTTCTATGCAGAGGAAAATAGAGTTAAACTGAATGTTACCCAAACTCTTAACAGGGTTAGGAGATCTACCACTCAACGCTTGGCAATGGATTTTTCTCCCACTGTAGATTACTCCTCATTACAAAGAGGCAGCCAAAAGAAAGATCTCATTCCAGAAAAAAAAATATTCAATTTGAGTGATTATTTTGAAGGAGGAACTCTGGGTCCTACTCACCATGACACAAGTTGTCTCTCATAGAGTGGGACAAGGCAATGCTACAGATTCACTCTTACATACAAGTTACACACTTCCAGATATAAGCCAGATAGTTTAAATCCATTCTTTATTGAAATTACTAGCATTCCTCCAATCTTCAGGTTTCATACAGGTCCAGCCAAGCAAATAAAGGTTGCAGCAAGATTCGCATGCAAGAAAGTTGTAATGTAGGAGCAGGAAAAAAGCTTTTAGTGAACAGGAACTTAGAGGAGCTCAACTCTGCAGCTAGACCCTTCTCCTTGGACAGACTTGCTAGATATCCTCTTCTAATGAAGCATCCTTCTCAGGAAGAGGTGACGCAGGCTGGAACAGATACTGCTGGTTCCTCTCAGCTTTCCAGTGTTCACAGGGCTGGTCCCTGAACCAGCAGCTCTCTGCGTCCCTTTGCTCCTGTGTTGGACTCTGTCTACGTCTCACTCCTTGGGGAATAGGCTCCATCTCCTTGACCTTCTGTAAAGGTGCCCAGATATTTGAGTTGCCGTTATCTACGCTGAAGGAGTGACGGCGACGGGCAACATCCTGGCTGAGCTTTGGGAACCATCTCTCTTGGTTGTGGGAACACCCGGTTGCGGTTGTCCCAGATTGACAAGTAGAGTCAGGGGGCTGTTGGACACGTTTTTCATCCGTCTCATTTAAAGTGCTTTTGCTGAAGAACCAGGTGCTGAACCAGGTGCTGACCTTGCTGCAAGAACTGCAGGTGTGGTTCCTGGGATCTAACACGGGACAGAAGGGAGACGGTTCAGCTACTCTGTGATCAACCTCAGGAGACCAAGGAAGCAAAGTTTCTAATAATCCCTGGATGATCGCACCTGTACCGCTCCCAACATTCGTCAGCACCTCCCCAGGAAGCCTCCCCCAATCTCTGCTCCCACCCCACTCCTCCGTAGCAGTGACGGTGACTTTGTCTCATGGGTTCACATGACTCCAAGCAAGTCTTCCGTAAGACCAGGCCTCGTGTTTTTGGAGAACAAAAGGAGCCCCAGGCAAGGATTCTGCCTGTTTTGACATTTAGGAGTTAGTCATCCTGCAACTGTTGTATCCTGGGGGCAAACTGTGGAGAACATAGGTTCTGCAGGCAGGTATGTTCCTGTGAGTCCATGGGTCTTTGACATTTAACCTAAAACAGCCCTTGAGAAACAAGTTCTCCACTCCCCTCGGCGTAAATCAGGTAACGCAAGTTTATCCTAAGAGACAGGAACCATCATGAGAAGTTCCTGTTTCCAGCACTACAGTAATTCTGGTTGAAGTCAAATCCCACCTACGGGCTTCAACATTTTCTAATTACCCTACAGACTGTCCACTCCATCTCCTGTGGCTTCACTCGTTGAAAACAGGAAGGAAGAACTTAATTTTAGGGCACAATTATAACTCACTTCATTACTCATGCTACATCCCACACGGATTTAAAGACTGCCAAGAGATCCTGCCAAACATGATGTCAGGGGCTAAAGTATGCGAACAAACTCCAAGTGCCCTGACCAGCCTCATCTGTGGCTGCCACCCATTACAATTAAGGAGCTGAATTGAAACCCAAACCTTTGTACCCACTCCTAATAGATGTCCCATCCCTGGAGACATCCCAGGCTGGACAGGGCTCTGAGCAACCTGGTCTGGGTGAAGATGTCCCTGCTCATGGCAGAGGGGTTGGACTAGATGAGTTCTGAAGGTCCTTTCCAACCCAAACTATTCTACGACCTCCTGCTGTAGCCACAAGATCCAGGGTTTGGAGATCAGCCTTGAACCACAAAGTAAGTCCCATGAGTGAAGCCCTGCAAAGGCCAAAAGTCTCCATAGTGTTCAGCTTAGAGCCTAAAACACCAGAGCAAATTGGGGAGCTGCAAGAGAAGAGCTCAATCACCACAGCAAGCCAGAAGCCAAAGATGACAGCAAGGCAGGATGGGGTAAAGAGCTCACCACAAGCAGAACGGCCCCACTGGACAGCAGAGCAGGTCTGGTGGCACTGACCAGGGACAGTCACACTCCAGATCCTCAGGTAAATCACACAGCAGGTCCACAGCCAGGATGTCAAGAACTACGAGTCCATCGTGCACCCACTGCAGCTCAAACAAGGACCAGGACAAATGGCCTCAGCTTAAATGCAGCGCTTGCACCAAGGGGCGGAGGGTGCGTGGGTGGGGGCCCCACATTAGCCCTGTCAGGGCAATTAGCGTTCTCAGAGCCCTGGCACACCAAAGCCTGTGGTGCAGTGAATCATGAACATCCTGGAGACATGTTAAGAAGTGAAAGGTTAAATGAGTCTCATCTAAACAAACTTTGTTGTCTTGCTTAAAATTGCCGTACCGACATGGAATCATAGAACGGTTTGGGTTGAAGGGACTTTCCCAGCTCACCCAGTGCCACCCCTGCCATGAGCAGGGACATCTTCACCAGCTCAGGTTGCTCAGAGCCCCGTCCAGCCTGGCCTGGGATGTCTCCAGGGATGGTTCATCCACCACCTCTCTGGCCAACCTGGGCCAGGCTCTCACCACCCTCAGTGTAAAAAAAATTCATGTCCAGCCTGAATCTCCCCTCTTTCAGTTTAAAATCATTACCTCTTGTCCTACCGCAACAGGCCCTGCTCAAAAGTCCGTCCCCATATTTCTCATCAGCCCCTTTTAAGTACGGAAAGGCCACAATAAGGTCTTCCTGGAGCTTTTCTTCTCCAGGCTGAACAATAGACAGTTTGCCTGTGCTGTCATTGACAGAGGGACAGAATGGATATTGAACCCCCTTGCCAACTAGAAAGGCCTCAAAATCTATAAAATGTAGATGGAGTCAGTCCTTTTCATTAAAGTCTGGATGCTCTGTTCTTGCCTCCATCTAAAAAAGGTTTTTAAAATGAAGATACACCATGCTAGTTCTCTCCTATCATTTGGGAAGGGTAAGTGAGCCCATGGCTTGAATTTCCACTTGTCTCACATCCTCTTGAAAAAAGTGTTTGGCAACTCAGCAGGGAAAGGGAGGAGAGGGAAGGGGAGACAACCTGTGCGGGGCTGAGCTCTCCTTGTGCTGCTGCTGCCCCACTTGTCCCCTCTGCCCTTTCCACTTATGTTCTGCATCATCTCCTGCTCTCTCATGGGGTCCCAGGCACCTTCTAAACTGCTTTTTTGAGCCCTATGCATAAGCTTCAAAAACTCACCTTTACCTTTTGAATTGCTCTGCCCTTCGTCAGAACGTGATCTTTCATCTTGGACTTTGTGGAGGATCTGTTTCAGGAAAAAAAAGACAACATTGTACAGAGGTCGTTAATTAGAACAACATATAAACATTAATTCCTTACTTAACGCTAATTCTCACAGCCCAGGAAAATGCAGCCAGGAGGGAAGAGCCCTCACACCTTCACCATTTCTGCTGAAACTCTCAACAAGCCCACATTCCTCAGAAATCCTGTAAATATTTCACCTTGGAATAGAAAAGCTGCTTTTCTCAGCATCTCGAGCCAGATCTTTAACACTGACATGACAAAGGGCTCCACCTGCAACTCATCTCCTGGATTATCACAGTTAATTGGCTGTGACACTATTTATTTTGGATTACTGCTGAGAGAACTATTATTTCTCTAAGTAATGGATTATTTCCATCGTCCTAACCCACAAGGCACGTTGGGAATGCCCTGGATAAGGAATGAGTAGTGATCTCAATACATGGCTCACATTTGTAGATGTGACTGGCATCATTTTAGGAGCAAAGCCCTCATTTTGATCTCTTGGAAAACCTGCAGCTGTAGCAACACTGCAGTGGAACCACTTATTTCCCACTTAAATTTACTTAAATTAGAAACCAAGACCTTCAGCTTGCCAGGGTTGTCCCCAGATTTCAGGTGTCGGAGTCACACGTGTTTCTAACACACCACACAATCCATCTTGTAGCTTTGTGTTTTAGGATGGGAAGCACACAGATGAATTTTAACTGGTAATAACAAGAAGGGGATGGGAAGGGTACTGGGAGAGATACAATCAATTACCTAAACCTGGAGATTTAAGGCCGGTTCTAACAGCGAACATCATCCCACGAGACAGTTATAAATAATAACAACTTCCAAGGCTGTAAAAGCCTTTTAGGCAAGAAAGTTTTGTATAAGGCCCACAATAACCTTCTGCTAAGGGCCAGAAGGTGTCAGCGGAAAACATAGAACTAAATAATATCTTACTCGAGCACAGCAGATGAGACAGATCATCAAAACGCCAGCGCAGAAGCAGAGCAGGGTTTTCCCTTCGATCCCCATAAAGTCTTCCTCATCCTCATCATAGTCCCTCTCACGTGGTTTCTGATTAATGCCAGAGGAAAAAGGGTCGTTCTGCCAGTAATACTGCGAAAGAGAAGAAAAAGCGTAAGCCATGGAGCCTCAGCACTGGACACGGGACACTGGGCTGTCCCTTCTCAGCGTTTCTATGTTCGGATCAGCGCTTGGCAACGCATTGTCCAGGCAACCACTCCAGGAAGCCCCAACACGTTGGCCAACTTGAGGAGCTATGGGGATGATGGCATCGCAAAATTGTCATTTTTCTGCCCGTTAATTCCTTTGGTTGTGATATGAGGAAGGTCAGAGTGTCCTCAAGTCCTCTTGGTCCGTAGTGTTTGGGGATCATTGGGTGGGATTCATCTCCTCTTGCTTGAGCTGAGTCCAAGTTGGGAATCGCACAAAAACAAGACACTTCTTCCTCTATAACTGATGAAGGGCAACTCACCCCATCCTCAAATAACCACTTGAGACCAAAAAGCCAAATCAGGCTTTAACCATCCTTCAATATTACCTCCATTTCATGTTTTTCTTGATTTCATAGACGTAGATGTAAAAAAAAAAAGCACCTTTTGGAGTAAAAATTAATATAAGACCCTGTCTTATTTTTGGGGAAACAGGGTACTTTTTTACATGTATAGGTGCCTGGACACTATTTAAATTGACTCTTTCAATGAACTGTAACTAGGGCTTATTTTTGGAGTAGGGCTTATATTTCAAGCATCCTCAAAAATCCTGAAAAATCACACTAGGGCTTATGTTTGGGGTAGAGCTTATTTTTGGGAAAACAGGGTAAGCGCTTTCTGGAGCAAAAATTCTATAAGACCCTGACTTATCTTTGGGGAAACAGGGTAGTACCGCCCCAGGTTTACGCCCCTCTTTCCAGGACTGGATAGTAATTTATATATGGTTACACAATTGTTTTCTTGTACTATGCATGTTTGTGGGTTTGGGTCTTCACTCCCATGGGTGTGATTTTTAGTGTTATAACGAGTAAAGTTCATCTAAGGGACACTTTATCTGACACTCTGAAGATATAAACTCAACTAATTGTGCAGGCTCCAGGATGTTCAAACTGCAACAACAGGAGCTCCTGATAAAGGAGTTCTTCAAATCACTCTTGTTTTTGTGAATGGAGTGGACAGACCCCAAAGTGGTCCACTGATTTATATATCTTCGGGTTAGTAATTGCTGACAGGACTTACAGAGAACAGCAGGATGGCTGGGGTTGAAGGGACCTCTGGAGATCATCCAGTCCAACCCACCTGCTAACACAGGGTCACCAGAGCAGATCACACAGGAAGGTGTCCAGATGGTTTTGAATGTCTGCAGAGAAGGAGACTCCACAGCCTCTCTGGGCAGCCTGGGCCAGGCTCTGGCATCTCAAAGGAAAGAAGTTTCTCCTCATGTTTAGATGGAATCTCCTGAAACTAAGAAATAAACATAAGAGCAGAGTCAACAATACTGTTAAGCGACATTCGTTATTTTATCAGCGCTGGGGAGCTCTGGGGATCATCCTCCATAAGTGCTCCTGAAGAGAAACTGCCAAATTAATGTATATTGTGATTAAGTTACAAAAGACGTACCCATCATTAACCAGCTGGCAGGAGATAAATGCTTTCTGATCACCTGCAAAATGAGGGGATATTTAAAAGTTTTACATCCTTCTGCATGACAAGAGAGAGACAGAATATTAAGTAAAACATTGTTTAGAAGCAGAGTGCTTAGTTTATATTTAATAATTAATAGATGTATTGTAAGTAAGAAACTAAATAATTATAACTAACAATCAATTATTTCTTAGTATGGATGTATCATACATGAAAATTTTCAAAAATTGTAATGCATATGTATTAATTACGTGAATATAAGCAATGCAAGAGCATCCAGTCACTGGAGCACTTACAGAGGATGATCCCAGTGTTCCCCAACGCCAATAAAGAATGTCGCTTAACAATTTAATTGACTCTGCTGTTAAGTTTATTTCTTCATTTCACTCCAAAGACTGGATGCTCTTGCGTTGCTTATATTCACATAATTATTACATACGCATCACAATTTTTGAAAATTTGGACATACATCTATATTTATCATGTCAATCAGTTAAAGATGGGTATGTCTTTTGTAACTTAATCACAGTGTAAACTAATTTGGCAGCTTCTCTTCACTCCTGTGTTTCAGTCTGTGCCTATTGCTCTTCATTCTACAAATTCACATATCCTTAGGTTAGCAATTGCTGACAAGATCACAGAATGTCAGGGGTTGGAAGGGACCTGGAAAGCTCATCCAGTGCAATCCCCCCGGAGCAGGAACACCCAGCTGAGGTTCCACAGGAAGGTGTCCAGGCGGGTTTGAATGTCTGCAGAGAAGGAGACTCCACAACCTCCCTGGGCAGCCTGGGCCAGGCTCTGACACCCTCACCATGAAGAAGTTTCTTCTCATATTTAAGTGGAACCTCCTGTGTTCCAGTTTGCACCCATTGCCCCTTGTCCTGTCACTGGTTGTCACCCAGAAGAGCCTGGCTCCATCCTCCTGACACTGCCCCTTTCCATATTGATCCCCAGGAATGAGTCCCCCCTCAGTCTCTTCTTCTCCAAGCTCCAGAGCCCCAGCTCCCTCAGCCTTTCCTCACACGGGAGATGCTCCACTCCCTTCAGCAGCATCTTTGTTGCCCTGCACTGGACTCTCTCCAGCAGTTCCCTGTCCTTCTGGAGCTGAGGGGCCACAACTGGACACAATATTCCAGGTGTGGTCTCCCCAGGGCAGAGTAGAGGGGCAGGAGAACCTCTCTGATCTACTGACCACCCCCTTCTAATACACCTCAGGATGCCATTGGCCTTCCTGGCCACAGGGGCCCAGTGCTGGCTCGTGGTCACCCTGCTGTCCACCAGGACCCCCAGGTCCCTTTCCCCTAATCTGCTCTCCAACTTATACTGGCACCTGGGGTTGTTCCTACCCAGATTCACGACTCTACACTTGCCTTTGCTATATTTCATTAAATTCATTCTTTTGAGTAGTAACGACTACAACTCCCTCCCTCACTCCCGCCATCTTCGCACCTCCCACACTTCCCCAACATGGCGACCGCGGCGCCCGCCTCACACGCCCCTTCCCGCCAAAACATCGCAACGAGCGCTGTCCCCATAGCAACAGGCCCCGCCTCCCGCCGTACGCGGTGACGTTGCCGCGGCGCTCGCGCAGGCGCAAACGGTGCGGCCGCTTTGGGCCGCGTGGATGAGGGGGCGCCGTGCTGTGTGACCCCCGGGCGGGAAAAGAGGGGAACTCCTGCTCTCCTTGAGGGGAATTGTGTGTCACCTCGTGTTCCCCGACCCTCAGACCTGCGGCAGGTACTGTGACTGTCACCCTAGCACCCCCCTGCTCCTCGGGCCTGTGCGGTGGGGGGGCTCTGAGGGGAGGCTGCCATGAGTGGGTCCTGGGGGCGCAGGGTCACCCGTGTGTGACGGGGCTGTGGGACCGCTTCTGGGTGATGGATCAGGACTTGGGGAGATGTGGGGCCTCCTCCGTGTGACAGGGGTCAGGGTGGGGGACAGATGTCGGTTCTTTTTTGTGTGATGGGGTGCGGGCTGTGGAGCTGCATGTGTGGGGTCTTGTATCTGGGCAGGAACAACCCCAGGTTCCAGTATAAGTTGGGGAACGACCTGTTGGAGAACAGTGAAAAGGGACCTGGGGGTCCTGGGGACAGCAGGGTGACCATGAGCCAGCACTGGGCCCTTGTGGCCAGGAAGGCCAATGGTACCTGGGGTGGGTTAGAAGGGGGTGGTCAGTAGGTCAGAGAGGTTCTCCTGCCCCTCTGCTCTGCCCTGGGGAGACCACACCTGGAATATTGTGTCCAGTTGTGGCCCCTCAGCTCCAGAAGGACAGGGAACTGCTGGAGAGAGTCCAGTGCAGGGCAACAAAGATGCTGAAGGGAGTGGAGCATCTCCCGTGTGAGGAAAGGCTGAGGGAGCTGGGGCTCTGGAGCTGGACAAGAGGAGGCTGAGGGTTCACCTCATGGTTATCAATATATAAAGGGGGAGTGTCAGGAGGATGGAGCCAGGCTCTTCTCGGTGACAGCCAGTGACAGGACAAGGGGCAATGGGTGCAAACTGGAACACAGGAGGTTCCACTTAAATATGAGAAGAAACTTCTTCATGGTGAGGGTGTCAGAGCCTGGCCCAGGCTGCCCAGGGAGGTTGTGGAGTCTCCTTCTCTGCAGACATTCAAACCCGCCTGGACACCTTCCTGTGTGATCTGCTCTGGTGACCCTGCGTTAGCAGGTGGTTTGGGCTGGATGATCTCCAGAGGTCCCTTCCAACTCTGACCATTCTGTGGTGCCGTGGGGTTTTGGACACAGGGAGCTCGGGGGTTTGGGGCACGTGGAAGTGTGGGGACCTCAGTGCCTTATGGATTTTCAAAGTGAGGCCTTTCCTCATTACTGTGTCTTAGTAGAAGAGGGCAGGGTGTATGAGAGGACATATTTCAATCTGTAGGTGAAACCCCCACACCCAACCCTCCTAAACAAATAGAATGGGACCAAATGTCACTTTTATTTCAGTGCCCTCACAGTGCACTTTGCTTCTGCAGGAAGATGTGGTTCAGGGAGAGATGTTGGGAGTGTGAGGATGAGGGAGAGGATCTCTGCATGGGGCTGCTGCCTTTTTCAGTGGGAAAGGGAAGTCTCAGGGCTCAAACTGTATGAAAAAACTGTCCAAAAAAATCACCAGGCAACTGAGTTTTGTATAATTCTTCCAGTAATCCCGATTTCACCCGTGAATCATTATACCAGTAAGAAACTGGCAATGTGATTTAGGTTTCGTCTTTTTGAATATATATTTTTTTTAGGTTGTAATGTACGGTTTAAGTATTCGTCCCTCAAAAAGCAAATTATTTATGTTCTCATCTAGTGAAGGATTACGTGACAAGTTTTTAAGTGAGTGGTAGGAAGGAATGGTAGCGTATTTTGGTGACAGGACTAGCAGAAAAAGTCACCAGGATCGTTTATTTCATGTAAGGTGTTACTGGGCATAAAGGCAGCGATGTGTGCGGAGTATTGACATGTATGGAACCCACAGGAGATGGCTTCACAGTCTGAAAATATTCTGTTACCTACTGAAACGAGCATCGATTTTAAATAAAAACCTGCAGAGCTGTGCAAGGCCTTTTCTTCCTCTGGCTTCCTTTGCCTGGGGAGGCAGGAGCTTTGCCTTGTGCTTCTGAAGGATGTTATTTTTCAAAAATTAGGTTGAAACATCTCTCTGTCCTCTCATTTGCATCTTGCTGGAGTAAATGGATGCTGCTCCTCAATAATGACAGTGCTGACAGTAAAGTTCATCGAAGAAATATTACCTATTTTTACGAGTAAAAATAATCTGCTTTTTTTTTTTTTAGTACGGTAAACATGACGCTGGCTAAAGGTAAAGCCCATTTACATAGTTTGTTTTGAATGACTTCTTTTTTTCTTTACTCTTATGCTGAGAATCTTACCGTATAAAATTTGACAGATTTGGTGTTTTCTCTGTGTTGGTTGCTACAGGCAATGACACCAGAACAGAGTCCAGCGACTTCCCTCATCGACAGGACCATCAAGATGAGGAAGGAGACTGAAGCCCGGAAAGTGGTCTTGGCCTGGGGACTCCTGAATGTGTCTGTTGCGGGCATGATCTATACTGAAATGTACGTTCCTTGTTACATCTGGTTCAAATAAGCAAAACATCTACTTTGTTGATCCCTAAATATTTCCAGGGACTCAATTGTTACAAAATTATAACTTGTTGCTTTTCTTTTCAGGACTGGAAAACTCATAAGCTCCTATTACAACATCACATACTGGCCACTCTGGTATATTGGTGAGTCGCTGCAATGTTTCAATTAATTTTAGGGATTCTTTTCTTTTTTAACATGTCAATTCTATTGCTGGAGAGGTCACTTTTAAGTGAACTTCTTTTCTGTTTTAAATGTAAAGGAACACTTTGTTTTTATTTTTGTTGTCTCTCTTGAAACTGTTGGAATTTCATCCTTTTTAGTGAGAGGTGTTAACAACTTTCTTCAATATATCGTGAAAGGGCATGAAGAAATTCTCAGTGCCTTAAATCTGTTTAACATGTGGAGTAGGGCTTAGGCGAACACTGCAGATTTTACTACTGTATTGTACTGTGGGTGCGGATGGCATTTCACAATAATTAAAGTGGCATTTCACAATAATTAAAGTTTGTTTCAGATGAGTAGACTCTTAAGCTGTATCAAACGGGGGGTGAAAAGGAGCAAAGGGGAGAGAAAAATCATGGGATGAGTGACAGATGATTTGATGGAAAATAATGGTTGAGAAATACTGTGAAACTTCAGCAGTTTGTGTCCATTACGGAAAATAACCATTCAAAAAAATAATTTTTGACAATATGAGTTAATCTCAACAAAGCAAGGAAAATTATCTCCAATGCTTCTTGCGTAAGAAAGTGAAGAAATCTTAGATACTTGCCCAAATTGGTACTTACTGGTGGCACTAATAGTGACCTGTTTTTAATGAGCATCCGCCTGTTTTTTGAAAATGATATCCTTTTATTATTCCTCCTGCTCAAGCTGTGGTAACAACTTCTGTGTTTCTTCTAGAACTTGCGCTTGCGTCTCTGTTCAGCCTGAACGCCTTATTTGATTTCTGGAGGTACTTCAAATACACAGTGGCACCAACAAGCTTGGTGATGAGTCCCAGCCAGCAGACCCTGCTGGGGCTGCGGAGTGCAGGTGGGTGTCAAAAATATCCCTGGCAATCTTATATTTTGGTTATTTTCTGTTTCGAGGTGGTGTCTTTCTCAAGTGTGGGATACTTTAGTGAAGTGAGTTCTGAATTATCTCGTCTGACATGAGCGGTGCTCTGAATTACCTGCAACTTAAGCCTTAAAGGTGTTTTCCAACCTAAATGATTCTATAAAATCCACAACATCAAGTGGTAATTTGAGGAGTGTTTGTGGGAAGAAGTGGAGGTGAAACACACAGTGGAAAACAACAAGCGGCTGCTGAAGGACAGGGAAAAACTTGAATATTTAGAGGTTCGACAAGGAATTTGTAACCTATACATGGGACCAGGAGCAAGGCAGAGAGTGCAGGTTTATATTTAATTTTGATACCCTGCTAATATCACGCTGGGTATCAAGAAGCAAATCAGGACAGCCAGACCTTTGTGTGAGGTTGGAAAATGACAGCCCAGAGTGCAGTTGCCTCATAAAGCGTTAGAACATCAAAACAAAGTTAAAATACACCAGAACCTGACAAGGTACATAAACCAAAAGCAAAATGGGAGCATAGTAGTTTTTCACCCTGCTAGAATGGGGAGTAGGCAGGAATGATGCTGGATCACCAAAGTTCAGGGTTCTCCTATGTTTATTTGCACAAATAAATTAAGACATTCAATATGCTAAAGATGCATGAAGTAGGGCAGTAGCTTATGAAACAGGTTAAAGAAGCTGTCCCCGTTATGTGAGGTGCCTGGTAACATTTAACTGAAATCTGAAGCTGTACATTCGTGTTGAGTTGTGGCCATATGTCTCAGTCTTCTCTTTTTCTGTCAGTTTTCTGACTGAAACCTGTAGGGGTCAGATTTTTCTAGTGTCCCTTCTAGCATCTGCATGAAATCGCCTTCAGATAACATTGTGTATGTGTTTTGTTGCACCTTTAAGAGGAGGAGGAAGGTTTGACGCTGCCGCATCCACAGCGTTAATTCTCTTTTCCCTTGTTGCAGCGGTACAAACGACTCCACCGCGTGAACTGGCAGCAAAGAAAGTCCCGTCTTCGACGCCTTCTCCTCCCATCCAGGGTCAAAGTGTGCTGAGTTACAGCCCGTCCCGCTCCCCCAGCGCCAGTCCAAAGTTTACTACTGGTTGTATCACAGGGTACAGCCCTCAGCTCCAAGCTCTGTCGAGCAACAACGCTTCTTACAGCGGCGCAGTAACTTATTCACCAGGCAGCAGCTACAATAAGGTAATGACCGAGACAACTCCCAAGGGTACAGCTTGGTCCTTGTGTTGTGCCAGTTTCCATGAAGATGAGCAAAGTTCTATATTTGTGTTAATTCCTCTTGCAAAGTAAATGATGAAATTTAACAAGGGAAAGTGTAGAGTCGTGCATCTGGGCAGGAGCAAGCCCAGGTTCCAGTATAGGTTGGGCAATTACATATTAGAGAGCAGTGTAGGGGAAAGGGACCTGGGGGTCCTGGGGACAGCAGGGTGACCATGAGCCAGCACTGGGCCCTTGTGGCCAGGAAAGCCAATGGTACCTGGGGTGGATTAGAAGGGGGGTGGTTAGTAGATTGAGAGAGGTCCTCCTTCCCCTCTACTCTGCCATGGTGAGACCCCATCTGGAATATTGTGTCCAGTTCTGGGCCCCTCAGTTCCAGAAGGACAGGGAACTGCTGGAGAGGGTCCAGCGTAGGGCAACGAAGAAGATTAAGGGAGTGGAGCACCTCCCTTATGAAGAAAGGCTGAGGGAGCTGGGTCTCTTTAGTTTGGAGAAGGAGACTGAGGGGTGACCTTATTAATGTTTATAAATATATAAAGGGTGAGTGCCATGAGGATGGAGCCAGGCTCTTCTCAGTGACAAACAATGATAGGACAAGGGGTAATGGGATCAAGCTGGAACACAAGAGGTTCCACTTAAATTTGAGAAAAAACTTCTTCTCAGTGAGGGTGGCAGAGCCTGGCCCAGGCTGCCCAGGGAGGTTGTGGAGTCTCCTTCCCTGGAGACATTCAAACCCACCTGGACACCTTCCTGTGCGACCTCACCTAGGTGTTCCTGCTCCATCAGGGGGATTGGACTGGATGATCTTTTGAGGTCCCTTCCAATCCCAAACATACTGTGATACTGTGTGATATAATTCATCCTTTTTCCCCTAGTGTCATTTAATGATTTTGTTAGAGTGGCTGCTTTGAAATAAACTAGAATGTAAATGCAAAAAAAAGAAAAATACCAAATCAACCCAAACCCCAAACACAAGAGTCTTTTATATTCGTGCTGTTTACAAACCAGGGTGGAATTCTGTCTTCCTCATGTGACACAACCATTTGTCTGTATTCACTCAAGGTTTCCAGCTTCAGCCCCTCTCCTGGCGGCTCACCGTACCCCGCGAGCATCGGAGCGGTGGAAAGCGGCGGGCTGAGGTCTCGGTACCGCTCCTCACCCATTCTGTATAATTCTCCTACTGGCAAAGAAGATTATATGACAGACCTCAAGTCCCTGGACACCTTCCTTCGAAACGAAGAAGAGAAGCAGCACAGAGTTCAACTAGGTAAATAAACAGGTCTGATCGGAAAAGCTTGGTAAGGAAAAGGCGTTGGTTTTATGTGAGGTTGACTTTTGAGGACGAGAAAAGTCGCAAAGGATTCCAGCGTATTCATAAATAGACATAAATCATTTATAGCAATCGCTTGTGATCTTGGGAAAGGCGGCTGCGAAACAGTTTGGTCATCTACTGAGTAATTAGGATGTGAGGCAGAACGTCATCGTTGTGGCTTAGGAGCTTCAGGATGTTTTCCTCTGAACGATTGCTTTGGATAGGATATATGCCACTGTTGCAGCCTATCGATATGTGTACTGAGCAATTCTTTCTGTGGCATTTGTTGACCATGACAAGATGACAGACTTTACCACCTTGGTGAGAGGAATATCTTGTGGAGAAGGCATTTTAGATAAAGGGGGTGAATTACGCACAGGTGATTTTTGTCCTGTGTTGGGACAATCAAGGGTGAAATCTGTATTTATGCAGATTGACTTCAGTGTACATATTAGTGACAGTTTGTGCTCGTGTCTCTTATTAAAGCCTTAGTATACTGAATATTGCCTGTACTGTTGCTTCCAGAATTACTTGGCAATAATTACACAAGTGTTTAATGATTGGGTCGTTTCAGGAAGTTCAGATTCCAGCTCTCCTTCCAGCAGCCCAACATTTTGGAATTACAGCCGTTCCATGACAGACTACGCACAGATGCTGAGGAAATTCCAGTATCAGCTGGCGTGCAGGTCCCAGGCGCCATCGGCACACAAGGACGAAGCCGATCTGAGCTCGAAACAGGCCGCAGAAGAGGTAAATCCAGCAGCAAGCTGGTCAAGAGGGAGAAACAGGCCTCTAAAATACACAGTTTCATGCAAAGGTTTGGATTTGAGCTGTATCAAAAATGTTGGAGGGGGAGAAATCCTCCAGCATTTAACCATCTCCATACAGCTTCACTTTAAATTGACTTTGCAAATCATGAATTTTAGCTGGAAAATGGTTTCTCCCTTGGCGAGCAAGGCATACTCTGGATAAAATACATTTGTGATATCAAAGTTGACTTGAAATTCATCTGCGTTTAGCCCCGTGGAAGGGCTGAAGGGTATAAAGCATAAAGTCTGATATAAAGGAATACAATCCGTGTGGCTTGAATTAAATTAGACTGATTTTCTTTATTTCCTATATTAACTTAATAAAGTTTCCCATTCAAATACTTCTTAAATCGATCTACAATTCAGACAAATTTTATCCTAATAGAGCAAAGAGCTGAAAATTGAGTTTGAGCTCATGAAAGATGATTTTAGCTTTAATAGAGGGTGGGAGTGTCGTATGTGAAGCTGCTGTCGAAATCACATGATACGGATCTATAAGAATTTGGGGGGGAAAAATGAAATTTGAATTCTGTGCTGTAGTCAGTAGCAGAAGTTGTCATAGAGCTTGGTATTTTGTGACGTTCTGATATGTATTTAATATTGTCTTTTGCTTAGGTTTGGGCACGGGTGACGATGAACCGACAGCTCCTTGATCACATGGATTCCTGGACCGCGAAGTTCAGAAATGTACGTCCCATTTTTAAGATTGACCTGTTTTTTGAAACAAGCACAACCGAGGGGAAAAGCACCTTTGTGTCCCACGTGTGCCGATGGAGGAGGGGAAGAGTTGCGGTGCTGGAAATGACAAGATTTGGTTATTCTTGCCGTAACTCAGGTCACTAAATTGATGTTTCTGTGGCATTTCAAACTCATTCTGCTGGGCTCAAAGCACTGAAAATTCCAACCCAAAGCCTGACTTTTTCTCACGGTCCTGAGCAGCATAAATGAAAAGCAAAAAGAAAAACTTTGATGTTATCAATAGGAATTGCTGTAGCAGAGGAGACTTATTTGCACACAATGGCAAAACAATCAGTAAATCTAACTTTTAATTGCTGCTTCAATCATAGCATCCATCAAGTGTGTAGTTTCATGTGTGTGTTTTGGTTTGGTTTTGGTTTTTAAAGTATTAAGGTTGGTGAAAAGCAAAGATCTGTACGAGATCCATACCAGGTTCCTGGACATCTGTTCCTAAAGCCAGGGTGGGTTTGCCTCAGTTCCCAAATCCTCTCACATCGGGTTTATCAGCTCCTTGATTTCCTGAAACAAATGTGAGGGGGAGTGGACCCATCAAAGTGTAAATGATCTGGATGGTTGGAGAGCTGTGCTCCATGATACCGCTTTTCACATTGTTCAGAAAAGCTTTATCTGATACTTTCTAGAGATTTGTTTTCCTGATTCCTTTACTTAATTTTCTGGCCTTTTAGAAGGTATTAAAGAGGCATTTAAACTCTGCCTAACTTCATATTCTAATTTAATTACTTTCCTCCTTGGTTGGCTTCAGTGTTTCTGTTATTAAGCTGCTTTGTGATTGTAACAGTGATGATTAGAAGGATATAAGGTAAGGGCTAGGGGTCTTTTTTAACATTTGTTCATTCTGACTTCTTGAATTTTCACCTTTTCCTTTCCTTAGTGGATTAATGAGACTATTCTGGTGCCGCTTGTCCAAGAGATCGAGTCTGTGAGCACTCAGCTGAGAAGAATGGGGTGTCCGGAACTGCAGATTGGAGGTAGGATGAGGCAATTTTGGGGTTCCTGGTGGTGGTTAATGGAGAGCTGCTCTGTAGCTGGGGTGTCAGATGGGTACTAAAATAAATTACATGTTAAATATTCTTGTTCCATTTCTGCTCGGTATTGGTGTGGTCTTTATTTCATGTCATGCGTTTCATGAAGCTGGAAAGGTTCTTCATAAGACTTGTGGAGATATTGAAGTCACACTGATGCTTGTCTTGTAGAAAATTAATCAAACTTTTTTTTTTTTGCCCTTAAACTTATTGCTGGGGAATTACGGGCTCAAATTATCATTGGTTACTGTCAGAAACATTTCCAAGATAAATGTGCTATGAATTCTCAGTGTCTCCCCCATGAAGTCTCACTGTCTCCAATGCTATATGTGCTGTTCCAAAATTGTCCTTAAAATCAGCCACTTTCTGAAAGAACTATGTTGTTTCATGTATCATGACATGATACAAATCTGAAGGCCATGCTCTTCTTGTTGCTTCAAATTTATATGTCCTTAACTAAGAAGTGCATTTGATATGCTGCATTTAAATTAAATTCATATGATTCTACGATTCTAAATCCACCTTTTGCGGGGCTGTTTGTTGTTAGTGTCTCCTCAAGCGCTTCGTCTGTTGTGATGCCTGTAGAAGAACTGATCAGTGCTGGCATCATCTGCACCTCATTACTCTATAGAGTGGTTCCCTGTAGCTTTTATATTCTGGGATGTAAAGCAGACCTTTATTTCACTGGAATTGCAATGAGTGTTTGGGGCAGTGTCACATGTTCACAGAATCATCACATCCTAAGTTGGAAGGGACTTTAAGGATCATCTGGTCCAACCTTTCTTGGCACAAGCCTGGTCTAGACAAGCTGGCCCAGCACCCTGTCCAACTGAACCTGAAACGTGGCCAGTGTTGGGGAATCCACCGCTTCCCTGGGGAGATTTCACCATGAGAACAATCAGCAACTGGAATAAAATTTCCCTCTTGTTCTAAATCATTATCTCCCCAGGAGTAACTTGTGCTCATTGCCCCTCATCTTTTCCATGGGACTCCTTGTACAAAGGGACTCTCCGTCTTCTTCGTATCCACCCTTTAGGTAGCAGAACAAACCTTTTCAATATTGGGGACAGACTTCTGAGCAGGGCCTGTTACAACAGGAGAAGGGGTGATGGTTTTAAACTAAAAGAGGGGAGATTCAGGCCAGACATGAGGAAGAAATTTGTTACGCTGAGGGTAGTGAGAGCCTGGCCCAGGTTGGCCAGAGAGGTGGTGGCTGAACCATCCCTGGAGACATCCCAGGCCAGGCTGGATGGGGCTCCGAGCAACCGGAGCTGGTGAAGATGTCCCTGCTCATGGCAGGGCTTGGACTGGTTGAGCTTTGAAGGTCCCTTCAACCCAAACCGTTCTATGATTCTAAGAACATGGTGCAGAACTTCATAAGGTTCTTTTTAGCCCAATTCTCCCAGCCTCTCCAGGTCATCCTGCCCCAGGCATCACCAGCAAACTTCATCCCGGTACGCTTGATCCCATCATCCAGATCACTCATGAAGGTGTTAAACAGTGTTGGGCCCAATATCGATCCCTGGGGGACCTCACAAGTTGCCAGTTGGAAAAGGAGCCATTTGCCACCACCCTCTTGGTTCCTGTCACCCAGTCCCCCACCCACTGCAGAAACAACTTACCTAGACCATAACACACCCGTGTCCTATGGGAAACCGTGTTGAAAGCCTTGGAGAAAGGCTAAATATGAAATATTTTAGGACTTTGAACGGTGTGCCAAAAAGGAGAGCTCTTGGTGGTGACACCTGCTAAGGGAGAGACTCTTTGGAGTTCTGGAGGGGTCGTGGTGACCTGTGCCACTCTCATTGTGTTGCAGAAGCCAGCATCAGCAGTCTGAAGCAGGCGGCGCTCGTTAAAGCTCCGCTCATTCCAACCCTCAACGCTATCGTGCAGTATTTGGATCTCACACCAAACCAGGAGTATTTGGTGGAAAGGATCAAAGGTACGTGGTGTCACCGTTCTGATTTTAAAACGCTTCCGTTACCGAAGTCAAATGTTGGCGGTTCCTTCAGTGGAGACGCTTGAAGGATCATGGCAGGGTAAGAGCTGCTTAGAGAGACGTTTCTTCAAATCTTTCCCTTTTTGTAGTGATGGATGTAACTTTGGGAAGGTTTTTAAAAGCCTTATTTCCCATTTTCTGCCCGCTCGGGGTGCAAAGCGCTGGATTGAATCCCTTTGTTAACTACAAATAGAAATTACCCTGTCAATTTACCTCCTCGTATTAATATCTTTACAAGCATTTCATGAGTTGAATTTCTCCTATTTTCTATGTGCATGAAGCCCCTGAAACCAGCATAAATACCACTCCTAGCCCTAGTAATACTAAAAAATGATAAATAAGAATAAATCTTGCTTTCAGAGCTGTCTCAGGGAGGATGCATGAGTTCGTTCCGATGGAACAGAGGAGGGGATTTCAAAGGCCGCAAGTGGGACACCGACCTGCCCACCGACTCCTCTGTAAGTTTTCAAAGACGGCTTAAAGCGGGTTCGCTTTTGGTGGAGATTTTGGAAAGGGAAAATAATAATAAAGTCATTTGAGGAGCATGGTAAAATCATCTTTGCGTCCCTTACATAGATAATCCCGCTCTAGTTGGTGAGGAATAAGGCAAACGGCATCAGGTGTTGCGTAGGTGACAAAATGCAATTGTGTATCTTAGTCTTAGGCTGGGCTTTTACTTAGACCCCCTGAAACATCTGTCACATAACTACAGAGGGGAAAAAGTGCAGATTGAGCAGCAAAACCGCTGTTTAATTTAAGATTTTATGAGAAATCTGAAGCTGTTGCTTATCCTACTTGAGAGAAGACCCGTGCTGCTTGATCTGAAAGGGCAGGAGGAGCAGTGCCTGGGTGCGTATGACAACTTCAAAATTCATCTGTAGTAATTAAAATAATTAAAAGGAAGACTGTAGAACAATCCAGGCTTTCCAGTGTGAGTGTTCAGCTGAGTTATGTATCCAAAAGTAGGTTAAATTATTTCTTTTCCCCGCTGTAAATAGATTTTTGGTTACTTGAGAGACTAAAAATCTGAACGTTAGAGCTTCACAACTTTGCTGACAAAGCTGAGATTCAGCTGCTTGGAAGCTGAAATCGCACAAAATCAGTCTTGAAACAGGATTTGATATTTTCTATTTGCAAAGGTGATTAAATATCATTATTTAATTGTTAAATATATATTAATTAATTATTAAATAGATAGTATTTTGTGGCCGCAAAGCAGCTCTTAGTGTCTCGATAGGGTGAGCGGCTCCAAAGTCTTTAAAGATCATGAGACAGCCTGGAATTAATTTTGTTTAATCAAAACCAGCTTTTAAGAATTCTAAGAATAAATTTCCCATATAAAAGATTAATATAAAAATGAACTTTTAACATTAACTTGCTCAAGACAACTACTACTTAAAAAATAGCTATACAATTCAGCATTGTTTTAATCGCGCCGCTGTGATTTCCAAGCTGCATCTCCCAAACTTGAGGCTTTTGGCATTTAGCCCCATAAACTTTTGCCCCCAAACCAGATCATGCTGCATATAAAGAGCACAGAAATGATCAGATTACAGCTAATTTGGGGGTAAAAAGTCTCCACGAAAGGTTAAAACACACATAGGTTGTGATGTGGTTTTTTGGATGCTTGTTCTAGGACTTGATTTCAAAATGTAATTAATAAGACTCTTGGCCAGCTCAGATTTGTGGGGTGGTTTTTATTTCCCTTTTTTTGAGGAGAAAGTAGAAATTTGCTGGATAAATTTAATGTCTGCAAAACCATTGCTTGATTTCACCTGCGCTTCTCAGCCAAATCCTCACCGCTAGTCCAGAACTCAGCGCTAAAACTGGGCAGTTTCTGGCCTTAAGCTGCCTCGGGTCCTAAATTTAAAGGGGTTAAGTCAACGTTGTGACCACAGACTATCAAATACCGTCTGAGATTACACCAAAAAAGCTGCTGGATTTTGAAGGACGCAAAACTAAGATGAGTTTTTCTTTCCCAGATCATCATGCACGTTTTCTGCACTTACCTGGACTCCAGGCTGCCGCCTCACCCCAAATATCCCGATGGCAAAACCTTCACGTCCCAACACTTCCTGCAGACGCCGGATAAACCAGGTACCGACGCTTGAATTTTGCTGCTCTTCGCCTCTTGGATCCCATCAGCACCTTGGAAATGTTTTAATTTTTAATTATTTCTAATTATTTTATCCACAGACACTTCAAACGAGAACGTCTTTTGCATCTACCAGAGCAGCATCAACCCGCCCCATTACGAGCTGATCTACCAGCGCCACGTCTACAACCTGCCCAAGGTTCTGCTCCTGCAAAATCATCAGTTTTTAATTATATTTTTAGGAACTAACCACATTTCTTGACTATTTACACATAATAACCATTAATCTGATCTTTGACCATGACTTGATCTGCTACTAAACAACACCTTTAGTATCTATTTAAAATACACACATACGTAGCCAGGAGGGTCCTCTTCTTTATTTTCTGACTGTTTATTTAAAGAATATTCTGACAACTTATTTTAAAATAAGTATTTAAAATAAAACGCCCTGATGCGCGGTGTCGCCCCTTAAGGCCGGAGCTTATGTAGGAATTCAAGGGGGAAACCTCCGCTTTAGAGAATAACCCACCATGTAAATGCTATTTCACGATGTCTTTCTGTATTCTACCTGAAATATCGTTGTTTGATTTTGAAACTGTTCTTTTTTCCTGTGGATTCAGGGCAGAAACAACATGTTCCACACCTTGCTCATGTTCCTGTACATCATAAAGACCAAAGAATCCGGGATGCTGGGGTAAGTACCCGAAATTCGGAGACGCGAACAGAGCTTTTCAACCCGAAACCGCGACGGCGCCAACGCCATTAAAATCACTTTATTTTCACAGACGCGTCAATCTCGGTCTTTCGGGGGTCAACGTGCTCTGGATTTTTGGAGAATAATCTCTCCAGCGGGACAAACTGAGCCGCATCGTTACATTACATTAAACATGAATTTACTACAAGAGGGGATAATTTAAGCTCCGCTTTGTGGGCCTATGTGAAGCGCTTGTAATTCCCGCGTGGGTTTTATGATGATATTTAATATTTCTTTGCCAAAAAGCTCCAACGTATGAACACTGGGCGGGTTTTCTCCTCACCCGGACAAATCTTGGTTTTAAAAAGCCTTTTTCTGTTCCACAAATCCATTGGTGCCGTCACCGCTTAACTGAGCTTAACTAATCTCGAGACTAAACTCCCAGCGCATTCGAGGGCCCAGCTGTGAGTCATCACATGGGAAAATACAACAGTTTGGCCAATTCAGGACCAAAGAAATCCCAGATAAACACGAGAAAAGCCAAGTTTAAAAGTTTGGACTAATTTTGGTTCATTTTATTATGTATAACAAGAAAAAGCTGATTTTTTGATCCCTGGCTCTTGGTGTAATGGGATTTTCTGCCTCGCTGGATGTGTCGGGGTCTCCGCTGCAGGTGAGAAGGGAAGAGAAAACCACCTTTGATTCACCCGTTTCAGTAAATACGATTTTAATTTGTATTTTTATTTCTTTATTCTTATTTTTTCGAACAAAACAAGAATTCCATCCCCCTTTGTCAGTCTTGCGATTGAGGGGGGAACACCCGGTGTAAATTGTGACAAATAAGAGGTTTAGAAGCACATGTAGAGTTGTGTTTTTTAAAAGAGGGTAAAAATCCCTAAACTCTGAGGTGCTGAAGATGTTTTTGAGCTGAAGATGAGGACGTCACTTGTCCCCATGCTGCGTCTCGGTGACAAACTGTCCCCCCCATTGTAAACCGCAAACAGAAGAGGTGTGAGAATTACACCGGGTTGTAACGGGGCACGAGAACACCGAGTGTTTTGTGATATATTTGTGATATAACGAACCTATTTTTTTACTGCGTGCATCGATGGGAGGGAAAAGAATTTGTGCCGTGCTCAGGCTGGGGGCGCTCGGTTTTATCTCTTTTTTTTGGTGTGAAATGACCATTTCTGGCGACTCCGTCCCCCCGGGGAGGCACGAGATGACAAAACAGCTCCTTTGATTCCTGTATTAAATGAGTTTGTTTTGTCACAAAACGCTTGTTTGGTTGATTGGTTTTTTCCAGTGTCACTAAACCCACAGATGTGCCAGGGAGGGATGTTCAAGAACCGGGTTTAGCTGAGCTTGAGCACGAGTCTTGCAGAGCGGGGCTCTCCCCATGTCCTTTCACCCCACGAGCTCCGTCGCCCTCAAGTGCTAAAGGCTCTTCAAGCACAGAAATACTCTTTTTTTTGACCCAAAAATGGGTGTTTATTGAGAAAAGCCCATCCCACAGGGTACCCCTGGGGGCACCGAGGTCCCCATGCACCCCGATAAATAAAATACTATGGACCCTGGTCACTATGCACCCCAATACATGATGTACCCCAATAGACTGTGCGCCTCAGTCCCTCTGCACCCCAATATGTTGTGTACCCCAATAAACCCAGCTCCCTGTGCACCCCAGTACATTGTGCACCTCAATACACTGTGCACCCTGCTCCCTCTGCACCCCAATATGCCATATATTACAATTCCTGTGCACCCCAGTATACCATATACCTTGTTCCCTGTGCACTCCAATACATTGTACCCAAAAACACTGTGCCCCCTGCTCCCTCTGCACCCCAATACATTGTGCACCCCAGTAACTCTGCATCCTGCTCCCTCTTCATCCCAATACATTGTATACCTCAATATACCATGCACCCCAATCCCTGTGCACCCCAGTTTGTTGTGTAGCCTAATACACGGTGCACCCGGCTCATTGAGCACCCCAGATTCTCATGCACCCAGGTCCCTCTGCACCCCAACACACTGCACACCCAGCTCCCCCTGCACCCCACTCCCACCGCAGTGCCCTGTCACCCCACATTCCTGCATACCCCAATTCTGCACCCTGACACTCTGTGCACCCACATACACCACACACCCTGGTCCTTGTGCACCCCAATATAACACAATCCCCTGTTCCACGCACCCCACATCCCCATGCACCCCGATCCCCACACACACTGGATCGCTGTGCACCCCCGTGCACCCCCATACATTGTGCACCCCTGTTCCCATGCACCCCAGATACCTGTGCATCCCTGTCCTTGTGCACCCCCATACATTGCACACCCTGCTCCTTGTGCACCTCGATATACCACACCCCCCCAGTCCCCACGCACCCCACATACCTGTGCATCCCCATCTCTGTGCACCCCCATACATCGCACACCCTGGTCTCCATGCACCCCTGTTCCCATGCACCCCACATCCCCACGCACCTCATACCTGTGCATCCCCCATACACCGTGCACTCCAGTTCTTGTGCACCCAAATATACCACCCCTCCTGTTCCTGCACACCCCAGGGCCATGCACCCCAAATCCTCATGCACCCCAGATCCCCATGCATACCTGTCCCTGTGCACCCCCATACATCACACACCCTGGTCCTGTGCACCCCAATATACCACTCCCCCCTGTTACCACACATCCCAGCCTCACGCACCCCACATCTCTGTGCAGCCCCATACATCGTGCACCCCGGTCTCCATGCACCCCTGTTCCCACGCACCCCAGATATCTGTGCATCCCCCATACACCACACACCCCAGTTCTTGTGCACCCCAATAAACCACCCCCCCCATTCTGACACACCCCAGACCCGTGCGCCCCACATCCCCACGCACCCTGGATCCCCGTGCATCCCCATACATTGCACACGCTGTTTCCTGTGCACGATATACCACACCCCCCCATTCCCACACACCCCAGCCTCGCGCACCCCGCATCCCCACGCACCCCACATCCCCGCACAACCCCGTTCCCACGCACCCCACATCCCCACGCACCCCGATCCCCACGGACGCCGCATACCTGCGCATCCCTGTCTCTGTGCACCCCCATACACCACGCACCCTGGTTCCTGTGCACCCCAATATACCGCACCCCCCGTTCCCACGCACCCCACAACCCCACTCACCCTGGATACCTGTGCATCCCCGTTTCTGTGCACCCCATACATGGCGCACCCTGGTCCTTGTGCACCCCATTATACCACATCCCCCGCTCCAACACACCCCAGGCTCGCACAACCCACGTCCCCACGCCCCCCGATCCCCACGGACCCCGCATACCTGTGCATCCCCGTCTCTATGCACCCCTATACAGCACGCACCCCGGTTCCTGCGTACCCCAATATACCAACATTCCCCCGTTCCCACGCACCCCACAATCCCACGCACCCCGGATGCCTGTGCATCCCCGTCTCTGTGCATCCCCATACATCACGCACCCCGGTTCCTGCGTACCCCAATATACCACATCCCCCCGTTCCCACGCACCCCAGCCTCGCACACCCCGCATGCTCGCACACCCCGCATGCCCCGCACATCCCCCCCCGGCGGAGGCGGGTCGGTCCCGTGGAGCAGCGGGGAGGGGGCGGCTCCCGGGGGGGCCCCGCGCATGCCCGTCCCCGCCCGTTAAATACTGGCGGGTCGGGCCGCACCGGCACCGCCGCCTCCGGAACCGCCGCTGCCCCCACCATGACCGGCGAGGGTGAGTCCGCCCGCTGCTGCTGCTCGCAGGACGCGCCCGGTGAGCTGGGGGGGGCTCCCCGTCCCGAGTATCGCACTGGGGGGGTCCCTAAATCCCAGGCACCGGAGGGTCCCCCCTCCCGAGCACGATACTGGGGCGGTCCCCCCTATTGTGGGTACCAGGGGTGTCAACCCGCACCTGAGCGTCACCCCAGGTGCTGTGTGGGGGGTCCCACTGTTCTGGGTAGTGGGGGTTTCCCCTTCCTGAGCAGTACAGGGGGTACTGGGGTGTCTGTCCCTCTCCCCATTCTGGGCACCAGGATGTCCCCCCATTCCAAACGTGACACTGGGTACTAGGGTGTTCCTGCTCCCTCTGGTAGTGGGGGTCCCCCCTCTGAAGTATCATAGTGGGGACTGGGGTGTCACCCCCAGGCACCAGGGGGTTCCCCCTCCTGAGCATCACACTGGGCACTGGGGGTGTCCCCCCATATCCTGGGCACCAAGGGTCCTCCCTCCTGAGCATCCCACTGGGCACTGGGGGTGTCCCCTACATCCTGGGCACCAGGGGGTCCCCTCTGCTGAGCATCATCCTGGGCACTAGGGGTGTCCCCCCCAACATCCCAGGCACCTGGGAGTGTCACCTCTTGAGCATCACACTGGGGCTCCCTCCTGGGTCCTCTGTGTGTCCCCTATGGGGTTTGGGGACCAGGATGTCCCCCCAGTACAGCAGCACATGGGTGTCCTGTGGTGCTGACTCCGGGCAGGATGCAACCCCAGTATGACCCCAGTCTCCCCCCACAGATGTCCCCAAGGCCAGCGAGCCCCAGGGTGACAGTGACGGCCCCCACCGGGGCTCCCTCTGCGACCAGCACTGCGCCGCCATCAACAACCTGCAGGGTGACCTGGGCTGCTACCTGTACTGTCCCCATGTCCCCCCAGGTAGGTTTGCCATAGGACAGGCTGGGCGCAGCGTTCTGGGGGGAGGTCCTGCATGCTGTGTCACCCCCGTCTCTCCCGCAGCCGTGTCCCCTCCGTCCTGCTGCCAGCAGCACTCGGAGGAGGTCTGCGAGAGCTGCATGGTGAAAACCACCCTGACGGCTGAAAACGCCGTGGAGGCCAACAAGCTCTCCAACAACTACAAGGTGGGTGGCTGTGGCATGGGTGGGGGCACCCATGGGTGCTCCTGGGTGGTTCTAGTGAGTTTTTTCACCCAAAAAATAACGTTTCTGTGCAGTTTGGCTTCAAGAAATGGAAGAGCCACGTGACGGCACGGCCCTGGGAGGACCGATCGGAGATTGTCAAGGAGCTCTACTCTGACCTCAACGTCATCCGGGGCCCTGGAGGTGGGTGACCTTGGGGACACCCCTGTGCGGGGGCAGCGTGGATTTGAGTGGTGCAGGTGACAATGACTGCACCCTTCCTCTCCTGCAGGGTCCACAGTGACGTTTGGGAACGTCCTCTATCTCCTGCTCTTTGGCTGGTGGCTCTCGGTCCTCTACGTCCTTGTGGCCACTGTGATGTTTGTCACCATTGTGGGGGCTCCTTATGGTGAGTCACAAATTTGGGACCCCCATGTGAAGGGCTGGGGGAGCTGTGGGTCTCCTGGATCCCCTGTGGGGTGGCCCTGTAGCTGGAAGGGACACGTGTGTCCCCAACAGCGCTGACACTTGTGTCCCCGCAGGGCGGCTCTGCTGGGACCTGGCCGGCTATTTCCTCTGGCCCTTTGGCAAAGTGATCCAGAAAGTGGAGGTAATGGTGCGCCCCAAATCAGACCCCACTTGGGGACAAACTGGGGTGTCCCATTGCCACACCCTAACCTGCCCCCCCATGCCTCCCAGGTCCCCAAATCCCACCAGGCACTGGGTACGTCGGAGAGTGGAGGGGACGCGAGTGGCGCAGGGGAGAGCTCAGCCCTGCTCGGTGGCCCCGTGCCACGGCGCTGGCGCCCACGGTGCTGCGTTAACACCAGATACTGGGTGAGCCCTGTGCTGGCCACAGTGTCCCTCTCCCCTTCCCCAGGCATGGGCACCCCCCATTGCGGTGTGGATGGCACCCATGGGTGCCACCGCTCCCCCACGGTGGGTGTTTTGGGGCGGGCAAACCCTAAAGGTGAGCACCCATTGGCAGCGGCATGCTGGCACCGCGGCGTGGCTGTGCCTGGGCTACCCGGTGCTGGTGCTGGCCCATGGGCTGGCGTGTGTCACCGCGTGGCTCCTCGTCGTCCTCATCCCTGTGGCCAAGCTGAGCGCCCGCGCCGTCACCCGTGTCCTGCTGCTGCCCCCCGAGCGGGTGCTCGTCCGGCGTCTGAGGATGGTGGGTGTCTCTGGGGGGGGCTGAGGGTGGTTTTTGGGGTGGGGGGGTGCCCGGAGTGGTGTCACCCACTTGTCCCTCCGCAGACGGAGGTCCCGCTGGAGGGGGAGGTGATTCTCTGCTGCTACCGTGCCCTCAACCCCTACTACTACAAATATGCAGTGGATGGCATCAACGTCTTTGCTGTCAGTATCCTTTCGTTGGGTTGGAGGGTGATGGGGTGGGGGGCGCTGACCCCAAATCCCACCCCATCTCTGTCATCTCCTTGACAAGCCACTCCAGATCTGCTGCCCCTGGTGCTGGTGACACTGGTGCTGGGTTACGTGGACAGTCACAACCGCTTGACCAGCTCCCCCGTCAAGTTCACGTTGGCCTTGCTCTCCATCATGCCCCTCTCCTACTACATCGGGATGGCCATTGCCAGGTGAGCGGTGACGAGGGGGACGCTTGGTGGCAAGTTGGGGACGTTTGCCAGCCCTCCTCACACCCTCCTTCTCCTCCAGCATCTCAGCCCAGAGCAACTTTGCGGTGGGAGCGGTGGTGAACGCCACGTTCGGCTCCATCACAGAGCTCACCTTCTACATCACGGCACTCATCAAGGGCTCCCGCGAGGGCAACCGCTGCTACGCCGAGATTGTCAAGTCAGCGTTGACGGGGACATTGGTGGGCTGCGTCCTCTTTGTCCCGGTGAGCCATGGTGGCACAAGAGCACCCGGTCTCTGCGGAGAGCTGGGAGGATGCTGCAAGCCAAGTGCTGATGGAGATTTTTGGGAGGACGAGTTGCCCTTCTCGCCTCTTCTCCTCCTTCTTCGTTGCCCTTCTCGCCTCTTCTCCTCCTTCTTCGTTGCCCTTCTCGCCTCTTCTCCTCCTTCTTCGTTGCCCTTCTCGCCTCTTCTCCTCCTTCTTCGTTGCCCTTCTCGCCTCTTCTCCTCCTTCTTCGTTGCCCTTCTCGCCTCTTCTCCTCCTTCTTCGTTGCCCTTCTCGCCTCTTCTCCTCCTTCTTCGTTGCCCTTCTCGCCTCTTCTCCTCCTTCTTCGTTGCCCTTCTCGCCTCTTCTCCTCCTTCTTCGTTGCCCTTCTCGCCTCTTCTCCTCCTTCTTCGTTGCCCTTCTCGCCTCTTCTCCTCCTTCTTCGTTGCCCTTCTCGCCTCTTTTCTCTCCTTTTTTGAGGGTTGGACTCGATGACCTTTGAAGGTCTCTTCCAACCCAAACTCTTCTCTGATTGTCCATCCCCAAGGGTCTGTGCATGGTGATCGGGGGCATCCGGCACCAGGAGCAACGGTTCAACAGCCGCTCGGCGGGCGTCAGCTCGGCCCTGCTCTTCCTCTCTGTGGGAGGTCAGTTGGGGACAGGGGTGTCCCCAGCTCTGGGGGGGGGTCCCACCAGCCTGGGCACCCACCCCCTGTCCATCCATCCCTGCAGGTGTCTTTGCCCCAACGCTCTTCTCCAAGGTGTATGGGAAGCTGGTGTGTGGCGAGTGCCACAATGTCACCCAGAACCCGCTGGGCCACTACCTCTGCCACAACTGTCACTTTGACCTGGTGAGTGGGGACACGGACCCCAGCTGTTGGCATTTGGGGTCAGGGATGCTCCGAGCCCACCTGGCTCCTGCTCTTGGCGGTGGCATTGGGGCTGTCCCTTGACCCCTGCGTCCCCGTTGACAGGTTCTCTCTCTGCAGATGGACAACAACGGCACCCTCTACTACAGCCACGTCCAGTGAGTGTCAGCTGTGGTGGGGACAGGGCTGTCCCCATAGTGTGGTGGCACCTCCCAGGCTGGGTTGTGGCCCTGTGTCCCTCCCAGGTCCCCTCTTCACCACCATGAAGGGCTCCAATCCCACGCTCCCATCTCCTTCATCAATAGATGGCACAGGGAACCCCACTGGGGTCTCTATGCCAGACCTTGGTGGCACTAAATGTGTCACCTGTGTCCCACAGACCCCTGGTGTACACAGTGTCCCTCCTGCTCCCTGCTGCCTACCTCATCGGCCTCTTCTTCACCCTGAAAACTCACTCGCACATCTACGACATTCACATCAGCGACTGTCACAGTGAGTGTCCCCAAATCGTGGGATGTCCCCGCTGCAGGGCTGGCTCTTATGTCCCCGGGTTGTCCCATCATGTCTCTGCTCTTCCCCCAGTGCCTGGCCACCACCACAGCGCTGTGGTCCACTGGTCTCGCTGGCGGGCCCTGGTCATCCTGCTCCTCTCCACCCTCTGCATGTCGGCCTGTGCTGACCTGGCCACGGAGCACATCAGCCCCATCCTCACCAACTCCACCATCTCACAGGTGAGCATGGGGACAGGGATGGTGGTGACCCAGGTGGCGTGGCCATGGGGACCAAGATGTGTCCTCCAGGGATGGGAACCTGACCTGGCTGCAGGGCTGAGCCTCAAAAGCTGGGGGACAGATGCTGAGATGCATTGAGGAGCTGTGGTTTGCCCAGGGTGGGATGTGGTCCACACATCCACTGATGTCCCCTCTTCCCTGCAGTACTTCATTGGTGTCACCGTGCTGGCGATGGTCCCGGAGCTGCCGGAGATTGTCAACGGCATCCAGTTCGCCCTGCAGAACAACTTGAGCTTGAGGTGAGATGGCTCGAAGGAGGAGTTTTGGGGTGTCCTCCTCCAGCATGGTCCCTGTCCCCATCCCATAGCTGTGTCTTGGTGCCAGTGATGGGCTGCGCAGCTCCATGGCACTGGTGGGACACATCCTTGCCAGCTTGTCCTCAAGACAACTTAAAGCCACCCAAGAAATGGGGCCAGAACCAGGCTGGGCTTCATGATTTGGTTCCCCAGGTTGGGTTTGTTCTCAACCCAAGGGCTGCTGGAGACCTGGCACGTGCCAGCTCTGACGTCCCCCTGTCCTCCCCAGCATCGAGATTGGGAACTGCATTGCCGTCCAGGTCTGCATGCTCCAGATCCCCATCCTGGTGCTCTTCACCATCTTCTATGTGAGTAGACCCAGGACAGCCCCTGGGTGACCTCCCCTAGCAGGGTTGGGGACACGCAACACTCCAAGGGTGCAGCCACCATCTCGTGTCTTCTCCTCTGCTCAGTGCAGGGGAAAGTGGGGTCAGATGTCTCATCACCTGGGTGATGCTGTCCCCAGCCCTAGGGACATGTGGCCATGGGGGTTCAAGGGGTGACATGCAAGCCCACAACCTCAGTTGGTGGAGGGTTGTCCTTGCTTGGCCATAAATCCCAAATCTTCTCTACCTCGCAGCCGACCAACTTCACTCTTGTCTTCAGCGACCTCCATGTCTACGCCAGCATGTTCAGCGTGGTCCTCATGAACTACATCTTCATGGATGGCAAATGTGACTACTTCCAAGGTGATCGCTCACCCATGAGGCTGCTGTGGGACTTTGTGTCCCCACCTTCCCTCTGCTGATGGGGTGGGGGGTTCTCCTGGTGACAGCCCTGGGGTCATTTGCTTCCTGCAACTCTTGACGTTGTGGTGGCTTGAGCAGTTCTGAGGTCTTGGTTGACCATCTTGGAGGTGCTGGAGATGCCACCCAAGGGATTGCTCCCTTTTCATCCTCAAGAGGGAATTTTGAGCCCATCTTGAGTGAGATTTTGCAGAGGACCTTGCAAGTCCTCTATGGTGAGCTAGTCCAGACCACACCAGAAGGTCTTAAAAGCAACTCTTCCCCCTTCTCCAAGGAGTAACCCTCTCCAACCTGCTCTGTCTGCCCTAGGCACGGTACTGGTGATGGTCTACTTCATCCTCCTGGCTGTATACTTCTTCGCTCCATCGCCCAGCGGTTGCTGAGGTTCCGATTCTGGTTTCTCCAGCCCTCGAGTTGGGTTTGGTGCCTGTTGAGGCGTTATCTGGTATCTAAGGGACTCAGCCAGGCTGGTTCCAGGCTGGAAACACCATTTGTTGAAGCTCCTTGGAATGGCAACAGGGCTTCAGTGATGGGAAGGGTGGTGGCCACCTGAACCAAGAAGGAGCCTGAAGGCCGGAGCACTTCATGGAGGTATTTCCAGCCCACGGGTGTGTGGTTGGAAGGAAAATTGTCCTTAGTGGAGGGTCTGGAAGGGGTTTCAAGTGTTCTTCAGGACAGACCCCTCCCTGGGGATGTGTTGCACTGGGAGAAGGTGCCTGAGAAGAAGCTCTTGTGCTTCCAGGCAGTGGGTGATCCTGGGCCTGGAAGGGACTTGGACCTGGGGATCTCAAAGAGCTTCTTGATGGTACTAGAAACGCACCAAAAGTATTTTGCAGCTGTTTTGTCATTAAAACAGTTTTGTACAAATCGGAAACAAGCTTGTTTCTCCTTCAATGAGCCTTTGGTCACCTGTCTGGGTGCCTCCATACCCACCACCTGGGTTAGTGATGGGTTTTGGGGGTGTTGGGTAGCAGACATGCCTCAGTTGGAGCCACCGTACCTGGGGGTGGGCAGGACAGGACTCCATGTCCTCTACAGGTGCCAGGTGAGATCCACCACCCTGACGTGGGGACAGGTGAGGTGCTGTAGGCTCCAGATGTTCTCCATGACCCTCCCCAAGCTTCAGCTCTTTGTTTCCAGCCTGGTCTTGGCTGATTGTCCTGGGTCAACCTTTCTCTGAGGTCTTAGGAAGGGTCGGAGATGCTCCTGGTGCTGTTTGCAGGGTACGAGGTGGGACACACTGGGGATCTGCTCATCTCCTTCTGCAAACACCAGTGGGTGAGGTGAGAGGACGAAGCAGGTGGCTTGGAATGATTATCAGAGATTTAAAACAACAAAGAAAGGAAAATACTGACAGATGAATAAATACAAGGTGGCTCTTTTGCCCCTTCTTCCTCCCCAGCTTTGTGGGGAATTCATTCGGCATAAAAACTAGGGAGGGAGCGCTGGTTGCTGCTGGTGATATGAACATCAGACTCTGAAAGGTCCTGCAGTCAATGGATAAGCAGGACTGGACTTTAAAAAGCCCAAGTAAGGTGGGCAATGGCCTGGGATCCCCCTCCTTCACAAAACTGCTCATTAGCAATTAATGATACTGCTTTATTAAGCTTTTTAATTTTTCTTAGTGTAGCATCAGTGTGGACAAGGCTGTTGTTAATTTGGGGAGATTCTGGGTGAGCACCTGGAGTTGATTGATGGTTGGAGATGGGTTCAAGGGCATGAAGCAGGATGGGGATGAGCACCTCGAATCCTGGGGGCAGTTTTGGGCCCCTCACACCAAGAAACCCCTTGAGGTGCTGGAGCGAGTGGAGGGAAGGGAACGGAGCTGGGGGGCTGGAGCACAAGTGTGATGGGAGCGGTTGAGGGAGCTGGGGGGTTCAGCTGGAGAACAGGAGCTGAGGGGAGACCTTCTGATCTCTGAACTGCCTGAAAGGAGCTTGGAGCCAGGGGGGTCGGGCTCTGCTCCCCAGGAACAAGCGCCAGGAGCAGAGGAAACGGCCTCAAGTTGCACCAGGGGAGGTTGAGGTTGGATGTGGGAACAATTTCTTCCCCAAAGGGCTGTGGGGCATTGGAACAGGCTGCCCAGGGCAGTGCTGGAGTCACCAGCCCTGGAGGGTTGGACAGATGGACATGAGGTTCTCAGGGACATGGGGCAGGGACAGGGCTGGGTTATGGTTTGATTTGATGATCCTAAAGGTCTCTTCCAACCCAAATTACTTTGTGATTCTGTAATACCCACCCCCTTCTTCCCTGTCGTCACATCAGGGAGAAGCTCCTGTTTGTTCCCATAAAGCTGCCAGAGCAAGGGCGACATTAAAGTTTAAAGAATCTGCTTGATCAGAGGTCAAGGCTTGGATGGTTTTAATTCTGCCGTGGTGATGATGGGAGATGCTCCTGACAGTAGGCAAGGGAAGATCCAGCACATGTAGGACTTGGTTGTTCTGGCAGAAAAGTCCCAGCAAAGCTCAAGTCCAGAAGGTGTAAAGTTAAGCACAGCCCATAAACTGCGTGTCCTGCAAAGGTACAAGGGAGGGGATGGATCCAAGAGCTACAACCACTTGCCACCACCTTCTCCAGCCAGCACTTATCGTTCTGAGCTTTTGCAAAGAAATAAAAGCAACTGATGGTACAGAAGAGGGGGAAAAAATGTCACTCTAAGAGCAGGGGAAGCTTAATTTTGGGGCAAGTGCTAAAACTTCAACTCCTTCAGAGAGGGAGCAGTGATTTGATCAGCCATTGCTGTTCAGACTAATAACAAGACTGTGCTATGGTTTATTTAAACAGAAATGCCACGTCTTAACAAGAAATTAAAACCCCAGAGTCGAAGCTTTGCCTTTGATGGAAGGGGAAGGTACTGGGTAAAGCTGATTTTAAAACAAAATTAAAAAGGCACTTAAAAATGGTCTCCAAAGGAAAAGGATTTTGCACAAACTTATGCGGGTGAAGTGGAGCTGCTCAGAGTTTGATGGTCACTTACATATGTCACAGTATATGAAGTAAGATGAGACAGACAGATCACAGTATATGAAGTAAGATGAGACAGACAGACAAACATCCCTGTGAGAGATGTTTCCCCTCCCTTTTTCTTTGCCGCTGTGTTTCCTGCGATGAGGCCCCCACAGTAAAACCCCATGTGGCAAGAACATCCCTACCCCCAGAAGAACAGAAAAACCTGCACATCGGTTGTTGTGCAACACAAAGACAGCTCTGAAATCTACGGGGGATTATTTGCAAGTAGCTCCTTCAGAGTGAGCAGAAAGGGTTAAAAAAGCTCCAGGAAAACATTTTCCCTTCCCCATCACCACTCTGAGTAAACTACACAGTAGTGGTCACTTTTAAGCCACCTGCCCAGCAAACCTTTCAATAGGAGAAGGTGAGGAACGCGGACACGGGGTGTTTCCAATTGACCGCAACACTGCGCCGGTGAAAAGCTTCGCTCGCCGCGACGTTCCAGCCGTCTTGTGAAGCTCAACGAGATGGGAACGCACCCATGAAACACATGCAAAGCCTTCGAGCGGTGGGATTTCTCAGTTTTTATACGTTACGGGGACGAGCATCACCCAAAGCTTAAGAACAGGTTGTTTTCTGCGCTGAATGTTCTGTTACGTACACCTGGTGAAAATACTAAGAATGCACCACATGCGAGCGCGGACTCAGACATTCGCTAAGCTCCCCACCCTCCCCAATTAAGTTGCAAGCGTGTGCTGATGACGCTTTGATGGCTGGAAGTTATGGATCAGTCCCAGAGTGCATCTGATTAAAGGTGTAATTGAGAGCTCCATAAATAAAAAGTGGCTTTTTGACAACGTAAAAATTTCTAGAAAGGCATCGATGTATTTGCTGAGTAAGGCGCTGAGCGGGCTCCTCCACGTTCTTCGCAAGATCATCCACGGTTATCTATAAATAGGGGGGTGGGACGGGGCTTCTCCATCGTAGTGCGGAATATTCTCATTTTAGTCGCTCAACGAGTCCCTGCGTCAGTCCGAGGTGCAAAAGCTGAGATCTGGAGAGAGTCGCTAAGTGGGGGAAATATTCCAGCAGCTTTTCCCAGGACAGTTCCAGCAGGCTGGGCACCACCAGCCACATTTTAAAGAGCGAGCCAGTCCGTTTGTTTTCGTGGATGTTCACCACCCCTCCGTGAACGTACATGCAGCCGGCCTGGGTGGGAAATGGGGGAAGAACAGTTACACGGAGCACAGAACAAACCAGAAGGTGCTGAGGAGCGACATGGCCAGAAAGATGAGGATTTGCTTCTGTGGATTCTCAGTTGTGAGATTCAGCATCTCATGCACCTTTGTGTGGTGATAACAGGAGGGTCATACTCATGTTTCAGCTAAAGTAATGACATGCTGCATCCCCACTGCTGGCTCCAGGAATCACAGGAATGCAGAGAGAGGGGAAAAGCTCAGCTGTTGATCTATTTTGAGAGTATACAGGCAAAAAAAGGGAATTCCTGCTGTCCAGGCACCCACCTGCCTGAGAAACACCCTTCTCAGTTTCCCAGAGAAAGTTGTATTTATAACAATCTCCAAACAAGGTGATTATTGCTCTTAGAACCAAAGAACCTGATCGCTGCCCAAAGGGGACAATCAGCTGATGGAGGCTGAAGCTGCAGCTAAATCAATTTTTTGCAGCCTGTTTATCAATCAGCCCCAGGTCTCAGCTGCTAGTTACAGCAAACAGCTCCAGTAATTCCAAAGAGGGCTGCTCACCCGCTCATCTTTCAATTTAGGCTGTTCTCAGGAGGCTAAAACCAGTTTACTTGGGGGATTATTTATGCTTTTTTTCCCTTTTGTAAACAGGAATTGCTGTTCACATGGGGAATTTCTCCTTGGAGCTGAAAATTAAAAGCTGAAATTCTACACTGGTGCTTGTAGAAAGCAGCACACACTGAGTGCGGCCGCTCTAACCAGCCATAGTAGTAAAAGGTGTCACTAAAGTGACCTCACAGCAGCCCTCGGGCTCCCTGAAGATGCTGCATGCAGTGGTCACCTCCTTGGTGACATCAGTTCAGCTGTTTGCAGCCCACGCAACCGTCAGAGCGTTTGGGTGAAGGGCTTGAACTTCAGCTACGTAGGAAAGAAATGAGTCACTTACGGGGGTGACGGCAGCGCAGTGGAAATACACCGGCTCCGGCATGGCGGCGGGGAGCTTGACCCACTGGAAAGTCTGCAGATTCAGCTTCCAAACATCTCCCAGAATCACTTCTCCGTTGTAGCCTCCGCAAACGAACACATCTGTAAGAGAGGAGACGCACGCTGCTTACGGGCCCAGCCGTCCTTCATCTGCTGATTGCTGAACACGTGGTCACTGAAGTCAGCGATCGCCTTTCCAAAATGGATTTACGATCAACAATTATTTTACCTCAACACAAGCTCTTGGTACCTCCCAAATCAATCGCAGTACTGGTCATAACCACAGAGGCCGCCTGGAGAATCAATGAGTGGTTTGGGTTGAAGGGACCTTCAAAGCTTCCCCAGTGCCACCCCTGCCATGAGCAGGGACATCTTCACCAGCTCAGGTTGCTCAGAGCCCCGTCCAGCCTGGCCTGGGATGTCTCCAGGCATGGTTCATCCACCACCTCTCTGGGAACCTGGGCCAGGCTCTCACCACCCTCACAGCCAACAATTTCTTCCTCATGTGCAGCCTGAATCTCCCTCCTTTAGTTTAAACCCATCACCCCTTGTCCTATTGCAACAAGCCCTGCTCAAAAGTCTGTCCCATCTTTCTTACGGGCTCCTTTTAGTACAGAAATGTCGCAAAAAGGTCTCCCTGGAGCTTCTCCAGCTGAACACCCCAACTCTCTCAGCCTGTCCTCCCAGCAGAGCTGTTCCAGCCTCGGATCATTCCTGTGGCTCCTCTGGCCCCTCTCCAGCAGGTCCATGTGTGTCCTGTGCTGAGGACCCAGAGCTGGACCAGCACTGCAGGGGGGTCTCACCAGAGCGGACACACACACAGGCACCTGCGTTTGATACAATTCTTGTGGTTTTAAACCCCTAAAGAGCATCCATGGCTCCAGTTCCTCGTCCTGCTGCCTGTCAGAGGCTCGTCCTGCTGAGGAAGGCAACTGGAAGCATCTCCCAGCCTTTGCCTCACTTTTATTGGCACAGTTAGCACCCCTAAGGAATATAATCAGGTGTATCACTCCACCCTTTAACATACAGCATTGAGAAATCGATCTGAGTTTGGAAATGAAGGATCAATATTGCAACTGCTTCTTCTGTCCATTACAAGCAACTTGGGTTGGATCATGTTTAGGTGAATGTGTTCCTGGAGGACAACGAGGCTACGGGAGAGACCCAAGTCTGATTGAAGGAACATTCTACCATTTAAAATTGTGGGTAATTGCACGTGCAGAGGCCTCTCTAAGCTGGTCATTTACAGCAAGAAAGAACATTTGGATGATCAAAGTGAAAAACAAAAGGCTCTGCTAAGCTCTGTGAAGCTCCTAACATATAAAACAGCCTCACTTTGCTAGAGAATCATGGAATCATAGAATAGCTTGGGTTGGAAGGGTCATCTAGTCCAGCCCACTGGAAAGATTCATGTGCAAACTCTGCTACTGCCTCATAATCCACTCCGTATGGGCACCTCAAATTTAAAACACCACAAAAAGGATTCCCTACCCAAGAAATCCTTGAACAACCTTGTGTCTGAAGAACTTGGCTTCCAGGACTTGGCCCCACTTTGTGTTTCACAGCCAACTGTAAAGCTAAGAGGTCACCGAGCGGCAGCAGGAGCATCATTCATCCCTGTTCAGGAGCTTGCAACCAACACGTTGCAAAGCACAGTGGCCACTCGTGGCTAAAATACATGATATTTTACACTGAAGTGGCCACGTGAGATTTACGTGTTGCCTAAAATACTGCGGAATTCCAGAGCGCGACAGCGCAGCACGGGAGTGAATCTGCCTACAGCAACAAGATCCCTTGTATGGAAAGCGGTGCCAAGTGGGCAGCTTAAGGCCTGTTACCGAGAAATCCTCGTCCAGAAAAGACACGTGTGCCCTGCAGCTCTCTCACACATCTCTCGGAGGCCAGTGTCTCTCAGGCTTGTCATTGCTACTTTGTGTACGATACACCGATTTTCAAGAGGCAGATCTTACCATTTTTTATCTGCACGCAGCTATGGCATCTTCTGGCTGCTGGGAAGCCTGAGGAGAATGAAAAAGAACTTTCAACTATAGTTGTTTTAAAGTGGCTAGGCAAGCAGTGATTATATCTCAACATATTATCATGGATAGGAGTAATTTTTTAATTTACAAGGGGCTTCTACTTTACTACAGTCACATGTATAACATCTTTTATTTAGCAATTGGCTGTTTCGAAAGGTTTGTCTCCTACTGGATGTGCTGGAATCTCATTCCTCAGATTCCAGCAGCAGGTAGTTTTGCAGAGAAAATGCTGCTGCTAAGCAGGCCGGCACGTGGTGCTTCAGACACAGAAGAGATGATGTGTGCATCTTCTTCTGGGAGCAGAGCCAACCACTATCACCTTCCCCACCCAGCGAGAGAAGCCAAATTGCTAATATGCTTCAGACAGCTTGGTCCTCACTGCTAAAGCTCCAAACGAGCAGGACCTCAAATCCAGCGTTAAAATCACGTCCTGCGCAACAAGGTTATGAAAAATACCTCCAGCCGGCCAGAAAACTGCATCTTGGCCACTCGTTTTCAGGGGAAGACGCGTGAAATTCCGGACTTACCGACTTTCTCGTGAGGTTTTGTGGCAATTTCCTCCCAGGTGTTGGTTTCAAGGTTGTACGCGTGGATCTGAAGGGAGAAAGAGGAGCTGTTAGCTCCTTGCGCTACGGTGATGCGGTTACAGGCTCTGACCCAGGGAGCCACTATAAATAACACCTTTTATTAATTGAGGGTAAAACCAAAAGCAGTTAATCACAGCCAGTGACTAAGCAGGTATCAAATCACCTTAAAAAGAGTACCAGGTTAATAAAGCTTTCACCTCAGGCTTTGCCATTTGAGCCCCACAGCTGAAGAAGAAGAATCCTGATTTTAAAAAGCTACAACAATTAAACCCCACATCCTCCAGTTCTCTGAAGTATTTCCAAGTATCTATCTCATACTGCACATAAGGAGAAAAAGATGCGGAGAATGGAGAGATAAAACTCACAAACTATGGCAATAGTTTAAGAGTGGAGCGCTATTTAAAGCCTCTTTATCATTTTGGCATTCAAGATGAATTCGCTCTTCCCTCTCCAAACTATATTGGAGAAAAATGTTTGCAAGGAAGGAAATTAAAGCATACGAATAAAGGAGAAGATTCACCATCTCAATATCTGAATTCACCGTCAAGGAATTCCTTCGCTTTCCTGTTTTGGCACAAATACAACATCTAGAAACACGTCCTAAGTGTTTTTAAAGGAGAATCTTTGAGAACAGATCGACAGAAATGAAGCTGTTTCGCAGATCAGCGGGTACCACAGATGCACCATTTATAAGTCAATAGGATGCGTTTGTGGCAACAGCAGTTTTGACAGAAATAGAACAATCTGCTCCTAGTTATTTATTGTTTTTTACCAAGCTCTCCAGGCAAAACCAGGTGAAGAGAAGGTGCTGGTTACACTTCACTGTAGAAAATGTCATGGTTTCTGATCGTCTCACCTTATCTAAGGAATAAGCCGTCCACGAAGTTCCACCTCCCAAGATGTAAATCCGCTGACCATCATGTGCGATTTCATGTCTGTACCTGAAGGTACAAAGAAGGACATTTAGCAGCACAAGAAATCAGTGCAGGTGAGCAACGGCAAAGCTTTCTGGTAAACACAACCAAATGTGAGTGGTTTAAGCAGACGCCGCGGGCCTGGTTGTGTTGGATCGCTCAGGCCGGGAGCTTTCAGAATATGTGGAAGCTTTCATGAGCGATCTAAGCAGCATCTCAGAAGCTTGAAAGGCATTTTCTGAGAGCAGAGCATCACAGATGTGAAATACAACAATTTACAGAGCGCTGTGATGGCCGTAAATACTCCAGTTCCTTCTCTCATTAGGATGGTCACTGGTTGATCTCCCTTCCTCCTGCTGGAGCACTGGATGTGCAAGGTTCACAGCCAAAAACCTGCCCAGAAGCCTGTCCGTGCTCCCTCAGTTTCTCATTCCCAGTAAACATGGTGATTCCCCAGTATAAAAGCTCTCAGCTTCTCACCTCTCCTCCGGCATGTCACAGGACATGTTGTTTGGTTTCAGCTGGATCCACTCCCTCGTGTTGAGGTCCAGCTTATGCAGGTCGGTACTGTAAATGTAACCAGTTGTTCCTCCAAACACGTAGAGACAACCATTGATGATGGCCATGGCCTGGAAGGTGACAGGGAGAAACCAGTTAGAAAGGACGCGTGACACCAGCGTTGGAAAAAGAGAGAAATCCTGCCGTCCCAAAGCAAGATGCTGCTTGCAAAATGCTACCTACAATGTACAAAATGACACGTTCAGGAGGAATATGAAGGGCAAATAAAGATGATAAACAAAAGAGGAGGCTGGGGGATCTGGAGGAATAGAAAGTAACTCCATGGTCACAAGGTGAGGACTTAGAAGTGGAGCTGCTGAGTTTTAGGCATCAGAGAAGATGGATCTGTGTGGCAGGAGCTCAAACCAAAGCACAATTCACCTGAAACTCTTCCACACTGACCTTATAGATACTGATATGGAGAATCTTACAAACCAGCTATCAGCCAGCCAAGGGATTGAGCGCAACAGAAAACGCTCCAAACACATTGGATAATGAAGCTGGTGAGGGGCTGGAGCACAAGTGTGATGGGAGTGGCTGAGGGACCTGCGGGGGGTTCAGCTGGAGAACAGGAGCTGAGGGGAGACCTTCTGATCTCTGAACTGCCTGAAAGGTTGAGGTTGGATCTGGGAACAATTTCTTCCCCAAAGGGCTGTGGGGCATTGGAACAGGCTGCCCAGGGCAGTGCTGGAGTCACCATCCCTGGAGGGTTGGACAGATGGAGATGAGGTTCTCAGGGACACGGGGCAGAGGAGGACTTGGCAGTGTTGAGATAACGGTTGGACTTGATGATCTTAAAAGGTCTTTTCCAACCAAAACAATTCAATTCAATTCAATTCTATTCTATTCTATTCTATTCTATTCTATTCTATTCTATTCTATTCTATTCTATTCTATTCTATTCTATTCTATTCTATTCCTATTCTATTCCTATTCTATTCCTATTCTATTCTATTCTATTCTATTCTATTCTATTCTATTCTATTCTATTCTATTCCTATTCTATTCTATTCTACTCGAGTCTAACCTATTTTGCAATTCCAAAGCACACGGGCTATCAGCCCATGGGAACTGCAAAGGTGCTGAGGCCACGTTCCCTGACGCAGAGACGTGGCTCCTGCTCCCAACCGCCTGCTTGCCAAAGGCCAACTCGAGCCCAACAGGACAATGGGAAGACAATCTGCCCTGCCCAAGTGTCAGGTGCACATCTCAGTGAGAAAGGAGATGAGTTCTAAATGTCTCCACCACAAATACCTTGGCAATATTGGAAAGCACAGCAAAAGCCGGCGCTCCTCCTGTGAGCGAATCTATTCTTTTGTGCACCATGCTCGTCCAAGCCATTATGGGCAGTTTTAAAAGCTGCTATTCTAATGCAAATAAAACCTACTAAACTCTGCTTTCATTTATAGTTTGGGGTTTTAAAGGCTTTAAGGAGTTTAGAAAGCAACTCCAGAAAGTACCAACCGCTCCTTAAATCAAACATACCTTTTCATTCAACCGCAGCTGGCATTCAGTTATCAAATTCTGGCTTTTCTAGCTATAAGGAAACTATTCCTTTCCTTTGAAATCTCAAAGAACCAAGAGGGCTCTATTTCACAGTATCACAGTATGTTTGGGATTGGAAGGGACCTCGAAAGATCATCCAGTCCAATCCCCCTGTTGGAGCAGGAACGCCTAGGTGAGGTCGCACAGGAAGGTGTCCAGGTGGGCTTTGAATGTCTCCAGGGAAGGAGACTCCACAACCTCCCTGGGCAGCCTGGGCCAGGCTCTGTCACCCTCACTGAGAAGAAGTTTTTTCTCAAATTTAAGTGGAACCTCTTGTGTTCCAGCTTGAACCCATTACTCCTTGTCCTATCATTGTTTGCCACTGAGAAGAGCCTGGCTCCATTCTCATGTGACTCACCCTTTATATATTTATAAGGTCACCCCTCAGTCTCCTCTTCTCCAAACTGAAGAGACCCAGCTCCCTCAGCGTTTCTTCATAAGGGAGGTGCTCCACTCCCTTAATCATCTTTGTTGCCCTACGCTGGACTCTCTCCAGCAGTTCTCTGTCCTTCTGGAACTGAGGGGCCCAGAACTGGACACAATATTCCAGATGGGGTCTCCCCAGGGCAGAGCAGAGGGGCAGGAGAACCTCTCTGACCTACTGACCACCCCCCTTCTAATCCACCCCAGGTACCATTGGCCTTCCTGGCCACAAGGGCCCAGTGCTGGCTCATGCTCACCCTGCTGTCCACCAGGACCCCCAGGTCCCTTTCCCCTACACTGCTCTCTAATATGTAATTTCCCAACCTATACTGGAACCTGGGGTTGCTCCTGCCCAGATGCAGGACTCTACACTTTCCCTCTATTTCTTTATGAATGTTACCTGCCTTTCCTTACTCTTATGTACACAGAGCACAACTCTGGTTACCAGCAGAGAAAAGATCTCCGTGCTCTGGCCCCTTTTTTTTGGGACACCGCAGTGCAGACGCACTCAAAGCGCCTCGATGAGGAGCATCCGTTGTACCTGGCCGTAGATTCGATTGGGTTTCTTTCCTCGGCAGCTGAGCAGAGCCCATCTTTTGTACTTGACATTGCAGACGTGGACGTCATTGCCGTTGCTTTCCCCGAAGGGAATCCCGGTGCCCCCGAACACGAGGAGGTTGTTGCCGTGTAATACAACTAAGAGAGACAGAACAGAGATCCTCGTTGCTGTGAGACGCAGCAAAACAGAACAACTCCGCTCCGGAGACAGTAGGCAGCGAGCGTTCAATATTGTTCAAATATCTTACGATTCACACTACGCATTTGAAATGCTCTAAAAGAGAAAGAATGCAAGCTAAAACCATGGTAACCAAAGTCTTACTTTTAAAAATGGCTAGGGAACAAAGAGATCTATTTTTGGATGCTCTGAGATGTCTGCACTGGGCACCTCAGTGCTCAAAGTGTAGGCGCCTTGCAACTATCGAGCTAAATACCTGAAGACTATCTCTTATATTTGATTGTTTTTCTTCCCCTCTGCCTCAACCCGAGCGAAAGGGGCAAGAAAAATACACCAAACCAACCCAAACTTGCAGAAGAGTTGGAAACAGGATCCAGATTTCCCAGATCCTGCCCAGTTTGACATTCCACCAGGGACAGCGATTAAAATAGCTTCCCAAGGAGGCGCGTAGGAATTGAATTTCCATACGTACGTGACATGGAAGCCAGTTCCCTGGGCATGTAGCCCTCAGTGCCCATCTGATGCCAGGTGTCTGTAGCGAAGTTGTATCGCCAGAGCTCCCTGAAGAGCGGGTAGTCTTCATTCTCCGGCCCGCCGGACTCGTCGTAGTCAGGATTGTAGCCTCCGAACACGTACAAGTTGGCGTTATCTGCCACGCAACGATGGCCACTTCTTGCTGGGGGCGATCGATGGCCTACGGCAAAGAGAAGGTGAAAGAGATTCAGGAGGTGAGTTTGTTGGAGGGTCAGGAATACAAAAGATGTTTGCGGCCAAGAAGAAATGTGTCTGTGACAATAGATCCACCTCTCTGAGCAGGAATGGGGAGAACTTGTGTCACCGTCTCATCACATCCCTGGACCACACCTGCCCGAAGTGTCGACAACAACAATCCTCCCACGTGGCGATCCTTCCGTAAACGCTATTTCTGAGCTATCTTACAAATTCCCCACTTCTGTCGCTCCGTACGGCAGATTTCACTCAGGAAACGGTTCCAAAATGTTTATATTTAAAGCCGTCCCTATGGGAACAAAGAAGGAAAATAACGATTTTCTCTCCCTCCTACACAAACCTTCTCCTTGTTTCTTCTCTTCTGCTCCTGACATCATTTATCTCAATGAGGCTCTTTCACCTCAGGCTGCCCAAATATTAAGCAAGACGGATTTGATACAGCAAATAAAATCTGCTCGTAGATAAAGGCATTTGCAACACCCTTTTCTCTAAACAATTAGGTCAACAAGGAGCTGGTTGTGAGACACGTGGGACATCTTGAGCTGGCTAAACCAGGCTTCGAAAATTGGGGTTTTTTATGTAATACAACAATGAGAGAAACTCTAAGCCTCACCTTGAGGAGACATAACAGTCCCCTAAAATGTACCATTTTGATGTGTGACTCAAGGAAAGCCTCTGCTTGTTGCACCTCAAGACAGTCCCGCTTCATTTCAGTTGATGATAAAGAGTTTTTATGCCAAAAGACGATCCCTGAAGACTCCTCGCCCCAAAAATCCAGTGATTTTCCTCACCCAGCCACTCTCACAGCTCTTTTTGGACCTTACAGGACCCAGAGAAGCACCTAATTAAGAGCCATTGTGTTTTCTTCTTAGAGCCTGTTACAATTATCAGACGCGCGGAGCAATAAGAAGTGAGGCATCAAGCGTCTTTCCTCCAGGAAAGGTGAAATAAATGATTTGTCCAGGCTGAATAATGAATTTTAACTCAGCAGAAGCAGCTTTGCTTAATCACATCACCTGTTTGCTGCTGCTTTAAGCTCCAACTCTTGTCCAAAATTAAGCCGCTCTACAGCAAGTTTGCTGGTGACACCAAGCTGGGAGGAGCGGTGACACTGGAAGCTGTGCTGCCATCAGAGACCTGGACAGGCTGGAGAGCTGGGCAGGGAAAAATGTAATGAAATAGAACAAGGGCAAGTGTAGAGTCTGGAATCTGGGCAGGAACAACCCCAGGTTCCAGTGTAAGTTGGGGAATGAGCTATTAGAGAGCAGTGTAGGGGAAAGGGACCTGGGGGTCCTGGGGACAGCAGGGTGAGCATGAGCCAGCACTGGGCCCTTGTGGCCAGGAAGCCAATGGTACCTGGGGTGGGTTAGAAGGGGGTGGTCAGTAGGTCAGAGAGGTTCTCCTGCCCCTCTGCTCTGCCCTGGGGAGACCACACCTGGAATATTGTGTCCAGTTGTGGCCCCTCAGTTCCAGAAGGACAGGGAACTGCTGGAGAGAGTCCAGCGCAGCCACCAAGATGCTGGAGGGAGTGGAGCATCTCCCGGGTGAGGAAAGGCTGAGGGAGCTGGGGCTCTGGAGCTGGAGGAGACTGAGGGGGGGACTCATTCATGGGGATCAATATGGAAAGGGGCAGTGTCAGGAGGATGGAGTCAGGCTCTGCTGGGTGACAACCAATGACAGGACAAGGGGCAATGGGTGCAAACTGGAACACAAGAGGTTCCACTTGAATACGAGAAGAAACTTGTTTGGGGTGAGGGTGTCAGAGCCTGGCCCAGGCTGCCCAGGGAGGTTGTGGAGTCTCCTTCTCTGCAGACATTCAAACCCGCCTGGACCCCTTCCTGTGGAACCTCAGCTGGGTGTTCCTGCTCCGGGGGGATTGCACTGGATGAGCTTTCCAGGGCCCTTCAACCCCTGACATTCTGGGATTCTGTGATACAGGGTTCAGACAAACTCCTTGTGGTTAAATTTTGACAGATTTGGGTTGTTTCCAGTAATGATTGTGTCTCGCAGCAGCCACCATGCAGAAAGCTAATAAGCACTGGCTGAAAAATAGGGGAAAGTTAAGGAATTAGCAGAAAAGTCTGTAATTTTTGCCCTGGTTGCTGAGACAACGCGGTGTCATCAGACATTCGCACACAAGAGGGTGGATTTTACACGTATTTATAGCAGCAGCTGGGAATTTACTGGTCTCGTGCTGGACTAAATGGTTAAACAAATATTACATATTTTAGAGGTGATTCACAAAGGGAAAGAGAAACATCATCCCTTTTGGCTTTTTATTATCAGCCCTTTTAGGGTCGGATCTTTTTTGATGCGAAGAGGTGGATTCATTTTTCCTAAGCGGGCTCACTGACAATAAAGGTATTTACAATCAAGGTGATTGTTCAGACTCATAATCAGGGATGATTGAAGAGAGAAATTCATCTGATCTTGGAGATCTGTGAACAAAACGGTGGTTGAGAAGCGTCCCCACCTCTCTGCAGCCTATAGAGGAAAACTGGGCTCGTCCTCATTGTTTCTTCTTCTGTGTTTGCCTTGAAAACCTCCAAAAAATAGACCTGAAAGAACTGAAATGGGAGCTTAATTCCAGGGAGCACCGACACACACATTTTGCAGGGGGTTGGGGATTTAATTCAATCACCCGTTGAATTTAAACGGTGTTAGGGAATTACAAGTTCAAATATTCCATTAACTCCAGATCCTATTTTCCCTCTAGTTGTAATACCTGCCATGAGAATTTTCCAGAGAGAATAACACTGAGTTTTATATCAAGCCAACAAAGAGGTAAATTCAAAGAAAATTAATTACAAAAATAATCAAGGAGGCCACCTCTGCCATTCACCACTCAAAGTTAAAATGGGAAGACGCCCGACTTTGCCGTAAATCCCCAGAATTGTTATGTTTCAACAGAAAGGGATCAATATTTGATGCACACAGGTCCTAGAGATAAGAAGCTGGGTAGGTTAGGCCCATACACAGCCCAGCTGGTTTCACTTCTTCCTATCAACCTAAAAACCCACCTCTTATCTTTAAAACATGATTTTTTTCAAGATATTTTCAAGACACGGAAAGAGCATCAGAAGCCGGAGCTGGTGTCCATCAGATATTCACAGGTACCCAAGCGAGACGATGTGAAAGGACCATCAAACCACCTCTGCCACCAGCTCCCACCACTTTTGCCAACGACTCCAAAAGCTCAAGGCCACAAACACACGAAATTTCATTTTGCTCTGCTTAAGAATAACAGATTTTGAGCTCTATTGAAGCAGATGCCACCTGCGCTGGCTCAACACCGTGCTCCACGCGTAAGGACCGACTTTTCTCCAAAGGTTTCATGTTTCCAGCCGGTTGGTTTTGAGCTTCACTCTTCACTAACCCCTTCTCAATGGGCTAAATCCTCCCGCTTGCTGAAGCCAAGAGAAGGTGACGTATCTACCCATCAAACAGGAGAAGACACTATGTTCTGAGTGACCCATGCACTTGCCAATGTATCAATGAACCGAGTTAAACTGTCACCAAACTCTTCTGTTCACTGGAGTGACCTTAATTTGCTTCAGAAGAAAATCTTAAGGAAAAGATTCCTCTAGTCCCACCTTTTTAAAGAGGAGACCTGTAAAAGCTGAATCTATTCAAGAGTTAATTGAGATTAATGTCTCTAGCAAACAAGCTCCATTACTTGCACCTCCAACAAAGAGCCACGTTTCCATTTAATGATGTTTTCTCAGATAATTCACGTCTCCTACTGAAATTCTTCGTGCAACCTCTGGATCTGCTTTTGCTCCAGCATCGGCAGTGCGGGACGAGCCCATCACACAAACTTTAGACGGTGCAGGAATGTGGAACATGCAAGGGTTTGCTGAGCTCCTACTCTAATTAGCAAACCCATCTCTCCCAGAGCTGAACCTGGCCTGGATTAACGAAGAGCCGAAGATGAAGCACCACAAGGCACCGTCACCGTGAAAAATTCCAAGTCACCAGGCGTCGTGATGAATTCTTTGATGCTGGACATGGAAAGTGGCAGCACAATGTATTGAGACAAGATGGATCTGTGGGAAATAGGTCATAAACCTACGTATACAAAGTTGGTTTGAAGCGGATGGATATAATTTGGAACGTGCTTGCTCGCCCAGTTTAATACCCCAAAGCGAAGTAGGACGGAAGGATGGGAAGGGAAACGGGAACAATAAAACTTCCAGAGAATAAGCAGCTCCACGAACAGAATGAAGTTGAAACAAAGATGCTGAAGGGAGTGGAGCATCTCCCGTGGGAGGAAAGGCTGAGGGAGCTGGGGCTCTGGAGCTTGGAGAAGAGGAGACTGAGGGGTGACCTCATTCATGGGGATCAATATGGAAAGGGGCAGTGTCAGGAGGATGGAGCCAGGCTCTTCTGGGTGACAACCAGTGACAGGACAAGGGGCAATGGGTGCAAACTGGAACACAAGAGGTTCCACTTGAATATGAGAAGCAACTTGTTGGGGGTGAGGGTGGCAGAGCCTGGCCCAGGCTGCCCAGGGAGGTTGTGGAGTCTCCTTCTCTGCAGACATTCAAACCCGCCTGGACCCCTTCCTGTGGAACCTCAGCTGGGTGTTCCTGCTCCATGGGGGGATTGCACTGGATGAGCTTTCCAGGTCCCTTCCAACCTCGGACATTCTGGGATTCTGTGAAACACTGTGACATAGACATAATTAAGGAAAGTCCTAATTTCAGACTAAGCCATCTGATTGAAACTCATTGCTACGCGCTGATCTGTTAACACCCTGTTAACGTCACTCTTTTCAAGTGGGTGATTTCAGAGGGAGCTGCTCGGATGGACTTCGTTCAAGTGGATTCCTAATTGAAATCATCTCCCGCAAGAGCTTTGATTAGAATGAAAGGAGAGGAAGCAAAAGATCAGCAGGAATATCTGTTCCCGAGTTTCATGATGTGACGCAGCCCAGCAAATGATGCGCGAGACGTTTGTTTTCTGCCTCTCCAAAATCTCTGAATACAGAATATACCTACAGCAAGAAAGAGGAGAAAACAGAGATGTCATTAATTTAAAGAAACCCTTGATTTTAGAGGTGAAAAGCATAATGCTCCGGAATGGATGCCCAAAGCATCTCTGTTATGGGGAGGACAAAGCTGAATTGCACCATAAATATTGTTCCCATTCCAACTAAAACAGGCTTAAAAGTTTATTAAATTCCAAGTGTGGGACCTTGACAGCTACAGAAATCTATGGAAAGACTGGAAAACAAAACGAACCCAAAAAATCCTTCAGCATCAGTGGAAGTTACAGAGCAAGATAAAAACCACCAGCACGCCCAGACAAGTCAGATCTCCTGGATTTCTCTCCTATTTTTTGGTAGCTCTATAATAAAGTTCTGGAAGAAGAAAATCAAACCACAAAGCACCAAGCGGCAGCGTCGAACCCCACACAGCACAAACGGAAGGTGAGAGGTGCTTCAAACGCTGCAAAAAGACAAGATCTGGAGAACAAAGGTGTTTTCTTTCCATTTGATTATCGTCCTTTTATGACCGCAGGGAAAAAATAACCCAGGCTGGTGTCATCGGGGTTAAACAAGAGGGGAGTACCTGCTATTTGAGTTAGCAGCTAACCAGTTGGCTTTAAAAAGAAATAAAACCAAGGGGGAAAAGGTCTAATTAGTTGAATTAATTTCTTAGAGATAAGCAATGAATGAGTTGAATGTGAAGTTGTTTTGACAGTAGGCCTAAAACTGTTCTTTTTCTGAGTGTGACCATGCTGCTAGAAACACCTCCAAAAATCCACAACCAAACCAAACCCACGTAAATCTATTAATCCATAAGAAGCTCTTGGCGGACAGTGAGGTTTTGCCTACACCATCAGGTTCTGCAGGATTGAATTCTTCTTTTTAAGGGAGTTTTCTCTTATCGCTACTGTGCTTTATGGGTTTGCTCGAGGTGGTAAATCCACAACCGCCGCCTCTCTTTCCCAACCGGCCTCGGAAGGAAGAGCCCAAAGCTCTGAGCTGTTCCATCACCTGCTCAGAAACCTGTAAGTAGAAAGAACAAAGGAGAATAATCCATGGCCAGGGGCAGGTATGAGGATGAGCAGCCAAAGCAACCTGCAGTGGAAATAATCATGATTCTTAGATTCTTTGGGAGCTGTGGCTGAATGCAAACGCCCTCTCTCCCCTTCCTTCCTTCATCATGGAAGGAGTAGACACATCTCCCTCTCTCTCTGCTGCTTGAGGCTGACGGCTTCTTTTGTTTGGCCCCAGAGCACCCTGACCAGGGCCATTAAGAGAAAGCAGAAGGGAGTACTGAGGTGCCAGGGAGCCACATTTTGGACAATTATACATTTTTACTCCTTCACGCTTTCCTGTATGTAAGATGTGTGAAAAAGTCTTATAATTTTTATTTTTCTTGATGGTAGTCGATGATGGACAGAAATCAGGCAAAAGTCCTTAGCTTGGCAAAACCGAAATGCACAGATGCCTTTAACATTCCCACTGAAGCTCACATGAACCTTTCCATCTGCGGCCAGGGTGGGGGATGTTTGGGAGCTTCAGGGGCACCCACAGCCAGGGTGGGGGATGTTTGGGAGCTTCAGGGGCACCCACAGCCAGGGTGGGGGATGTTTGGGAGCTTCAGGGGCACCCACAGCCAGGGTGGGGGTGCAGAGAAGCTTCTGGAATGCCTACAGTCAGATCTGATCAGGCTATAAAATATGGGGTTCTTGTCAAGACTCCATCCTTTGTCGCGGATCTCTCGGAGCACAAGTGAGATGCTGCCGCCGAACCCCCCTCCGGGATGGAGACTCCGCTTGCCTTGTTGCCACGGGTGTGAGTAAAATTAACCCTCGCAGGATTGCGAGTGTATCTACTTTCCATGCACATTTGCACGTGTATTTACACTTTCCGTGTTCAATACGAGCACGTGTATTAATTATTTCCTCGCATAATCGCGAGTGTATTTTCCTCCCGTGCTTCCACATAAGCACGTATAATATTCTGTGCACATTTGCATGTGTATTTCTCCTCGCAGGATTGCGAGTGTATTATAAATTTACCCTCGCGGGATTGCGAGCGCACACTTTCCGTACTCAATACCAGTACGTGTATCCCTTTACAATAACCCCACACCGTGTTCATGCAGTGTGGACTCTTCCCAGACTCAGGGACGGCTCCGGCATTGTTTTTGGTGAAGCCACGTGCATGCACTCTCTGGACCTCCTGTTGTATTAGTTGCTGCCCCTTAATAATTTTCCTCAACTGATATCCAAACCTGTATTCAAGTCACTTTTGGAGTGCTAAAACCCTGTTTCTCACCGGATTAACAGAAGTTGTTTTGGACCCTGTTGTCCCTTAAATGAACCTCGGGGTGCCTCTGTGACAGGAGCGAAGGAGATGAGGGAAGCGAAGCAACCAACCTTAGGCTTAAAAAGCAACTCTGGAAATGGAAATAGGTCAAGATCTTCTGTCATCGCAGCAACCAAAAAGAGATTTGGCCACAAAGAGCAGAAATGGCAGGGGAAGGACTAAATAAATGTATTTCTCTTGTAAAAACACACCCTTTCCTGTGGGTTCTTGCTTTGTAGATGCAAATGCAATGACTTTCTAGCTTCGTGACGCCTCGCTTCTAAACTCTATCACGTGTGGTTCCTTGCTAAGGCTGCAAAATAAGATCCTTTTGCAGGGTCAGATCAACAGATGCCAAGACACAAATGCTGATTTTAAAGTTTTGCCTCCATTCCTTCAGCCTTAAAGGATCGCTGAAGATTCAGAATGATGGAAAGATCCTGACAATGCAGCTTTGTTGTTTTTCCCATGTACTGCTTGTTTCACACAATCGTTTTACTGCTTGTTCATTCGGCCGTTTAAAGACATCGCCGTCCACCAAAAGCGCGTATGATAAAGGCACCAGAAATTAGGGAGAGCTGTCGATTCTGTTCGGAATACACAGCTAAGAGATCCACAGAATCAACTGGGTTGGAAAAGACCTCAGATTAAAATAGGCTGAGAAAAAAAGGGAGATGATCAAAAGTGGTGCCGGGGTTGCTGTTTTGGGAGGTGTTTCAGGCCATGTCTGGGTATCTGTTGATTATGCTCCAGGAATAAATAAACCCGTGCTTTATTGCAGGTGGTCTGGAGGAGAGGGAAAAGGGGCTTGATTTGAAATACTTCAGTAGAGTCATCAAATAACAATTTGAGCTATGCATAAAATGAAGAGCATTCATGTCTGTACCTGCAATTAGTTTTCATCAGTAAATATAAAACCAGGCTGGCAGTTCTAAGAAGAACGTGACTCTAGATGTGAGTCTTTAACCAGACTGAAAACCGAGAATATTCAAACCACCAGCGCTTTGATTGCAGCCCAGGAATCTGCTTTTTCATTCTAGCGATCTGTTTGGGCTGCCTTTGCTTTTGTAGCCTGATCCTTGCTTTTATTTCACTGTTTCACACAATGGACTGGGTTGGAAAAGACCTCAGAGATCACCCAGTCCAATCCTTGGTCCAACTCCGGTCCATTGACCAGATCATGGCACTAAGTGCCATGGCCAATCTCAGTTTCAAAACCTCCAGGGCCGGTGAGTCCAGCACCTCCCTGGGCAGCCATTCCAATGCTGACCACTCTCTCTGCACAGAATTGCTTTCTAATCTCCAGCCTCAATTTCCCCTGGCAGAGTTGAAGCCCATGCCCCCTTGTCCTATTGCTGACTGCCTGGGAGAAGAGCCCAATCCCCCCTGGCTAGAACTGCCCTTCAGGTCGTTCTAGAGAGTGCTGAGCTCACCTCTAAGCCTCCTCTGCTCCAGACTGAACAAGCCCAGCTCCCTCAGCCTCTCCCCATAGGGCTTGTGTTCCAGTCCCTTCCCCAGTCTTGTTGCTCTTCTCTGGACCTGCTCCAACGATACTCAAAGCCACAAATAATAATTAAAAGCCAACGTGAAAGGTTTCATGCAAATCTCAGGGCCATGTCTGACCTCAAATATCTGTATTTTCCTTACGCCACGTGGCTTTCTCCAGAGAATACGTAAATCCTTGCTTTTGCTTTATTTTCCTTTTGTTCGGCTCATGATAAAACATCCAAAAAAAGCAAAATCTCAAGCACAAGCAACCATTTTGGGGGTTTTTTGTGTTTCTTTTTCCATCCAAGATGCATTTGAAAGAACCGCTCCACACACGCAGCGTGTTTTTCATCAACGCGTCAAACCTCAAAGTTCTTTAAATACCACGAGACTTTGAAAATTGTGAGATAACATCACTTAAAAGCTGACAGATTCTTATTGCTAAATGAACTTTGCTTCAAACACCCCAAACACCATCTATTAATATGACGGCAGCTCAACCACAAGCTCATGATGGCTGGATCCAAATCATTATGACCGACATTAGACGCCCTTTTTTAAGTTAATTAATTAGAGCGCCACCTCAACCGCGCTGCACAACACACCAGGTCACCAATAACACACAAATTTAGCCCAATTTATCCAAGTGGCAGCTTTCACCTCCAACGCAAACCTAACAAAGCGACCGCACGCGTCCACCACCTAATTCTACTTTGCAGAATTAAAGATTTAATGCTGATTAAATGCGTAGTTCCTTGAGTAATATTATCAAACGAGATGGAACAGCTGGCCCAGGGCGCAGAGAGAAAGCGTCTGGATTCAAGATTTTGTTGTAGCACTTACGTTGCACAAGCTCCCAGTTTATTCCTTGAATAAACCGCATCATTTTTCTTGTGTAATCTGATGGATGGAATACGAGGTAACCTAAACCAGATCGATATTGAGGATCTCATCCAGTTTAAACAGCAAAATAAAAGCAAGGATCAGGCTACAAAAGCAAAGGCAGCCCAAACAGATCGCTAGAATGAAAAAGCAGATTCCTGGGCTGCAATCAAAGCGCTGGTGGTTTGAATATTCTCAGTTTTCAGTCTGGTTAAAGACTCACATCTAGAGCCACGTTCTTCTTAGAACTGCAGACCTGGTTTTATATTTACTGATGAAAACTAATTGCAGGTACAGACATGAATGCTCTTCATTTTATGCATAGCTCAAATTGTTATTTGATGATTCTGCTGAAGTATTTCAAATTAAGCCCCTTTTCCCGCTCCTCCAGACCACCTGCAATAAAGCACGGGTTTATGTATCCCTGGAGCATAATCAACAGATACCCAGACATGGCCTGAAACACCTCCCAAAACAGCAACCCCGGCACCACTTTTGATCATCTCCCTTTTTTCCTCAGCCTATTTGAATCTTTATATCCACCACAGGGCCATTTACAAAGCACAGGCTGCAAGAAATCAGCGCAACAAAACTCAAAGTGAGATCTTAGGGAAGGGGAAGGTGATTTGATTTTAAAAAGATCTTTAAATGAGCTGCTTCTGGATGCTCATACCCACAAGCACCACGTATATCCAAGCGATTTGGCCAGGACAGCTGCCAAGTCCTCGCTGCGATTCCTGGGCTGTTCTTCATTTAGAAGGACAGACAAATTTTGGCCACGTCTTTTATACCCCCTGGAATCCTCTGGCTCCTACCGCGAGATGCTTTGGCCTCTGAGTTTTGCTTCCTCCTGCTTCCATAAAGCTTAAGCAGTTTTGCTGCTTATTGTCTGTGTTTCCTTATTTTCAGTTTCTTCAAGTTCTCCCCGTCGGGCTAACGGGGAAAGGAACATTACGAGTGTTGCGTCACAACTGTATCAACTGTCCTGTTATCAGGGTGCAGGGTCTTCACTTGCTCCAAACACGCTAGTTCCTTCCATCAATCTGCGATATTCAATCCTGCTAATCCCTGGGCAACACTTATATCACGCTGCTATATCATTAGCGTTACTACTATAATTTGTAGTTCAAGTGCTATTTTTGGAAATATAAACTAAATAACTAGAGGATGTAAAGTTAATTAACATAGTGTGGCTTTTGATAGCTCAGGTGTGCCAACGCATCCTCTTTATTGCTTCTTAAAGCTTTCTAAAGATGGTATCAACATTATTTTCCCTCCTACCTAGTTTTTCAACATGCAGAATAACAGGTTTCAGTATCTCCCTTTCTATTGATGATTTCTGCAAGGCTTTTGAAGGACATTTAGGTCCAGGGCTGAAGCCAAAGCGCTGCCGACTCCTGAGAGAGAACAGGACAAGTCAATATTGACTTTGACTCTGGTCTTCAAAGCCTCACCTTCTTCACACCAGCCAGACTAAAGAAGTTTGTAACTCACAGAATTACAAGCATTTGGATGAGCAGGATGTGAATGTGTCGCCGAGAACAAGGTTTAAAACCCGCAGGCTGCCGGCCAAGAGCTTTTCAAATATCTGAAGTCTCTAAAGCAACGTTTCTAAGACAACGATCATTCTCGCATCCAGCTGTGAGAGCTTTCGGGTTTGGATCAACGTCCAGAATGGTTTTGCTTCTTTCTCCTGCTTCTCAGGGGCTTTTGTTTCCAAACCTCTTTGTAGCAATGAGGCATTTCAAACGTGTGATTTATTGTTGGTAGGGACACGGGTTAGAGGTGGACTTGGTTAATGGTTGGACTCAATGATCTCAAAGGTCTTTTCCAACCAAAATGATTCTCGTGATTCTATTTCCTGTGCTTAGTTAAACAGGAACAGGTTTAAAATACACAAGAGCAGAGAATAAAATCAGGAGTCCTCATGAGTGAACTGTCCTTATTGAGAAACCAGAGCAAAAGAGGAAGCGTTTGCCCCAGAAATATCTATATTATAGATTGTGGTGTGTTTCTGTGCTAATAAAATTGAGTGCTCCTTGATTATTATTATTTTTTTAATTAATGTGAAATGACAATAAAGGAATTCTGGAAAATGAGAACCATAGAACAGTCCAGATCAGAAAGGACCTGGAAAGACCATCTGGTCCAACCTCTCATGGTATAAGGGGCTGAGATGGGATTATCGACCACCCTCTCCAGTCGTCCAAGTTGCATCTTGAGATCTTCTAGCGATGGGGACTCCACCATGGCCCTGGGGAAGTTGTTCCAGTGACTATTCTCACTGTAAAATATGCCTTCCTTACACAGAGGTGAAACTTCCCTTGTTTCAACTTGTCCCCATTGCCCCTTGTTTCCTCCACATAGCTCCTTGTGATGAGAGACTCTCATCCTCTTCAGAGCTGGAAAACTGGGATGAGGTTCCCCCCTCAAACCTTCGCTTCTCCAGGGATCCGATGTGGCTGCGGGCTTGTTTCAAAGGGATTTGGGATATTTGGGGTTTGCTGCTGTTATTATTGTTTTGAAATACACATTAGAAACTTTGAACCGTGACTGGTACACTGGGAAAATTATAGTTCAAGGCAAGAGCATCAATGCTGAGCACATGAGAAGCAAAGATATATTTAGGTTTCCAGATCGTTTCTATCCACTTAACCCCAAGAGTCTGATGAAAACACTGAATAAAATTTAAATGTGGACAGGAAGATTTCCAACGAGGAGAAGAACAAACCACACACCACCTATATTTGACATTTTGGATCTTTCTAAAGCTTACAAACACCTAAAAATAGTTCCTTCCTTTCCCTTCTCCAACATACAATTTTACCCATCACGAGGCAGCAAAAACACAAAAAATTCACTGATTTTTTTAGCTCTTATACCACCAGTGAGACTGTTTTGCAGACCCTGTTTGAGAAACGCCGCTATTGAGAAACCCTCGACGGAAATACTCCGCTTGAGAAAGCGAACAGGGCAGCACAACCCTGGCCCAGCTCACCGTGTGTAACCATTTCCCCCTGCAAACAAAATTCTCCAGCATGAAAAAGGTGTCCGAAGTTTAAAATCTTCTCCAGAAGTAGGTGGAAAAGGAGAACGCGACAAAAGCGACACCTAAATTAATGTGTATGATCGTGTGTTTAACAAAGAGATCGCCCAGATCTACTTCAAACGACACACAGGAGCAAAAGGGCTCGTAGCGAAAACATCCGACATCAAAGTGCGCTCTGAGCTCTTTGCGTGCTTTCAGGACAGTAATTAATTTTAAAAAGAGGATTAAAAGGAGACAGCGTGCTTTATGGAAGGAGGCTAGGGCATTGAGGCGAAGGGAAAATGAAGAAACGCCTTCTGGAAACTCGGAAAGAGAACTGAAGGGGTGAGAAAACAAAGCTGGTGGGAGGAAATGGAAGGAGGGGGAAAAAGAAAATATTCCTCTCTAAAAAATATTCATCTCTATCTCAATGGTTGTGTAAGTGCAGCTGCTGGAGCTCTATAAATAGGACTTTAACAGGTGTCAAATGAGGAGAAAACTCCAGCAATCGACTCAAATGGGATTTTTCCATCAGGTAGTTTTTTTAGCGAGACTGACAGTCAGCTTCGGCTTTGCTAAGGCTGGACTTAAGTGCTAAGGCTGAGCTGAACGGGGGTAGTTTGTCCGCGGGGCTGCAGCGTCTGCCCCTGTGTAGGTGGCAGAGGGGAGGATTCCACATCAGGATTTAATCCATAGCCAAAAGAGGGATCGTTACAATGTTAGGACAATGTGCAACTGGTTTGCTTGAGACAATGATTAAAATTCTGGAACGTAAAGATAAGCAGCCCTTGTGTTACCAAAAAAGGTCCTTATCGCAGAAGGAAGGAAATATGGTTGAGAATTTGCCCCAAAATAGATGTGGAGCCACTCGGCAAATTCACAGCGGTTTCGTGTGAGGCTCGGAGGTGTTTTTGCTGAAGATCCCGATTGTGACAGGGATGGGAACAGGGACTGTGGTCTGGAAGCCTGTTCCAAGCTGCCATCAGTACTCCGGACACACCAAACTCAGGCTCCTGCCCCCAAGGGGCTCCATGTCCCCCTGCAAGGGATCTGATCAGTGGGGCCAGGGGCAGTGGGGACAGAAAAGGGTGTCCTGGGTCTGGGGTACCCACCTCTGGGGCAGCAGCACCCCAGCAACGTGGGGCCCTTGAGGGGAGGGGATAACCCAAACCAACTGGGAATAACCCATTACAGAATCATGGGGTGCCCCACGTCCCTCCCAGTATTAGGACGGGGGTGATCGCCCCAACCCTGTGATTTTGGGGTAACTTCAGCCTCCTCCCCCTCATATCCTGGAGCTGTTGGGGTGACACACACATCCAGAGACTACAGGGTACCCCCTCACGTACCAACATTGCCCAAAGGAAGGTGGAAAAGAGAAAGAACCACCTTTCCTAGGGCACAGGATGGGGCTGATGTCTCATCCAAGGGCCATCTGGTAGCCTGGACTCCTTCCCAGGATCACCCATCCCATGGCTGTGGAGCACCCCAGCCCAAAATCCTAAAATGTTAGGACTGGAGGTGCGGGGGTGTCACTGTCATAGACTCATAGAATCATTTTGGTTGGAAGAGACCATAAAGATCACCATTAACTCAACCCTGGCACTAACCCACGTCCCTGAGAACCTTGTCTACGCATCTTTTAAACTCCTCTAGAGACGGTGACTCCACCACTGCACTGGGCAGCCAGTTCCACTGCTTCACAACCCTTTCCATGAAGAATTTTTTCCTAATATCCAACCTCAACCTCCCCTGGCAAAACTTGAGGCTGTTTCCTCTCATCCTGTCACTTGTTCCTTGGGAGCAGAGACCAACACTCTCCAAGCACCAACCTCCTTTCAGCTCAGGCCCACACAGGGTCCTGGGGTGACTGAGATGGGGCTGAGCCTGCCCTGGGGACCATGGGGCACTCACCTCCCATGTCCATGAGGATGGTGACATGCTGCCCATCTGGGGCATCCCAGCATCCCCCAAAGTGTTGATACTGAGGAGGGAAGAACTGTGGTCCCCTGGGGTCACGGAAGCGGTGAACCCCCAACCATGAGACTGTGTGCTCTCCTCAACAGCCGAAAACCATTTGAAAATGGGTTCCATCTGAACATGAAGAGAAACTTTTTTGCTGGGAGGTGCCAGAGCCCTGGAACAGGCTGCCCAGAGCGAGTGTGGAGTCTCCTTCTCTGAGCCATTCAAACCCGCCTGGACATGATCCTGTGTGATCTGCTCTGGTGAACCTGCGTTAGCAGGGGGGTTGGACTGGATGATCTCCAGAGGTCCCTTCAACCCCAGCCAGTGTGTGATTCTGTGACTGTTTGACTGCCCACATCTGTACCTGTGCGTTCCCATATCCCGGGGCTGTTGGGACAGGGATGTCCTGGGTCCCCCCACAGCAACAGAATCCCAGAATGTCAGGGGTTGAAGAGCCCTGGAAAGCTCATCCAGTGCAATCCCCCCATGGAGCAGGAACACCCAGCTGAGGTTCCACAGGAAGGTGTCCAGGCGGGTTTGAATGTCTGCAGAGAAGGAGACTCCACAACCTCCCTGGGCAGCCTGGGCCAGGCTCTGCCACCCTCACCCACAACAAGTTGCTTCTCAAATTTAAATGGAACCTTTTGTGTTCCAGTTTGCACCCATTGCCAGCTGACCTATCATTGCTTGTCACCGAGAACTGCCTGGCTCCATCCTCCTGACACTCACCCTTTCCATATTTATAAACATTAACGAGGTCAACACCCCTATCCCAGGTCTACAGAGTCGTGTAAGTTAGAAAAGACCCACAAAATCATGGAATCCAACCATAACCCACCCCTGGCACTGCCCCATGTCCTGAGAACCTCATCTCCATCTGTTCAACCCTCCAGGGATAGTGATTCCAGTACTGCTCTGGGCAGCCTGTTCCAATGCACCACAGCCCTTTGGGGAAGAAATTGTTCCTAATATCTCATCTAAACCTTCCCCTGCCCATGACGGACGGGGGTTCACCGGTTCCCCACACCCGGCGATGGGGTCACCCCCCCCCACCCCGACCCAACCGCTACTCACCCGCCGAGCGCGGACCGGCCGGCAGCTGCACGAAACGATTGAGGAGGCCGCGACCAGCAGCCGCTCCGCCCGCGCCCTCCCTGGCGCCCTCCCGGGCACCGTCCGCCGCCGACATGGCCCCGTCAGCTCCTCCTCAGGGCGAGCCCAGGCGGCAGCCAGAGACAGGCCCGCTCCCAATCAGCGGCGAGCTTCTTCAAACGCGGCCTATGAAACGCGGGCTTCTTGGCAGGTGGGGGAAGACGGCGGCGAGAAGGCCGCTGTTGGGGAGGGATGAGCGATGGATTACCGCGCAATCGATCGCGCGCCTGCTCGTCGCCGCCGCTGTGGAGACGGGCTGGAGCAATCGGTTGCCGAAAGCGGGAGCGGCGGCGGGTGCAGCGCCCGGTGTTTGAGAGGCCCGGGGCTCCGCCGTGGAGGTGTCAGCGTCCCGGTTACCCCCCCGTGGGGACGAGGAGGCAGCGCGGGACTTGCTGGGATCGTGGTCACCTCCACGGTGGGGCCGAAACGCGACCGCGTTTCCCGCCCCCCTCCCCCCCCCCCCTTCCCTCGCGCCGTTCCCTCAGTGACGGGCTGAGGGACCAAGATGGCGGCGCCCAGCGCCGGGGCGGCGGCGGCGGGAGGGGGCACCCGGGGGAGGCCTCCCCCTGTCACCCCCCAGCAGATCCGCGACCTCATCGACGGCGGCATCGCCCCTGAGGCCGCCGGTCCCGACGGGTGAGCGGGGAGCGAGCGGGGGGGTTCGGCGGGAACCGGGGCTGAGGGGGGCGGGGCGGGAGTGTGGTACCGGAGGAAAGGTTGGGAGGCGCTGGGAGTTATTGGGGGGCACTGAGAGACTCGGAGGGGGTCTTGGGTGACGGCAGGAGTTGTTGAGGGTGTTGGAGAGTAGTGGGAGTGATTGTGGGGGTACTGGGAAAAGGGGGCGCTGGGATGCGTGTACTGGGAGGGACTGCGCAGCCCGAGGGGGGCACTGGAAGGTGGGGGACGCTGGGAGATGGTACCGGTGATACCAATGGGCACTGGGAGGCAGTACTGGAGGGACTAGGTGACACTGGGGAGTACTGGTGACACTGGGAGGCAGTAATGGAGGGAGTAGGAGGCAGTGGGAGGCAATACCAGTGGCACTGGGAGGTAATACTGGTGACACTGGGGGGAAGTACCAGGGAGACCAAGGGGCGCTGGGAGGCAGTACCAGAGGGACTGAGAGACACTAGGAGTACTGGTGACACCAATGGGCACTGGGAGGTGGTACTGGTGACACTGGGAGGTAGTACTGGTGGGACTAAGGAGCACTACGAGGTAGTGCTGGTGGCACTGAGAGGTGGTACTGGAGGGACTGGGAGTGCTGGGAAGACCAAGGTGCACGGGAAGGCAGTACTTGTGGCACTGGGAGACAACACTGGAGGGACTAAGAGACACTGGGAAGTACTGGTGACACTGGGAGGCAGTTATGGAGGGACTAAGGGGTACTGGGAGTACTGGTGACACCAGTAGGTGCTGGGAGACAGTACCGGTGGCACTGGGAGTGCTGGAGAGACTAAGCAGCACTGGGAGGCAGTATCAGAGGGACTAAGAGGCACTGGGAGTACTGGAGAGACTAAGGGGCACAGGGCAGCAGCGGCAGAAACTGAGAGACCCTGAGGCACTAGGAGGCAGCAGTGGGAGGCATTGATGTGCGCTGGGAGGCAGCACTGGGGGGCACTGGGAGCGCAGGGGCAGTTTAGTGACCTGGAGAGCTCTGGTGTCCCCACACCCACGTACTGGGACTCTGATCTCTGAAGTGGGGGGGGCACACTGAGAACCACTGGGGGCACTGAATGGCTGAGCTTTGGGGATATCTGGCTAAAGCCAAGTAACCGTGGGTGTTCTTAGGGACACGATTCACCCTTGATCCAACCGTCCCCAAATACTGGGCTGCAGAAGAGTGCTGGGGAGAAGCTGAAGGGTCGGGGTTGGTGTTCTGGGCGCAGATGCTGGTGCCAGGATCTGGCATAACCAGTGTTGGGAGCGTCCCTTACTTCAGAGATGGACCACAGTCATTGAATTGTAGAATAGTTTGGACTGAAGGGACCTTTCAAGCTCCCCCAGTTCCCCCTCTGCCATGAGCAGGGACATCTTCACCAGCTCAGGTTGCTCAGAGCCCCGTCCAGCCTGGCCTGGGATGTCTCCAGGGATGGTTCATCCACCACCTCTCCGGGCAACCTGGGCCAGACTCTCAGGGCCTACAGTTTCTTCCTCATGTCCAGCCTGAGTCTCCTTCCTTTAGTTTAAAACCATTGCCCCTCATCCTGTCGTAACAGGCCCTTCTAAATACTCTGTCCCCATCTTTCTTATGGACCCCTTTTAGTCCGGAAAGCCCACAATAAGGTCTCCCTGGATCTTCTCCAGCTGAACAACCCAACTCTCTCAGCCTGTCCTCCCAGCAGAGCTGTTCCAGCCTCAGATCATTTCTGTGGCTCCTCTGGCCCCTCTCCAGCAGGTCCATGTGTGTCCTGTGCTGAGGACCCAGAGCTGGACCAGCACTGCAGGGGGGTCTCACCAGAGTGGGGGAGAGGGGCAGGATCCCCTCCCTGACCTGCTGCTCATACTGCTGGGGATGCAGCCCAAGATATGATTTACCTTCTGGGCTGCAAGCACACGTTACCAGCTCATGTCCCATCTTTCACTCCCCAGCACCCCAATTCCTTCTCCTGGGGGCTGCTCCCCATCCCTTCATCCCCAGCCTGGGTTGATACCAGGAGTTGCCCCAACCCAGGTGCAGGACCTTGCACTTGGCCTTGCTGAACCTCACGAGGTTAGGAACTCTGGAGAAAAGGTTCTTGGAAGGGTAAGGCTGAAGGACAAGAGGGTATAAAGTGGTTTGTGCATTTTTTTATTTATGAAATCTTCCCAGCTTGCTGACTTGCTGTTCCTTTTAGGACGGACACGTCCGACTGGTCGGAGTTGGCTAATGGCTCTTCTCAAATGGACGCTCTCTCCTTGGAGTCGGCCAGCAAGGAAGCTTATTTCAGCAGAGTCGAAACGTTCACCATATCCTTTCTGACGCTGAGCTTCCAGTTGTCCTCCTCCCTGCTTTGCTGTCACTCTTTTGCTGTCACTTACCTGCAGGTTCCATCTTCTCAGAGGTTTTTCTTTGGCCAGATAAACCCTGGCCAAAGCTTTGACTGCTTAACTCGTAATTTATTGGGTTTTATCCTTAACGCAAGCACCCGCTGAAGTGGGCTGGCAAACCCCACGATCTCTCCCCCCTGGTTTGCGCCAAGTATGGCTGGGTCAACGTGGAGTGCGACATGCTGAAGTGCTCCAGCTGCCAGGCCTTCCTCTGCATCAGCCTGCAGCTTGCATTTGACTTCAACAAGTGTACGTATGTCCTGTGGCTACAGGAGGTGGGCTGGGGACTCACTGTGTGCGTAGACAGCTACCATAGTCTTGTCCTGGGTGGTACTGGGTGTTGGATGTCTCTGAGAATAAAGCACAAATCAAATAGATTTCTGTTAGTTTGTGAGAACGTGATGAAACTTCTTGTTGCTGTTGTCAGAGATGGGTTAGAATAGAATAGTTCCAGTTGGAAGGGACCTGTGATGGTAGTCACAACAACCCCATGAACGCTGCAGGCTTGGGGAAGAGCGGCTGGAAAAGGACCCGGGGGTGTTGGTGCCAGCAGCTGAACATGAGCCAATGTGTGCCCAGGTGGCCAAGAGGCCACCAGCATCCTGGCTGGGACCAGCACTGGTGTGGCCAGCAGGCCCAGTGCAGTGACCGTCCCTGTGCTGGGACCTGGGGAGGCCAAACCGCCAATCCTGGGGGCAGTGCTGGGCCCCTCACGCCAAGAAACCCCTTGAGGTGCTGGAGCGAGTTGAGAGAAGGGAATGGAGCTGGTGAGGGGCTGGAGCACAAGTGTGATGGGAGCGGCTGAGGGACCTGGGGAGTTCAGCTGGAGAACAGGAGCTGAGGGGAGACCTTCTGATCTCTGAACTGCCTGAAAGGAGCTTGGAGCCGGGGGGGGGGGTCGGGCTCTGCTCCCCAGAAACAAGCGCCAGGAGCAGAGGAAACGGCCTCAAGTTGTGCCAGGGGAGGTTGAGGTTGGATGTGGGGAACAATTTCTTCCCCAAAGGGCTGTGGGGCATTGGAACAGGCTGCCCAGGGCAGTGCTGGAGTCACCATCCTGGAGGGTTGGACAGACGGACATGAGGTTCTCAGGACATGGGGCAGTGCCAGGGCTGGGTTAATGGTTGAACTTGATGCTCTTAAAGGTCTTTTCCAACCCAAACAATTCTGTGATCTAGTCCAACTGCCTGACTGCTTCAGGACTGACCAGGAGTAAAGCCTGTTATTAAGGACACTATCCAAATGCCTCTTAAACAGTGATTTGGGACAGTGATTAGGAAGCCTTTTGCAGCATTTGACCACCCTCTCAGTAAAGAAATGTTTCCTGATATCAAGTCTAAACCTCCTGTGACACAGCTCTGAGCCATTTCTGTGTGTCCTGTCGCTGGATCGCAGGGAGAAGAGCTCAGCACCTCGCTCTCCCCTTCCCCGCCTCAGGAACCTGCAGAGAATGATGATGTCACCTTTTGTCCTCTTTTCCAAACCAGACAAACCCGGAGTCCTCAGCTGCTCCTCCGGGGATGTTCTTCCAGCCCTTTCACCAGCTTGGTTGCCCTCTGGATGCACTCAAGTACCTTTGCATCCTTTTTTAATCAGTTTTATTTCCCACATGCTTAATCCACTGCTTTGATCCTCCACTAAGTGTTTCTAACATGGGCTATTGGTGGCTGTTGTTCACCAAATCAGTCCATTCAGGTGGTCGCATTGTGTAATTTATTTAATAAATTCCTCCACTGCCCTTTTTAAACTACTTGGACCACCAGTAGTAAAACTTTATCCTGTTCCCCTCACCAAACTCCTTATCCAAACCCACCACTAGCTTCACTCATTCCCACGGCGTGTCACTCGTGAGCTTTATCACCTGCCCAGACCTTCATTTTCATTTACCTGCATCTGTAACCCCACCTACATTTATGACCCCACCACGAATAAGTGTTCTCTCCTCAATTTTCATACTGCAAATCCCTGTTCTTGTTTCCTGGAAGGCAGCAGAGAACACGACCCTGATGTGTGACAAAGGCAGCGTGGGTGATGAGCTGCTTTAGCGCTTCCTTTTGGGTCCCTCTGAATATTGACATCTGCTGTTTGTTCGGACTATCTTTTCTAAATAAACCTTGGCCTAATTATTCTGTTGGTAATGGCACTGGTTTAGGGAAAATCTAAAATAATCAGAGGTTGGAGGAAGAGCTTGAAAAATAAATTGAAAAAATAAATGTTTTGAATCTGAAAGGTGCGAGTAAGTTAAACTAGATAACAAATCTTTTTTCGGGGAAGCTTGATTTCCAGATATGGTTGTGATTTGGCTCCTACAGCCAGGATGGAGGGGTCAGATGAGTTAAGTGGGGACTGGCAGCAGCCCAGGAGGTAAAACTGGCAAGAGCAGCTGGTTCCTGTGCCGGTGGTTGGCTTGAGCTGTGTCTCTGCTGCTCCGTGGTCACTGTCCCTGGGAACGGGAGGGGATTTGGGCTGTGAGGAGATGGAACTGCCCCGCAGTTGTGGAGATAACCCTGTGAGCCAACCTAGCTGCCTGCAGGGAGGCTGAAGCTGCAACTGCTCCTTTTGGTGGGGTGAGAGATGAGTTTGAGGTGAAAGCTTCAGGCTCTGCAACCTACAGCCTGGGGTGACATCTGTCATCCCCATGGGAGGAACAGGGAAACCCTCGAAGCCTGGTGCCTTCCTCTCCTGCTTTGTTTTTTCCCAACCGTTCCCCGAGGATGTGGCTCTGCAGGGGTGTAAAATGCTCTTTACCTTGCAGATAAGGAGCGCTGCGCGGAGCTGAAGAAGGCTTTGTGTACGGCACATGAGAAGTTCTGCTTCTGGCCCGACAGCCCCTGCCCAGGTTGGTGTCTTGGAGCCTGGTTAGCACACGTGTCTACCCTTAGTCCCTTTTTTCCTCTCTTTCTGTCACTACCGTTGTATCCGATTGTAGGAATTGTAATTTCTCTTCACATTCTCTAAGTGGGAGGTGTTGTCACAGTCCCCTTTTTCATAGAATAGTTTGGGTTGAAGGGAACTTCAAAGCCCATCCAGTTCCCTACCTGCCATGAGCAGGGACATCTTCACCAGCTCAGGTTGCTCAGAGCCCCATCCAGCCTGGCCTGGGATATCTCCAGGGATGGTTCATCCACCACCTCTCTGGGCAACCCTCGTTTTCCTGGACCCCCATGCCGGGCTGTACCCATCCCCTCTCAATCTTTGAGTGTGTCTATGGCCGTTAAAGTGCTTTTTGGGTTGTAACTGGGACAGGACAGGGGAGACTGGATGAGGTGGGATGCTCAAAGGGTGATAGATCTCATCTTGAAAGCCACAGTGCACAGGGAAGGGTGGTTGCAAAGGATAAAAGGCCGTGCTCAGCTTTTCTTTGAAAAGCCAAGAGATTCTTATGGGGCTGATCACATCTTGTGTTTGCTTTCTGCCAGATCGCTTTGCCATGCTGCTGGTGGATGAACCCAGAGCCCTCCTCCAGGATTTCCTGGACCGTTTTCAGAGCCTGTGCCAGCTGGAGCTGCAGCTGCCCTCCCTCAGACCAGAAGACATGAAAAACATGGTGAGTGCCCCTGAGCTCCCCTCCACTCCCCAAGATTGGGTGCATTTGAGTCCTTGATGATGATTCTGGACACGCCTGTGCTGTGCAAACCCTGATTGAAACAGTTGTGAGGTTCAAACTGAAGGCTCCAACTTGCCAGGTGGGCAAAGCTCAGCCCTTCTTGTGCTTGTGAGGGATCTGTCATCACCTTGGCTTTCTCCTCGGACATTCCCTGTGTGGTAGCTTCACCTGGTGTTTTAAAAGGATGTAAAATGGAATTTGGAAAGGCTCACCTGCCGTGCAAGCCCTTGACCAGCACAGGCACAGCTGTCTCATGTCACCACGACGTTGCCAGTGGGAAGTGTTCACCGTGAGGATGGCGAGAGACTGGGACACGCTGCCCAGAGGAGCTGTGGATGCCTTATCCCTGGGAGTGTTCAAGGCTGGGTTGGATGCAGCTCTGAGCAACCTGGTCTGGTGGAAGGTGTCTCTGCCCATGGCAGGGTTTGGACTGAATGAGCTTTCAAGGTCACTTCTAACCCAACCATTCAGTGATTCTATAAGTGGGTGTAGTGTCCGGTTCCCGCTCTGTGCTTTTCCTGGCACACGAGGTGCTCTGTGGTGCCCAGAAGAAGTGATTTCAGGACCCACAGACTCCTTGGGAGCTCTCCCTGGCAGCTCCCACACCTGTTTGTCACATCCAAGTGCTCCATGAGATGTGGCAGCTTGCAGATCGCTCCTTTAGCTGGGATCTCACAAGAATGGAGACAGTTGTTGCGGTAGGTGGAATCGGAAATTTGGGGTGCCAGAGGCTACCCTAGCGCAGAGATGTGGGCAGAATCATAGAATCATGGAATCACAGGATGGTTCGGGTTGGAAGGGACCTTCAAAGCTCATCCAGTGCCACCCCTGCCACGAGCAGGGACATCTTCACCAGCTCAGGTTGCTCAGAGCCTCGTCCAGCCTGGCCTGGGATGTCTCCAGGGATGGTTCATCCACCACCTCTCTGGCCAACCTGGGCCAGGCTCTCACCACCCTCAGGAGAAACAATTTCTCCTTCAGGTCTGACCTGAATCTCCCTCCTTTAGTTTAAAACCATCACCCCTTGTCCTATTGCAACAGGCCCTGCTCAAAAGTCTTTCCCCATCTTTCTTATCAACCCCTTTTAAGTCCAGAAAGGCCGCAATAAGGTCTCCCTGAAGCCATATAAGTGTGGCATAGGGTGGCCTCTTCTGCAAGGATGCTTAGCAGGCAGGGGGGAAGAGCGGGAGCTACGTCAAGAAAGGCTGGAGCGTAGCAAGGGTGGAATTGCCTCCTGATAGGACCTGGCCAGGTCTTGCCCTACTCTGGCCAAGTGTCTCGTTGGGTGCTCACTCGCTGGGAAACAGATGGCTCTTGGCAGCAAGAAGCTGTACAGAAACCAGGCAACTCTTAATCCATTCAGCAGGAATCACAGAGGTGTTTTATGGTTGCCACCACGGGCTGGGTGAGCTATAAAACTCATCAGAGTCCCCCAAGAAGAGACAGCATAAAGCCGACAGCTGTATCACATCTCCACAGCTCTCCACTAGCTGCAAGGTCTGGAGCCCAACTGACAGCCTTTGGGGGGGTCTCTTTTCTCACTATGTCTCAGCAATGGCCCCAGAAGCGCTCACAATTTGCCTGAGCACTGGCAAACACAGCCCCTGCTGCCTGCCTGCGAGCAGAGGGACAGACGGACACTGTTTGGGCTCATGCTTGCTGCGAGCAGCGGAGCTGCGACCTGCTTTGCTGTCCCCACACATGCTCGAGGGAGCAAATGATGCTTAAACAAGAGTCGATGCAACAGGGAGAGCCTTTCTGTACTTAAAATGGGCTGGTAAAATAGATGGGGACAGACTTTTGAGCAGGGCCTGCTGTGATATGACAAGGGGTGATGGTTTGAAACTAAAGGAGGGAAATTCAGGCTGCACATGAGGAAGAAATTTGTTATGCTGAGGGTGGTGAGAGCCTGGCCCAGGTTGGCCAGAGAGGTGGTGGATGAACCATCCCTGGAGACATCCCAGGCCATTCTGTGATTCTGTGCAAATCGGATGGGCACAAGGCAGGAGGAAACCATCGCCCCGTGTGGCTTTTGCTTGTTAACCACAGCAGAATTGCTGAGGGTGCTCATGCATCCAGCAATTTTGGGGAATGAAAAAGGGATTTTTCTCCATGTAGGATGTGATTTGTGAGCAGAACCAGTGTATTTAACAAGCTCTGCCACATTTCCCTGTCCTGCAGTCCCTGACGGAGGAAAAGATCAGCCTGCTCCTCCAGCTGATCGGGGAGGAACTGGAGCACAAAACGGAGGGAGAGAAACTGCCGATGAAGTTTACCACGGAAATCCTGCATGTTCACGTTCCCGCCTGTGTCCTGGCTTTGTGCGGCTGGACGTGCAGGTGGGTGGGGGCGTAGCACTGAATCCAAAGTCTCTGCTGCACTTTGTGGTTGTGGTGAAACCTGTTGGAAGCCAGAGGGATACGTGTGTCCCTCCTGTGAAATGTTCAACATCCCCCATTTCACTATTTTATTATGATCTCCAGCCATTAAAATTGACAGATTTCCAGAAATCCCACTCCGAAGCTAGTTCAGGTAAAACAGACATCTCTATGAGATGGCAAAGAGGCCGAAACAACCGAGCTGTCGCTTGTCCCACTTGTTGCTGATTTAGATGCTGAAGTCGATTCCCAAAGTGTCATCCCTAGTGATGCTTTCAGTGCTCGTCAGGCCTGTGGGAAGAGAGGGAAGGTTTGTGACCTGAAGGTTTGTGGCTTCCCAAAGCATGCACTGGGAGCAGAGCAGCCTCGCTGTGTGTGCCGAGGGCAGTTTGCTGAAGGGGAAGTGGCTGGAAAAGTGCTGGCAGTGGGGAAGGGCGGAGCTTCCTCTGTGTCTGGGCAGGATGGGGACACCCTCGGCTGATGTGCCATAACTGAGTGTGCTCCTGTTTCATGGCAAGCCAAAATTTAGCCAAACCGATTTAAATCGGCGCTACAGATGGATTTTAACGGACTTGATTACTTCTTGGCACACAGCGCTGCACAAGCAGTAAGTCTCAGTTTCAGTTAAGGGGTAATGAAGGAGGTTGTAGCATGGAGGGAGTTGGTCTCTTCTCCCAAGGAGCAAGCGCCAGGATGAGAAGAAATGTCCTCAGGTTGCGCCACAGGAGGTTGAGGTTGGATCTGGAGAACAATTTCTTCCCCAAAGACCTGTGGGGCATTGGAACAGGCTGCCCAGGGCAGTGCTGGAGTCACCATCCCTGGAGGGGTTGAACAGATGGAGATGAGGTTTTCAGGGACATGGGGTAGTGCCAGGGGTGTGTTAACAGTTGAACTTGATGAGCTTGAGGGTCTTTTCGAACCAAAGTGATTCTATGATTCTTGAAACGTGCTGTCTCAGGTACCTGTGGCTGAGACCATTCCTGTGCCAAAGACTTGCATCTGTTCTGAAAGCTGAGATTTTGGGGAAGGGCCAAGGCTTTTCCCTGATGTTTTCCTACGACTTGGCTCTCTCCCTGCAGCTCCACGTCTGGCTCTGTGCACCTCTCAGTGATCACCTGCTCCCGCTGCATGAGGAAGGTGGGACTGTGGGGCTTTCATCAGCTGGAATCTGCGGGGACGGAGCTGGACTCCTGCAGCCCGAGCAGCACTTCGCCAGCACCCACTGAGCGCTGCCCGCTCCTACCAGCTTCTCCACGCAGGATGCTCACACGGAGCCAAGACACGCTTCCTCCGGGCTCTGAGCAGGTATGGCCCAGAGCAGCCGGCTCGTGAGCTCGGGATGGAGAACAGGAGCTGAGGGGAGACCTTCTGATCTCTGAACTGCCTGAAAGGAGCTTGGAGCCAGATGGGGTCGGGCTCTGCTCCCCAGGAACAAGCGCCAGGAGCAGAGGAAACGGCCTCAAGTTGCACCAGGGGAGGTTGAGGTTGGATGTGGGGAACAATTTCTTCCCCAAAGGGCTGTGGGGCATTGGAACAGGCTGCCCGGGGCAGTGCTGGAGTCACCATCCCTGGAGGGGTTTAAAAGGCATGTAGATGAGGTTCTCAGGGTCATGAGGCAGTGCCATTTTCGGGTTAATGGTTAGACTTGATGATCTTAAAGATTTTTTCCAACCAAAATGATTCACAGAATCCCGGAATGTCAGGGGTTGAAGGGCCCTGGAAAGCTCATCCAGTGCAATCCCCCCATGGAGCAGGAACACCCAGCTGAGGTTCCACAGGAAGGGGTCCAGGCGGGTTTGAATGTCTGCAGAGAAGGAGACTCCACAACCCTCCTGGGCAGCCTGGGCCAGGCTCTGGCATCCTCACACTGAGAAGAAGTTTCTTCTCATATTTAAGTGGAACCTCCTGTGTTCCAGTTTGCACCCATTGCCCCTTGTCCTGTCACTGATTGTCACAGAGAAGAGCCTGGCTCCATCCTCCTGACACTCCCTCTTTCCATATTGATCACCATGAATGAGTCACCCCTCAGTCTCCTCTTCTCCAAGCTCCGGAGCCCCAGCTCCCTCAGCCTTTCTTCACACGGGAGATGCTCCACTCCCTTCAGCATCTTCGTTGCTCTGCGCTGGATGTTCTGTGATGTCTGCGTGATACAGCAGCACACAGGAGTTAAGGCAGATGTAATTTAGTTGTCCAGCTTGAAAGAAGCTCATCCTGGTGCCATGTCTCCTGTTGGATATTGCCTACAACCAAAGTGGGTTGCTGCTGCCTTTCCCTTCCCTCCCTCACAAAAAGAACCTTTCTAACCAGGATCCTGGTGTTTGTCTAACTCGAGGTGCTCTGAAGCAGATGCTACCATCACCCATGTCCAACTAGACACATCTGAGATGCTTCTGGTGGGAAGGGAAGGTGGCACAGCTCTTGCCAGGGTGTCTGAGAAGGATTTGAGCTGGACAGGGCCCCCCCTCTCCCCTTCAGGGACATGCTGGTGACCAGAGGACATGGTGATGAGCAGAGGACCTCTATTAATTCCTTGTTCTTTCCCCGTTGGCAGCACGAGAAGAGCCCGTCTCCGGCCATCTCTCGCTCACGGGGTTGGGACTCTCCCGTCCCCATGGACCGAGCTGAGTTGGAGGTGACCAGCCCAACGCTGAGGAGCCGCCCTGTCACCCGCAGCATGGTACAGAGTGACAATGCCGAGGTGCCGTCCAGTCCTCTCCGCAGAGCGAAGCGGGCACGGCTCTGCTCCTCCAGCAGCTCGGTGGGTGAGGGCACAGGGAGAGCCGGCATGGGGAGGAAAGGGATCTGGGCAGGGTGCTCCTGATCCAGGGGTCAGTGTTGTCCCTGTAGAGCAGCACTGGGCTAGCTCAAGGCCGGTGCTTAAGTACAGAGGGGTTTTTGTCCTGTCACTGGAGTCTGTTTTAAACTATGCTGATGCTGCCCTCCTTCAGTGTCGTAGAATCGTAGAACAGTTGGGGTTGGAACGGAAATTCCCAGCTCCCCCAGTTCCTCCCCTGCCATGAGCAGGGACATCTTCACCAGCTCAGGTTGCTCAGAGCCCCGTCCAGCCTGGCCTGCGATGTCTCCAGGGATGATTCATCCACCACCTCTCTGGCCAACCTGGGCCAGGCTCTCACCACCCTCAGGGACAACAATTTCTTCCTCATGTCTGGCCTGAATCTCCGCTCATTTAGTTTGAAACCATCACCCCTTGTCTTGTCGCACCAGGTCCTGCTCAGAAGTCTGTCCCCATCTTTCTTATGGGTCCCTTTTAAGCCTGGAAAGGCCGCACTAAGGTCTCCCCGGAGCTTCTCTTCTCCAGCTGAACACCCTAACTCTCTCAGCCTGTCCTCCCAGCAGAGCTGTTCCAGCCCTTGGGTCATTTCTCATCTCCTCCCCCATCCAGGACACATCTTCGAGGAGCTTTTTCGACCCCAGCTCACAGCATCGTGACTGGTGTCCCTGGGTCAACGCAGTGGAGGGAGGAGAAGCCCTGGAAGATCCCACAGCCCAGACGGAGAAGGAACCTGCTAAGGCAGAGCCGGGCTGGCGGGTGGTACTGAACACGCTCCTCGCCACCAGAAAATGTGACAGAGTGCCTGAGACGGAGCCTGTGGTGAGTCTGTGGGATCCCCAGCCCCAAACTCAAGTGCTTGAAACACTCTTTGTCTGGAGCAGAATTTGCGGTAGACGGGCTTTGTTTGGGCTAAAAGCAGGGCCAGCTGGGTGGCAAGGACCATGGATGTGTCTGCAGAGTCTCAGCTTCCCGTCTGGCTGTGCCAACAGCCTCTCATAGAATCACGGAAGTTTTGGGTTGCAAGGGATGTTCCCAGCTCCCCCAGTGCCACCCCTGCCATGAGCAGGGACATCTTCAGCAGCTCCGGTTGCTCAGAGCCCCGTCCAGCCTGGCCTGGGATGTCTCCAGAGATGGTTCATCCACCACCTCTCTGGCCAACCTGGGCCAGGCTCTCACCACCCTCAGGGCAACAATTTACTTATATCTGGCCTAAATCTCCCTCCTTCAGTTTAAAACCATCACCCCTTGTCCTGTCGCAACAGGCCCTGCTCAAAAGTCTTTCCCCATCTTTCTCACAGGCCCCTTTTAAGTCCAGAAAGGCCTCAATAAGGCCTCCCTGGAGCCTTTTCTTCTCCAGGCTGAACACCCCAGCTCTCTCAGGCTGTCCCTGGCCAGATCTCATCTGTTACACCGATCTGTTGTGCACAGATCTGCTCCAGGACCGCTATAAATAACAGCCTGTCCTGAGCGGCTCAGCGCTGCCCAAGATCCAGTTTCATTTCATGTCCCCATAGAGCTCCCGACTGTCCCTGCAGCCCCGGGCTGTGGGACTGGAGGGTTTGCAGAGCCTGGGGAGCAGAGCTGAGACCAGAGCCCTTGTCCCCAAGCTACTGCTGCTTCCCCAGACCCACTGAGCCCCATTATCCACTCAGATTTCTCCTCCTGGCTCCATCCTGCTTTGCTCGGGGCTGAGCTGCAGGGACCAATGGAGCAGTCATAGAGTCGCAGAAACATGTTGGTTGGAAGAGACCCACAAGATCATTGAGTCCAACCGTTCCCCAGCCCTGCCCCATGTCCCTGAGACCCTCATCTCCGTCTGTTCAACCCCTCCAGGGATGGTGACTCCACCACTGCCCTGGGCAAGTCCTGCTTCAGCATTTGTCTTGGGGACTTGGCGTGAGTTGTGTCCCCAACAGGTCTGTCCCTTCTGTCTGTGCTACATGCTGGGAAAGCACCAGCAGGTCCTGCGGGATGGGACGTTAGTCAGAGGTGTGAGACCCAGCTGGAGGAGGAGTGGTTGGAGACCTGTCCTGCTCCTTGCACTTTTCCCATCTCCCCCTCCAGTTGTGGTAAATAGGGATAATAGAAGAGGAACAAATTGATGTCCTGACAGACAATTAGGATACTTCATATGTTTGGTTTGGTGTTTGTTTTTTGTGTTGTTTTTTCTGTAGTTTCTTTTCACAAGCTTGGTAGGCAGGTCCTCAGGGGTTTTGGGGTGAATTGTAGAATAATTTGGGTTGGAAGGGACCTTCCCAGCTCACTCAGTTCCCCCCCTGCCATGAGCAGGGACATCTTCACCAGCTCAGGTTGCTCAGAGCGCCGTCCAGCCTGGCCTGGGATGTCTCCAGGGATGGTTCATCCACCACCTCTCTGGGAACCTGGGCCAGGCTCTCACCACCCCCAGGGCCAACAATTCCTTCCTCATGTCCAGCCTGAATCTCCCTCCTTTAGTTTAAAACCAACACCCCTTGTCCAACTCCAGGCCCTGCCAAAAAATCTTTCCCCATCCTATCAGCCACTTTTAAGGGCTGTGCTTTAACCTCTGGTGCCTTAACCTTTGGTTTTTGCTTTGCTCCTCTCTCCTGCAGAGTCTCTCGGTCAAGTCCTCCAAGGTGTTCCGTATTTTCCGGCAGTGGGAGACCATGAATTCCTCCTGAACCGAACTGCCGCCTGGCTGGCAGTACGGAGCAGAGATCTGCAGCATCTCTGTCCCCCTGGGGAGGGGACACTGAGGATGCTCCATGCCAAACACAGCCCCCAGCAGCCGCTGGGACCCCCTCTTCCCTCACTATCCTCCTCAGAGGCTCCCCCTGCCTTCACAAATTGCTGCTGTGGCCCTTGGCCCTGTCCAGAGCCGGGATGTGCCGTGGGCGTGTGGGGCCGACGAGGAGACGTGGTCACCTCACTGGGGTGACAGTCCTGTCCAGCTGTGACTCACCACCAGCGGCGCAGGGAAGTGACGCCAGGTGGGAATAAACATTTCACTTTTGTTTTTATTTATTTTTCTTTACTGCTAGCATGGTCCTTCTTCCCAGGCTGGGATAAGCTCTGGACCTTGCATGTGGCTCCTGTATCCCTACGGATGCTCATCTTTGTGGGATCAGTGTCCGGCTACCTCCTCCTTCTGTTTCCCACTCCTTGTTTTACCATTTCCCCTGCCTGATTTGAGCTCTTTGCCGTTGTCTCAGCCCCTGTACACGCAGAGATGCCCCTGGCTTGATACCCCAGCATCAATCAGCTGCCCAAAGCAGATTTATCTGGGGGCTGAGAGCTTCCCCAGGGTGTTAAATCACCCAGAACGCAGCCAAAACCTGAGAAGAGGTGGATTAGGCTTTCCCATGGCTTGAGACCACAAAGCTGGGTGCTGGGGAGGGACTGGTTTTTGTGGAAAGGGGAGAAGAAGCCCAAGAAGGGAGACCCTGATATGTCATCTTCATCCCCAAGGATATCAGGAAAGGGGCTTTGAGGAGGGTTCAGACTCCATAGATAACCCAGGCACAGTTGGGCCTCCTCAGCCACACCGATGTGAGTGAAGACACAAGGAAATGTGGTTTTTAATGTATTTTTTTTTTCTTTTGAGCAAAGGAACCCCCTTTGGAGGGAGGAGCCCCTGCCTCAGTTTCCCCAGTTTCTCTGGGGTTTCTTCTGTGTCTCTTTTTGTCCCCATGCCCCTTCGGGGCATTTTCTTGCCATCCTGTGCCCGGGAGGGCAACGCCTGCTCTCCCGAAGCCCCAAAATTTGTGGGTGCATCCATGCAGGGCTTGAGTTTGGGTGGATCACCTTCCGTTGTTAAGAGGATCCTAATTACATGGCCCTAATGAAGAGCTGCCTCACCCCATGGCCCTGCTGGGTTGAGAGTCGGGGTGGAGATGGGGGTGTCACCCCCCCCCCCACATACCTTGGGTACCCCCAAAAGGGTGAAGATGGATTGGACGTTGATGGGACACCACACTGTGGGGTGTACCCCAATTTTTGACCCCTGGAGGGCTCAGGGGAGCCCCTAAACCTGCTGTGCACCCACACATCAGGGTCTGGCTGCTGCATGAGTGGTCGTAAGGCACCCCAAAAGTGACAGGATGGTCCCCGTCACCCTAAAATTATCCCCGTTGCAAAGCTGTGAGATGAGACAGGTGAAATAGAAGGATTTAAAGAAACTCTGAGAAAATCCTGATTTTCCCCATTCTGTTCTCGAGCTGCCTGGAACCGGTCAGGGAACAACGAGGACTGGGAAAATGGGGGACCCTCTACCCCAATCTCTCTACCTGCTCTGATCAAATATAACCCCTTCCCCTTTCCCTCCACCCCAAATTCCTCCTGGGGTATGGATCTGCCCCTTCTGAGGTGCGTTACCTCCTGCCCTGGCCCAGCTCGAGGCTGCAGGGGAGTATTGGCCCATAATTGGAGGAAATCACCCCCCCACACACACTTTTGTGGGGTGAAGTTGCTGCTTTTCTCAGGTATTTTGGGATTCTTCAGCCGTGTCTCCTCATCACATGAGACGGAAGCGTTAGGGTAATTTTGGGGTGATGCCGGGGTCAGGAATGCGGGATGTCCGCCCCGGGCGTGGAGCTGCCACGCCACAGAGGGACACCAATTAGCACCACGGTCACGCGTCCTGCTGTCACCTCCGGGGCGCTGGCAGGTGCCTCCCCCACCCTGTCCGGTTGGGGAAACTGAGGCACGGGGAAATGCTTTGCTGGTGTCACACCGGAAAGCTGGGACGGTGACTCGTGCTGCGTGGGGGAATGGATTTGGTTCAGTGGTGGCTTTCCCCAGGTGACTGGTGATCCACACCTGGAATATTGTGTCCAGTTGTGGCCCCTCAGTTCCAGAAGGACAGGGAACTGCTGGAGAGAGTCCAGCGCAGCCACCAAGATGCTGAAGGGAGTGGAGCATCTCCCGTGTGAGGAAAGGCTGAGGGAGCTGGGGCTCTGGAGCTGCAAAAGAGGAGACTGAGGGGTGACCTCATTAATGGGGACCAATATGGAAAGGGGGAGTGTCAGGAGGATGGAGCCAGGCTCTTCTGGGTGACAACCAGTGACAGGACAAGGGGCAATGGGTGCAAACTGGAACACAGGAGGTTCCACTTGAATATGAGAAGAAACTTCTTCATGGTGAGGGTGTCAGAGCCTGGCCCAGGCTGCCCAGGGAGGTTGTGGAGTCTCCTTCTCTGCAGACATTCAAACCCGCCTGGACCCCTTCCTGTGGAACCTCAGCTGGGTGTTCCTGCTCCGGTGGGGGGATTGCACTGGATGAGCTTTCCAGGTCCCTTCCAACCCCTGACATTCTGGGATTTTGTGTTACGGTGGCTGTGCCACCCAGAGGGTGTTGACACCCGCGATTGTCCGCCCCGGGGTCTCGAACCCGTGACTCCTTTATGACTCCTCCCGCCCCCCCCCCTTCCTCAGCACTACAACTCCCGGCGTGCCGCGGGGCGGGCGGGGCCCACGCGGCGTTGCCGCCTCAGCCAATAGCGGCGCTTCGGGGCGGTGAGGTCACTGCGGGTGACGTCAGGGGTCCAGAGAGAGGCTCCGGCAGAGGCGACCGGAGCGGGGCCCGGGCGGCGGCACCGGCGGCACCACAGGAGGAGGCGGCGGCGGCGACAGCGGCGACAACAGCGGCGACAGCGGCAGCCGGGGGGGTCCCAACGACTCGGAGCCCGGCGGCCCCCCCGTTCCCCTTCGGTGCCCGGCGTCCCCGGTCGGCGGCGCTGACAGCCCGCCCGGAGCACCGGGGGCGGCCGCGGCCACCATGTCCTCCCCCAGCCCGGGCAAGAGGCGGATGGATACCGACGTGGTCAAGCTGTATCCTTCTCGCACCGTCACCCTCCGCCGGGGGGGGTTCCGCCTCCTCGGCCGGGCCTGCACCGGGGCGGGGGAACCGGGGACCCCCTCCGGTGTCGCCCCCCCCGGGCGGCGGCCTTTACTTAGGCCAGGCCTAGGCCTGTCCCTAGAGCTGCGGGTTCGATTTGCCCCCCGCATGGGCTGAGGGCCCACCCTTACCAGGGAGGAGGCCTCAACCCTCCCCATCCCTTATTTTGGGGGGGTTATCCCCCTCACCCCACCAGCCGGGGTGTCCCTGCAGGTGCCCCCTCCTTGCTAAACTCCCCCACCAACCACCGGAGTTTGGGGGGGGTGGGTAAAGAAGGGGAGAGCAGCTCCCGCAGCCACAGCCCCAAGAAAGGCTTTTGTGGTGTTTATTCTGCTTATTTCCTCCCCGATTTCAGCCTGCGGTTCACGAAGCTTCTGTTGCTGGCTTAGGGATTTAATTTGGGGCGGGGGGGAACGGGGGGGCTCACCCAGGGGGGCTGGGTGACCAGAGGGTGGGCAAAGGGCGCCCATCTCCCGAAAGGTCCCATTTATGTAACGCTCCAGCTCGTTTAGCCTTTATTATTTTGATTATCCCCCCCCCCGCCACCTTCCTTGCTAGATCTGTTTATATTTTTCTTCCTTCTCTTTATTCTTTGCCTTTCACAGGGTGGCAAATCCTTGTTCTCTCTGTCTGGAGTGTGGGTGGCGTTGAAAAATATCATTGGGAATTTGATTCTAGGATTGGTTTGTTGTTTGCTTGTTTTTTTGTTTACGAGATGACGATTGAGAGGGGTTAAAGATGACAAGAGTGGCCAAAATGCTTTTCACCTCTATTGCCCGAACATGCCTGAACACCCTCGGCAGGACCCGATGGGAATGAGTGGCAAGGGGGTCGAGAGATGGGTCTGATTTAGTTTCCAGAGACAGATAAACTTACTTGGATTTTGTGGTTGGTTTTTTGGGGGGTTTTCTTTATTTTTTGGAGGGGGGGGAGGAGCAGCACCGCTCCTGTTTGTGCCGTGAGGTCAGCTTATCGAAGGAAACTTCTGTTTGCCGTTCAGCCTGCGTGTTTCTCTCTACAAAGCTGCTCTTCATATATACATATATATATATATTTCTTTATTTTGCCTTGTTTTTAAGCAAATAGGAAATGACTACCGATCGTGCTTGAATCGGAGCTATTTTTATCCGGGGGTTTAAAGTTACACGCATGTCGTACTCTGCCGAACGCCGATTGTGATCGATGCTTAATTGCACCGGGCAGGAGGGCCGGGATTTCCAGCTGTTTTAGTGTGTTTGTGGGGGGGGCAATAAATAATCTTCCTTAGGGATAGTCTGGAAGGAGATCTGGGCCGGAGAGGGGCCGAGGCCCAACCTGATCCGCTCCTTCTCCCTTTTCCCCTCCCCCTCTGTCTTCCCCCCCCTTTTTTGTTCGGTTCGTAGCCAACATCTCCAGCCATCGCAGCATTTTAGGAGACAAAGAGCAGGTTTTTCTCAAGTGGCTTCGCTCTGTATTTCTAGCGGCGGTAGGTAGGAAGCTGCGAATATCTGACATTCCTCCCGACGCTGGGTAGTTCCTGCTCTGTTCTCTTTTATTATTTCCCCCCCTGACAAAAGAAACCCGGCGGTGAAGCGCGACCTTCCCGGCGTTTCGAGGGGCGAGCGGTCGGTGTCCTGTGGACAACAAACTTGGGAAGTTGGATGTGTCAGATGACTCCTCACTCCTCCCTCTCTCCCTTCCCAGCCTATTTTTTTGCTGTTGTTTGTCTGACTTGCCTCGCCTGCCCGGTTTGAGCTCAGCTCACTAGGCCCAGGCTTCTGAGACGTGAATTTCTCATCTCTGGGAGCTCCGTGTGAAATAAGGGATTGATTTGAGATGTGGGAGCGAGGAGGTGGCCAGAGAAGGGCTCATCTGAAGGAATGTGCTTGAAAGCTGCTCCTCCCCGGGGCTCCAGGGTTTTGTTGTTGTGTTGGGTTTTATTTTATCTTTCCTCCCCTTTTTGCTGCCATTTTCATTACAGTTTCCCTTTTTGTGTCTCCGATGGAGAATAATGGCAGGGATTTACAGCCTGCCAAGGGCTACCTTTTGGGGGTGCCGGGCAGGGTGAATAACACCACTGCCTTCTCCTGCTCTGACAGGTTTAGGAGCCGAACGGGGGGCTTTTTATTCTCCCAATTTTCAATCCTACCACGTCCGTGGCCTTTTGTGGACGCTCCTTTGTGAGCAGGGAAGAAGGGGAGAGGTTGCCCGGCCCTCGGAAGGTGGGGAGGGGGGGAAGCCCCGTGTGTTAATGCATCGAACCCGCGTTTAATAATCGCCCGGCCGATTCTGCGCTGAAACTCTGAGTCACTCATTGTTTCTCTCCCCGTTTCTGCAAACGCCGGGGCAGGCCCTGTCCTCCAATTTTGGGGGGGATTGCTGCCCCCCGCCGTGTTTGCTGAAGTTTCCTGTGTACCCACAGAGTTGGGGGGCACTGCCTGCGCCCCACTTGCACACGGGGCTTTGTAAAGAGGCTCCGTGCCCCCCCAAAACACCTCAGGACCCTGAGCCTGGAATCACAGGGATGTCTCATCGGGCTGGTAGAAGCGCTTAAGACCAAACCTCTGCATGTCCCCCCTACCCTGGGGGGCTTCAGGGTGTCAGGGGGATCGCACCTCTGGCCCCCTTGAGATTTGGGGCGAGCTGCCGCCCTCCGAGCCGTGTTTTTCGGGGAAGAGGCCTCGGGCCGAGCTCGCAGCTCCGCGGATTGGCTGCTCTGTTACTACCCGGAAACCGGGGCCGGGGCGGAGCGAACCGGCAGCTGATGGGGTGTCCCAGCCGGCGTGTTTACACCCGTTTTGGGGTGGCACCCCGACACCCCTAACCCCCCCCAGGCTGATTTTCCCACTTCCAAGCTGGGGTTTATTGTTCTGCAACGAGGAACGAGACGGACGCTCCAAGACGAGCCGTTTGCAGCCTCCCCTTGGACGGGAGTTTATTTCGCGCTGATTTATTTTCCTCCTTTTGTGGGTAGATGCTCCTGGCTGGGTTGTAGTCCCCGAGCTCTATTTTTAAAGCATCGGAGCTGGAAAAGGGAAGTGTCGCCCTGTTCCGTGCATGAGAGGAATTATAAATAGTGCCCAGCTTCATGTTCCGACCGGTTTACAAAGCTGAAGGTTTGTAACAAGCATCGGAGCTACCGGGAAGCATAATACACAGAGCGTTGCGCTCCCTTCTAATTTTAGGCTCGTCCTGAGTCAAGGGGAATAAAGGTCCAAAGCTCCTTAGTTTACCTGCCGGAGCGTTTTGTAATCGCGAAACTCCCCGTGTTTGCTCCGCTGAGATGGGCAGAGGCAAAGGGTAGAACACAGTTTACATTTGGGATAAATTCCTTTTTCTGTTCGTTATAGGCTTAACGCCGCACTTATCATCCGACTTGAACACCTTCCAAGAGCCGCGTTGAGCAATCGGCCGATCACGTGGCTTTGTTCTCTTTGGCCTGGCCCCGGGGGAAGAGCGCGTGTGCTGGAATGTCTTGTTTTGGTAGGGTTTGGTGGGGTTTTGTTGTTGGTTTATTTTTATTTTGAAAGGGTAGACATTTCTGGAAACTTTTACGAGTCAGAATGTAAATTTTCCAACGTCACACGACGCGTTGCTGCTCTGCTTCTGGGGCTCCGTTTTAATGAGGTCTCCGGGGATGAGGGTAATCGCACGGTGCTGTTTCAAAACGCACAAAGATGTGGCGACGACCCCGTTTCAGAACCACAGAGCCCCCCTCGCTCCCCCAAAACCCTCAGAAATACCGGCACAGATTGCGGCTTATAAATAAAACCCTGCTCACAATATATACTGCTACCTGCCATTAGGAGAACTTAAAACCCACGGATCGTTCTGCCAAAACCAAACCGACTAGAGGAAAAACAATAAATCACCTTCGTTGCCTAAATGACAACTTCCAAGGGTATCGTCTTGCTTCTTTTAGAGCCGAATGAGGCGGCTTTGCTGGTGGTTGGATGATTTTGGGGGGTTTTTTACCCCTCCTGAAAGGATGGACCCTTGGCTGGAGCTGTGGATTCGCTGTTCCATTGTTGCCTCGTCACGGTTTGATCGCGGGGGCTATTGAAGCTCATCGAACGGACCTGAAAGCACCGTGCACCTGCTTAATCAGATAATTGCGCCGGTCGTTGAGATGAAACTGTAGAATATGAATTCGGTTGAGGCAGCTCGGAGCAAAGCGCCTGTTTGAGCTTCACATCCCCTATTTAAAATAATAATAAGAAAGCCTTTGTGTCGCTCTGCATAGGGGTAATTTTAACTATTTCTCCGTCTCGTTCCCCAGACTCCGAGTGGTGATTTTTGGTATTCTGGATAGCGTGGCAGTCTTCTTTAGGATTAGGTGCCTAGTTCTTAAGACTAAACTGCCATTACGTTACTAAATGCTGATTAAACAAATCGCGGAGGCTGTTTCTTTGTAGTAATGGTTTAAAGCAAAAATAAAGCAGGCGGGATTTCAGTAAAACAAGCGGCTTTGCGTTGTAAAATGGTGTCCCCGCTCTCCTTTTGCCGCTGTGGCTAGAAGAGTGGGTTTGGTATCTTGTTCTTTCCCTTTTCCGGTGAAGATCCGTGATCCGGACAGGCTCGAATTCGTAGTAGGTGATTGTTTTCAAGTGTCACCACGACACATCTTGCAGTCCTGACGAGCTTTTGGAATCGCGCTCCCACGTGCTCCACATTTCTCAGCGACAGCCAACGCCGGGAACCTCGAGCACCGCTGTGAATCCTCCAAACCCCGTTCAAGTCTTAATATGTAGGATTAAGTCCAAGATGCCCCCCGATGAGGCTCTGCTTTGTTTCATTTGCTGGGGAAATATTACATTTAATCTTCATGTAAGTACAGCTTGCGTTTTGTCCCGGTTCTGGCTATCGCCGCGCGTTGGCGTTAAAATGATGTTCTTTTATTTTAAGAACATAAAAAGCGATTTTATGAAAAGCTTGTCAGCAAAACCTCGAGGTTGCTGGATGCTTTGATACCCAAGCGTCGAGCAGGAGATGCTGCTCCGTGTTGTGCTGCCGCCTTCTTCTGAGCTCGCCGACAGCGTGGGTTTTGCACGGCTTTTTCTGACGCTGTTTTTAGACGAACGTCAATTAATCGTGCTTAATTAGCCTTTTACCTTGTGCCTACCTGTTGGACCTGGAGCAGGGTGAGCAAACTGGAGGCCGAGTGGATCCTGCGAGGTGCCGAGTGGATCCTACGAGGTGCCGAATGAATCCTACGAGGTGCTGAGCGCCTTTTTTGGGGGATGTGGAGCTGCTCCTTGGATGGCTGTGGGATGAGGTGGGGGGCAGCTCGTTCCTCAGAGGTTCCAGTTTTGCTGCCTCCGTGTAAATCCCATTAGCAACGGGGAGATACCCAAGGACGAGAAGGAATAACTTCAATTTCTTGGGCAGGATCCCGTTCTTAGAGCCCTCTGCCCTTCCCTATGTCCTTTTTGCGGAAAGAGTCCTTCGATTCAGAGTCCTGGTAGACTTTTCTCCTCAATTATTTTCATTTATTTTAATTCTAGCGAAGTAAAGCAGCAGGAGTGGGGCTGTTTGGAAGAGCGAGGTGCATCTAAAGCCGCCCCAGCGCGGAGCCATTGCTGGTTGCAGCAGAACTTCATGTTCTCAGCACCTGTTGGTGCTTGGTGCCCTTCTTAAACTGTGATTTAATCAGAGCCATAACCGGGATAAACACATAACAGGTTGTTGTTAAGGCAGGAAAGTACCCACAGTTAAAGCGACAGGCGCAGCTTCCCAGCCAAATACTCTAGTTTAGTGTCTGCTTAAATTAGAGGTGATGTGTTGGAATGTTCTGCTTTCTCTCCTGCAGTTCTGGACATTATTCTGACAGCAAAGATGAGAGATTGCTCAATAACATATATATCTTTTTAATGTTGAATGCAAATTCTATATGTGAGCGTGTATAGGAGTTGAGCGGTTCATTGTGTGCGTTCCGCTCCCCTCCTTTCACTCCCTCCATGTCCATGTATTTCTGGAATAACGAACGCGGAGCGTCGCTCTTTGTTTTTCTTCACCAAAATTGAGCTCGTGTGACCGAGGGATCATCCGGCCCTGCTGTCTCTGGTTTCTACGCAGCTGTGCACCCCTGCGCTGTCGATTCCCAAACTGCCCTCGATGTTCCCATGATGGATACTGTATCCCGGGGAGACGATCCGAATTGGTTTTATCACTGCCAGAACCGCATGCTTGCTTTCTTTATTTTCCCCACCTTCTTGGGACATTCAGAATTATTTGTTCCTTGATTCTGATGCGCTTTGAATGCTGCTCAGCTTGGAGAAGCCCAAGCGTTTACTACGACAATCTCAGCTTAATCTTTGCCGTCCCCGCTTGGTTTCTTACGCCATCTCATCCTCCATCTCCATCTCGTTCCTCAACCTCCCTGATAACGATTTATCTGATATTGAGGGTGGATTTAGTCTCTTGGAGAGGGGGAAAAAAAGGTGATTTGCTGCCTCTTGGGCTTAATGATTCTCTGCAAACTGGTGCTGGCTTCAGGACTAAGATATTTTGATGCTTTTCCTTACCGTTGCAGCTTCCACGAGCTGTCCTCTAGTCTTAAATCATTTGACTTATTCCCCGGAGCAAATTGATTCAGCCTTCCAAGGGAAGCCAAATCACTCACAGTACATTTTCTTGGCGTTAAACGTTTCGCATCAGGTAGAGAGGGGTGGGTCCGCAGCCCTCGTTTTTCAAGCCGGGCGGTGGTGGCCTGTCGACTCTAATCCCGTTTAAACCACAAATTACAGAGCACGCGTGATCCGCATACACCGAAGCGTTGTAGACTCGCAGATATTCCTGACTCGCTGTGAAGAAGCGATTTTTCCATCTTTTTCAGAGGCTCTAATGCCGCTTTCCAGAAATTACTGCGTTCTGCTTTCCTTGGAGGAGAAAGAAACGTAAGGTATTTTCTTTGAGAGTGTACAAATCTGGGTGGATTATTATGAAACATTTTGCGCTACCCAGCTATAGCTGGCTTTACATTTTTCATGATACACCCTTAGAAATGAATGCTTTAAATGTGCGTTAATGTTTCCATTAGGGAAAGTCTCCGTTTGTGACAGTCGCAGCCCTTTAGGCGAGCTTAACCCTGGAGGCATCCGCATCCCCTGCGAAAGGCTGAGCTTAAAAGCTGACAGCTGATTGTTAGCTGGATTTTTGCATTATTTCCCAATAATGCAAAGACGGGGGACTTAAAATGTAAATCATAAATGTACAAATCACTGCTGCCTTCCTGATTACCTGGGTGCTCTCTGTGTCCTAGTCTGTCATCTGTGGACCTTTTATCGCGACTATATTGGGATGGATGATATCCGAACGAGAGGCGCTGAGATAGTGAGATGTGTAATGAATAAATGGTATTTAGAGAGGTTGAAAAATGCCCAGCCTGCCTGTTCCTGGCCCCTGAGCAAGGGAGGATGTTGAAAGGTAAGATTAAGTGTGTTTGCGCTGGAGAGAGAGACTCAGGCAGGCTGGAAAGCCTGAGATTTTGACTAAAACCCAACGGGGTTTAGGATAGAATCAGGTATTTATGCAGCTATCAAGCATCAAAAGGGTCAAATCAACGCGTGGCACTAAAGCGTGTCCCCGCTTCACCTCTGCTGTGGCAGATTAAGAGATGCAAAGTTGAAGAGATTGATCAATTATTAACTTAAGCGCTTTCTCGGTGGGTTGTGTCGCTTTGTTCGGTCTTGACGGTGGCAGGAGCCACAAAACGATGCATCGGGCAGGGGCCAAGGTCCAATGACGCACTTTTTCGGTAGAAAAGCTGCATGAGAACATAAACCCAGGTTGTCTGCAGAGCTCAGAAACGTTTTTGTTCTCTAAGTTGTCTCTAGATCTAAATGCTGTTTTAAAACTGTGCTGCAAAGAGGAACTTTGGTTCTTGATCACCCGTGTGGATGCGGTTGAAGAGTTAAAACTCACGTTGGTTTTAGGAGCGCATGCTGCTCCTCTAAGTCTCACTCAGCCCACTGCAAATGCTTTAAAGCCAGATCTTTTTTATTATTATTATTATTATTTTGAAAAGACACCAGGTTTGGGTTTTAAGTGCATTTTGAGCGGGGCGCTTTTGGCTTTTTTTAAACCCAGTGTCAGATTTAAACCGAGAGGAACCTTTCGAAGCCTGGAGGAACAGAACGCGGCCCGGAGTTGGTGACAGATGAAGTCCGCAACTTCCCTTTGTGTCCATGCGTTCCCAAGCTGCTTTGTGGGTGAACAGTCCCTTTTAAATTCATTTATTTATATTTTTTAGGGAGGGGGGAAGGTTTCTCCCCGCTGATACATCCAACCAAAGCATCTTCATCGGGGGAAGCTGGTGGCATCCAACGCTCTGTTACGCTCTCCGCTGACGGCAAATGAAACCGCTTGTGTTTTTCTTCCATCTAATACCATTAATTCAAACTCGCTGACCTTCTCCCACCGATCTCCAAAGCCGACACGGCCGAATCGAACGCTGGTGTTAAACCTCTGTTTTACCTCCTCCATAGCAGTGCGCTGTTTCTTGAAGGTATTTGCTTCATGCTTGGATGAGAATAACGTATCCTAAACCGATTTCCGCAGAAGTTTTGGTGGTGGCCTCGCTTTTTAACCCTGTAATTTGTGCGATTGTAAAGTAAACAAGGCTGAGATAAAGAAACTTCGAAGAGTGAAGCATTTATCCTGGAAATGTCAAATCTAACTGCGATGTGACTCAGCACGGTTATACTGATTTACTCCTCGGTGCTACTGAACCCACCTCCTGCCACTATTTTGTTTGTGAAGTGAGGGAAGCAGTGAGAATAAGGAAGCGAAATGATCGGCGTTTTGTTTAACAGGCCTGGCATCGTAAGTCATTTAATCCTCCCAGCCTAGGGGAGGAACCCATGCGCAGTTACTTGGGTGAGATGGGACCCCAATGAGCGCGGCTTTGAGACACCAAGGGCTACAACGCTTGGTTGAAAGGTTGAGATGTCAGAAATCGGATCCTCATAACTCCACGTCACTTGAAAGGGAAGGAACGCGAGGTGTTAACTCACCCTTCTGGTTGGGAATGAGCTTACGGCTCCTGCTGCTGCTTGTGGGCGCCATTGTGAACTCGGGTGTTTGGTGTAAAGCTCCAAGCTCTTGGATTGAAACAGAACCTGGCTTGGAAATGCTGAGGAAGTTAGGTTAGGTTTTTTTATGACTTCATGGTTTCTGCCATGTTTTCTTTTGTTTGATGTTGACAACGTGATGAGAAGGTTGCCCTGAAAAGCTGAGCTTAAATACTTGCCTTGTTTGGAGCAAGAAGAGGAGATTTTGCTCTACTTTTACACATTTGACACATGGAGAAGAGCCCCAGCGCCAGCGGCTCAAAACACGAGTTGTGCTGAGGTGCACGAAATACATTCCCATAGCTTCAGCGAGACATTTAAGCTCCGAACCCTGTTTTGGTTTAAGCTCCGAGCCTCATTTTGGTTTAAGCTCCGAACCTCATTTTGATTTAAACTCCAGACCTCATTTTGATTTAAACTCCAGACCTCATTTTGATTTAAACTCCAGACCTCATTTTGATTTAAACTCCGAACCTCATTTTAATTTAAACTCCGAACCTCATCTTAATTGTTGGTCACTGCTTGAATTCCCCCACCGTAATATTGAGACTCCCATCTTGCCAAATGAAACAATATTGTAAAATGGAAACGATGAGCAATAATGTAGTGTTAAGCCTTTGTAGCCATGAGGAGGCTCTGAAAGAAATAAGAACGTTTGCTCACCCACTAAAACAAACTTGATATTCAGTCCTGTGAGGCTTATTGACCACTGGGTGATTAAACCTCGTGCCCATCTTCTGCTGCTAAACTCAGTTTTACAGATTTTGAGTGGATTGTTTAGGAGACGGGTGTGATGCTCGGAATACATTGAAGCTGGAGGATGATTCTTGTGCTGGGGTTTGGGGTGCAAAATCACTTCAGCGTGACACCTTGGAAAGAGATTCATGGTTAAGCCTGTTTAGTCGTAGCAAGAAACGCATTTTGAGGGGTTTTTGTCTTTGTGGGGGTTCTAGGGATGGCGATTTGAGGCTGTTGTGCAGAGGAGCTGCCTCTTCTCAACATTGTGCACCTGGATTTGGGGCTTTACAAAGTATTTTCCTCCAGCAGTTTTTCTCTGGAGTTGGTTGTGCAAGTGGGAATCGTGTAGGAGAACAGCTTAGATGACAACCGGCTGGTTTGAGTCTTGTTAGACCCAAAAGATTTAGTCCCGTGCCGATGAATATTGTGTTTCATGTTGTTTCCTTTTTGTCTGGACTTGAGTTTATCCGTTTGATTCCTCTCGGTGTGGCTGGAGCGCGATGGGATTCTTCAGGCTCACAGGTTGTATTGATGCCTTTTATTTAAATAATATTTGAATATCGCAGGATGGACTGGGTTGGAAAAGACCTCAGAGATCATCAAGTCCAGCCTTGATCCAACTCCAGTCCGTTTATGTACAGCTCTGGAGCAAGTGGGTCCTTAAATCGTCCTCGGTGGCTTCCAAAATCACGGCTTTATTTGCCGCTACGTGAAGTTCGGTGTAATAAGGACGCTTGAGGATATTCGGTGTGCAGTTCTCCCCAGCTTTCCGCAAACTTGGAAGGCACAAGAAGCGAGTGTGAAGATAGGTGAACTTCATAATCCTCCGTCGATTTAATTCCAAATAGCCGGGGATCTGTCGCTGCGCAGTCCGGTGTGTGGTGCTGCCTTTATTTGCCTTTACAAAGAGCTTCAAACAGCAAAAGAAGCCCCTTAAAAGAAGAGGGTCCTGACCTTACAGGTTCTGTGCTTCTGCAAATACCGTGACTTGTCACTGGTGTTGGTTTTCTCTTGCTTATTTGCCTCAAGGCACAAAAATTGTGATCGAAAGCACTTAAAACACACAGGGTTAGAGGGGGATATTCGCCTAATTCTTCAGCAAGACACAGGGTGGATCAGAAGCCAGAATCACTTGGCTCAAAGCCATTGTATATCGGCATGAATCAATAACTGTTTTTCTCCATTTGCTTTCCCTGAAGTCACCCGAATGGCATCAGGACTTTGCACCGTGCGCATTCTTCTCTTCCGAACCGAACGGAGCCGACCGGGCGGCATCACCTCACAAAAACCCACAGCAACTGCCTTTAGGTCATTACCAAACCGCGCTAAATTTAGCGTATGAGCCAGAAGCGCGAGGCTTTGCATCCCGGTCCCTATTTCTACAACCTGCTGAGGACGAGGGGTGAAACATCCATCTGCTTTTTGTCTTGTGAAGTGCGCGGAGCGGGGACGACGCTGAGGTTTGTGTGCAAAATTCCCTGCGGAGATGGGATTGTGGGGAAGAGCACACGCGGTTTGCTGAGCGACTAATAGAATATGGAGCTTCTCCCACTGCGAATAACAGGTTTGAGTTGTGTCTGCGTCAATAGTGGCTCTTGATAGATAAAAGGAGACACTTATCCAGTTTTTGGTTGCCTGTGTATCAGTCGGTTGCGTCCGTAGCCCAAAAATCTGTGGGTTGCTGAACTCTGGTTGCTGCCGGCAATCCGCACCCATTTGGGGATGCGAACGCATGGGGCAAAGGGGGAAGCGCTTATCTCTTTAACCTTAAAGTAAATCTCGAGTAGAGAACGTTCCCACCTCCTTTCATCCAAGCCCCACATCCCTGCTAAAATGGAAAGGTGGAAAATAAGTTATACTGACAGCACAAGGGAAAATTTCCAGGCAGTTCCAAGCCATCCTTTATTTTAACTTCCTCGGTTGTTTGGGGATTCTGTTTATTTATGCTGGTTAATTGAGGGGTTTTCTGTGGATTGGCAATATCATCATCCAAAATGGCTTTAAAGTGTGTCAAGTCCGCCTGATTCTGATTTATGAAAGGAGGCTGCGAGAAACGCGCGTCTTTGAAACCCTCGCCGGGTCTGCCGGGGGTCACCTGTAATTCGGAGCATCTGGCGGAGGTCAGCGCTCGGCTTTTTGTTCTCCGCTGGCGTAAGCTTTGGCTCGTTTTCTTTTCTCAGCTCGTCTCTGAAGGAGGAGATCCTTCAAACCCCCGCTTTGCAGCCAGCTGCACCCCGCTAACGACTCAACTGCCTTAATTAGGTTTTAGCGCGGTTGCAGGAGGGTTCCTTTGTCCCTTCTCTAATGGTGAGCCAAGCAGATGATGTCAAGGAATCTTCTGTTTCAGCTGAATTTAACTAATTATAAGCAAGCGCTGCCTTCACTCTCCAAAGCTCAGTAACACTCTAAAAGCTGGGAATCGCGGTGCTCTCACAATAGCATTTATATTGATAACGTGGCTTAGATTACGGTGATGTATGCGAAACTTGATTGCAAAGTTCAGTTTTAGATTGACTGCTTTTTTAACAAACTTCGGGTGTTGTTATTCCTGCAGGAAAGCTTGAGGTGAGCGTTCTTCCTGCAGCTATCGGGAAAATGAACGTGGATATAAATTGGGATGGCTCATTTATAAAAGTCCCCTGGGCTCCTGTCGCCAGATAACTGATGCGCCTCTCGTTAGGGAGCTGAGAGGGAAGGGGGATAATTAAGCCGGAGCAGATGTGCTAGAACAAGCTCTTGGATCAGAAGCAAAAGGGCTGGATGATCATAGAGTCGTGGAATAGAATCATTTCGTTTAGAAGAGACTCTCAGGATCATCAAATCCAATCATAACCCAACTCTAGCACTAAGCCATGTTTCTAAGAACCTCATCTACACATCGTTTAAACCCCTCCAGGGATGGTGACTCCAGCACTGCCCTGGGCAGCCTGTTCCAATGCCCCACAGCCCTTTGGCGAAGAAATTGGTCCCCACATCCAACCTCAACCTCCCCTGGTGCAACTTGAGGCCGTAACGTGAAGCTCCTGCGTCTGGTGGGTCCAAACTCGCTCCTCGGTCCTGCTGCCCCTCTTCGTGTGGATTTGGTGCTTCTGATGGGTAAGAAGCTTCGCTTCCAAGTGCTTTAAGATGATCGGTTAGGAAGAACCTTCCAGGGAAATTTCCCAGCCCTTCCATGTGCTCGGAGGTTGTTTCGGAGAAAACTGCCCACAGCGATGAGGACGATGTATTCCTGTGTTTGAACAACACCCTCAGCCATCCTGCTGGTCATGTTATCACATAAAACACCCTACATTCTTTCCCTTCTTCTGATTGCGGTGGTGTCGCTTGTGCCGGATTTTGGAGGCTTTGATGAAGCCAAACCTGTGAGATGCTGAGATTGGAGTTTTGCATCGCTAGAAAAAACCGCGATGCTTGGGAAGCAGCCTGGACAACTTGCTTTGGCTTCTGGTGCAGCTGCTGAGCGACAGCCCTGTCTCCAAAGCCTGGAAACTGTAAAAAGAACAAGAAAATCAGGTATTTGATATATTAGAGAGGGCAGAGTGCAGCGTGGTGGGTGTCCTGGGGCGAGGGCACCCTCTGTTCTGGGCACTGGTGCCACCCGGGCCGCGGTTTTGTCCATGGGTTGTGCATTCACGTCTCCGAACAAAACCCCAAAGGCTTTGTTGGCTCTTTCCTTGGCAACCTCTCCGCCGTGTCCCAAAAAATCGCCTTGGCATGGCACAAGGAGGCTGGTGTGGGGGTCGTTGTTAGTCTGAGTGTGGCTCTTTAGTGTCTTCCTCTCGAACACAATGTGTCTTTATCCCTTAAACTTCAGGAAAATCCTGTGCGGTTAATCCTTTGGGAAAGGCCAAAAAACCCTCGGAAGTGCTGGAGACTTAGAAACACTTGTTAGCAGGCGAGTATTTAACTTGTTGGTGCAAAAGGCATTGGGATGCAAGAAGAATTGCTGAAGCACCAGCCTTGTTTCTTAAATTTCCAAGGCTGATAAAGCAGTGAACTTTTTATGAGTGGTTTGGTGATGGACTGACAAAGGTGTTTGCAATTGGAGTTGGTGGCTTGATGGATGAGAACGGCAAATATCGACCCTCGGAAACGTGCGTCTGTCGGTATTTTCTCAACTGATGGGTACAGCAGAACCTGGGTGGGTGGAAAACTGAGTGATAGACCCATCTTTATAAGCTAAACCTTTAAATACCGATGGCCAAACGGACTAAGCAAAACCATTTGCCCTGTGCTTTTTGTCTATTTACAGCCAGCCCTGAGACATTGGATTTATCCATAGGATCTACCGAGGAAGCGCTGAATAGGATGCAGTGCCCCATTGCTCTCATTACATAGTAAGAATAAAGAAGATAATTAGTTTAATAGCGATGACAGCGGCACATTGGATTGTCGTGGATGTTTGTGTACAAAACTGTTGCGCGTAGGAAGCTCCTCCGCCTTTTATTTTAGCAAAACTGAGCTGTTGTTTCCTGGTACGTGGGGCTGTTTGGTGTTTTTATATTGCAGGTGACCTGGAAGGACCAGGGTTTGAAAGGTGCTTGTTCCTAAATGGCTTTATTTAAGCTTTTGCTTTGGTTTGAGAGCAAACTGTATGGTCTGTGCTGGTTGTTGTAATGTCACCAGTTCTGTGATTCGGATACGGGGTAAAGTCCTTCAGATCATTTGTTTGGGTTTAAAAAGAAACCAAAGAACGTTGCGTGTAAAATCCTATTGGAGCTGTTCGTGGGTGCGTTATCAACCGACTTATTAATGACAGTTAATGAACATATCAGTGTAAGCTCCAAAAAAACAGAGAACCCCAAGGGCGATGCTCATCCTGATGATTTTCCACCTGCTGGTGAGCCGGTCTGTGCGTTGTCTGCTGAACCCTGCAGCACTGGGCCCTTGTGGCCAGGAAGCCAATGGTACCTGGGGTGGGTTAGAAGGGGGTGGTCAGTAGGTCAGAGAGGTTCTCCTGCCCCTCTGCTCTGCCCTGGGGAGACCACACCTGGAATATTGTGTCCAGTTGTGGCCCCTCAGCTCCAGAAGGACAGGGAACTGCTGGAGAGAGTCCAGCGCAGCCACCAAGATGCTGAAGGGAGTGGAGCATCTCCCGTGGGAGGAAAGGCTGAGGGAGCTGGGGCTCTGGAGCTGGAGAAGAGGAGACTGAGGGGGGACTCATTCCTGGGGATCAACATGGAAAGGGGCAGTGTCAGGAGGATGGAGCCAGGCTCTTCTGGGTGACAACCAGTGACAGGACAAGGGGCAGTGGGTGCAAACTGGAACACAGGAGGTTCCATTTAAATATGAGAAGCAACTTGTTGTGGGTGAGGGTGGCAGAGCCTGGCCCAGGCTGCCCAGGGAGGCTGTGGAGTCTCCTTCTCTGCAGACATTCAAACCCGCCTGGACCCCTTCCTGTGGAACCTCAGCTGGGTGTTCCTGCTCCATGGGGGGATTGCACTGGATGAGCTTTCCAGGGCCCTTCAACCCCTGACATTCGGGGGTTCTGTGAACCTGAGAATAAGAGAAGAGCAGAATTTAACTTGTTCTTGAAAAAAAACAGAGTATTTCTAATAAAGTAGTTTGAAAGGAACAGAAACCCACAGGTGCCTTGGGGTACAACGCACCCCAAGACAAACACCTGGGGCTGGTAGAGCATCGTGTGTTAGCTTAAATCAGGCTGTTACATGGTGGTAAATCTGGATTGAAGCCACACGGTGGCTTTTCCCCCGTGTTGCTTGAGGTCAAGGGAATTTTCCTAATCTCTAGCTTAATTTTCAATTTGAGTTTGCTTTTGTTTCCTACACCCGTGCTATAGAAATCCCAGTGGTTTCTGAGGTTTGTTCTAAAGCTCGTTTCTTTGAGGATTGGCTGATAATATTCCAGGAAGGCTCAGAAATGTTGGAGCAGAATATTCGGTAAGAAACAAATGTCAGTTGTACCCTGTTCTTCAGAGGGAAAAACAATTCCCAAAATGTCCTTGAGAGACCTTATTGCTGTTCTGGTTGGTACCAAAAACACCCGGATGGCTGACACTTCACTAGTAGGATTTTCTTTTTTATATTAAGCACATAATATTATCAGGACATTAAGTGTTCAATACTTGAAGTAAGACCAGCTCGGCTTAATTTTATCTGGCACTATCCAATGCTTGCCCTGGGCTTTGAGTCTTGCTTAACAGTTTAAGCCCAGCTTGCTGTAGGTGCCATTTCAAGTGGTTGTCGCTGCCTCAATTCTGAAGGCAGTGGTTTGCAAAGAAAGCCCCAAAACCCCCAGTACAGGTGTGACCTCAGTGAGCAAGAAATACTTGATTATTTCTATGTATTTGCAAACCAACGCTCTGCTGTACGTAGCTCGTTCTCCTTGGTGTAAGAGCTGCTTATAGACCAGCTCTATCTTTTATGTCTACTCCGATGTTTCAGTTTGCTCCAGCTGCCAGCTCCTTTAGGCTTATAGCAAAGATCAGCCAAGCCAAGCTCTCCCATAGACCCGGTTTTAAAGCGAGCGGAGGCGACGCAGCGACCTGGGTGCCCCACGGCTCTTTCCCAGCCACGTCACCAGCCCCTTTTGTCCTGGTTGGGACGGCGACCAAGCGTCTTGTCCTCGTGCTTATCGCAGGGAGCACTTCTTGGTGCGTCGCCAGGGGCTTTGCGCTAAAGCAACGCTTTGCGGCGAGCCTCACCTCCCTGTGTATACACACACAACAGGGCAAATCCCACTGAATTACGTACGGAGAGCTGTCGTGATACATCGTTCTGATTCCAAGTCCTAAATGAGTTATTTTCCCCAGCCTGATGTTCTGATAGTTCAATCTTGAGTTTGTGCGAAGCCTCTTTTAGGGAGGGCGTCAGGATTTTTGTTGGAGAGAAGTCTTGATGTGAAGCGTTAATTAAAACAATTCTCGGATTGCCGTGTTTAACGCTTTCTCCGTTCGGTGTTAGGATGTAGCTCAAGCCGATGCAGCCGATCAATGTCCCCTCAGTGAGTCTCTGCCACCCAATTCAGCGTCTCTTGCAAGCAAGAAAAGTAAAGGGAAGCGAAGATGATGGGGACGCTAACTGGTAACTGCACCAAAATATCTTAAAATTAAGCTTATCTTCAACAGAATATACCTCTGAATTTACCAGAATGAAGATATTTACTTTGATGCTTTCTCCCTCTTCTTGTTAAACTCTTTATCTTCTCTAAAATCAAGACCTTCTAGATTTGTTGCTGAAGGAAAAGCTCTCGCCAAAGCTCAGCTGCTGATCTGCCCTGCATCTGTGAGTTCTGACCGCAACCACGTTGCGTCCCGAGGGCTTTGCAGCCTCAGGAGCTGCTGCTTTGTACGTTTGGGGGGTTGTGTCGCCGTTGCTCAGGTGGCTCGACACGTTCGCACTTTCTAAATGACTCTGGAGGTTTCTTGGGGTGAGAAAGCTGTTCGGTAAAGTCTACAGAAACCTAAACCCAACTCTGCTCGAGGGAAAAGGCCACATCTTAAAATAATACACATCTTCAGGAAGTCTGAATTATTGAAACGTTCCAACCATGTGAATATGTGAACTGCTTTTAACAGACTTGGTATGTTCTTGTAAAACGCGTGATGGGGCACAGCCCCTGAAATGGGGTTTTAACTTAGGCTTGGTGTCGGGTTTAGCACACGTTTGGGGTGATGCTCTCGATTCCGTGGTTTTATAGCCGCGGTTTCTCTTTCGGAAGCGTTTTGGCATTTGAATCTTCACAAATTAAAAATGAACTGTTCCCGACACAACTAGAAAAAGAAATGATTTCATTTTCTCCTTTGGATGTTACGTTTAAAATGCACTTGGAATTTCTGACTTGTTTGAAAAGTTTGATGATTATTCGTGCATTAAATACTCCGTTCCCACCAGTATGGCCAATCGCCATGGTAACAACCTTCTCTTGATGGCAGCTGTAGCACCTCAAATACAATATCTAGTGGTTTAGCTTAGATGTGTGGCCATGTAAACTGCTCCTCCTGTTGTCTTTCATGCTTCTGGATCTGACTTGACTTCCCCCCCCCTTTTTTATGTCAGCAGAGTTTATTCTGCGGCTTCTGACTGGATGCTGAGAGCGTGAGGTTTCCCGTTATTTCCACCTTGTTCACACCAGGTGAGCAGCTTGGACTGAACTCTGGGAGGCTTGAGCTTTGGGTTTGAGGAGACTGGTGTGGTCGTATTTTGGGGACCTTTTTGCTTCTCTGGTTATCCCAGACAACCTCCTGTGTCACGGCTCTGCACATTGGAGTCCTTTCTGGGAGAACAGAATCACAGAATAGAATGGTTTGGGTTGAAGGGACCTTCGAAGCTCATCCAGTGCCACCCCTGCCATGACAGGGACATCTTCACCAGCTCAGGTTGCTCAGAGCCCCGTCCAGCCTGGCCTGGGATGTCTCCAGGGATGGTTCATCCACCACCTCTCTGGCCAACATTGGCCAATGTTTTACCACCCTCATCATCCGAAAAAATTCTTCTATTTAGCCTGAATCTCCCTCCTTTAGTTTAAAAGCATCACCTCTTGTCCTATCCCAACACGCCCTGCTCAAAAGTCCATCCCCATCTTTCTTCTCGGCCTTGTTTAGGTCCGGAAAGGCCACAATAAGGTCTTCAGGTATGATCCATTTAAGGAGTTTGTTAATTGACAGTTGCTCATCATTACAGACTAATTGCACTTAAATTCTGGTTTTTAGCATGTCCTCTCTTACTGAAACTTGAAGAAAGGCGGAGGCAACGCTGCGTTGTCGTCGTGCACAGGAGCATCGCTTAAGCTGCGTCGATCACAACTTCACCGCAACTCCTTTTCCTCAAGTCCAGTCCCTTTTGTGTTTAAAAATCTCACCTTGACTAAGCGAGGTTGCGGTTTTAAGTGGTTTCAAGCCATTTTTGTCCAACGTGCGGCACCGAAACGGAGTCATCTCGTGAGCAGATGAGGTGTCACTGAGCCGGTACGTGTTGTCATCCTGCGTCGCGCTTGGCTAACGATGCTTTGGCAAACCAGGGCCTGACGCTTGGACACGTCGTGTTCTTCCTCGTGCGTAAATGCAAATGAGTTGTGCAGTAATCAGCGCTCGTTATGTGCTGTCAAAATGACACTGATCGCGTTCACGTCTAACCTGATGGTGATGGAGCTCTCGGTGCCGCCGCTGCAATAAATACTGACCCATCCAGTGGGAGCTTGAGAACACAATTGTAAAGTTCATTCCAATTTGTTTACAGGAAAAAATACATATCTGCTATTCGTATATTTTTCTAAACAAGTTGCAGCTTTCCAAGGGAACAGCACAGAGCTGGGGATGGGCAATTAATTCATTTTCTGAAGGAAAAGGGGCCGTATTACTCAATGGTATGAGATGTACGTTGTCTTCTTGCAGCGCTTCCCTTCACTTCTGATGAGGGAAAACCAGGTTTGACGCCTGGGGTGCAAGAAAAATGCTGATTTAGTTTCTAATGGGTTCATAGCAGGGAACTCGTATGCAAAGTGTCGTTTGCTTCTTTCTACCTTGTCCTTATTGCTCCAGTTTCTTGGTGTGAATTAGTGGTGAGTGGTCAATCAACAGGAGCTCCAAGGAGAGGAATGGGGAAGCCCCATTGCGCTTCAGGCGTCTTTTGGTACACATGGCTGTGCTTGGAAAGCGCCCTTTGATGGGGTTGCAGGTGATGTGGGTGCTTATCTTGGGGAAATTCGCCATCCTTGATGTGAAATTGTGAAGGGTGTATGCGGAATAATTTAATAATGCTATTTTTTCTGTGCTTTGTCACCTCAGTTGGTTAAAATCTGGTAGAGAAGCGGTGAGCGAGAAGGGCTTTTTTTAAGCAAAACTGTGTTTCTAACAAGAAAACGCTTGCGTGCGATGAAATAAAATCTCAGCGACCAAGCGCAGGTTGCTTTTGGGTTCTTTATTTGCTATTCGCTCGCTTCCAGGGCATTTTCAGCTGCGATCATAAGCGGCCGTCGTCTTCCAAGAGTGAAACAACCTCTTTGTGCCGCTGTCTCTGACTCCTTGTTGCAATAAGAAGGGTGTAGGGCTGGGAAATCTGGTTGTCTTCAGAGTTTTGTGCTTGCCGTTCTTCTTCACGCTGCAGGATTTAATGAGTTTTGTGTCTTTCAAAGCTGTGGGGTTTCCTGCACGAGCCAAATGAAGATGGAGATTCACCCAAGGGATGTGGATATAAAACTGCAGCCCCGTCTTGGGAAGGATTCAGACCCGACACCCGAAATTGCGCAACGCGACGTCTTTGGCAAATAACGAACCTATTTCTGGTGCTAGAAAACCCCTTTGCTTGAAGCTGGAGCCTGCGAGCGGTGCCCTGTGGCAACGAGAATAAGTAGCTTGGGGGAAAACCAGTGGATTTTAATAATCTGGATGAGTTTAGCCTGGAGTTCTCGAGTTTGCAACAAACAGGGTGACTAAGAAGCGCTACCTCTTGCTTTTCAAAGAGCTTTCTGTTTTCTTTATAACCTTTTTCGCTTCTAATTGTCCTTCTGGTGTACTGCATAGAAGCATGAAGAAAGTTAAATGTGAGTAAAGAGCAGGGGCTTTTACTTGTGGAAAATAAGAATAAATACTCCTGATGCTTAAAGCATTGAAATCCTGGGGCTGGATGTGGCTTTGAACTTGTATAAGAAACAAAATGAGGGAGTTTAGAGGAGGCAAAGCAGCCCGGGGAGGCTTGGGGGCAACAACACGACTGAGCTGGACTTGCTAAATCACAGAGCTCCTCGCCTTTGTAAGCAAATAAACACGAATAACCATCAGTCCTAATATTAGAGGTTATTTACGTGGCAAAAATTCTGCTTGCAAACACTTCAGGAGAATTCACACCGCTGACCTGAAGGAGCAGAACGCGGCTTTCCGGACCATCTTTGCTTCCGTCACGTCGGTGAAGGAAAAAATCAGCTGGATTAATGTTATTTTTAAAATTACCTTTGTCACCAAATGGTGAGTTATTGCCTCAAAGATCGGTTCTGAGCTGCTCAAGTAGCAAGGCTGAGTATATATGTATTTTTTTGTATATATTTAGAATGTCAACATGAACCACCAGTGTGCCCAGGTGGCCAAGAAGGCCAATGGTGTCCTGTCCTGTATCAGGAATAGTGTGGTCAGCAGGACAAGGGCAGTGATCCTTCCCCTGTGCTCTGCAGTGGGGAGGCCACACCTGGAGTATCGTGGTCAGTTCTGGACCGCTCAGGTCAGGAAAGAGATTGAAGTGCTGGAGCGGGTCCAGAGAAGAGCAACAAGACTGGGGAAGGGACTGGAACACAAGCCCTATGGGGAGAGGCTGAGGGAGCTGGGCTTGTTCAGTCTGGAGCAGAGGAGGCTTAGAGGTGAGCTCAGCACTCTCTAGAACGACCTGAAGGGCAGTTCTAGCCAGGGGGGATTGGGCTCTTCTCCCAGGCACTCAGCAATAGGACAAGGGGGCATGGGCTTCAACTCTGCCAGGGGAAATTGAGGCTGGAGATTAGAAAGCAATTCTGTGCAGAGAGAGTGGTCAGCATTGGAATGGCTGCCCAGGGAGGTGCTGGACTCACCGGCCCTGGAGGTTTTGAAACTGAGATTGGCCATGGCACTTAGTGCCATGATCTGGTCAATGGACTGGAGTTGGACCAAGGGTTGGACTGGGTGAGCTCTGAGGGCTTTTCCAACCCAGTCCATTCTGTGATTCTGTAATGTCTTCTCTGGTCAGATTCTTGGAAGAATAACTGTAGCCGAGTCTCTGTAAGGAGGAGAAGACATGGCAGAGATCCTTAGAAAGCAAGAACCATTTGCAACTGGTCTTGAGATCCATGTAGATAAATACACAACTTTATTTTTCCCTTTCTGCCTCGTCTGCCTCATCGGGGCAGGGTGTTCATGGCCACTTGTGTCGCTAGGCTTGTAAAAATATTTTCAGCGCGATATTTTTAGCTGGCAAACGGCTTTGCCCGAGCTTATAACTTATGTTAAAGAAACTTAATGAAGGGATTTATTTTGTCTGTTTCAGGCTCAGTGTTTGCCAGGAAACAACCACTGAACCCTGCGAACAGAGCGGCCATCTGTTGGCCGTGATGTTCGTCTGGGCTTTTGGGAGATCTGGCTGTGAATATGAATCCTAACCATTTTTGTAATTATAAATATAGGGGAGATGCAGCCCTAGAATGGTGGGTGGGCCCATACGATGGGAACTCAACCCTGGAACAGACAAATCCCCAGTGGCCGCTCTATTTGCGACTGATGGTTTGAATGATCTGCCTTCAGAGTCCAAAGGTTCTGTGTGGTCTTTCCCAACTCAGAGTGACCTAAATGCTTTCAATCACTTCTCATTCTAACCCAAGAACCCATTTCCTACGAGCTCAACCCTGAAGAACAGAGCCTTGATCTTGACAGGGGGCTGTGGATGTTGCTGTCATGCTAATCCGTGGTGCCCATGGCCTTCTGCCACGTTTCAGACGCTATAGGTGGAGTCTGTCATCAGCTGCAGGGAAATTCCCTTCTGTCCCTCTCCTAGCAACCTCTCTGAACTGATATTTGAAAAGAAACTCGCTTTCCATATCATCATCTAAATATTTTGGACGCTTACTCTCATTAAAACGCTCTTGGGACGGAGATAATTCATCTTCAGGTCCTCAGGACGCCCTTTGAGTTTCTGTGGTCTTGAGGTAAAGCTTTTGGCCTTCTTATCTGTTGGAAACCTGACTTGTATCCACATTTTGCTCTTTTCTCCTTTTCGCTGGCTGTATTTGACACAAAGCCAAATTAATACAGCAAGATGAGGAGGAGATAAAAGCAGCAAGGCCATAAGTGACCCAGACTGGTAGGAGCAAGCTGAGAGTCTTGAGAGGGATTGGGTTGTGTTTTTGCTAAATATTTTAGCAGGTGTGATGTGTTGCGGGCTGGTTTTGTAGCTCTAATCTTGACCCTTAATAGACACAGCGTACATTTGTGCAGTGGAAACAAGGCAAGGCTGCTCGTACTGTTATGAACCACTGCATTTGAATTGAGAGCGTTAGAGTTTGTATCCATTACCTGCTCGTTTTCGCTCTGTAAATCTGAATAATGTGACGGAGTGTGGGCCCGGGTTCCAGTGTAAGTTGGGGAATGACCTATTAGAGAGCAGTGTAGGGGAAAGGGAGCTGGGGGTCCTGGGGACAGCAGGGTGACCATGAGCCAGCACTGGGCCCTTGTGGCCAGGAAGGCCAATGGGACCTGGGGTGGGTTAGAAGGGGGTGGTCAGTAGGTCAGAGAGGTTCTCCTGCCCCTCTGCTCTGCCCTGGGGAGACCACCCCTGGAATATTGTGTCCAGTTGTGGCCCCTCAGCTCCAGAAGGACAGGGAACTGCTGGAGAGAGTCCAGCGCAGCCACCAAGATGCTGGAGGGAGTGGAGCATCTCCTGTGGGAGGAAAGGCTGAGGGAGCTGGGGCTCTGGAGCTGGAGAAGAGGAGACTGAGGGGGGACTCATTCCTGGGGATCAATATGGAAAGGGGCAGTGTCAGGAGGATGGAGCCAGGCTCTTCTGGGTGACAACCAGTGACAGGACAAGGGGCAATGGGTGCAAACTGGAGCACAGGAGGTTCCACTGAAAGAGGAGAAGCAACTTGTTGGGGGTGAGGGTGTCAGAGCCTGGCCCAGGCTGCCCAGGGAGGTTGTGGAGTCTCCTTCTCTGCAGACATTCAAACCCGCCTGGACCCCTTCCTGTGGAACCTCAGCTGGGTGTTCCTGCTCCATGGGGGGATTGCACTGGATGAGCTTTCCAGGTCCCTTCTAATCCCTGACATTCTGGGATTCTGTGATTCTGTGAATTTACCTGGACAGAACAGACTTAAACAAGGTGAGGAGTGCTTTTCCCCATAAATGCGGGTTGTGTGTTTGAAGCCCTGGGCGCTCTCTGCGCAGATTTACATCGGTAGCCGATGAAAGAGGTGGATGGAAATCTCGGATGTGATTCTTTGGGAGAAACACACAGGGGATGCTGTGAACAGTCTGCTCCCATTAATTGTGGAAATCTTGGTCCAGATTCTTGCTGATTCTTTTCCTGGGACTTCCCAGAGCTGTGTGTGATTTGTGGGAGATGTGGAGCTTTTCTCCATGCTGGGATCTGGCAGGAGAGGGTTTGTTGTGCCCTGGGCACAGCTCCGTTCCTTAAATCTCACGAGTCTCCAAACTGGATCTGAGACAGCTGATGAATTGCTGGCGTGTTTGGGACGGGATTCATTTGGGATTTGCTTGTGAGACTTTGGCCTTATGGAAAAAATCAGTCTGAGCTGAGGAGATAGTTGGGTCGGAGCCCACGTTCTCTGCTCGGAGATGTTGCCGTGGTGGAGCTTTCTCTGGGAGCGTGGTCCGGAGGGACCGTCCTCCAAACGTGTCACATCCCTTCTGCTGTCCCCACAGGCTTTGCCCTCATCCTGCAAGAGGGTTCCCTTGTTAATACAACAGTTTGATTGTCGAATTTCTCTTTATTCTCAAACTCTTGTTAACATTAATCACGTTAATAAACGGTGTTCCCAAACCCAGCATCTGCATCCCAAAACACATCCCTTTCGTGAACCGAAATCATTTGCTGTTTGGGGTTTTTTTAGGAATTTTAGGTCTTTGCCACAACGGGGAGAATAATCAAATATGCTTACTAATAGTTTTTTGAACTTGAGAACGTTAGGACTGAGTCTAAGTGCAGAAAACTCTGCTTTAATTTATGCTCGGTATTAACGTAGGGAACCATGAGCATCTAAGTTGCAGCTGCTCAGGAGCTCGCTCTGAAGGTGAGGCTGGGAGAGCTGGTTTTTATTAAGCGGTACTTAATTTAGTCCTAAGTGAAACCATTTGTTTTTAACCTGATCCGCAAAGCTACTCTAAGTGTTAACGTACTTGAGTGTTAAACCTCTCACTCTTGGGCATCATCCTACACGGTGGGTTTGTGTAAGAGCCCATTTCGGAACGTGGATTAGTTATCCATTACATTAGTGTGTGTATTTGAAAATGAACTCAATCTCAGTCAAGCTTATATTTAAAACTGGTACTAGGTGACATGTAAAGATTTGGTGACGTGTCCCTGAGTATCTCTCTGCAAACCCGTGGGGATGGAGCTTTTCCCAGAGATGGTTTTTTAGCTTGTGCTTGGGGCACTAAGGCACCGATCTGCGCTTTGTGAGCTGCTCCTGGGCGTTATTTCCCATTTCACCGTGGGGCAGAGCGGCTGACGCCGAACCAAGAAAACTTGTGGAGCCAAAACAAACCACCGTCGACTTTTCTCCCTCCCCAGGAGAATGAGGGGAAGAGGGTTATTGGCATCCAAACTCTTTTGGAGCTGGAACTGTGGGAAAACTCTGTCTGATCTGGGAGTCGTCGTACTTGAGGAACTAATAAATCCTGACGGAGCCTGCGGATGGGACTTGGATCTCCGTGCGCACAGATTGCTGGAATTGAATTGGTGTTTCTAGAGACAGGAGCCTCTTTTAAAGTTGTTTATGTGGCAAACCCTAATCAGACTTTAGGGGTCATCGTGTGCTGATTCGAGCTGAGAACTGTTACCGGTGGCAGGTCCTGGACAGATTCCTGGTGGGTCAGTGCTATTTCTGCATGTGCCAAGGTTTGTGGGTGCCTGTTTGCTCAGCACCATGAAGGTGCAAGGGGGTCGGCGTAACCGCTCCAAGTTTTGTGCCTCAAAAGCAGAAAACCTTGTGCATCAAAGCGAAAAATCTTGGTTATAAAAGGGAGACCTGGCTTCAGTTCCTCTCAGCCCTTGCGTGATGTTGTGATATTAAGGGTCTTCTATTAGATATTCTGTGCTGTTACCCCCTTCTCTCTGTGGTTCAGAGCTGAAGGTGGGAATGAACCTTGGAATTTTCTCCTGCTCTTCTTTTTTTTCTGATGCTTCCCTCGTAATTCATATTAAGATTATTGATTAAAGGTAATTGCTGTAGGATATTGTTCCCAATCAGTTAACCCTGATTTACAGCAGAAGCTTGGATGCTGAAACATCCCTGTTAATTGTCTGAACCGAGCCTTACTTGAAACGAAGATATCTTGCCGTTCCATTTGTATTCCCCAAAGTGAAGATTCTTCCCTTTGATTCTTTCCTTTCAATGTTGGAAAATACAGCTGTGATAGCACCTCATAATCTCACCCTTCTACCATCACTCCAAAGACGCCGAGTATTTTGGTCTTGCAAGTCGAATGGACGCGAGGTTGAATTCGGAATTGAATTCATCGCTTCGTCGGGTGGTTTGAATACTTGATTTTGTTATTTGGGTTGAGAAGCTTCTAACACATTACTCGTGTCTGAGTAAATAGGTTTTGTTTCCTTGGATTAAACGTTTTCCTTTACTTGATGCATCAGTATCGAGAGCAAACACGAAGTCACGATCTTAGGAGGACTCAATGAATTCGTCGTGAAGTTTTATGGACCACAAGGAAGTAAGTACATGATGCAGCCCTTCTGTGAAAACAAAGCGGTGGGGAATGGTGAAACAACACGCTGCTGGCATGGAAAAAGAGACGAGCAAATGGAAGTTGAAGGGAGGAATCAAAGGGCTCCCAGGGCCGGGGAGAGATAGAACGGTGGGGATTAATGCGGATGAACCACCTCCCGTGGAGCCGAGCAGAGCTGGGTTTTCCCTTTGCACAATGTCTTGTTGATCCGTAGCTTTTCGAGACCTGGCTCCTAAGTTTTGCATCAGCCACCTGAATTTTTGCGGGGTTTGTAATTAAGACGGCTTTTCTAATGATTAGATCGCAAGTCAGGTTTCCAGCGTGCCTTAATTTAGCAACATCTCTATAGGTAAGTAGATTATTCTCAAAGCTCTGTTTTCAATGAGGCTTTTGTGCCGAGATCTTCTGCAGTATCAGTTTAAATCATATATTTCTTGTCAGGAAAAAGGCTTTTACCGTGGGAGGTTTGATGTGAGATCTTACCCCCTGATGGAACTAAGTATTCTTCCAAAATGTGTTTTACTTAATGCTGTAGTTCTATTTATTCTCTCCTGAGTGATGAAGTGTCTAATACCTGCGTTTCTTTCATTGCAGCACCATATGAAGGTGGAGTATGGAAAGTTAGAGTCGACCTTCCTGATAAATACCCTTTCAAATCCCCGTCTATAGGTAACCAATAATCACTTTGAGTCAAAATCCTTTTACTGTTTATGCAGGAGAGTTGGTATTACTCGCAGCACGGTTGCAGGTGAATTTGCACTGACTCTCGGTGCCATCATAAGCTCTTAACTTCAATCTGCAGAATGCTTTTGCCATAGATTTCCAGTTATCATGTGCCAAGAAGGGAGAAAGTTGGGTTTTTTGGCTGAAGGGTTAAGAGCTGGAAATGGAATTTACTCACATATTTGTGTGTCGATGAACTGAGTCTCTCTACCATGTGCTTTTTTAATATGATATCGATTTGTGGATAAGGTGCAGGATGCCGAGTGAGTGCTGAAACCTGTTTATATAAAACACCTCATTTAATATAGCGTAAAGACCATAGTGCATGTTCATAATCTTGGGGTGAACTGAGTTTTTGGCACCTCTTGCCCAAAAGTGGATGGAAGGCAAAGCAGGAGCCTCCGTCCTCTTGGCCTGGGGGATGTAAATGTGAAAGAACATAGAAGCAGGAACCGATCAGCGGAAAAAATGCAGCTGGCTAGACTGGTTTGGCTTGTTTAACCTTCGGGAGCAAATAAGTTTGATAAGGAAAAGCTCTTTAGATCGTATCCGTACTATCTTTGTCCTTGGGTAACGGAGATCTAACTTGGATATCTTCTGGTACCTGACTTTATTCCAGTTGCTTAAGCTATAAATAAAATAGCCAGTGTTGCTTGAAAAACTGGAGCAGATGCACGAAGTTGCAATATCTCCATTCTGGTTTATGAACTGAGCGTTGGTGACTCCGTGACTCCTTGGTCAGAAAGGTTTGTTCATGGCCAAAGCCACTGGAGGACTTTAAAGAATGGAGAAAACAGCCCGAGGAGAACTGGGGTGGAAACTTGATGATGTGGGTTGGATGAGATGGGTCCTTTCCAATATCAACATCCTCATTTGGACTTGATAAGTATTGGCTGCTGCCTTAAAATAGACCCTTAGGCTAAGAGCACCTTCTATTTAAGATCCCTCTGGTGTGAGAAATGATCTGTCTAGTTCCAAATGTGGATCGTGCCTTTTGGGAAAGAGCGACGTTTTGATGCTGTTTCTGTTGAAAAACTTGAACTAAACCACAGAAATGTGCATGCAGCTGAGTAATAATTCAGTATTGCTGAACCCTTTTTTCCTTCCTCTTGAGTCAGCTTTAAAACTTGCTATAAACCTCTTGGTTTAGAGGCTGTTTACGAGATGTTATTTGCTGCCAGTCGTTTTTCCCTCACTTCTCAAGCACCGCAAACCAACGCAGATCAGGTATTGTCATGTTGGTTATTTTAAATGCAACCTGGCTATGGAAAATTCTCCGAAAACATATAAAACCCTGTTTCCTTGTGGTTAATTGCTTTGGTGCTGGTCTATTCAAGGTTGTTTTCCTCTCTCCTGATGTTCCCGTGCGAATCAGAAATCAAGGTTGCTGGCTTAAGGCTAAAACAAATGTTCTTTCCAGTAGCTGATGAAGCTAATGCAGCTAAATATCAACCAGCTTGTTGTGTGCTTGTATTGCTGTTGATTTAGGCTCCGTTTAGGAAGGTGGTAGGCTTGACCTTTTGGTGGTTTGGCTTATTTAGTGCTGCTTGGGATGGACGAGAGTAAAAGGTGGCCTGGGATCAGAGCTGGCCCAGCTGTGTTTTCCAAAGTGACACCACAAGGATGGTCTTTGTCCTTGGGAATTCAGGGAGGGCGGTGAGTGTAGAAGAGGTTGTTTTCTGCTCAAATCACTTTGTCCCTTTTAACGTCGCTTCGCTGTCTTCAGTACAGCGGCTTGCCCTCTGTCAGCTTGCTTAAACCCACCGTGTTGCGACTGTCGTATTCCAGACTCATTAGACTTTCTAACATGCTTCCCTTGCTCTACGAGTCACTGAAAAACGCCTCTTCTCTCGCCAAGCTCCCCAAAATCTGGCTCTTGCTCTGCTGTCTGTTGGGAAGTGCTGGTTACCTCCTGGGCGAAGCGGCATGCAGCTCTCTCAGGTTGAATAAACAGCCAATGCCAGCCTGGCTTAGCAAAGCTTGGCTTAGCTCTGCCACGGGAAGGAAAGAACTGGCGAGTGGAAGCGCCAAGGGGAATGTTTGGACCTGGGGAAGCTCCCAGCCGACTGCAGGAAGAGGTTTGTTTTGCTTCGTCTGGTTTCCCATTTCTGCTGCCCCAGCCCAGCTTATCTGGGCAGCCGGGGCTGGGTGACGTCTCGGTCCCTTCCGATGGCCGCAGCGCTGCTCTGGGAGGCAGATATCGCTGGCTTTGGCAGCTTCGTCCTGGCTGAACCGGGAGCATTCACCAGCTGGGAAATGAGACAAGGTCCCAGCGTGTGCCCAGGTGGCCAAGAGGCCACCAGCATCCTGGCTGGGACCAGCACTGGTGTGGCCAGCAGGCCCAGGGCAGTGACCGTCCCTGTGCTGGGACCTGGGGAGGCCGAACCGTGACTCCTGGGGGCAGTTTTGGGCCCTTCAGCTCCGGGCTCAAAATGGCAGCATCAGGGTGGCGGGAATCACCTCAGTGCACAACATGGTGGGACCAGGGGCACCAAGATCGCCTCAAAACACGAAACGGTGACCCCAAAGGCACCAGAATCACCTCAGGGCTCAAAATGACGGCCCCAGGGATGGCGGGATCACCTCACACACAAAATGGTGGCACCAGGGCCACCCAAATCAGCTGAGAGCTCAAGAAAGGCCTTGAGGTGCTGGAGCGAGCGGAGGCAAGGGAACGGAGCTGGTGAGGGGCTGGAGCACAAGTGTGATGGGAGCGGCTGAGGGAGCTGGGGGTTCAGCTGGAGAACAGGAGCTGAGGGGAGACCTTCTGATCTCTGAACTGCCTGAAAGGAGCTTGGAGCCAGGGGGGTCGGGCTCTGCTCCCCAGGAACAAGCGCCAGGAGCAGAGGAAACGGCCTCAAGTTGCGCCAGGGGAGGTTGAGGTTGGATGTGGGACCAATTCCTTCCTCAAAGGGCTGTGGGGCATTGGAACAGGCTGCCCAGGGCAGTGCTGGAGTCACCATCCCTGGAGGGGTTTAAACGATGTGTAGATGAGGTTCTCAGGGACATGGTTTAGTGGTGGACTTAGAAATGTCGGGTTAATGGTTGGACTCGATGATCTTAAGGGTCTTTTCCAACCAAAATGATTCTGTGAGTGTCTTCTCTCCTCCATGTGCCTGTTCCATTGAGCACCAGTGTCCTCAGCCAGCTTGAGCTCTGGATCACACAGGGGCGGGAATTGGTAGGGAAGGCCTTTGCCGTGGCAATCTCTGCTCTGTAAAAGGGTGGAAATAGGGGATTTTAGAGATGGTGGAGCCCGTAGACGGACAGAAGGTCACCTAGAGCACACGTGGAGCTTGTGTGCAGCCCTTCTGTTCTCAGCACTGTGCAGCTCCCACCGCGGTGCCCACACGCCGAGTTTAAACTCTCTGTGCAAGTCACTGCCTCGTATAAAAGTACAGAATCGAGCAGTTTCTTTCCCTTTAATAAATCACACTTTTATGCCGAAGCTCAAAGCCAAAATGCTGTCTTTGCAGCTCTCCTTGTTCCTCCTGTACTGAAGGCTGAAATTTTCTTTCCATCTTAGAAAATCTTAATGCAGTCTTGAACACGGCCTGGGCTTTTTGCAGCAAATAACATGATGGCTTGAAGCATATCCGTGCATTTTAGAAAGCCACTTCTGCACGAAATGACTGCTAATAGTTGCTTTCTAATCTGTTCAAATTGCTTTTATCCCAGCACGGCTCTGAGTACAAGGTGCACGAAAACTCGGTTTCTCCCCTAAAACGCGACTGACAAACCTGAAGATAAGAGGTTTTTAGAGCGGGTTCTGGATTTGTCACCTGGAAAAGTGCGGAGCTTTGGGTAAACCCTAAATGGGTGGTGGTCCCTTTCACTTTGGATGGTCTGTGGCTGAATCCTTCGCTCGGTGCGGCGGCTCTTCTGCCAAAAATCTTCGCTTCCTTGTCCCATCTGCAGCTCCCTTCTCGAATACGTGTGGCATTTCTTTCCTGCCCTCCTCAGGTTGGTAATTACGGCTGTAATCTCTTTAATGATGCTGCCCCGGGGACAGTGCTCTCCTGATAATGTCACTGCTTCACGACCTGAACCATCCTGCGATTTACGTGCGAAGAGCCGGTCCTGGGAGAGCTTCCCGCCTTTCATCGCGTCCTGCAGCGTCTTCCTGGTGTTTCTGGCTCTGCCTGTTCCTCTCTTGGTCTTTGCTGGGTGTTCGGACAGATCCCAAATTGATGCAGGGTGAGTTTTCCTAATGAGAGCTCCACAACAGACAGTAAGAAGGGAAACGTTCATCCTAGAAGAACGTGAATCTAAACGGGGCCAAATGTGGGGCTGTGGTGTTGGCTCTTGGCTTGAGAGCTCCCATCGAGATGAACCAACTCCTCTCGTGATCCTTAAACATCCCGATCTTCAGGCTTGAAAACAAACCTCCTGAACTCGAGTGGTTTATTGGAGCAAACCCAAAAAGTCCTGACAAACACCCAGTTGCTTTCTGAAGCTCGTGAACGCTGCTGCTCGTCGTGCTTTTTGTCAATTAATGTAAATATCTACGTGCTTATGAGCACCCCAAGCACTCCCCTGCTAGATGTTTGGTTCCATTTTTGCTCTCTCTTAGACAACAAGTTCTGAGCTGTTTATGATTTCAGTAACCCTGCCAGCTACTTTCCCTTCCCTATGGGTTTTTATATCTTCGGGGGAACTTTCTTTCTAATCTGTTCCTGCTTTTTCAAAGAGGAATCGTGAAGGACTTGAAGCAGTTTTGAGTTCCCAAGTCACGAGAACACTTTGTGGAAATTTTGTATGGTTTTAATCATCACGTACGCTTGTCAAGAGCCGGAGGTTAATGCTCTTTGATGCCATAAACATGGGAGGAAATGCAAATTTCAATGTCTTGCCCTGCTTGGATGATAGGAGGGGTATAAATACACAAACCTGGGAGCCTTTCTTACCTGGAAGCACCACAGCATTTATTTTATTGTTAAAATCTTCAGAAATATTAGACCGGCACCAAATCACTCTGCAGCTGTGATATTTGATTCTCAAGAAACCAAAGTTTGCCTTCAATACGCTCAGAGCCTCAATTTCTCCAGTAACTCCTGTGTATTTATACAGGGTTCTCATTTCCCTCCCATCTCCGCCCCAGATACCTTGCGTTTCTATTTCACCCCTCTCCTAAGCGCTTTGCAAAACAAAATGCCCAGTGTGTACACAAAACATATGGACCTGCGTGCGTATGTATGTATATAATGGGAGACTGTGGGAGCCGGTGTAGGAATGAAACGCTGTTTACCTCCAGCCAGAGTTTAACAGATCTCTCCTGGCCCTGTGCTTCATTTTGCTGCTGCTATTTTTACTTGCAGCTCCTCTCTGCCTCGCCTCACATTTTACCACTTAGAATTTCATGAGTCGCTTATCGCCTGTGACCATTCGGAGCTTGTTTTTCCCTCTGCGTGTCAATCCTTATTCAGACCTATAAGCTGTGTGAATATGCTTCTTCTTTCCAACACGCTTGGCTTTGTCTTGAGGGGAAAGACGAGCCACCTGAAGGTAATTTGTACCCTTGTTTTTCCGCCGGGCTGACGCACAACTCTGCGGATTCCCTGCTATAGAGAATGGGAACAGGCTCCAAAATGGGGTCGGTGTTTCCAGCCTGGCTTGGCACAGATTTGCTGCCTCCTGTGAAGCTTGGCCAGCAGGTACTGGTGCACCTAAGCTATGAAATTAACTAATATTGGGCAACTTTTCCCAGAGATTTCTGCTTTTAACACCACTTTTGAAACTTGTGGATGCTGCTTTTCCACTCCCAAGAACCGCTCGGCGATTTGCCCCGAGCAAGAGGTTTGGAGTTGATCTCCCTGCCGCTATTTTCCATCAGTTCCAACCGTATTTTTCGGTCCTGCTCTTCCCCCCGTGAAACCGCCGCGGAATTATTTATGGTATTGTTTTGAAAAGCGCCGAGAATTGGAGTATGATAATGTAAACGGTTGTGCTGCGGGCGAGCTGACGTTACACAGCACCTCATGCCACCGCGGTGAGGACACCGCGTTCTATTTGGCTCCGGTTGATGCTCCGAATGGGCTCCTAACATCTGCATTTCATAGAAAAGAAACCATTTCGTTTGCTGGCCCAAGGTGGGCTGATTTGTGCCTTTCAAATGGGGAACACCCATGCGCTAAACCGGTTGTCCCAGTTTACAAAGGGGAATAGGGACTAAATTGAGGATTTGGGCTGAGGTCTTGCTCTTGTGCATTTTCTATCATGGTTTGTCAACCTGTGTTGCTTGGTGGACTCGTGATCAGTCACACAGTAATCCCTGAAATGAGGACAAAGTGATTTTTAACAATAATAATAATAAATATACGTTCCATTGCAGGCTTTGGGGTGTTTGCAGAAATAATAAACGTTAGGTTTAGACTGATCTTATCCGGCCCTTTGGCAACACCGCATGAGCGCTTGGGACGTCTTTAGCCATAAAGTAGGTTGGCCCATAGTTAAAAAAAGCAAAGGAAAAACTGCTCTTGAGGTCTCTGTGCTGCACAGGAGCTCTTTGTGCGCTGGTATCTGCGTCCCCAGCCCTGGGGGGTCACCCAAACCACCTTCGCTTTTGGGGGTTTCTTGCCGAAGGTGGTGGTACCTTGAGCTCGGATAAGCAACGGGCACCTTTGAAGTGCTGCTTGTTGGTTTGCAGCCGGTTCCTGACCTGGAGGAGAAGAAGCAAGGGTGCAAAAAGCTCATGTGGTGTCCAGCATGAGCTTCTGATCCATCTTATCTCCGAATTCTGCGTCCTTTCTACCTGAATAGTAGATGGGGGCTTGTCCCAAGGTAGGGGACCCTTTCAAAATCACAATGATAAGGGAGCAACCAATGTGGAACAAAGTCCTGCAGGAGCTTTCCACCTCATGGTTCCACAGGATGACATGAGGTACCTTAGGAATCCTCAGCATTCCCCAAATTATCCAGGTATTTGGAGAAAACCTCCTCTTGGAGGAGAACTTGCTGGCAAAGCGTGAAGCACTTGGACCCAGCTCTTCAGACCCCATCCACGCTTGGTGTGTGACCATAGCGAGAGAACTTGAATCTCATGCTGGAGCATATCCAGCCGCTGGAGCTTTGTGGACGTTCCCGTGTTTGCAGCATGGAGGAGGATTGACAGCCTTTCGGTTTTGCTGATTTTTAGTTTAAAAACACGCTTCTCTTCCAAGCTTTTTGTCAACCCCGGGAGCGATGACTGCGGGGCTGTTGCTGCAATACCAGCGGTTTTGAAGGTCAACGTCTTCATATTGATCTTGGCATCTTTGAGCGCTGGAGCAGATGTGTCCCTTTGTGTTGTGTAACTCCTTTGTGGACGTACAGGGTTTATTCTGGTATCACCCAAAGGCTTTTTGTCCGTATGGATTTTCCGCAGTCCTGCTTTACCTTCAAGGGCCGTCCTGGATCTTGACATCTCTGTAGGAAAGGGTTGGCTGCGGCCACTCTGCTGCTCACATTCCACTTCAACGTTGGCTTTTCCAGCGTGAATGTTGGTTTAAAATGGTAATTTAAGTGTTTACAGCTTCATGCTTTGCTAGCAAGTTCTCCTCCAAGAGGACATTTATCCAAATACGTGGATAATTTGGGGAACACTGAGGACTCCCAAGGCACCCCGTGTTGTCCTGGGGAGCCACGAGGTGGAAAGCTCCTGCAAGACGTCGTTCCACATCGATTGCTCCCTTATCACTGTGATTTCGAAAGGGTCCCCTACCTTGGGACAAGCCCCATTCAGGTAGAAAGGACGCAGAATTCGGAGAGAAGATGGATCAGAAGCTCATGTTGGACAGAATCACGACTGTGACCTCCAGGCCATGGTGAGAACCCCAAATGAAGAGCCTGTCCCTTGGAACTCTTCATGGAGCTCGCAATATATTAATTGGGGTGAGCTGTGTTCAAGACTATGGTAGGAAACCCATAAACCTGCCCTAGTGTTGGTTTTAATTTTTATTCCTGGCTTCCTCTTTAAATTAGAAATGCGTTTTTACACGGGTGTCTATGCTCGCTTCGTATTTCATATTTGTAAAAATAAATGGAGAGCGAGTCAGTGTTATTGCAGCAACATCAGTGTTTTATCACCACAGGTGACTTTTAATTTCAAATATAGAAGGAGATAATAGTTGAAGCTTATTTCTGGGTCAGGAAAAGGAAAGATTAGAACAGAACCGCTCTTGGCCCGGGTGCTTTGTGTCTGTGAGACTTTGGGGACATTGAAGAGTTGCAAGAAAATGTGGCAGCAACCTAAGAAATGAGGAGTGTGGGGCAAGGATATTTGTGTCCTCCCTTGGTTTCATTTGCAAAGCTTGAGACTAAGGATGACGTGAAAGAAGGGATTGTTCCTTGCGAAGATGATGGAGGAAAATGATAAATCTCTGGCTCAGGAGCTGATGGAGTGGCCAGGTTCATCTCATCTCATCTCTGGGTATCAAGTGCAGCTTAAATGCTGAAGTGTTTGAATGAAGAGTTGGCCCAAACCTCCCAGGTGGGTTTGCAGCGCAGCCTGGTCCAACCAGCTTTGCTAAAAGGTCGTAGGAAATTGGTAAAATGATCCAAAAAAACCAAAATGAGAGAGTGCAGAGGGATGCCTGCGTCTAGCTGGGTTACATCTGTGTCTTAGATACCGGAACAAAGAGTATTTAATTCAACAGGTCTACACGTTGCCGTCCTATTCTTGTTACCTGGTGTCTTCCCCGTCTTCTCTAATATTGTACTTTAGCAGAAATGTCACTGTTTTCCCCTCACTAAGACGGGATTTAGAATCAGGATCGGCGCTCGCTGCCGCTCTCCGGTGCCAGAATAATGGATCCGTGACCTGATTTCAACCTGTGAGAGCTGCCACCAAGTAAATATTTGATGGAACTACAGCTTCCCTTTTTAAGTCTGCTGCAGTTTTTCAAGCTAACTCATGGCAAGGTTTTCCTGAGCAACACTTGGTAGCGCCGGGTTCTTTATGCAATTCTCGCTGCTTCTTTTAGAGGCTTTTTCTGGCTTCGGGCGTCGCTTCAGCCTCACGTTGTATTTATGTGAAATCCAGGCAGGACGAGTCAACATGAAATGATATTTATGTCATAATACATGGAAAGGAAGGGAGTTAAATCCATATGTCGGCTCTTAGCCCAGATGGCAACCGTTTTATCGCTCAAATCGCGATCCCTCCTTGTACCGAACGACGAACCGAGTCAATATCCCCAACATGAATTTCCTACCCATCTTTACAAACCTTTGTCAGAAGCAATAGTTGCTATTTGCTAAAATAGGAATATTTGATCCACTTAGCAGTGAAATAACCGCAGGATTTTTATTAAGAATCCATTTTGCAAGTAGAACAGAGATCCTAGAACAAATCTACAAGTCTGAAACGTGGACGAAGCCAAGATGAATTTCTCATTCCAGACCTGAGCTGGTTTATTTTCTAGGAGACCAGAGGTACCAACTGCCGAATTATTCGCTGTATGGATGTGCAATTTGAAATAATAGCTCCCTGCACCAATCTCTACCCCTGAATATCTTAGGAATGTAGATTTAAGTTACAACTTCATAGAAAAGCAGAGGGTTTTGCTGAATTTCAAGGGAACGGCCGAGGACCCAAAGGTCAGAACGTTGCCTGCGTATTTTAAAGGTTGTATAACCGTATATAGCGAAAGCTGGTTTTTCTTTGAAACAAGTCCAATCCTTTGGCTGTTTTCTGCTATTTACCACTGTGTCTCTTTACAGGATTCATGAATAAAATTTTCCATCCCAACATTGATGAAGCGTAAGTACATCAATGCATCCCTCGCGTGCATTTTCTTCCGAGGAGTTTGTCTAATTGTAACTGTATTTTGGCTTCACAATAATACACCGATGACTTGAATTAATAACCCACATCAACCCAGAACGGGCCATTTGATGGAAGTGGATGTTACGGTAACAATTTCCTTTCTTTTGTGCAGAATATATTCATGAAATTAAAGGCTGTCCCTCTATTAACCACAAGAGAAGGGGAAATCGTATCTGAAACTGTGGGGCAAGGGAAGAGAGGGGGTAAATATATGAAATCCCCAGAGTGTTTTTGAGCGTGACTGCGTTTAATTCCATCCTTTCCATGTGTTTCAGGTCGGGAACTGTATGTCTAGATGTAATTAATCAAACTTGGACAGCTCTCTACGGTGAGTTTGACGCTTCCCCAAAAACTGAAGGCAGTTTGGTCAACTTTTGTTGTTCTTTTGGGGTTTTTTGTTTGTTTGCCTGATTTGGGGGTTTTTAACTGAAGTTTCAGGCTCCTCGCTGAGCCAAGGCCATGTCAAAAATGAGATTTTTCTGTGAAAATACTTTAGTGACCCGTTTTTATGCCAGAAAGGAGAAAACATCCCATAAACCTCACAAAGGATCGCTCAATCCGTTGCTTGGCGTTGTCTGGCAATAATTCGGCATTGAAGGAGAGGAGCGACCATATCTAAAGTGAAACCTTGTTCCCCATCCACGTTTTGTAGGTGTATTTGAGCTGCTGTTCTTGTGCACAGGGCTATGAACCCATTTCTGCAGAAGACAGAACCAGAAACCTGTTCCATTGCTGCAGAGTGTTCTGTGTTTCCCATTAGCTCACATCTGGCTATAACTCCTTTTTAGAGCTATAAACCATCAGCTCGTAGCTGAAGACCCATTGAAATGGCATTTAGAGAGAGCTGGAATTGTTTAAAGAAATACAGTTGGGTATCTAGTCCAGGTTGGCTGCATTTTAACAATGTGAACTACTTCAGTTATGCTTTGAGGAACGTACACATCAAATCCTTCACGTTCTTCCATGATAATCTGAATTTCACCTATGGAAGCTGAAGCTTTGAAGCCGTTGCTAGAGAGACAAGCTACTTCACCTTCCTCGCCAGCACAATCGGTGAGGAAACACCAAGACTTGGTGAATCCCGAGTGGGAAATTGCCATAGCAACTCGGTGAACTTTGCTCCTCGTCGGAACGCCTGAAGTCCTCACGTAGTGAATGCGTTTCATACGCTTCGCATGGCTTTGTTGTGCGAGACCAGCTCAGCCGTCACCCAGGTGGCGTGGATAATGGAAGAAAAGGATGGGTTTGTGTCCTGGGAGGACCTGATGTGAGATGGAGGAATTAAAGCGGTGTCAGCAGAGATATCCGCTGGGGATGAGCCTGTGGGGTTCAATCCACGGCAAAATTCAGCTCAGTGTGGCGTGTGCTGCTCTTCCATGGCCTTAAAAGCAGATGGTGGGGACGGCCAGGTAAAGAAGATAACCACGGTGTAACTAGTACTGGTTTTTGTGCTCTGCTAGGCCGGGTTTTGCTTTGGAAGCCGGGCAGGGATAGGGTTTCTGCGCTATTTCCAAACAATTCCACGGGAGGGCTTTCTGCGAGAGGTTTCCTAATGAGCGCTGCTGTGTTTTTGGCATCATTATCGCTCGTAAAGGTAGAAGAAACCAGCTTATTATTTCCTATGCTTGTGGTGTATTAATATCAGCAAGCTTGCAAAAATCTTCCACATATTTTCTTGCAAAATCAGTGCCAGGTTTTAGGTAACTTGAAAGTGTCAGGTGTGTGTTTTGTACAGAACATGTTCCACAGTCACTGCTGGAATTCGGTGTTAGAAACTACATTATTTGACAGTCATCTTATTGCAAACTTCCCTCCCCTTGCCTCAGATTTGCAGGGAGGACACAGGGGTGACTCCGTTCGCTTGGCCCCTTCGCTCAGAACTCATCAAACCCTCAAACCACCGTCACCATTTCCAAGGTTTTGCCTCCTTAAGTCAAAAAAAGGAGGCGGCCCAATTCTGATCATGACATAAAAAGGGGGAAAATGTAAATGTTATTTACATTTCACGGTGCTCCTCGACACAGCCGCGTTGTCTGGAACGTCACCCTTTTAAACCAGAGCACCCCTGTGCTGGCAGAGGATATGGGTCAGATAATTCAAGGAGCAACTGAGGTGGAAGAGACCCAGAATAGCTACCAATAAATTCCTGAGGACGTCACGGTTAAATTCCCTCTCCTTCAAGTATCAAGTCTTCAGCACTATGGTCAGGCTTCCAGCACATGTTCAACTCGTTGCTGTTAAGCCAATGTTACTTTCTGGGATTTGAAAGGAGGAGGAAATTACTGAGGTCTCTTAAAAAATCCCAGGGCTCTGCTTGCTCATCGTGTGGGCGATTTTAGTTGTCTAACAGCCACAAATACTTTATATGAGCCTTCTCCACAGACAGACTTGATCAACTTCTTGCTGATGGTGTCCGTACCCAGTTTCTAACAGGGTTAATTGATTCACCGAGGACAAGCCATGGAAATAAGTATTTTTATAAGGCGTCCTCACTGGTTTTTTGTGGTCCTTTTTTGGATCAGGATCCTTTTTGCAGTTGCTGTTGCATTGATCCTAGAAGCAGCTGGTGGCACCTTGGTGTGCCAGCCATGGCAAACCTGGTCAAGGGACCATCTGTGCTCCAAAGGACATTGTCACTGTCCTTTGACAGTATTGGAAGGGGCAGAATCTTCTATAGTAGGAAGAGATTTTGAGTTAAACCCACATAATTTCTTAGTGATGTTGCTGTATAGCAGAGACCAAGCGATTGCTATCCGTAGCAATCATTGACATTATTTTTTGCAGTTGAATGATGAAGTATCAGCTATAGTGAATCCTACACTCTTGAGTGTATGAAGCTCCTCCTCCTCAGGGAGGTTTATGCTGAGTTATGCGACTGAGGTAGCCATAGCACAGTGTCCGTATGTCCTGGACGTGTTGATGAAGAAGGGAAGAACCGACAAAACCTCGAATCTCCTTCAGTCCTCTTGAGCAAGATCTGAAAGCGCATTCTGAAAACACACCCGTTGGTAGATCTGCGGAGGTGCTGGTGAAGATCTGCCTGGATCTACCATGCGACTCTTCCAAGGCTGTATCTTTGGTGGTGATGGAGTCTTTTGTGGCTGCAGCCCAGAGCCAGAGTAGCTGTTGACCCAAGGGCATTCACAACCTTCCTGGACGCGACCCTGTGCGATCTGCTCTGGGTGAACCTACTTTAGCAGGTGGGTTGGACTGGATGATCTTCCAGAGGTCCCTTCCAACCCCAACCATCCTGTGAGAGCACTTGGAGATGTCTCTCCCTACCTGCCCAATCATTTTGATGAAAGTTTTAGAAAGTTGAGGGCTCTGAGGTCCCACCCTCCATCAGATCTGGTTGTATTTAGTAGCAACACGAGGCTCGGTGGTGGCTCAGGGACAGTCACACAGGCTGGTTCCTCTAAGAGGCAGGTTGAGATGAGGAAGGCTAGACAAGAAATTTGTTACACTGAGGGTGGTGAGAGCCTGGCCCAGGTTGGCCAGAGAGGTGGTGGATGAACCATCCCTGGAGACATCCCAGGCCAGGCTGGACGGGGCTCTGAGCAACCTGAGCTGCTGAAGATGTCCCTGCTCATGGCAGGGGTGGCACTGGGTGACCTTTGAAGGTCCCTTCCAACCCAAACCCTTCCAAGATTCTACAAACCCAACCTCAACCACTTCAACTCAACCTCCCCCACTCAAACCTCAACCTCTTCAACCTTCTTGACCTGACTTCAACCCCACCTCAACCTCCTCAACCTGAGCTGGTGAAGATGTCCCTGCTCATGGCAGAGTGGGACGGGATGAGCCTTGAATGTCCTTTCCAACCCAAACCCTTCTGTGATTCTACAAACTCAACCTCAACCTCCTCAACCCAACCTCATCCCCAACCCAACCTCAACCTAAACTGGTAAAGATGTCCCTGCTCATGGCAGCGGTGGCACTGGATGAGCCTTGAATGTCCTTTCCAACCCAAACTGTTCAATGCGTCTGTGATTCTATGATCAGCTGCTCACGTGGTGGCTCTGAGAGGGTGTTGGGCATCTCTCCTGACAGCTCCACTCTGGTCCATGCTGGAGGGGACTGGTGATGCTCATCCACAGGCAGGATCTCTCTGCCACCAGGAGAAAGACAATGCTGGTCTGCCTGTATCACCAGTTCTCCAGTAGCTGGAATAAACCTGGCACCCAGCCCCAAACTGGGGTTGAATCTCCGCTCTGCGTGGGTGCGCATGGTTCTTCTGGAGCCCTCGAGGAGAAACGATGACGCCGGGTTTGTTTCTGAACACCCTCACCCCTCAAGTGTGCTCCTTGTTGTCTCGGGGATGTGGGAAGAGGGTTTTGTGTGTCCACAATTACTCATCGACACCAGACGTATGTTCCCTGTTGTGGATTATTCAGTGACAGATGCCAACTGGCACCAAGGTGTTAATGTGAGCTCTTCACATTCCACAAATTGTTTTGAGCTGGAGGAGGGACTTGTTGGTTGCTCTTTCTATGAACACAATCATCTAAAGCACTTTGGGAGATGCTTTATGCTTGAGATCTGTCAATTTAGTCATGGAGCATAACACATTTAAAGATGTTAATAGAAGGAGGCAGAAATAGGAGGAGAATTCAGTGAGGGAGGGAAGCACAGTGCTGCTTGTTTTTCTTTTTCCCTTCTTCTTTTCTTTTTTAAAACCAGGGCTGAGCCTCAATGGGAAACAAGACAATTGTGACCGTTCACTTTTTTGCTTAACCCACAAATATCTGTACCTACATCATTGGGATTTTAAACAGTTAGTGCTGTTGTGCCTGGGGAGCTGCAGCAATACCCCTTAGCAGCCCTCTCTGTGTTTTCCCCATGCAGTTTCCTTTATTTTAACTTGTTCCCAGATTTTCAGCCCATTTACCCTTGACGCTTCGTGCTCCTCTTGCAGGATAATGAATCAGACTGACTCTGAGTCTTGTGGACATGAACAACCGTCTCTTTTACTTGCAGATCTCACCAATATATTTGAATCGTTCCTGCCCCAGCTGCTGGCCTATCCCAACCCTATAGATCCTCTAAATGGTGATGCTGCAGCCATGTACCTCCACCGACCAGAAGAGTACAAACAGAAAATTAAAGGTAAGGGCATAAATAACACGTTGTGGCGTGAGTGACGTTACTGTGATTCCACCTGGGGGAATGAGGAAGGTCTTTGCCGCGTGTTTGTTCTTCCGTGCCTATTCCTTCCCCTAATAGGGTCACCATCCGTTTTATTAATTAATGGGGATAATCTGAAATAGGGGGTGGATGAGCTGCTCCTGTGATTTATGCAATACATGGGGAAAGGTTTTTAAATTGATTAGCAGACCCTAAGCGGGGAAGGCTGTAAGCAAACTGGATTTAGGATTCAACACAATTTTGAGAGATACAAGGAACAATTTGGAAGAAAATGTGTGTGAGCACAGCAGGCCCAAGGAAAATCGCAGAACTGAAGTGGGAGCATCCAGTTGCACAATTACTGGATAGAAAGCGGCTCGTTAGCAGTTCTTTGGAAAGTGATCTGAGAGCAGCAATCAAGGAATCAGTGATGAAGCACTTTGGTACTGTGACAGAGCGCGAATTTGCCGTAAATGCCAAGTAATCATTCCATGCTTCTTCCTAGTTAAGCCGAGGCTTATTGGTGCTCAGTTCAGGGACTGCCCTTGTGTGAGGAAAGGCTGAGAGAACTGGGATTGTTCAGCCTTGAGACAAGAAGATTCAGAGAGACCTCAGCACCACGTTATGGTACTTAAAGGGTGGCTACAAAGAAGATGAAAACTCCCTTTTTGTAAGGACTCCCATGGAAAAGATGAGAGGCAACGGGTACAAGTTACTCCATGGGAGATTCCAGTTGGACACAAGAGGGAAATTTTTCCTGATGAGAACAATCAGTGATTGGAATCATCTCCCCAGGGAAGTGGTGGATTCCCCAACATTGACCACGTTTCAGGTTTAGTTGGACAGGGTGCTGGGCCAGCTTGTCTAGACCAGGCTTGTGCCAAGAAAGGTTGGACCAGATGATCCTTGTGGTCCTGGTGTTCTGTCATTCTATGATTTAAGAAAGCTGTAAACCACTTAGTAATGTCTCAAAGGGTGGAACAAGGGCAGATTGTCCTGGAGATGTGTCTTAAAATGAGAGATGGAGAGGCTCGGAGGAGTTTAATCTAGAGGACTGAATGAGGTTATGAGCTTTTACGTGTCAAAGGTGCCTTCAAAGAGCAAGGGAATGATTGATCCTGTGAGCAGGATGTGGTTGCAGGTGTGTAACTTGGCTGGGGGAGCCCAGGTTAAACATTTCCAGACATGAGGAAGAAATATTTTACACTGAGGGTGATGAGAGCCTGGCCCAGGTTGCCCAGAGAGGTGGTGGCTGCCCCAAAACCATGGACTTTATTTCTCCCCTGATCCGCTGAACACAATCAGCATTTAATCCAGCGGTGGGAAATCTACAGATTGGGTCTTCAGCTATGTTTTTAAGACACCATGACTACCTGATTATTTTTGGGGGGTTATTGAATAACCATGAGACTCATTTGTCCGTGGGACCCCTGCCAGGAAGGTTTGCAGGGCCCGTTTGACAAGGGGAGCATCCACAATCAGCGCAATCTAATCGTCTCATAGAATCATTTCAGTTGGAAGAGACCCTCAGGATCATCGCTGTGAAGCAGCAGTTTTCCTTAACGGAGCGTTGTGAAAGCTCGGTCTTGTCATGGTATTTATTGGTAGAGTCCTTCCGCCAGCTCTGCCACGTCACTCCGGAGCGGTTAAACCTCGAGTCAATTCGTTCCGATGCGAAACGACTCTTCGTCACCTGCAATTCTTGTTTGAGGGCGGAACTACAAATGAGGCCAAGCGAAGCTGTGATTTAAATACCGAGTTATTCAACCCACTTTGTTTGACTCCTGACGACTGCGTGACAGGATCGTAAAAACCACCCTGCAGATCCGGCCTGCTCGGTGTCCTGGAGTCCACTGCCTGTTTTTCATATGACAAAGCTTCCAGGCAAAATAGTTTGGCAGATAAAATCTCCAGGGCAAACACAAGGGACGCTTTGGGTGTCCTCTGTGCTTTAATGAACGACTTCAAAAAGAAAAAGATACACCCTGGAAAAGGAAGCAAATAAACTGATGCTAACCAACAGCAAGGCCTTCAAGATCTGAGGACATCCCTCGGGGAGGCTAAATGGAATATTCTGCTCCTCCGTTTCCATCCTGACAGGCAGGTACAGGCCGTGAAGATGATCTGGAAGGAGTTTTAAGTGCTTGCAACATGGTTTGTGTTCCATATACCCAAGAGTCCGGCCTCCGCTGGCTCTTCCCAGGCTTGCGTGACAAGTAGAGGATGGAACTAAACGCTGTCATTCCTCGTATTGGAGCGTTTTTAAAAATAACCTTGGCCACGTTAAAATTGATGCGAATGGCTTGTAGCAGCTTCTCGGCTCTGGGGAGCTCGGTAGCGCAAATAAATAATTGCTGCTTTTCTTCATTTTTTAGTTCCGAGCGCACAGAACAGTTGTTTGATGTAGCGGTAGCGAAGAGACGCGCGTAGCCTTAGAGACGCGGCCCAAGGTTTGTAGTTCCTGTGGTTCTTGATACGAGACCCAAACAAGTAAGGCTTTATGGTGAAATTCCAGTTGAATCCTTTGAAACAGCAGGATGGCTCATGGCCACGTACCAGCCGCTTCTTCTTGGTCCAGATGAATCAAAGCGATGTCTCTGGTAGGAACGGGTGCACCAAGACTTTCCCTTCTTGAACAGACTTTGGTAGAAGACACTTTGCCAGTATTTAGATGTCTCCATTCATAGACTGAAGATACAACTTCAACATTCAGATCAAACCTTCAGAAAAACCCAGCTCGGGGGCTTGGTAGCTTTCCTGGGTAGAAGATATTTTAAGCTGCAAGTTGTGTTTTTGCTTAAATGATTTAGGCTCAATCAGGTCTTTCCTAACAGTAAGAAAAGTTGAATTCTACATATGAATCACCCAGAGAGCGTTTGAAGTGGTCGCTGGGGAATTTCTGCCTCCTCCTGCCCTGGTCACTGCCTTGTGGCTGCTGTTCTGGGGACTCCCGTGGCACCTACGGCGTTTATTTAGGTGGGTTTGGGGTAAACGTAGAGGGAATGTCTTTCTGAGGTTGCCACTAAGGCGTTGCCTTTGTCACCCAAGGTCTTCCAGCAAACTTGGGTTCCCTTTGCTGGATTGCGCGAGGAATAACAACTTCTCTGGGTAAAAACCCCTTTTCCAGAGGGAGAAGAATCCTTGGAAAGCTTTGGGAAGGGAGCAGCCGCTACATCCTCTTGTCAGCATCCCATCCCTTACCTCTGCTCGTCATCTCTTGCCCACCCACCTTCCCGTCCAAATTCTCTGAGGACACGCTGCATTTTCGGATCCCTCCTTCAGTTCCTCCCTCTCACCTCTAACCCGTTAGGTCTGGTGCACTTTGCGGTGTCCATCTCTTGGCAGACGTTCCCAGACTCCAAAATCTCGTTCTCCGGTGCAGATGGGAGACACAATCAGGCAGGGCCGAGGCTCCACGATGACACAGGCGAGCGCCTTCCAAGAACAAGGTCTCAGCAACCAGGACCTGAGGATGGACTCAGAAGCACCTTCCAGCCCGTTCTCACAGCTTTGCCACGATGGAACAATGAATTTGGGCTCCGTGTCCTTACATCAGCTCCAGAAATGTGGAAACCTCCCCCAGACCTCTTGCTGAGTGTTTTCTCTTCCAGGAGGCTGAAGGATGGAAGTGCAGAAGGAAGGAAAGCTGGCTTTAAGAGCAACCAGGCTTTGCAAAACCCAGTCTTTCAGCACTTGGTTATTTGGTGTTAGGCATGTCCTTCTGCAGCTTTTCCGTGCTTCCACCTGCTGATAGGATATGGAACAAAAAGCAATAATCTGTGCTTCTGGAGGAGAGATGCTCCTTGTGGATCTCATTCCCTGGAGGAACTGAAGAACATCTGGTTGGGACGGCTGCTGGGCTGGCACTGGGACGCAAAGGGGCTCATCTTCAAGCACAAAAGGATGGCGGTGTTCCCTCTTTCTTCAAATGTTTAAATACTGCTGTTTGGAGGAAGCTTTGTCGTGTTTTAGCCCCTTCGTAGCTGGAAAGGTAACAGGCTCACCACTGGAATTCCCCACCTGCAACACGAGGACAACACCCCCTCCTTCCCAAAGTGTGTGATCTGCTGTTGGGATATGGGTGTTACATCCCTTCTTCGTGCTGTGAAGCCGCTTTCTCGCTGTCGGGTGGGAAAGAGGAGTTAAATAAGAGGGAGGCTTGGAAGCTGAGGCTGAGCACCCCTTCTTTAGCCCAGTTTGGTGCCAAGTTTTCACCCCTGCTCCATCCTGCACGTGTGTAAGGAACAGAATTTCTCCGCTCAAGGTAACCTGGCAGCTGGGGACACCTGGTACCTCGGAGGGGACACTGTGGGACCCTCCTGCATCCACAAAGTGCTTCCCAGACTCAATCTGCCTTACCTGCTCCACTTTACGTTGCGTTTTTGCTCCGTCCCTCTGCACAGAGGTGGCCGTGGAAGCCGCACAAGGCACAGTTGGCAGTGGTTCCCCCGCCTGCCGGCAGGAATCCCAGTAAAACCAGTTTCCCCGCTTGCTGGGCAACCTCCTGCTCCTCCTGGCTCCAGTTCAGGGTGCTGAGCTGGGTGCTGAGAGCCCGTGTGGTTTGCACCCCACTGTGTGACACCGTTTCTGTTGGTGACCGGGGCTCCGTGTGGGTCCCCAGCTCATCCCGTGGCCACTGTTGGGTGTTCCGAGGGTAAAACCAGAGCCCAGCGCAGCCCCGTGTTCAGTTTAGGGCTGGGGAAGGGAGATTTTGCTTTTTATTTTAAAAATGGAAAGTGCTGTAGTTTTCTGCTCTGCTCTCCCCATCCTTCCTTAAACTCTGCTTATGCAGAGTTTAGTGTGGGAGTTTAGTCTCACTCCAGCTTATGCAGAGTTTAGCCTGGAAGTTTAGTCACGCTCCCAACTTGGCTTCAGTGACGCTTGTTCTATGTTATCATATTAAACTCTGAGATCTTCATTTCTTAAAGTCACAACGGTGACATCTCGGTGGCTTTAAGGTTTGTTCTCTAGATCAACATAGCACCTCCAATTTTGGCAGTAATTCGGATTCTCTCCTATTAGGTGCGATACATCATACCAGGGAGAACTTGGGTTCTTTCCATCTATAAATGTACATGGAGCTGATGCAGAAGCTTTGGGATCAGACTTGTTTTCAAGGGTCTTGCACATCTCTGAGGTTGTTGATGGACGACGCTGCCTCCGGTCTGAGAAACACGGGAGCTCATCAAACACACCGTGACCCAACCGCCGGTAGTCGTAGCTCACCCACCCTCTGCCTGTTGAATATACGCTGCTTATATGTCTCTTTATTTTCTTTTCTGTCACCTACAGAATACATTCAGAAATATGCAACAGAAGAAGCACTAAAAGAACAGGAAGAAGGCACCGGGGACAGCTCGTCCGAGAGCTCCATGTCCGACTTCTCGGAAGACGAGGCTCAGGATATGGAGTTGTAGTAGAAGAGGCAACCCTGCTTTTCAGAGAGACTCTAATTTCCTAACCATGAGAAGCAGACTATAATATTCATATTTAAACAAAGCAATTTTTTTTATTACTAAACAAGGTTTTTATGAATAATAGCATTGATATATATATATATATATATATCACCCTTTAGATCTTGATTTTTTTTTTTCTTGGTCATTTCTCGAACCCGAGGTGCATAGCATATTCCCACATTCCATTTTGGTAGCAATATGCAGCCCGAATGCATGCATTCAAAATTCCATTTGGCCAAGTCGACTTGTGTGCTACTGAACTGTCAGCTACGAGATCAAACCACAGCTGCCCCGGTAGGTAGGGAGTTAGCAAAAAAAAAAGAGAAAAAATGATTAAAAAAAAAAAGATGTTTGCTTTCTTATCGCTGTTTCCAAAGACACCACCTTGGACGCCAACGTGGGGACGGCGTTTTGCTCGAGGTCTAAAAGCTTGGGGGATGCTACTGGCCGTGTAGATCAGCCAGTGGAAGGAAGGGTGCTCCTTCAGGTCAACCTTTGGTCGTGTTTGACGTGGAGTCACATTTAACCGAAGTAAAAGCAGTGCGAATGCATGGAGCTATTGAGAGCATTGACGCTTCACAGTTTTGACTTGGATTTTAAGTCCGTTTTTATATGTGGACTCCTGCCTGCCCTGGCGAGCCGTAGGGACTGCCAACCACTGCTCTGTTCGCTTTGGGGACTTTGGAAAACCTTCACCTGGATGTTAATTCACTTTCTTGGGCTGGATTACGAGCTGGTCCCTTTTCTGGGAGGAAAAACAAGAAGTAAACCACAAGCGATGCTTTCTGAACAGTGCTTTGATTTAGCTGGAGCACATGTGAAGTCAAACTGTCATAGTTTGGAAACTGCTGCCCTTTAATGGCTTCGAGTTTGCTTTATTATTATTTTTTTTAATTATTATTATTTTGGGTTCTTTTCTTGCTTGAAATATGGTTAAACACCTGGCAAACATTCTCCATCTCCTCAGAAGGTCCTCGGACCGGATGGATTTGCCTTGCTGAGAGCTTCAGATCCACCAAGATCGGCCCATTGCCCGTAGTCCACGAATCCATCGGCACTGATTTGATTTGCCTTTTGTTGTTGGTTTGCCCCCCGTTCCCCCTCCCGCACCAGCTTTGTCGCCATCTGCTTGTGTGTGTGCAACAGGATTAACATTTCTGAAAAGTTAACGAAGAATATGATCTAGAAAAAGAAAAAACGAATAAAAAAAAAGCCTAAAAGCACCATTTGAGGAAGCAAGTGAATCTGCTCTGGTTTGGTTTATTATTGCTTTTTTAATTCTTTTTTTTTGTCCAGAATGCTTCTGGATTGAAACGTTTGATTTCTCCTGGTGTCTTTCAGTGAGCTGAGATTTGTTTGTTCGCTCTAATATACAAAATCTAATGTAGTAAATGTCTCCCCGCTTTGCCGGGATACTTGAATTCGGATCATTGTGCATTGGAGATTCCAACCAAGCTGGGTTTTTCAAGCTGAATGTTACCTGCTGTATTTTGGGGGGGGGTGGTTTCTAGAGGGGTTCGGACACAACGTTTTCATTTGTGGGGCGACCTACAGGACAGCGCGTGGAAAACTCACCCACCTTGGCAACACTCACGGAGTTTTCGATGTCAGACCTGCTACCTTTGCCATTCTCCCAAAATTGTTGTTTCTTTAGGAAGTTTCGAGTCGTCGGGAGCTTCCAATCCTATTTCTCCTTCATAAAGCACAATCAATTTATTACTACCCTTTCTTTTGGGGGAAAAAACCAAACCCTCATAAACCCACTTTGCTTTAGCATGATTTTCCTTAATAAAAACTATACAAAGAATTTCCTTCACGTTCATTACGGGCATGAAGCAAAAGGGTTTTTTTCCTCCCTTTTTCCTTTCAGTTCCAAGCAGTAACGTTAGGGCTGTCGCTAGTGATGTGCTGAAGTTCTCTATCTAGCATTTGTGGCTTGTGGGAAGGGTAATATTAACTATTTAACATGTAATGGTGTACTGAACTCTTATCTAGCACGCTGCTTTCTCTCATTTCTTTGGGGCGGGAGGGGCCACGTTTCGCTGGCACTTGTTTAATTTGCTTTACCTGCCGAGCGGGCAGTTTGCTTGTGCTATAACCTTTACTTGTAGGTGCTACTTAGGAGTAGAGTTAAGTGCTGGGTGGTGATATCAGTTGAAAAGATTAAAAAAAAAACCAAAAAAAACCCAAAAAAATCACAATAAAAATTTGTATTTTTTCAATATTGTATAACAATAGTGTTCTAATTACCTCATCCCACCTTCCTTTGCAGGTGTTGCGTCCCCCCACGCTCCGTTTAGCGCATCCAACCTCTCGTACGCTCCCCCCGCCGCCTTTTGGTTCCTGCTAAACAGGGCTTTTCCACCAAAAACAGGGGTGAGACCGCGGGGGGTCGAGGGGTTTAGAGCCCCAAAAATGTATCCCCAACCCCCCGAGGTGCCACAAAAGTCCCCACCTGGGCTCGGAGGTGCCAAAATGCTGCTTTTTTAAGAAAATAAACATTTCAAGATGCTTCTAGGGGTTGAGATGGGTTGGGAGCATCCGCACCCCGTGAGCTTCCCCTCCATTTTTCACCTCTATTTTTTCCCCAAATCTCCACATTTCTCCCAAAATAACCCTCCCCCCCCAAACACTTTGTAAATAAAACTACCCCTACGTAGCCTGGAAGAAAAGGTGGAGCCGTATTGAAGCGAGAAAGCTCTTTATTTTGATCAGCTAGAGAGGGGTTTATTGTCCTCCTCCTTCAGCCGACGGTGGTGGTGGCGTCACCATCGGGATGATGGGAATTTCTCCACCAACCCATTGGACCCCGGGTTGAACTCTCCGCTATTTTGGAAACAACCTTTGGCTTCTGTTGCTGTGACTCTTCCTTTTGCCATCAAGGTTTTTTGGGGGACGTGAGGAGCCGAGTTGTCATGTCACTTGGTGCCACCATCACCCTCCATGATGAGCTTTTCCTGACCCGCAGGTGGGTTTGGTGGACGCGGAAGGATCCAGACCCCCAACAGAGCCTTGGGGCTCATCCTCCTGCCTCAATGCTTGAACCCAACCCATCTCTCTCTTCTTTACGCATCCATCCACCCATCCCTCAAAACACACTGGAGAGCCGGGACGCCCCGTCCCGTCCCCTCCTGGTGGGTGTCCCCATCAGCCGGGACCCTCCTTTGGGAAGGCTGGGAGGTGTTTGACGATTTTCTCTTCTTTTTACTCCTGTTTTCCGCTCGTTCGAGTCCTGCTGGCACTTGAGCGGGGTGTTCGCAGCGTGAGAAGTGGCCGTGACTTGGCCGCCTGGGTTTGGTACCTGTTGCGTGATACTTGAAGAGATCAGGGGTGTTTTGCCCTTTGGTTGAGTCACCTCCTTATTTTTGCTTATATTTTCTCCTCTTTTTTGCTTGCGGTGTCGATGCAGCGGGCACATCCGCCACCCCGATGAAGAATTGCCTCTTCTCTAAGAGTATAACCTCTCCAATAGTTGTGTATAATTCAAGAACTGTAAACTTTTTTTAAAGAAATAATAAAATATGTATATACCTTGAAGCTTGACTGATGCTTCATGGCTGATAGCTTGGGCTTGCAGGGAAGACCATGGACCTTCCAGCGTTGACTCCACTTCCCACCAGGACTTCACTCATGATCCGTCTACACCAGATTGAAGAATCATGGAATCTTTTGCCTGGAGATGATCTGCTGGAGGTGGGAGCAGAGGTTGTGTCTTGGACTGGGTGATCTGCTGGAGGTGGGAGCAGAGGGTGTGGGTTGGATGGATGATCTGCTGGAGGTGGGAGCAGAGGTTGTGGCTTGGACTGGATGATCTGGAGGTGGGAGCAGAGGTTGTGGCTTGGACTGGGTGATCTGCTGGAGGTGGGAGCAGAGGTTGTGGCTTGGATGGATGATCTGGAGGTGGGAGCAGAGGTTGTGGCTTGGACTGGGTGATCTGCTGGAGGTGGGAGCAGAGGTTGTGTCTTGGACTGGATGATCTGGAGGTGGGAGCAGAGGTTGCAGGTTGGATGGATGATCTGCTGGAGGTGGGAGCAGAGGTTGTGGGTTGGATGGATGATCTGCTGGAGGTGGGAGCAGAGGTTGTGGGTTGGATGGATGATCTGCTGGAGGTGGGAGCAGAGGTTGTGTCTTGGACTGGATGATCTGCTGGAGGTGGGAGCAGAGGTCGTGGGTTGGATGGATGATCTGCTGGAGGTGGGAGCTGAGATTGTGGGTTGGATGGATGATCTGCTGGAGGTGGGAGCAGAGGTCGTGGGTTGGATGGATGATCTGCTGGAGGTGGGAGCAGAGGTTGTGGCTTGGATGGATGATCTGCTGGAGGTGGGAGCTGAGATTGTGGGTTGGATGAATGATCTGCTGGAGGTGGGAGCAGAGGTCGTGGGTTGGATGGATGATCTGCTGGAGGTGGGAGCAGAGGTTGTGACTTGGATGGATGATCTGCTGGAGGTGGGAGCAGAGGTCGTGGGTTGGATGGATGATCTGCTGGAGGTGGGAGCAGAGGTTGTGTCTTGGACTGGATGATCTGCTGGAGGTGGGAGCAGAGGTTGTGTCTTGGACTGGATGATCTGCTGGAGGTGGGAGCAGAGGTCGTGGGTTGGATGGATGATCTGCTGGAGGTGGGAGCTGAGATTGTGGGTTGGATGGATGATCTGCTGGAGGTGGGAGCAGAGGTTGTGGCTTGGATGGATGATCTGCTGGAGGTGGGAGCAGAGGTCGTGGGTTGGATGGATGATCTGCTGGAGGTGGGAGCAGAGGTTGTGGCTTGGACTGGATGATCTCCAGAGGTCCCTTCCATCCCCAGCCAGTCTATGATTCCATTATCGTGCACACCCAACGCGTTGATGGGCGTTCTTGGCGTAGTTGGCTCCTTCCCCAGCTCTTTGTGTGTGGCCGGTTGATGTCCTTCCATACCCTTCACCACGACCAAGGCACCAAAACTGGTTTTTGAGATTTTAGGCTGGAAATGGGTGCGAAGTGCAGCCTCATAGGGTGGATTTCTTCCAAGGTTCCTTCTTGCAGCAGGACAAGTCATTGCAGGTGACACCACAGCCATCGTGGGAGCCGTGTTTGGTGGCCCATAATTATGGCAGAGGTGGCTGTTTGTTTGCTGTATAATCATGCCTAATTTTGGCTCGATGTTGTGGGGGGATTTGGATGACGTATACGGGGGATGTGACCAGGAGTGGGGGCAGTTCAGGGACCTCAAGCTGGTGTTTTGGGGGCCACGGGTGACCAGGGAAAGTGACAACAGCCTGGCACGTGGCTTGTCCTCAACCTGCTTTAACTTGCTGTGCCTGCTGTCCCAAATTTGGTGGCGCTGAGCGAGACCTTCCTCTCCATCCTCCTCCTCCCGCGCTCTTCCAGGTCCAGCCATTGCTGTTTGTCACCCGAGGACCCAGCCTGGGGACAGGGTGGCAGCTCCGTGTCGTGCCAGTGCCACCTGCTGCCAGCACCCAGCCTGGCAGCACTGGGCACCTTCGGGGGCTGCTGGGTGGGGACACCTGTACCAGTGTCACCTCTTGGCGCCACCAGCCCTCCGTGCTCTGTCCTTTGCCCTGGGGACCTGCACCCCCCTGCTGTGTCCCCTCCAATTAGGGGCGGCCTTTAGTGCCAGCTGGGGGGGTGGCACTGTCACCTCTGCCCAGCAGGTGGCCCCCGTGCCACACCAGTGGCCTCCCACTCTGCCCAGTATAGGGTAGAGCCGACCCCAGTGCTGGGTTCCCTCCCTGTCCCTTGGATGTGGCCCCATCGCTGCTCTGTCCCCTGGATCCCAGGTGCCACCCACCGTCCCCACTCGGGATTTGGGGCTCAGCTTTGCCCGGTCTGTGCTCCCACGGACCCCCCAGAAGGTGGGTGCTGCTTGGGGGGCTCAGTGCTGGAGTGACATGGGGGACAGGGACCCATAACTGGTGGTGGGTGCTGCTCGGTGCTCCCGGGAGGACCTGGAGGCCTCATCCTGCTCTGTCTGTGTTGATGCTGAAGGACATTGAAAGGCAAAGCACTGAGCATTGGACCCCGCCCCAGGCTCTGGGTGCTGTCCCCACGGGCCTCTGAATGTCATCCCCATGGTGCTTTGGGCGCCATCACCTCAGGGCTTTGGGTGCCATCCCCATAGTGTTTTGGGTGCCACCTCCATGGGGCTCTGGGTGTCATCTCCATGGTGTTTTGGGTGCCATCACCTTGGACCTCTGGGTGCCACTTCCATGCTGATCTGGGTGCCGTCCCCATGGGCTTTGGGTGCCATCTCCTTTGTGTTTTGGGTGCCATCTCCTCTGGGCTTTGGGTGACATCCCCACAGGGCTTTGGGTGCCGTCTCCATGGGGTTCTGGGTGCCATCCCCATGGGGCTCTGTTTGGTACCGCCATAGGGCCTTGAGTACCTTTCCCACAGGGCCCTGGGTGTCATCCCCAAGGGACTGTGGGTGCCATCCCCATGGTGCTTTGGGTGCCACCTCCATGGTGATCTGAGGACCTTCCCCACAGGGCTTCAGCTGCCATCCCCAGGGGCTTTGGGTGCCATCTTCACAGGGCTCTGGGTGCTGTCCCCATGGTGCTTTAGGTGCCATCCCCATGGTACTTTGGGTGCCATCTCTATGGGGATCTGGGTGCCACCCACATGGAGGTCTGGGTGTCATCTCCAAGGGACTCAGGGTGCTATCCCCACAGTGCTTAGGGTGCCATCTCCATGCGGGTCTGGATGTCATCTGCACACAGCTCTGGGTGACATCCCTGTGGAGTTCTGAGCACCTTCCCTGCAGGACTCTGGGTGCCATGTCCAAGGGACATCTGGTGCCTTCTCCATGGGACTTTGGGTGCCATCACCATGGAGATCTGGATGCCATGCCCAAGGGGCACTGGGTGTCTTCTCCATGGGACTCTGGGTGCCATCCCCATGGGGCTTTGGGTGCAACTCCCATCAGGTTCTTGCTGCCACCACCACCGAGCCTGTGGTGTCATCCCTGTGGGGATCTGCACACCATGTCCATGGGGCTCTGGGTGCCATCCCCATGGCCACGCAGCCCCTGTGACGTGGGGGACAAACCAGCAGGTGCTCAGGGCCCTGGGGCTGCTGATGGGGTGAGCGGGATGTTCTGTCCTCTCCTGGCTTTGTCCCCATGCCGAGCACCAGGACCTTCCGCTGCAGGAATGGCTCCTCGTCCCCCTTTGACACCCAAAGGTCCTTTGGGGGCTGCCCTGGCTGAGGGGGCTGCGCACCCATCTGGATGTGACCCCAAGGGACACCAGCACTGCCAAGGCCACCATCCAGGGGGTACGTGCACTCGGAGCCCCAAACGGGCACCGAGACTTATGGTGACCCCAATGGCCACGGGGGACACCTGAGCCTGCTCACCTGCCCCGCACCAGCTCCGGTTACATCCCGAATTGTTCCCTCCCGGCTGGAAGAAATGCCGTCAGCGCCGGCGGATCGGTGGCCATTACTAATGCATGATGCTCTGGCGGGAGACGGCTGCGCCCGACCCCCCGCAACACGGCTGGGCCCCCCCAAACCACCTGCATCCCTCGGGGAGGCCTGGAGGGACAGAGGTGGGTTTGGGGAGGGGTCTTGTTCCCCCCTGGCTTCATCCAGGCCCTGAACATCAGCTCAGGCCGGCGCTGGACGTGTCTGGTCAGGGTCTGTTAAACGCATGGCCCAGCTGGAACACGAGCGCCGCGGGGCTGGGACCATGGCCACACTTGTCCAAGGAGGACCCACCATCCCGACCACATCCCAGGTGACCAGGAGCGGTTCTGCAGAGAACTTCACAGCTCGGTGCATGTTTGCTGACAAATAATCTCTGTTTTCCCCATTTCTGCCCCATTTGCAGCCAGGAGCTCTCCCTCCCTTCCCAATTTTTAGCTCTTTTTCCCCAACTCCTCTCCTTCACCCCCAGTTTTCCCTCTCCCCAGCTGAGTGCGGTGATGCTGAACCTGCCACCTTCACCCTCACCCACTCAGGACCAAGAACCCTCGCAAAGCCGGGGTGGTCCAACCCACCAGGGTGGGATGCTCATCCCTGCTCATCCCACCTCAGGGTGACACCATCGGGATCACCAACCTCCCCATCCCTGAGCTTCACCTCTATTTTTAAGCCAAGATCTCACAGTTTGGGGGGTGGGTTTTGCCAGCACCAGCCTCGCCGGTGCCGTAAAACATGCTGGGGAGGGCTCCCTGGCTAATGCACTCGGGTTGCGTTCCCTCATCCCTCCACATCAATATTGCATTAGCGTTTCCATCCCCATCTGAGCCCAGCGAGGAGCTGCGGAAAGTAACCCGGCCCCGGCCGAGCCCCCGCACCGAGCGTCGCTGGGTCCCAGCGCTGGCTTTGCCCGACCCCCCTCCGCCTTTCCCGCGCCTCCTCCAGCTCCGTCTCCATTAAATATTCGGCTGAGGAACAAAAGAAGACGATGTAAATTTTTAAACAGGGCCATTTGCTCCGCTCAGCTTACGTGGGCTGAGGCCCCGATGAAATTTTGGCTGTACCTTCGTGGAGCCAAAATATCGATGGTGCCGGGGAGAGGGATGAGGCTGGCGCCGAGGGGTCCCATGCTGAGCTTGGGTTGCGCCATGCAGGTCACCCGTGGTGCCTTCCACCTCTTGGGGACCATCCTGGGGTCTCAGGGACCATCCCTGGGCATGAGGGTCATCCCAGGTACCTCCTTGCTTGGGGACCATGCCAGCGCCTTGGGGATCGTTCATGGTGTTGGGAACAGTCATGGGGACCACCAAAGGTGCCTCCCTGCTTGGGGACCACTCTGGGGTCTCCTGGTCCATCCCTGGGCATTAGGGACCATTCAAGGTTCCTCCCTGTTTGGCGACTATCCTGGGGTCTGAGGGATCATCCTGGTTTCTGAGGACCATCTGGGATGCTTCCCTGCTTGGGGACCACATCAGAATCTCAGGAACCATTTCAGAGTCTCCTGGGCCATCCTGGGCTCTTGGGGACCATCCTTGCCCCTGGGGCCCATCCAAGATGCTTCTCTGCTTGGGAACAATCCTGGAGTCTTGGGGACCACTCCAGGTCATGGGGACTATCCCAGGTTCTTGAGGACCATCTGGGGTGTCCCACTGTTTGGGGACCATTCAGGGGTCTTGGAGACTGTCCCGGGGTCTCGGGGCCATCCAGGGTGCCTCCCTGCTTGAGGACCACCCCAGGGTCTCAGGGACCACCACAGGCTCTTGGAGACAATCCCAAATCCTGAGGACCATCCTGTGGCATGGAGACCATTTGGGGTGCCTTGGCAACCATCCTGCCATCTTGGGGACCACCTCGGGGTCTTGGGGACCATCTCAAGTCTTGAGGACCATCCAAGGTGCATCCTTGCTTGAGGACCATCCTGTGCTCTTGGAGACCACCCAGAGTGTGTCCCAGCTCAAGGACCACCCCAGGGTTTGGGACCCATCCTGGGGGACCACCCAGGGTTCCCCCTTTCTCCAGCACCCCCTTGGGGTGCAACAGACTTCAAGATGGAGCTCAGCCCCATCCTGATTGTCACCCTCACCCCATCCCAGCGCTCTCCTCCTCCTCGCTTCCCCCATCTTTTGGGGGTGCTGCCCCCCGCTGACCCCCCAACCCTAGTGCTTCACAGCCCCAAACGCCTCTTCCCATGGACTTTAACCCCCCCACACCCCCCAAAAAATCCAGGAGGCACGGCCCAGCTTCTCCCACCGGCCTGTGGGAACCCGATCCTGGTCCCAGCGGGCAGCCCGGCCCCAAACTGGTCGGGCTGGTTTGCGGCACTGGAGCCCAGTGCTGCACACGCACTTTCCAGGGAGGGGGGAGCAAAGCGGGGGGCTGCAGTGACACCCCCATATATATATTTTTTAGATAAATAGATAGATAGATGATAGATAGATAGATAGATAGATAGATAGATAGATAGATAGATAGATAGATAGATATCGTTTGCATCTGGGTGGGTCTTTTATTTTTTTTGGGGGGGGTGAAATTTAATCAGAGGGAGATGATTTGGGAGGGGGGATGTAATTTTAGGGGAGAGGGGATGTAATTTTGGGGAGGGTCAGAAATTTAATCGGAGGGGGATGATTTGGGAAGGCGGGACGTAATTTTAGTGGAGAGGGGATATAATTTTTGGAGGGTGGGAAAATTAATTGAAGAGGGATAATTTGAGAGAGGGGAATGTAATTTTCGGGGAGAGGGGATGTCATTTTGTTTACGGGGGGTGCACCAGTGCTTGGGCAAAGTAGGGGGACCCCTCCATCAGCCCGGGGACATCCGGGGAGCCATGGCCCCCCCGTGGCCATCACACCAGCCGTGTGTGTGTGTGTGTCCCTCCCCACAACCAGCAGCGGGGTCGCGCCCCCCCCGTGGCCCATCCCCGTCCCCTCGGGGCGGGCGGCGGCAGCTGCGTGCGCGGCGGCTCCTCTCGGGTTGCGCTCGGGGGGGTGTGAAAAGCTACGCGGGGGGGAGATCGGGATCGTTTTCCGTCTCCCCCCCTCGGGGGGGGGGGTAGTTTAGGGAGCGGGAAACCGGATCGGCCGCGCTCGGGCGGCTCAGGTGCGCGGCCGGGATGGAGCCGCCGGTGTCCGGTGTCCGACAGCCGGTGAGCGGCCCCGACGGCAGCGCCGGGGCGGGTCGGGTCGGACTCGTTTATAAAAATCCCCCCCCAAGGGGAAGGAACCGCCGGTTTAGGGCTCGGCCCTTCCCCGGTCCCTACGCGGCCGCCGCCCCCGGGATGGAGCCGCCCGCCCCGAGGCCGCGGTGATGGGCGGGAGCCGCCTCCCACCCCATTAAGGAAAGGGAAGGGAAGCGGAGGGGGGGGGGGGGGGGGGTCCTTTCTGCTTGGCTTAGGAGCCCCCCCCGCGCTGGGGGAGCACTGGGGGGTCCCAACAGCAGCGCCCCGAGGTGGGTGAAGGGATAACAGAGGGAGCTACGGCCCCGGGGGTGGGGTACGGGGGGTGTGTGGGGGGTGGCCCAAGGTGAGCCCGGCCCCCCCACCACCCTCCCCGTTCCACCCCCCCGCCCCATGCCCGGCTCCACCTTCCGGGGCACCTGGGCCAATTGGGAGCCGCAGGGGGGTCCCCCCCGGCCGGGCTAAGGCCGCTGCCGCCGCCGCTCCCCGGCCACTTGGGCGAGCGCCGGGGCGGCGGTGGGGACCCCCCCGGGGAGCACTGGGGGGACAGTGGGGGTCCCGTGTCCGCCCATTCCCGGGGTGACCCCCCCCGCTCCCTCCCGTCGGGTCCCGCTTTGGCGGAGGCAGCGCCGGGAGCAGAGGTAAGTGCGGCCGCCTCGGCCCCGGGGAGGGGGGGCTCGGGTCCGGCTGGGGACCCCCCCGGGGCTCAGGGACACCCCCCGCTTCCCTCTGGTCCCCCCACGCAGGATCGGGCCCCGGGGCGGCGTGTCCCACCCTCTCCCCGCTTTTCCTCGACGTGGGGTGTCCCCCGATTCGGACTGAACCCCACTCAACTTCTCCTCTCTCCAAGCGTCCCCCCCGACTCCCGGGGTCCCCCCAAACCTTTGCCGTCGGTGGGAGTTGGCGGGGGGGGGTCGCATCATTCGCATCCCATAGAGGCAAAGCGGGTGACAACGAAATGAGGGTCTGGCCCCATCGCCTGCAGCCGCAGACGCCCCTTGGTCTTGGGGGTGTTATTTTGGGGTTCGGGGGTGCCCCCCCCACCCACCCGGTGTGTTGTGTCACCGCTTTGCAGCCCCGATGGCAGCTCTGGTGTCACCAAATAGCAACCGTAACGAAAGCCCGACCAAGGGGGACCCCCCAGCCTGGGAGGGGTGCTGCTTTTTGGGGGGTTGTCCATGCTCCCCATCCCCGGGGTAAACGCTCCCCTGTCCCCCGCGCCACCACCCCGGGCTTTCAGAGGGTGGAGGGACCCCGGGGGCTCAGGCGTGTCCCCAAACCAGCCTGGGGACACTGAAACCTCCGTTGGGGGGCAGGGTGGGGTCCCGCCCCAGGCTGGGGGATGCTGTGGGGCGAGGGGGGTCCCCCAGGTTCTGGGACAACCGTGGCGGGTGTCTCCAGCACTGCGGCACAAATCTGCCCGGTTTAGCCCCAAAACGGGGCTCCTGGCTACTCCATCACTGTCCCTGTCCCCGTCTCCGTCCCTGTCCCCATCTGAAGCCCCGTCCTCATTCCTGTCTCTATCCCTGACCGCGTTCCTGTCCCCATCTCCATCTTTGTCCCCATCCCTGTTTCTGTCTCTGTCCCCATCTTTATCCTCATCCCCACCCTTGTCCCTGTCTCTCCCCATGCCTCTCTCCATCCCTGTCCCCATCTTTGTCCTGTCTCTGTCCCCATCTCTGTTCCCATCCCTATTCCCGTCCCTGTCTCCGTTGCCGTGTCCACCCTCATCCCCATCTCTGTCCCCATCCCTCTGTCCCTGTCTCCTTCCCTTCCTTGTCCCCATCCCCATCTCCATCTCAGTTCCCAATCCAATCCCATCCCCACCCATGTCCCTCCATCCCATCCCTGTCCCTGTCCCCATCCTCACCCAGGCTCTCCCCTGCCATGATACCCAGGGAGGGGAACCTGCCTCCACACAATTTGGGGTGTCAAACATGGGCGGGCGCCACCTCCCCGTGTACCCCATGACATTGGCGGTGGCCATGGCCCCGAGCCACCACGGTCACTGCACCTTGGTGAGACAGAGGCCGAGCACCATCTTGGTGCTGTTGGTGCCACCAACTGACGCCAGTGGCCTTTTGGTGTCGGGGATGGGATTTTGCCCCGCTGGGCCCCTAAATGGTGCTTGGGGACCAGGGGACCCCAATGTCCCCACGCCGAAGGTCTCAGGCCTTGCGGCAGAGCCCTTGGAGGGGCTGCCGGGAGCGGGGCCGGGGGGGCCCGGGGGGAGCAGCATCCGCAATGCGGCAGCTCCCAACGTCACGAGCCGGGGTGCGGCGGCTCCGCAGAGGGGCAGGCTCAGCCCCGCGGCCCGGGCTGCCGCAGTGGCCTTACCAGAGCCAGGGGGATGGGGACAAGGGGGGACACCCCCCAAAGCTGCCACCCCATCCTCAAACCGGGTGGGATGTGGCGCCCGCAGCCGCGGGGCCCGATCCTGCGTGGCGCGGTGCCGGGCGCCCGACGGCGGGGATTAGGTGAAACCATCGCTTTCAAAGTCACGCCAAGGATGGCGGCGGGTTCGGCTTCACCCGCAGGCCCTGGGGACCCGTGTCCCCAAACCACTGCGGCGCCGGGGCGGTGTCCACCAGGTGAGGACGGTACCTTGTGGGACTCCCCTTCCTTTGGAGCTTTGGGGGGCTCCTCCAGGTTTTCGGGGTGTGATGGCTTTGCTGATGGAGCCCAAAAGGTGGGTGCAGGCGGGGGGGACACATCCGTCCCCACCGGCGTTAACCCCTCCGTGCGCAACGCTCCCCCGATGACGGGGATGACCAAGCCGGGCGAGTGCCACCGGGCGTCTTCAACCCCAAATTTGAGGCCGGATGGGACGCGAGGGGTCGGTGGCTGAGTCCTTGAGGGGGGATCAGCTCCTGCCACCAGATTTGGGGGCACCCCGAGCTCATCCCGGGGCCGCTTGGCTCATTGGGGCCTCGGCTTCACCAACACAAAGGAGACTTTGTGCCTTCCTCCTCCTCCTCCTCCTCCTCTGCCGTCATGGCCGCTGGGGATGGCGTCGCGGCCACCCGGGGGGTTCACAGCACTGGGGGGGCTTTGCAACCATCTGGAGGGTTTACAAGAGCTTTTTGGGGGGGTCTGCAACCTTCTGGGGGGGTCTGCAACCTTCTAGAGGCTCTGCAACCTTCTTGGGGGGGGTTGCAACCATTGGGAGAGCCTGCAACATTTTGGGGGGGGTTGCAATGTGTTTTTTTAGGGGGGTTGCAGCCATCCAAAGGGGGTCGCAACCATTTTTAGAGCGTTTGCAACCATTTGGAAGGTTTGCAACAAAATATTAGGGAGGGGTTTGCGACCATTTGGGGGATTTGTAGCCATCCATGGCAGGGGGGTGTAGACGTCCATGTGGTCTTCTGGGGAGGGGGGTGGTTTGTAGTGTTTGGGGAGACTGCAACGAATTAGGGGGTTTGCAACCTTTTTGGGGGGCTTGCAGCACTCAGAGGTTTGGTTGCTATCCGGGGGGGGTTTGCAAACTTTGGGGAGATTTGCACCATTTTGAGGAGTTTGCAGCCATCTGGATGCTTTGCAAGGGGAGGTTGCAACCTTTTTTCTGTGTCAGTCCAGGGGGGTTACAACCTTTTGGGGGGGTTGTAACACTTGGGGGGGTTTGGAGCCATTGGGGGGATTCGTGATTATATTGGTGGGGTTGTGGTCATTGGGAGGTTTTGGAGACACCCCCGTATTCCCACAAAGGTGGTGGCTGGAAGTGGCATCCAACACAGGTCCTGGTGTCACCGCGGCCCCGTCCAACACGACACGTCCCCAAAAATGCTCAACACCCAACCAACCGAACCGGGAACCACATTTTCCCCTGGGCTGGATGCATTCAGCTCTTGCTCACGGAGGATTTTGGGGGGAAAATGATGGAAAAAAAGGTGCGAGCTCGCTACTCCTGTTCTGTGTATGGCACTGGTAGAATTCACTGTGCAACCCCGCGGTCAGTGAATTACCATAGGGCCATAAACAGAGCAGAGAAAGGCCCGCGAGCCCCGGCGGGGCCGTCGCCGACGCCGCCCGGCCCGTTTTGGCACTAGCACATTTTTGCTTTGATTTGTAGCTTTTGAGCAATTATGTGTAGTGCCAATATGGGAGACGGCGGAGAGAGCAGCGCCGGGGTTGGGGGGAACGGATTGAACGTCAGTGCTTTCAGCGAGAGGGTGGGAAGCACCCCAAAATTGCTGGGGTGACACTGGGGTGGCCGTCAGACCCCATCTATGGGTGCCCGTCCCAACGTGGTGTCCCAGCCCATGGAGGCATCTCAGCCAGGCTGCATCACCACGGTGGCCATCGTGGGGAGGATGAGACCCACTTCTTGTCCCCTCCTGGACTGCGGTGGTGGTGGCATCTCCCCATGGTTGAGCCACACGTCATCCTCGGGTGCTGCGCATGGAGTTTTCTGCCAGAATGGGTGAATTTTAAGTATTTTTTTCCTATTTTTTGCAGCTTTCTGGGCCTCCCACCTTGTCCCCACCTTGTCCCCGTGTCCCCACCTGGTCCCCATGTCCCCACCTTGTCCCCATGCCAGTGCCCACGGCTGAGCTGCTCCCGGCCCCGGGGCTGCTTTTGGCAATGGTAGAACTCACACTGGTGCGGTAGCAGGATCCGGTGGTTCTAGACTTGCCAACTACAGCCCCGGGGGAGTGCTGCGGATTTGGTGGCCCCCCCCAGCACCCATGGGTGCAGCCGGACACCTTGTGCATCACCCCCCCCACCCAGGGTCTGGGCGTGCTCATGGGGTCCAGTGTGGATTTGGGGGGATGTGGTGAGTGTCTGTACATGGGGATGATGATGATGAGCGCCCACCCCCCCCAAAAGGAGGGGGTCTGGCACCCCAGGGTGTCCCTGGGGAGCGGGGGGGACAGGGACCTGTCAGATACGGGTCATTGGAGCGTGTCCCTGCGTGACATTAAGGGCTGATCCAGCCCCACGACGTGGGCAGGGCAGCTGGGGCGGGGGGGGATTAGGTGGCCGGTTCCTACCCCCAGCTCTGGATCCAGCCCCTGGCCCTGGATCTGTACCCATCCCAGCCCCTCATTTGTGGGGAGAGGGGGAAACTGAGGCACCGCTAAAGCAGCTCCTGGTGGCAGCTGCTGTGTCCCTGGGTGCAGGAGGGATGGGGACAGGGATTAATGTACAAAGGTGCAGCTCTGGGCTGATAGAGCGGGGGAATGGGGCGGCGTGGGGGGCTTTGTGCACCCTGTCACGCCTGGGGTGCAGGATGTGCGCGCCCAGGGCTGGGGGGCTGGGGCTGGTGGGGTATGTAGGGCAGCGCTGGGTGATTACGGGTTTTTCGGCGTAAGCCCGCGGAGATTGGATCACGCTGGATTAGGCTGCACGGCCAAATCATCCTCGCTGCGCCGGGGGGCAGGGAGGGACGGACGGACGGAGGCGCCCAGCGCCCTCCTGGAGTGGGGGGGGCACAGGCTGTCCGTGTGTCTGTCCATTCATCCATCTGTCTGGTCACGCAGTGGGCAAACCTCCATCCAGCCGCTGCCCCGCTGTCTGTATGACCATCCATCCGTCCGTCTGTCCAGCTGTTGAAACAGCCGTCTACCTGTCTGCCTACCCGTCTACCCAGACATACAGACAACCCTCTGTCCATCTGTCTGTCCAGGCTACCGGCCATTGCTCCATCCATTCATCCATCCATCTACCAGTCCATCCATCCACCCATCCATCCATCCACCAGTCTGTCCATCCCTCTGCCCAACCAGCCACTGATCCATCTCCTGGGCTGTCTGTCTGTCCATCCATCCCTCCCCCCAGTGCTGGGTTTAACCCCCCCAATAGGCTCAGCCTTTCCAAGCCCCACCCCAATAGGCCACACCCCCTCAAGAAGCTCCACCCCCTCACAAGAGACTCCGCCCCCATGGCCCCCCCCCACCCTGTTGGGTTCACCCTGTGGACCACCCCCCACATCCATTCCCCCCAGCCGGGCTCTTCCCGAGCATCCAGCAGCACTTTTGGGGTCAAATCCTACAATCTGGGGCCAAATTCTGCAATTTGGCGCCAGATCCTGCAATTTAGAGTCAGATCCTGCAATCTGGGGCTAAATCCGGCAATTTCAGACCCATCCTGGGCAGAACAGCACTGGGATTGGGGGTGGGGGGGAGGCACCAAACCCAGCACAGAAGCCCAAATTCTGGGACCCCCCCCAATGGCTGGGGGACGCCCCCAGTGCCCAGGTGGGGAGGGGAGCAGGATCCAACCCCCCCAGCTCGGAAACACAAAGCGAATGTCGCTGGTGCGCCCAGCGGGAGGTCCCGACCTGCTTATTAAAGCCCGATTAACGAAGATTAAAGCTTCACGGCAGCGTCTGCCGGGCTGAGCCGCCCCCCGCCACCCCCAGCCCTGCTGCTGGATCCGGGGTCCCTTTGGGGCACCCCAGGGGGACATTCTGGGGTCCCCAGACCCCCCTGGTCAACCTCCCAGCGGCATCTTTAACATCCAAGGACACTGAGCCACGTTGGGAATCTGCTCCTGGTTTGGCCGAGGATACCCATGAGCATCCTCCCACATTGCTTCCTTCTGTCTGTCTGTCTGTCCTTCCAGCCGCCCGCCGCTCGTTTTTCTTACCCAAAGGATTCACCTCCAACCCAATAAAGCTGCTGGAACCCATCGCTGCGCTTCTCTGCTCCTTCTTGGGGACCCCGGTTTGTGGGGACCGCGTGACGATGGCGCTGGGCTGGGCTGTGGACGCTCCAGCTGAAAATGGGAGAATTCAACCCAAAAGCCCCTGTGTGGGAGCCTGGTGGGGGGGGATGTTCACCCTGTGATTTCCACTCAACCCCCAGGTTAAATCCCCAAATCATCCTGGAGCTGGTGGGGGGGTGGGAACCCAACCCCAAAACACCCCCCCTCCCAGGGTAGGGTGGGGTGGCAGGATACACCAAAACCCCAAAAAACACCCCAAAAACAGGAGAGGTGGACACAGGGGTAGACACATTTGTAACAATTTATTGAATGAGGCAATAATAGACACTGGGAAAACAAGGGGGGGGTCCATGCTCTGCTACTTGCCTGGTCTTTGTCTTCTTTTTGGGGGGGTGGGAGGGTTTTGGGGGGGGGGGGGAACCTCCAGGACTAAAAGAACATCATTTCATCGCCAAAACAACCCGAAACCACTGACTTGAAAAAGCCACCGACATCTTCACGACGACAATAAAAAAATAATCGTTAAAAAAAGGAAACGATAAGAAGAAAACGGGAGAACCAGGACTGGTTTTCTCTATGGAAAGATCGCCCTCCCCTCGCTAAAGTACAGAAGAAATGTATACAAAGAACGTCGGATTTTTCTTCTCTTTTTCGCGTATAAAACAAGTAAATACAAGAATCCGAAAAACTTCCTCGCAAGCGGAGCAAAGACGTGGAGAACTTCGTTAATGGCCACTTGGAAATAATAATTAAAAACAAAACAAAAGAAACAAAAATGAACAATTAAATACCATGCAGAACTGCACGCGCGGCGGGGCTGAGGCTGCGGGGGTTTGGCCCCATGGGAAAGTCCAGTAACATTTGCCCCCCCCCCCCCCCCCCCGCCTCCTCCAGGGGGTTTTTAACCCTCTTGGAAAGGATTTGGGGTGATGGGGATGAAAAGGCCCCAGAGTTGTGCTGGGGGATGCAGGTTTGGGGGTCCCCCCCTCTCGCCCCGTTACCTTCAAGCAATGCTTGTCTTGCAAAACGGGACTTTTTGGGGAGGATGGGGGGGTCCTGGGGGACAGGCTCTTTGGCAAGGGGAGGTGAGGGGGACACACAGCCAGAGCCCCTCGAGAAGCGTAGCCACTCGGGTCTAGATCCACAAAAATGGGAAATAATAATAATAATAACAATAACAATAATAATAAAGAAACCAAACCCCAGGTGTAAAACGGCAGAGAGCAGAGAGCAGGTGTCCAGTGTGCACACGGGGGCCGGGCCGCTCGGGGACGCAGCGCACCCAGCGGGGGCAGCGTCGCACGCGTCCCCCCTGCAGTCACACACGCATTCTTATTTCTTTTTCCCAGGAGAGGAGCCTTTTGCAAACTTTTAACTTTTGGGGTTTTTTCGGTCGTTTTGCGGTGGGTTTTTTATATATATATTTTTAAAGTGGGTTTTTTAATATAAAAGTCCACGTTTAAAATCTTCAAAACCTAATTGGCCAAGCGCGGGCGGCCGTGCCGAAGGTGCCGGCGACGCTGCTGGAGCTGCCGAGGGTGTCCGTGCCCCCCACACCACGATGCCCCCCCCGGGCCTCATCCAGAAAACGGGGCTCATGGGGTCGCTTTTCATTTCGTTTTGCTTTGAAATCTCCTCAGGATGAAAGTCCCGTCGCAATTTGGCTTCTCACTCCTCCGAGAGCAGAGCGGCGCTAGGAAAACGCACTTCACACGCATCCTCTGCTTGTGTTAATTGTTTGGGTTTTTTTTTTTTCCTTTGTTAAAACAAAAAAAAAGTTAACAAAACCTTTGCTTCCAAAGCTGGGAGACTCGATGCCACCTGATTGCATCTCTGGAGAGGCGTAAAAAAATCATTCGCGTAGGAGACGAGGGAAAGAAATCACCATGATCTTGGCTCTGGGCATGGTCACTGTTCCAAGGTCACCACTTCCACTGCCTGCCCGTCCATGGTGACAGCACTGTCCGCTATCCGCGTGGTCACGGGTGCCATCGCCACCTGCACGGGGCCGTTGCCTTGGGCCAGGCTGGTCACCACCGTCTGGTACATGCTGACCGGGATCTGGACGAGACCTGCGGAGAGATGAGACAAAGATATAAGTAGAAGTGGGGTTGGGAGGGAGGAGGGTGAGACCGGCATGAGGGACAAGGCTGGGGTGGCCATGGGTTGTGGTGGGGTCAGCAGGGGCTCTGGGGTTGGGTTTGATGTGGGGAGATGATTCTTGGGATCGATCACGTCCAGCTCTGGGTCCTCAGCACAGGACACACATGGACCTGCTGGAGAGGGGCCAGAGGAGCCACAGGAATGATCCGAGGCTGGAACAGCTCTGCTGGGAGGACAGGCTGAGAGAGCTGGGGTGTTCAGCTGGAGAAGAGAAGCTCTGGGGAGACCTTAGTGTGGCCTTTCCAGACTTAAAGGAGCCCATAAGAAAGATGGGACAGACTTTTGAGCAGGGCCTGTTGAGACAGGATGAAGGGTGATGATTTAAACTAAAGAAGGGGGAATTCAGACTAGATATAAGGAAGAAAATGTTCATGATGAGGGTGGTGAGAGCCTGGCCCAGGTTCCCAGAGAGGTGGTGGCTGAACCATCCCTGGAGACATCCCAGGCCAGGCTGGACGGGGCTCTGAGCAACCTGAGCTGGTGAAGATGTCCCTGCCCATGGCAGGGGTGGCACTGGGGGACCTTTGAAGGTCCCTTCAACCCAAACCATCCTGTGACGTGTCCGTGCCAGTGTAATTATCTCTGGCTTGGTGGCCTCGCTGTGCCGGACTCACCCAGCGCGGTGCCACGTGGGAGGGGATGGGGTTGGGTTGGGTCACAGCGTGGTGGGCTCAGCCCATGTCACGGGGCTGTCCGGCCGCAGGGAGAGAGAATAAGGTTAAAGAGGAAAGAAAGAGTGAATTTTTGGAGGAGGGACCCGAAGCAGACGCTGGGATGGCACCGCAGGCCCCTGCCCGGCTGTTCTGCTGCAGGCAGCGATTGCTCCCACGTGTTTCTCCCACACCTGTGTCACCCCAGCAGCGCTCACCCACAGGTGAGGAACACACTCCAAAACACATTTTTCTTCTTGATTTGCCCAGAACTGGAAACCCTGGGGCTAAAGAAGCGATAGATTTGGCTTCTCCCCCCTGCGACTCCTCCATCCCCTGTCACTCTATCCACCACTCAAACACCTTCCCACCTTGGTGGCACATGAGGAGCCCGTGGCTGTGCAGACCAGGGACCACTCGTCCTGACCATGAGCCCTGGACCTGCCACCGGCCTCTCCCAAACACGAGTCACCTCCTCCAGCTCATCCTGCGTCCCCACGATGCACCGAGAGGGGTAAAGGGTGACCAGCGAGCCCTGGCCAAGCCACACTGGCCCAGGCACCGGCTATAGGCACACACTCATATACATATACATGATACATAACAGAGATAAAGGAAAGCAAATAGAGTTTCTCAACCCTTGCCCCATCTGGGATAGGTCCCGCAAAGTAAGAAACATCTTTCTCCCAAGGGCGGGCCGGCTACAGAAAGGGATCAGATGTCCCCAGGGTGCAGCTGGCAAAGCTTCGGGTACGTTTTTGGCCGCGGAGGAAAGCGCCGCTGTGCCAAAACACCGCGAGTCCTGGTAACGCCGACCAAGGTGACAACAAAACAGCGAGGCCCCTGAGGATATTGTGATGTGAATGATGAAAAGAGGTGGAAAACAAATAGCAAGGAGCACTGGTGCTGCTCAACAGAGCTGGGCAGGGGAAGGGGAATAGGAAATTGTGCAGGTTGGAAGGGCTGTTGGGCATTGAACAGGCTGCCCAGGGCAGTGCTGGAGTCACCATCCCTGGAGGGTGGAACAGACGAAGATGAGGTTCTCAGGACACGGGGTAGTGGTGGACTTGGTAGTATTGGGTTAATGGTGGGACTCAATGATCTGAAAGGTCTTTTCCAACCAAAATGACTCTATAAACGTCACCTTTCTACTCCGATATTATCTGCCTGTACGCTTGGCAAAGCGTGGTTTAGACAAGCCAGCCTGTAAACGCTACCTCGTACGTGACATTTCTGAAACGACCCACACCTTTGTTGGGGAGAACAACCAGCTTGTAGAGGTCAACAAACCCTTCCAGCCAGCAGCACAGGACGGGCAGCCCCCAAAACAGCACTCAAACCCTTTAAGACAGCGGGTGCCTGACCCGGGCTTTCCCAAAAAGGCAGGACAATCTCTTTAGATTCAGGTTTCTGTGGCAGAAAGCAGAGCTCTGCCCCGCCAAGGACACTCGTTTAATAACACGGGGCAGCAGCGCTTGGCTCGGTGTCCTCAGATAACTTACTGTACAGACAGGAAAGCTTAGGAGTTAATCGCGCTGACCAGGTGGGTGACCCCGGCGGAGCTTTGCAGCCCTTGGCCGTCCCTCCTCTCCGCATTTCACGGCACTTTATGGGGGCAGGAAAGTTTCGGGATGCGCCAGCCAAAGAGCTGCCCCGTGCCACAAGGGCTACGGCCACGTTTGTCCAGTTCAGAGCCCAAGCAAGGAGTTGCTTTCCTAGGGAGATGGTTCAACACTGCTCAACTACAAACGGTGCGGAGCCAGGAGAAGGTACAAAGCTCCCAGGGTGCTTTCTAACAGATGAGGGTTTTAGGCAACAAAATACTGAAATGAGAGCTCGCACTCAGCCCTCTTGAAGAAAATCTCCTGTCAGACGCTTCAAGCAAACGTAGCACGTCCCAGTTGAAGCAGGTGCTGGCACAGACCTGGAGATCCGGCCTGGGATGCACCTAAAATCCCCGCTCCAGACCAACAACACAACTAAGCCCTTTGGGTTGCTAACCTGAAGGAGACCACTGGAGCTCTCAAATGACCGTCTACTAACCATGGCCAACCCAAAGACCAGGGTCCCACCACCCTCATGGACCATAGAACACGTGTTAAAAGTCCAATCCCTCCGTGCTGTTCGAACACGCACGTTGGCCAGAGTAGAGCTGCTGCCAAAGATGGGTTCTATCAGAAGATGGTGAGATGTGATTACCCAACCATGGCCAATGACCATGGCCAAGCCGAAGACCAGAGTCCCACCACCCTCAAGGACCACAGAGCACGTGTTAAAAGCCCAATCCCTCTGTGCTGTTCAAACACACATGTTGGCCAGGGTAGAGCTGCTGCCAAAGACAGGTTCTATCAAAAGATGGTGAGATGTGATTACTCAGTCGTGGTCACCAACCATGGCCAAGCCAAAGATCAGAGTCCCACCACCCTCATGGACCACAGAGCACGTGTTAAAAGCACAATCCCTCCGTGCTGTTCAAACACACATGTTGGCCAGTGTAGAGCTGCTGCCAAAGACAGGTTCTATCAAAAGATGGTGAGATGTGATTACTCAGTCGTGGTCACCGACCATGGCCAAGCCAAAGACCAGAGTGCCCACTACCCTCATGGACCACAGAGCACACAGCGTTAAGAGCCCAACCCTCCATCCTGTTCAAAGTGCTGCCAAAGATGGGTGCTCTCAAAAGATGGTGAGATGTGAAGTCCCAGCTGTGGTCACTGATCACCACCAACCCAAAGACCAAAGTGGCCACCATCCTCACAGACCATGACGTTAAAACCCTGATCCCTCTGTGCTGTTAAAACGTGTGCTTTGGCCAGCGTAGTGCTGCTGCCGAACACAGGTGCTATCAAAAGATGGTGAGATGTGAAGGCTCAACTGCGGTCACTGCCCATGGCCAACACGAAGACCACAGTCCTCACTACCCTCATGGACCACAGAACATGTGGTGTTAAAAGCCCAATCCTTCCATCCTGTTCAAACACACATTGGCCAAGGTAGAGCTGCTGTCAAAGATGGGCGCTACCAAAAGACGGTGAGATGCAAAGACCCAACCGTGGTCACTGACCACTGCCAACCCAATGACCAGAGTCCCCACTACCCTCAAGAACTCGCAACATTAAGAGCCTAATCCCTCCATCCCGTTCAAACACACCCAGGGTAGAGCTGCTGCCAAAGATGGGTGCTATCAAAAGATGGTGAGACATGAGGACCCAACCATGGTCACTGCTCATGGCCAACACAAAGACCACAATCCCCACTACTCTCACGGACCACAGAACATGCAACATTAAAAGCCTGAACCCTCCGTGCTATCAAAACATGCGCACAGGCCAGGGTAGAGCCGCTGCCAAAGACGGGTGCTATCAAAAGATGGTGAGATGTGAAGACCCAAACGAGGATTTCTTAGGAAAGGTTGAGTTTGTGTCACCCAAGGTTTGGCCAAGAGCGGCCACATCTTGGAGCGCATGGATGGGCAGGGGAGTCTCTGTGAGAGACGGCGACACGCAGATCCCTTTCTGCATGGGATTAAAGTAAATCGCCTCAGCATCTGACGTAGGGGCCTTCCTGCCGGGGTGGTAACGAAGCAAAGGAGGAGAGGGCTGGAGAGGCTGCTGTGCGCTAAAGCGGAGATGATCGCCCTTGGGAGAGAGACGATTAAACCACTGAGATACCGTAATCAGGTCTGGGATTGGCCCTGCGCTGCATCTGCTCAGACCTGCACCCTGATTAGCCCTAATCTAGCTGGCATATGTTAATCTAAAGTAAGGATTTCAGACCCTTTCAATTGTATTAAAAACAGGAAATCCATTAGACCAAAAAAATAATAATAATAAAAAAAACACCGACAACTTTTTGAGTCTTTGAAAAAAGTACCTATCTGCAAAACTGTGCCGGAGTGCTCTGTGAGGAAGAGGGATGGGAAGAGGGATCACGTCGGATCCCATCAGATCCCACACGCTGCTCAGACCGGCTCCTGCCCGGGAAAGGACAACGGCAGAGGTGATGAACCGAGTGACACAGCCCGCGGCCACGGGCTCCCGGCAGGAGGGGAGATGCAGCCGGGCTGTGCGGTTGCTTCCCCTTTGTGAAACCACCCAAAAAGCCCCTCTGGAAGGAGCAGTGGGCAAGACACGAAGCCCAAGCACCTCTGTTCCCCCATGCATCACCCGTTCCTGATCACCAACCTCATCCACCTGCCAGCACCTCCTGTCCTCAGCAGGGACGAGGAGGCAGCTCCAGCTGCCCAGGCGCAAGGACAACATCTAGACAGGGATCTGGAGCCAGCACCGAGGTCTTGCCTCTCACTTACCTGCAACAAGCCAGGGAAAGAGGTTTTTTGGTGGACGATCAGCTGGTTTTGCTAGGAAGGAGGTTATGGCATGGCCAGCATCACCCGATGGCCATGGAGGAGAATAGGTCAGGACACAAGGGTGGCCAAGGGTGATGGAAAGCTGTGGCAGGCTTCTGGGGTTGAGGTGGCCACCATGAATCAAAGGATTAGAGTTGATTGACTTTGAGACGGCTGCGGCTGGACTCTAATGCTGGGTCAGACAATATTAACGGCTGTATTTTGACTGTGGGACTGCGGCAGGCCGTGGGAGATAACGAAACTCCTGCTGTTTCAGCAGAGAAGAGGCTACAGCTCACAGAAGAAGGGTAAGGGTTGAGCTCTACCTGTGACCAGAGAGTCAAAGGATTCAGAGGCCAAAAGTCACGCGATGGCTGACGGTAACATCTCACCTGGCATGGAGGGAAGGTCAGCAGTAGCATAATATCAACCATTTTGATCCTAAGTTGCTGGTGATTGCATTAAACCACTACCAAGGGTTTTGGGGGAGAAGGTGATGTGGGTGAGATGACTCACTGCCCTGGGACATCCAGGACAGGCAATGCTCAGGAGACCGGGGGTCATACAATGAGAGGAAACGGCCTCAAGTTGCACCAGAGGAGGCTGAGATTGGATCTGGTGAACAACTGCTTCCCCAAAGGGCTGTGGGGCATCGGAACAGGCTGCCCAGGGCAGTGCTGGAGTCACCATCCCTGGGGGGTTGGACAGACGGACATGAGGTTCTCAGGACATGAGGCAGTGCCAGGGGTGGGTTATGGTTGGACTCTGTGATCTTGAGGGTCTTTTCCAACCAAAATGATTCTATAGTGCCAAGTTTTTGCCCTGCTTTAGCACCTCTTCACCCTCGAGAGCCAAGCAAATGCAGCACGAGGAAAATATTACTACTGGAGTCTCCAACTGTTGGGCACATTCCCAGTCCTTCAGGATCTGGAACACTGTCCTACTCAGTAACACAAGACGGTCCTTTTTTTCCCCAGTATCATAGGCTGAGTCCATTCCTTTATTTCCTGTATGGTGTCTGGTAGTTGAAAGTGGTCCAGGCCATCTGCTAAGGTGCTCAAAGGACACAGAGGTGAGGTTCACGCCATTCTGGCTGCCGATTCATCCCATCGCTGCTGAAGACCCATTTGTCAGCATCTCACATGGGTCTGCACCTGATAAAGCTTATTTAGTGGATATCTCATTCCAGGTATGAAGCAACCATGGATGGAAGATGGGCCAGAATGCCAAAGCAGATCCTACCACCACAAAGGTCCCATCAGTGAAGAAGCTGTAACAGTCCAAGGCAACCTTGGATGAAGCTCTTTCTGAAGCTGGTCTGTAAGCATCAGGTTGTAATTTTTGGTTTTAAACTAAAAGAGAGGAGATTCAAGCCAGACACGAGGAAGTAATATTTTACAGTGAGGGTGATGAAGCATTGGCCCAGGTTGGCCAGAGAGGTGGTGGATGAACCATCTCTGGAGACATCCCAGGCCAGGCTGGACGGGGCTCTGAGCAACCTGAGCTGGTGAAGATGTCCGTGCTCATGGCAGGGGGGAACTCGGTGGGCTTTGAAGGTCCCTTCAACCCAAACTATTTGATGATTCTATGACCTGGCAGCAGATGGTATGAAGAACCTCGCTGCCATGTCTTGTGAATGTTTGGTGTGCTCTCATCACGGCGGCAATGTGAATTTACAGCTGGAGAGTCAGGTTCTGCAAGCCTTGAAACACATCCTGAGTAGAAAGGTCTTAGTTGATACCAAGACAGAAGTTGTCTCAACAACTTGTATGGGCATTCAATGTTCATTCTGAAAGCTTAATCCTCATGTTAAATGCCCAAAGACACACAGAACAGCTGGGAGAAGCTGAATGGTGTGTCATCTTGAGGAACCTCTCAGCTGCTAATCACTCACTGAGAGATGTCCTCTTCTCAGTTGAGATGGGCTCCTCCAGTGAATGTCTTGACACAACCCTATACACCATGGAAAAGCTGAATGGCAGGACCTTGCACGTAACGTTTTCTGCCTGGTGCTCAAGCAGAAACACAAGAGCAAAGTCCTGGAGGGTGAAGAGACAGGATCCAACCTTATTCTTGACCAGACAAGACAACAGCGGCCACCGTCCACATGCTGAACATCAACTCAAGAAAGGAAACAGCCTACTCTTCTTTCAATAAGTGCAAAATCCTCTTCTTTGGTAGCATCAGCTACAACAGAGAGCTGATCTCCTGCCAAAGCGAGCTCCTGTGGGAACAGCCTCTGGAAAGGAAGGGTTGTGAGCAGCAAGAGGCAAATGGAGAATCGTTATCATTTGGTTCTTGCATCAGGGAGCCAGGAGTCTCAGGTGATGCTCAGCCCCGCTCTGACGTACCGAACCAGCCCAGCCCCACAAGAGTGGGAAAGGGAGATGGTGCAAACCTTGAGAACCTTTGGGGAGGCTGGTGAAGGAGGAATTGAAGAAGGATGCTGTTTAGAGAGTGGAGTTTGTGGTTGTTGAAGCTGTGAAGCCACAAGAAATGTTGCTCTGAGTGCTGAGCGTGGAGGAGTGAGGGGCACAGGCCTGGAGTCACCAAGCAGCACAAAAATATTTGCTCTTGGCACTTATTTTATGGAGCAAAATAGAAAATACATCATGACTTCAGTGATCACCTTGGAGCCCTAACAGAGCACAGGGTATTGTCTGTTTTTTAGCTAGTTGACATAATCTTATCAAAACCAGGATCTCGAAGGAGAGGTGCATGTTCCCTCCCAAAAGGACTCCACATCCCGATCCAAATCATCAGAAGCCATGGTCAGCTGCAGCTCTTGGGGATCCACTGGCACCAGAAACGTACTCAGGACCAAGGAGAGAAAACAGATCTGATGCCAAAGTTGATCCATCTTGCTTTGCTCTCTTGGACACCAAAGAGGGGCCAAGTGTTGAAAGTTGTCTGGTTTATCATTTGCTTTGAACACCTGCAAGAGCTGCAGGGTCAAGAGACCACCATGAGCAGCCTTAAGCATCTCCAAGCCCCCTGCTAGAGCTCTGAAGACCATAAAGTCCTCACACCAACAATGGAAAAGGCTAAAAAGAGTAAAATTCTATGATTCTATGAATTTTTCCACTGGACTTTTCTTGGCCGTTGACCTCCACCTCATTCAGATGACTCTTCTCAGTCTTCCCAGCTACCACCAAGAGGAAACGAGAAGAAACTTCGCTTAGCATGACCCTACCGTAGCATTTTGCAGTAGATATTCTTGTGACTTCTTTTTCCTCATCTTTGGAGGCACAGGGCTGAGCAGTCCAACCGAAATTCCTGCGCTCAGGAATGCACCACAGGGCCCCAGCACACACGGGTCAGCAGATACCATCTCATCGCTGTGTTTCGTTCCGAGCCAAGGGCGGCTTTTGGAGACAACGACGGAAGAATTCTGGTAGGCAATTCAAAATAACCAGCATGTAGATTTTAACACTCAAAAATCAAGCAGGGAAACATATCGCTGGGGTTTCTGAACAACAGAATATTTGCCTTTGGTGGGCAGCATAATGAAAGGACACCGGGCGTGCTTTGATATCTAGGACAGCCTGTAAATACATCAAGACTGACGCAGATAAGTAGGGAATAACCTGATCGTCTTCTCCAGAGTGGGACAGAATAAGATACAAACTAGAAGCGCAGCATGGAAAACTGCACTAGATATTTGAGGGAGGACAACAAGCTAACCAGAAGGTTAGTGAAGCTCTGGAGCAAAGTTTCCATCACTGAAGGTGTTTTAGACCCAGGTAAGACTGATGCTGGGTACACCAGGGGCCGGTGTAAGCAGAATTCCTTTCAACCTGGTACATGAACAAGGTTTGGCAGGCTCCATTGTACATAAAGAAGCTTTGGTTGAGTCACCAACAAGCAAATCCGAGACAGCACTAGGATGTAGTGGACAAATCATTGGCACTAGAGGTTATTTCTTGGTTCGTAGTCAACCACGGGATACACCTTGTTCACCCAGCCATGTATAATTCATTTTAGCAACACGGCAAAACAAGAGGGACCTGTTATACTTCACTGCTACCGGTTTTAAAAAGGATAGTTATGCAACTCTCCAGCTCTGTGCGGCTGTTTGCAGTCCCATCTGTGTTCTGGCAACACGACCGGTATCGTTGCCTACAATAAAGACAGCACAGCCACCAGTACTTAAATAACTGCAGAGCAACTGTGTCTTTGAACTGAAACCTGGAGTAAAGACCATTCTGCTCCTCACCCAGACCGTGCTGGGGACTCCCTGGTGTTGGTGCTATCACATAAGAGCACCGCTCAGCATACACATCACGAACTCCCCAACAGATCTTTGTTAAACCCGCATTGCTTTGCATGGGAAACTGGCTTGCTAAGATTTTCAGAATTATCATCTTGACCACCTCCCTTTCGGGGACTGACTTTGAGAGGCCTTGAAGAGCGGGGAAAGACGAGCGATGGGCATGAGGATGTATTTTAGGAGAAACAACCCCATTCTCTGTAACAAGTTCATGTAACACCAGCTAAAACAAGTGCTCTCAAAGTCACGTTACCCTGAAAAATCCTCCGACCGTAGAGAAACATCCGCAAACTGAACATGTCCCTTAAGATACGAGGTGTTGACGTGACACCACGGACGGGATTTCACCCGAAGTCAACGGCAGAAATCAAGCATTTCAGGAATCCTACCACACTCAGTGGTGACAAAGGAAGCAGAAGACATCTCTTAACACAGGCACCTACTTTAAGATAAGAAAACTGTCTTTTGTAAGCATGTCTTTTCCCTTTTTCTCCCCCCAGCTACTGCTGGAGCATCATTGACTGACTCAAATTAGATGTCTCTCAGGAGAAGATGAGAATCAGAAGGCTTTTCACCATCAGAAATGGCTTACTGGCAAATCACAAGAAGCCCATGGAGTGATTTAAGCTCTGAGAACTTTCTAGGCACACAACAGTCATAGCTCTTCCCTACACATCCTCTACGCCACTCCTTTCAAAACACAACAACTGTTCCACCCAACAATAGCCCTTATTCTGCTTGCTGGCCGCAAGCACACCTCAAGATCATCCATCATCTGTCTTTTCAAGAGCCATTCTGGCCAAAACCACAACAAAGAGAAATGTAACAAGGCACCTGAAGTTCCGATAGCAAAGCTGAGTCACGGTCGCTCGCAGACGGAGAACTAAAGCCAGTGTTGCAATCTAGCAGGTTACATCCAAGTCTTGGCTTTTCCTTAGAACAGAAGATAAGCATGGGAGACAACACAAGATGCAACAAGATACAACAGCACGGGATGTGGTCAGGACAGCCCTGGAGCCACCACTTCCTTCCCTGCATCCAGCCCGTCTTCTTTCAGGGTTTGTTGTGATAGGACAAGGGGTGATGGTTTTAAACTAAAGGAGGGAGATTCAGGCTGGACATGAGGAAGAAATTGTTGGCCCTGAGGGTGGTGAGAGCCTGGCCCAGGCTGGCCAGAGAGGTGGTGGATGAACCATCCCTGGAGACATCCCAGGCCAGGCTGGACGGGGCTCTGAGCAACGTGAGCTGGTGAAGATGTCCCTGCTCATGGCAGGGGGGAACTGGGGGAGCTTTGAAAGTCCCTTCAACCCAAACCATTCTATGATTCTATGATCACGTCTCAGTCCCTCAGACTGTCCCTGAGTGTGACCTACCTGCTTAATATTGTCAGTGACTTGTTTGTTCCTCACCCTTGGCTCCTCTGGTTCTGTTTCAATGAGCTTTTCCTTCTCTGCTTGTTCAGAGCAACGGGACCTGCTGTCTCAGTCTTCACCCCAGAGAGCTGACCTAGAGGACACCGCTCTTCCTTGTCAAATGACTAACAAGATCTCTGAAGATTAAGCTTTGGGGGGTTCTGAGTTTTAGGGGTTGCATTTTTGGAAGTTCTTTCTAAGCTGCAGTACTTTGAGACAAGAACACTGGGGCTGGGATTCCTGATTTACAGGAATCTCTGTTGCTGGAGGGGACAACCCAGCCTATCAAGTGACAAACAAACAGCTGTGCCCATGGAATTATCTCCTCCGATGCCTCAGCATTTCCACGGAAAGAGCAAGAACCCAGTGAGCCAGCCTGATCCCAAGCCTCTTCCCTGGCACAGCAAAGACCCCTTGGCTTCAAGTAGTGGTGACAAACATCTCCTCCGATGACACTGAGGTGCTGGAGCGAGTGGAGAGAAAGGAATGGAGCTGGTGAGGGGCTGGAGCACAAGTGTGATGGGAGCGGCTGAGGGACCTGGGGGGTTCAGCTGGAGAACAGGAGCTGAGGGGAGACCTTCTGATCTCTGAACTGCCTGAAAGGAGCTTGGAGCCAGGGGGGTCGGGCTCTGCTCCCCAGGAACAAGCGCCAGGAGCAGAGGAAACGGCCTCAAGTTGCGCCAGGGGAGGTTGAGGTTGAATCTGGGAACAATTTCTCCCCCAAAGGGCTGTGGGGCATTGGAACAGGCTGCCCAGGGCAGTGCTGGAGTCACCATCCCTGAAGGGCTGGACAGACGGACATGAGGTTCTCAGGACATGGGGCAGTGGTGACTTGGCAGGGTTTGTTAACGGTTGGACTTGATGATCTTAAAGATCTTCTCCAACCGAAACAGTTTTGTGATTCTGTGACACTTCACAGCTGCCATGCACCTCTGTCACTGCCGCCCCTTCCTGACACACCAGAAGTCTTCCAGCTGCAATGAAGAAAATCTTGCAATTATTTTTAACATTGCAAAGTATTAATCTGAAAAGCCAGGTCTTCTGTTTCATCCTCCTTTGGATGTAGCTGAAAACTCCCATGAGAAGGGTGCTTGGGAAAGAAGGCAAAGCAGCAGCCTGGTCTCCTGACCATGCATTCACTTCACGCCTCCAGCCCTCGTGTCCTACATAAGGTCACCCGTCCCTCCCTCTCCACGGGGTGTTGAGGGTGAATTTAGAGCTCGGTAGCAGCACCTGGACATCAGCTGAGGGAGGATGAAGCTGTGTTTATTCCAGCTCAGTTCTTACCCAAACCTCACACAATATTGCTGGTTCCCCAGGGCACGTCACCCTAAAACCAAACCAGTTTGGCACATGGGAGGGGGGACAAACACGCAAGGAGTGTGTGTGTCTACCTGTGGAAAGAAAGCTTTTTTACCAGGCTCCACAGCCAAAAGCTTAGCGAATAACGCTCCTAAGCCTCCTTGATCGGCTGCCTTTGCTGCGGAGGGAAGGGCACACCTGATAAGATTAGCAGTCTATCACGGTCAATCATGTACATAGGAAACTAAGTTAAAAATAGAGAAAATGCAGCAAACCCTAATGTCTGCTCCAGTTAGGATTCGCTTTTCTTACCGTCTGTTTTCTGTTAATCAAAAAGACGGAGCAGAGAGGTGTTATCAGCACCAGGCTTCTCAGAAAGTGGAGGTAGGAAACACCTAAGAATAAATCAGTCTCCTCCTCTTATGAGAAATCAAGATATTAAACTAACGAGGGGACAGGTGGGCAATGCAGCACCTTAAAGTTTCCGGACCATCACCTAAGAGGGATCCCTGTTATACAACTTGCCTGCTGTGCTATGAACATCCACAGCGGCTCTTCCAGATGAAGAATTTGGTAACAAGACTGCTTCTTATCCTACCTTTATAAACACCCTTTGAGGTCCTGTGTTTTCTGTATGGTTTTCTTAAAGGCTACTGTGAGGATGAAGGCGGTTTTTATCTAAAACTGACAAAATCTTTTATTACTTGAATGACAAAAGTCCATTTAAAAATAGAAGTCATTTGAATTGAATTATAGTCAGTGATTTGCAAGGATGCTCAGAGATGTTCCTGTAGAAAGTTTGCCAAATAATTATTTACTTCATTAAAATATGCCATATTTCAGTGCTTTAAAAAATACATAGTATCTACCCTCCCGTGCTGCGTGACACACAGGACAGTTTACTTCTTTACTTGGCTTTCTGCTACAACATTTGGCTTATGGTTTCCTAAAGCTGAAAGTGTATTTGTGGGGTTTTCTCTCCTTGGCATTGCTGCTTTAACTCTGCATCACATCCGAGACCTTGAAAAAGCCAAACTTTACAAATCGCAATATCCCCACGACCCCATCCATCACCACGATAGCTTGAGTGGAGTGTTATTACAACACAGCCCCGTCCTGCTCCTCGCTAATTCTTTACTTAAATGACAATTAGGAGGGCGAGCTCGGCTTGCGGAGCGCTAACAGGATTGGGCTGTAAGATATTAGCGCACCCAGAGGCATGTGCGTCTCTAGAGGCTAAAACACCCATTCCAAGACGCCTCGATGTAAATATATATATGTGACATCAGATACGTTCCCCTTGGAAGTGTGAAAGGAGAAGGATAAAAAAGGACATGTAGATATAACCCCTTTAACCCCAAGAAACACCACATAGCCAGGAACCTAAAGGAACAAGTGGCAATACTGATAGCTCGATCCCGTTATTCCAAACTAGCACCGCACAAATCCACTCACCTGATGAACTCTCTGCCAGGCTCCACTTGCAACCTGAATAGTCTGCTGCTAGGAAGCCTGACAATAAAATGCAAGTGTAAAAGGCTGAACAAAGGCCAAATACCACAGTTGGGGAGGGGGGAATTAAGCGGGGTCATTAATGTATTCATAGGAAATACATTATTTGGCTTGCTAGGTGAGTTAAAAAATTCAGCGTCCACACACGAGAAGAAAATTCAGTGTCTAAATACGAGAAAATTCAGTGTTCGCATAGGAAGAGAAAATTCCATGTCCACATATGAAGAGAAAATTCAAAGTCCAAATATGAGGAACACCCTAATAGAAGGCAGAACAACTTCAATATTTCTACCTCTATATACAACATTATGTGCATAAATGGGAGGTAAAGTAAGTGGGAGGCGAGTGTAAGATACTTTGAGATATTTCTACTGTATTTTGCAAATATTGAGCTGAATGGTTGAATTGCACCAGAGGGGCCCGATGAGAAATGGCTGCACGTACACCTTGGAGAAGCTGAGGCCACCTCCAGCAAAACTCTTTACTATTCACTGAGTAACGAGGGATGAGAAATGAATGAGAAGCAGAAACGGCTGCCAAAGTGGCATTTCCACATATCCCCTGAGCACGAGGCCACAAAGCCCGTGAAATCCAGGCGCTCGGCCTCGTCGGGAGGAGCAAAATGCGTTTTTAAGGCTACGACAGACTCAGAACCTCAGTGAGTTTCCCGAGTTTACGCTGCGCGATGGATCGCATGCGAACACGGACATTAGCATACACTACAGGGCGTTTAGCACACGGAGATACAGAGCAGCTATTGTTCGGGCAGAAAGGTAATCCGTAACTAGATAGTCTCTGGCTTCATCTAAAAACCCATTTTCCCAGGATTTCCCTGACTCCTTCAGCAGGAGCCTCTCTCCTACAACAGAGCGCACATTCACGGCCAAGCAACAGCTCCAACACCACGGGTTCTGTCCCCCCATGTCCCCTCCCAGCCCCTGCGCCTCTCTGCTGGGGGAAATCCTGCTCTTAACCCAAGAGAGGTGACTTGAACCCCCAGCCAAGCAAGGTGCGTGGTTTTTGGAGGAGGATAACGCCTCGGGAAGGCGTTCAAAGCTTTACCTTGCAGGTACGGAAAGTTGCAGCTCTGGTGTCTCTGCTGGAGCTTTACCTTCCGCTAGTTCCCACACTGCTACGGGGAGGTAAGCACTCTTCTTTTTTCCTCGGGGGGAAACAAGAGCTAGACACACACCTTAAGAGTCCTTTTTTTCTCTTTTCAAAGCACACCCTTCAAATTTAGCTATAGGAGCATCCCTGCTACAAACCAGCACCAACCCGCATTAAGTGTTTTGGTGGTTCTATAGTACTAGGGACCGTTTGGCACAGATCCGTCCTCCTTTTTCCCCCGTGTAGGACCTGGCCCATCCTCAGCAAGGTAAGCAATAAATCACGGCAAATACACCACTCAGACGTGGAACGTATTGTGTAAAGAGCAAGTTTTTACAGTCCACATTCCTCCTTTTTCGGATACCATCATCTTCCACTGCCCGGCTGCCCGGCAACTCTCTCTCCTGAAAGTACTTATTTTTGGTATGCTACTGCCTCTGGCAGATTCCTCCCTTTGAAAGTCTGCACATCTGTCGATAAGAAAAAAAGACAACCAAAAAAGCTTGGACTCCGGCCTGGTGACTGAAGGCACAGAACGTCTGCGCACCAGGGCAGAGCCTGAGCCGCCCAGGCGGGTAGGAAACCTCTCTGAACGCCAAGAGAAGGCAACGATGGCTGCAGGGAGAGAAATGACCCCTTTCTTTGCAGTAAACAGGGGTCCTCCAGGTGTTCGGTCTCACCCCGGGTGCGCAGGGACCCACGAAGGGAAGAGTCGTGACACAGGGACCCGCGCGGACAAAACTGCAAGAAGCATCAAGTGCTTGTGCAACAGCTTGTCCTGGGGCACGACGGAACAGGTCGGAAACGGTTTGCCGAGAGCAAAAGGAGCGGCGGTGGCTGGAGAATCCCTTCTGCTTTGCGCCTGCTGTGGGTGATTGAGACCAGAGTCCTGCTCGCTGGCTGCTCTGGCTCGGACCGCAGCTCCATTGGGAGCAGAAGTGAGAAAGCGGCTCTCGGACAGCAGCGAACAAGCAGAAAACCTAAAACCCAGCCATCAGAGTCGTGTTAATTTGCAGCACGACTCCAAACCTCTTAACTCCTACTTGGAAGCGCGACTTGGATCCTTTTCTTGCAAAGAAAACGTACCAGAAATCTCTGACAAGGTTTGGGCGAGGACATCGTAAGGCATCTGCGGGCTGGAGCAACCGGAACAACCAGGGGCCAAATCCACCGATGGGAGATAATTGATCACAAATACTCCCGATGATGATCCCTGTGACTTCAAAGGAGCTGAACATACTATATTTATGCCAGCAGCAACAACTCAGCTTCCATTAGCTATAGGTTCACCGGTTAAATGCAGTGGTCCTGTTGTGCACACATCAATTAGAGTCCCCAAACGCTTGGGAGCACAAAGGGGGTTTGTTTCTGGTTTGGTTTTGTTTTAATGGGAAGGGGTGGAAGGGAAGAGATCAGCCAGCTCGGGGGAATAGCAGAGAGCCTTTCACTGCGAGGTCTTGCGCTCAAATCTGTCGTAGGGCAGCGGTAACAGATGGCCACTTCTGAGGGCTGTTCTGCAGCTTACATGGAGCGAGGGATTGTCTCAGGCCGCTGGTGGACAAGTTATTGGAGCCACAAACGCCGCTGGTGGGTTTTTGGCAGAGATGGTAGAGAAACCAAGGGATTACATAGGTAGGAAGCAACTGCTGCCTACCTGATCAAAGGCACCTCCTTCCTGGAGGGAATTGAGGTGAATTGTTGGCAGTTCAGAGCTGCCGCTGCCTACATGGTGCAGGAGCCTCTGGATCTCGGTCTGAGCTGTCATCGGCTCCTCCAACGCGTCAGCACGCGTCCCTGCTCACCGAACGCCCCTTCGGACACGCTTGAGGGTTTAAAGATCAAAATAATGGGGGGAAAACAGATGAGGAAGCTCAGTGATCTGCGGCAGTAACGGGTCAGACCCACAGGGAGGGAAAGTTTGCTACGATGTGTAAGCTGGGTATGGGAATAACAAACATCATGATTAATTGTAAACTACTTCCAAGTTAGTGCTGCCTCAGTCTTCCCCTTCTCAGAGTCCACATCTTCTCCAGCGTGTGTTTTAACTTTCTGTGGGCAGATGGTAAGAAATCCACCAGTGATCGAGTGTTCCTGGAGCACAAGGGGGTCCTCGCGAGCCACCAGAAAGTGTCACTCAGAGAGGAATTTGTACGTATCAGGGAATAAATTAAGCCAAAGGATATGGAGGGTGGGAGGAACAAACCAAAATCATGCTTAGAAACGCCACGTCTGCTTTTGGAAAAGATTCAGAGGAAACCACTTCAGGAGAAAATGCTTTTTTTGTTTGTTTTTTCTTCTTCTTGGAACTGTTTCTCAGCTTCACGTTGACTCGCAGAAGCTCCTGTTCAACTACAACGACTTGCTGATGGACTCGTGCAGCCGAGGAGACACAACCTCCCGCAGCAAGCAGATGCCACCATCCCGCTCTCGTGTGCTGGCTTGCCAGGCTCTGAAACGCGGGGAAAATAGGGCGATTCCCCTGCAATCTTCCTGCCCAGCTGTTTACGAGCCGAGGATTATGGCTGTCACATGAGCTGCTTTACAGCAAAGCCAAGCTGTCTTGGTGAGCTGAGAAGGTCACTGGGAGACAGGGGCCTCCAGGGACAAACACGCCATCCTCCTCCGCAACCCAGGGATGCCAGGAAAAGCGTTCCCGACTGGTCAGAGGGCAATGAAAAATGGGTTTACCTTCAAGCCCTCTGCCCGGCTCTCATTAGGACTCACCCAGCGAAAGGGGAGAGGAGGGATGACCCCTGGGGTTAGTCTCGCGTTGTCTGTTTATCAGCAAAGCTGGAACAGCCCTTACAGCGACAAATTCACCTTCTCTCTTCATTGTGTGTCCACAGGTGAGGGCATCCCACCAAACTTTCAGACAAGGCCACCCAAGTGTCACCAGCCGAGCGATGCCACGGTGGAGCTGCACGTCCCCAGGTTCTCATGTAACCTGCTGGTGCCTCAAAGCGTAAGAGAATCAATCCTAAAGCAAGAAACGCCATCGTCTTCGAACCCAAGATCTAACCCCTGAACATCGGGGTCAATGAAGAGGAACAAGTTTCACTTGGAAAAACAGAAGCCTGAAGGTTCAGCGCGGCCACTCGGGAAAATGAATTAAAACCTGCCACCTTCATCATTCTGCCATAGGCAGGTCTGGTGGGCAAGGAAAACATTTCTGCAAGAGATATCGCTCACAGGCTCAGTGGTTGCAGGACAGGGCTCTTTACTATGCCCCAGAGGCACAAGACAGATGGGGTTGTGCTTTTAGGCTTTAAAAATCTGTCTCTGCCATGGAGACCCAAGGAAGAGGATAAATAGAGTCAAAGAACCATCCTCTAGACAGGCTCAGGAAAAAAGCAATAGAGGAACTCAAGAGGTCAGACCCCGCTAAGAAAGCAGCTGAGGCTGTTTGCAAAGAAGGGCTGAACACTTTTTGAAGGCAAATTAAAACAAAACGGCACCTGGAGCAGTTTGGAGATGCCCGCTCCGCATCGCGGGGCTGGGAGGTGGGAACGCACAGTGCTAAGAGGAGCGCGGAGCAGGGGAGGTTGAGGAGAGAACAGAAAGCGAAAAGTCGCTCCAACTTGGGTCTAATACACAAGACTACGAGTTTCATGAATGAAAAGACACACAAACCCTGCCTCGATGCTCCGAAGAGCTGTACTGGGGGATGCCTAAGCTTGTAGCTGAGTTTACGGGGTGTTTTTCCTTCCAGTGGGGTGCCCGGCGGCAGCGGAGGGAGGGAAGTTCACAAAGCCCCATCTCATTCCCTAAGATGCCTCCCACAGTAACAACAGCTTGCTGGGATTTGAGCCAGCTTCCCATTTGGATCAGATTGCACCCTACGCCCACTGACAGCCATTAAGAGCCTGGAGCTCACAGACTGCCCTGGGGTCAGAGCAGCCTCCATCCATTCAAAGCCCAGGAACATTTTCCGCAGCTCCGCCAGCATGGCCTGATCCAGCGCGGCTCGCAGAGACAAACGGTACCTGCAAGGGAAGGCAAGAGCTGTGCCCTGCTGTCATGAAACAGCAGATTGCAGCCTAGTTCGGCCGGGAGGTGGGGGGATTAAAGAGCCCCTTTCCATCTGCCCTGATTCAGTGTAATCACAGCCTGCGCCTTCAATTCCCCAAGCCCTTGAATGTTAGAAGGGAGAAAAGTGGCACGGCACAGGTAGAGAAACAGCAGTGACATCCCCAGCGTCTCCTGCGGTCACAGCAGCCACCCAGAGATGGGGGTGAGGGGACGCTATTTCTCCAAGCAGGCCAGGCATCTTGCAAGCTAAAATCTGCACCGAAAGATGCTACAGAGGGTCCAGAGCAGGAACCATCACCCATCCTTACCCCAGGCAACAAGGGGTCAGCTGGGATCAGTTGCAGAAGAAATGATGCCCGACAACTTAGGAAAGACATGGACCTGCTGGAGAGGGTCTAGAGGAGGTCACCAAGAGGACCAGTGGAAGAACAGGCTGAGAGAGCTGGGCTGTTCAGCTGGAGAAGAGAAGCTCCAGAGAGACCTTAGTGCGGCCTTTCCGGACCTAAAAGGGGCCCATAAGAAAGATGGGGACAGACTTTTGAGCAGGGCCTGTTGAGATAGGACAAGAGGTGGTGGTTTTAAACTAAAGGAGGGAGATTCAGGCTGGACACGAGGAAGAAATTGTTGCCCTGAGGGTGGTGAGAGCCTGGCCCAGGTTCCCAGAGAGGTGGTGGATGAACCATCCCTGGAGACATCCCAGGCCAGGCTGGACGGGGCTCTGAGCAACCTGAGCTGGTGAAGATGTCCCTGCTCATGGCAGGGGTGGCACTGGGGAACTTTGAAGGTCCCTTCAACCCAAACCATTCTATGACTCTATGAACTCAAGACATAAGCCTTGCTCTGCTCTGAGAAGCAGCTCACCATGCTAGCGGGCAAGGAGGGTGAACTGGGACCTCTGATTTGGAATTGCTTGGAGGAGCGGAAGAATGAGCAGAGATCACGTCAGCAGGATGAAGTTGTCCTCGGTTGTCTCCTATTAAGCTAGAAGGTCTTCCAGAGAAGGGCTACAACACCCAGTGTCTCACAGGGTCCAAAAAACTGTGGAGGGGCTGCCACACGCTCAGCATAGGTTTGAACGAGTTGTTATTACAGGCAGAATCCATCACACATGAACTTCATCCTGGGAACACTGAGGAAGGAGCAGCAAAACAGAGGCTGGTTTTGACTTCAGCTTAATCTACCATCCACCTAGTTCAACACTTGCAGGTTTGAATGCTCAGACCCACAGGTGAGCTCTGCCAGCATAGGTATGTCCAGCAGAAATGGCAGAAAGCTGCTTTCCCCAGCCTGATGCTGCCTGTGGTCCCTTCACAAGTACCCACCATCCTATTTGGGAATTTGGCAGGAGCCCCATGAAGCTCTGCTGGGACAGCTCTGCCAACCAAGCCTCTGCTCTGGGTCAAGAGAATAGAATTATTTTGGTTGGAAAAGACCTTTAAGATCATCGAGTCCAGGGCAGTAGTGGAGTCACCATCCCTGGAGGGGTTGAGCAGATGCAGAGATGAGGACCCATCACTGCCAGGTCCACCTCTAACCCATGGCCCTCAGAACCTCATGTCCATCTGTCCAACTCTCCAGGGATGGTGACTCCAGCACTGCCCTGGGCAGCCTGTTCCAATGCCCCACAGTCCTTTCCAGGGGAAATATATTTCCAGATGTATTTAGAGAAACACACTAAGTACACTGACTGCCGTTCCTTACCTGCTTGTATTCAACCTCATCGCTTTTAGACAAAAGCTTGCCAAAGGATTAGGATACTCATCTCTTGCAGTCACCCCAAAACCACTGATGTAACCAAACAAACTGGTTTAACTCCAAAGTCCTTCTCAAATATCTAAGTCTTACAGTCAGGCTGCATATACATTAGGGAGATAAGAATCCCCACGATACGCTATCAACAAAAAAAACCCTCGCAGACAAAACTCAGGGCCTCAGCAGCGTGGCTCTCAAAGCCAAGTTGTCGAGGACTTTGTCGCCATAAATTGAAACAAATGTCTGGAACTCAATGTGAATTCAACATCGGATGAAAAGTCACATTAAGAGATGGAGAAAGGCAAGATCCAGTGAATACAAATGTATGCCACATACAGCACTTGGCCTCCCAAAAGGCTTGGCTTCTTTTCAGACAGCGTCCTCCACTGAGCAGCTCCTTCTGAAGCCACCTGGATTATTGAGGGACTGGGAGATGATGAAACAGAAACCTGGACAAATATCATACAAATACACCAAATAAATAGGGATTCGAGTTCAACCACAATGAATTCATAGACAGGCAGAACATTCTTTCAGAGTCTTCCCAGCCAGATCAGCTCCTTACTCTTTCATGAAGAAGCGTCACCATGGGAAGGAAGCTCAGTCTTGGGAAACCTGGGAAAGCAACAGTTCTATGCAATGAGAAAATAGGGTTATTGCTGCAGGGGAGAGGGGGAAAGCGGTGCCATGAAAAACCCTTGTGAAAACAAGGCTCTGTAAGGAAGATGATTGAAGGCACCAACCCTGTGTGCTTTCCTAAAGCCATGGTTATCCCAAGCTGGCTCAGGGCATGGTGGGAACCCAACACGCTCATGGTGCCATCCTTCCACACATGAAGCAACCACGTCCCTTCGCCTTCTCAGCCCTGAAGATCTCAGTCCTAAACTCCATTTGCCAATGAAGCAAAGAAGAAGTTTTCTTGCTGACTGCTGCTCTGAGACAGCTGGATTTTGGGGCTAAAGAGGACCCATGTGTGAAACGATTTGCATCCCTCAGCTATGGAGTTTCCAAACACAATAATTCCGAAGGCAGATCGATGAACACAGTGTCAGTAAATCTGAATTTGCCAAGAGAAATTCAAGTTTGGCAAAAAGAACTTAAGCTTTCTGTAACAATCACAAAGATGGGAATTGCCTTAGATCAACACTGCTTTAAAGTATTGCAGAAGACATCAGGCAGCTTCTCTTTTAAACGTACGGGTAAAGAAGAAATCCTGCCCAGCCTGGCGTCAATGCCAGTCCTGCTCCCTCTCCCAGCCCAGAACAAAAGGGAACATATTGCAACTATGCTGAGAGAGGAGGGCTGCCGCCTATTTCTTTAAATGTAATGTTAATGCCTTGTAATCAGCTTTAATTTTTAAACAGACCCAGCCCTCCTGTCCATTTCCCCTAAGTCAGGACACGTGGAAGGTAAATGGGCTGTGCTTAAAGCGGGACAGCATCAGCTGTGACAGCTGGAGAGCCTGTAAGTCTCAACTGCTGATAACAGGAATGGATGTCAAACCTCACCAGGGGAGGGGAACTGGGGAGGGCAAGGGAGGTGCTGGAGATGCCGTAAGGTCATCGAGAAGCCCGGAGATAAGGCCAGATGGGGAACGGCTCATTGACTGGATGGGAACTCATTGAACACGCCAGGACTCGAAGAAACGCTGGAAGTGACCAAACAGCAAAGGACTTGGCAGTGACTCCCATCCCCGAGGAAGGTGGTTTCCCTTCTGGGGGGTTGCTAAAACCACCACAAAGATGCTGAGAGCAAAGGTGAGAGAGTCTTTTAGGGGACAGCGACAGATCGAGCCAAGAACTGAGTAACTCCTGGTGTCCCGCCAGGACGCTGCCTTCTCTCCTTGCAGTCTCAAAAGCATGGTTTGGAGCTAAAGGAGCAGCCTGTAGACATCATGTGAGACTTGGACACAGAATGGCAGCACAAAATCACCTAGGAGACTCTCCTTGCGCTCCTCTGCTTTTCTGCGAGAAGACGACCTGCCGTACATCACGAGTGCTCATCACATAAACACCTTCTCCCCCAAGGAAACAAAATGACAGAGCCTACAGGACCCCCTACCCCAAAAGCCAAACTGTATCCAGAAATCACCTTTCTGTTTCTCCATCAAGGGACTTACCAAGGTCACTCAACGAGCCAAGGGAAGCCCTAAAGCCACCAGCATTCAAGTGCTGTGGCATCTACCTCCAACTCTACTCAAACAACCCACCAAACCGCCCCTGCTGGGTTTTTTGTGAAGCTGCCTCCACGTAACGCAACAGCACGTTGGTGTCGGTAGCCCCTGGTGAGTTGGATCGAAGGGAAAATCTGGTCAGCGACCCAGTACGAGAGGGACTTGTCTGGGCCGCTATTTTTAGCCCTGGTTGGTGGGCAGACAAATCCTAATCGTCAGCGGCGGCTGCCTCGTCACCAGTCCCAAGATGTCAAACCAAAGCCGCACGGCTCCGGCGTCAGAAGAACGGCCTGAGCCGAGCGCATCACCGGCGCTGCCCAAGATTAGCGCCCAAGAGTAACGCAGGACAGCGGCAAAGAGCACGAGAGCCGTCACGGTGGGTTTAAAGCGGCAAGGCAAGCTGTGCCAAAACGAGCAGAAATCCTGGTGAGGTTCGGTGTGAACAGAGCAGCGATCCCAGGCCTTGGAAATACTTTGGCCCTTGTGCTGGGAAAGGTCGAGCAGCACCATGCTTGGCATAGAATAAGCTCATTTTAACTGAGGTTTGTACTAATGTATATTACTCTGAGCACATCACGGCCTTGTTGCTGACAATAATTCATTTATGCACAGTAATTCATCCTCTAGGAAACACCTCTCCCTGTTCCCTGCTCAGTGCACGCACCCAGGGGCTCACTCATCTGCTTCAGCTCTCCTTGCTGGCTGCCACTCACCTCTTCTCCCCTGTTGTAAGAAACACATCTGCAAAAATGATTTTCCTCACTACTTTTTCAGATTGGGATGAAATCATACCTGTTTCAGGGCAATACTTCATTAAAATACTCTGGGAAGGCCCTACAAAAAGCTTGACTCTTTCCTTCCTGTCCACTTGGATGCAAGCAAGCTCATCTGCGCTTTGCCAAGTTGCTAGCGACTCATTTGGCTCCATCTTCCCTAAAAAAGGAGATCCAACAGGAAAAAAAGATTTATTTTAAAGACTGACATTTGCAGCAGATCAGCCTCCAAGCCCCCCCCCAGCTTCTTTTTTACTCATGCAAAAACATCACCAGTTACCAGCAGATCAATGCGCCAAACCTCCCCGTCCCGAGGCATCCGAAAGCACCGACAGGCAGCTCCTTTCGCTGGGTTTGCCCGACGCATCTCCCTCTGCTTTCACACTCTCTAGGAGACGTGCACAGCGCAGAGAACGGGATCCTGAGTCCTGCCTTGCCCTCCTGGATGTGTTTTTAACTCTAAAGAGCCAATGCGGAGCCCACTGAGACCGGAACCCCGCTCCAGGCCCGCAGGTCTCTGCTGCCGAGAGGAGGGTTCCCCGTCTCCCATCTGCGCAGCCGAGGGTGGAGACATTTCCACCTGACACCTTTATTGATTTTGTGTGGGAAGCTCAGCAACCTCACCCAGGGCATTTTCAGCATTTAAACTGCTTCTGATACAGAAATCACCAACCAGAACGACTCTTCCGTGCAGCAAGTTGCCCGTCACCCTAAATGCCGCTATAGGTTCGTTTATCCTATGCTAACTGGTGCGTATCCTACGCTAACTCCTGTACTGACGCCTTATTTCCTCTGTTTGCGAAAGCAGCGATCTTGCTAATCCCCCTTTGCCCACGTCAGAGTCCTAATGCTCTTCCCGGGCTTCCATCACAACTCGATAATCCTGGCTCACAAGCACGGCTCCCTCTGGCTGTGTGGAGAGTTGGGTTTGGGTTTTTGGATGACTAAGGGGTTGGAGAAGGGCAGGACTCGCTGTAGGCAACGCGTGGTGCCCACCTGTACGGCTGCCGTGCCACCAGCAGGCACAGCGGTGCTCCCAGGAGCATCTCCAGCAGCACAGGGAGGAGATAAATCAGTAAAACCTGCTTTGGGGCCAGGAAAAAGAGCAGCAGCACCGCACGTGAGGATCGAGGTGGACAAGCAAGGAGCCAGTGAGTCTCTGGCTGTGCTTACTGTGGCTCTGATACCTCAATTCCCCGATCACAGCTTGATTTCACACCTTCCAGTGCCGCTTCTCCTCTTCCCAACAGCAGCTCCTTCTGCTGTGGCTGCTTCCATGCCCTGGTTTGGAATCCCAGCTGGAGCTCTGAGCACACCACCCCTCTTCGCCTTCAAAACGCTGCACAAAACCGCAATAACCCCAGGCTTGTGACGACACCGAGGCCATTAAACCGACCTGTCCTTCGCAGGCAGCGCTGCGCATCGCTACGGCCCCGCGCGGGCACAAAGGCTTCATCAATATTTAAAGATGAAGCCAGGAAGCCTGTAGCCCGAGCTGCTTTCAAGCGCCCGGATCGGATCGATGTCAAACAAAAAGGCTGCAGTGTGAAGATGCTCCGGGCCGCAGGCTGGCACCGTCGCCTCCTTCCCAACGCCGATCGAGTTGCTCTTCTCCAGCTCCGTCGGGCTGGGATGGCTCCAGCTCCGGCCTGTAGCGCACCCAGGAATCAGCCTCGGAGCGCAGAGTTTCTCTTACCGGAGCATTTTCAGTTTGCAACCGACTTCAGAAACCGGTGCTGTTACGATCCCCTTGGCTTGCTATGAATATTACTTTGCTTTAACGCCAGCCACTTAAGAATAAAACATCTGAGGCTCAAACCGTGGGGTCATCGGTTCCGGCATCCCGACTCGGAGCAGATGCTTTAGAGTAGCAAGAAAACCATAATGCACTTAGCGAGTTTGACACTGCATGGGAGGAGGAGATCTTATTTCCCTTCGCTATAAATGTAAGCGATCACAAGATTATCCGCAGCCCTTTCGCAGTTCAGCTCCTGGGCCCCCTCCTCCCTGTGAATTCAGCCCCGGCTCCATGGACACACAGAAATTGGCCCTTTTTAGCCACCTCGGTTCTCTTGTATCAATTATTATTCACATGGCGGAGAATGAATGAGGAAAACACCACATCAAGGTAGAAACAAAAGACTAAAAAAAGAGGATAATTCCATCTAATGGCTAAAATCAGGAACAAAACACCTTACCTGAGCTCAAGCAAATTTGTTTCATTACTGTCTCGGTTTCCCTATCAATAAGATGGGAGTAAATTTGTTTCCTTATCAATAAGACAGGGGTAAATTTATGTCCCTTCCAGGCAAACTGGTGCATGTAAGGGATTGGAATCATTCAAAAATCAGAATACCCTATGGAAAGCTAAAAGCATTCCTAGAGAGAAGCGTTTATTGGAAATATCAGCAAATTAAGACTTTGCAAGCAATAGAATGTGCTGGTTAATACCATTACGGCTCTGCCAGTCATTTTTTCCTTCTTCCTGCAACCAAGTGCACGAAATCACTCCCCATTTCCTCTCCTCCCGACAGGAGGACACACAGACAGGTCTGTCCCCACCGCATCAAATAACCGAGCGCCGGCGTCGGGCTCACGCTCGCACCCTGCGCTTCGGGGTACGGAGGGAGCAGATAAATCCTCGGCGACGGTGCCAACGCCAAAAATCCATCTGCTCTCCATCCCCAGACAGAGACGGCGGGAACGGATACCAGCATCTCCCTCCGTCCCTGAGGGAGATATATTAGCTGGTTACGTAATAAAACTAACAGCATGGCGCTTCCGAGGGCCGCCGCGCCGACAAAAGCCCTTCCCCTTAATACCACCGGAGATTAGAGCAAATCGAAGAGGAGTGGGAGCGAGGCGAGGGGCCGCGGGCGAGGGTTTGCACAAGAGGAGGACGCTGCAGTCTCTCCCCTTAATGCACTCTAAATCCCAGCTGATTGCCAACTCTGCTGCAAGAAAAAACAGAAATAAAAGGGAAAAAAAGAAAGCCCAGCCTACATTAAAATGATATTAATGCTGGGTGAGGGAGGTAGAGTGACTCAGGAAGGGTGTGGAGGAGGAGAGTTGTTTAGGGGAAGCATCCAAAGGAATCCAGACCGTGAAAGCATTTTGGAAGCAAACCAAAAGGAATCGGGGGTGCTGATCTGCTAAAGGACACTAACATGCTTTTATAAATCTGATTAGTTGCTGGTTTTGAGCATCCAGGGTCAGATCCTGCCTCGATAACCACACATCACGCATCCCCCTCCTGCCAGGCGGCCGGTAGAGCGGAATATGACACAAGCCAGCTCGTCCCTCTCGGTATCAGAGCGGAATACGACACAAGCCAGCTCGTCCCTCTCGGTATCAGAGCAGAATACGACACAACCCAGCTCGTCCCTCTCGGTATCAGATGTGGTCCCGCTCCCAGGACGGGGTTTCACTTCATTTCTGCTCCCTCTTCAGGTTGGCTGACTGCACAGCAAGACACAGCCAGCCCAACACCCCGAGTACCATCACTCTGCCCTCTCCTGCCTCATTTTCTCCACAAACTAAATATTGACGTTTTAAAACAAGCGTGTTCCCTATGAGATGAGATTTTGACGGAAGCCAAACTCGAGGTCTCATCTCGCCAGATTTCTGCTTTATGAGCAAAGTGTCAAGGCGAGATGTCATCGCGCTGCCACCCAACCGCACATACTCATCCCCCTTCGACAACCAGCGTCCAAATAGCCCCATCCTTAGACAACGTTTCTTTACAACTTCACACTTTGCATCCTTTTTAAGCTTATTTTGACACAACTCCTTCTATTTAATTGAAATAACCAGTGAGTTCCATCTCTGAACTGGGAAAGCCTGGTAAAGGCATCAGGGAGGAGAACAGGGCAACTGGAGGCAGTGGGTGAGCACCAACTCGACACGTTCACACTCCAGTAGCGCCTCGTGAACTCATTTCTATGAACTGTTTTATTCACTACAAGCTTAGTTGGAATAACCGAAAAGTCACCAGACTTTGCAGAAGACACATCCAGGTAATAGGTGAGAAACACTACAGAGAATCCCGAGAACTGAATTCTTGACCATGGTGGCAAGATGGAAAATAAAGCAGGAGGCAAAAACCCAAGGCCGACAGCCAAGGGATGACTGGAGGGTGTCACCGAGCAGAAAAGGGACAGTTGCTCATGAGCAGCCACCAACCATCCAAAAAAAGTCTTGAGGAAGGAAGGAAGGAAATGAGTCTGTAATAAAACGCTGGTCATACTCTGCTGCTTCACAGCAAAGCGTTTTGGAGATGATTTATGACAGCACTAACTGGTTGTGTTCGTTGAGCAAATCTGGTGCTCCCTAAGCTGGGCACCGTACAGATACGGAGTTGGGAACAGTCTTCCCACTCCAAATTAAAGCTCAATAGCAAGTTGGTAGAAGGAGGAAGAGAGCAGAGCCACCAGCACTACGGCATTAAACAAGAGGTTAGTGCTACCATTTTATTTGGGCTTTAAGTCACAACCTCCTTAGTGACCATCTGCAGTGAGGCAGAACAGTTTAACTACCAAAAACTCGACATGTCAAGTAAAAGAGAGGAAAAAAACCCTAGTTAAGAGCAAAGAGTAAAAGTAGACAGAGTAAAAAGTTTCCGGTGGCCTTACCATTGGCATCTTGGACCCCGGTAAGTGCTCCGACTGCTGCTGCGGTTTCACCGGACAGGACGATTTGTCCTCCGCCTTGCAGAGTGGCTTCGGCGAGCGTGGCGACTGCATGGGCAGCTGCTTCACTGCGGCACAGCGAGGGAGAAAGAGGAATTAAACTCATCGAAGAAACAAAAATCTCCAGTAGCAGCCATTTTAACCAGGTCAAGAGAACAAATCTAGAAAGCCAGGATTCTCCCTGGGCCTGGATGAAGTTATCCAGAGCAGGAAATCTCCAGTGGAGGAGGAATACATGGAAATAAGCTGCTTTTTTCAGCTTGTAGATCTCTAAGTCAGAACACCTCTGCCTTCTTACCTTTGTAACCTTTTGCTTGGGACTTTACCAAAAGCTTTTGGACAATCGAAGTAAGTTTCTGGTACAAAACTGATTCTTTTGGCACTGTCACATTTGGGGTCTCTACAGATTTCAGAGCTCTACACGTCCTTACTGATCCAGCCAGTTCACCCTGCACTGAAACTGAGGTTTTTCATTACCAGCAACCCTGTATTTAGCCAAGGAGTATTTCCCCCCAGCCAAGTGCTTTAATAATTCTTTTTAAGGAGGTATTCCTCAATTTCTCAGCCTTGCTGGGAGAACAGCCCGTCTCAGATATTTAGGAAGGGGTGTGGATGATCCGTCCCTTCCGACACCCTCTGAGCTTCTGATGGTTGGCCGGGTATTGATTTCCTACATCGCAGGCTGCATCTGGACCATCAGGTTTGATTTGTCTAATCCTCTTGGAAATCCATTTATACTTTTTCACTTCCAAACATCCTGTAGCAGTGAGTTCCGCGTTTCATGAGATGCTGCTGGACAAAAAGCTGCATTCCGGTACCCCAAAAACTACCACCTTGGTCTGGCTGGGCAGCCCTTACTGATATTGCGAAGAACAGAACTGTTTTCCTCATGATTTCATAGACTTCCAGTAATGCCCTTCCCAAACTGAAGAGCCATAGTCCACCCACTGTGCAAGGACTCCTCCTGGCTTCTGATCACGCTCATCCTTTCTAGATTTTTCTAAATATGAGACATCTGTTGGAGTGGAGTGACCATTTCTCACGTTATTCAAGACGTAGCCACACCGTGAATTAGTCCAGGGGCCTAATCCTGGCTTGCCCACTGTGCCTTTTCCTATCATTCCTAATATTCAACTTATTCTTTTGACTATATCTGCTCAGCAGCGACAAAACATTCTTGGAGGGCAGCGCCCTGAATGCTTTCTGAATGGTAACAGGTAGCATCGCCAGCTCCTCACAGGAGATATTTCACTGTATATGTATAATTTTGCATTTACTGACATTTTATCTGCCATTTAGTTGCACAGCGTCCTTCAGCAGCTCTCCAGGTTTCTCCAGACCTTTTGGTTACCCGTTACCGACCTCTGGAGACCCACGGCTCATCACACAATCATTCCAAAGGCACCTCCTTCCTGCAGCTGAATCTCCTACCCTTTCTGACCTTAATGAACTAAAAAAGTAGCTGTTTTCTTTAGCGCTTCTTGCGGAAGAAGAGATTGAAGGAGCAACCCCGGAGCTTCCCCTAGGATGCTTTTCCTTAACTGCGCCGCTCATTCTGTGTAGAACAATTGACTCAAGTTCCCACTCGTTTTTTCTCTTTCCTGATTCTGTGCTTAGATGCTGTTTGCTTTGCAGCTGTATTCACGCAGGGTGTATCTTCATTTCTAACCAGCCCCTCTGTCTCTCAGCGTAGCTCCTAAAAACTGTTACTGAACCAGAATATTTTCTTCTTCTGTCTTTTTCCCCTTTGGCTCATCTCTCTTTCAAACCTACAGCTACATGGAGGCAATTACACTGCAGGAAAACCAACTACAACACAGCAAACATGGGATAAACCATACTGGTGTAACCCTGTTTCCCCGACTTCGCGTAGCACTTATTTGTATCTACTTGCATGGTTGTATCCCTGAAAATAATCACGATCTGCAGCATAAAAGTCTTTTCCAGTTACAGGGTGCTCCATAAACATGAACTGCTTCAAATCAATGGATTCATTACCCATCTCCACTTTGTCCTCTTTAACTAGAAGGTCTAATACTTCCCATCCTCAAACCTGATGGAGGTCGCATCACCCATAGGATTCCGAGATCACAGAATCATCATAGAATCATAAAATACCAGTTTGGAAGGGACCGCAAGGATCATCTGGTCCAATCTTTCTTTTTTATTAAGGATTCATAATTGCTTAAGCTAATACAGGAAAAAACAGCCCGTTGCCAACTTAAGAGTTAAAACTAGTAGTGATGGGATGAAATTAAAATCAAAAGCTCACTGATGTTGTAGTCAAGAAAAACCCATAGAAAAACCTCTTGCCTGGAAATGTACAGGATAAAATCCTGCAAGTTGGATTCCAAGAGATGGGTTTTTTCCTGCAATTCTTCTTATGATGTCCCAGAAAATCCACTGGTTTTTAAAAGGCAATTTTACAGTGAAATTATTAGTAAAAAGCCTACTTAACCAACCTCACACGGTAGTAGAAAAGAACATAACTACGGACCTGAATCTGGAGCACAAAGAGAAGAAACAGTTCTGGGTGTGTTCACGATTCAGCTGCAACAGCAATTTGGAAGCAAGATGTTGAATGCCCCCAAAATCTTGGTGAGTAACTTAGTAATTTGTGTATAAACAAGGTCTTAGAGCTTTACTCTGGCCACCAGCTGTGTGGACTTGTGCCTTGGCCTAACCCACAGCTGCTTCTAGACCAAAATCCTGATCTGGATGAGCAGTGTGAAACTTCCCATGTCACTGAGGCCGACGCTGTGTCTTTCAGTAAGAAATCATTAATAATACCGAGGGAGACCCAGATCAGAATATTTAAGAGGTGCTATAAGCACATCATGACTCTTACTTGCTTGGCAAGCTTGTTTTTGTAACTGGACCCTTGCTGTACAAATAAGATCGTTTACAGGGTAGAGTTACTACCTATCTTTTCCTCTTTCCATGTCACTGTTCTTCTGTGGTTACAGTGGAGATCGAGAACTGTCGTGCAGACCCCTGGACATAGGAATTTGCTAAGGAAAAGTGCCTACTAGGACTTCACACAGTGCGTTTTGCATTGCTCAAGTGAAAAGCCGCCATCTCTCCGCCGTACCTGTTGAGTGCCATGGTAACAGTTGCTCCTTGTTGCATCTCCTGAGATGCTGCCACCGCTGCTTCTGCTAACGATGCCACCGCCTGCGTGGCCTCCGATGCCTGCGTCGTCTGGATGGTCATCTCACCCCCCTGTAGCGTCGCCCAGTTCTGCTCCACCTATGGGGAAAAACACAAAGAAAGGCCCTAGGGTAGGATGTTATCCCAGGAACACACAGTTGCTTCCTAAAGTGAAAGGGTCAGAGAGTTTCAAGAGGTTTTTGTGGAATCCTGATGTGCCTTGGGGAAAAAAAGGGAGGAAGCCTGAGATCCACCTGAGAACATCGCTGGAGTGAGTTTCTCCAGTGAGCCCATGGTTTTAGTTGCTGTTATCCACATGTTCAACCTCCAAACACGCGGAAAGAGTAGCCCATAAATATCTGCGAAGCTCCTCAACCTCCCACAAATCCCTCTTGTCCGGCCACCTTTGCCACAAGAGGGGACAGTGCTGGTCACCGGTGTGCTCAGATCACCGCCTGCCAGCCTGGGCGGTTCATTATATTAAACAGCTGCATTTCTGGGGTGCTGGAAACCCAACGTGGATCACCTCCCCCAGGGAAACAGGCTGTGCTTGTCCCCCTGTTTTGATTTCTCTGCACCCATCTGTTGTCATTTTTGGGGAACAGCCCATGCTCTCATTCAGGATTTATTGGTACAGCGCTTGTGAACTTGGGTGCGTTTGAGCCAACTGGAATTTCTTTGTGTTGCGGCAATATACTTGATAACAAAAGATGTCAGATGGAAAATGGTCATCTATTTTGGGTACTTTCAATTCCCTTACTCCAGACCTTTATGCAGACAGGATTCATGTCACTTGAAGTTCAGGCTCGGTTGCTCATTTTCCACCTTGCCCACGTTTCTCCATTTGGGAGTTCACAGCTCACGAGATAACGAGTGTACAGCCACAAAATCCACCAGGATGTGAACTAGAAATATGCATTGGACCAAAAAAACCTAAAGAAGCGGAGGATGCTGTTGTGCTTTCACTCACATCTTCTATCACACGCTCCTCAGCAGCTGCCAATCTGGTTTGCCAGCACTTGCACAGGTGCTCAGTGAAGTTTTCCAACCATCCTCAGCCACCTGACGTTCAAGGCACCTTCACTGCCCTGTGCCCTGAGCTGCCCCGGGCAAAAGGATCCAAAGCAGGGAGGAAGCAGTGAGCATCACGAAAAGGAGAAAGGAAGCTCATTTTAAAGAAAGCAACATCTTCTAGGAAAGTTGCAACAAGTTTGAGCGCCCAGAGAGGAAGAACTTGCAGACGGTAAAGATTTGAAAAGAGTCGGATTGAGTTTGCGAGCATCCCTGCTCCGCGCTGCTCAGCATCCTATAAACATATAGATTAACTCCAAGGTAACTTAAATCTTCACACAGCAAGAGACAGCAGGACAAAAACACCCCCAGAGAGGCTGCCGGCAAGCTACGGGTCTGTGTGTGCAGAGAAACAGCACCCATCTGCAAAGCAAGTTTATTTTGTACACTTATTTCATCCAAGGTAATGCTCAGATATTCTGTTCACGTTAGGAATCAGATGCCTGTGTTCCCCCGATCTCTATTTGTGCCTTTGAAAAACTTCTTTCCGATCTCACGAGATACAACCGGCTCCTGAAAACCCTCAAAGCAGCCGCAAAGTACATCAAGATCACAGCGCCGGAGCCGGTTTATCACGGGTCTGAGGTGGAAACGGGGTCTGGAGCGGAGCAAAGCTGTTGTGTGCTGCCACCTCTCGCTGCCGAAGCACAATCCAGGCAGAGCCGCCCAGAGCGCGTCGCCCCCACGCACACTGTGCGGCGTGCGAAGCGGCACAAAGTGACTTGCAGCCTGGTTTAAATGTGGGTTTGGTGGCAGAAAGCAGGGTAAAAATCTATTTGTAGTGTTGAATGAATGTTCCTTAAACACACACAATAAAACCGCTACTCCTCAATTAAAAAAAAGTGGGAAAATAAATGTTTGCAAATTCGAGTGTTCGGATTTAAGGGTTGAAATGGTCTGATTGATTCCTCGATAGAAACAACTTTGCAATGTCACAAAGCAGAGGAAACTTTGCCAGTAAAGGGAACAGTAACCCCACGGTATCTCCTGCTGCCTCTGCACTGCTGTGCGTTTATCCAGCTCTCTCTGGGATTCGCCTGCAAACCTCCCTGAAAGCTGCGGCAAAGGGAACAGCCCCGTTTCATCCAGAGGTCAGTGGCCAAAGCCTCAGAGGATCTGCCCACGGCCCTGCAATATCCTTTGGATCCACAGGTTCAGAACACCCCAGGTATCGCCCCCAACTCCGAACTGACAATCAAGCACCCACGGAATGGTTATTCAACATGAAAACATGAATGTGTACGTGTGTATGTTGTTAAGTCTCTGCTACAATAGATAACAGAATAATTTTGGTTGGAAAAGACCTTTAAGATCATCAGGTCCAACCAACAAAATAAATAATATATAGGAAATATTTCTTTTAAAAAATATGAAATACAGAAAGAAGGCTTCCACCACAATTGCATTTGTGCAGTTCTGAGTCAAAATCACAACAGTTCAGCACTTTCTACATGAAATTTTATAGATTCTCACATTCAGATGTATGTTAACCCTTAACACAGCACCAAGCAAGGCTTGGTGTCTCCTGGGACCACATAATTCTAGTAAATATTGAAGTTTACAGAAGTTCAGATAGGCCAGTGCTGGTCTGCGCCCCGTGAACACGAGCCAGGTCCTCACCTCTCCATCAGTCACCGCAGAATAATTGACTTGTGCGACGGTCACTGTGGTGGGCAGCTCTGAGGCATCGGCCAGCGTGGCAACGGTAGCACCGGTGCCAACCTGCGGAAAGCAACAAAACGCCGTGGAACACGTCGGTTAGTGCAGGAAAATGTCCACAGAATTCAGACAAAGGGATGCTCAAGTGCTCTTATATTGAAAAGCATCGCACCCACAGAGAATAATAATTATTAATAATTGTAATTGCAGAGGTCACAGAAAATACTACCACCCAATGGTCCTGGATCAGAACACCCTGCACATCAATCATTATTTATAATGCTCCCATTCACTGGGTCTCTCATCTCCAGGCACCTCCAGTTCATCCTCACTATCCCATCACCTTTGGAAATTACCTTTTCCCCATTTAACAGCTGGGAAAAGACAAAGGTAGGGAGATGCGCGGCTTTGTTTCTAAGGAGAATTAAATAGAAATATAAGAAAGTCAATGGGATCTCAGGTGCCCAGCACCTCAAAGAACGCTACTCAAAGGGCAAATGTACGTTAGCAGGTGAGCAAACAGAACCAGCCTGGTGAGCAACAACCTCTAAAAAGCTTTTGTGTGGGGAAAAACAACACACACAAACAAAACCAAACATGTTTTTACCTTCATGGTTGTGAGGTGAGAACAACCAACAGAAAATGATGTTTGAGACTGCACTAAAAACATGATGCTCAAGAGGGACAAACCATGGGTCAGTTCAGCATGAGGGCAGAGGTGGTTTGGGGGCAGGGGCACAGGGGAAACCGAGGCTCAAATCTCACACCCATGAGGAGCTTTTGGGAAGTTTCAAGAAAGGAGTTAAATTTCTGGTATTCCTGAGCTGCCAGAACCTGTCCCCCCCAATAGGAATGCACGGAGAACAGCAGAATTACTGAGCCTGAACGCGGCCCTTTCTGCTCCGAATCCCCCTCTGTACCATGGTGTAAGAGGCATCGTTACCCCAGGGAGTGTCATGAGGATAAATATATTTGGTGTGTGTGATTTATATATTGTACTTGAGGTGTAAGATGAAGAACATGGGGCACAGAAATACCTCATGTCATAGATTAAGCTGTTCCCTGCCATTAAAGAAAGGTGGTCCCACCACCTCTCCTCCCATCACCCCATCCCATTGCCACCACAGGCATTGTGTGGCCACATCATTAATTGTACTTTTTATAAATGGGTTCATTAAACTCAGGTCAGATCCCTTGACCAAATAGCTCCAGAAATGCTTGTACTGCCATAACAGGAGAACGAGGGGTGGGAGTGGGGAAGAGAGAGAACGAGACTGGTTCTTTGGGTGGGAGCACTGGGTTAATGCACCTGTGGGCTAAGACACACAGGTAAAGACAAAATTCCTGAAGGACAAGTCAAGCTACCAAAAGGAGTTTGCTCTAAACCACCTCCCTGATGCGGCAACGTGATCCCAAGCCTGCCATGATGGGAATGGACAAGCTGGAGACCTGGGCCCATGTGAACCTTGTGAGGTTCAGCAAGGCCAAGTGCAAGGTCCTGAACATGGGTCACGTCAACCCCCGGTATCAACCCAGACTGGGGATGGAGGGATGGGAAGCAGCCCCCAGGAGGACGACTTGGGGTGCTGGGGGGTAAAAGATGGGACATGAGCCATCAACGTGCGCTTGCAGCCCAAAAATCAACCGTATCCTGGGCTGCATGACAAGGAGTGTGAGCAGCAGGGCAGGGAGAGGATCCTGCCCCTCTGCCCCGCTCTGCTGAGACCCCCCTGCAGTGCTGGTCCAGCTCTGGGTCCTCAGCACAGGACACACATGGACCTGCTGGAGAGGGGCCAGAGGAGCCCCAGGAATGACCCGAGGCTGGAACAGCTCTGCTGGGAGGACAGGCTGAGAGAGCTGGGGTGTTCAGCTGGAGAAGAGAAGCTCCAGGGAGACCTTAGTGCAGCCTTTCCGGACTTAAAAGGGGCCCATAAGAAAGATGGGGACAGACTTTTGAGCAGGCCCTGTTGTGATAGGACAAGGGGTGTTGGTTTTAAACTAAAGGAGGGAGATTCAGGAGAAACTGTTGCCCCTGAGGGTGGTGAGAGCCTGGCCCAGGTTGGCCAGAGAGGTGGTGGATGAACCATCCCTGGAGACATCCCAGGCCAGGCTGGACAGGGCTCTGAGCAACCTGAGCTGCTGAAGATGTCCCTGCTCATGGCAGGGGGGATCTGGGGGACCTTTGAAGGTCCCTTCCAACCCAAACCATTCTATGATTCTAAACTTTTAAGCCAGAGAGTTCCACTCACCTGGATGAGGGAGACGGTGCCATCGGGGTTACTGAAGGTTTGTACCACGGTCTGTGAGGGCACCAGGTGTGCTATACTGTGTGTGGTCGTCGTCTGCTGCGTCTGCTGATCCTCGAACGCGTAGAGCAGGTCTTCACGCCCGTGCTGCTTGTAGCAGTTCTTCACGATCGTCCGCAACGCTTGGGTCCATGACACCTACCAGCAGAATCAAGAGGAGCGAAGAGTCAGCGTAAAGAAACGCTCTGAACAACTGCAGTGCTGCTGCTGTTACGATTTGCCTTCTTATCTTTACTGGGTTTTACTGGGTGGTTTTCAACAAATTCTCAAATCAAAGAAAGGCCCCAAATACCTAATTCCTCTCTTCTCATCCCCCACTTTCCCCACAACTCAGAAACCACTTTGGAGAGCTACCGAATTTGTGTGTAGAGACACAGAACGGGCGCAGCTGGGCAAGGGAAAGGAAGGAAATGTAGGAAAGCACCGTCTGCCACAGCACCATTCCCAGCCTCACTGGGCACCCCTCTCCACCAGACCCACATCAGCCTGCACAGGTCCTGCCCCTGGCAGGACTTTCTTTGGTTATCTTTGTGACAGGTTGGTAGAAACATCATCTGCACACGGGGTCCACGGCCGTAACTGATATCCCAGACTTTTCCCACTCAGTTCTCTCATTTTTTCCTGGCTCCACCACACATTTTTGACCACATTCCTCTCAGTACAAAGGTCCCTGCTTCTCAGGATGGGACAGAATCCCTTCAAAGGCTTCAAGAGGCTGTGACACAGACTCTACACTAAATGACCTGCACATTCAGAGAGCAGACTTAGGCTGGGTAGGCTGCTTCGTAAGGCCAAAGCAACAAGCAGGTTCTGCAGCCAGGGAAAAGGGCACCTGTTTCAGAAAGAGATGTGGTTCCAATACCTGCTCGTCACACGACCCCAGCAGGGACAGAGCAGACTGTTACGCCTCTCTCATCTCACTGTCTTCCCAGGCTGAATGTCTAACAAGAAGGCACGGAAGGGCTCATGTTGTCGTTTCTTCTGTCACTTGAGGGGAAAACTATTCCCACAAAAATGGGTTGTAAGCCCTGTGTTCCATTTGAAGGTGGGAGACATAAAATCTTCCATAGGATGGAAGAGACCCTCAAGATCATTGAGACATTGTCACTACCCCATGTCCCTGAGAACCTCATCTACATGCCTTTCAAACCCCTCCAGGGATGGTGACTCCAGCACTGCCCTGGGCAGCCTGTTCCAATGCCCCACAGCCCTTTGGGGAAGAAATTGTTCCCACATCCAACCTCAACCTCCCCTGGTGCAACTTGAGTCCATTTCCTCTGCTCCTGGCGCTTGTTCCTGGGGAGCAGAGCCCGACCCCCCTGGCTCCAAGCTCCTTTCAGGCAGTTCAGAGATCAGAAGGTCTCCCCTCAGCTCCTGTTCTCCAGCTGAACCCCCCAGCTCCCTCAGCCGCTCCCATCACACTTGTGCTCCAGCCCCTTCCCCAGCTCCGTTCCCTTCTCTCCACTCGCTCCAGCACCTCAAGGCCTTTCTTGGCGTGAGTGGCCCAGAACTGCCCCCAGGATTCGAGGTTTGGCCTCACAACATGAGAGATACGCACCCGCTGCTTCTGCTCATCTGTGCGGACGTCGCTGCGAACGTTGGCCCAGGGAATGTCCTCAGGCCACCAGATGGGTTTGCAGCTTTCCTTGCCCCAGCCTGGCTTCCCGCGACCCGTGGAATACTTCAGCATCTCGGGGATGAAAGCTCGTAGCTGTGCCTGGAACAAACGGCATACGAGAGGTGAAGGTTGTTTTATGTATTCATATCTCTGTACTATGCACCTCAAAAGTACCAGAATTATTACATTTAACTCCCATCCTGTTGGAACCATCAACTGGAAGAGGCCTCAACGCCTTCTCCCAAGACTGAGCTGAGAACAGCTGAGCAGCACGTGGAAGAGCAAAACTAAAATTACATCAGCCAATTGCAACAATAAGGTCCAAACACACACTCTATTAACACAATATTCATGGTTCAAACGCTGCCGTACAGAAAACAACCACACTCGGTGTCCCCACAGGAACTGAGATGCGAGCTGATGTGCATTTTACAGAGATGCTGCGATGAGGATGGAGCTTCAGTGAGCTGCTTGGATGTAAAAACACAGTATCACAGACACATTTCTCTACCCCTGCAGAATATAACACACACTGAACTGATTTTCTGGATCTATTTTAAACTTTTGCCAGAGTGGGGACACCTTTCAACCTGAGTTTACTTCTCCTTAGTGCACACAAACACAGTCAACTAGTGACCGCCTTTGCCAGCAGGAGATAATACCTTATAAAGCAAAGACTTATAAAGACTTTATAAAGACTTATAAAGCAAACTGAGCAGATTTGCCACCAAGAGCAAGTCATATCCACAGTGTTATCCAAGAGAATACAAAACTCAGAGGGTTTTATGAAACTTTGGGGGTTTGTACTGGGACTCGGCCTCAGGAAAAGGCTGGTTCGGGAAGAGAAGCAGAGCTTACAACCACACATGGCAGAGAAAACCTTATTAACTTAAAGCTAAACAGCTGCGTTTTAGAACATCTCCCTGCACCCTTCATAGGTTGTCCCCGTGGTCTCTGCAAAATAGTCTAAGGCCACTAAGAACGATGCTAAAAGCACTGGGATCTGTGGATGCTTTTTCGGACACAGGACTGTTCCTCAAAGCCAGAGCCTGGCTGGGAGATGTAACACAGGCCCCAGTTTACACAGCTAAATAGAAAAATGGAAGTGTGCTTTGGTAAAATGAAAACAATGTCTTTGTATGCGTGATTTACTACATTACATGCAGTTTGCAGCAGTGGCTGGGGACTTTAACGGCAATGAAAATCCACTGTATCTGCTGCACATCCTAGAAGAATCACTCTGCATTTCAGTTCCTCCACCCCATGGACACCCTGAACCATCTCAGAAAAGCTGTGTCAATTACAAATGGGAACACACCAAAATAAATCACTTGGGTGTCTTTTTTCCCAGGCCAAGCCTGTCCATGACGCACCTTCCACTGCAGGCCCAGCGCTGAAATGCTCCCCGGTCCCCGTTTATTCCAATAAACCTGCTAATGGCTCCGAGTTGCTGGTGCAAAAACAGTTAAAAGCTCCTTTGCAGAACTGCGACCTGCAAGCCATGCTCCTTGTTACCAGCTGGATTAATTACTGGTCCCAGGGAGTTCAGCGGCTCAGGCTACTCAAGGCACTTGTTAAGGAGGGTTTGGCTTTAATCCGCCAGGGAGACAATCAGCAGCGCGTTACAACCCGCTCCACGCGAGGACCTCTCTAATTAGTGCTGTAACGAGGCCTCGCTCGGGCAGCACGGGCTGTGGCACCGAGACAAAGACCCCGCAGCTCTCGGGGTGCAACTGCTTCATTCTGCTACTCCGGCCACGAACCACCCGAAAATCAAACCTCTGCTCAAGCAAAAAACCCAGCAGGTCACTCTGATTTACAGAAGCGGCAGCTTTGGAAAGGCTCGTATTATTTTTTTGAGAAATCTTTAAGAAATGTTTCTTGCCATTTGTTAAACTCAAGTGTTAGTGGTAAGGAGCTAATCCTGATGTTACCATTTGCAATGGCCCAAAGCAGAGCAAACTGCACCCCAGGGCTGGGAATAACAAGTTGTCCTGTGTGTGGAGTGCCCAGAAACGCTCCGGTCTTAAGGTTTACACCTTGCTAAGGAAAGTGGTTTATAGAAGGGAGCAAAATGCTTGTTGGGAATTTCCTACCTGTCCCCACAGCTCAGCCTCAGGGTCTCCAAAAAGCAGCACCTGGGAGAAGCAAAGTCGAGTCCACCCAGGGCCTTGGTTGCACCTCAAAGTGGAAGAGAGCAAAGCAGCAACTGCAACAAAGCTCCCAGGTATTCTCTTCACTGGCTCCTCTTCTTCCAACAGCCAATTTTAGACTAAATGTTCTTTAAGTTTAAAAGTTCCAACGAATGTTTAAACATCCAGATTAAAACGCCAGGCATCTGTGAAGGCCACAACCAAGCTGTCACCATGGGTTTCCTGCTGTGACAAGCCCTGTGTCCCTGACCGAACTGCACGAGGTCTCGCTGGCGGGTCAGCCTGGGTGTCCTCAACAAGAAGCGTTGTCACTCAGCAAACACAGCAATTTATGCCCGGCCACAGGAATCAAACCCAAAATTAACCACCTGGCCAGCAGTGCATAAAGCAGGAGGTGCCGTGGGTTTCCCCATGGAAGTGTCTGCTTGTGGATTTACTCTTTATGTAAATATTTCTTGCCTTCCACTCTGCAGCCATGGTCAAGTCATAAGAATGAGTGACTTGCTCTCATGTTCCCGAGGGGCAGACCCAGGGACCGCGCTGTCTCGCTCGGGATCACCGTCCAGCAGGGTCTGGAGATCTGAGTGCTGGACATGGCTGCTTGTTCTTGCTGGAATCGCAGAATCATTTGGGTTGGAAGAGACCCTCAAGGTCATCAAGTTCAACCATAACCCACCCTCGCACTGCCCCATGTCCTGAGAACCTCATGTCCGTCTGTCCAGCCCTCCAGGGATGGTGACTCCAGCACTGCCCTGGGCAGCCTGTTCCAATGCCCCACAGCCCTTTGGGGAAGAAATTGTTCCCCAAATCCAACCTCAACCTCCCCTGGCGCAACTTGAGGCCGTTTCCTCTGCTCCTGGCGCTTGTTCCTGGGGAGCAGAGCCCGACCCCCCTGGCTCCAAGCTCCTTTCAGGCAGTTCAGAGATCAGAAGGTCTCCCCTCAGCTCCTGTTCTCCAGCTGAACCCCCCAGGTCCCTCAGCCGCTCCCATCGCACTTGTGCTCCAGCCCTGAGGTGATTTCGCTGTCCCTGGAGCCGCCATTTTGTGCACTGAGGTGATCCCGCCACCCCTGGCACCAACCGCCATTTTGAGCCCTGAGGAGAGGGGCCCAAATCTGCCCCCAGGATTCGAGGCACAACGCAGACTCGGAGCTTAAATGCTGTGCCAGCCGGCAGCTGCTGGTCCCCACATCCCCTCTCTGACCGGGACCAGAAGGGAGCACCAGTAAGGCCCAGTGATGGGGTCCAGCACTGCAGGACGGCCCCTGCCCCTCCATGGAGAGGATCTGACAGCCACAAACTGAGTTTAGTGACCATCTTCCAGCACTTGGCTTCTCCTACACACAAACTATCACGCACATAAAGATATCTGCTGTTTGTGCTAAAGCTTTTCGCAGGGCAGCAAGCAAACAGACGTGAAGGTGATTTTTGAGAGGCCCAGATCGACTTTGGTGGCTTGTATAAGCAGAATGCAAGTCATACGGGCACATTAAGTTTTAAAAAAAGCCAGATTAAAGCACAAATCACCTGTTCAGAAGAGCATAAACAAATTCTAGTGACCTCAATGAGAGCCAACCAAAGCATCGACCTCAGCGCTGCCCAATCTGACTCCTTCACCATATCAGCGAGAGCGACTTTAAGGGCAAACTCAGCTCTGACGTGCGGCGTCAACGTAGCCAAAGTCCATAAAACAACGAGATTTCTCTGTGGAACAGCTGCGGGGTAAAAGCCCCACCGCAAAACCTTGGTTTGCTCTGCACAAAGTGGGTGACGCCCTCCATTCGCATCTTTGGTCAGGCTAGCGAGGGTTTTATTTCCCTCCAGAGCAATTAAAAGGAAAGAGCTAATTCCTCTTCCCGCAGCTGCTGGAAGCAGAGGCCTCATTTTTCCCCTCCTTATCACACACCTCTTAATTGTGCTGCCCAGTTTATACCGGCAAATATTTCGGTTTTCCATAGGGCTTTGTGAAACTTAGCCGAAAAAGCTCATTTCTTGTTAACAAAGGACATTGGCAGCTCTGCGAATCAAGGTTCCTCCAAACAAATGGTGGCATCTCTAGCAGCACGACAGGTTGCAGTGGCATGGGAGTCAGGGTTGTCATCCACGCTCTCAAATTAATTTATTTCAAACGCAACTGTGGCAATAAAACCCCAAAAAACCAAAGCAGCATGGTGTCCTCATCGCGTTCAGCATATATGTGTTTCCATTCTATCTAAAGCTCGACCACTCAAGTCTGGCAAAAATCAAGGTGTTTCAAAAAGATGGAGCCAACATGGTTACAATTACACATAAATCTACGAATGAGTTCTCAAGTTTTAGTAACCTTTTTAGAAATGCTCTGTGTTCCCTCCACACGCTGTAAGGGTTTCGTTCACGAGCGGTTCGTGGTTGCAGAGACACAGTGATTTCAAATTGGGTCCATCTCTTTGAAACACCCCATCTATAGCAGCTGGAGGATTTCAGTAACAAAATCATCTCCTAAACACCACACGCCCCGTTTTACTCCTTGAAAGTTTTCCAAGGAGACCTGTTGGGTTGTGAAAATCCACACAGGTCTGCAGACCTGCCTGTTCAGTCCAGTGCTCTGTCCTCCAGTGGCCTGAGGTCATTCAAGGATCTCAAAAATAATGTTGAAAGACATCTATAAAATATCATCTCTGTATAATTTATAGGGAAACTGAAGCTAACTGGGACAGCGATGGTCAGCCTAACGGGGCATGAAGAGCGTGGGTTCTGTCCATATAGCTCAGGAGAAACCTTCATAAAACTGTTTCGAGTTACCACATCGCACTAAAAAGACAAAAGCTGCTCCTAGGACACTTCTTTTACCGCAATATAGCACAATAGGACTTCAAATAAGAGGCTTTACGTTGTCACGCTGCTGCATCCGCAGTTTGCACGCCTGCTGACCAAAGGCCCTGCAGAACACGGAGAGAAAAGCCGCTCGTCGTTTAACAGAGCCATAGGGAACCCAGGGGAACACGGGAGTGTTGCACATGTGGGAAAAACACCCCAAATTCAGAATGGAGAGCTGCTTCCCACATGGAGACGTGGAGCAATCCAACCCCAGGGGCAACGTGTGCGAGGTTTCCTGAAGAACGAGGCCACGCCACATTTGGAAGCTAAAAATAAGGTTGGCTTTTTTCTTAACGTGAAAAGTATCACTATTTTAACCATAGGATTCTATGGATATTTATGTTTTATCCATAAAATAGAAGCAGAAAACACTTAAGCGACCTTTGATGCTAAAATATTTCATTTCCGACTTATCACAATAAATAAACAATATGCATTATAAATCGAGCTGGGGGCTTCTCTGAAGTGAGAGCTTGTCACTGTTATTGCTACTTTGAAGGTGCGTGCAACACCAACAGCCAAAAACTCACAGATCTTGTTATTGGTCTTTTTATATGTGCAGATATTCTGCACGCTGCAAAGCAGAGAAGTTTCTCAGCTGAGTTACTGGATTGCAAGAACCTCACGTCCTGATTTCGTTCCTCCACACTCGCTTCTCTCCCATTTCTCTCTGGCACTTCAGGAACAGCTCGTTGTCTTTGCTCGTTGCTCAGAGCCCACGTGCTGTGGGTATGGGCACCTCCAACGTCACTACTCGCACTGCCCCAGGATGTTACTCAGCTTACTTAAAAATGACTTAAAAATCCAGCGACTAAGTCTGTGTCTTATGTTGGCACAGATTAGGAACACAATCTCATACCAGCCAAGGTACAGGAGATTTCTTTGTATAATTTTTAGTTGAACTGTGAGCTCGTCTGATTCCACCTAAGTAATGGAAATGGTGTTTTGACCAGAAACGTCCCTAGAGATGATTGATGATCCCTCCTACACCAAGGAAGGTCCCCTGGGGGGTCCTCTCCTCTGTCTCCCAGCAATAAGGAGGTTAACACAGGGCTGGACCTGAGACAAAGGGAAGTCCCCCCTGTTTCCACCAGAAATATCCCACTCAGGGTGTGATCTGGAGTTAAACCACCAAGATCTCCTCTGCTCCAACCCACAGCAGGAAACAGAGGAGGGAACGAACGGGAACACACAAAAAGGTCCAAGGAACACAAGGCCAAACTCTGCTCCAGGAGCGACCTTCCTAAAAATCACTGTGAGGTACAGAACAAATATCTTCCCTGTCCATAGATGATGCGAGGTGACAAAAACAGCTCAACGGGGAACACCCCCAGCAGCCTGAGCTCTAATCCTTACCAGCATTTCTACTGTTTCACGTGGAAAATAAACCCAAATAACAAAGCTTCGCATCTAACTACTACCTGAGCTGCTACAGCCCCACGGGAAAGAGGAGATCGAATGCGTCCCCTGGAGATGCAGACAGAAGCTCCACTGCAAAATAACAGGATGTGACTGCAAGACGCCAAATCTCTCCGGTTCTGCCACATCTGGCCGCTTACCTGGGTCATCTTGTCCACCGAGACGGGGATGCCGTCGATGGTGAGGGGCGGTAACTCGGAGTTAACCTCCTGAGGCGTAGGAGCGTGTTCCGCTAGCGCCGACTCCAGGTCCTCCAGAATCATGCTCTTGTACTTGCGTACCTGTGGGGAATCGTTAAGCTCAGGTAAACAAGGAGCACCAGGAGAGGTGAGCGCAAGGACGCGGGGCCGGCCGCCTTCCCCAAGGAGCTGTGGAGCAGGAGCAGCGAGCAAGAAAAAAATACCCACTGGGCCCAAAGACGTGGCCGTTTCGATGATGAAACATCAAGTAACGCTGGCAAGTGGAAATATTTACAGGATTGAAAGTTCTGAAGCAAGATTTATCACGGTGAGGATCTGCTCCGTTTACCGTCCGGTGTGCAGCGAGGTACGAGCACGGACAGCGGAGCTGAGTTCAAACTGCTCAGCACTACCTGCTCCCTCTGACTTTAAACGTTTAATGCAGGATATTCAGCCCTGCTGAGATGTGCTGAGCAGATGTGCTGCAGAGAAGGCAGGACCTCAGTACCACTCTCCATACAACCAGAAATCCTCTTGCTAGGGTTTTAGATAGGACTTTGAGCTCACTACCAGGTTTGTGAGGCTGCCTTGAAAGCAACTGATTTATCACCCAGCTTTTCCAACAGACACCTACCACGTTCTCCAAGGGTGCAGCACCGAATACTTTAAAGACGGGGTTGGGTTTGGAGGGCGAGATGCAGAGAACGATGGCCTGCTGCCCCACTCGGGTGGTGTATTCATCCAGCGTGGCGCGGAGCTTCCTGCAACACAAAGCAGCCAACAGCTATCAGCCGCGAGCCCTGTAGAAACACAACCCTGGCCATTGTAAATCCCCTTTCTTAACGTTGCTCGTTCACAAAGCAGGTGAGAAACGGAGCCCCAGCTGGTCGGATCAGCCGCGTATCCGACTTGTTTCTTGGCTCCGCAGGCCTGCTGCCTTCCCTGCGCTCACCCAGCAGCTCAAATGTCAATTATTGTCCCTTCTCTCCTTTTTCCATTCATGTAAAAAGTAGAGAAATCACCAGAGCAGCAAAGCTACGACTGCATATCCACTCTGTCACCATTTAAGTGTATTTATTAGCAATACAAAACTTGTAAGGTAGAGAACTTGAATGATTCAGTAGGATTGCAAACACAGGGTATTTTACATCCATTGCAATTCTCCAGTATCTAAGTCCTGCTCAAACCAGACCCATAAGCGTTAAACTGGCAACTACATGACAGGCAAGAGCCAGAAATACTGCAACAGCTCAGCACAGGCACCGGCCACACCAGCAAGTCCCTTCGGAACCAGCTCTCTCTAGGAAGAAAATGCTCCATCACATACTTTCCACCTTTTATTCACTTTTAAGCAACACAGGAGAATGTGTCAGAAACTAATGAAGCAAGGGAGAGTAGCGGTTATCACCGGCTAACCTGAGCGCTCCATCAGGTGACGGTTCAGTACCTGCCCTGGTCATTTTGGAACCTGCTTTGAGCAGCGGTCGCGGTGCCGAAAAGCAGCGACACCACCAGCAGCTCCGCAGGGATCCCAGAATCAGAACCTGGAGCTTCCCTCTGGATCCGCAGTGGTGTAAATACCAAGCACAAACACGTCAGAATTATCAGAGCGCAAAAAAACGCTGCGTTCTATCAGTAACTTGCATGTAGTAAAACGAAGCACGGAGAAGAAAGAATTCCGTTAAATAGGAGTTTTAAAAATATACATTATTCATGTTTCAAGAGAGAAAAGAATTTGCTCTTCAGAAACGCTGCAATAAATATGGCTGGGTCAGCAGAACTGGACAAGGAGGGAAAAGCAGAATGAAGCTATAAAAGAAAGGGAGTCCACCCCCAGGGAATGTTATTTAACACTAACGCTGCCCCAGTTCGTTCCAGTTTGACCACATGCAATGGGTGTTGTGGAACTCGGCAGATGGGTAAGCAGAATAATGAAGCAAACTTCATTCCTCATCAACTTTACACGAGTTAGAAAAGGAGAGAGGGAGAAAAGATGAAACTCTGGCCATCACTATTTCAGTGATGCAAATTAATGGGGTGACAAATACTCCACCTCTTGCGTGATAACCTAGTTATACCCAAATTGGTTTAAAAAGCAAAACTGCCTTGTTACAACACCTATTAAAATCTCATGCAGAAATATCATGCTTTGGGTCCTGTAATGAACTCATGGTCCTACTGAAAGTGAAGAGTTGTGCAGGGGCTTTCCCTGCCTGATGTTCTCCTCTAAATAAATCACAGAATCACGGGATGTCAGGGATTAGAAGGGCCCTGGAAAGCTCATCCAGTGCAATCCCCCCATGGAGCAGGAACACCCAGCTGAGGTTCCACAGGAAGGGGTCCAGGCGGGTTTGAATGGCTGCAGAGAAGGAGACTCCACAACCTCCCTGGGCAGCCTGGGCCAGGCTCTGACACCCTCACCCCCAACAAGTTCCTTCTCAAATTCGAGTGGAACCTCCTGTGTTCCAGTTTGCACCCATTGCCCCTTGTCCTGTCACTGGTTGTCACCCAAAGAGCCTGGCTCCATCCTCCTTTTCCATATTGATCCCCATGAATGAGTCCCCCCTCAGTCTCCTCTCCTCCAGCTCCAGAGCCCCAGCTCCCTCAGCCTTTCCTCACACGGGAGATGCTCCACTCCCTTCAGCATCTTTGTTGCCCTAAACAGCAGCAGGCAATATTTAGCGATGTTTCCCTGCAGGTGGAACTGCGGGTGACGTCTCCAGGCTGGCAGAAAGCCCGTGCAGTCGCTGCTCCTCGGTGGCCATCAGGCGGGCAGGCGGCCTCAGAGCACCCGGAAGGCAGCACCTGAAGGGCTACAGCACTTCGGTGCCTACACAAGCTTCTAAACGTGAAGAAAATGTTTTGGCTCTGGCAGGTACCTCCCCTTGGTTATTCTCCCCTTGGTTATTCTCCCCTTGGTTATTCTCCCCACACCGTGCGCTACAGGCTGGGTCGGTCTGCGACACGGAGCTCGCACAACGCGCTCGGCTGGCAGTGGAAATACAGGTTCACACGCACCAGATTTATTCACAGGACCATTTCATAGTGCAGAAAAGAGTTTTTTCATTAGGTAGATAAATTCTTTGTGCCACTGCAGAGCTGGGATACGGCTGTAGCTCCTGACGGACACTAAGTCATTCAACCTCCCTGCAAAATATCACTATTAAAGGCAGCGTATCATGTTTTGGTCATGTTGTATTGTGCATTAGTCAGTGACAACAGGAGAGTTCAAGAGGTGAAAAGTTCTGGCTGTTAATTGGACTTACAGACAAAATAATAATGAAAAAAACAATTCAAGGTGTTTGGATACAAGACTGTTGGTCTGTGCTGTTCGCACACCACTTCTGGTATGTGTGGAGTTTGCTTTAACGATAATCAAATGTGCGTGAACATAAGACAGAGGATAACAGACCCTGTAACACGTTAAATGTAATCTTTAGATTTCTTTGTCTTTTAGAAATAAGAGCATGGATTCTGAATGAGCACAGATTTCGGTGGCACTGGAGGGGACAGGTTAAACAACAGTAGCAACAAAAAAGCAATAGTGATGAAAAGGGAAAATATAAAATACAGTAAGAAAAAATACTAGAAAAAGAATGCAGAAGACAAAAAGGGACAGGGCTCTGAGCAATCTGACTTAGTTAAGATGACCCTGCTCATCACAGGGGGTTGGACTAGATGACCTTTAAGGTCCAACCCAAACTATTCTGTGATTCTCAGGCTGTTAAAGGCACCACGAACATCTTGCAAGGCAATGGTACCATGATAGATTTAACTTGTGACCAGCTGGGGTTAAAACAGAATGGTCACGTCAGTCCTAGCGATCATAATATCACATTAAAGATGAGCAGAGCTGCAGTTTAACCCATTTATACAAAGCTCTTGGGTTGCAGAAAAGGTCCTCAAAAACATCCCCACGCTGGACAACTTGTGGCCAGCACAGGGTCTCCCACCCGCGGCACCGGAGGCAGATGGGTCCTTACCGTAGCAAGCGCGTCTGCTGCCTTTTGCGGATTGATGGGTTGGATTCAAAAACGTGTGGTCGCTTTCGTTTCTTACCCGTTGCCACGGCCGCGGCTGCTGCCATCCCCACAGGGCCTGGAAAATCAACCCACAAAGGGTGAATCGACACAGAGCTCAGGAACTGGCCAGAAGGGACGTTGCCATTGTCCCCCCAACCAGGGCTGCGTCCCAAGGGCTCAAGGGTCTCCCCACCGGACTGGGTGACCCAAAGACCCTGCTGAGCTCCCCAGCAGTTTGGATCCCTCCTCTCCAGCATTGGAGATGTGGTATCAAAGGCTCCATACCCCAGACTGGCAAGTCCCAGCTCAGTCCCAGGTGAAAGTCACGTATTTCCGTCCAGACTTTTCCTTAGAATCACATTGCTATGGGTTTTATCTCCCAAACACACCAAATAAACTCTCAAGTACACCAAGACTTTAAATAACTGACTGCAACTGAGGAGAACCCAGTGGCAGGAGAGAAGATCCCAGGTACAACGCCACGAATCCTGCTCGGACGCCTCAATTGCAGCAGCAGGAGTCTGAGGCTTTCCCTGGGGATTAAGGACCAGTTTTAATGGGAAATACACTGAAAATCCAGAGTTCTCAGCAGGATCCTACAACAGAATAGTGGGGACCATGGCAGGGCAGCTTTTGCATCAAACCCCAGACACAGGGTCTGTGTAAGGGGAAGTTTCATTAAGTTAATTGGATGTAAACTGAGTAACATGCAGCAGACTGTGCTTCTATTTGTGATCTCCAGAAACAAATGCAGAGTCCAAAAGCCCTGGTGGTCTCTAATACAAGTTCAAGGACTTGCCTTTGACTCCCGAGCAAACCTGGGTTGCTCTGTGTGCAGTTTCTCTCTGTTTCAGAGGTCAGATCACATCAGGGCCATAAAAACCACCATATTTTTGTGTTCGACAAAGTTGCAGCTCCTGGATGAGAAGCCCTAAGCTACTGAAGCTGGTAGATGATAATGAAAGTAGCATCTGAGGACACGATTTCTCTAGGCAGCTGCTCCGAGAGATGGGACGTGGTAATGAACGCAGCTCTGGGTGACACTACAGAGCCAGATTTTGTTAATCAGTAACAACCAACCTGAGCGCTACCAGCACTGCACACTGCTCCAAATATCCTGTGCTGGTGAAAAAAGAACAACAACGGTGACTTTTGAGGGACTGGAAGCACCACCAGGGATGGAAAATCCTGTGTGCTAGAAGGGAAGGGGGAAAGAAAACCTCCTGCAGTAACTGAGGTTGGAAAACTGAAAAGCAAAAGGTGTGGGATGCTCGGTGGGGTGGTGGAACTGCACAGGTTTGGTCAAGGACATCAAGAGCTTTATTCCTCAGTCTGGTAAGGAGTCAGACAAGTCTATGAGTGTTTACTTATCGCTGCATTTTTCTACTAGTGTGTGAGAACCACTACAAGGCAAACCTGGTGGACACTGAGCAGAGGCTTCACTGAAAGGAGTCTGTGATTCCGAAATATCTTCCCAGTTCAGATGAGCCAGGACCCTGGGAGAGGCCTGGTGTATGAGCTCCCTTGCTAAGCAGGCCTGCGTAGCGCTCATGGGTTATTTTTGCTGTTGTTTATATGGCCCTGAAATAAGCTTCCTCTTTGACATATTCTGTATTTAGTTTCGTTTTTTGAGGCAGCATTTACCAGGGACCTTTTTTATTGTACAAACCAGTTCTCTTATTCCCAGCATCTCTGTATTACACACAGATAAGGTGCCGCAAGATTCAAGCAGCCAACAGACCTTGCAAAGAAACGCTATTCCGAGCCAGGGCAATAATCACAGAATCCCAGAATGTCAGGGGTTGAAGGGCCCTGGAAAGCTCATCCAGTGCAATCCCCCCGGAGCAGGAACACCCAGCTGAGGTTCCACAGGAAGGGGTCCAGGCGGGTTTGAATGTCTGCAGAGAAGGAGACTCCACAACCTCCCTGGGCAGCCTGGGCCAGGCTCTGACACCCTCACCCCCAACAAGTTGCTTCTCATATTCAAGTGGAACCTCCTGTGTTCCAGTTTGCACCCATTGCCCCTTGTCCTGTCACTGGTTGTCACCCAGAAGAGCCTGGCTCCATCCTCCTGACACTGCCCCTTTCCATATTGATCCCCAGCAATGAGTCCCCCCTCAGTCTCCTCTTCTCCAGCTCCAGAGCCCCAGCTCCCTCAGCCTTTCCTCACACGGGAGATGCTCCACTCCCTTCAGCATCTTTGTTGCCCTGCGCTGGACTCTCTCCAGCAGTTCCCTGTCCTGCTGGAACTGAGGGGCCACAACTGGACACAATATTCCAGGTGTGGTCTTCCCAGGGCAGAGCAGAAGGATTCGGAGCATCCCATCAGGTGACAAGATCACCCATCATTCCCAAGTGCTCTTTGCAACCTCTGCACAAACGCTACATTAGGAGAACGACACCAAATATTTAATGGGCACAGACAAAAACATAGGACGTTTCATCTAAAGAGAAACTTCTTTGCTGGGAGGTGCCAGAGCCTGGCCCAGGCTGCCCAGAGTGGGTGTGGAGTCTCCTTCTCTGAGCCATTCAAACCCCCCTGGGATCCTGTGTGATCCGCCCTGTGACCCTGCGTGAGCAGGGGGGTTGGACTGGGGGATCTCCAGAGGTCCCTTCAACCCCCACCAGCGTGTGATTCCACGATCCCGCTGACTTTACCTGCCGCAGCCAGGTGCGCAGTGACCTCGTCGGCAGCCGTGGAGTTGAGGATGTCGGAGTCATCGTAGGAGGTGTCCTCTGGCGAAGACGGCGAGTCCTCGTCGGCGCTCAGCATGCCGTGCTCCGTGTAGGTGGCCACATGGACCTGCTGCACCTGCTGGGCCACTGCGTGGGCCTCGATGGTGGCCATGTGCTCTGTTTGGGTCACCCCGTGTTCTTCCATCAAGAGCTGTGGTCAGAGGAGACAAGAAAAATATCAAAATTACAGGACAGAGGTTACTGACATTGATGGGAGGGCAGCAAAGGTTTCTGAGCCAGCCTGGTGAGCAGGCCGGGACCAAGAGGGAACAAGAAACTAAAATTACCTCCCCTGGTGGCATTGGTCTTCTACGAGGGGGAAATAACAGTTACACCAGGAGCCAGAAGATGAAATTTGGGAGTTGTGAAAAATCTGCGCTTCCAAACAACACAGCAGAGCCAATCAACATTGCTGGAGAAAAGGTCCCTAAGGACCTTGTAACCCCAAGATTATGTGCCCCTCACTGACTACATATTAAGGGTCCTGATCAAAGCTGGCGCTTATTTTTGCCCCTTCAAAAACCAGTTTCCAGGGAAGATGCTCAATACACAATCTCCATCCTCCAGCCTCTCAGGACACACACAAGGATGCCAGGACAGAAATTTGCTGGCAGCAAGTTGCGCTCTACAGACCACTTTTGTTGCATTATTTGCTTAGAGTCCGGAAGCAGGCAAAATCATTACAATCTGAGCACAAATATTACATAAAGTGTATTTATTTAATGCATCTAGTGGTAAACCACGGAGCAAAGTGGCTGCTTACACAGTCAGCGGGGCTCAGGACCACACGCCATGAACATAAATCTGCATAGAAGGAACAAGACAGGAGCCAGGCTGAGATTTTCAGCGTGTGCCCACCATACTTTCGTGGGTGAGGAACAGCACGTCCTCAGGTATTTTCAAATCACATTAGAAGGATCAGCACATTAACCCTCCGAACCAGACTCCCCAAAACCCTCAGCAGAAGGAAAGAGATGATCAGCTGTAGGGAACGATAAAAGATACCCAGCGAATTCTGACCCCGTAAGTACAGCCATGGAATTTAAAGCTCTTGATTGGCACCTTCTTCATGGGAACCTGTTTGGTTAATCAGGAGGAGAGAGACAAAAGCACAGATGAAGACTATGGTGCAGTCTCACACAGAATCCCAGAATGTCAGGGATGGGAAGGGACCTGGAAAGCTCATCCAGTGCAATCCCCCCATGGAGCAGGAACACCCAGCTGAGGTTCCACAGGAAGGGGTCCAGGCGGGTTTGAATGTCTGCAGAGAAGGAGACTCCACAACCTCCCTGGGCAGCCTGGGCCAGGCTCTGACACCCTCACCCCCAACAAGTTCCTTCTCATATTCAAGTGGAACCTCCTGTGTTCCAGTTGGCACCCATTGCCCCTTGTCCTGTCACTGGGTGTCACCGAGAAGAGTCTGGCTCCATCCTCCTGACACTCACCCTTTATGTATCTGTAAACATGAATGAGGTCACCCCTCAGTCTCCTCTTCTACAAACTAAAGAGCCCCAGCTCCCTCAGCCTTTCCTCACACGGGAGATGCTCCACTCCCTTCAGCATCTTGGTGGCTGCGCTGGACTCTCTGCAGCAGTTCCCTGTCCTTCTGGAGCTGAGGGGCCACAACTGGACACAATATTCCAGGTGTGGTCTCCCCAGGGCAGAGCAGAGGGGCAGGAGAACCTCTCTGACCTACTGACCACCCCCTTCTAACCCACCCCAGGTCCCATTGGCTTCCTGGCCACAAGGGCCCAGTGCTGGCTCATGCTCACCCTGCTGTCCCCAGGACCCCCAGCTCCCTTTCCCCTACACTGCTCTCTAATAGCTCATTCCCCAACTTACACTGGAACCTGGGGTTGTTCCTGCCCAGATTCCAGACTCTACCCTTGCCCTTGTTCTATTTCATTACATTTTCCCTACCCAGCTCTCCAGCCTGTCCAGGTCTCTGATGGCAGCACAGCTTCCAGTGTCACCGCTCCTCCCAGTTTGGTGTCACCAGCAAACTTGCTGACAGTCACTCTATTCCCTCATCCAAATCATTGATGAATATATTGAATAATCCCGGCCCCAGCACTGACCCCTGAGGCACTGCACTGGATCCAGGCCTCAACTGGACTCTGCCCCATTGCCCACGACTCTCTGGCTTCTTCCCTTCAGCCAGTTCCCAGTCCACCTCACTACCCGCTCATCCAGACCGCACTCCCCCAGTTCAGCTGTGGGGATGCTGTGCAGACTGTGTCAAACGCCTCACTCAAGTCAAGACAGACCACGTCCACCCCTCTGCCATCATCCATCCATCTTGTTATGTCCTCAGATATGTGGCCAAGTAACATCACACACAACTTTGTCCTTCAAAGGCTTTCAATAGCTATTTTCCACAAATACACGACACTTTGCAAACAAACAGCATCACAAAAACCTCAGCCTAAAAAATAATCACTGGGCATCTACCGAATGCAAACCCCACCATCCTGCTGAGCCAACCATGGAAATCACGGCAGGACCGATGAGACACCAGGACCCAGACCAGGAGGAAGCGTTTTGTCAAGAGGGTTATTTTGACCAAACTGACCAATAGTCACACAAAAAAGGAGCAACTAATGGAGACAGGGCAAGAGAGCCTGTTTTCTAAAGGCTTGTTCCTACATGTCCTCTGCAACTCTGAACGTTATGGACATTTATAAAACAGCTCTTCCAATGGCAGTTCCAACTTGAAGGTACCAAAAATAGGGATGCAATTATTTTGGAGAGTCCCGTCCTCAAAATAGGACCCATCCCTGAGCACAAGTGTGATGGGAGCGGCTGAGGGACCTGGGGGGTTCAGCTTGGAGAACGGGAGCTGAGGGGAGACCTTCTGATCTCTGAACTGCCTGAAAGGAGCTTGGAGCCAGGGGGGTCGGGCTCTGCTCCCCAGGAACAAGCGCCAGGAGCAGAGGAAACGGCCTCAAGTTGCACCAGGGGAGGTTGAGGTTGGATGTGGGAACAATTTCTTCCCCAAAGGGCTGTGGGGCATTGGAACAGGCTGCCCAGGGCAGTGCTGGAGTCACCATCCCTGGAGGGCTGGACAGATGGACAGGAGGTTCTCAGGACATGGGGCAGGGACAGGGGTGGGCTAACGGTTGGACTCCATGACCTTGAGGGGAAGAAAGAGGAGGAGGAAGAGAAAGAGGAGGAGGAAGAGAAAGAGGAGGAGGAAGAGAAAGAGGAGGAGGAAGAGAAAGAGGAGGAGGAAGAGAAAGAGGAGGAGGAAGAGAAAGAGGAGGAGGAAGAGAAAGAGGAGGAGGAAGAGAAAGAGGAGGAGGAAGAGAAAGAGGAGGAGGAAGAGAAAGAGGAGGAGGAAGAGAAAGAGGAGGAGGAAGAGAAAGAGGAGGAGGAAGAGAAAGAGGAGGAGGAAGAGAAAGAGGAGGAGGAAGAGAAAGAGGAGGAGGAAGAGAAAGAGGAGGAGGAAGAGAAAGAGGAGGAGGAAGAGAAAGAGGAGGAGGAAGAGAAAGAGGAGGAGGAAGAGAAAGAGGAGGAGGAAGAGAAAGAGGAGGAGGAAGAGAAAGAGGAGGAGGAAGAGAAAGAGGAGGAGGAAGAGAAAGAGGAGGAGGAAGAGAAAGAGGAGGAGGAAGAGAAAGAGGAGGAGGAAGAGAAAGAGGAGGAGGAAGAGAAAGAGGAGGAGGAAGAGAAAGAGGAGGAGGAAGAGAAAGAGGAGGAGGAAGAGAAAGAGGAGGAGGAAGAGAAAGAGGAGGAGGAAGAGAAAGAGGAGGAGGAAGAGAAAGAGGAGGAGGAAGAGAAAGAGGAGGAGGAAGAGAAAGAGGAGGAGGAAGAGAAAGAGGAGGAGGAAGAGAAAGAGGAGGAGGAAGAGAAAGAGGAGGAGGAAGAGAAAGAGGAGGAGGAAGAGAAAGAGGAGGAGGAAGAGAAAGAGGAGGAGGAAGAGAAAGAGGAGGAGGAAGAGAAAGAGGAGGAGGAAGAGAAAGAGGAGGAGGAAGAGAAAGAGGAGGAGGAAGAGAAAGAGGAGGAGGAAGAGAAAGAGGAGGAGGAAGAGAAAGAGGAGGAGGAAGAGAAAGAGGAGGAGGAAGAGAAAGAGGAGGAGGAAGAGAAAGAGGAGGAGGAAGAGAAAGAGGAGGAGGAAGAGAAAGAGGAGGAGGAAGAGAAAGAGGAGGAGGAAGAGAAAGAGGAGGAGGAAGAGAAAGAGGAGGAGGAAGAGAAAGAGGAGGAGGAAGAGAAAGAGGAGGAGGAAGAGAAAGAGGAGGAGGAAGAGAAAGAGGAGGAGGAAGAGAAAGAGGAGGAGGAAGAGAAAGAGGAGGAGGAAGAGAAAGAGGAGGAGGAAGAGAAAGAGGAGGAGGAAGAGAAAGAGGAGGAGGAAGAGAAAGAGGAGGAGGAAGAGAAAGAGGAGGAGGAAGAGAAAGAGGAGGAGGAAGAGAAAGAGGAGGAGGAAGAGAAAGAGGAGGAGGAAGAGAAAGAGGAGGAGGAAGAGAAAGAGGAGGAGGAAGAGAAAGAGGAGGAGGAAGAGAAAGAGGAGGAGGAAGAGAAAGAGGAGGAGGAAGAGAAAGAGGAGGAGGAAGAGAAAGATAAAGCAAAGAAAGCTATCTCAGCAGGGCAGGCTTTTCCCAAGCTCCTGTGCTTGTCCTGACAGTGCACCGCTGCTTTTCTCAATGAAGCGATACCATTTTAAGCACTTTCCGTTAAAACAAAAGATGTATTTATCCACAGGAAAATCCTACCAGAATATAATGGAGAGTGTCGTACCCTTTAGCTCATCAGGAGGCACAACTGCAAGACAGCAGATGCTTCGGACACCAAAGGGAACCCATTGGATCCAAGGCAGCCCGAGCTCCGTGACAATAAACATGACGCTTTTTTTAAGAAATAAATTGGGTAGCAGAGTGAAAGTCTGTGTTTCTGACCCAGTGAGTGCACAGCTGGGTAAGAAACATCAATACCCCTCCTGGGCAACGATACACATTGAAACACATGTGCGTTTAATGCCGGTTTTATGGGCACGCATCCTGCTTTGGTGCTCGGTGTCTGGTTGAATTTCAGCATCTTTAGAAGCAGCGAGTGATAAGTAAGGAATCGGATAATCAGTACCAAGCTCAGCGTGTTTATTTGAAGCCCACTTGACTCAAACAAGGTTTAATAACCACCAACCTGCTACAAATTCTTCCCTCTCTCCACCACCTCCTGTTCCAAGCCAGGACACTTTGTTCCTCGCTGGCACTACCACATTTCCTCACTCTTAAGCTTTCTGCAGATAGAGAAGTAGAAATAAGCTGGAAAAAATGTCATAAACTACTACAGCTCTTCAGTAATGGGCACAGCCCACCCAACTCTGCACACCACAAGCTATACCAATTCATTTCCAAGTCGTAATTCGGATTAATTCTAGTTTAACCTGAGCTCTGGTTTTCCACTTTTCCAGCTTCTGCCCAGTTTTCATACCTGCACGTTTTCCCCCGGAAAATGTCCAGGTGCCTCCACTGAAGAGCCTTATCTTTGAGTGTTGAGACCTTGCGTAGTTAGTTATGTATTCCATTTTTTCCCAAAGATTCCTGATACTTGGTGTAAACACCTCGATGGGCAGTGAGGACCAACCTCTTGATGCTGTTGTTGCCCCAACACAAAAGCATCTGTTATGCACAAACCAGAATGGTTTCAGCTATAAGGAAACCCTAATGACACGATGATGCCTGCACAGGCGTTCCTGTTGCTTAGTCCAGAAGCCTTGGATGACGGCCAGAAGTATTTTTAAAGTCATTTAAAAGTGCTTCAAAAGAAAGTATGAGGATAAAGTCCCTCTCATCACACAGTGCAGTTGCTTCATGGTGGTGTCAGAGGTTCCTTTGATGTCCTGTCAACTGTGATCAGTGGCTCTTGACACCATCGCTGGAAGAAAACCAGATGCGGGAGGAGCAAAACACACTAAAATAGCAGAAGCCAGACCACTGAAACCAGCCGAAAACAACGGAAACTGAGCACAAAACCCATAAATTCTACCTTAAATTTAAGTGAAGGTCTTCTCTGCTCAGTGTGATCTGTGCTGTGGATGTAAAGAGATAACCAATATAAAACCACATGTTATCCTACTGCAGGAATTGTCCTCTACCACCACCACCAGTTTAATGTTGCTTCAATGGGTGCTTTAAACTGAGCCAAAAATAAAACGTCCACACCAGAAAAAATGCTGAGGTACAGCGGCACGGCTGGAAAAACTCTCTGAGGCTCTGGGCTTATTTTTATCCTTCAGAGCGCTGAAGCGGTTTGACCTCGGATGCTGCAGAAGCAGAAGATGTTGCTCTCTGACACAGTCTGAACTCGGAGAGGAGCATTTGTCTCATACACTCATAGAACCATTTTGCTTCGAAGAGACCCTCGGGATCATCAAGTTCAACCGTTAACCAAACCCTGGCACTTTAAGTCATGTGGTCATTTCCACTAACACGTCCCACACAATGCCTAATTCATCTGAAACCATGCTCAGATTAATAGTAATTATTTAAGAAAAAATCAGATGTAAGGAAGAAATTCTTCACGGTGAGTGTGGTGAGACACAGGAACAGGTTGGCCAGAGAGGTGGTGGATGAACCATCCCTGGAGACATCCCAGGCCAGGCTGGACGGGGCTCTGAGCAACCTGAGCTGGTGAAGATGTCCCTGCTCATAGCGGGTGGACAAGATGATCTTCAAAGGTCTCTCTGAACCAAAACCATCCCGTCATTCTATGATCCCACCGTTCTGAAACAGGGCGGGAACAGCCAACAGCCTCGTTAACACCCCAAACACCTCAGATGAAGTTCTCATGGTCAAGTTGTGCAACCAGATATTCCTTCTGCTTGGACGCTTCAGAGCCCGCTCAATGGGCAAATGTCTCTTGGTAAGGCAGTGCCAGCCAGCCCAAGAGGCCACGGGATTGTCTTCCTTACCAAACTTGCTCCTTTGTTAAATGGAGAGCTCCGCATTCCCAAATAATCCTGGCTGTCAGAATTCACACTTCATATTTTCATATCAAGAGTGAGTCACTGCGAGTAGAACACCAGAAGGGAAGAGCTCACCTGTATCCCATAACCACATCCACACAGGTGTGATATTTTATAACTAAAACGTAAAAATTAGCAAATCCCCAGCAGCAAACTGAGAGGTCAGGCCTCACGTAACCTGCTCGGTGTAGAACAGCACAACATTTACCAACCAAAGGTTTTGGGAGGGATGAAATCCCATCCCAGCCCCTGCACAGCAATGGTGTACAGTGGAACCAACCTCATCTGGTGGAAGATCTCAAGCCTACAGTGATACAAGGATTTAGAAATGACACAGGAGGAGAGACAGAAGACTAACACACACACACAGAGTATGTTTGGGATTGGAAGGGACCTCAGATCATCATCCAGTCCAATCCCCCTGCCAGAGCAGGAACGCCTAGATAAGGTCACACAGGAACATGTCCAGGTGGGTCTTGAATGTCCCCAGAGAAGGAGACTCCACAACCTCCCTGGGCAGCCTGGGCCAGGCTCTGTCACCCTCACTGAGAAGAAGTTTCTTCTCAAATTTAAGTGGAACCTCTTGTGTTCCAGCTTGATCCCATTATCCCTTGTCCTATCATTGTTTGCCACCGAGAAGAGCCTGGCTCCATCCTCATGGCACTCACCTTTTATATACTTAGAGACATTAATAAGGACCCCCTTAGTCTCCTCCAAACTAAAGAGCCCCAGCTCCCTCAGCTTTTCTTCATAAGGCAGATGCTCCACTCCCTCCAGCATCTTTGTTGCCCTGCGCTGGACTCTCTCCAGCAGTTCCCTGTCCTTCTGGAGCTGAGGGGCCACAACTGGACACAATATTCCAGGTGTGGTCTCCCCAGGGCAGAGCAGAGGGGCAGGAGAACCTCTCTGACCTACTGACCACCCCCTTCTAACCCACCCCAGGTCCCATTGGCTTCCTGGCCACAAGGGCCCAGTGCTGGCTCATGCTCACCCTGCTGTCCCCAGGACCCCCAGGTCCCTTTCCCCTACACTGCTCTCTAATAGGTCATTCCCCAACTTACCCTGGAACCCGGAGTTGTTCCTGCCCAGATTCCAGACTCTACACTTGCCCTTGTTCTATTTCATTAAGTTTTTCCCCGCCCAGCTCTCCAGCCTGTCCAGGTCTCTGATGGCAGCACAGCTTCCAGTGTCACCACTCCTACCAGCCTGGTGTCATCAGCAAACACATCCTTTTTCAGAATCCACTTGATAAGTGATCAATGCCAATTAGTTGAATAGACACGTTAACCAAGCTCAGGGTAATGTCCCCATACTCGTTTCAGGCTGCTCAGCTCATCAATCGTCTTCTCTTCCAGCAACGAGACTCAGGAGAAAGGCTGCATGACATGACCCGCCTGACGTCCTCTGAAGAGTTACCCTTCAATTGCCAAAAACATCTTAAATTTAGATTATATAGGAGCAAACCAGATGCTGTGGGAAGTCATGGTAACTACTGAAAAAAAGAGAGGTGATCATATTGTACCAGCTCACGTCTCCAAAAACATCAACCAGGCCACACCAAGCTTCTCCACATCCTCCTCCTCCCACCGAAACATCGGGGGTCAACACCCAAACCTACAGAGGTGCGTGCGGAGGTGCAGGTTGGTGTCCACATCACAGACAGGTTGTTTAAAAAGGTATAAACCGGCCTGTTAACCAGTGAGGGACCCACCGAACCACGAAGAGCAGGGCACTGATGAAGCTCCATGGCCTGCAAACACTTTGGGTTTATAACGGCGTTGTGTTCGGCACGCTGTAAATAAGCGGGAAGGAAGAGACAAGGCAATGTTGCGGTTGCTCTGTTGACTCAGGGACACCAGATGTTCCTGGGGGTTTTAATTTATTTATTTTTTTAACATTAAGTAATTTTGATGACTTACTTGAGAGGGCAAATTCTACATATCCGCTCTGCAGAGTAATCCCCCGGCCCTATTTCCTAATTTGTTTCAAAGGAACGGACACACTCCTGGTTTTCCTTTCCCAACCCATTTTCTGTTCGACCCCCACACCGCAGTCAGTACCAATTCCTTATCAACAACCCTACTCCACGCCAGAATTCAGCACAGTCTTGAAACCAGTGTAAAAATGTAAAAAATGGGGGAAAAAGTCATATTGTGTCTCATCATTCCAGCCGGTCCCCCTCTTCACGGTTTTAACTTCAAGGAAACGCTGCTGGCAAGCTGCAATTTCTCAAGAAAATGTGCGATACTTCCTCCCTTTCTCCCATTCTTTTTGTAAAGTTGACAAGCATCTGGAGTTTAATGCGCACTTAATGAATTCAAGCCTGTGTTGTAAATAAGTCGTTTGCGTTGCATTGAACAGCCAACATCACACTGGCACTTTTGTTCTCGGGGGCGATTGTGGAGGGTTAATCAACAGGGACCCTGTGATCCGGGTGTGTTAATTCTCATGCCCGCGCCGCCCTCCGGTGGCGTTCGGCCGCGTGGATCAGCATCTCTGCTAGAAAATGAGTCTGTAAACCAGGATTTAGCCATTTGTTGCTCAGTTTGCTTTCCCCTTCTCCTAACTCAGAGGGGAGCCATGGTTCTTACTCACTAAATGCAGCTTCTTCACCGATGCTGCAGGAAGCAGCGACGATGCTCAGCGTTCCACTCGATGCTCAGTGTTCCTCTTGTGCTTGTCCCCATTGCTCGGCTGTCCCACGAGCAGGTCACAAAGATGCTGGCGGTGGCATCGCACATGCAAAGTCCGCACCCCGCTGAGCGGGGCGCAGGAGACCACACCACCCCAAGTTATTTTGAGAGCGACCAACTGTTTGCAGCTGCAGCAGCTCACCCGTCCGCCTGCCACAGCGACCGGCGTCGTCTCGCGAGAGGGAGGGACCTCAAATACCTTTGATGATCCGGGCCGACACAACACGATGAGGTTTTTTACAGTTAGCCAGGTTTCATACTTCACATACACCATCAGATTAAAAAGCACTTCCTATGCACTTAGTACATGTTTTATTTTAAAAGCTATTTCAAACTTCCGGCTGCGCATCCAAATTTCCTGCAAGGGCAGCCTGGAATAATTTGTAAGGGAAAACTGATCCGGCAAGAAATAAATCATTTGCTATTTACTAATAAAATCAAATCCTGTTTGAGTGTAATTAGACCTTTGAAACTGTCTGGTACTGCTTTTTGCTCTTCTTGCACAAAGCCCTCTACACATTTTTTAAAGCAAGTAAATATATCCTGATACAGTTGTTTCCAACCAGGTTTCAATGGTTATACTAACCAAGAAGAACTAATCTCATTCAGAAACAACAGCGACACACACCATGATTTTCACGAGGAGCCACGAAATCACTGCTGTTCATCGAACCTCATTGAGTCTTGAGAGACTGGTGTCTCCCCTCCAGTCACAACAGCCAGAAATTGTCCGGTTTTGATGCCTCCCGAGATGGTGCCAGCTCCCAGTTGAGGGCAGAGCACACGCTCAGAGCCGGTCGGTCTTGGCTTGGTGCTGTCCCGGCTGCGTTTCTCCTCGATCCGGGCTGGTACATCTCATGCAAAGGCGTCCACCCCCAGCCAGGCTCGACTCACGTGGACACAGAGCTCGCTCGCAGCGTTTCCTGATGGTGCCGATTCAGAAACCACTTCCAGGTGAAATCTCAGGGTGGCAGGAGGTCTATACCAGCCGACCACGACTGCATGGGCTCCTGCGAGTGCAACTTCCAAACCAAAGCACACAGGAAAGCCCCCGTCTCCATCACTCATCTGTGCTACCTACTGATGAGACCCAGAACTTCTGGTCTTTCCCCCATGGGGAGAGATGAAAGAGGATGTTCATGTCCTTCCTCACAGGCGGTTTGAGTCCTGATAGCAGAGATTTGGCGTTTTCCACGATGGTTCACCTGTCACGTTGCACTGGCATCTCTCACTGGTTAAATATCATTTATTAATTCACCTTCAGGATAGATTTGATACTGTCCTTGTGCCTAGAGGGAAGCACCACTGTGGGTTTGATAAGGAAACAACGCCATTCCTCAGGGACAAGACTGATGAATATCTTAATTACGACAACTCATTTAAAATACACATTTAAACCCCTAAATCCTATCTTTCCATGGCCTTCCTTTGCTCATGAAGAGAATTTGCTGGCCTACACCTCAATCCGAGAAAACCTGGCTTTATTTCTGGAGAAACCTGTGTCACTCCGGACACCCCACAAGGTCTGAGCTGGCCTGACCTTCCAGGATTTTGAGACGTCGCCTCCTGTCAGCAGCGACACCCGATCCCCCGCACAAGGGCGAGATAAGACACGCTGGTTTACACCTCTCCTATCAAGACTGAAGCGAGCGTCTTATTTCACACCGGCTCACGGTGACGTGTGGACGGTCGCCGCGCGTCGGCCGAGACGCTGTAACTCAAGCACCAAGAGGAAACTACACAAACCAGCTCTCATTCCACAGCGTCCTCCCGTGGCATAAGATCGGTATAATGATCCTTTTCATTAGCATGGGAAAAAACTCCCTGCGTTGCCAGCCTCAAAAGACCTAAAATAAGATTGATTCTAGAAAACTAAACCAAAAGTCCTTCTATTAATGTGCCTTTTATCGGCATCTCGCGTAAAAGAGCGAACACATCACACCACAGGAAAAACCTCACACGCTCTAAGTATGGAGAAGAAACAAAGAGGACTTTACATGTATTTATTAGGAATAAAAACTCCTATTTGCTGCTGAAGTTTCTGCTGAAAGCCACCTTTTAGTGATGCGATAGGACGTTCATTTAATGATGTACAATACAATTTGCAGCAGGGCCTTTTTGCAGCTTAAATTCATATATTTAGGACTCCACTTTCAAAAATCCATCTTTTCAAATTTTAAGCAATTCGCGTAAGCTAAAAACCATTTCATTTCCTTTAAAGAACCACACAGAAATCCCAATTTCAAATTCTTTTACTTCGATCTGCACAGCCCAGAAGTCACTTGAACACTGTGAAGCAAGTGAGGCATCTCGATGCGGCTTTTTTAATTAACAGGCAAAGTGGGCTTTTAAGAATTACTGACCTAATGAGCTGCCGTTTGCCCATCGCCGACGGCGTTCCTGGCACCGCATGACGGAGCGGCCCTCGCCCCAACGGGATCGCTGCCTAAAACAGTGAGCGTGGCCCAGCTCGGCTGCATTAAGGTGCAAATGTTCTCGGTTCTAATCCTCTTTTATGGAGGGGATTAGTGGTTATGCCGGACTACCACAGAAAAATACAATAGAAGCGTGTTTTACCGCGGGAGGCGAGCGAGAGGGCGGTGATGTGACACAGCACGGTCTCCTCTAGAGGTGCGAAGTCCTGAAGGACTCGGTCCCCACGTCGCGTTAATTCAACCAGATTAGCAACCAGATTAGCAAGTAGCAAAGGACACAGCCCTAACCACACTAAATTATCTCATTTCCACCCTAAAATAGCAAGCCTGGCCCAGCCCTCCTTGATGGTTGTGTTAATGATGGAGTCTTCAGGGAGGTGCTAAACCCAGCGTGGGTTACACCAGTATGACTGGAGCTGGTTTTAGGAGGGGTGGTGACACCATAACTGGGTGAGGATATGAGGAACACCAGCAGGAATTCAACCTGTGTGTGCAGAACGTCCCAGGTAACGAACTATGCATGACAAGTTGTCCCAGACCACAAAATAAAACAAAAATAATACCTTTCTTCTTAAGACTTTAAACTTTCGCCCTTTCAATTCATTTGCCCTTTGATCCCTCAATACATAGAATCATTTTGATTGGAAAAGACCCTCAGGATGACAGAGTCCAACCATAAGCTAACCAACTCTAGCACTACCCCATGTCCCTGAGAACCTCATCTAAACGCCTTTCAAACCCCTCCAGGGATGGTGACTCCAGCACTGCCCTGGGCAGCCTGTTCCAATGCCCCACAGCCCTTTGGGGAAGAAATTGTTCCCCACATCCAACCTCAATCTCCCCCGGCGCAACTTGAGGCCGTTTCCTCTGCTCCTGGTGAACAGAGCCCGACCCCCCTGGCTCCAAGCTCCTTTCAGGCAGTTCAGAGATCAGAAGGTCTCCCCTCAGCTCCTGTTCTCCAGCTGAACCCCCCAGGTCCCTCAGCCGCTCCCATCACACTTGTGCTCCAGCCCCTCCCCAGCTCCATTCCCTTCTCTCAACTCGCTCCAGCACCTCAAGGGCTTTCTTGGCGTGAGGGGCCCAGCACTGCCCCCAGGATTGGCGGTTTGGCCTCCCCAGGTCCCAGCACAGGTTCGGTCACTGCCCTGGGCCTGCTGGCCACACCAGTGCTGGTCCCAGCCAGGATGCTGTGGCCTCTTGGCCACCTGGGCACACACTGGCTCATGTTCAGCCGCTGGCACCTACACCCCCAGGTCCTTTTCCAGCCGCTCTTCCCCAGCCTGCAGCGTCCATGGGGTTGTTGTGACCCAAGGGCAGGACCCTGCACTTGGCCTTGCTGACCCCCAGATAACTGGCCTCAGTCCATCGATCCAGACCCCTCTGTGGAGCCTCCTGCCCTCAGCACATCAAAACTCCCACTCAACTTCGTGTTGTCTCCAAACTTATTAAGTATGCACTCGATCCCCTCATCCAGATCATTGATAAAGAGATTAAACAGAACTGGCCCCAGTACTGAGCCCTGGGGACAACACTCATGACCAACTGGATTTGGCCCTGTTCACCGCAACTCTTTGGCCTGGTTCTCCAAGCCAGTTCTTTACCCATCGCAGATACACCATCCAGGCCACGAGCTGCAGCTTCTCCAGATGCTGTGGGATACGGTGTCAAAGGCTTTACTGAAGTCTAAGTACACAACACCCACAGCCTTTCCCTCACCTACATACTGCAGCTCTCCATGTTGTGAGCAAACAAAATGATGAAGAACCCAGGCCATGCTGTCTTAAAAACAAACCTGTAGGCAAACTACATACTATAATCACATTTATTTTCAAGATCTTATTCTGCCTAAGTCTGGTTTGTTGGGGTTTTTTCCCTATGCTGTTTTAGAGGACAGGGTGTGCACTCGCAGGTCTGCAGCAGCCACTGACATCAACTATATGGGGAAGAATTTGGCGATACCGGTTACCCTGCAGTGCCCTTTAGGGCACCTGAGGTGACAGGGGCGAGTTCAGTGCCACCAAAAATGAGCTATCTGCTCCCCTTAGCACCTGGAGCTGGATAAAAGGAAAGGACGGTCCCCTCCCAAAGGTTTCCTGAGGTTCAAGAACTCGTCTGCCCTGCAAAAGGTTGCAGATGAGGGGAAAAAACAACACTGGAAACTAATGAGCAAAGACTGTGAAAAGGGAAAGCGTCACCTCTGCAAATGAGGCGCGGGGTGCGCGAGAAACTCCAGCACGCGTTGCATTTGCAGCTGCATTTGTGCAGGATTAACATGGGTGGTTTTTAGGGGAAAAAAAAAGAGTGCATCTACAGCCCAACTAGATCTGAGATTTGTCTGTGAGTTGCTTAAGTACCTGCACGCTGGATTTAAAACTGGTTTGAGTATTTTTGTGTCTAGAATTGACACAGAGGCTCCTGAAGAGGCCACTGTGCTCTCCCAGTGTCCTGCTCAGCACTCAGGTAAAGGCAAAACCGTCAAACCCGAGTTATTTGTTAAAAGATAAAGCAGGGTTATAACAACCACACACACGAGTACATCCACTAATACGCTTCTTACTAACGAGTTATTTCCCCCATAGATTGGGTCAGGAGGGCTGGCAGGAGCAATACTCCACCTGAATCTCAGCCCTCCCATGCCCGTGAACATCCGAGGTGGCGCAACCGTGCTTTTCCAGGCCTCACCCACCTTAAGCCAGCACCCAAGTGGGGTTTTTCCTGCTTTTCCAGCACAACACGCAAATCCCGTGGCAATTCAATGTTTTTGGAGCTCCTGCAACACACAACCCTGCATCCGATCCACTGAAAATGGACCGCGAGGCTTTACTTGCTGCTACAGTTTTGTATTTTAGATGTCTTTCGCGGTTTGTCCCCACCACCTCCATCTACACGTGCTTCTCATTATCTGGGTTCAAATATTACAGGAATATAAACCATCTCCTCCTCGAGCAAGAGGCCAAATGTACTGATTTACCTGCCAATCACCATTAATACTCACAATGTAGAAATAATAAGCCAGGAAGAAAAGCCAACTTGCCACCCAAAGTAACTATGAGCAGAGCTCTAAATCAGCTTTTCTAGGGAAGAAGGGGAGCAGCACTATTTGAAGTCTCTTCTCCTTCAAAAGGGAGCTAAAGGATTTTCTTTGTGCCCAAGAAAGCAGCAGCAGGAGCCTCCACTGGCTGGCGGTAAAAATAAACTGATGGGGAAAAGAATTCATTTACACAGAGGATGTTGCAAGGTAAATAAAGCGTGGAGACTCTGGGGGTGTGGGATCGCAAGTATTTTTGACCCAGACTACAGGGAAGTTTTCCAAGCCTCGAAGTCATCCCCATTTGATTAATTAGCTGGTTATGTAATAAACAGTGGGAGGGACTGGGTTTCTTTCGGATGCATTTCTTGATCACCCCGGGTAGGAGCAAGAAGCACGTTCTATAAATGAAAATATACTGTCATGGTTTTGTGCTGGTGTATTTGAAGTCGGATGAGTTTTGTAAGAATAAAAGTTATTGCTGTCAGTCTGAGCAACCCATTGATTATTTATAGGCAATACAGACAGCAAATGGATAAAATTATTTTCTGCCTGTGTAAAGCAGATGTGTGAATTATCAACACCCAACCAAAAAACCCAGGACCAAGAAGTGAATGCACCTCCCTATGCTCTGTACTGCGGAGACACCCCTTTCATCCCCCTGCCCAAAAACATGCTGTATGGGCTCCAAAGGATGAAAAACAGAAGGAAAAGGAGATGATGGACTTGTCAATCCTATAGAGCCAACGTTGGGATGAATACCCCTTGCACCCAAAGCATCTTGAGAGTCTTTGTACAGCTACAACTTACACGAAGAACAATATTTTAAAAACCACAGTGTCTCATTGACATCGAAACGTCAAAGCGCATCAGGACACCTATCACTCCTACCAAAAAAAGCCTCCACGTCCCCATTTTCTGTCAACAGAAGGGACTCCGTGGAGCCTGGCAGGCGATTTATCCACCACCGAACCAGACCGGCCTCCCACACAAGTGCTGCCCATTAATCTAAAGGCATCGGGCGACCTCCAAACAACACAGCACTTGGTCCTACCCCCAGGCCTCCCCTTACTAACACCCCGCTGAGAACACAAGGTCTGCTCCTAGTTATTAACATAAACTCCACTATTCCCAAAGGATAACGGGCTCCGATGTCTCCTAATGTTTCCCATCGCATGGGGATGAACAACTCCAGCCAACCTTCCCAACGTTTGATGGGCAACTGGTTCAACACCAATTTTGGGGGATAAATCAAAAGCAACAGGACTGGAATCAGCCATACACCCCAACTATTGAACCTCATTGCAACTGCTGCAGCGGATCCACAATACACCCGAATTTTCCCCAATGCAGGAAGGTTCCTGGGTGGTCCAGGTTTAAGTTCCTGCGCGACTCTGGACCTTCAAACCTTTCTCCGCACTCCAGTGCTAACGCTACAGCCCTTACGTTGGAAAGAGGTGCTGGTGGAAGCTTAAGTTGCGGGTGGAAGAAAAAAAAAAGGAGAAGATGCTCATAATGCTCAACATTTTATGGTTTGCATCTCACTTGAAAAACAAGGAGGTTGCTGGGATATATTCACCTGGTTTGGATTTCACATGCAAAACGAGACGATGAAGAGATTCGCAAGAGCTGACACCCAGGGTCGCTCACTAACGCAGGTGATAAACATATCGGGGCAGGGAAGTATCTGCATTCAACAGTGGGAATGTGAGAAACTGGTAAACTGATCCTCTCACAAACAACTGCAGTTAACACCATAAATCACCTTTAACCGCAAAAAGCACAGCAGAGAAATCGCGCTACCTGTCACTTGACTCCTTCCCACGGAGCATCTTCAGTGGTTTGGGAGACTTAGAGCAGGACGAGTGTGAAAACCAAACTGGAATAAGTGCAACCTTTTATTCTTAATTTTGATTTACAATTGGCTGGAGCCGGTCCGGATTTTAGACAAGCGTGCTTAACAAATGGCTGCGTATCAAAGTGCTAACGAAGTTCATCATGAGTCACAACAAGGATCTGCTTCAAGTGCCACCTCAGCGCTGTTTTCCATCTTTCTACTACTAGAACTACTACATCGGAAAAGATTGATCCCCAGCACACAGCGTAAGTTATTTAAAAAGACCAAGGGGTGTATTTTTAAATTACTTTATTAAATAACTCGAGTAGCGGGTAATCAGTAATACAAAAAATCTTAACTATATTTCTTTTTCCTATGGATCTGCTTCAGAAGCAGCATAAGATAAAGCTCAACGCTAAGCTTTACAGTATTCCTTGCACTGAATATCATTGACACAGACCAATTCCCACCGACAGCACGGAGCGTTCTCACCTATAAAAGTCTGAATTGAGATTGTTTTGGTAAAAGGGACACAGGAGCACAGCAGACACAGTGGGCTCTGCTTCCTTCCTAGGGGATACTTTTCCAGATTGTAGGATGGTAAGGCAAAAAAGTAATAATTCCCAAAGCCTTCAAGAGACTGAGAAGCTGGCTGGAAATCTCCCTCAGTTGGTCAATGAAGAGCAGGTGGAAGCGGTAAATGGAAACATTCCCTGTGCATGCACATGGCAGCACGAGTTTGATATGATGTAGCCTAGAAGCCAAATTTACACTAAAGGCGGCCCCAGTGCACCCATCCTGGGCTCCCACAGCCATTTGTGCTTCTTTATTTTCACTTACGAGGCTGAAACCTTCCAGGCTTGAGCTTGTCAGAAGTGAAACTGGCTGGTTTAAGTCTAAGAAAAGATGATTCAGGCTCCTGAGTGATAGAGAACTTACGAAATTCCAACACTTGCAACAGTCCTCACGCCAAAGTTGCCACCTGTGCAGCCCATAGGGCACGGGGCTTTCATCCACGAAAGCTGAGACAATTAACTGAAGCGTAATTATGACAGCGCGTAAAACCCCACAAGGCCAACCTTACTCAGAAGCAAAGTGGCCTTCGCTCACCGTATTTTAATCTCTATGAGCAAGTTTATGCCACAAGTTTTCGCGATGGAGCTATAGAGAAGGGCTCTCGTTGCCACAGCTCTTTTTTGCCAGGATGGTTTATTTACTTAGGTTCAGGGTATTTCTTCTTCTAGCACACCGAGCAGCACAGCTGGGACGGCACGATCCGCATCACAGACGTGTGTCAGGCTAAATTACACGCACATTCCATGGAGCAGAAAGCCACGTTACCTCCAGAGGAGCATCCGTGCGGCACAGAAGGTGCGAAATGCCGCGAGTTAACGGGGCCCGCGGAAAAATTTCCATTAACCAGAAAGGCGGCGCTTTTGCCGCTCCGCGCCAAAAATCACATTGCGAACGCCGGCTGCCAAGGAGCGACGCTTTACGAGACCCGCGCTTCATCCCACCTACGGAACGCAAACGTACGTCGGGCCACACACTTTGTCAAACGCAGATGCCAGTGCAGTACATGAAACTGTAAGAACCGCACAAACCACGCGCTGGAGCAGACAGAGGGTTCCCCTGCTCGCTGTATTTATGGTAAGAGCCCACGCTTCTCATGGTAAAGCCTGCACATAAATGACACGTGGTTTCTGCAAAACAACTGCGATACAATAAAATACAATAAAAACCAACAGCGATACTCTATAAAATAGTAAAGACATGCAGAAAGTTACATGAGCTGCTTTAATTAAACACTAAATACTTATCCAAGATGGACAAAACTCTGAAGAAACCCAGTGCCACCCTGACCTTTCCCAAGTTACCATCGCTGTCACGCATTTCCTCTTTCCCCCTCGACAACAAAAACTGTTGCTCCCACTTCTACCACAGACGCAAAAATCTAACTTAAAAAGATAAAGTTTCTCCCTCATCTATTTCCCGAACAACAGGTTTTAAAAACGAGCAGCTGTGATGCAGATGGCCCAGAAGACGAGGTAACGCTGCTGCTAAGGGGTGGACACAAGTTGCCATGATGTAACCAAGGAAACTCTGTAAAATAACGAGCGCACAGAGCCACCACAACACTGAAAATCCCCTCAGAGCGTCCAGGACACGCAAAGAGGGTCTAAAACTGCGCCTGGACAGCAGCAAGGGTAACGCATTGGAGCTAAAAAACAGAACAGCCCTTCCTAAGATAAAACCCCTGAATTGTGGAAATAAGGAAAATGGTTCCAGTGGAGGGGGGAAAACAAAAAATCGAGATCCAAATCTTGAAGACATGCACAGAAAACACCTCCCCACGCTATGAAAATTATCTGTAGCTGCAAAAAAGCTACGACTCAGTAATCTCAGATGTATAAAGGCTTTTGAGGCAAATACTTCTGCCCTGTAATTATTATTTACACCAACGAGGTCCTGAGCACCCCAGCGACAAACCAGGTCTCTCCTGAGCCAGATGTTGTATAACCCAAGAACAAAGAGACACGACTTATTTCCCCTTTTGGGGATATTAGATGGGGAAAAAAACCCCAAAAACCTGAGTGATTAACAGCATTTAAAGTCGCTGCCCTGCTCCCCAGGTCGCATACAAAAGGGCAGCGGTGCTGCCACAGGGCATCCATTTGCTGTCAGGAAAATAAAAAGATAATTAAAAAAAAAAAGGGGGGTGGGGGGGAATGAAAGGGAAAAGGAAGAAGCCCCGCAAATGGCTGCGGCCGCGACCCAAGTTCCGTCCCCGGCGCGGCCCGGAGGAACCTGCTCCTGCTCCTGCTCCCGCTCCCGCCGCCTCCGCCCGCCCCGGCCAGACGCGTGGGCCCGGCCCGGGCCCGCACCCGCCCTCCCCTTCCCCCTTCCCCTCCCTCCCCGTCCCCGCTGCCCCCCCGGCGGGGGGCGCTCGGTCCCCCCGGGCTCCCTCAGCGGCGGCCGGGAGAGGCCCCCGGCGCCCCGCAGGCCCCGCGGCCGCCGCCCCGCCGCCAGCCCCCCCCTTCCTCCATGGCCGGGCGGGAGAGGCCCGCGGGCCGCCACGCTCCCCCCACCCCGGCGGGGCCTAGCGCGGCCTAGGCGGCCCCGCGGCGGCGCTGAGGGGAGGCGCGGGAGCCGGAGCCGGGGGTGCCTGAGCGGCCGGCGGGGGCCCCCGCGTTGCTGCGGCTGCGCCGGGGCTGGAGGAGCTGGGAGATTGCGCGGTAGGACACTCACCTCAGAGCGGCTGCGCTGCGGCGGGCCTGCGCCGTGGAGCCTCTGCCGGGCGGCGGCCGGGGAGGGAGGCGAGCGGGGACGCGGCGCGGCTCGCCCTGAGCCGCCGCAATGGCGAGCGGGAGAGGCGGGGACCGGCGGCGGCGGCGGCGGCGGGAGGAGGCCGGGGGAGAGAGGGAGAGAGGGGGGGGAGGAGGACGTATGGCGTCATAGCCCGGCGCCGCCGCCATGATGAGGAGGGCGAGGGCGGCGGCGGCACCATGTGCGGGAGGTCGGGCCGGCGGAGGGGCGAGGGAGGAGGCGGCGGCGGGGAGCGGGCGGCCGGCGGCGCCATGTTGGGGAGGTCGCGCCGCGCGTCCCCTGCAGGGAGTGCGGGCGCGGAGGGGCCGAGGGGGCGGTGGCGCCATGGGCGCCATCTTGGGGAGGTCGCGCCCGTTCTCCCCTTCAGCGGGGAGCGGCGGAGGGACCGGGGCTGGGCTGCGGTCCCAGTGGTGTTTTTCTGTGGAAAAAGTATTTAAAACCATCCCAGCCTGCTGCTCGTCAATGGATTTCCTGCCTGTACTGACGAGAAGCTGCCGAATTAGTGTACACTGTGCTTAAGTTATAAAAGACGTACCCATCGTTAACCCATTGACATCAGATAAATGCTTTCTGACCACCTGCAAAACGATATATTTCAAGTTTTAGACCCTTCTGCATGACAAGGGGGAGACAGAAGATTAAGTGATACATTGTTTAGAAGCAGAGTGCTTAGTTTATATTTAACTAATAATTAATAGATGTAAGTAAACAATTATAACATCATCAATTATTTCTTAGTATGTGTCAAAAATTTCAAAAATTGTAATGCATATGTAATAATTATGTGAATATAAGCAATGCAAGAGCATCCAGTCTTTGGAGCACTTATGGAGAATGATCCCCAGTGCTGATAAAGAACGGCGCTTAACAATATCATGGACTCTGCTCTTAAGTTTATTTCTCTGTTTCAGTTCGGTGCCACGTGCCACCCTGGTGGTTTCGGGGTGGGAGAAACCACATTGCTGAGCTAATCTGGGTTAAAAAAATAAGATAAAAAAGATGAAACCAAGATGTTGCGAGGCCTGGGGGGGGTGTGTGCGGGGCCATCTGTTTGTAGCTGTAAATCTGCACCCGCAGCTGGGGCTGCTCCGAAACGCGTCTTGGTTCCCTTCCACGTGGACAATACACGGTGAAAAGAGCCTTGGCAGCCCGACCGCCTGCGTTGTACCCTGAACACAAACACAGCCCACAGAGCCTCTCGTTTCCGGCACCGCCCGGTGGGTACCGTTAAAATTAATTCGTCTTTAGCCCTATTAATTACCATTCGTGGTATATGGACGCTAATAATTTCTTTTATTACCACGTTAGGGCTCCGAGACGTCTATTAGGATCATGGAAGAAGGTTTTCGCATTCAAAGGCTGCTGCTGGGTTTTCAGGAGGAACCTGGAATATGAAGGAGAAGGGTTTAAATCCCAGCAGGAAAACGAGACGGCGGGAATAAAACCAAGTATAAATCTGTGTTTTGTAGGAGGGAGGCTTAAGATGGGTGAACCAAAACTGTCAAGTTTGTTTTCTCCACGCCTAAAGAACAACATGGGAAATACGGCTAGGAGAAAAGTTAACAGACGCTTGTTAAGAGCAGGCTGGCAAGCGGAATATTTTCAGTAATATTCCCTCATTAAGGATCTGGTGTGTTTATTGTGCACTCTGTGCTCGAGATCGGGCGGGTCAAAAATTCAGTAGGGCAATTATAACTTTATTTTTGTTGGCATAGAATGTATGTGATTTGTTTTACTTCAGGACATCAGCCTACCCTCTGCTGCTAGTAGAAATGTCATTGTAGAATGTCGTAGTACTAAAAATGATAACATTTTTGTCATTATACTAATATCCACCACTGGGATTTTACAACTTCCCTCAAAGGATGCAGCACAAGCCCCTGTAAAAGGGGATGTGTGTGCCAGCTCACTGCATTCTGCAAACTTAACGATAGGCAAGTACAGAAAATACAGAAATAACTTCATCTGATAGGTGGCGTGAAACACGGCCACCCGTTTTTTTCCTCTTTACAAGTAGATGACTTCTTAGGGCAGGATGCAATGACCATCTGAAGATGCAAGAATATGGAAAGCACGGTGTGGAAAACAAACGTGAACCAGTGTTCCTGGTCTGCAGAGCCATCTGAGGTGACTGGCACCCGCATCAGGTCAGCTCAGGACCGACCATCCGCTCTGCAGAGTCACTTCCATGGTGCTCCTGCCTTTTTGGCGATCTTTGCTGCCATGTGCGCGTTGTGGGGAAAACAACGCGCCTGCTTTTCTCATGTCGTCTTACACTTAATCACTCTGAGTTTTGGATGCTCTGGATTTCTGTCGTTGGCCTCCCGTAGGTACAAAACGTGGATCAAAGCCAAATAATGACCTACGCCAGCTGCTGAGATGATTGTGACTTTTGCTGCGGAGCCACGAAGGTGTTTTGGCCGGGGCTCGCTGCTCCGGGTGCCTTGCCAAGGAGGCAGCTGGTGCGGACTGTAGCACCAGCGGAATTCCCCCATGCTAGCCGGCAGTTTTGGAGCAGCGCCGCAAGCACCGAGACCTGGGGCCGTGCCACCCAACAGGCCTGGTGTGACCCACGGTGACGCAGAATCTCTGCAGGAGGAAGATCACGCCCTGGTACATGACGGGAAGGTTGATCTTGGTGAGCCACCAAGAAAATTTCATAATGGTAGGATGTGATAATACTGGAAGAGCTTTGGAACACTCCGGAGTCTCTCCCATTGGAGGTTTTAAGAACAGGTCAGACAAAATACCACTCAGGAATGCTGTAGCTAGAATTCCTCCTGCCTCAGGGGGAGGGATGGATGACATGACGCCTCAGGGGGAGGGATGGATGACATGACGTCTCAGGGGGAGGGATGGATGACATGACGTCTCAGGGTCCCATCCAGGTGCATATTTTCAAACCACATGTTGCTAATGGGTTTGGAATGGGCAGAGCAACCTACGGGCTTGTGGAAGTGCACGTTTATGAGTCAGTGGCTGTTCAGTGTGCTGAGACTGTGCCTGGTGCACTTGCTTATTTTTCTTTCCACCCCTCTCAAAGTGCTTTTAGGGAGGAGAGAGGAGAAAAGGGAGAGGGAGAGGGAGAGGGAGAGGGAGAGGGAGAGGGAGAGGGAGAGGGAGAAGAGAGACGAGAAAAGAAGAGGAGGAGAGGGGAGGAGAGGAGAGAGAGAAGAGAGAAGAGAGAAGAGAACGCACACTGGACCAAAGCCTCTCAACAGGAAACAGCATGGATGTTCATTTGGGATGTACCAGAAAGGTCCTCCAGAGAGGCAACATTTCCCAGTATGAGCAAACTCTTCCTCTTTGAAATGAGCATCAGCACGTCTCCCCAGGTTCTCATGGAGATACAGGCTGTGCTGTGTCACAGAGGCATAATCCTATATGAAAAGGATTGGGAAAAGAGTATCTGCGCCTACGAATGTCCATTTTGCCAGCAGGAGGGTAGGGAGCCTGGCCCGTGCACCCATGGGAATGTCACAGGCTGGTCAGGACGTGTATCCAGCATTTGGGGAAGGAACAGCGATGCACGGTGCGGAAAGGAGCTCTGGTAACAGGGCAGGCCCGGAAGGGTTCACCCATCCGCATCCTGGGTCTGGGAAGAGAAAATGTGGAAGGGATAAGGTGAGGACAATGTGATAAGTTACCAGCTGGATGTGTCTGCTCAGGTGCTGTGAGGCGGTGGGAGAAAGGCTGGAACAGCGAACAGGGTGTTTTAGCAGATCACCTTGTCTTTGGTTGGTGGCTTCTGGGACAGAGCATAACACAGATGAGTAACAAGGAAGGATTGCTTAGGAAAAGATGCACAGGAAAGCACAAGGGGAACGGGGGTGCCTGGATCCATGAGCTGGCACTGCTTTGTAACATGGGTGGGTTGTTACCAACGGTTTGAAGTGGCTTTTGGACTTTAGCCATTAAGTGCCACCAACCTTGGGTCACAGGTTTTGTGTGTTTTCAGGTGCCACGGTCGGGTCTGTGCACAAGACCCCCAACTCCAGTGAAGACTTTTCTTCTGTGGGAGGGTGGCTGCGTTACAACCAGGTGTGCAAGCGTGAAAAAGTACTATTGACCGTTAAGGACCACAAACAGAAATGACATTTTCATAGGGGGAAGAGACACGTGCCCTGTGGGGGACTACAGTGGGTCCGTGGATTCCTGGATGGAGGGCATTGGAATAGAAATTAGCTTTGAAGATATGAAGGCCTACTTGTGAGAAAGATGGGGGTAAAGGAGTATCCAGAGATGTTAAGGATGTACCCGTGAGAGAGAAGGGAATAGAAGAGTAACACTGATGATAGCAAAATTAGCCAAGGAGATGTTACTGCTGTAACTTGTAACCAACAGTGAAGGGACACATGAATTGGTAAAACTGTATAAAAATGCACTTGTGGCAATAAATGGCATCTACTACTTTCATCCTGGAAGAACTTGGTCCATGTTGTTTGTCCGTCTCAACCACGACAGTGCCCTTAGTAGTGCATTTAGCACATCTCGTAGACCAGGTCAGTCCAACACGTTGCTCAGGTCAGCTAAGCCAATGTAGGGAGAAGGGACATTTCTCCAAAAAGTGTTTCAGTGTAGCTTAAAGACTTCCTAAACACACCAACTCTTGCTTATTTTATGGTAGCAGACATTACAACAAACAAGAATCTCATACCTTCCTGGGTTTAGATGATCTCTGGCGTGCTGGAGGTGAAGGAGCCGCACGTGGTCGTACAGCAGAAGACACGTTCCTGGCAGCAATTCTCTGCAGGGCCTGCTTGCCACAGAACATCCGAGCTGCCTCCGAGTTACAACATCTGCTGCCCGTTGGGACTTCTTGGCTGCCTGTGCCTGCGAGCGACGGAAGAGGTGGAATCCCAGCCACTTGGCATCTTGGATCATCAGGGGAGAAAAAGTGGCTGGGTCTTTTTTCTTTCCTATGGAGCTTTTATTCATCTTTATCCCAGAGAAAAGTAAGTGATTCACCCACTATGCTGTAAATGAAACACTCTGATGATTTAGTTGAACTGACTGAGCAGTTTTTAAACATTTGCAGTGCAGACTGAAGGGGCAAAGGCTGCAGATGCAGCTGCTCAGCTGCTCCCTTCTCTCCCTCTTTTTCAGATTTAAAAAATTGCATCCATTTCTTTCCTTTAATATGAGTCTTTGCAACACTGATTGTTCAATAATGTGCAATAAAGCAGATTTGCACGGCTTATAAAGAGGCAGGCTGGTTTTCAGTACTCTGGGGAGAATGTTGATCATGCAATGGGTTTGTTATAAGTAGCCTTGATTGGGCTCTGGCTGCCACAGCTTTTCTGGAGCCAGATTAGCCCAAAGCTGAGTCTGAGTTTTGGGTGGATTCTTGTGATTAAAAGCGCTGTTATAGTTTGTGTAATCACCAAAATCTTCGCAGGTGCAATCACTCCATAGAGCTGCTCCTGGTAGGGTAGCGGACTCCTGCAGCATCTCCCAGAGCCTGTCAGGGCCCTGCAAATACAGATTTCTGGTCTTTCATCTCAGTGTCCCGTCTCTTCAATTTAGATCCTTACACCTAGCTCTTCACCTTTGTGCTACTGTATATAAAGACACTCCTCAGATGTTTTCAGCTCAAATGCCGTTTAAGTTTTGCATACACTGATCTTTGTGTTTTTCTGCACAGGGTATGAAAAGCATCTAAAGGTATCCAGGGTTACAGTGCAACATGGGACAGAGCGAAGAGGCTGAAGATAATACAGAATCATAGAATCGTTTCAGTTGGAAGAGACCCTCAGGATCATCGAGTCCAACCATAAGCTGACCAACTCTAGCACTAACCCATGTCCCTAAGAACCTCATCTAAACACCTTTTAAACCCCTCCAGGGATGGTGACTCCACCACTGCCCTGGGCAGCCTGTTCCAATACCCCACAGCCATTTCCATGCTGAGTCTTGTCCCATACCAGCTCTGTGCTACCGCTGGAGCACTCGATAAGCCCAGTTCTAAATCGTGGGACTGGGCCAGCGCTGCTCCAGCGAGCTGGGGTGACACCTCCTTAAACCAGCTGCCGCTTCCTTAACACAGACCGTAGCGTACAGTCCTTCCAAATAACGTGCTGCTGCAACGCCTTTTGCACAGGGCTGCGAATCCGCTCATTGCGAGATATTCCTTCAGGTCCAATCCGCTTTTCTTAAGGAAACCAATTCCCCCAGCAGCCACTGAAGAGTGATTACACCGAGCTGGATATTTCTGATGTGCTTTTCTTCGTTTCTCAAGGCAGTTTCGCCTAAACTGCAAAACAGCAAGGTGGTTTTCCCCAGCTGGGTCAGCCGTCTGAACACAGTCCCACTTGGCTATTATTAGCAGGGCTGAGTTTACAAGTGTGCGGGAGCGATAAGCTCGAGACGACTGCGCTTCCTTGCCAAGGAGCCGTCTCGCTCCACTCCTCCACGTCTAAGATATCGCTGCACTGAAGTCAGGAGGTATTTTTGCTCTCTGAAGAGGGGTGCCCAAAAGGCGCCGGTGGGCTGGTTTCCTTTGAACGGAAGATTAGACAGAGAGAACATCTCACGCAGTTTTACCCTCATGGTTCAAAGCGCCAGAGTCACGGAAGTTTTTACGTTTTCTGATACTCCTTTTTATGGCCTTTACCCCAAATTCTTTAGGAACTGCTGTTCACAAAAGGGCAATCCATGTTTCAGGTTCAAATCCCAATCTTTAGACAACTCTTACTTCCCATAAGATACTAAACATCAGGATGAAGGGATGGGGAAAGCGTCGAGGATATCACTGCTGCAGCACAGCAAGAGATTCAATAGCAATTTCTGTTCTCCATGCAACTTTCAACCCCCGGCACTGCAAACAGGCTCCAGCTGGCTGGATTATATTTTATTTGGGGAAAAAATGAAAAGAACTGATGGAGTTGAAGATGTCCCTGCTCACCGCAGGGGCGTGGAGTAGGTGGCCCTTAAAGGTCCCTTCCAACCCAAACTATTCTATGATTCTCTGATTCTAGAACCCACAAACCACGGCCATATTGGTTTCCCTGGACTCCTCACTTTGTGAGCATCATACATTTCTGTATCCACACTAAATTTGAATTTGCTTTTTCAGTAAAATCTTATATATCACGGTGAGTATAGAATCATAATTTCAGTTGGAAGAAACCCTCAGGATCATCGAGTCCAACCATAACCTAACTCTAGCACTAAATCATGTCCCTAAGAACCTTGTCTAAACATGGGACAGGTCTCACTAGAAGTTCCTGTCCCTAAACAAGACACTCAGGGCTGCTTTAAGCCTCGGCATACGTTTAATCAGAGGAATCACATCCTGCTCTTCCTGTGTGAATCAAGACCAGTCCAGGGATTGATGCAGACATTTAGATTTAGGGGAAAATTAATCCCGAGTCTCAGTTTTACGACTCTCGTGTAGCAACATGTGAGAAGAAAATCTGCACGTTGGAGGTGTTAATTGGCACCTTGTGCTGATGAAGCAGGAGCGTTGTGAAGCACGGAGGAAAGCAACAAGTACAACAGGTTTTAAAAACGCAACCAAGGAATGAAAGGCTGAAAGTTGTGCACTTTCTTACCCTAAAGAGCTGAAAGCAAGGAGTTTTAAGAGAAAGGAGACAGAACAATCCTCACTTTGTGAGAGATTGTTGTAAAGATGGTCTGGAGCTGTGGGTTACGGCTCAAGCAAGAAGAGTATCAACTACCAGTGTAAGAGCTTGAGATGTTTCCTATTCTACTATCTGCTTTCTGGTGATGGCAACCGAAACGACGCAAGCATAAGGCAATGGGAAAGGATGAGGAATCAATAAAAGTGTGTAATTTCTAAGAAAACAGAGCTACTGTTTGGGCAGTTCCCAAAGGGCAAGCTATAATTATCAGATACTCCCAAAATACTATATCTATTTTCGGAAGGTGCTGGGCTTCCTGGATAAAGTATCTCAGGAGCCAAAGCAACAGGTGACAGGAGAAGGACTCTTGCTTTCAAAGACACCATTTCAGGCCCTACCGTTTGAGAGGAGTCGGACACCACGGCGAGCTCAGGGTTATACTGGAATGAGACGAAGAGCCTCACGCGTGGAAAGCTGCCATACACCCCAGCAGAAAACGCCTTTTCCCTTGGCCTGGGAGCTTCGGCTTTGCATTTCCAGAAAGCTTTGCCTGCCTCGAAGAGCTGAAGCACAAGGCGAGATTAAAAAATCGAGATCGCTAGAGGAGGCAATACAATCAACAGTGTTAGAAAAAGCAGCGATTTCTTAAGGATTGGCTTTTTCTTCCTTTGATTTCTCCAAGCACTGTGCCAATAAAATTGCAAGTCGTGGCAGAAGCTTTACACCAACACCAACCATAGTTAGGAAGCTCTTTTCTGAAGCAACTGATGTTGCGAGATATTAATAACTCGTTTTCCATAGAAAGGTCAGTTTAAGAAAACTAGGAACATGACCCCACTCATCTACATCATCCAGCCCTCACCTCTGCCTTTAGGCATTGATAAAATCTGTTTACAACCCAACCAAACTCTACAGACATTGAATAGATATTCTCAACAGACCCCTCCTCTTCTCTGATGGACAATAATCTTAGACATGCAGAGTGTTCCCGCTTGCTCCTCCACAACCATCACCAGTGAAGGATGCATTCAATCCAGGATGGGAAGCTCCCAGGACCGTCAAAAGCAAATGATGCAGAACAGACATTGTCTCCACCATATTGCAGCTTCAACCCGCAGGACATTTTGAACTGCTGTCAAGAAGAAACCCACAGAAGATACCACAGACAAACGAGAAGGGAGCCTGATTGTTCCTGCTACGCAGCGAGCAATCCAAGTAGTTGTAACTGTCTATTCAACATGCAAAGCGCTACATCATGTACTATGACAGTACAACCATCCGATGAGGAATTGGGGGCAGATTTATTCTACAAACATTTTTTTCAGACCAAGAGAGGTGAAAAATGTCATAGATAATGCATTAATTTTTCCAGGAATGAAATACTTTAAGGAATGAGTGGTTTGCTGCAAGTGTGACAAACATCAAACTTCAGGGTCCAGCAATGGTTGTGCCTCATGTGCCCATTTCCCGTCTCCTTTTATCTGTAAGGACATCCCAACATGACAAGATCCAGCTGAGACGTGCGAATCAAGGTGAGATGACCCGCGTTTGAAGCCTCTTTTAGGTGTGTCGACCATATCACTGCCAAGAAAACTCCAGATAAACCCGTTATTTAACCAACCCAACTGGAATTCAAACCTCGTGGCTTCTGATCTCACATCTCAGCGTTCACGGAGAACTCATGGCCGTGGTTATCTTCTGTACTTCACCCAAGACACCTCCTGTTAAGTGATGTGGAAAAGGAGCCCTCAAGAGATGTGCAACCTGCTCGGATCACCCTGAGAGAGAAGGAAGATGTTGTGAGGGTAAATCTCATTTTGAACTTGCACTAGACAGCATCATTTTTGCTCTTGTCCCAGGATCCCTGTACTCCAATCTACCTGCCAGCATTAAAAAGGTTCGTTTGGGTTTTTTAGATTGTAGGAGCGCTTGGCCTATCGCTTGCCATTTCAATATTAAAAGATATTCTAACATTGAGCAGTAATTACAGGTGAACTTTTAAAGCATTTGGTCCAAGCAAAGTGCTCCCTTCATGGCATATAATAATGGCCATTCCAAGGAAGCCGCTATAACCATGCGTTGCGTTAAATATTTTCCTCATTTTTCTTAAACATTTCTCTCTCTTAGTGCTGATTACAGCTAGAAATGCTGACACTAAGCCAATCGTTTGCATAAAAAGGATTTCACACTCAATTTACTTCAGCTTAATCGTAAATATATCAGACCTTAACAGTAAATCCCTTTGGCTGTTTCTCCTAAGTCATGTAGCAATAGCCTAGAAGGAACGCAGAGTCCTTCAAGGATGCGGTTTTATTTTAAAATTATGGTTCTTTTAACAAAATTATGTGCAACCTAACCAAGAAATTAAAGGAAAAAGGTATTTTCTCCCCAGGATTCTCAACCCCAAGGTTGTTGGGGTGGGAAGGCACTAGAAGCTGCTTCTAAAAGGATCCTCAAAAGCACCTGCCAGAAGCAGGACTCCCAAACTCATTGAATGTCTTTAGCAAGCTACCAGCAACTGGGTGATTATACTGTGAATAACGCACTAGGATGTAACAAAACCATCCCGGCATCCAAAATGGAAAACCCCGATACCTGCGGGTGCCGCGGTGCCCGGACGGCACATCTCAGAGAGCAATGTTCCGTAAGTTCGAGTCTGTTGTTCTTTCTGGTCTTCTGTACAATTCCTAGGAAAAGAGAGGGGGGAAATGACTTGTGCTTTTTTCTTTTAATAAACAGAAAGCTTGAAAGAGAGGCTTCTAAAAAGAGAGTAAAATTGGGCTTTCATCTTCCTGGAGGACATAAGAAAGGACAGTGGGGACCACAATATTGAAAAATGAGTTAACAGGAGTAAACCTACTAAAAACTGTATTTTATTTACTTCTGCTGACACTACTTAGTGCCAACTTCTAATATATGTTTTGGGTGAAACTTTTTCTTTAAAAATTCACCATAGTAACCTCTTCATTACGGAGACACCGGTTATAAGCAAAAGAGTCCTCAGTATCACCCCCTGAAGTCGGGAAATAACAGCCAGGGCAGTTCCTAAAATGAGAAATGAGACAAAGATACAAGCCTTACGTATCCTAAAGATCCACGGTGCTTTTCTTAGTGTAAAAATAAGGGACACCAGGCAATACAGAAATGGTGACCGAAGGAAAGAGTAAAGGGGGGAAACTGTTGATACACAGCTTGAAATCTTCTAATACCAAATGTGGTGAATAATACCTGGTTTTAAACTTTATATATATATATATAGCCATCACTCCCATCCCATAACAGTCCTGTGACTCTCCCCTCCCCACCCACCAACACGCACATCGACATCCAGCGTATTTTTAGCAGCGGGACTTCGGTGTCCAAGTCCCTACAGGACACGTGAACCTCGCGTCCCCAAAGCACGGCTGCTCAGTAATAGAGAAACCAAAGGGAGCCCAAATACTACAAAAATATAACTCCAAGTAGTAGAAAAAATGCAAGAGATGATGCACATAACGCTGTGCCCGTAAAGCAAAGGGCTTCTCCAACTTGCAGTTTCCCCTCAAAAGATTCCTTATGGATTTGAGCGGAACGGGATGTATTCATCATCAACTCAGGTGACAAGTTCTGCAGACTCTTGTAGGTTGTGATAAACCAGAAATACCTGCAAATGTCACCCCACGGGAGAGGGGACTCCCCATAAAGTCATGTCCGCTTGAGCCAAAGATTGTCCCTTAGAAGTCGGCAGCACAGCTGTGGCAATGAAATGACACGTTAAATAGAGAACCGAGGCATTCGAAGCCCAAACTCTTCTTTAGAGATGTCTGTTGGTCTTTATAAACCACCAGGGAGCCTGAATTACATGCAAAATTGGGATAGATCAAGGCAGGAGGGAGGTAAAAGGGAAAAAGGCGGGGGAAAAGAGTGTTTCATTTTTCAGTTTGGGATGGTTGGATGGGTTTTCTCATCTGTTGTCAAAGAAATGAATGGCAACTTTTCACATGCGCTAGAAAGCAGAGTCTTTGTCCTTTGCACTTCACCGGTCGCCATCTGGTGCGCTCAGTCGCACCAGGCAGAAATCAGATTTGTTTTGTTTCAAAGCGAGAACACATTGTGATATTTCACTGTTTGTTCCAGCAGCTCTCGCACGCTAAAACTCCGGGGTCTCGGAATCATTGTCGCTCCGGTCTGTCACCGATGTAAAATGGGTTTGCTTACGTGTAACCGTGGGATCAGATAACAGCTGCTCCGGCGGAAACCGCTGCGACGCGGCGCTGGAGAACAAGTTGCCCAGAAGGAAGTTGCTTCCCCAAACACCTGCTCTGCAATGAGGTTCTTCATCTCGGTGGGAGGTGGGACTTGAGCTTCTCCTGCAAACTGACCCGGGACCCAAACCAACCGTGATGGTACGGGGCGGCCTCGGGATTTTAAGCAGATCCTACCTTCATGCTTGGAAATATCTGTCTCTTAAGGCTCTCTATACAGGGGTCGCAAGAGATCTCTTGCTTTACAACGCCGATACTTGGAGGAAACATTTGCAAGTATGTGCCGTGACCAGAGACTTCCTGGTGGGTGATGGGGAAGCAAGAACATGAGGAAATGCTGAGGAGGACACGTTGATGCTCAACATAGAACAAACTGGTACTGCAAACCGCATCTGATTCAGCAGAATAAGCCAACTACAGGCTAATTAGCGAGGAAACGGGATTACCCACCTTGATTTTCTGAACATGGAGACGAAACAAACTCGGTGCGGTGCAGTAGCCTCCATAATGACGGTAGCTGGCCTGCAAGCAATGCCACAAAACTATGATTTGACCTGGTCAAAACTCCTGATAGAGGGAACATTTTAAGCCAGAGAAACAACACAAGGCTTTATGGGCCTTTATTGGTTTGGGTCGATCACATTATAATTGCTCTGTTATCCATAACATAGTTACCTGGAAGCCAGGAAGATCCTGCACCTCCTCCTGCAGTTCAGTCAGTCAGCAATGGCCTCGATCAGCACCACAGATGTTTCAGCCTCGAGAAACCAACTGAAATTCTGATGTGATATTTCCTGTGCATCACAGAGCCGCTTGGTGAGAGCTGTCTGGGGTGCTCACAGTCCCATGGGTGTCCCGCAGAACTGGGACGTCTCCCCTTGCAATAGCTCTGGCCCCCTATTCCTAATTCTTTCTCCGTAACACCAGCCTTTTTGTATTCCTTCCCATTCAGGACACATCCTCGCCCCTCCCAGTCACTCCACCACATCCTGTTAGAATGTGTGAGAGATGTACAGCTTCGCTTGACATGTTGCTTCACACTTTCATAGAATCATAAAACGGTTTGGGTTGAAGGGACCTTCAAAACCATCCAGTCCCCCCTTGCCATGAACAGGGACATCTTCACCAGCTCAGGTTGCTCAGAGCCCCGTCCAGCCTGGCCTGGGATGTCTCCAGGGATGGTTCATCCACCACCTCTCTGGCCAACCTGGGCCAGGCTCTCACCACCCTCAGGGCCAACAATTTCCTCCTCATGTTTGGCCTGAATCTCCCCTCTTTTAGTTTAAAACCATCACTCCTTGTCCTGTCATAACACGCCCTTCTAAAAAGTCTGTCCCCATTTTATAAGCTCCTTTCAAGTACTGAAACCCTGCAGTAAGGTTTACCAAGGGCTGCACTAAAAACATGGAGGAAATGGAGAAAAATAACTCCAAACGGTAACACAGAGCTTGTGGTCTTTAGCCAGGATGTTTGAACTAAGACTGAAGACTTCAAACAGGAGACCTGGGGGTGGGGATTCATCGTCACCTCCAACTCTTAACAGCATCGCTGACAATATCTAGGGCAGAGCTCCAGATTTTCACTGCAGCCAAAGGAGAGCTGGTGCTAATTCGCTGGAACTTTGAGTTCTGCGTATCTGCCCAAACGTAACCATTTCCTTTAGATGGCGTCGCGTGGCTCTGTTGACCCAGGGAGTGGGTGATTCCCACACAGATAAACTGGTGTCACAGAAATCATACTTCACGCTGTCGATCTTACCATGGTATCCACTTTCTGAGCTCAAGTTTAAAGCGGCTGCAGGTCCAGCAGCGCTTTTGGGCAGCACGTCCCACCCGTAAAAAAACAACAGTGGGTAAAGCAAACCCCATCACAAACCCTTCCGACTGCTGAGGAGCAACGATTTATTCCACATGCAACTGGAGGGCGAAGGGCCACAGCTGGGATTACAATGGCACAGTGTCACCATTTGTCACCCTGTGCTTGAGCTACAATAAGAGCGTCTTTGTATGGACACAACAGCGTTTACGGTAAAATATTTGGGCTAACCAGCGGAGGGGTCGAGTCTAAGTTGCAAAGGAGTCTCGTCTTCACTTGGGAGCTTGGTTTGCACCGAGTCCTTTGCTTTCCAGTTACTTCTTTTTCTTCCCCTTCTTTTTGGTGGATCCAGGCCAGGGAAAGCCCCGGAGCTCCAGGAAGGCGGGTGCATTATGGCACACGTAGTGTGCGTTGAGCATGGCAGCCGGGCTGAAGATATCCGCTCCCTTCGTCCCCTTCTGCCCTTTCTTTTTGGACCCTCTGCCACGCTTGGGTTTGCTTTTACCTGCCTGCAGAGAGAAAACGACCACAAAAACACTCAGTCATAGGTTTATAGAATCATTTTGGTAGGAAGAGAGCCTTAAGACCATCAAGTCAAACCATAACCTGAATCTAGTGCTAAACTGTGGCCCTGAGATCCTCATCTATATTTCAGTTCAAGCCCTCCGGGGATGGTGACTGCACCACTGCCCTGGGCAGCCTGTTCCAGTGCTTTACAACCCCTTCCATGAAGAAATCTTTCCTAATATCCAATCTGAACCTTCCCCTGGCGCATTTTGAGGCCATTTCCTCTCATCCAACATGTTTATTGTAATACATATCTTATCTTAAAATATCCCAGAACAGCTGTTTCGTTACATCTTAGTCCTGGCTTGCAGGCTTAGCTCAGAGCCCCTCACACCACAGACTCCTGTACTTTGTGGTGATTTTATATATGACTCACAAGCATTAAAACTTTCACCAAATCCATATTTGCTGTATAGGCTATAAGAACCTTTAAAGTCATCAGACACGGTTCGTTAGTGTTCCCCTGTGCTTCTCTCTGCGCAAAATGGAAATCATGCGTTCTTTTCAATTGATTTTTTAATCAGTGCACTGATACAATCCTGAAGTAAACTAAGCCTGTGTTGTGTGTTCATGACCTGTGAGTGGATCATAAGCCTGAAGAGCAAGCATCCTTCCTACAGCTGTGGCCTTTTCGAGGCCCTGCAATATAGTTGTTCTTCTACCATTAGCGATAACACGAATATAAAGAGCAGCTCTGCCGTTCTATATGTGGGAAGGAGGTGTTGCCAAAACCTGTGACCTCCAGCTGCTTAGGGCTGGTGCCTGAACACCCTCTTGCCTTGGAGATGGATTTGCCAGAGTCTCATTCACTCCCTGGGTTGTTTCCTCACCCATCCTGCCCATCTATTTCTGTTACTCGCCTGGCTTTGCACGCTGGAATTAAACAGATCCTAGCAACTCTTTGGAAAGAATTAGCACAGGCAGAAAGGCCACGTCACTATCAGCTGGGCATAAACTAGGGGAAGTATACGTAGAATAGTTTTTGTGGTATTGATTCTAAGGGGCGTCTATACAGCTCTGTACTGTTAAACCTAAGAGAGACAAACATTTGTACTCTGAGGTATGAGAACAGTCAGCGGTACAATCTTCAGAATCAGCCAGGAACACAATGTGAAGGAATATGTACAGAAAAAGTCAAGATTTCTATAGAAAACACACAGACCCACTATCCACACAGAAAAAAAGAAACAGACAGAAAACACAGAGTGCAAGCTGCAGCAGAGGGCGGGTTGTTTCCTAAACCTTCAGTCACGCAGACTGCAAACTACATAGACATGTATTAGAGAAGGTGACAAGTGTTTTCTGCAGAACTCATAGGGCAGAATTCATTGAATACGTTGTGTGCTGGAATGTGCACACTTCACAGATTAACAGATGCTTATGTCAGGTTTTCCAGCCAGTCACCTGAATCACACCCTCCACACACTCCCAGCAGGGTCTCTGCCAGATATTGTGAGCGCAAAACTCTTTCGAATTTAAAAAGTGCAAAAAAGTGCGAAACAAGTGGGAAACTCTTGAGTTTTTAAAGCACAATCCAGTGTGATATTTAAACACTCTTCAAAAGTACTGGGAAGTCCACGTTTGTGCAGTATTTTCATTCACCCACAAGCAATAAGATTTGAGGCTTTACAAGATATGTGCAGAAATTTTACAGCCTGTAGCCAAGAGCAGCAAGAAAAGCTAAAAAATCAGAATGAGGTGCACGCTTGCACACAACGTGAATTCGGGCAGGTCAGTTTATGTCCCGCAGCCTTGGGAAGGGACCTTTTGGATATTAACTTAATTTTCTTAAAAATAAGTATCAATACACTTCAAAAGAATAAAATCTGTCTTACCATGCCCTGTTACTGAGTGGAGACTGGCCGGCGCTGTGTGGATTTACACACAATCGCGCAGTGGGTTACGTACTGTGCAATGTATCAGTATCATCGCCCCTAGAGTTAAAGGGGGAAGAGAACAGAATTAGGTAAAGTTAGTTCCTTGCACAAACATGTCGAGGTGTGCCATCCCTAAAAGGGTTTCTTTGCAGACAACCACCTCACTAACTGCCAAAATTCCAGGACTCTTGAGCCTTTTTTTGAGATTTTCTCTAGCAACACCACACTAGACGCGGGGGGGAAGGAAAACCTGAAGCTCAACTCGGCGTCAGCGACCTGAGCTCACCCGGACACACCTCAGCCCCTCGCCCCATCCCGCGTAGCACAGGCAGGACCTGACCTGTCTCCACAGCTGAAGAAACGAAGCTGTGCAGGGCTCCCCCCGCACTCCCCACCTCAAAAGACACCGCAGTACCTGCAGCGGGGCCGGGGCCGGGGCCGGGGCCGGGGCCGGGGCCGGGGCCGGGGCCGGTGACCGGTTGCAAACTCACCTCACGGTGCGACCTCTCTGGTTACTTCCCGCATCACGTTGCCATGGCAGCCCGCCCTACGCATGCGCAGTGGAAGGCACTGAAGCCGAAATGGGCGGGGACACGCACTGACGCACCGCCCGTCGCCCAATCAGCTGCCGAGGCGGGCGTGCGCGCTGCCCGTTGCGGTCGCGACGGCCGCCTCAGGAAAAGGGCGGGAAAAGGTTTTCCGGGGCTGAGGGGAGTTTTCGTCGCCGCCGTCCCGCCCTCCGAAAAACGCAAAAAAGGCACAAAAATAGCACAAAAGGGCCTGCACCACCCACTGCCAAAAGCACCAAAGCGAAAAGTCATAGAGAAGGAAGTAAAAAGTACCACAACAACTTAGGGTGGAGAGGAGGAGGGGAGCCAGTGGTGCTTTTCAGAGGTCATGGGAAAGATGGGCGTTCGGAAGGCTATTGCATGGATATTCCTGTTATTTGTGGGCAAAAAGCGAAAGGATGGGAGAGGGGTGTCTCTTCGGGATCCCTCAGCACCAGGCTCTCACTCCCAAAGTGTTAAAATAAAAAAGCAGAAGTGTAAATTATCAGCTGGAGCTCATAATTCTGCTACTGCTGAACCCCCACACGTCCATGGGTCTGCCTAGATCATGGGGTTATTTTTATCCCAAACGTTAACCTCTCAAAATCTGCTCTCTGTGAAGAGAAGCTGCCGAATTAGTGTACACTGTGATTAAGTTATAAAAGACGTAACCATCATTAACCCATTGACATCAGATAAATGCTTTCTGACCACCTGCAAAACGGTGTCTTTCAAGTTTTAGATCCTTCTGCATGACAAGAGGGAGACAGAAGATTAAGTGATACATTACATATAAGCAGCGTGATTAGCTTATGTTCAACTTATTATTAACAGTTGTGAGAAACTGAACAATTATAACTAACATCGTCAATTATTTCTTAGTATAGATCTATGATGGAATTTTAATGCATATGTAATAATTATGTGAATATAAGCAACGTAAGAACATCCAGCCTCTGGAGCACTTATGGAGGGTGATCCCAGTGTTCCCCAGCACTCATAAAATAAAGAATGTCGCTTAACTGCATAATTGACTTTGATATTAAGTGTATTTCTTTGTTTTATCTGCCCATAGGATGTGCTTTACTGTATTTTAAAGCTCATTAGGCTTGATGAAGTTCAATACTCCTCACTGATCACAAAGCAATTCCCCTGAATAGCACATTCTCCTGGATCCCACTCATGCCAACAGAGAACAGCAAGGAGAACAAAAATGACAGTATTTTCTAGAGAAAAATATCCATGATAAGTAAAACAAGCTGAAACTTATATTTTCTACACTGCTTTTCTTGAAAACGTCACAATTCCAGATTACAACAGACAAGTTTGTTCGCTGGGTTGAGAAAGAGGTCTTTATCGTATTCATGGTGATGGCACTTGGCTGGTCCAGCACCCAAATATATCACCTTGGAAAGATAAAACGTTGTTTTCCATTAGCTCAATCCCTCTCTGCTCAAGGCAAATAAGTCTAATGGTTCCCGCTTTCAAAATTGCTTTTCAAAACATCTTCCCAGAATCCCAGAATGTCAGGGGTTGAAGGGCCCTGTAAAGCTCATCCAGTGCAATCCCCCCGGAGCAGGAACACCCAGCTGAGGTTCCACAGGAAGGTGTCCAGGCGGGTTTGAATGTCTGCAGAGAAGGAGACTCCACAACCTCCCTGGGCAGCCTGGGCCAGGCTCTGCCACCCTCACCCCCAACAAGTTGCTTCTCATATTCAAGTGGAACCTCCTGTGTTCCAGTTTGCACCCATTGCCCCTTGTCCTGTCACTGGTTGTCACCCAGCAGAGCCTGGCTCCATCCTCCTGACACTGCCCCTTTCCATATTGATCCCCAGGAATGAGTCCCCCCTCAGTCTCCTCTTCTCCAGCTCCAGAGCCCCAGCTCCCTCAGCCTTTCCTCCCACGGGAGATGCTCCACTCCCTCCAGCATCTTGGTGGCTGCGCTGGACTCTCTCCAGCAGTTCCCTGTCCTTCTGGAACTGAGGGGCCACAACTGGACACAATATTCCAGGTGTGGTCTCCCCAGGGCAGAGCAGAGGGGCAGGAGAACCTCTCTGACCTACTGACCACCCCCTTCTAACCCACCCCAGGTACCATTGGCTTCCTGGCCACAAGGGCCCAGTGCTGGCTCATGGTCACCCTGCTGTCCCCAGGACCCCCAGGTCCCTTTCCCCTACGCTGCTCTCTAATAGCTCATTCCCCAACTTACACTGGAACCTGGGGTTGTTCCTGCCCAGATTCCAGACTCTACCCTTGCCCTTGTTTTATTTCATTACATTTTTCCCGCCCAGCTCTCCAGCCTGTCCAGGTCTCTGATGGCAGCACAGCTTCCAGTGTCACCACTCCTCCCAGCTTGGTGTCACCAGCAAACTTGCTGACAGTCACTCTATTCCCTAATCCAAGCCATTGATGAATATATTGAATAATCCCGGCCCCAGCACCGACCCCTGAGGCACAGCACTGGATCCAGGCCTCAACTGGACTCTGCCCCACTGACCATGAGTAGCTAGATGCTTCCACCATAGATTGTGTGTCCGTATTTCACGCCTTACTGCTTGCTTTATTTTGCTTTAAAATAACTCTTTAACAAGCACGAACACTGCGAAGACATCTACAGCCCCTAATTCTGCTTTTCTTTCTTCAATTTCTATAGATACATGGGAACAGAACTTCCAAAGTATGTTGGACAGCAGGATTTTGCTCAGCAGAGAGTGGAGATGCGCAGGGCTCAGAGCTGAGTTTATGGATCGGTTCGTCAGGGATGGTTTTGCCATTAAGAAAAGAATAGCAAAGGAAACATTTAAATTAAGGTGCAGGAAGCAAAAAAGCTGAAGTAAGTGAATGTGCTTTAAAAGTCGCTCCGGTTTATTTTGCTCAGAAGCACATTGAGAAAGGTGAGCGGGTTTACTGACGCCGTTTCTTTGAAAAACGCCTTTGGCAAACCACGTGAAGGAAACGTTCTGGGTTCAATTCCACAGCAATAAGCACAAGTCCTGTCATAACACATACGTGCGCTCTTATCTCTCGTGTGCTTGATTTATCGATAACAGCACGGCCGAAGTGCTTGCCTGCGCTATATTATTAATAACGTGCTGCTTTGCCAAAAGCCTAATACACTATTCATCCTGCAAGCCAAGACCCACAGCGTCTGCTTTTTCCTCATATGGTGGCATCGAATTATTACCCAAAGCACTTTTCCCCCTTGCTTTAAGACTTGACACCAACATTCCCCCAAATAACCAAAAATCTGTGTAAAAGTCGCTTAATGTGGCATTTACTGTCTCCTCCAGGCTTAGGAAGGCTGAAGGGCACTGAAGAAACCTAACGCTGCAGTAATTATCCTTCTGAAAGAACCAGGTGAAGAAAAACATGGCAATCAACCTCCTCTACAGCTCTAAAGACCACACAGCATACCCATCATTTTAATCTGATATAAATGGTGAGTGAATGGAGCGGAAAGGGGAGCGGTGAAAAGGTTATGGGTTATTATCCTTGGTGAGCGTCACCACGGGTTGTGTCATCCCAGCAGCGATACCAGGGACAAGAAGTAACGTCACCTCCTTTGGCCAAGTCAACCGGTCCCCTCTGGTTGACAACGTGCCACATATTTCTTCTTTTCAGCTTCATTAGGGAAACGGGGCAGCTTGTTCATGGCAGGAGGGTGTTGGAAATGCATCATCAAGCAGCCATAATGGAATAAATGGAAACAAATCTAGCGCAGTGCAGGGTGTTTGGGAGAGATGAAAACCTTGCGAGATGCACTTCCAACAAAATGATACATGTGAACCGAGCCAAGAGACAGACATGGGTGCTGAGCTCGACCTGATACGTTCACTCTTGTCACTGCTGCTTGTGTGACACTGGCACCTGGTCCGTGGCCTCTGTGCAGGTCCGTTGATACAATCTGGCCTCCAAGAAGTCACAGGGTGGTGACCTCCAAAAAGTTGAACACACAGAGTTGATATAAAGACATTTGCTCTCTTTGGACCTGTATTTTTCTTCCAGCTGTGCTGAAGAACACCCAAAGAATCTCCTGTCCGTAGCACCTTGAGTCTCCATTGCGGCGGAGCAGCGGCGGGTGAAGGCATCACCCTCACTGGTACTGCAGCAGTTCCTCCCAGCGAATGGGCTGGGAAAACACCTCCCGCTCCAGCCAGAGCTCGTAGGAATAGTGGAAGTCCTCGGGGAGCTCGAGCCGCTGGCCCAGCACGCTCTGCAGGCAGTTGTCCACCGGCGCGAACTCCGAGTCCTGAGGGCTGTCGTAGCGGCGGCTGTTGAAGGCCTCGATGTTGGCTCTCAGGGTGCATTCCTCAGCCTGGAAATCCCACGGTCTGGCGTCAATATCTACGCAGAAGAAGAAACCAAAGTCTTGTAGGAAAACATCCCTCTGATAAGGTTTGAGCTAAAGAAAGGACGAAGACTTTACAGCTACCACGTGCCTGAATTGACTTTGGTATCAGCCAGTCAATTATTCCTAATTACTACTCCTAATCAATGTGTGCATTTTAATTTAAGGTATTCAAATGAAATACATTAAAATCCCTTGTTACTTAGGCAGGCAGAAAGCTTCCTATAGAAACACAATTGTTTCGGCTCTGCAACATTTTAAAGACTCTGTTATTACCAAGCTTTTTCTGAAAGTCCCCATTATTTTACTGAAAATCTCCCCAGATGGTGAAGCAGAGATCAAGATTTAAAGCACGTAGCTAAAACCTGGCCAACTTATTATGAGCTACCAAAAAGGGTTTTTCAAATTTGGACAAATTTAACTATGAATGATGTTGAAAAGCTAATAGCAGGCATAATAACCACGATATTTTAAATATTTGATATTATTTAAACATATAACATCAAAAGTATGAGCTGTAAATCCATACAAAACAGTCATTTGCTCCATAAAGGTTCAGTGAATTCATTGGCCAAGCTCAGCAGCGCTCAAGGGAGGGAAAGGTCCGAGCTGGGTATCAATGCAGATACACAGAGATAAAATGAACACCCCAGGAAACCCCAGCTCACGTCTCCTGGTGAATGGTCCAGCTCAGGACGCAGCGTCTGAGTAGCAGATTGTGCAGGTGGGGTTGGCATCGTGTTGCTGATGAACTCTTGTTGGGGGAACTGGGACACACACAACAATTTATCCTTCGCATCTGGCTTAAAAATCCAGGTTTTACAGACAAACCTTGCTCCAGGGCAGGTGATGGAGGTAATTTTGGAGCACATAGTACTCAAGCTATTTATGTCACCCAAGGCATCCCATGGCTTCATCCTGTTAGTGCCATAAAAACCCCCTCCGCTGCCCTATTTACAGGACAGAAATCCCCATAAAAGAAAGGAAAAGCCCAGTCTTCCAGCTCTTTGTTTCTTTGGGGAGCTCCACCAGCCCTAAAGTGAAATTTAAAATATCAAGTCTAGTTTTTTGTTCTTCTGAATTAGTGGCATGACTATCAAGAGTGTAGAAGTCTTCAAAAAAATAGATTATATCTTTTACAGATGAAATTAAACACCCTAACATGATTACAATGCCTTTCCCCCTTGTAAAAAGTTAACATCAGGCTTTTACTTCCTGCCCTGTTTTCTTTTGAAACAGGAATGCTACCCAATTTCTCTAATTAATCCTCATTAAAAAGAAGATACACCCCGAGCAAAAATTTAGGACCATGTTATTAAGGCAAAAAGGTATTTTAATACTTTCTCTTCTTGTCCTAAGCTTGGGTGAGTTCTTGCAGCAACCGAGCGTCCTTGCAAGGGAATAAGAGGACGAATCCTGTGGATTCACACATGGGGAACATCAGAAACTTCGTGACACCTCTCAAAAAATACAGATTTAGACACACAAGAGCTATTTAAACAGACTGGAACACCTCGTCCGGGCTGCAGCTGGTGGGTTCGGAGCATCTGCACTGCTGGGCTGTAACCGCTGTTGTTTCTCAGGTGTGAGCTGTGGAGCCGTCGGTCAGAGTTTCACTCCACGACCACCCTAAGCACACACGTGTGGTGCAGATACCAGGACAACTGGGTGGCTTGATGGCAAAAGTGATTTGGGAATGGGAAAGAGCAGCCCTGGGCTTGGTGGAGACTCTTGTCTTGGAGACAGAGCTGATCCTGTACCATCCTGATCCAATTATTCCCACCTTTCCTCAGCAATCAATGATCTTCTCGCCCTCTACAACTCCCTGAAAGGAGCTTGGAGCCAGGGGGGTCGGGCTCTGCTCCCCAGGAACAAGCGCCAGGAGCAGAGGAAACGGCCTCAAGTTGCGCCAGGGGAGGTTGAGGTTGGATGTGGGGAACAATTTCTTCCCCAAAGGGCTGTGGGGCATTGGAACAGGCTGCCCAGGGCAGTGCCGGAGTCACCATCCCTGGAGGGCTGGACAGACGGACATGAGGTTCTCAGGACGTGGGGCAGGGACAGGGCTGGGTTATGGTTGGACTTGATCTTAAAGATCTTTTCCAACCCAAGTGATTCTATGACTCTCTGATCCCTCCTGACGCTGCTGAACGGTGCCATAAAGCTTCAGAAAAAATCCCCAATACTGATCCAAACAAGTTTAGGGGCCAATAAATGTCACCCCCCCGCCGTGTGCCACTTTCAGCTCCGCACGGAGAGAATCCCAGAATGTCAGGGATTGGAAGGGCCCTGGAAAGCTCATCCAGTGCAATCCCCCCATGGAGCAGGAACACCCAGCTGAGGTTCCACAGGAAGGGGTCCAGGCGGGTTTGAATGTCTGCAGAGAAGGAGACTCCACAACCTCCCTGGGCAGCCTGGGCCAGGCTCTGACACCCTCACCATGAACAAGTTTCTTCTCACATTTAAATGGAACCTCCTGTGTTCCAGTTTGCACCCATTACCCCTTGTCCTATCACTGGTTGTCACCGAGAAGAGCCTGGCTCCATCCTCCTGACACCCTTTCCATATTGATAAACACTAACAAGGATCCCTCCCCAGCCCCACTCACCGTTGCCGTAGGCCCAGTCGTCGTTCATGCGGTGCCGCACCTTCTGGTAAATGGCGGACATGGTTTTCATGTTGCTCTTTCTCCACTGGCGCCCCAGGTATTTGGTCTGGATTTTGAGCAGCTTGAGGACGTAGAGCTGCATCATGGCCTGCTTCACCTTCAGTGCTCGCTTCAGGATCGGGGCCGACTTAAACACCACCAGCATCTGCCAAGAAATCAAGGCTAATTAACACAATGTGTTCAAGCGCTGCGATCGAGACGGACAAACAACATAGACATATGTACAAACAGCAGTCTCCATTTGTTGCCACAAATGTCTTTTTATGATCTTTACCAGCTCAAGTGTCTTTTTGCTCTTGGTTACAGGCATTAACGTATCCTTGGCTCATTTTGCTATCGTCAACGTTACTCTTTGACTCCCTTCTTCCTCATGGGTACACCTTAATATCTTCAAGATCAATCTCTGTTCCCATACCTCCGTTGGTGAATCCATGGACCCTCCATAGTCCCCCACAATTCCCCCTTTTTGTTTTTCAACCAGCCATAGACCTTCCATAGATTTTCCTACTGTACATTGTACGCATTGTAAGATACAAGCGACAAGCATTCATATTACTAATACAACCATCACCAGAACTAGACCATCTTTCATTAAATCCTTAATCCATCCTGTAATACCCCAACCCTTCGTCTAAACCTCAGTCTTCATAGGTTAATTTCTTGGTCATATCATCTAACCCTCTAATCGCTTTGTGAATTGGTTCAGGATGATCAGATGAGCTCATGCAACTCATCCCGTCGAAATCTTCACAACCACGTCCTTGCGCTCCGATTGCACGATTTTGAAGTGTAGCACATCTAATTGAATCAACATCTGCTAAAATGGACAATGCTAACGAGGTGGTATTAATCTGTTTTGTTAACCAACATCCTAATTTGTTAAGCGTATTCAAAGCGTTTGCTACTGCAACCAAGGGCGCACAAATGGAGGAAATAAAGACACACAAGTGCAGCTCAGGGCACTAAACCTGGGCCACATAGGGTGCAACCCCCAAGCAGGTAAACGGAGCATTCAACGCTTGCTGCACAGGGCTTGGGGATCATAAAAACGGGCAGGTTATGAAGAAGAAGCCCCAGGAGAAATTCAGAGCAGGACAGCGAGACGGGCGTCACCTTACCATGGTCCTCGAGTGCTTCCACTTGGTCAGCTTGTTGAGGATCCTCAGCAGGTTAATGCAGGAGAACAAATTCCTCCAGCAGAACTGGTTGTTGTCTCCGGCTTCCTGCAATGGGGCAAGAAAAGCGTCACCGCCACGGAGAAATCCCTGGGTGGCAAATCTGTATTCTTAATGTCTGCACTGTCTGATTTCCAATGGAGGGTGAGCAGCGGAGCTGTTGGCGTCGTGCTGCTCAGAATCCAACAGATTCTGGGGAAAACCGTTCTGCAAACAGCATTTTAATCGGCATTTAGGCCTAGAGGAAGAGCTGAGATAAATCACATTATTCCCTCACGGGAGATACTTATTGTGGTAGATTTGTATTTGTTGTTTACAGTCAGAGAGCAAATCACAGCCTGGTGACCACCACTGCTTAGAAAACAGTTATTTCTTAATTATATTAATTAATTCATAAATTACCACATGCTTAGAGGACATATTAGGGACAAATAAAAGGAAATCACATAACAACGGAGGATGACAAACAGCAGCATTGGTATCAGGAGGACGAGACTTTTGTGTAACAAAGATCCCCTCCGGCTTAAGCACAGCTGATAGTTTAAATATTAATTAAACATAAGCACCTCCAGCTTGCGTAAATATTGCCCGTGGCGCATTTGAGCAGTGATTCCACCACTACGGTAACTTGCTTTATGCCTAAAGAGCACTGAGCGCAGCAGAAGTGTCCCACAAAGAACCCATTAGGGGAGGAGAGTGGAAACAAGTGCTGCTTCATTTATAAACCACTTAGAGGCGGCTCCAGCCTTAACGACTCCTGGAGAAAACTGTGTTGCACCATCCATACTCTGGGCATCCCTGGGAGGAGACCCCAGGGGGTCTAATCCAGCTTCAAAACTACATTTACCCAAGAAAATCCCACCTTTCTTCTTAAAACCGAGCACCGAACCTGTAATTTCTGTAAAAATCCCATGGCACGTGTAAGTTTTAGAGACCGTAAAGTGTTTCTGACTTATTGAATTGTGGGATTGGGTAAAAGCCACTTGGAGCAAATGCACTTTTCTGGCTGTAGAGGCTGTGTCTGCGCTGGAAGTTCCTGCACACACAGCGCAGATGTCACCACGATGTCACTGAGATGTCACCACGATGTCACCACGATGTCCCCAAGGCTCTCGCGGATGCTCCGGGGGTGCCAGCTCAGGACCAGTGCTCGTGCAGCTTTATATCAGTGCCCAATTCTCACCCACTCCCTCTGCACCAAGCAGCTTTTCCAAAAAAACCCCAGTAGAGAAGCCGATACCCATTTCATACACAGCTGGATCTCTTTTTGCCACCAACCTGATGTTGTCTCTTCAAGCCACAGAGTCTTTCCATCAGATTTATGGAAGGAGGGAGCAGGCTAAACAGACTTTAATCCACCTTTTATCCCTGTCTCTTGTTACCCTCCCCATTCCTATGAAATCCTCGCACTCATGGGTATCCTCCCAAAGACAAACACACGAGTTTGTTTCTGCATATTTGGTAATTAAATCAGTCTCCTGCGAGGCCAACACCCACGGCCGCTGGAGGAAAGTGATGAGACGCTGTCATTTAATGCAAACTGGGGACCAGACCCTACTGGGAAGGGGTAACTGGGAACATTGTCCCTAACATTTTCTGTCTTCTACAGCCACCGAGCTTAGCGTGAGCGTAAGGATTAGCAAGAGCCATCGGAGCGCTCGGCGATGTGTCACTAGATGTCCCCATTGGGCCAGGATGTGGAACGCGGCAGTGCTGGATGGTCACCCAGCCTTTGGCAAGTAGCCCATGGACCAGCACAAACCGGGAGCCCGATCCTGGTGATAAGGAGGGGGGTGACATCCAGGGGCTGTCACCCCAAGCAGGCACTGAAAAGGGGAAACCATCACATCATTTTGGTTGGAAAAGACCCTCAGGGTCATCGAGTCCAAGCGCTAACCCAACGCTGTCACTAAGAGCCTCAAAAACACGTGGGACAGCGGCGGAGGATGGAGCAGGGACACCGGCCACACGTGACCATCCCACGCCCACCCGCACGCACCCCACAGCGGGTTTTTATATCAAATCGATCTGGTGTAATCAACTCACTGTAGGAATTTGCATCACAGCAGCACATTGGAAATGCTGTGGGTGCAGGGGTGATAAAACCAGTTTGACCCCAGCCTTGGAGGGATTCCTGAGCAACTTTGGCTTGGGGAAAGCAGGGAAAGTGTTTTGCTTTATTTCAGTGATTTAAACCTTTATAAAGCTAAGGAAAATGACATAAAATAAACATTTTAGTATCCAGGAAACATGAGATCACCTCTGCATCACTAAGGGTCTCCCTTTTAATCCCTCTGTGAACCTCAAAGCTCATCCCTGCTCTGCACCAACTTACTCTGCATTTGAATTATTGCATTTATCAACCTGCCAGCATTAATGTCTCACCATTAATATCTGTAAATCCACACAGCGCTGGCCGTTCTCCATAATACTCCGGCTCCGCAGGGAATTTGGTTCATTCCTTAATCTACCAGCATCTTGCAAACATGAATGCTCAGAGCAATTTAAACCTGGGAAGCGATGGGCGAAGCCTTTTTAACCACAGGGTCTCTCATTTGGAGAAGCAAAAGGGAGAACTCTAAACCCAACTATTTTTATGGGGTGCACGACAGTGAGTCAGAATAACCACAGGAGGAATGTTTAAGTCTGGAGGGGGAGAAAAACTCTAATTTTGGAAAGGTTTGGGGTAGGTTTGGGAAAGGTTTCCTCGCCCTCTGGCACACAGCAATACCGGGTACAAGGGCCCTTTCTGTGCTGCTTACCAGGCTTTCCGCAGTGAGCTCGGGCAAATCATAGACCGTGCGGTGTGGATAATCCAGGACGGAGATGCTGGGGGAGACAGGAGAGAAGGGACTCGTTCAGAACCAGCTAAATATTCCAGTAACTTTTAAGATGACCTACGTGATCATGCACATCGATTCCTCTCGGCTCCACAGCGCAGCCCGAATGTATTAATAAGGGCTCAAAGGGTTTGGATCCATTAAGACATGAGAGATTAGTTATTCACATGCATGTTTTTAAAAAGGAAAAGCCAAACAACAAAACAGATCTTTGGTTAAAACGGAGACATCTGATCACCAGCAAGATGATTCAAAACTAAGGCATCGGCTGTTTCCAAGATGCCGTCCTGCCCTATTACCCTTGTACAAGTAGGCAATAATAATTTTTAAAGAAGTGTATATACATACATACATCTATAGATAGATAGATAGATAGATAGATAAAATGTACATAAACTGATGCTATCCATGCCCCGAGACAAGCACTGATCCAAACCAAAGCGTTCACTATCACGCAGCCTCGGTTCTTGTGTTCCCCCTCGCTTGCTATTTTTGTTGTTAAATCCAGCAGCTGAGCAACAACTTGTGACCATCCCCGAGCCCAAGATCATCTAGGATAAACACCCGAGGTCGGGACATCCCCTAAACCAGGCGTTTTTAAAGCGTTTGCCCCAGGAAGGGCTCGTCTGACCACAGGGACAGGTGCTCCTCACCGGTTCCTACCCATCGTAACCCACAAACTGGAAGCCCATTTGCCACAAGTTGTTGTTGCACTGGCATCACTGCTGGTGTTTCCCATTGCAGCATCGCTGGGCTGGGGTCTGTACATCTGAATGCAGCAAAAACTCTGCAGGGCAGCACCTGACGTTCAGCACGTCTGAAAAACCAGTGTCAAACTGGGTAGTTAAACCTCCCCAGATGGGAGCATCCAGCTGCAAAGCTCATTTCAAACCTCCATCGGAAAGCAGAGCTGTGTTCTCCTCGCCTACGCTTCCTCCTCACTTATGTGCCTTCAAAGCACAGGAGCAAAAGTGGAAATGTTGATCAAGAAGAGAATTAATATATTACTTTATGGTTTTTTCCATATGTGCCTTCTCACCCCTGCACATCCACCCCATGCAAGAGGGAGACCAGCCCTCCATGGGGCTCAACTGCAACACAAAGCACCAAAAAGAGCATCCAAAAGCAACAAGAAGGATCTTTTCATCGCTCCAACAGCAACATCCCCTGCGGCGCTTCCCTCCAAACAGGGAAATGCTACCCAGCGCGACTGGGTTGTGAAGGAGTTGTGCTCTTTCAGTTCTTACGCCGACGTGTGGTGACCCAGCCGGTCCCCACACAGACCCAGAACAGGGCTGGTGCCTTTCTCAGAGCAGATTTAAAAGGCTGTGCGAGACCTGAGGGACTCAGGAAAGCTGAATTATAGCTAGAAAAAGAAGGAAAGACCTCCAAGACTCCACCCCATCCAGGATCTTGGCAGCTGTGACCCACAGGTGCCTGGTGGCACTGGACCACTTTCCAGGAGTCTATGTAAAGATGAAAACAAGCCTGCCAGCAAGGGAGATGGGTCTCTGTGTATTTCAGTAGTCCAGTGAGAGATTGGGAACCCCCCGTCCAGTTTTCCTCATTAAGCAGAAGGGATTTGCTCCCCTCCAGCTGTTCCTGTAATGGAGAACGTGCTGCCCAAAATCCACGTGTGGGATCAGCGCTCGCTCGGTCCCAGCACTCAGGGCTCCTCATCACAGAATCCCAGAATGTCAGGGGTTGGAAGGCCCTGGAAAGCTCATCCAGTGCAATCCCCCCAGAGCAGGAACACCCAGCTGAGGTTCCACAGGAAGGGGTCCAGGCGGGTTTGAATGGCTGCAGAGAAGGAGACTCCACAACCTCCCTGGGCAGCCTGGGCCAGGCTCTGACACCCTCACCCCCAACAAGTTGCTTCTCATATTCAAGTGGAACCTCCTGTGTTTCAGTTTGCACCCATTGCCCCTTGTCCTGTCACTGGGTGTCACCCAGAAGAGCCTGGCTCCATCCTCCTGACACTCACCCTTTCCATATTGATCCCCATGAATGAGTCCCCCCTCAGTCTCCTCTTCTCCAGCTCCAGAGCCCCAGCTCCCTCAGCCTTTCCTCACACGGGAGATGCTCCACTCCCTTCAGCATCTTTGTTGCCCTGCGCTGGACTCTCTCCAGCAGTTCCCTGTCCTTCTGGAGCTGAGGGGCCACAACTGGACACAATATTCCAGGTGTGGTCTCCCCAGGGCAGAGCAGAGGGGCAGGAGAACCTCTCTGACCTACTGACCACCCCCTTCTAACCCACCCCAGGTACCATTGGCTTCCTGGCCACAAGGGCCCAGTGCTGGCTCATGCACAAACCTCCCTTCCCCATCACCTCTGCCTCCCCCAGAAGTGTCCGTACCTGTTTTTGGCAGTGATATAAGACATGATGTTTTGGTTGAAGAACTTCAGGATCAGCGGGATGCAGTTGGCGAACACCAAATGTTGGGACACGTACTCAAACTGAGGAAGACAAACAAAATGTGTCAACGTTAGCTGGAACCATCATCTGGGAACAGAGACACACTTCCAGCCGAAAGCAAAGCGGTCTCGATGGTTTGCTCTAGACCGTCCTCCCCTCGCAGAACTCTGCTGTGCAAGGTCTGCATCGTATACAGCAAACGCGTACATCGTATACAGCAAACGTGTACATCGTATACAGCAAACGCGTACATCGTATACAGCAAACGCATACATCGTATACAGCAAACGCATACATCGTACACCAGCTGGACAACTCTATTTCCACAGGGTGGACACACAAACCTTTTAGGAATAGCTGCACCTAATGCCATTTGAAAAGCACCCAAAATAAAACCTGTGGAAAAACAGTGTATGGGGAAGAGGGAAGGAGGAGATGGAGCTATTACGCAAGAAAATACAATCATTCCTATTGCTGTCACACGCTAACCCCAGCCCCTTCTCTAATTTTGACTGATAAAAGTTCCCTTACCTTAATGTATGCTTTTAATTCCTCTCCCCCTCTAAACATTAGATGGTCTGGGTATGTATAGCTGTGTAATACAACAAATCTCTGCTGTTCTTTAAAGAAACACACAGATAGCAGCAATATCCTACCCATCCCATCGCCGTTACTTGTGAGTCCCCACTAGCTGGACCCGAGATGCTCTCACTGCTTCAAAATGCAGCTGCCAGCAACTAATGTGTTATTAATACATAGGATCTGACCCAAGATAATGCTGAACTGCAATAATTCGATGGAGTTTCTCTGTTGCTGTAAGAAATGTCCAATCTCAACAGAACCGAGACCCGAAAAAGGTATCAAAATCCCCCATGATCTGTGTTGGTGTGCAGGTCTGAAATCGGACATAAAACACAACTGGGGAAGAAAACCCCACAGCTTTTTGCAGACTCAACAACAGACTGCGATGGGGGAAGAAATGAGAGCAGCCGTTCTGGGGGTGAAGTCGGAAAAATCAGTGAAGGGACATGGGGGGACCCAGAACGAATGTGGGATTGTAAAAACGTGGGGGTTTGTTTCATTTTATCCCATCCGATAAATGGATTTATATTTATGCTGCATAACGCAGATGGATTTGTAGCATACTGAAGCCTTTAAAAGAAACAGAAAACGACAAAGCACTAATTGCTTGACTTGCAGAACGAGTGGAGAACTGGGCCCAGGCCCCAGCTCAAATCAGTCCCGGTGTGTTTCAACCAGGGAAAGCCCTCACGTGCGCCCGGTTCGACCGGTGCCACACGGGTGAAACGAGAAACCGGATTGCATCCAGGAGCCAGATCTCCAGGCTCTGCTGAAACTGGAGCCCCAAGAACTCGATCCGGCGGAGGGACCGAGGACTGGTTGACCTCGAGAGGTCGTACCCAGCACTATTTCTGGCCACTGGAGAGGAGGCAGAGCTAACGAGGATCTTTCCTCACCCCCTTTTACCAGCGGAGGCTCGTGCTGCTTCCTAAATTTTAACCTGATCAGCCACAGCATGAATTTTTCCAGAAGCATGAAAACTCTTCCCACGTGAGTGGAAATGATCCTGATGAAATACAGTCAGAGATACACTGCAGGTGGGTAAACCTATCCAAATCCTGGCCTGGAGCTATGGAAAAGCGATCTGCTCCTCCTTGTAGAAACCTTTCCTGGAGACGTCTTTTAGGAGAGGGTCTATCAGGACCAGCTTGGCGATGGTTGACCTCTTCTCTACGCTCACCTGGTAGATGTGGTTCAGCTTGAAGTGCTTGAGGAGCAGCAGCAGCGAAGCCGAGATGCTCTTCACGATGATCTCCTTGTGTCTGTTCACGTCGATCCCCAGCTTCATGCTCTGGAGGACGGTGATGCTGGGTTGGAGGGAAAGAAGGTGGGGATGGGAGCAAGGGGGACTAAGGGACTGTTGGGTTCTTATTCATCTGGACAGGCTCTACAGAAACAGGGACTTTCGCTCCTCTCTGGGACTCCCATTTCCATCCCCTCCTGTTTGGTGACACCAAAATGCATTAAAAAAGGGGGAAAAAAAAGCTGGTTGACCTCCACCAGCAGTCCTGGGGAAGCGTGATGAAGGACATCTGCCATATGCTTGTGCTTCTTTATGATTTGCATCAATTAGCATGATTTTATGATTTGTGTCACTTAGCCAGCAGAGCACAGTGGCCACTGACTGTGCTCAAATCGTTCCACTCCTGAAAACCTGGCAACACATCCTTGGCTTTCACCCCTCTGCCCTGGTGGTGACAGTAGCTTGCACCTCTCCAAAGAGATTTCCCCAAATCTGGAGCCTGCCGAACCTATCGAGAAACCCCAACCCTCGTGCTCGGTCCAAGACTTTGTGGCAAAGCTGGGGTGGCTGGTGGCCACCTCCTCGGGGACTTACGGCATCTCTTCGGGCAACACGTCCGCCAGGATGTTGATGGAGTCGGTCTTGGCTTTGGAGGTGGGCGCTGCAGCAAGGAGGATCTTCAGCAAAGCGATCTGCAGGGGACACCAGGTGTGATGGGATGCTCCCAGGAGGGACATCCCTTCCTTCTCCTTCACTTGCTGAAACCGCACAACTTTAAGCCAACTCTATAGGGTTTCACCAGCCCAACCTCTGCTCACCATGCTGAGGCTCAGCCTCTGCTTTTATACCGTGGACAGACAGGCCAAGCGTGGGGAATGGTTTGGGTTGGAAAGGACCTCAAAGATCATCCAGTTCTAACCCCCTGCTATGTGCAGGGACACCTTCCACTAGACCAGGTCGCTCAAAGCCTTGCCCAGCCTGGCAACACAGCTAAATCTCATGAGAAGGCTGCAACGGATGTCCTGTAAGGAAGGTCATAACCTACAGTCTCCCCACCGTTTCAACAGCTGTTGAGATCACAGCCAGGTGGGCAGAGACCTGAAGGTGTTCCCACCTTGTTTGCCGAGCTACGTAAAGCACGATGATGGTTTAGTTTGGTTCCTGGCCCAACAAGTTGCCACACTTGGAGATCATTATATCATAACAAAGTTAATCTTGGCAAGAAAGACAAAGGCTCAAGGGACCAGAGAAGACCACAGGTTGCTTCCTAAGGTCAGAAGTGAAGGTTCCTGCATCAGTGTGCGACAACTTGTTGGTAAATACAACAGCTCACACAGCTCAAGAGACAACATGGGACCATCCCCAAGTGGTTCCTCTTGCTGTCCGGAGGGCAGGAGCCAGTTTTCAGCTCCCACCAATGTGCAGGACTTTGTTCCTTGTTCCCAAATCCTCCACACACGTCTTGTTTTCCAACCACTGACCTGTCTCCAACCATTTGACCATGTCCCTGGGTACCTGCACCCCTGGATCCTCTGAATCCCTCCTCTCGGACTGTGCTTTTCACCCAACTCTGCTCTGGATTCCCACCAAAAATCTCACCATTCAAGCCCTGAACACACCCCAGAAAACCCATGCAGCTCACAAATCAGCAACATTCCCCACTCAAAAGCTCTTCTTTATCTTACCATATACTTACCATATACTGTGGGAGATTGTACAACATTGCTCGATACAAGACCTCACAAGGGGTTTCTTGGACGTCCTCTTCCCCCTAGCACAGAGAAACATTAGAAATAAGGGATAAAAATAAGTATTTCCAGTCCACACACTTGAGATGGGTCAGTCAACCCACAAAACCCAGCCTGAGGACTTAATGATGGGCACAGCTGCACGGAAGCGCCAGGTCTTTCTCCACCAATCAAGATATGGACTTTTAGAAAAAAAAAAGTGCATCCAAGGTGTGTCCTAAAGATCATGGAGAGTGTAAAGGTTTCTATAGCACCTTGGAAATCTTCTACACATCCATCTGGTGATGGGGTGCGGCTACATCTTACCAGAGACATGGGGCACTTCTCCAGCTCCTCCTCGTTCTTGATCTGGACGTCTGAGATGGAAACGTACTTGTGCTGCCAAAATACACAGAGACAGGCGGAGCAATGTCACAAACGAAGGACGAAACACAGTCAGCCATGACAACAGTCGCTGATTCCAGTAGTGCTTGAGTGAGGTGTACAGGACACAGCAGATACAAGGAGAACTCATCTTTCTGTGGGACATCCCTCTGCCCCTGAAGTTCCTCACACATCACACTTTTGATCATAACCACCTACTCCTAGGAGCACTCTGTAAGTAAACAAGAGGGACAATCACCTCCAAAAGGCAATCCAGACCTCAGATGGGCTCAGTTTTCCATTTTTCCTCCCCAATTCCTGCAAGAAGCTCCAGAAGGTTTTCCTGTGACAACTAACAAGAAGGGACCCTCTTACTCTCTCCAGTAACAAGAAGGGACCCTCTTACTCTCTCCAGTAACAAGAAGGGACCCTGTTACTCTCTCCTCTCAGCTGGAGGTCGGACATGAGGATCCCACACATGGGGTGCATATCCAGCCCCTCTCGAGCTGTTCAGACCTTGACTGGATGTATCAGATTGACTTCTCAGGACAGAGACAGCAAGAGCTCAGACCAAAGGTGCTGCTGCGCCCCAGCTGAAGAGGCGCAGAAGACTAAAACTCACGTGAAACATTTACTGTGGGCTGGGAGCTTAAAAATGACGAGCTTCAAACTTTCATAAAAGCTGTATCGCAAAGTTTATGTGTATGAGATGATGCTCTACAATCCCCCCATGGCCTCGGTGATCTTGGCCAAAGATTTCCCTGCTTCCACGAGATGCCCGTGGCTCCAGTCCCATCCCAGAGCATCTGCTGGGTACCAGGGAGCAAACCCAGCAAGGGCTGAGGTTGGACAAGCTGCCTGCTGCCCAGCGAGGCTTTCTGGGCTGCTTCATCCACCCAAGATGGTGGAATCACAGAATCACAGAATGGACTGGGTTGGAAAAGCCCTCAGAGCTCATCCAGTCCAACCCTTGGTCCAACTCCAGTCCATTGACCAGATCATGGCACTAAGTGCCATGTCCAATCTCAGTTTCAAAACCTCCAGGGCCGGTGAGTCCAGCACCTCCCTGGGCAGCCATTCCAATGCTGACCACTCTCTCTGCACAGAATTGCTTTCTAATCTCCAGCCTCAATTTCCCCTGGCAGAGTTGAAGCCCATGCCCCCTTGTCCTGTTGCTGACTGCCTGGGAGAAGAGCCCAATCCCCCCTGGCTAGAACTGCCCTTCAGGTCGTTCTAGAGAGTGCTGAGCTCACCTCTAAGCCTCCTCTGCTCCAGACTGAACAAGCCCAGCTCCCTCAGCCTCTCCCCATAGGGCTTGTGTTCAAGTCTTGTTGCTCTTCTCTGGACCCGCTCCAGCACTTCAATCTCTTTCCTGAGCTGAGGGGCCCAGAACTGCACACAATACTCCAGGTGTGGCCTCCCCAATGCAGAGCACAGGGGAAGGATCACTGCCCTTGTCCTGCTGACCACGCTGGTTTGGATACAGGAGACACCATCTTACCTGCTTCAGTGTCTTCACGCTCTCATGGATGGGCCGGGGCAGCCCTATCAGGGTTTCAGTGTCTCTGTGGCGGATGAAAGGCGGTAAGTGAGAGGTTGGGAAGAAGATGCAGGTTTAACACTTCCACACTATACAGAGGGAGCCCGTAGTTTACTGAATCTGCAGAAGGCACCCCATTTGGGTCAGGAATTGGGAGGTGCTGGCGTGACCCCCCCTCTCCCTTACAAAACCTGCACAAGGGAGGGGTGAAACCAGGGGTGAAATCAGGAGTCTGTGGAGCCAGCGTGAGCCCAGCGCCGCGTCTAAAAATGAACAAGCCCCGTGCCAGGATGACTCCACACCCGCAGCTTGATTTATTCACAAACCGGGTCATTTGCTGTGGATGCCAGGTTGTTCCAACTCCCTCCCACCCCAGACCAGGCTCTGGCTTGAGCCAGAGGTCACTTATTCTGGGCTAGGCCTGATTTTTAATAGAAAGAGGTCCTTGGAGACCAGAATCTCCAAGAATATGTTTTTGTAACGCTGAGTGCACTGCTGGAGCCCCAGCAAAATCCAGCGCTGCATGGTCCCAAGCACACCCTAGGCTGGCTTAGTTGAGAAAGCCTAAAGTCTGTGGCGGCTCCCACCAGTTAAACTGCACCGATGGGAGCTATGAGCCAGGCTTTGCTGGACCTGCACACACAACACTCACTGTCCCAGCGTGAAGCCGATGAATTTGTTCCTGCTCGCTTCCAGGAAATGCTCGATGTCTTTCTGCCTGATGGAGCAGAGAAACAGAAACAAGGAGAAGGTTGGAAAACAGGCACAGAGCAGCTCACAACCTACATCGCTCAGAAAGAACAGCAGCAAGAACCTTTGAGCTCTCGAGGATTGATTTCTAGAGGTCTTAAGAGCAGCGGGCAGAGCCACCGTTGCTCCCGTTGGTTGGCAGCAACGTGAACCAAAACCATCTGTATTTGCTGTGCAGCTCCATGGGAGCGTGCGAATAAATGGAGAGGAGCTCCCGACCACCAGCACCTTTTTATCCACCTTCTGCGCTCCCAGCAGACGCAGCTTCAACGGCATCTGCTCACTTGGAGCGAACAAATGTTGTCTCTGCAGTCTGGCGGTGCACGTGCTGCTCCGAGAGCGCAAACTGGCGCCTTGTCCGCCTTGGACATCTTTCAGGAGAACTGCGCAGGGTCTCAGCGCGACAAGTAGGACGTGAACCGCGAGCCAGGGCAGAAAGAAACCCAGCTGGATTTCCAGGCACCAGCCAAGGAAAACAAGCATGGTTTGATTTTGAAGCTGTGTTAAGTTACGCGGGGTACGGCAACACCGCGTGCGCGGGGACACACGTGGGAAAGCGCTTCTTGCCGTGTCCCTGGGAGGAGTGTTCTGTATAGACACGCTTAACCCTGTCACTGCTCCCACACCGAAAAGATGTACTTGCTCCTCTGATTTAATGATACTGGATTAAATCCAGAATCGTTTTGGTTGGGAGAGACCCTCAGGATGATTGAGTCCAACCATAACCCAACTCTAGCACTAAACCATGTCCTGAGAACCTCCTGTCCGTCTGTCCAGCCCTCCAGGGATGGTGACTCCAGCACTGCCCTGGGCAGCCTGTTCCAATGCCCCACAGCCCTTTGGGGAAGAAATTGTTCCCACATCCAACCTCAACCTCCCCTGGCGCAACTTGAGGCCGTTTCCTCTGCTCCTGGCCCTTGTTCCTGGGGAGCAGAGCCCGACCCCCCTGGCTCCAAGCTCCTTTCAGGCAGTTCAGAGATCAGAAGGTCTCCCCTCAGCTCCTGTTCTCCAGCTGAACCCCCCAGCTCCCTCAGCCGCTCCCATCACACTTGTGCTCCATCAGATGTGTTCAGATCAACAGCAAAAAAACCCCTCACACGGATCAGAGGGAAGGGGACAGAGGATTTCACCCTGTTGTCCTAATCCTTCCCCTACACCACATGTGGCAGAACAGCTTTTAAGAAGGGAAGGCACCAACTTCTTTATCATTAGATGGTTTGCTCCCATTCCTCGCCTTGGAGCAAGGCCATTCAAGAAGGCTTCATCTGGCAACATGAGTCCCACCCGAAAAGCAAGCGGCGATGTCATTAACCAGCTCCCAGGATGATTAGTCTGGGACCCTTCCCCACCAGTGCCGGCTGGGAACGCTGACCCTGCTCCCACCAGCACCAGCCCCTTCCAGTACAGCCCGGGATGTCCACACTGGGATTGCCACTTACTGGCCGCGCTCGGTTTGTAAAGCCTGGGGAAGGGCTCAGCTAAACCCAGTCCAGGAAGGACCAACCAAAACCAAAAGAAGTGGAGCCACTTCAGTTCAACTGGCCAGAGGTCACCAAACTTGCCACAGAGTGACGTTCAACCTGCAATGAGCTCCAGGAGAGGTTGGACTGGGGAGGGTGGCGATGAAACCAGGCGGATTTACCTGACTTTGGGGGCCCAGGGGAGCCCTTTGGGGAACGACACCCTTTCGATAGGCGGGCGCTGAGCAGGCACGGCGGGGATAATTGCGTCCCGCTCCATCAGGTCCAGTTCCCCCTCGATCCCGCTGTCCACGTCATCATTCTCCTCTTCGTCAACTCCTGCTTCATCATTCTTGAAGGGGTCTCTCTCGTTGTAGATATCCAAGCTGTCTTGCTTCACCAGGGGCTGCAGCAGAAGGAGGAATTCAAGTCACTCCATGGATTTCATTGCCCTCCCAGCTGCTGGGACCAGACCTCTCCCTCCTGGAAAGACCAAGCTCCCAGATGTTCCTCAGGGGAGGATTTCCCTCCTAGCTGTTCCACCAAAGTCTGAGCAAGGAGCAACCTTGCTGCTGTAGGAGGTATGACCCCATTTTCCATCTTAACTTCTGGAGCTACCACCCAAGATCTCTCTCCTAGCAAAAGAGGCATTTTCATCCTCTGATCGTAACACAACAACCCCAAAAGCAGAGCTAAAAAAAGGACGAACTTGCTGTGAGCAGTTTGCTCCTTATCAGCCCTTGGCCATAGGGTCAGGATGTCCTTTCACTTCTTCCCTATCGAGTGCATTGTGGGGCTGATTCGCCGCAACTGAAACTGGGGGATGAAAAACTGGACATGACCCGTCAATGTGCACTCACAGCCCAGAAATCCAACCGGGTCTTGGCTGTGTCACCAGCAGCGTGGGCAGCAGGTTTGGGGGATCCTGTCCCTCTGCCCCGCTCTGTGAGACCCCCCTGCAGTGCTGGTCCAGCTCTGGGTCCTCAGCACAGGACACACATGGAGCTGCTGCAGAGGGGCCAGAGGAGCCCCAGGAATGATCCGAGGCTGGAACAGCTCTGCTGGGGACAGGTGAGAGAGCTGGGGTGTTCAGCTGGAGAAGAGAAGCTCCAGGGAGACCTTATTGTGGCCTTTCCGGACTTAAAAGGGGCCCATAAGAAAGATGGGGACAGGCTTCTGAGCAGGGTTTGTTGTGATAGGACAGGGGTGGTGGTTTTAAACTAAATGAGGGAAATTCAGGCTGGACATGAGGAAGAAATTGTTGTCCCTGAGGGTGGTGAGAGCCCGGCCCAGGTTCCCAGAGAGGTGGTGGATGAACCATCCCTGGAGACATCCCAGGCCAGGCTGGACGGGGCTCTGAGCAACCTGAGCTGGTGAAGATGTCCCTGTCATGGCAGGGGGACTGGGGGAGCTGGGAAGGTCCCTTCAACCCAAACCATTCTATGATTCTATGAAACTGGAAAACACACGAGCACTTGTGGGTAAGGGAAACACGCTCCTGAACACAAGCTGCCTCCTTGAACAGACGATGGTCCCCATTGGAAAAGCGTCTGGGCCACATGCTGGGAGGATGAATCTGCTCTTACCCTGCGGCTGCGGTGCCCACGCTTCTGCTGCTGCTGCTGCTCCACCAGCTCGATGGAGTAGGTGGGCGGCGAGGCAGCGCGCATGCTGCGCATCACCTGGATGCTGTCCTCCGGCAGCGGCGGCAGCCCCAGCTCCTCGCGCCTCCGCACCTTCATGGCCTGTAGGGCTTCGAATCCACCCAGCGTGAACTAGGGACCAACGAGAGGGGTGAGAGAGTGGGAAGCGGACACCCCCCCGGACCCTGCGGTTCTTCTGGGCTTTCAGGGCCGTCAGGATGTAGAAACCACGTCATGGGTTCATTCGTCCGATTTCTTCCCCACCCCGTGTCCTCTGCGTGGCTCAGCCCACCCTCTCAGAGTCACAATGTCAGGGGTTGGAAGGGCCCTGGAAAGCTCATCCAGTGCAATCCCCCCGGAGCAGGAACACCCAGCTGAGGTTCCACAGGAAGGGGTCCAGGCGGGTTTGAATGTCTGCAGAGAAGGAGACTCCACAGCCTCCCTGGGCAGCCTGGGCCAGGCTCTGCCACCCTCACCCCCAACAAGTTGCTTCTCATATTCAAGTGGAACCTCCTGTGTTCCAGTTTGCACCCATTGCCCCTTGTCCTGTCACTGGTTGTCACCCAGAAGAGCCTGGCTCCATCCTCCTGACACTGCCCCTTTCCATATTGATCCCCATGAATGACGTTAACCCCATCAACCCTCACCCCAGAAGAAGCTCTTCACCTTGTGTTAACCTCCTGCATCATCCTAAATAACCTTGTTATGATTGGACTGAATAGTGGGGAATGTCCTGGCTGCATCAGCACTGTTCCCAAGATGACCAGTTTCTGGAGAAAGGAAAGGTTTTCACCCACCAGCAGCACCTTCCAGAGCAGGAGCAGAACCTTCTTCATGGGGAAGTGTGGAGCGTGGCCACTGCAGAACTTGGTCACCATCGTGAAGAGCAGAAGAGCGAACGGCTCGTCAGTGTGCACAGGGAAACCTGGCGGAGAGAGGGACCAAGAGCGGGTTCAGAGCAGCTCCCCCGTCCCCGAGGTCTCCCCGCGGCTACAGCACAACGAAGGGACCTCAGGGCACAATGAACATCGTGGCTCACTCAGCTCCATCCTGAAGGTCTCCCGGTAGGTTTTCCACTCGGGGGGATCCTCCTCCTGCTCCACACGGATGTTCTCCACCATCAGGTACATCACGCTGAGCAGCACCCTGCGGGGACAGCACGACAGGGAGGTGACGCTGCCAGGCGGAGGCCACTTTGTCCCCAGCGGTTGTCCCACCCAACGTGTTAGTGTCCTGGTGTGTTAGTGTCAGCTAAAGTCTCCTTACTGAAAGCCAGACACAAGTTTTGGCAGACACAGCAATGGAACGCGAGGTCGCTGGGCTGATAAGGATGGGTGCACATCCCATGAGAGGGGCAACGAGCACTGAACTGAAACTGACCAACTAAGTATTCCATCCCATTCCCGTGATACTTCATATAGAAGTGGGACATCATGAGGATCTCATCCCTTTTCCCTATGGTCGACATTAGGAGAGGACCTTGCGAGTTGTCCCTGCGAACTGAGGCCCAGTGAGAGACTGAATCCAGCTCCGGTTGGCTACAGAGTCCAGTCCAGGACTTCGGGTGCCGGCTCTGCAGTTGCCGGGACTTTCAAGATTGGTTTTGTATATTTTGTATTATTTTCTCTATTTTTATTGGTAGCATTAGTTAAACATTTTTAATGTTTCCAACTCTCTTCTCTCCATCCTTCTTTCCCTCCTGATTGCCTGTCCTGAGTGGGAAGCGGGGAGACGGAGGAGCTAAGGGGGGAAAGAGGGGGTTAACAATACATCTGCTATGGTTTCATTGTCACCCCGCAATCAAAGCTCGACATTCAGGGAGAAGAGGAGGTACCTGAGCTCGGTGCTGTCGGCCAGCGAGATGGCCGGCTTCCTCAGCGCGCTGCTGCAGGCCTGGCTGTTGCTGCGGGAAGGGGACACGCTCAGCGCGGCCACCGGCCACGGGCTGCTGTGAGCCACGGCCCCCAGCCCGCGCCGGCAGCGCTGGAAACGCCGCGCCGGATCTCCATGGTCCTCGGTGGGGAGGAGGAGGAGGGAGAAAGAAGAGAGCGAGAAGGACGGGGAGAAGATGAAGAAGAGGAGGGTGAGGAGGATGGAAGAAGAGAATGAGGAGGATGGGGAGAAAGAAGATGAAGAGAAGGGTGAGGAAGGTGAGGAGGATGGAAGAAGAGAGTGAGGATGTGGAGAAAGAAGATGAAGAAGAGGAAGGTGAGGAGGATGGAAGAAGAGAATGAAGAGGATGGGGAGAAAGAAGAAGGAGGAGGGTAAAGAAGGTGAGGAAGATGTAAGAGGAGAGTAAGGATGGGGAGAAAAAAAGATGAAGAAGAGGGGGGTGAGGAGGATGTAAGAAGAGAGTAAGGATGGGGAGAAAGAGAATGAAGGTGAGTAGGATAGGGAGAAAGAAGCTGAAAAAGATGAGGGTGAGGAGGATGTGGAGAAAGAAGATGAAGAAGAGGAGGGTGAGGAAGGTGAGGAGGATGTAAGAAGAGAGTAAGAATGTGGAGAAAGAGGATGAAGGTGAGTAGGACACGGAGAAAGAGGCTGAAAAGGATGGGGGTGAGGAGGATGTGGAGAAAGAAGACGAAGAAGAGGAGGGTGAGGAGGATGGAAGAAGAGAATGAGGAGGATGGGGAGAAAAAGGAAGAAGAAGAAGAGGGAGAGGAAGGTGAGGAGGATGGAAGAAGAGAGTGAAGATGGGGAGAAAGAGGATGAAGGTGAGTAGGATAGGGGGAAAGAAGCTGAAAAGGATGAGGGTGAGGAGGATTGGAGAAAGAAGATGAAGAAGAGGAGGGTGAGGAAGGTGAGCAGGATGTAAGAAGAGAGTGAGGAGGATGGGGAGAAAGAAGAAGGAGGAGGGTAAAAGAAGGTGAGGAGGATGGAAGAAGAGAGTAAGGACGGGGAGAAAAAAAGATGAAGAAGAGGAAGGTGAGGAGAATGTAAGAAGAGAATGAGGAGAATGGGGAGAAAGAAGATGAAGGTGAGTAGGATAGGGAGAAAGAAGCTGAAAAGGATGGGGGTGAGGAGGATGTGGAGAAAGAAGACGAAGAAGAGGAAGGTGAGGAGGATGGAAGAAGAGAATGAAGAGAATGGTAATAAAGAAGAGGAAGAGGAGGGTGAGGAGGATGGAAGAAGAGAATGAAGAGCATGGGGAGAAAGAAGATGAAGAAGAGGAGGGTGAGGAAGGTGAGCAGGATGTAAGAAGAGAGTGAGGAGGATGGGGAGAAAGAAGAAGGAGGAGGGTAAAAAAGGCGAGGAGGATGGAAGAAAAGAGTGAGGAGAATGGGGATTAAAAAGATGAAGAAGAGGAGGGTGAGTAGGATGTAAGAAGAGAGTGAGGATGGGGAGAAAGAGGATGAGGGTGAGCAGGATAGGGAGAAAGAAGCTGAAAAGGATGAGGGTGAGAAGGATGTGGAGAAAAAAGATGAAGAAGAGGAGGGTGAGGAAGGTGAGGAGGATGGAAGAAGAGAATGAAGACAATGGGGATAAAGAAGATGAAGAAGAGGAGAGTGAGGAGGATGGAAGAAGAGAATGAAGAGGATGGGGAGAAAAAGGAAGAAGAAGAGGGTGAGGAAGGTGAGGAGGATGGAAGAAGAGAGTGAGGAGGATTGGGGGGAGAAAGAAGAAGGAGGAAGGTGAGGAGGATGAGGAGAAAGAACGTGAAGAAGAGTAGGGTGAGGAAGGGTGAGTGGGACATAAGAGAGTGAGGAGGATGGGGAGAAGTAAGATGAAGAAGAGGAGGGTGAGGAGGATGTAAGAAGAGAGTAAGGATGGGGAGAAAGAAGATGAAGAAGAGGAGAGTGAGGAAGATGCAAAAAGATGGCGAGGGAGACGGGGAGAAAGAAGCTGAAGAAGAGGAGGGTGAGGAGAAAGAATAAGACAAAGAGGACAAGGAGGGTGAGGGTGTGGGGGCCTCTCACTCAATCTCCATGTTGAGGAGCTCCAGGAAGGCGGTGAAGGTCCCCAGGCGGTACAGGAGGAAGCTGTTGTGCCGAGACCAGTGCAGGACATCGCCATCGTTGTCACAGTCTCCAAAGACACCTGGAGAGGCCCGGAGGGAGGATTCAGTTTGGGGAGAGCTGCCTCTGAACCCCTGGAGCACACGGGGCCATGCGGGGAAGGACAAACCCCAAGAGAAAGCTTCTCCCAAAGCCCGTGATGAAGCCACATCCAGATGCGGCGACGCGGTCCTTACCCTGGGCCAGGTAGAGGACGGCCCGTGCCACTTTGAGCCGCTTGTCCCTGTTGACCACCTCCAGCGCGTCCAGCAGGCGCATCACGTAGGCTTTGTGCTGAGCCCCGTCCAGCTCCAGCCACCTCCTGCCCTGCGCTGCAAAGGGGACACGACAACCAGCCCGTGCCTCCCGGGGTCCCGCTCTCGTCTGCGGGGCTGAGCCCAGAGCTGGTACCTTGAGCGTGAAAATCCTCCTCGAAGCATCTCCTGTTGGTGCTGAGCTCGGGCTCCTCAGTGTAGCTGTACAGCTCTGGTGGAGAAAGGGGTCAGCAGGGACCCTGGGGGAGGTTTCACCCCCCTCGTAGAATCATTTTGGTTGGAAAAGACCTTTAAGATCATCGAGTCCAATCGTTACCCCAACCTTGGCACTGCCCCGTGTCCCTGAGAACCTCCTGTCCGTCTGTCCAGCCCTCCAGGGATGGTGACTCCAGCACTGCCCTGGGCAGCCTGTTCCAATGCCCCACAGCCCTTTGGGGAAGAAATTGTTCCCAGATCCAACCTCAACCTCCCCTGGCGCAACTTGAGGCCAAGTTCTTCATGGGGCTCTGAAACATCCCTACACCCCAGAGATCTGAACTCATCCCTGAGCTCTTCTGGAGCTCCAAGCGGCATCTTGGAACCACCTAATGCTGCCAAGTTCATAATTTGTGTCTACTCCCCAGGAACAAGCGCCAGGAGCAGAGGAAACGGCCTCAAGTTGCGCCAGGGGAGGTTGAGGTTGGATCTGGGAACAATTTCTTCCCCAAAGGGCTGTGGGGCATTGGAACAGGCTGCCCAGGGCAGTGCTGGAGTCACCATCCCTGGAGGGCTGGACAGACGGACATGAGGTTCTCAGGACATGAGGCAGTGCTGGGGTGGGGTATGGTTGGACTCCATGATCTCGAGGGTCTTTTCCACCCAAACCAATTCTGATTCTCACCCCCGTGCCCAGGCTGGGCTGTTCTCGCACTCCTGCTCACACCGATGGTGCTTGAGCTGCATTTGCAATTCCATAGTGTTGTTTTTCTCTTTTAGGGGGTAATTTTGTGCCCCATTTAATGCAGTTTGCAAAGGGAGGGATCAGAGGAGCCCTGGGTGAGACCTGCACTGATTTCCCACCCAGCAGCTCGGATATTTTGGGACCTGAAACAGGGGCTGGACTTGGAGGGACACGATGTTGTGCCTGTTCCTATATAATCCCTACAAGTTCTACGGTGCTGAGCAGCCCCATGGGGGCCTGAATCGGTCCTGCAAGGGAAGAGGAAGGCTCCCTCAACCCAAAATCTGCTTATCCAGGCCAGCTGAGCCACAAACAGCTGAAAATAACCCTTTGCTGCACTCAGGACAATGAGGGTAACGGTGCAGAAGCGGCCGGAGTCGGGAGATACGGGACAAGGACTCAACCCATCGTGACACCCATGACGAGGGGGGACACCTCCCAGCCCGGGCTGTGCCCCGTCACCCGTCCCTGTGCCACCGCGTGGCCCTGCTGCTCATTCCCAGGGAGCGAGTGGCTCTCTATTAATAAACCCCCCTTGCTCTATTACAGCAAGGATGATACCACTCGATATCCATCCCCCGACACCCAAAGGGAATTTCGGTTTTGTTTTTCCACCCCGACGGACACGTATAAATAGCAACGGCCTCTTCACCTGCTAACTCGGCGCCGTGGCCGTCGGCATCGCCGTATTCGAACTCCAGGTTGGGACAATCCACCGAGCCCTGCGGAGAGCGGGTCGGGGTCACGGGGGCTGCCATGTCCCCACGTGTCCCCCCAGTCTCGTGTTCAAGCCCCAGGGAGATCTCCACACGGGTCTGCAGGGACGTCCAGCGACGCCGCTTTCAAACACGGCGCAAATCTGGGAAGCGAGTGTAAAACCAGCGTTTCGAAAGCAGCAGCAGGACTCAAAGCGCCGGGGAATATTCGATGCGTTTTGAAGCCACACACACGCTTAAAAACAAACTCTGGGGCTGGTTTCAAACAAAAGCACCCAGGAGGATGCAAACCCCCCTGTGCTCTTGTCCCTGCATCCCAGATCCAGCTGGTTTAGTGGCCGCGCTTTGCTTTTTGAAGCCCATAGTGCTGTGGATCTCCCCCCTCCTCCCCTGCGGACGAGGAACTGGAGCATGAAGCTCCTCTGGAGGACGATGCTGGGGCGGCCACACGAGACCCAACGCCGGCATCGCGCCGCCGGGCCCCGGGGAGCAACACGCGAAGGGATCATCAACCAGATCCACATCATTTCTCATCCCGAGTCCCGGCACCTCCTCTCGGCAGCCGGGCTGGAACCGACGCGCATCGTCGCAATTAATATTGATGAGCCCAGAGGACGCGCAGCTCCGGGCTCGGCCCGAAACGCTTGTTTCTCGCCCAATTTCTGCAGCGGTTGGGGAGCTAAAGCCCAGCAGGAATTTGGCGAAGCGCGTGCAGCGTTAATCCGCTTGGCCAGGCCGAGCCGCTGCTCTCGGAGCCGGGAGGGAAACGCAGACCCCAAATCCACAGACAGGGCTTGGGGTGGGGAACCGTCTCCCACCATCTCCCAGCAAAGAGGGACCTATTTTGGGTCAGCTCCCTGGGGACCTGCAGCTCCTTCCCACCCGCTGCTCATGGGGGTCCCTTTTTGGTGGCCAGGGACATCAGCTCCAGACCGATCCTGGTGACCTGAGCCCGGTCCTGCTTCCCCAGCCTGGTACCCACAAATTCGGAGGGTGCAGCAGCAGCAACGCAGCCCGGGGGGGTTTAGTGGTTTTTCGGGCAGGAGGGGTGAAGGGTGGCAGAGGGGACTGTGGCGGTGAGGAGGGTAAGTGGGTGCCTGGAGGATGTGGGTGAACCCAACTGGGACCCCAAAATCCTGCTGCCAGCTCTGGGGGAGGGGGTGTCAGCGCCGGGGCGAAGTTTTCCGGGGAAGCCCCCTCCACGCTGGGCACCCGCAGGACCCCACAAACCCAACTCCCGAGGAAGGGACCCCACGTAGGGTCCCCCTCCCGACCCCGAGCAGCGGCCACAGGGAGCCCCCGGGGGTGTCACTTACCTCGGACTCCTTCCGCTGGCTCCTGAAGAGCTCCCGGCTCTTGGGCTGGGGCTGCGCGGGGCCCTGGGGCTGGGGCTGGCCCGGCCGAGCCCGGCCCGGGGCCGGGGCCGCTCCGCCCGCCGCCTCCATGCGCTGCCCGCTCCGCGGCGCCACCGAACACGTGTGGGCCGGACCCTGCGCCCCGCCCCCGGACACGCCCCGGCCGCGCCCATTGGTCAGCTGCACCTGGGGGCGGGCTGGAGGACCCACCCCGCTCTGCTATTGGGCAGGGGGCGGGGCCAGAAGGGCCTTGTGGTGTGGAGGGGGTACCCCGAGGGGTGATGGGGGGGGTTCCCGGGATAAGGGGGTGCAGGGACGGGGGTTTGGGGTAACCCGGGGGTGATGGGGGAGTCCCCAGGATAATGGGGTGCAGGGAGGGGGCAATTTGGGGGTAACACAGAGGGTGATGGGCAGGGGGGTTCCTGCCCTAATGGGGTGCAGGGATGGGGGTTTGGGGTGTGGTAACCCAGGAGGTGATGGGGGGGGGTCCCGGCATAATGGGGGGGTGTGTAACCCAGAGGTGATGGGGACTGGGGGAGGCTCCGGGATAATGGGGTGCAGGGAGGGAGATTTGGGGTAACCCAGGGGTACCCTCGGGATGGGGGCTCCGGGGCTGGGGGGACACATGGGGTGTGCCTGGAGGTGACAGGTTTGGGCGGCACGGGTGCCCCAGGGTGATGAGGTGCCCCTGGGGGGTGGTGGGAGCAACAATGATGGGGAGGGGGGCTGGGGGTGTCCCTGGGGGTGCAGGGGTGGTCAAAGGGGTGTCCCTGGGGGTGATGAGAACAGGGGTGTCCCGGGGGGGCTGTGAGGTGTCCCTGGGGGCTGTGGGGGTGCAGGTGGGTGGCCATGGGAGGGCCAGGTCCTGCTGGCACCTGGGGGGCTGCAGCTGCCCCCCCCCAGGCAGGGGCCAAGGGTCCCATCCCTGAGCCCCCCATACTGAGCCGGGTTGTCCAACGCCCCGGTACCACCAGCTCCTGGGGGTGGGTGCGATGCCCACGTCCCCTCCTCGCTCCTCTCCACCCAAAACGGGGGGTGGCCGTTCTGGGGGTGACCGCGCAGGTCCCGTCCCGACCCCGCTCGTGTCCCACATCCCACATCTCTCCCAGCAGCCGGAACAACAAACCCGCTGGGTTGGTGTTTCCCCGACTGCCCGGGAGCAGAAGCGATAACGGGAGTTTTTTGGCACCACTTGCCCATTTTCCTCAAGGACAAGAAGCAAAAACAGCCACCGGAGCCCAAACAACGCGCGGGCACCAGAGCACGTTCCCCAGGACTTTGTACAAACCCCGTGGTGGCCCCATCCCTCACCCCTCCTTGTCCCTCTGAGCCCCAAAATCCCCACCTGGTCACAGAATCCCAGGATGTCAGGGGCTGAAGGGCCCTGGAAAGCTCATCCAGTGCAATCCCCCCATGGAGCAGGAACACCCAGCTGAGGTTCCACAGGAAGGTGTCCAGGCGGGTTTGAATGGCTGCAGAGAAGGAGACTCCACAACCTCCCTGGGCAGCCTGGGCCAGGCTCTGACACCCTCACCCACAACAAGTTGCTTCTCCTATTTAAGCGGAACCTCCTGTGTTCCCGTTTGCACCCATTGCCCCTTGTCCTGTCACTGGGTGTCACCCAGAAGAGCCTGGCTCCATCCTCCTGACACTGCCCCTTTCCATATTGATCCCCAGGAATGAGTCCCCCCTCAGTCTCCTCCTCTCCAGCTCCAGAGCCCCAGCTCCCTCAGCCTTTCCTCACACGGCAGATGCTCCACTCCCTCCAGCATCTTGGTGGCTGCGCTGGACTCTCTCCAGCAGTTCCCTGTCCTTCTGGAGCTGAGGGGCCACAACTGGACACAATATTCCAGGGGTGGTCTCCCCAGGGCAGAGCAGAGGGGCAGGAGAACCTCTCTGACCTACTGACCACCCCCTTCTAACCCACCCCAGGTCCCATTGGCTTCCTGGCCACAAGGGCCCAGTGCTGGCTCATGCTCACCCTGCTGTCCCCAGGACCCCAAAGACTTTGCGGAGAATCCGAATTTTCCACAATTTATTTGTGTTTTGATTACAGAGTCTTTATTGCTGATCTAATACAATCACTCAGACATTAATATTGAAAGCATCCTTTGGAAATGTTACGTTTGCAGAGCTCTGGTTTCCTCGCTGCAGGCTGATGACAGGGTCTGTCCGATCACTCCTAAAGTTCAGAACACAATTAATTTCCTTCTATGATTTTGCTGGTGTTACCTAAACCTCCTTTTTTTTTCTTTTTTTTAATTCCTAATTCTTTAAAAATGTGTTACATTAAAAAAAAGAAGAAGAAAAAAACCCCAAACCAACCCATTACACGTTTAATTTAGAGATGATCACAGGATATGATTCCAGATCGATCAGGAAGAAGCCAAGCGAGCAGAAAAGCTGAGAGAGAAGCAGAAGGACACGGGAAGGAGCTTTCAAAACCCAGGTGGGAAAAGCCACTCGGGATTTCATTATTATTATTATGATTAATTATTATTGATCCTATCTACCAGGAGGATAAAAGGGGTTAGAACCGGGCAGGCTGGGGCGGGCGCACGACGGGTGCGGGATGGACGGGGTTTTTGGGGGGGCTGTGCTCAGGACGCCCGTTTTCCCAACAGAAGCTGCTTTGTGCTGAGCGTGGCCCCGCGGCCGCGTTTCGCCGTCACCAGAGGGGGATTTTGCGTGGAGAACAAGACTCAGGTTGGTGCAGAGCGAGGTTCTCCAGCGCGGGGAAGGAGCCAACGTGGCGTTTGAAGGAGCTCGGGGGGCTCTTCCCAAAAATCGCAGGATCTGGATAAGGTTTGTGAGGGAGTGGAGATGGTCTAAATTTATGGTTAGTGATCAGTCCATGGTGAAGTGTTCTCAAAGCCCTAAGGTCTCCTCAAGGTCTCCTCAAGGTCTTCTCAAGGTCTCCTCAAAGTCTTCTCAAAGCCCTTGGGTGTCCTCAAGGTCTTCTTGAGGTCTCCTCAAAGTCTTCTCAAAGTCTTCTCAAAGCCCTTGGGTCTCCTCAAGGTCTTCTTGAGGTCTCCTCAAAGTCTTCTCAAAGCCCTTGGGTCTCCTCAAGGTCTCCTCAAAGTCTTCTCAAAGCCCTTGGGTCTCCTCAAGGTCTTCTCAAGGTCTTCTTGAGGTCTCCTCAAAGCTCTCAGGTCTTCTCAAAGCTTTCTCAAAGGCCTAAGGTCTTCTCAAGGTCTCCCTGAAGTCTTCTCAAAGCTGTAAGGTCTTCTCAAAGCCTTCTCAAGGTCTCCTCAAAGTCTTCTCAAAGCCCTCAGGTCTCCTGAAAACCTTCTCAAAGCCCTAAGGTCTTTTCAAGGTCTCCCTGAAGTCTTCTCAAAGCCATAAGTTCTTCTCAAGGTCTCTTCATAGCCTTCTCAAGGTCTCTTCAAAGTCTTCTCAAAGCCCTCAGGTCTCCTGAAACCCTTCTCAAAGGCCTAAGCTCTTCTCAAGGTCTCCCTGAAGTCTTCTCAAAGCCATGAAGTCTTCTCAAAGCCTTCTCGAGGTCTTCTCAAAGTCTCCTCAATGTCTTCTCAAAGCCTTCTTAAGGTCTTCTCAAGGTCTCCTCAAGGTTTCCTCAGGTTCCTCTCGAAGTCTTCTCAAGGTCTCCTCAAAGTCTTCTCCAAGCCCCCAGGTCTCCTGAAAACCTTCTCCAAGTCCTAAGGTCTTCTCAAAGTCTCCTCAAAGCCCTAAGGTCTTCTCAAGGTCTCCCTGAAGTCTTCTCAAAGCCATAAGTTCTTCTCAAAGCCTTTCCAAGGTCTCCTCAAAGTCTTCTCAAAGCCCTCAGGTCTCTTGACAGCTTTTTCAAAGCCCTAAGGTCTCCTTAAGTTCTTCTTGAGGTCTTCTCAACGTCTTCTCAAAGTCTTTTCAAGGTCTCCTCAAAATCTTCTCAAAGCCCTAAGGTCTCCTCAAGGTCTTCTCAAGGTCTCCTCAAAGTCTTCTCAAAGCCCTTGGGTCTCCTCAAGGTCTTCTTGAGGTCTCCTCAAGGTCTTCTCAAAGTCTTCTTGAGGTCTCCTCAAAGCTCTCAGGTCTTCTCAAAGCTTTCTCAAAGACCCTAAGGTCTTTCTCAAGACCCTAAGGTCTTCTCAAGGTCTTCTCAAGGCTTTGAGAAATTTGAAAGAGAAACTTGGACTAAGCAAGCATACGAGAACATTTGCTCTGAAGATGAACGGCGTGTGGTCAAGCTGACTTCAGACCACCAAGAGCCATGAGAAGGACTTGGCCGCCAAGACCATAATTCCAAAGCTTTTCCTTTCTTGTGCGCTAACGAGCTGCCACACAAGAGCTTTTCCATCATGGCCAAGAAGTCCATGAGGACAAACCAAGGATCTGTAGCTGATGAGGGACTCGGGTACCAAAGCCGCAGCCACAGGATAAAGGCTTTGGTGCTCACGGGGTCGGGCAGTTTTACTTTAGGAGGACCAGGCTCTCCACATGGACCATAAAAGCGACTCTGATGAGACACGGAGACTTGAGAAGTCACCTTGGTGAGCGCGCCGTGCTGTCCACAGCGTTTGGGTGGGACATCCTGGGCTAAAACAAGAAACTATGGTAAATGTGTTCTCCGCCGGCTCTGACGCATCAAGATTTGAGGCGATTAAAGGGTTTTAGTGATGCTGAATCCTCCCCCGCGCACAGCGTTGGTGTGGGGATCGCTCCGGCGTTCGTCTCAAGCACTCAAGAGTGCTTGAGACGAACGTGCTTGATCTGAGATTTTAACAATATAAATATTACTAGAAAATAAAACTCCAATGAAGACTGAAATTGCAGCTGGAGAAAGACCTCGCGTGGCCACGGGTCCTCCCAGCCGGGGCGGCCGACGAGCTCCGATGGGTTTGAAGAGCCCCCCGGCACATGAGCAGCGTTTCTTGGCGAGGTCGCGGGGCTGTGCCACCGCGGCCCCACCGGGATCGGGACTTTGGTTGAACCGTAGGAGGTTGGCACTCGGAAGAAAAGCAGCAGGAAAGCACCGTGGAGCTGTGACGAGGGGCACGGTGGTGGGTCCTACCCCAGCATCACCACTGCAGCCCTCCCGGCTCCCGCCGCGCTGACGCTAACGAGCGGATCCTTCGTTACAGAGCTAAGGCCAAGGTGACCGACTCACTGGCTCCAAGTCCACCCTCCCTCGGGCAGCTCGGCAGAGGTTTCTCCGGTGAGATTTACCATCGTCTGGTCGGCAGCGCTTGCAGCAAATGAGGTTTCTTTGACGCGTTGTCAAATGGCACGAGAAGAGCAAACCCAGGCGGCTCCCACGATGCTGCCCTGCTGGACGGGATGCGATGACGACCAACGGCAACGCGCGCCCTCCAAGCTGGATCCTCCGCTCCTGTCCTGCACGTCGGATCCCCGGTGCTAAACGATTCCAGGTACATCTCAGTGATTCGATTCCAGCGTCTTCCCCGCCTTCCTCACCCTCCCAGCCCCGAGAAAAGAACAACCCGAAGAGAAAAATGAAACAAATGGAGAGAAATCCACCGTCTCGCAGTCCCGCGGCAGCACAAACACCAGTGGCAGAGGCCGCATGTACGGTATCCTAATTTAATAAATAAATAACCTAAACACACTGTCTACGATGTGAGCAAGCCCGGCTCTAACTTAGGAAGCTTGCGCTGTTTGATCCTGTACAGTAGTTGAGAAAAGACTTGGGTTCTTGTTCCTCACGATTCTCTAGGATACAGCGGCAGGAACTTAATATCTGGGGAAAGAAAGAGCAAATGAGGGTTTGGTGAGTGCTGGGGAAGGGATGTGAAGACCCCCAGCGCCAACAGGGTGTGTTTTGGGAGGGGGAGACACCAAGAACATAAATTACGTAGAAAGGGACTCCTGCCCCATAAATAGCACATTGTATTTAGCCTCCTGCCCTCGCTGCTTTTCGTTTTGAGTACGGGAAGGGGAAAATTCAACATTCCCGATTGATTCAGGGACTGAGCTGAGTTTGTGGCTCTGAAACTGGGGAGGACGCACCAAAGCTCCAAGAGCAAGCGCCTTAAACAACAAAGCCTGGCTTAAACTGGTTGAATTTATCGAGAAGGCTCCCATTAGGCTTGGAACTAAAAGGAGATTAATTTATATCACAAACGAAGCTACACATAAGATGTGCTTGCTTTAACGACGCAAGGCTGTTGAGCCGCACAGGATGAAGGGTAATTGCGTGTTATACCCAGAAGAAGAGGCTCCGTGCACCTGGAGATCTCCTCTCACCTCCTGCTCGACACACACAGCAAAATAGGGCATTTGGGAAAATTTTACTCTTTGCTTTTTGTATCTGGAGGCTTCAATCCCCGCGGGACGCCGAGCTGCAGCTGTGTGAGCGCATCTGCACCCGTGGGACAAGCCACAAGGACACCGAGACCAGGCAGACAAAATGGAACCGGAGGAAATCCCTCCACGTGGCAGCACCGCAACCTCGCACACAACACAGGGAAGGAGAAACAGAACAGCTCAGGATCCGCAAAACCCACCAAACCCCAAAACTGGAGGGTTTTGGAGCTCTTGTGGAAGCGCCGAAGACCCGCAGGCCAAGAAAACACCTTTCATGCAAAGAAAGCATCTGGGCTTCAACCTGCCCAGGCTGATCTGTGTTGTGCAAACCATTTCATTTTCACAGTAAAAAAATGCATCGCAGCATTGGCCACAAACACAACCCTGGAAAGGGCAGCGATCCAGGGGCTTATATTGATAATTATGATTATTTTTGGGGGGTTGGCACTAGGGGAGGAGAGCGGAGGAGCTCGTGTACTACCAAGTGCTTTGCCGTCCCCTGCCTGGCCGCGCCACTTTCTACGTGGTGATGGGAACAACCAGATAGTGTTTGGTATCTTCTCAGGGGATTAAACCCCATCCCTTCTCTCCCCCCAAATGCGTACCCCACGCTCAGGAAAGAAGAAAGAGATTGAGGAGCAGCACCTGTAGTAGTTTGGTTTGAAAGGTCCGTTCTTATTCAGTCCCAGGTATTTTGCTTGTTCGTCCGTGAGTTCTGTCAGGTGGGCGTCGAAGGTGGGGAGGTGAAGGCTGGCCACGTACTCATCTGAAACCATTTCAAGCCTCGTTAGTATGGGGAAGAGGAAGATAACGAGCCCCCTCTAGGTCCCTAAAAGCCAAGTTGGGAAAGGCACCGCTCTTCTTGCCTTTGCTGTGAAATTGTGGGATTATGTTTCACGCTGAATGGGGAAAACCCAAGTTCTTGTCTATTTTGGGGAAAGCCTTGCTCTGAGATACCGTCCGCCTGGGGCTGCTGCTCGGGCAAGCGCAGATGATCCACTGCTGCAGGACCGTGGGACACTGCTGGTAGGTCACACCTAATGCCCAGGCTTGGGGACAAGCTGCGCCTGGTCTCACATGATGCAATTAACGCCAAAAAAAGTCCCATTTTGCAGCAAAAGCGTGGTCAGTAAAGCGGTGTCCCCAGGGAGGGCTGTGCTGGCAGAGCTGGGACGACGTGTCCTCGCAGCCCGACGTGAAAATCCCCAGTGTCAGTGTGGAATGACTCCCACGTCTGATTGAGCCAAGAGCCCAGACCAGCGGGAAGAACCTGCTGGAAAACCCTGAGCTTGGCAGAGCCGCAAACACGAGAGCACAGGAGGCCGCGACACCCTGCGCATCCTCAGCCCAAAACCTCCCATCCGCTCCACCTCCAAACCAAAAAAGAGAAGGCAATGAGTCCATCTTTACCCATTTTCTTAGGCAGCAAGTAGACGTCTTGTTTGTAGCGGCCCTCGGGAGCGTTGTACAGCTCTATCAAAGCCAAAGCCTGGATGGAGAAGACACTTAGGTCAGTGACCGCTGCCCGTCACGGAGCGAGACGCTGCTCTGGGCTCAGCCCAAACGCTACTCGCCTGCGTGGTGGCCGTGATGGACAAGACGAAGGTGGGGACGGTGGAGCAGCTCAGGTTCAGCAGGCGGCCCTGGGGAGCAAAAAGCGGTTGTTATCTCAACACGGCACAAAAACCAGTTGATAACCCCACAGCAGGCGCAGGAACCACGGGTGAGGTGGGTCCCTGCTGGGATGACACAACGTTTACCACGTGCGCTTGAATCCCAAGATCCTGGTTGTTCCTATAGCTCAGTAAAACTATTTAGAAGTTAAAATATGATTAAACACCCTGCACTCTGGAGATGGGTAAAGAAAAACACAGGAGCTTTTCTGCCTTCATGGGCCAAAACAGGGTCACACGAAAGCTCTCAACACACAGGGTCACACCAAACCTCTCTATCAGAAAGACCATTGAGTTGCCGAGGCCCAAGGAGGCGATTTCTGGACGTACCTCAGCTCCACCGCTCATCCAGCCTCGTGTTCTTCCTCCACAAGCAGAGAACAGGTGGTAAATTCCTGCTCTTTCGCCTAAAACTCACCTCGGCCAGGAGGACAATTCTCTTCCCATCTGGCCAGATGACGTGGTCCACCTGGGACCTCACCCTCTCCCAGGTGAGCTCGGGAGTACGCAGGCTCGCCTGAAACACAGCGGTGAAATGGTTAACGCACTGGAAAAAGGTCAAAAAACCAGAAGCTACATCATAGGAATGAAAAGAGGAAACAACTCGCTGACATCGTCCTGGGTTTACAGCTTCCTTCGGGTCCGGGTGCAGCCGCAGAGCGACGAAACCTTTATGAATCATAACCTGGAGCTATTTTTATGATTACAATACATCAAAGCTCCAGCAACAACTATTGTTCGAGCTCTTCTGGCTGAAGAGGATTCATGGTCACCAACTCAACTCTGTGTGGCCGTTGTGACTTCGGCCCAGCACAGAAAAAGGTTTTAAACCCGTGGATTTGGCCAAGAAATTCTCCTTCAGACAGGACTCCCCTGGTTTTGTACTCAGCCCTAAGCACAAATGAGCTGATTCCAGCGCTGGTTGGTAAAGCTCGGTGGGGTTGAGCTGCACCAAACTGAACTCTTGGCTGGGTCTTAATGGTAAAATAACACAAAAGCAGAGCGATTGGGCTGGAGACGGCGATTCACCGACTTTCTAGGGGAAGGAATGAGGCTGGTGGACACCAGAGACTACTCTGGTCCAGCTCTGGGTCCTCAGCACAGGACACACATGGAGCTGCTGGAGAGGGGCCAGAGGAGCCACGGGAATGACCCAAGGCTGGAACAGCTCTGCTGGGAGGACAGGCTGAGAGAGCTGGGGTGTTCAGCTGGAGAAGAGAAGCTCCAGGGAGACCTTAGTGCAGCCTTTCTGTACTAAAAGGGGCCCATAAGAAAGATGGGGACAGACTTTTGAGCAGGGCCTGTTGCGACAGGACAAGGGGTGATGGTTTAAACTGAAAGAGGGAAGATTTAAATTAGATATAAGGAAGGAATTGTTGCCCTGAGGGTGGTGAGAGCCTGGCCCAGGTTCCCAGAGAGGTGGTGGATGAACCATCCCTGGAGACATCCCAGGCCAGGCTGGACAGGGCTCTGAGCAACCTGAGCTGCTGAAGATGTCCCTGATCATGGCAGGGGGGCTGGGGGAGCTGGAAAGGTCCTTCAACCCCAACCATTCCATGATTCTATGACACCAGACACTATGCTGGAAGCTGGAGCAGTTTGTCTGGCTCCCTGGCGTCCTTTGGGATCACAGGAATGACAATGACGCGTCTGGCAGTGTCTGCTGAGACTTGGGGAGCGATGGATTACTTTGTCTCCTCCCGGGTGTTCGCTCAAGGAGGACGGATCAGACAAGGCCGCCAGAAGGTCCCAAAGTCCCCGTCACCCCCTGGCATCACCCCCACTCCCAACACACGTCCCTGCGCTCACCACATCGATCTCGGTGTTGGAGTGCCCCATGTTGCAGACGATGCAGCTGTTCTTCATGCGATCCAGATGTTCCCTCGTCACCACGTTCTTGTTACCTGCCAGACAGCGACACCCGTCACCAATACCCCTCTTTGCTTTCCCCATCTTTTCGCCTTTTCCTCTAGGAAAGTGGGGCCGGTTACGGGTGCACATCCCCAACGACCCGTCCTCCCGTCTCGGGGACCACGTTACCTGTGCAGGTGATGACAATATCAACTTGTCTGATGACTTCGTTGAGTTTCACCAGCCGGAATCCATCCATGCTAAGAGGAGAAGGGGGAAAAAGTCTGAGAAGCAGCAAAAACATGAAAATAGAAATAGAAATAGAAAATAAACCCCATCATGTGATTCTCAGCTACTCATTTTAACTCATTTTAAGACCCGGCTGGAAAGCAGCAGCACGCGAAGGGCCACGCACCCCAAACCATCAGGAGGGTTTCTGGAGTCAACCTGGAGGATTTGGGACAGTTGGGGGAGAAGTGAGAGGAGATTTTGGGGGTTTCACATTTGCTGTCAACAGCTCCACATCTGCAAATCTCAATTTGCAGGCGAGACGGATCTTTTTAAAGCCGCTACTCCTGCAAAGCGCACCCAGAGATGCAGATTCTCCTGCAGAATCCTTGCTGGTGCGGATTTAGATCATCTTAGAAAACAACCCAAATCGCCCCAAGCCTGCAGATATCTCCCATTACATTTACAATCCATATTTAGGCAGCTACACAACCCTTCCAAGCGCTGAGCTCTCAGCAAGTCTTCCCCGACCTCGCCGAGCAAGGTGTGCTCAGCACATCGGGTAACGAGGGCAGGGTTTTTGGGATTTGTTGACAGTCCTTATTTCGGTGACTCCTGCAAGCTGAAAAACCATAGTTACTAAAAAAAGAGATGATTTTTTCTGCTCAACGTCCCATTTACTGCAATTTTGTTTCCTCCACCGCAAGCTCCTTGTGCACAGTCAGGGAAGGGGTCGCTGCAAACGACCAAATTCACAATTAAAGGTGAGGGTTCTGGATGTGCCACTTGTGAAGGTCACCAAGCAAACCTAAAGTTGATCAGCCCTGCTAATTAAGCAGGGCTCATTAGTTTTCTGACCGCCATAGCTTGCTGTTAGGAAGAGGCTGTGGGTTTAATGAGGCTGCGGGTGTTTTTGGGACTCTGCTTTCCCAGTCACGTCCCATCGCACACCTCGGGATGCAGAAGCCGCATCTCTGCACCAAACCCACCTTTATTTGCAGGAAACAAGTATAATTATGGGTGTAATTACAAGGTGTCCATGCAAGGGGAGAGCCGTGTGCGTTCAGCCCGTGTCAGGCTACCGGTGTTAGCAAGGAGAGGTTCGTGAAGCAAAAGTGACACAAACACCAGAACACTCTTTGGGTGAGGTGTGTGCACAGCGCAGTAAAGCCCGGCTTTGCTCTCCAAAGGCCGCACTTCACGCCCAACACCCTTACGAGCCATATAATGTAAATCTTTCGAGCCATTATCACAGTATCACAGTATGTTTGGGATTGGAAGGCACCTGGAAAGCTCATCCAGTGCAATCCCCCCGGAGCAGGAACACCCAGCTGAGGTTCCACAGGAAGGGGTCCAGGCGGGTTTGAATGTCTGCAGAGAAGGAGACTCCACAACCTCCCTGGGCAGCCTGGGCCAGGCTCTGACACCCTCACTGAGAGGAAGTTTCTTATCATATTAAACTGGAACCTCCTGTGTTCCAGTTTGAACCCATTGCCCCTTGTCCTGTCACTGGTTGTCACCCAGAAGAGCCTGGCTCCATTCTCCTGACACTCTCCCTTTCCATATCGATCCCCAGGAATGAGTCCCCCCTCAGTCTCCTCTTCTCCAGCTCCAGAGCCCCAGCTCCCTCAGCCTTTCCTCACACGGGAGATGCTCCACTCCCTTCAGCATCTTGGTGGCTGCGCTGGACTCTCTGCAGCAGTTCCCTGTCCTTCTGGAGCTGAGGGGCCACAACTGGACACAATATTCCAGGTGTGGTCTCCCCAGGGCAGAGCAGAGGGGCAGGAGAACCTCTCTGACCTACTGACCACCCCCTTCTAACCCACCCCAGGTACCATTGGCCTTCCTGGCCACAAGGGCCCAGTGCTGGCTCATGCTCACCCTGCTGTCCCCAGGACCCCCAGCTCCCTTTCCCCTACACTGCTCTCTAATATGTAATTTCCCAACCTACACTGGAACCTGGGGTTGTTCCTGCTCAGATGCAGGTAAACTCTTTCAAGCCAGATCATTAAACTCTTTCAAGCCATGTTGTTAAACTCTTTTAAGCCATATCATTGAAGTCTTGGCCACTGTGGTTATGATGATGCAAACTGGCCTGTGCGATATAGATAAATTGGGTGATGCTTTAGTGCAGAAGCCTTTCCTGGCTGGAGGGAGCGTTGCTGAGTTGTGGTTCTCCTGGGAAAAGTAATAATGAAACTAAAAAGCCTAAAGAAGCAGCTGGGCTTGTTGCAAACTGCTTACCAGGCCTGGAGGGCGCAGATGGGGTCGATCTCTGTCACATACACTATGGAGCCCATGGCCTTCAGAGCAGCGCAGCAGCCCTTTCCGACCTGGGGAGGGAGAAGAGAATGGGAGAATCACCCAATCATTTGGGTTGGAAACGACGCTCAAATCATGGAGTCCAACCATAACCCGGCCCTGGCCCTGCCCCATGTCCCTGAGGACCTCATGTCCGTCTGTCCAGCCCTCCAGGGATGGTGACTCCAGCACTGCCCTGCGCAGCCTGTTCCAACGCCCCACAGCTTTGGTTGCACATTCTCAATTTTTGGGTGCATGAAACTCCTGGATGTGGAGTAAACTAGGACCTGGTTAGGCCAAGCTTAGCTGAGAGAGGTACTGAAAACTACAGAAGTGTTTCTAATTTCAGTCCCTGTCCCCCCTGAAAGCACCACAATGAGATATTACGCTTATCTCAGGGCGGGTTGAAGAGTCTCTTGTAACCTTCACTCTATTTAGGAAGCTTAATGGTTTAATCTCCAACAGTTAACGAGCTTTAACCTTTACACAGCACATAGGGTGCAGCCTTCAGGAATGGTTCGATGACCAAGGCTTCCCAAAAATGTGATTTCATAGGAGTAAATTGTCCGATCTCAGCTCTTTGGAGTCCCAGTACAGCCCCTGCAGCACAGCCCATTGTAACTGGGGTTAACTGGTCCCGACAAGAGCTGCCGAGGGGTGAATATCCCCGTCCTTGAGAGAGGATGATTCCATTTTGGGGTGAAATCACAGGGGTGAGCCAAAATTAATTGATGGTTTTTGGCCACCATTCAGCATGCAACACTGCGGCTGCACAGAACATCTGCAGGGCTCAGCATCTGGATATGTTCATATTATATTATAGAGAATATAATATGTAATAGAAATATGATGTGTAAATATACTAGATAAATTATATATAATAGATAAGCATAGTATTAATATATGATGTATTAGCATCTGAATATTGAAAGATTAAGACTATTTAACAGTCACGCGTTTTAAGATTCAGGTTTGGCGTTTGTTTCATACTAAAGAAATACACTGGAAATGAAGAAAATCTTCGGTTTTGGTAAAAGCGCCAGGTCTGAAGCCGCCTGGGGATGCACAGAACGGGCAGGAGGACGGAGGAGCCCGCGGACACAGCCGTGCGAGGGACGCCCGCCTGCGAAACACGAAGCTCTTACCTCCCCGTAGCCACAAACCACCACCTGCTTTCCTCCAAACATCATGTCTGTTGTTCTTTTAAGGCTAAAATATAAAAAGAAAGGAAAAAAAACCCAATTCTGAGTGCAGAAAAGACCCAAAGGGCACCTAAAAAGTGGCTTTTTCCTTCTATAAGGGTGGGTGATACCAGTGAAATAAAACAAAGGGGAAGGGTTTGGGGGTTGGATCCCTTTTTGTGGGTTTTGTTTGGTTTAGCACTCCAGAAATATTTAAAATGTTTTCAATAAATATTCTTTTCTTAATGTTATTTTTTTTTAAAGTCAAATTACCCCTCAGAAACAACTCCCGAAGGAGCAGGAAGGTGGTAATTTACTGCCAGAATCCCAGTGCTTTCACAAGTACAGCTCTCATTTCCACTCGGTTTCCTTCTGGTTTCCCCCCAAGAGTGTCCTACATTCCGGGCTATTTTTAGCACACGAGTAAATAGGTTAGCAGCGCAGGGAAGGTGAAATTCCCTCACATTTCTGACCGAATTTCGATCAAAACCACAGTGGATTTAATTGCATCTCCGTTCGGATTTCTCTTGGCCCAGTTTGAGACGCCTGGGCCAAACTTAAATCCCAGCTTATCTCCCCGTAAGGCCCACCATCCATCACAAGTGAAGACAACAAGATAAAGAAGATTTTTGTAAAGATTTTAACGTTTCTGAGCCACTACCAGCAACTGCTACACGTGGAACACGGAGCTGAAAGCTGCATCCTCAGACACTCAACATTTGGGGTGACTCTTGATTGGGCAGAAGCTGCCTTGAACCCAACGACCACAGAGCAGACATGGCCGTAATAAAGGTGAAAGGGCTACTTAATTAGAAGAATTGCTTCATCAAGATGTTTTCATGGAATCACAGAAGGGTTTGGGTTGAAGGGACCTTCAAAGCTCCCCCAGTGCCACTCCGGCCATGAGCAGGGACATCGTCACCAGCTCAGGTTGAGGAGGTTGAGGTTGAAGTTGGGTCAAGGAGGTTGAGGAGGTAGAGTGCAGCAGGTTGAGTTGAAGAGGTTGAGGTTGGGTTTGTAGAGTCTTGGAATGGTTTGGGTTGGAAAGGATGTTCAAAGCTCCCCCAGTCTCCCCTGCCATGACAGGGACATCTTCAGCAGCTCAGGTTGCTCAGAGCCCCGTCCAGCCTGGCCTGGGATGTCTCCAGGGATGGTTCATCCACCACCTCTCTGGGAACCTGGGCCAGGCTCTCACCACCCTCATTTATCCCATGATTGCTTCTAGCAAAGCCCAGTTAGCGACACTTTGCACCTTGGATTACGCTGCTCCACATCGCACCTTCACAAGTCGTACATATTTTGGAGACCTGCTGATGATTTTGATCGAACTTGTCCAGTTTTGGTGGACAGGAAGAGCAAGAACCATTGACTGCCTGTAGTGTCAGGTTCTGCAATCATAGAATCATAATTTGGGCTGGAAGGGACCTTTGAAGGTCATCTAGTCCAACCCCTTGCGATGACAATAATAAAACACCTCGTTATGGAACAGGTGGATAACATCACATTGAAAGGGAGCCCAAAATTTAGTCTTTTGGAGCAATGAGTGATGGAAATGTGGGGAAGAAACCATATCCGTTGCAGATCACCCTGGGAAGTATATTGGGTGGTTCACTAACTCACACGGCACCTGCACACGTTTTAAAGATCATCCTCTAGATTTGGACATAGAGGTTTTACAAACAAAGTCTTCTTCACTTCTCCTGACCAAAGATGATCACTACCTACAAGTCCACTTCAAAACCGAGGAGATAAACGAAGCACTTCACTGCAAATCCCACAAGGTTTGGGAAAAGAGATGTTAGAGGAGACCCCGTGATCACCTACGTTGGGTCTCCAGATCCTCTGCGAGACAGAAGGCAGCGGTAGCACAGATGAACATCAATGGCCAGATGGACTTGATTAAACAGGAGGCACTTCTACGTCAGCAAGGAACCAAGAACTGCAGATCTCAAGACTCGTTTAATCTTTAAGCCACTCCAAGTCATCAACCCCCCAAAAAAGTCTATTCTCTTGAAGTCTTCTCCATGGAGGGTTCCTCCTCTGCACCACAAGCAAGCTTTCCTCTGGTGTTCACCTCATCAGCATCAACGTGCATCTGGAAAGTCGAATTTGTCCTTGCTTCTGCACTTACTTGTCTACTGGGACTATAATATGTCATAGTCCGAACTGTAAGAATAAAACTTGTCCTAATCTCGCTTGGCTTTGACAGAATTTGGCAGTGGGGATGGTGGGGACATGAACACCCAATTCCATCAGAACACATTTTAGAAAAGAGAGGGAAGATCACTGAGATTTACACCCTCTCGAGATCGCAGCTTCAAGTGTTTCGCTCTGCATCTCAAGCCCAGCAGTCTCAGAAGATACATCGTGTTCCCGGTGCCCACGTATCCGTCAGCGGCTGATTCCCGTCCAACCCTAAAAACTGCAGCACGGTGGGGACGCTGCAGCGCTGCTCTCGGTCCCATCATCCTGCTGGGCTTTTTTGGGGACAGGGAGCACAGAGGGATGCAAACACTGCTCCTTGCTCACATGGCCGTGAATCCTGCAGGATCGGGGTTCAGTCAGTCAAGTCTACACTTCGGACACGTAACTGTTACAGCACAAAGTCTTGCTCTGCCACAACCTCTTCAGTTTTCTTTCTTTTGGTTTGTTGTTTATTCACGGGAAAGGATGAGAAAACGAAACTAGAAAGGCAAAACCAGGTTGTGATGAAGCAGTTGCTTGACAACACGGATTCATAGAATCATTTTGGTTGGAAAAGACCTCCAAGATCATAGAGTCCAACCATAACCTGCCCTTGGCACTACCTCATGTCCCTGAGAACCTCATGTCCGTCTGTCCAGCCCTCCAGGGATGGTGACTCCAGCACTGCCCTGGGCAGCCTGTTCCAATGCCCCACAGCCCTTTGGGGAAGAAATTGTTCCCCACATCCAACCTCAACCTCCCCTGGCGCAACTTGAGGCCGTTTCCTCTCATTCTATCATCACCCTGAGAGCACAAAGGCTCGGTGAGCATCCTTGAAGGGCACTGGGAAGGAAGTGCCTTCTATCACTACGGCTGATAAACCACCTGATGCTGGGAAAAGAGAAGACGTTCTTTCCACAAAAAGAGGAGCAGTAGCAGAGTTTAAGTGATGTCCCATTCATACATGTAGCTGAGTTAAAAATATTGAATTTGGACTTCTAGAGACGCCGAGGTCTTTGCTGCAAGATCATTCATAGAATCATAGAGCAGCTTGGGTTAAGGGACCTTCCCAGCTCCCCCAGTCCCCCCTGCCATGACAGGGACATCTTCAGCAGCTCAGGTTGCTCAGAGCCCCGTCCAGCCTGGCCTGGGATGTCTCCAGGGATGGTTCAGCCACCACCTCTCTGCCCAACCTATTCCAGTATTCTCCTAAAACCAGAAGATTCCACGTTTGTTTTCTGGCGTCCATGTTTGGAGAGCTTTACATACAATTGCACAATATAAGTCTTAGGACCTTCTGAAGCGTAGAGACAGAGCTGCTGTCTCAAAATGCCTTGCAGACAGAAATAAGATGGACCAGAGGTGATAAAGGGTCTTTACTCTCCTCTGACACATCAGTTGATCTAAAATGACCTAAAGAGGCAGGAAGGAGAGACCCACGGAGACAGTTCCCTGTGGGGTCTGACACAACCCGAGCAAGGGACACGGCCCCGCTTGGGTGGCCACGCACGTACCCGTCCAGGATGGACTCCCTGCAGCAGTACAGGTTGTCAAACTTCTGCTTCGTGACCGAGTCGTTGACATTCATGGCTGGGACGCAGAGCTTCCCCGCTTTGGACAACTGGTACAGCCTGTCACAAACACGGGAAGAAAGAGATGATCAATGGAGGAATATTTTCCTACACTCTACTGTTGGGTGCTCTTGAGACCTTGTTTTGTTGGAGGAAGCAGTGCCCATCTAGAGGGTCAAAAATAACATTTACCAGGAGCTCATTTCAGGAGAAATAGCACATGGAATCACAGAATCACTGGAAGGGCCCTGGAAAGCTCATCCAGTGCAATCCCCCCATGGAGCAGGAACACCCAGCTGAGGTTCCACAGGAAGGGGTCCAGGCGGGTTTGAATGTCTGCAGAGAAGGAGACTCCACAACCTCCCTGGGCAGCCTGGGCCAGGCTCTGACACCCTCACCCCCAACAAGTTGCTTCTCATATTCAAGTGGAACCTCCTGTGTTCCAGTTTGCACCCATTGCCCCTTGTCCTGTCACTGGTTGTCACCCAGCAGAGCCTGGCTCCATCCTCCTGACACTGCCCCTTTCCATATTGATCCCCAGGAATGAGTCCCCCCTCAGTCTCCTCTTCTCCAGCTCCAGAGCCCCAGCTCCCTCAGCCTTTCCTCCCACGGGAGATGCTCCACTCCCTCCAGCATCTTGGTGGCTGCGCTGGACTCTCTCCAGCAGTTCCCTGTCCTTCTGGAGCTGACGGGCCACAACTGGCCACAATATTCCAGGGGTGGTCTCCCCAGGGCAGAGCAGAGGGGCAGGAGAACCTCTCTGACCTACTGACCACCCCCTTCTAACCCACCCCAGGTACCATTGGCTTCCTGGCCACAAGGGCCCAGTGCTGGCTCATGGTCACCCTGCTGTCCCCAGGACCCCCAGGTCCCTTTCCCCTACACTGCTCTCTAATAGGTCATTCCCCACCTTACACTGGAACCTGGTCACTTGTCCTTCCCCAGACATTTGTACCCATTTCCCATCCCTACTGAAGAACCACCAGGCTGGCAACACACATTCCACAAAAATGTCAAATGGCAGATTAGAAGGTGCTCTAGACTCCATGTGCCTCATAACTGCTGATATTACGACCATCCTCTGATGTCCTCAGAAGGATAAACCCCCAAATCCTGCTTCAGATCACACAAGATGAGGGTTCTTGTAATTCATCCAGCTCTTACAGCTCAAGTAGGAATGGCCACAGAGGGTAAGACTCACAGCAACGCGAAGCTGCTGCAACCACACCTGCAGCAAAACACCCCTTTGAAGAGCAGCAGGAGTGCAACCACCATGATGTCGAACAAGAAGCAACCAGGCTGGAGAAGACCCCAACCTGAGCTCCTGCTTCTGAGAGCAGACTGAGCTCAGGACAGCAGCAAAACCACTAAAACTGAATTTAAAGACTACACTGTGGCTCTGAAGAGAATCTGGAAACCATCTCCCACTCCAGAGCTTGGGCAGGAGAACCTGCTCCCTTGGTCAGGCTCTGCAAATCACCTCCAGGTCTGTGGACCACTTCATTCTTGCACATCTGCTTTGTTCCTGCACATCTGCTTTGTTCTTGCACCTCTGCTTTGTTCCTGCACATCTGCTTTGTTCTTGCACATCTGCTTTGTTCTTGCACCTCTGCTTTGTTCTTGCACATCTGCTTTGTTCCTGCACATCTGCTTTGTTCTTGCACCTCTGCTTTGTTCCTGCACATCTGCTTTGTTCCTGCACATCTGCTTTGTTCCTGCACATCTGCTTTGTTCTTCCACCTCTCTTGCACCCAAATGGGGAACGATTCCTGATGCTAAAAATATTATCAGGTCCTTTCCTTGACCCCACTGGCTGCAAACGGGAATCTGTCGCTTCCTAGTTTCAAATATTCCGTTTCCCCGGTTCGAGGGCTGCCTGCACCTCTGATCAAACCCTCGGCCAGCTCTGAGAGCCACAGCCAAGCTTTTCTCCCTGCAAAAATAAAGGAAAGAGCAGAGCCTGCTGCTCTTCTCCTCAGTCCCCTGTTCTCTGACACCTGTGATACCATTAACTCCACTGGAAGCGCATCTTTGATGTCTCTCCGTACCCTGGGAGCCACTTCTCCTATCACAATTCTGCTTCTGCTGCAGGTCAATGGATGTGATTCTATCATATTTTCCCTTTCCAGACTCCCTCCCCAACTAGAGATTCAATTCCTCTTCCCAAATCTCACTTCTTCCCACAGATTTAGTTTAGGACGGTGCTTTTGACCCCCCCTTCTTGTGTGACACCCTCGTCCCTTCCTTTTTTCATCTGTAAAATGAGGTGAGATGATCATTGTCCCTGTTTCCCAGGTGGGAAACCAAGACCCTGTGCACTTTTCCCACCCGCCCGATGGTCAGTAGGTGATTCTGCTCCTTGTCTGAACTTCAGAGCAGCAGCTCCAAGTTGCTCTCACTCGATGAGAGATTTAAAACAGTTCTTACGGCAAAACCAAGCCCAAGCTGAGGGAAAACCACAGAGGAGGTTCAACATGCAGTTGAGTCTGTGGCATCTTTTGTTACTGGTGCCCTGAGGTGTTTTGTGCAGATATCTCCGCGCTCACAGCCCAGCCTGTCCCGGTACCTGTGGACACCGGTCACGCTCTCCTCGACTATGCCCTTGATCTTCTTAAACATGTTGGGGTATTTCTTGTAAATCCAGTGAGTGAGATCACCTCCGTCATCCAAGATCTGTAGGAAAAAGAAGCACAAGGTCACCGCTCTGGAGATCAAGTGAGGCCTGCGGACCCCAAAGAGGGAGAAACCACAGCCTCAAATCACTCCTAATCAAGCCCATATTTTGGCATCTCAAATCCCACAAGTGACAGCTCAGGTGAGAGGACTCGACTGTTCAGAACAGGAAAGTGGCTTCATCGATGTTGTGCTGGAAAGGGAACGGGTCAGACAAACCCGACAGACCCTGATGTTCATGGTGAGGCCGGAGGAGCACGGAAAATTGCTGTGGAAGCTCCTCTCTCCTCATCTCCCAGAAGCACAGATGGAAAAGCCTTTGAACCACACAGAGTCATCAGCTTTTCTAATGAGAGTGCTAATGGAGGAGGGAGGAGGAGGAGGGAGAAAGAGGAGGACGGAGGAGGAGGATGGAGAAGGGAGATGGAGGAGAAGGAGGATGGAGGAGAAGGAGGATGGAAGTAGAGGAGGATGGAGGAAGAGAAGGATGGAGAAGAAAGAGGATGGAGGAAGAAGATGGAGAAAGAAGAGGATGGAGAAGGAGGATGAAGGAACAGGAGGATAGAGGAGGAGGACGGAGAAGGAGGAGGATGGAGAAGGAGAAGGATGGAGGAGAAGGAGGATGGAGGAAGATGGAGAAGGAGGATGAAAGAAGAGGAGGATAGAGGAGGATGGAGAAGGAGAAGGATGGAGAAAAAAGGAGGATGGAGAAGAAGAAGGAGAATGAAGGAGGAAGAGAGAGAAAGAGAAGGATGGAGAAGAAGAAGAATGAAGGAGAAGAATGGAGGAGGAGGATGAGGGAGGAGAAGGAGGAGGGTGCAGAGCCACTAATGCCAATTATAACGCAACTGCACCGTAAAACACTGTGTTAAAAATACTGAACCTTAGACACAACAAGTTTGGGTGTCTTGCCCGTTTATTCTGGCTTTGAACCTCAACCTCAGAAGTACAAAACTCTTCTTTATCACATCACGAGTCTCCTGAGCCACCCGTTTCTCCTAATGACACTTTGCAGGGGGGAGGAGAAAGCCTGAGACTTACTGCTTTAATAAAAACATCAAAGACGAGGAAGTAAAGGTGCCCTTTGAAAAGTGTTTTGGAAAGGACAGACATGAAAACGATTCAGTCACAGAAATCTAAAACTGGCAGTGAAAAGAGGAGCCTCGGAGCTCGTCTGTTCTCTGCTGGTGCTACAATCATCCAACATGCGGGAATACCTGGTAATGGCTTTGGACATGAACATCCTAACACCACTGGAAGTCCAACACGTCCATCCAGATCCACCTTTGTGTGGGTTGACGTTATCCAGGTATTTTTGTGATGTGCTATAATGTCACCAGAATAACCAAAGGCTTTAAGCCAAGGCTTATTTTTGACTCCTGTAAGTACAGAACCTCCGATAATTGCAGAAAATCGCCCTGGTAGTGATAAAAAGTGGAGTTTGTTTGGAGACCCGGTGTTAGTGTCCTACGTACTTGTCCCTTAACAAACGTGGCCCCCAGGAGGGTGCTGAGCAATAAACGCTTCAGAGAGGGACCCACTGGCGTGTCTGGGAAAGAAGACACAAGAAAAGGAAAAAGAACCCAAGCACGTGCATTTCCCAGAGTCCTCCTGTCACCCAGGTGGCCTCAGGTGGCCCAAGCAGTGCCCAAGCAAGGTGGGAAATGTGGCAACCCCCGTTAGACTCAGAATTAAGACAAAACAGGGAGCGGGTTTCACTGGGTGGCGGGTGAAATGCCAAGGAGTCGTGCTGGCTGAGAGCACATTGCCCCATATTGTTATAATCATCATCACCATCATCCTCCTCCTTGTATGTTCCCTACACCAATGTCAAAGACTTCTGACAAGATCATCACCACCATCATCACCATCATCACCATCATCATCATTATCCTCCTTATATGTTCCCTACACCAATGTCAAAGACTTCTGGCAGCATCATCACCACCACCATGACCACCACCACCACCACCATCATCATCATCATCATCATCCTCATTGTATGTTCCCTACATCAACACCAAAGACTTCTGACAGCATCATCACCACCACCATCATCATCATCACGCTCTTTGTATGTTCCCTACACCAACGTCAAGGACTTCTGACAGCATCATCACCACCACCATCACCATCACCATCACCACCACCATCACCATCACCATCACCATCACCATCACCATCACCATCACCATCACCATCATCATGCACTTTGAATGTTCCCTACACCAACGTCAAGGACTTCTGACAACATCACCATCATCCTCATCATCATCATCATCATTCTCTTTTCATGGTCCCTACACAAATGTCAAAGACTTATGACGGAATGATCATCATCCTCTTTGCATGTTCCCTTCACCAACACTAAGCACTTCTGACTGCATCATCCTCCTGCTCTTCGCATGTTCTCCACAACAACATCAAAGACGTCTGACTACACCATCCTCCTCCTCTTCCTCTTTGCATGTTCCCTACACCAACCTCCAAGACTCCTGACTGTCAAACAAGCCCTAGTAACCTACTGGTGGGGTGTGCAGGTGTCCTAAAATGTCAAAGCTGGGCAGAAGCACCTCTGCTCATCGGCCAGCGGTGGAGCTCAGCAGGGACCCTCTGGTGTACGTGTCTCCAGTTCTCCACCAGCGTCTGCAGCCACCAAGAAGAACTGGACACTCCCACCGTGCTCCTGTGACAGAAACCCCATTGAGGGCACAAAGACGACGTTGCTGAGCTTTGTCACGACACGACGTGGTGGTTGCGCGGAGCCACCTCTCTGCCATCCGTGGGCAAAGAGCTGCTTGGAAACGACACGTTGAGGTTCTCCATGGGCAGTGTCTTGAGCACGCTGGACAGGACTCTGGATAACAGCTCCAGCCACCAAACCAAAATTAAAATTGCCCAGAGAGGTGGTGGATGAACCAACCCTGAGACATCCCAGGCCAGGCTGGACGGGGCTCTGAGCAACCTGAGCTGGTGAAGATGTCCCTGCTCATGGCAGGGGTGGCACTGAGTGACCTTTGAAGGTCCCTTCCAACCTAAACTGATCAGTGATTCTATGATCACAGCCTTTTTCTCTCTAAACTGTAGGATCTTCCACCAAGGATGAACACTGTGTGTAGCAGCCGCTCTTCCACAAGTGCCTGGAGAACACAAGGTGTCCTACCAGAGCAGAACATGCATCTTCACACAGACCCAGCTCCCCGGCGTCCCCACAGACCTCAGATCCACCTGGAAGTGGAGGCAGGTGAGGGTTAAGTGGGCTGAGCAGCAACCCTGGGCCAGCCGAGCTAGGAATTCAGTTCAGGACGTCTTCATTTCACTAATCCCCATTTAATAGGGCACATAATCCTCTTTCTAAGAGAGAATTCTGGAGGTTGGCAGTTTCCTTTTTCCTAGGAAGGCAGGAGACGAATAAAACAAACAGCAAGTCAGTGGATTAATTTTTATCTCAGAGAAGAGGATGCTGGAGTCATCGTGCCTGTGAAAACATCTTCCTATCATCACCCCGAGCCTGCAGGGACGTTTCTTTTTGGAGGTGTGACCACCCCCTGACCTGAGCACCAGGAGATAGCGAATCCTGCTCCTCCACAGCAGTACTCACCCTGAATATTTATGATTTTTGACTGATTTGGTGTATCCATATCCCTTTGGTAGGTGTATCCATATCCCCTTGGTAGGTGTATCCATATCCCTTTGGTAGGTGTATCTATATCCCTTTGGTAGGTGTATTCATATCTCTTTGGTAGGTGTATCCATATCCCCTTGGTAGGTGTATTCATATCTCTTTGGTAGGTGTATCCATATCCCCTTGGTAGGTGTATCCATATCCTCTTGGTAGGTGTATCCATATCCCCTTGGCAGGTGTATCCATATCCCCTTGGTAGGTGTATCCATATCCTCTTGGTAGGTGTATCCATATCCCCTTGGTAGGTGTTTCAGTGCTTTTCTCTCCAATTAACCAGTTCCACGTTGTCATCTGCCAACAAATATCTCACCCCGTCCCCTTCCAGCTCTGCTGGGGCAACAGTTGATACCGCAGGGCTGATCTCGCTAAGAACCAGCTGATTAAAATGAGCCAGGATCAGGTCAAAACACAGCTGGGAATAACTCACTGCAGAAAAGGGGTGGTGAAAACACCAGGAGGTGCTGGGAAGGCACGGTCGGAGGTGGCATCGAAATGCCCCGGTGGCAGCGCAGTCCCAGATCACTTTCTGTTATAAAGGAAGCCAAACCAAACCCTCAGTCTTGCAAATACAGTATTTTTCAGAAAAGAAGAAGAAGAAAAAGGAGGCATTCCTGTCCAGGCTGAGCGCTCCTCTGAAGGTCGGCTGTTCCCATCAGAAAACACAAGGTATTTATTTTTTGGAGACTCTCAGTATTCATAGCTACCTGTCCTCATGGAGTAACGCTACACAGAAGCCCAAACATTGAATATTCCAATTTTTGGGCTGTAAGACACCCCTATTTATTTGCAATTCAGCTCCATCATGCCTTGCAGTGCCTACCTGGACTTGGGGCGGCCAGCAAAGCAACTCCTGGGTGTATTCCATGCCCTGACATTGGGTCATCGTGGCTTACCCAAATCTGACCCATTTTGCTTGCTCTGAAGTAGGAACGGTGATTGCACTTCTCTGATCACACCATGGCACGTAGCGCCGTGCAGATCATCTTCAAAGCGCTGCAGGGCCGCTAATGACCATCGAAGACGCTGAAAGGTGTCGTTGGTATTTTGTTGATGGGAAGAGACAAGAAGACAAGAGATGATTCTTCACCCTGAGCACGGTGAGACGTGGAATGGGCTGCCCAGAGGAGCTGTGGATGCCCCATATCTGGAAGGGTTCATGGTCAAGTTGGATGAGGTTTTGGGCAATCTGAGCTGGTGAAGATGTCCCTGCCCATGGCAGGGGTGGCACTGGGTGGTCTTTAAGGTGCATTCAACCCAAACCACTCTACGATTTGATGAAAAGAGGTCAAATTTGGATTTACACCACGGAGATGGGCTGCCAGGGGCAGCCGCTCAGGCTCAGTCCTACAACCCGAGGACATTATCTCCTTGATTTGGGATATCGGGGGAAATAGTCTCAACAGGAGAGATAAAGTGTGATGCAAGGTCTGAAAAGCTGCCACCAGCACAGGGAGCAGAGCAGGTTCATCTCGCTTCACCCCCGAGACTGGAGGTACCAGAGAGGATGATCTTGTCTTGCTTCGTTGGCCAACTTTGCCAGCTGCTCTCTTTTGACATAATCATACGAAGATCCTTTCCACACCTGATCTTCACCCAGCACCCAGCGTCCTATTTCCAGCCATGGACCTCCAAAATTAGGTGTGCAAATCTCCGGGAACCACTGGGTCTGAGGCATTTGAGGCTCCTCAGCAATTACTTCTGTGCTCCAGAAGCAGGTCTGAAAATACACTGGTAGATACAGACACGTCGCAGAATCAAGAGGTCTGAGAAGATCCAATATGCGTTTTCTGGTACGTTCTTCAATCACTGACATTTTCGATGGGAAATTATTCCTCCAAGAGGAGAAGAAAGCAGCAATCACGTCTAGACTTATAGCTTGGGGGTGGATTTTTGACACTCATCGCTTTTGATGAAGGTGACAGTGAGGAATTGAGCAGCTGTCGGCTGAGAGGGACGAAAAACCCACCTCAAACGGGCAAACAAACAATACAGACGCACTCCTGTCTTCCACCTTTGATTGCTTTTTCTCTAATTTAGATCATAAGCTCGAAAGCTGTCGGGATGCATGATGAAAACAGCACTTCTGACAGCTGTAAATTATTCCGCTCACCTAGTTCAGGGTTCTCTGTTTTCCCCAGAAACAAGGGCGGAATAAATCAGCAAAGAGTGGAGCTGGGTTACCTCGGGTTACGTGTTCGTACATAAATCAGCTAAAAATCTGAATTTGTTCTGAAACAAGAGGCCTAGATAAGAAAAATCACATCGACCAAGGGTGTGAATTTAATCAAACATACTGACTTTGAGTCATTTCTTTCTGGTTAGATTGAATTAGTTTGGTTTAAACTGGAGCAAGCTACTCTGGAAGCTAATTAAGCACCCAATAAACTCTTTACTAATGCACTAACGTACTACGCTTAATTATAAAGTCCTTAAACAACATCTTGCTTGGTAGGGAAGACCCACATGCCGAAGATATTTAACCCACCTCCCTGACTTCACACCTGTGAGATAAATTGATTCCCTGCATTGCGTAGTTAATTGTGAAGCACTTGGAAGGCAAGTGCTGTGTTAGCACCAAGCCTTAACCGCTAAGTTAAGTCTAAACTCAAGAGGAAAACACAGACCAGGCCTAAACCCTCTTCCTTCTCTGCAGATGAGAGCCACCCGTGCTCCAGCATGTTTTAGAGCTGGCCCCGTCTCACCATGTTGGGCTGCCACCCTTCGACGTTGACGCAGCGGTCGATGCACCACCAGAAGTCGTCCTCGGATTCTCCCTTCCAGGCGAAGACGGGGAACCCTGGCACAGAGAGGGAGATGGTGCTGAACCCCGTGCGCTGGGCGCTCCGCAGGCCGGGCTCCCCGCACCGCTGCGCTCTTGCTTGCAATCTCATTGGTTTTCAACATCTGCCTTCTAGAAGAAGCTTCAGAGATACATTGAAGACACACACAAGGCAGCAGAGAGGACTCAGCTTTACCCTTCCTAACTCCTTCCTCTCCCCCAGGAAAAAGCTCTGTTCACCACATGAGAGGGCAACACCGTCTCAAAAATAACATTTATTTGCAAAATCAAGCTTTTGCTGCAAGTGAGATGTTCTGCCTTCCCGCTAGGCACATTATCCACAAATTGAACCAAATGTATTTTGACTCACAAGCAATTTGTAGACTTGGCAGTGATGGCTTAACGGTTGGACTTGATCCTAAAGGTCTTATCCAACCGAAATGATTCTACGATAATTATTATTGAGCTTCAGTGAGCAAGAGCAGGTAACAGCCCAGCTGGCGGGTTTGGCTTCTTTTGGGTCTCCAGCTCTCATGGTCAAAGCCCTGACCTTACCCACTATAATAAGATTTGAATTAAGGCATCTCCCAGTTGAGCGGCAACAGGGACAGCTCTGTTGAGTGAATTACATCCCCCCAAAATTCTCTCTGTCAGCCCTTTTAGGCAAAGTTATGACTCAAACTGCTAGAACTGAAATGAAATTTAGCTTAGTTTCTTCTAGCAAAATAACTTTCATGTTCACACAGCCCTGGCGGCCAATAACGTGCGTCATTGTCAGTTGTGCTACAGACTTCTACACTCCGGAGAAATATCCTCCTAATGGAAGGGATTGATCTGGTGCTGTTCAGCTCCTACGGGTTTATTCTAAATCAAAGAGAATGAAGGGGAAAAGTATAAGAGACGGTAAATGAGCTCAATATGATTGGACAGTAAGCAGAAAGAACAAAGGGGTGACGGTTCCTACCGCTCTCGGCGAGGGCAGCGGCCACTTCGTTAAGGGTAGAGTAGATGTTGCACGCAGCCCATCGGCACTGGGCGCCCAGCGCGCCAAGAGTCTCCATTAGGACCTGGATTTAAACAGAAAACATCAGAAAGAGCGATGCAAAGAGTGACATGCAATGCAAAGAGGGACATACAATGCATGGAGCGACATACAATGCAAAGAGTGACATGCAATGCAAAGAGCGACATACAATGCAAAGAGTGACATGCAATGCAAAGAGCGACATACAATGCATGGAGCGACATACAATACAAAGAGTGACATACAATGCATGGAGCGACATACAATGCAAAGAGTGACATACAATGCATGGAGCGACATACAATTCAAAGAGTGACATGCAATGCAAAGAGCGACATACAATGCAAAGAGTGACATACAATGCAAAGAGCGACATACAATGCAAAGAGCAACATACAATGTAAAGAGCGACACACAATGCAAAGAGCGACATGCAATGCAAAGAGGGACATGCAATGCAAAGAGGGACATGCAATGCAAAGAGCAACATACAATGCAAAGAGCGACATGCAATGCAAAGAGGGACATGCAATGCAAAGAGGGACATACAATGCAAAGAGCAACATACAATGCAAAGAGCGACATACAATGCAAAGAGCAACATGCAATGCAAAGAGTGACATACAGTGCAAAGAGTGACATGCAATGCAAAGAGCAACATGCAATGCAAAGACTGACATGCAATGCAAAGAGTGACATACAATGCAAAGAGCAACATGCAATGCAAAGAGCGACATGCAATGCAAAGAGGGACATACAATGCAAAGAGCAACATACAATGCAAAGAGCGACATACAATGCAAAGAGCAACATACAATGCAAAGAGCAACATGCAATGCAAAGAGTGACATACAATGCAAAGAGTGACATACAATGCAAAGAGTGACATACAATGCAAAGAGCAACATGCAATGCAAAGAGCGACATGCAATGCAAAGAGCGACATACAATGTAAAGAGCGACATGCAATGCAAAGAGTGACATACAGTGCAAAGAGTGACATGCAATGCAAAGAGCAACACACAACTGGGGTTTTATTTGCTATTTATGGGAACCTTCTGGGGCATCTGCAGTTGGTTTTAAGCAGCATCAGAATTGCACAGGAAACAATTTTGGAATCCTTTTTTTTTGTTACAATTTAAAATGGATAGAGTAAGTAAAAGCTTCACAGGATATTCCATATGCAGCATATATGTGTATGTGGGTGTATATAAATAGATATATGCAGACTGCACTCAGCAAAGTCCCAAATTTAATCAGGAGAAAGCACTCCTGTCCCATATTTGGAAGATAAACCACAGCTCCTGAGTGGCATAACTGCACTGACCACTGACCCCCCCTTCTTCCTGCTCACACCATCCAGATAATTTGATTTCCTTAACGATCACCACACAATCTATAGATACGAGCATCACAGCACCCTGAAGCACAGGCTCTGTTTATCTAGAAATGTTCATAAAATGCACAGTTCTCTTTATACTCGGTGTAAGGTGCTGGATGCAGGGACCGTATCTTGGAGTCAGTTTTAGGGGCTAAGACGTGGAAACTCCCGGTCTGCAGTTCCCGGCCTGGCCTTACCGCTGTCTGCGCCGTGATGTGCGTGCAGCCCACGATCTTGGCCCCGGCCAGCGGCTTCTCCCCCTGCGCTCTCTTCCTCAAAGCCATCAGCGCCGGCATTTCTGCAAACCAGAATAAAGCAATGGATAAACCCATCAACGCGACGGACAGAGGGACAAACAGCCAGCGGCACTTCTCGCCCTGCTGGCTGGTACTGGGATGAAATAGGTCATGACACAGCTGAAAAGGACCCGATAACCCTGAGATCCTTCCTTACTCTTTAGGATGTAGCACCATCACATTTTTCAACTTCTACTCATGAATGCCCAGGTGAGGTTGGAGGAAAAGCTGCTCCAGGCTGAGGGGGACGTGGGACTCGCTGCTCGGATCACCGTCTCCAATATCCCTCCAATTCCCCACACACCGCGTTGCCTTTGCTATGGGTTTTTGGAGACGATTGTGCCAAACCAAAGCTGCCCAATTTATTTGATGGATTCTATATTTTCTCCTGGTTTTAACTAAATGCTTCTGACTCTAGAGTAGCGCTTCAGTAACCGGTAGGTTGGAGCTACACGGCGTAACCCAGTAACTCCTTTCCATCCCAAATGAATCCAGAAGAACTTCCCTACCTCTGACAAGAACGGAGTTGAGACATGGCCAACATTCTGAACATCAAGAAGAGAATTTGGGGCAAGGAGGAGCCCCACAAGACAGCTTAGGACAATGTGGAGCTTGAGGAACATGCCCCCGTTTACCTTGTTCAGCAATCTCGATCTCCCGGCGCCCAAATTCCGCCTGTTTGATGTTTTTCACACAGAAGTCGCTGCTGCCTTTGGAGTTCTTCTGCTGCTTGTCGCGGGGGGAGGTCTCATCGTCAGAGCTGTCTGTGTACGAGGCGGCTGGAGGAAGAAAACAAGGTCAGAGACAGAACAAAATATTCCCTAAAGCCTAAACCATCTGCAGCTGAAGGGCGCCAGCGATCTGTTGGATGCATCCATGGATGTTCTCCACGTCCATGGGCCAATTCCTTCCGTCCTGAGCTGGGTTCTCCTCTTCTCCTCACAACCATCATTTCCACACCATCAGTTTTTACCTACAGTATCACAGTATCAAAGTATGTTTGGGATTGGAAGGGACCTCAGAAGATCATCCAGTGCAATCCCCCCATGGAGCAGGAACACCCAGCTGAGGTTCCACAGGAAGGGGTCCAGGCGGGTTTGAATGTCTGCAGAGAAGGAGACTCCACAACCCCCCTGGGCAGCCTGGGCCAGGCTCTGACACCCTCACCCCCAACAAGTTGCTTCTCATATTCAAGTGGAACCTCCTGTGTTCCAGTTTGCACCCATTGCCCCTTGTCCTGTCACTGGGTGTCACCCAGAAGAGCCTGGCTCCATCCTCCTGACACTGCCCCTTTCCATATTGATCCCCAGGAATGAGTCCCCCCTCAGTCTCCTCTTCTCCAGCTCCAGAGCCCCAGCTCCCTCAGCCTTTCCTCACACGGGAGATGCTCCACTCCCTCCAGCATCTTGGTGGCTGCGCTGGACTCTCTCCAGCAGTTCCCTGTCCTTCTGGAGCTGAGGGGCCACAACTGGACACAATATTCCAGGGGTGGTCTCCCCAGGGCAGAGCAGAGGGGCAGGAGAACCTCTCTGACCTACTGACCACCCCCTTCTAACCCACCCCAGGTACCATTGGCTTCCTGGCCACAAGGGCCCAGTGCTGGCTCATGCTCACCCTGCTGTCCCCAGGACCCCCAGGTCCCTTTCCCCTACCCTGCTCTCTAATAGCTCATTCCCCAACTTACACTGGAACCTGGGGTTGTTCCTGCCCAGATTCCAGACTCTACCCTTGCCCTTGTTCTATTTCATTACATTTTTCCCGCCCAGCTCTCAGCCTGTCCAGGTCTCTGATGGCAGCACAGCTTCCAGTGTCACCACTCCTCCCAGCTTGGTGTCACCAGCAAACTTGCTGACAGTCACTCTATTCCCTCATCCAAATCATTGATGAATATATTGAATAATACCGGCCCCAGCACCGACCCCTGAGGCTCTGCACTGGATCCAGGCCTCAAGTGGACTCTGCCCCATTGACCACGACTCTCTGGCTTCTCTCCTTAAGCCAGTTTGCAATCCCCCTCACTACTCTATTGTCCAGACCACACCTCCTCAACTTAGCAACTAGGCTGCTGTGGGAGACTGTGTCAAACTACAATGACCTCCTCACCTTCATCTACCTCTATCCAACACCACACGGGAAGGAATCAGCTCGAGAACCCCTGTGTCCTCCACAGACTCATCTCCTCATGTTCTGCAGCTCCTCTGTGGCCTTTTCCCACCTCTCTTCCCAAATCTCAAGCCTTTACCTTTCTAAAATAGCCAGCAAAAACACCTATTAATGTTTTCAACACTTCCAAAACATTAAGAGTTGTGATTTAAGATAGGAGACTCCATCTAATTTTAAACAACGGCACGTTGGAGGCTGCTCGTTAATAATATTTCAGTTATAACTGGTGTTCCCAGCCCTTGGATTTGCTCAATTTCTACCTTCCTCAACCAGCAATGGCCACGAGTTGCTGCTGGGAGGCTCACGTGTGCCATTTCTCCTCTGGAATGTGCTCCTGCGTGGGACACCAGACCTCTGTCATCTTCTAGGACCAGAACCCTGGTCAAAGCAACATGGACAGCTTGAAAGCATCACTCGTCTTTCCTGTCCAGAAACAAAGCACCTGGAATGTGAAGCTCTTGGTCCAGCTGAGCTTCTTATCACCACCTCCTCCTCTTCCTCTCCGGCAGGAGCCACTTGTTGGACCCAACTCAAAAGCCTCATCCACACGGTCACCTCCCATTCCTCATGGAAGTGCCTTGAAGCTTTACTCCAAGTCTTTACTCTCCAGATCATGTGGTTCTTCTAAAATGAACATGAGACCTGGCATCCAATTATTTGTCCCAGCAGAAGAGGACAACCTTTGTAGGACAGCACTATCCATGGCAGCCTCAGGGGAGCCAGCCCATATTATGCATCACCAGGGAATGATGTGCAAGTGTGAGGGCGTCACACAAACCAGGAGAGGTTAAGGTTGGATCTGGGGAACAATTTCTTCCCCAAAGGGTTGTTGGGCATTGAACAGGCTGCCCAGGGCAGTGCTGGAGTCACCATCCCTGGAGGGTTGGACAGACGGACATGAGGTTCTCAGGGACATTGGGTAGTGCCAAGAGTAGGCTAATGGTTGGACTCGATGATCTTGAGGGGCTTTTCCAATTCAAATGGTTCTATGATAGATGTGGACCATATTCAGTTCTCATCAGTAATCACCTTGGACTTGGTTTAGAGGTGGACTTGGCAGTGCTGGGTTAACAGTTGGACTCGACAAACAAAGTTCTTTTCCAACCAAAACGATTCTATGACGACAAGCTCTCTTTCTTCCACAAGACCAGAAGAGAACTGGTTGAATCTTTACCTAGGAAACATCGTATATTCATCCTCAACAGCTACCGGCTTTGGGTGATGTGTTGCTGCACGTGTGAGATGGTTTCTCTCCCAGGCACGGCCTCCAGGAGGGAATGATCTACACCGAACACCCAAGGGACGTGTTCTACCCAACAGCCAGTGCGGATTCCTGACTTTCTCCCTCCATTTCCATGCCAAAGGAATGTGGTAGCACAAAGGATGAGTGCTTCTTACCCAGTGTCCTAGCAAGAGTGATGTGGTGGAACCCGTGGTCTTATCAACACCCACCAGCGCTCCCAAAGAGCTGCAGCTTTCCAGAGGTGTCCAAGTGAAGACTGAGACCAAGAACCCCTTCAGAGAACTTGGAGTAAAGGCCAACCACCCCTCCACCCAACCATTTCCATGCCAGAAATCCCAAACGGAGGGGTTAAACCCTTCTCCCCAAGCATGGCCATGGGTCTGTCTCTCCCGCAGCGCCCAGCGAGCCCGTTACTTTCTCTTCTGGCACACGTGAAGAGCTTCAACGACGCCGATGAAAAGAAACTTGGCACTGTCAGCGTGCCAGGCGCCCCGAGACCCGCTCGGGCCTTAATCCGCTTACGGAGGAGAATTATCGCATTGCTGACATTTCTCCGCAAAGGCTTCGTCCTCGGCGGGGTGCGAAAGGCAAGTCCGATCCTGCAAACAACGCGGCGATGGAAACGCTCTTCTGAATTCATCTGCAAATCCCCCGGCTCTTGGAGGACCGGGAGCCTGGCTTAGTAACTAAAAGAGCACCTTATGTAATAACGAGCTCCTGTATGTCAAGGGGTCTAGAAGGATTAATTAGTGAAAGGAGGATTATTTCCTTGAAGACAGCTAATCTGCGCCGAGGTTGCTGTGAAACCGTAGGTCTTGGTTCTGCGGGCTGAAAGTAATTGTTTTTAAACAATAAACCTACCTAGATAGTGGCCAGATTGTCACATGCTAATGGTTCTTTACTGCTACATACATATAAGAGTGCATATAGCATTATTGTAATTAAATTGTCAGTGTGCAAATGGTTCTTTACTGTTACATACATATAACACATAAGAGTGTGCATAGCATTATTGCAATTAAATTGTCAGTGTGCAAATGGTTTTTTACTGTTACATACATATAATACATAAGAGTGCGTATAGCACGACTGTAATTAAGTTGTTAGTGTAGTATAATAACATACTAATATATAATAATATTGCTCTTGCTGTCCTGTAAAGTGAAAAACAAGTGCAGAAAGGAAAGGATTCCTAGCACCTCTGATCTAGAAATACGCGGTTTACTGATGGGATAGACAGTCTCCGAAATATCATCCTATAGAATCCAAAGGTTGATGAATGAAAGCTTCATATCCAGGGTGGTCGCCCCGTAGAGCCCTGTGGTTTTTTAATATAAATTGTATTATTTCAAAGAGAACGACGTGAAAACAGCAGCAGGTCCCCGGTGCTGTTATGGTAGGAAAATGTTGGGAGGAAGAGGAAAGGCCTGCAGCCCACATCCTAACCCAGCAAAGCCCAGCTCAGAGCCTAAACCCAGCAAAGTGTAGCTTGGCTTAATATTTTATATGAGGATCCACTCAGATCTGCAGTATTGGCATCATTTGGGAAATAAGAAAAGGGGCAACCTGCCCCTGTTCCAGCCCAGCAAAAAGGACAAAACTTGTTTCTGTCCTGCACAACCTTTGGAAAGTTATGAAACAGCAAGAGGATGAAGTCAATCGCCTTTAATTAAAGATATTACTGTTCTAATCCCATTCCAGCACCCACATAATGTGTGCAATAAAACCAGAGCGCTTTAGTATTCAAATAGAAACCGGCTGATCCCCAAAAATCTTTGTGTGAGTTGATAACAGAACTACCTGAGTTTTGCAGAAAGGGAAAGAACAGTTGCCGAAACTGAAGTGATTTGACCATTTCGACCTCAAATGTCCTCTCAACCACAAAGCCGAGCATCTTGGATTACACCGCTCCACGTGCTGAACTTTGCAGATGGTACATATTTTGGAGACCAGCTGATGATTTTGGCTGAGCTTGTCCAGTTTTGATGGGCAGGAAGAGCAAGAAACCCCTGGTTGTTCAAAGAGATGCTGTTTCCGCATTCAGGTGTCCCTGTGTCACTCAAATGGCACCAGCACCTCGTCATCATTTTGGGCAGAGATGCTGGGACAACAGCCGTCCCACCAACCACGTCTCGGCAAAGAGTCGCTTGGGTTCCACTCATTGCTTCCTCGTGCCCATCACCTCCAAACCTCTACAAGGCTCTGGAGTGTCCAGAGAAGAGCAACGGAGCTGGTGAGGGGCTGGAGCACAAGTGTGATGGGAGCGGCTGAGGGACCTGGGGGTTCAGCTGGAGAACAGGAGCTGAGGGGAGACCTTCTGATCTCTGAACTGCCTGAAAGGAGCTTGGAGCCAGGGGGGTCGGGCTCTGCTCCCCAGGAACAAGCGCCAGGAGCAGAGGAAACGGCCTCAAGTTGCGCCAGGGGAGGTTGAGGTTGGATCTGGGAACAATTTCTTCCCCAAAGGGCTGTGGGGCATTGGAACAGGCTGCCCAGGGCAGTGCTGGAGTCACCATCCCTGGAGGGCTGGACAGACGGACAGGAGGTTCTCAGGACATGGGGGAGGGACAGGGGTGTGTTATGGTTGGACTCCATGATCTTCAGGTTCTCTTCTGAACAAAATAATTCCATGATTTTAGGTTTTATCCCATCTGCTCCCAACGGGTTATGGCACATACCATGACAAGACTGACACAAGAACAGGGACATTTCCTACAGCTTCAACAGTCAACACCTACAAGGACTTATCAGATGGGCACCAACTTCTGCTGTAGTTGTCACCTACACCCACCCTGGGACACAAAACAGGCACGGAACTGGTGTCCACTGCTGGGGCCAGCCGGTGTGGCAGAGCTCGGCTCACATGGATGACATGGACATCCCCGTGTGAGCTCATGGGCTCTGTCCTTCCATCCACACCACACACGCAGCTGGGATCTGGCCCAAAACACCCTCATCCGAGCAGATGCAGCTGGACTACCTTCAGATTTGATTTTCGGCCACAGGCTTTCAGCGTGCAGAAGGGGACTTGTCCATGGCCAGCGAACTCTGCAACCAAAACCCAACCGTAGCTCACAGCACATCATCCACCCCAAAACACAATTATTTCTTGTTTTACACAAGGTCTCCAGATGAGAAGGTCAGGGTAGGATGCACCTTTGAGTTTTTGTGGCTTCTCATGCTTTAAACTACCAGATATCTACCCAGATTCTCCTCAAATACGCTGTGACCTGCCAAGTATCCAAAAAACGCATCCATGTCACGGACAGGGACGAAGCGAAGGGCTGTGGTGGAGCCTCACCGTGAACGTCCCTCATTCCCCACGGCTCTGGCACAAGGCCAGACCTTGGCCACCAACCTGAACATCGAGGGGAGGGCTTTGGATGATTCTGCACTGTGAGCTTGGACGCAAACCACCAGAAAAGCCTGAGCATGTGGCCTTGGCAGGCATGAGGAACAGAGGAGCCTGTTCTCCCAGGGGAGGCGTGGGGAGACCTGGGTGTTGCCAGGGCAACGGTGACCACCCCACCCACGCCTGGAGAAAAGCATTCTAGTGACCAGCGAGAGCAAATGGGACCTGGGGGTGTTGGTGGCAGCGGCTGAACATGAGCCAGCGTGTACCCAGGTGGCCAAGAGGCCACAGCATCCTGGCTGGGACCAGCACTGGTGTGGCCAGCAGGCCCAGGGCAGTGACCGAACCTGTGCTGGGACCTGGGGAGGCCAAACCGCCAATCCTGGGGGCAGTGCTGGGCCCCTCACGCCAAGAAAGAGCTTGAGGTGCTGGAGCGAGTGGAGAGAAGGGAACGGAGCTGGTGAGGGGCTGGAGCACAAGTGTGATGGGAGCGGCTGAGGGAGCTGGGGGTTCAGCTGGAGAACAGGAGCTGAGGGGAGACCTTCTGATCTCTGAACTGCCTGAAAGGAGCTTGGAGTGAACTCCAGAGCCCTCAGCACAGGACACACATGGACCTGCTGGAGAGGGGTCAGAGGAGCCACGGGAATGACCCGAGGCTGGAACAGCTCTGCTGGGGACAGGTGAGAGAGCTGGGGTGTTCAGCTGGAGAACAGAAGCTCCAGGGAGACCTCAGTGCGGCCTTTCTATACATAATAGTGGCTGAAAAGAAAGATGGGGACAGACTTTTGAGCAGGGCCTGTTGTGACAGGACAAGGGGTGATGGTTTAAACTAAAGGAGGGAGATTCAGGCCGGACATGAGGAAGAAATTGTTGCCCTGAGGGTGGTGAGAGCCTGGCCCAGGTTCCCAGAGAGGTGGTGGATGAACCATCCCTGGAGACATCCCAGGCCAGGCTGGACGGGGCTCTGAGCAACCTGAGCTGCTGAAGATGTCCCTGTCATGGCAGGGGGGACTGGGGGAGCTTTGAAGGTCCCTTCAGCACAAACCATTCTATGACACCAGCAGGAAAACCAGAAGACACGTGTGGCCTTCACAGGTCACCGATGCTCTGCCAAAGACTCCAGTTTCACGTGCAAGGGGTGAATCCAAAGCTACAGTGGGATCCACATGGATTTATTCAAGAACGGGAAGGGATAATGACAGCCAAGCAGAGACACAACAGAAACACTGTTTGCTGCTCCTGGAAGGAAGAGGATGGGGAAGAGAGGAGGAAATTCAACAGCAATGGCACATGAAGGTTACAAGGAGAGATCAGAGGTGTTAAGAGCAGCAGAGTAACTAAATTTTCAATCCAAGTATACATGAAGATGAGAAAAATAAGCAACAACCCTCTTTCCACGGCTTCCCTCCAACACCACTGGCTACACAGCAGAACTGGGAGATCCCTGAGCTGCTGTGAACTGCAGGACGAACCCTGCGCTAAGAGGATGCGGTTGATCACAGAGCCATAGAACATCTCAAACTGGAAGGGACCCAACATGATCAGAGACCAACCCGCTGCTCCTTGCAGGAGCATAACCAGACATAACTTTGCATAACTGTAAAGGCCTTAGTTTGCTTTAAAATGATCTTAATCTTTTAATTCTGACAACAAATGGGAACGAGGAGTGCGGCGTGGGAAACTATAGTGGAATTCTTGGCAGAGAGCATGGGAACAGAGACCAGCCTTGAAGACAGCAAGGTTTACCCTTGAGAAGGATGGGGTAAAGGAGTATCCGGAGATATTAAGCTGTACCCGTGAGAGGGTTGTTCCTGGCAGGAACAACCCCAGGTTCCAGTGTAAGTTGGGGAATGAGCTATTAGAGAGCAGTGTAGGGGAAAGGGACCTGGGGGTCCTGGGGACAGCAGGGTGACCATGAGCCAGCACTGGGCCCTTGTGGCCAGAAAGGCCAATGGTACCTGGGGTGGGTTAGAAGGGGGTGGTCAGTAGGTCAGAGAGGTTCTCCTGCCCCTCTGCTCTGCCCTGGGGAGACCACACCTGGAATCTTGTGTCCAGTTGTGGCCCCTCAGTTCCAGAAGGACAGGGAACTGCTGGAGAGAGTCCAGCGCAGCCACCAAGATGCTGAAGGGAGTGGAGCATCTCCCGTGTGAGGAAAGGCTGAGGGAGCTGGGGCTCTGGAGCTGGAGAAGAGGAGACTGAGGGGGGACTCATTCCTGGGGATCAATATGGAAAGGGTGAGTGTCAGGAGGATGGAGCCAGGCTCTGCTGGGTGACAACCAGTGACAGGACAAGGGGCAATGGGTGCAAACTGGAACACAGGAGGTTCCACTTGAATATGAGAAGCAACTTGTTGGGGGTGAGGGTGTCAGAGCCTGGCCCAGGCTGCCCAGGGAGGTTGTGGAGTCTCCTTCTCTGCAGACATTCAAACCCGCCTGGACCCCTTCCTGTGGAACCTCAGCTGGGTGTTCCTGCTCCAGCAGGGGGATTGGACTGGATGAGCTTTTGAGGTCCCTTCCAATCCCAAACATACTGTGATACTGTGAGGGAAGGGAGTAGAAGAGTAACATAGATGATAGCAAAATGAGCCAAGGAGATGTTACTGCTGTAACTTGTAACCAACAGTGAAGAGACACATGAATTGGTAGAACTGTATCAAAATGCACTTGTAGCAATAAATGGCATCTACTACTTCCCCCCTGGTCCGTGTTGTCTGTCCGTCCCACCCGCGAGAGCGCGGTGACGACCCACCTGAGCTGTAGCTGTCTGTGGAGGACTGCGAGATGGAGCGCGACAGCGAGCGGCGGCCGATCTTCGTCGGGCGCTTGTTGAATTCCTGTTTCTGGTCAGCAAACTGGATCTGTTATAAGAAATTAATAGTTGAGTCAGCTGGAGAAACCCAACAGTCTGGTTAATCCCAGGAACCCAAAGCGGTGAGCAGGCGCTGGCACCATCTCAGTTACAGGCTGAATCGCAATTCTGTGATTTAATTTGGGGTATGGTACGCTAAGTCGCGCACTTTGTTTAATTTCAGACCCTCCAGCAGATGCAGCATGGACATGCTTGTCTTTCAAATAGCTTGAAACTCCTCTTTTAACCACCCAAATCAGAAAACGTCTTACACACAAACTTAGTGTTCCAAGATGTTAATGATACAGGTTATTCATGGCAAGAGAAGCCCCATAGGGCCACCCAACGCTGGCAGAGCTGATGTGGGATTGACCCACCACACGTTTATGGTCACGACCCATGTGAGATGCTCCCTGTTCGCTGCATGAAATACAAAGAGCCAAAATGAGAACGAGTCAGGAATAGCCAGCTGCGCTTTGTTTTAAGAAAGATTTGAGATTAGAGGCATCGCTCGAGGCTGTTGGAGCTGTTGGGAGCGTGGACGCCTGGAGAACACAAGGAGTTCGGATTGTTGTACACAACTTCATACAACAAATCACGGAATGGAGGATAAGGCACGTAAACGAAGCGATGTGCAGACTGCCAAAATGTCATCACTCAAGGTGGGGAGAAGGAACCAACTCCCATTTACCAGCAACGCTGACAATGACCATAGAATCACAGCATCCTTTAGGTTGGACAAGACCTTTAAGATCATCACGTCCAACTGTTACTTAGTACAGCCAAGTCCACCACTAAACCATGTCCCAAAGCACCACATCTACTCGTCTTTTATAGCACCAAAGGATGGAACACCGATATCTTCCATTTTCTCTTTTATAACGGAGCTCATCTCATCACAACAAATTGTCGTGGGTGACAAACAACAACCTGCTCGACCCGAGATGAAGAATCAAGCCCATTTCCATCTCAATCAAGCCCAAGAAATGAAGGTTTCCGACTCCCCGGGGTGTCTGTGAAGCCCTAAGCCCAGCAGTGGGTTGAAGAGCAACCGAGCCCAAGCAGGCTCAGCCCAAGCAGGCTCAGCCCTGCCCGTGTTCCAGCTGCGATAACCGCCCAGCCAAGAGATACCAACATTTATTTTCAGACCCGCAGAGCACAGATGAGATAAGTGAAGCGGCGTCACTTCTATCCAGGCACTTTTAAGGGGAAAATGATCTTTAAGAGTGGTATTTATAGAACAGGCTTCACACCTTCCCTGGCCAACACATTGTCTGGAGAAGAACCTTCTCCAAACTTTGTTTTCATCCTGCCCTTGGTTGAAAAGAACAGCAAGAAGGCCAAATAATCAGTATTTCCTTACTATAAACTGCCTAAGTCCACGTTTTCACATAAACCAAACATCTTAGAGATGACGATGAGCGGTTTCCCAGTAGAAACTCAACCCTTCCGTGGTCCGTTGACGCGCACCTGGGGTTGACCTTGTCTTAACGCTTCTTATGTGGCTACTAGGCCATATTTAAGCGTTCAGGAGAACACGCGTATAGTTTTAGGAAATATTTAAGGTCCCGGCGCTCATCGCTTTGGAAGCCAAACCATGGCTGCCTGCCATTGACCATTGGTGCCAAATCTCAGGGAACTGGAAACGCGACTTCCAATTTTGCTACGAGCATGAACCAACTCAATCTGGTACAACGAGGTTAAACATTTACATCTCCAAAATACCCAAAGCCATTAATTGAGTCTATTAACCAACGCCTTGGGGTATTTTGAGACATTAGTTTTGTTTAAAGAAGCCATCTAAGCAGGCAGAATTTGATCCTGTCTGGGGAACTCAAATTCGAGCTCAGTGGTTTAAAGTAGCGGGACTTGACGTTGCACTTGAGATGAGCTGGTGATGCCATGGGGCTGGCACAGCTGGTGATGCCATGGGGCTGGCACAGCTGGTGATGCCATGGAGCTGGCACAGCTGGTTATGCCATGGGGCTGGCACAGCTGGTGATGCCATGGCGTTGGTACAGCTGGTGATGCCACGGAGCTGGTACAGTTGGTGATGCCATGGAGCTGGTACAGCTGGTGATGCCATGGAATTGGCACAGTTGGTGATCCCATGGCGTTGGTACAGCTGGTGATGCCATGGAGCTGGCACAGCTGGTTATGCCATGGGGCTGGCACAGCTGGTGATGCCATGGGGCTGGCACAGCTGGTGATGCCATGGAGCTGGCACAGCTGGTGATGCCACGGAGTTGGTACAGCTGGTGATGCCACGGAGTTGGTACAGTTGGTGATGCCATGGAGCTGGCACAGCTGGTGATGCCATGGCGTTGGTACAGCTGGTGATGCCACGGAGCTGGCACAGCTGGTGATGCCATGGGGCTGGCACAGCTGGTGATGCCATGGGGCTGGCACAGCTGGTGATGCCATGGAGTTGGTACAGCTGGTGATGCCATGGAGCTGGTACAGCTGGTGATGCCATGGAGTTGGTACAGCTGGTGATGCCATGGAGCTGGCACAGCTGGTGATGCCATGGAGTTGGTACAGCTGGTGATGCCATGGGGCTGGCACAGCTGGTGATGCCATGGAGTTGGTACAGCTGGTGATGCCATGGGGCTGGCACAGCTGGTGATGCCACGGAGCTGGCACAGCTGGTTATGCCATGGGGCTGGCACAGCTGGTGATGCCATGGCGTTGGTACAGCTGGTGATGCCATGGAGTTGGTACAGCTGGTGATGCCATGGAGCTGGCACAGCTGGTTATGCCATGGGGCTGGCACAGCTGGTGATGCCATGGAGTTGGTACAGCTGGTGATGCCACGGAGTTGGTACAGTTGGTGATGCCATGGAGCTGGTACAGCTGGTGATGCCATGGAATTGGCACAGTTGGTGATCCCATGGAGTTGGCACAGCTGGTGATGCCACGGGGCTCGTACAGCTGGTGATGCCACAGAGCTGGCACAGCTGGTGATGCCACGGAGCCAGTACAGCTGGTGATGCCATGGAGCTGGCACAGCTGGTGATGCCACAGAGCCGGTACAGCTGGTGATGCCACAGAGCTGGTACTTGGTGGGTTTGGGCCAATAAGTGAAGGAAAAAAGTGATGAGGGTCTCAGGTTGGCAAATTCGGAGCCCAGGCTGCTGGGGAGGAGGGAAAGGAGCTGGGAGGGGATTTGCAGCAGCACCTGGAAGCCCTTTTGTTGGTTTTGTTTTGCTTTTTTCCTGCTAATCTTAAACCCAAGGACAGCGGCTCAGGAGACGCCCAGGGGAGGGAGAAAAAGCACGTGAAACTCAGCTTACAGTCGAGACTTGGGTTGTGGATTAACACCTCTGGTCCTGGTGGGACCTGCACACACACACATCATCTTTTAAATTCATTTTCTAAGAAGCTGTTGGCCTGAAATAACTTTACTGTTTGTTCTCATTTAAAACAAAGCCCTCATTAGGTGAGCAGCTTCATCAACACTCCGGGTTAGTTGTGTGAAATGACGCTCTCGGCAAAGTGAGAGGGGCTGGGAGTCTTGACAAAGGGCGAATAATTCACATTATAACTCACATTTCCCCTCCTGTATCATCGCTTCAAGGACATTCAAGGCAACTATTCCAAGCGATGCAGTAATACTGATGTACTCCTGCATCCAAGACTGAGAGGCAAGCACACGCCAAAAAGCAAAATAAGTCATGAACCAAGTTAGGTAGAATTAGAACGAGACTTAAACTCTACTCTCAGCCCCTTCAAGGGTTTAAACCCTTTAAATGCTGCCACGAGCTGGGTTTAGCGTGAGCTGCCAAGAGGTGGAAGGGAATGCGAGAACGTGGGGATGGGATCAGCTCAAGGCTCAGGTCCGGTTTTAGCCAACATTGACCCTCCACCAATGTCTTTTGGCTTTATCCTTTGAGAAACAGAGAAAGCGGGCAAGAAAGGATGCTGAATTTGATTTATTTAAGACATTGATTATAACCACCTTCATTTAGAGCTGGATTTTGTATCACTTGGACGTGCAAAGGGAATCAGAGTTATTGAACACCAGGTGGGATGGGACCTCAAGGATCATCTGCTCCAACCTTCCTTGGCCAAATGCACAGTTCTAGACCATTATTCCTCGTCTTTTCCATGAGATTCCTTGTAAAAAGGGAGTTTTCATCTTCTTCGTAGCCACCCTTTCAATACTGGAACATGGTGACTCCCCTGAGCCTTCTTTTCTCAAGGCTGAGCAGGGATATTCCCTCAGGCCAGCTCCCACAACACGTCTGAATTGTTGAGTTGAAATCTCAGCAACGCAAGCTCCATCCACCCAGAAGGAGCAAACCAGACCTTGCTTACCCAGCCCTAAGCTCGGGTTTAAATCCCAAGCGAACGGCACAAGGTGACCGACGGCACAATGTGCTGTGTTCCAGCCCAGCTGGGGAGATGGGGACCTTCAAAATGGGGATGAAAACGGTGATTTTGGTCCAGGTTGGACACATTCAGCTCACACTGAGACGTCTCTGAAGGTACAAGCGAACCGTGCAGAGGGCAAAGCTCAACGGAGAGATCGCGAAGCCTTTGAGAGCTGCAGCTGCTTGAGTTTACGAGCCCAAGCTGCTCTTGAGCTGCACAAGTGCTGCTGCTTTCAACCTCCAACAGGAAAATACAATGGAATTCAAGCTGAAAAATCTCACATTTAGAGATCCAAAGGGTTAATGGCTTCTAAATGCAGGTGTGTGCTCACTACATTTGAAATGACTCAGTCTCGTTTCCACCACAAAGAGCCGCTCTATGTTACTACACCGAGCAATTCTCACTGTTTGAGGTTCTCCTGGGCGATCCCCTGCTCGCAAACCCATCGGCTCCTCCAGAGAGCAACCCCGGAGCTACAGGTTTGGCTCAATGCTTCGTCCTTTCAAACCTGCTCCCCAGAGAAAATCGAGTTCTCCAGAGATGGGGGTTTTCTCTGAGAGGGGAAGGGACGCAGGCAACTCCAGAAATAAGGGATTTGGGGGGAATAGCAAGGAGAGGAGGGAAAAAGGGGGGGTAGAGACAAACTAATTTACTTTTAAATAGGAAAATTATATTATGGTGCTACAGATCGCCCTCACCTGGGGTTTAATCCCCGAATCTCCGTTCACGTTGTATTTCTTCTTGTTCGGCATGACGGCATCAGTGCCAGCACTCAGCACCGGCTCCCAGCGGGACAGGGGCTGGCCCCACATTTATACCTCCCGACCCGCCGGCCCCGGTCCTGCCCCCAATTACACCTCCCAATCTGGTCCTGCCCCCAATTACACCTCCCAACCCACCGGTTCCGGTCCTGCCCCCCAACTACACCTCCCAACCCACTGGTTCCGGTCCTGCCCCCCAATTACACCTCCTAACCCACCGATCCTGGTCCTGCCCCCCAATTACACCTCCCAACCTGGTCCTGCCCCCCAACTACACCTCCCAACCTGGTCCTCGCCCCCATTACACCTCTCGACCCACCGATCTCGGTCCTGTCCCCCAATTACACCTCCCAACCCATCGGTTCCGGTCCTGCCCCCCACTTACACCTCTCGACCCACCGATCCTGGTCCTGCCCCCCAATTACATATCCTAACCCACCGATCCTGGTCCTGCCCCACAACTACACCTCCCAACCTGGTCCTGCCCCCCAGTTACACCTCCCAACCCACCAGTTCCGGTCCTGCCCCCCAATTACACCTCCCAACCTGGTCCTGCCCCCCAGTTACACCTCCCAACCCACTGATCCTGGTCCTGACCCCCATGACGCCTCCCAGCCCGCTGGTCCCTGTCTTGCCCCCTATTACAGCTCCCAGTTTCCCCCACCCCGGTCCTGCCCCCCAATTACACCTCCCAACCTGGTCCTGGCCCCCAATTACACCTCCCAACCCACCGATCCCAGTCGTGTCCCCCATTACAGCTCCCCGTTTCCCCCACCCAGTCCTGCCCCCCAATTACACCTCCCAACCCACTGATCCCGGTCGTGCCCCCCATCACAGCTCCCAGTTTCCCCCGCTCTGCTTTGGGCTGCAGGATGGCGGTGAAGGGAAACCGCTCGGATTTTCCAACTCCCCCTTTTCTTTTTCTGGCCGAAAAGGACCCCAAGACTTCACGAGGCGTCCCAGCAAACAAGCCCTACTTGTGTTTCATCCTGAATTACAGCATTGCTGCGACCTCTGGACAGTTTGCAGTGGTTTTTAACGTGGCCCGGCCTGTGTGCGCACAACAATAGCTTATTTATGTAACCAGAACATTTCCCCGTTCGCTATAATTAACTTGCTAATTAGGCTTTTTAACTTGGGTTCTCCCCCCCCACTTTCTTTTTTTCCCCGATGTCAGGTGATTACGTTAACAGAGCCTCATTAGAAGAAAATTAACTAATGAGCAACTAAAACAACGAAGGTATTTGTTAGATGGCAAAGTGGTTTTTAATGACGCCGGTCCCTGCTCTGTCCCCCAGGGCAGCGAGTGCAGAAGGTCCGGCCTTGGAGGGGTCCTGACCCAACACCCATCCTGAGGTTCCCGTGTCGGACCGTTCCTCTTAGACCCATGGAAAAATGGAACAGTTTGGGTTGAAGGGACCTTAAAGTTCACCCAGTGCCACCCCTGCCATGAGCAGGGACATCTTCACCAGCTCAGGTTGAGGTTGGGTTGAGGATGAGGTTGGGTTGGGGAGGTTGAGTTCATAGAATCACAGAAGGGTTTGGGTTGGAAAGGACATTCAAGGCTCATCCAGTGCCACCCCTGCCATGAGCAGGGACATCTTCACCAGCTCAGGTTGAGGTGGGGCTGAAGTTGGGTCAAGAAGGTTGAAGAGTTTGAGGTTGAGTGGGGGAGGTTGAGTTGAAGAGGTTGAGGTTGGGTTTGTAGAATCTTAGAAGGGTTTGGGTTGAAGGGACCTTCAAAGGTCCCCCAGTGTCACCCCTGCCATGAGCAGGGACATCTTCACCAGCTCAGGTTGAGGTTGGGTTGGGGATGAAGTTGGGTTGAGGAGCTTGAGGTCGAGTTCATAGAATCATAGAGCAGTTTGGGTTAAGGGACCTTCCCAGCTCCCCCAGTGCCACCCCTGCCATGAGCAGGGACATCTTCAGCAGCTCAGGTTGCTCAGAGCCCCGTCCAGCCTGGCCTGGGATGTCTCCAGGGATGGTTCAGCCACCACCTCTCTGGGCTATTTTAAATTTTGATTTAGTGCCTGGAGCTGTTATCCAAGGAGTTTTGTGTCCCTGACAATGTCCCCAAGACAATTCCCATAGAGAACCTCAACGTTTGCTACCAAAGAGTTGGGAAGCGACGGCACCGTTGATTGACCTCAACACCAATTCTAACCAAATACACACAAAACAAGCTCCGTCCAGCTCTGCGTATTGTTACACACACCTGCTTTAGAAATCATTTACCACTGAGCTGATCTAATATTGCTCCTCAATAGTTGTCACTGCAAACGCTGTCAGGGAAACATTGCTTGTGAGTGTTTGTCTGAGTGGTTCTGCAGACACAGACAAGCTTTGACGGCATTTCACGTTTCCAGGAATCCTCTACGAGATTAAAGATTGCTGGGTATATGAAAGCAACACCCGCTTTGTGAGAGGAAAGAACAACAAACCAACACAACCAACCAACCAACCAACCAACCAACCAACCAACCAACCAACACAACAAACACAACAAACCAACACAACCAACCAACACAACAAACCAACCAACCAACACAACAAACCAATCAACCAACCAACACAACCAACCAACCAACCAACACAACAAACCAACCAACACAACCAACCAACCAACAAACCAACCAACACAACCAACCAACCAACCAACACAACAAACCAACCAACACAACCAACCAACCAACAAACCAACCAACACAACCAACCAACCAACACAACCAACCAACCAACACAACCAACCAACCAACACAACCAACCAACACAACCAACCAACCAACACAACCAACCAACCAACCAACCAACCAACCAACACAACCAACCAACCAACACAACCAACCAACCAACCAACCAATCAACCAATCAACACAACAAACCAACAAACCAACCAACACAACCAATCAACCAACAAACCAACCAACCAACACAACCAACCAACCAACCAACCAACACAACAAACCAACCAACCAACCAACAAACCAACCAACCAACCAACCAACCAACCAAACCAACCAACCAACCAACCAACCAAACCAACCAACCAACCAAACCAACCAACCAATCAACCAACCAAACCAACCAACCAACCAACCAACAAAACCCCCAAACCAAACCCAAACCCAAACAACAAAACACAAACCAAACCAAACCCCAGAATCCCCAACTTAATGGATCTGTAGAGTCACTGGAATACGGATTATCTGGAAAATGGACATAGGGATTATCTGGAAAATGGAAATAGGGATCGTCTCCAATAGGAAAATAGGTCAGGCAACTGGAGATTGGGATTAGCACCATTCGCCTCAACTGCTACTGAAGCCCAAGTTGTGTTTTCAAGGTGAGTTTTATTTTTTAGCGTTATTGATGGCACTTTTAGTGCAAAATCCCAAGGTAGAAGCTATTTGAGCTCAGTGTAAGCCAAGAAAAGCCTGGAAAGGGGGTGTGAAGCACCCACCACCAAAGCACAAACGACTTTTCCCAGGAGGTTATCACATTGAGATGATTAAATTAAAGCGCTTTTCCTGGGGAAGGCGATGGGAAATGGGATGGGAGGAAAGGGCCTTTTTTTTTGCAGTAAAACTGAGTCTGAAACACCAAAATAAAGAAACCTCGACTCTATAAAAACGCTAAAAATCAAGTGCAGAGCTCAGGTATCTTCTGCAAGTTGTGTGTCCTTTGTAATCCGGTTCGATCTCCAAATAAAACCAGGGAGAGCCGTGTCCAACCCTAGTAAAACCTGGCTTATCGCCATAATTTAACAAACCACGCGTGATTAACATCTGCTTTTTAATGATGGTTGGAGCCCAACCGCTGTGTCAGTTTGACCATGAGCTCGTAATGTTTTCTACTCTTTTAAAAACTGTTAAATCTTCAAATGCTGTAACACCCATAAAATCCCCCCCACTTGCGAACGTGCAATAGGAACCACCCGTTTCAATTCTTGGAGCTTTTAAACTTTGCGAGAGCAGCGTTTTCATAGTTCGAGCGTCTTGAATTCATTCTTAGCCATGGGGATTTATTTTCCTAAAGGAACAAGGGGAATAACCAAGAGTTTTCCATGCAATTAATTCACACGAGTTCCCCGGCATCGGGAACGGCTGCAAATCCACTGGCACCAAACCCGGGGAATAAAAAGCAAGTTATGGCGCTAATTAAAATCCATTGATTGACGTATTGAGCAGCACGTCAAGGTTGTGGCCTTCAGGAGCCGCCACCGCTTGGTTATTCGGGTGACAAACCCCCTGGAAACCCTTGTTCTCAGTGGAAAATCTTCTCATCTGTCTGTGATGCCAAGTGTTCAAATTAATTTACTCTTCTTATTGTTTTTTAATAAGGTGAAGATTGGTACAGGTAGAACAGAAGGGACCAAGACGACTGTTCTGATGTTCCACCAGAGCCCAGCTTTGCAAGTCCCAGCCCAAACCTTCTCCTTCTGCCCTCCCATCCCAGTTCATGCAGGAAACTTTGGTTCCCTCCAACACTTGGCCTTCCAACACTGGTTTTATGGGGGAAAGTGGAGCCGGGATGAAGTATCAGAGACACCAGGTCTTGGCATCCAAAACAAAAGCAGGAAGAGACCTTTGGCCTTCATCTTCAACGTTCCATTCTCCTAATCCACCTCCTGAGCCTGGATCATCAAGAAAGGATCTTCCAAATCCATTTATTCCATTGTTTTGCATGCCTGAAATTAATATGTAATCCTGACCAGGTTGCTCACTGAGCCAAAACTTGAACTGGAGCTCCAAGTGGTTAAATTCCAGTTCTCCAGCCAAAAGGTCACACGGAGACTGACCTTGGGATTAACACACACATTTAACCCTTTGGTGTCTTCCTGCTGAAAAAGCAGCTCGAGAACGTGCAGGTTAAGGCTGATTTAACCTACAGGACTTGGAGTGGGAAGGATGGGAATGAAGAGTCACCCACCTGGGCCAAAGCAACTCCTAAGCGTGTTAGAAACTGGGGCCGTTGCCTCTTGAAGACCCAACACTGGTGGTGGATCTGCTGGGCTCTGAAGATACCCAGCCCCGTATATTTCTCGATGTCAGCACCGGGCTGAGGTTGTGTACGGTGCAAACATCAGACCATGGCCCCAAATCCTCAATTTATTGATTTTCCTAGGACTGAGACCCATTTTGATCCTCAGACCTCCAGGGTGATTGCTAATGAGGACCAAATCACAGTCCATGGCTATCATAGAATCGTTTTGGTTGGGAAAGACCCTCAAGATCATTGAGTCCAACCATTAACCCAACAGTGTCACTGTCCCATGCCCCTGAGAACCTCCTGTCCGTCTGTCCAACCCTCCAGGGATGGTGACTCCAGCACTGCCCTGGGCAGCCTGTTCCAATGCCCCACAGCCCTTTGGGGAAGAAATTGTTCCCACATCCAACCTCAACCTCCTTCTCCTCCTCCTCCAGCTCCTTCCCCAGCTCCGTTCCCTCTCTCTATCAAGCCATTGCTCATTTTAACAGCTGAAACTCACTCTTAGTTTACATCCTTGTTAAAGAATAAGCATCTGTGGCCCACAGGAGTAGGAATCCAGGAGATAAAGCTAAAAGAAGCTCTTCCAACATCTTAGCACTTATTGACATAGAGCATGGTCCCATCGCAGCCAACAGCAACACTGACATCCAACGCAGGACCAGAACGAGCGTGGCCAAGGAGAAACCTTTAAAAACAAGGAAATAACCGACATCTAAAGCGGGCGGCTCCAGTGGGGACAATGGGAAGGACAAGGAAGGGAGGAACCTTCTCCCCCAGCTTAAGACAGATCCCTTGGTCCCCCGGCTCTGCTGGTCCCAGTCCCACGACAAGGTCGGCAAAAGAGGAAACGGTGATTCCCACATCGCCTCAACTCGCAACAAAGGGGCAACTTGGGTTTTGTAATTAGAAAAATGCAGGATCTCGGACATCCAAGAAAATGTCTATGGAGTCATCACGATACCCATCATCATGGGCATTACCTCTAGCAGTGAATACATCTATACTGGAACAGCATCCCCTGTGGTTCAACAGCTCCTTCATGTCCTCAATGCTCCGACATGAGCCAGGAAAACCAGATTTCCCTGGCAAAACCCCTGACCACTGCAGCGAAAGCCTCTCCTGTTTATTCCTCATAGATTACGATTAAAGACTCTAAACTATCACTCAACCATACAACCTGAAGTTGCCGAAACTTTCCCAAATAAGACACCAAGTCACAACAGGATTTATGCATCGTGCGCTCACCAGCTGCGGAATTCCAGAGGGTCCGGATCTGGAAATTCACAATTTCCCCTCATTTTGATCCCATCCTCGTCGGGACGAGAACGTCACCACAACTGCACCCCCGATTTCTCCCTGATGCGGTGGGTACAAAGTTGTCCGGTGTCAATATTACATCCAACTGGTAGATTATTTGACAAACCAAGGGGTGTTTTACCCGATAAGTGAAATATTGGGGTCTCCAGCTTGGATTGAAGCAGATTCAGTGACTCTGGATTGTGGTGTCGCTCAGGTTCGCAAATCTCCACATCGGTATTGCAGCTCAGACGTGGTTCTGCAAACCCAAACCAACCTGCTCTTCTGAGACACAATGCAGAACTATATTATTATTATTATTATTATTATTATTATTAACTACTAACCCCTTTTTCAATATTTGGTTAATAACAAGAGCTGCCCTGTAGTAAATGTACGACCTTGGTAAGAACATTAAGACATAAAAGGCTTCTTGAAATAATGACCTTAAGGATAATGAGCCTTTGAAAGCTCAGGCTAATTATTACTTGAAATGTGGTTTTGCACCCCCACGTTGTCCCGAGGAACCGCATAAAATGCAAAGCAGGCGAATACGCTGATTAAAAACGTTGCTAGAGGACATAACCCAAAGCCCTTTGTATAATAGTGGAGTTTAAACCATCTATAAAACCACACATAAGAAATAAAGATCTATTTAAAGGAAGTTTTCGTCATCTGGTCCCAACCCCAGCGGCACCGAATTCATAGAAGAGAAAATGACAGAGGGGGATAAACCCCTAGGGGGAGGTTGGTTGCTTGGTTTTAAGCAGAACTCCGGACTTTTTACAATCAGAACCAAAAAACCCCACATTTCAATCACTAAACGAAGTTGCACATTATGCAAAGTTCATCAGTCCTGACCCTTACACGCACCATTAATTCCTCACCGTTGATATAAATACGACGTAACCGGGTGCGAGCTGAAAGAACGGTGGTCTGTAAACACCAGAGAGTGAGAAGCAGAACAAGAAACTGTATTTTTATAAAAATAAAGTCCATAAAGCTTGAGACAGCGCTAGTGGGGGCACCTAATGTTGGGTATTACAGGGGAACGATGAAACTTGAATCAAATCAGTGTGCGCGGACTCTATTTGTAGAACAAGATCAAAGCAGCAAGAACAGCTTCCCAGGAGTAGAATATGAACCTCTTATTATAAAGTATTTTTAGAAGAACGAGCAAGAGTGACGACCGTGAAAATAGCAATGGAGATACCCGCAAAAACCTGGGGAGATACAGCAAATATTGACAGAGATTTTCGGTGTTCTGGAAGAATCGTGACCATTTGTGCCCCTGCGCAGCCCCACAGGGACACGTGGAGCGGCCCCAGACCCGCAGCCTCTTGTCTGCCTGATTATTTGGAGCAATGTCACTGTATTTCCAGCTGCTTTGGGAATTCTTTCCACCAGAGAAGCAAGGTGGAGTGCATTTTAATACTTTCTGGTATCTATTCTCACTTCTTTAACCATCAAAATGAAGCTGAGCAGCGTACGCTGCCCTAAAACCTATCTTAAATATCAGAGGTTTTATTCCAACAGCAGAATCTAAATTGATGTTAAGAATTCAAGCAGCCAAAAGACGGTGTTTTCTGCGCTGATCCTGATGAAATTCAGCCTCATGGAACGTGTTGCAAAGTTCCCCCCACTCCTCCTCCCTGCTGCTCCCCAATTTGTTAAAGTTAGTGGTGGCCCACGGGGACCATTCCCCCCGTCACTTGACCATTTGCAATTGGGGCGAACGCCGAGGGAGGAATTCTATCCCCCCTTGTTAATATCGGACGTTAACGAACCCTCGTTGGGGCTAAAGGCCGGCGTATCCCGACACGGAGCAGCGAGAGCCAAAGCTCCCTCCAGAACTCGGCAGCAGCTCGGCCGCGTGGCCGCGGATGGAAATAGGAAGGTAAATCACTCACCATCCACTCGGGCAGGTGGAAAGTGGCGGCGTTGGCGTTGCCGTCCCACGGCTCCATGGGGGAAACTCCCTACACTCACATGTTTTTGGCAGGAGGATGCAGCGGGATGCAGTGGGATGCAGGAGGATGCAGTGGGATGCAGGAGGATGTAGGAGGATGCAGCGGGATGCAGGAGGATGCAGGAGGATGCAGTAAGATTCAGCAGGATGCAGGAGGATGTAGCGGGATGCAGGAAGATGCAGGAGGATGTAGGAGGATGAAGCGGGATGCAGTGGGATGCAGGAGGATGTAGGAGGGATGCAGTGGGATGCAGGAGGATGTGGGAGGATGCAGTGGGATGCAGCGGGATGCAGCAGGATGTAGCAGGATGCAGGAGGATGCAGGAAGATGTGGGAGGACGCAGCAGGATGCAGTGGGATGCAGCAGGATGCAGGAGGACGCAGCAGGATGCAGGAGGATGTGGGAGGATGCAGTGGGATGCAGTGGAATGCAGGAGGACGTAGCAGGATGCAGGAGGATGCAGCGGGATGTAGGAGGATGCAGCGGGATGCAGGAGGACGCACTGGGATGCAGTGGTATGCAGGAGGACGTAGCAGGATGCAGGAGGATGCAGCGGGATGTAAGAGGATGCAGCGGGATGCAGGAGGATGCACTGGGATGCAGTGGTATGCAGGAGGATGCAGCGGGATGGAACAGGATGCAGGAGGATGCAGTGGGATGCAGGAGGATGCAGCAAGATGCAGGAGAATGTGGGAGGATGCAGCGGGATGCAGCAGGATGCAGCAGGATGCAGGAGGATGCAATGGGATGCAGCAGGATGCAGGAGGACGCAGTGGGATGCAGGAGGATGCAGAAGGATGCAGCAGGATGCAGGAGGAATCAGGAGGCTGCAGGAAGATGCAGGAGGATGCACCAGCCCACCAGCCAAGCCCCCAGCTCTTGTGCTCCCCGGCTCCTCTCCCAGCTGAGATCTTCGTTATGAACCAGCCTCGTTACCCAAGGTGACGCGGGCAGCTCCGAAAGTTCACTCAGTTCCTCATTTCTCTTCAAATATCCGGGTGAAGCGCTCAGCTCCAGCCCATTTTTGCAGCCCTGATTTCACGCCAACCCCGGCTCTGCTCCATGTTGGAGACAATAAACCCAGAGAGCAACCCCACCGTGGCATGGAGGAGATGACCATCCATCCATCCATCCACCCACCCACCTATGCCCTTGTCCCTGCGTCACCAAAATGCCAATACCCCGATCGGTACAGCCGCAAGGTCGAAGGCGCACACCTGTATTTCAAGCTACAGGTCTCCTGCAACGAGGACTGTCCTTGGAGCCCCCAAAAATTCACGCAACTTCAAACAAAGCAGCACACGGACACCTCCAACGCTCAACCGCTTCCAGCTTCCAACCCAACGTGGTTAGAAATGAACTTCATCATCCCGCAGAACCAGATAAATGTTGTAGATAAACACGGAGCGGCTGGTGGGGATGGAGCTCCCTCTGCTGAGCAGAACGCAGACAGAAATGAAGGCTTTTTGTAGCCAGAGCGATTGCCAAGGGACTTTGCTCCTGCAAAGACGCTTTTCCATGGCTGGCAGCTCCACCACGGCCTGGCCAACAAACCTTCGCCTGAATTGAGGCTTCAGTTTCACTGAAACCTCCCCAAATGATGCAGGATTCCGCTCTCAGGTATTAATGAGCCATCCGTGATCATTTTCCGAGCCCACTTTGGTATTTTCTCAGTGTGTTTCCACCTGCACAGCGACCAGGACGAAGGGAAGGGGGGGCTGGCAACGCCTCGCTGGAGATGCTCAAGAAAATGCCCTTTTTCTGTTGAGAATGTCCAGCAGCCTCCACAAACATCTCCTTCTTTTACTTTTCCTTCATGCAAAGTGTTTTATTTGGGGCCATAGTCGACACAAACCTCCCTTCACCAGCAAGGAGCTTGGCTGTGAGGCACCAGCAGACACATCCCATGGGGCTCCACCTCAGCTGCAGGGGCAGGAGAAGCTCGCAGGGTCCCTTCCTTGCTCTGCTCTCTCACCACAAAACAATTTAAATGCTGTAAATTGGGGAGTTTGCTGTTTGGTTGAGATGGGGCGGTGGGAAGACACGGGTGAGAACAAGTGGAAAAGGTGGAACTCAAATCTGCGTGAACACCACGCAAAACTCAAGTAGATATTCATTTATTTTGTTTAAGTCGATTCGCAGAAAACAGGAGAAGTTTTTTATTTTTTGGGGTGATATTTTCGCACTGTTGGCAAGATCACCCTTCCAGATTGGAAGGATCTCTGTGCACACGATCACGGAAGGGTTTGGGTTGGAAGGGACATTCAAAGGTCACCCAGTGCCACCCCTGCCATGGGCAGGGACATCTTCAGCAGCTCAGGTTGAGGTTGGGTTGAGGAAGTTGAGTTCATAAAATCATAGAAGGATTTGGGTTGGAAAGGACATTCAAGGCTCATCCGGTTCGACTCTGCCATGAGCAGGGACATCTTCAGCAGCTCAGGTTGAGGTGGGGTTGAAGTTGAGTCAAGAAGGTTGAAGAGGTTGAGGTTTGAGTGGGGGAGGTTGAGTTGAAGAGGTTGAGGTTGGGTTTGTAGAATTTTGGAAGGGTTTGGGTTGAAGGGACCTTCCCAGCTCATCCAGTGCCACCCCTGCCATGGGCAGGGACATCTTCAGCAGCTCAGGTTGAGGTGGGGTTGAGGAAGTTGAGTTCATAGAATCATAGAAGGGTTTGGGTTGGCAAGGACATTCAAGGCTCATCCAGTGCCACCCCTGCCATGGGCAGGGACATCTTCACCAGCTCAGGTTGAGGTTGGGTTGGGGATGAGGTTGGGTTGAGGAGCTTGAGTTTGAGTTCATAGAATCACAGAAGGGTCTGGGTTAAAGGGACCTTCCCAGCTCGTCCGGTTTGGGATGAAATGAAGCTTTAGACCAGAATGAGTAAACAAGGATGTGTTCTCCTCATCTCTAACATGATCTCTTCACTTGGGAGCTGAAGGCACGGTGAAAATACATCGAAATCAATCCTGTCTGATACTCCCCAGCATTTAGCTGCCTGTTGATGGTGGTTTCTAAGAAAGCTGCACCGTGCAGAGCACTGAGCTCCAGGAAAAGCTTTTCAAACCTACTTCGGAGAAATGAGACGCTCGTTGGGTCCAACAAATCACGGACACACTTTTGCTCAGTGATACGTTTCATAGCAGAGACAAAATCAGCTCAAACCCCAGTGAACATACATTTTTTGGTTACCAAAAGCCAAACCAGACTAAAGCTCTGACTAAAGAACAAGAATTAGCAATTATTGCCGGAATACTTAAAAATACGTGCTGAATTCCTGGTGACAAGTTGGGTACAATTCAATGAGTTGATTGAGAGCTGTTGTAGCACAAACATGAAGACAAGACGGCTCTTGAAAGTACGCTGGAAGAACAAGGTAATGAGAAATTAATGCAAGATGAAAGGCTGCAAAAGCCTGAGCAGACACGAGGGGGAGCGAGAGCCCGAGGAATCAAAAATCCCAAGTTTAAGCCTTGACCTATGAAGGAAAATGAGAGAAAACGGAGCGGTTTTGAGGACCACGCAGCTTTAAGTTCAGGTGTTTGTAGAAGCCTCTTCCAACCTGAACGTGTGATGAGCTGCTTGGGAAACTAATGCAGATTGGCAAGAGATGGAAAGGCTTTGGTTGTATCAAGGTGAGATGAGGAGTCCTCAAGCTGACACCAACACAAACCTGCACGTCCCCATCCACGGCTTTAGGCCCAGCTCAGCTGGGACAGGCCTACAGACAAGCCACGTCCCCTTCCCTCGCTGTTCCAGCCTGGTATTTGCTATCGGGTAGATTTAAACCCCGCTACATTGTTCTGAAATTGGTCTTGAATTCAGATTGTATTAAATCCCCATGGCGGCGCGACCCAACCAAGCGGGAGCCTGAGCCGCCTCTGTTCTCCGAGCCCCGCTTTCCTAACCAGAACTTATAACAACTCCCGGTTATGATAGCATTATAAATAACCAGAATAATAATAACTCCCAAGTGAGTTACAAACTCTCCCACTTCCAAACTTTCTGCCAAGGCAACATCAGAACCGTCTTCCCGCGGGTTACGTAATTTCTGCACAATTTTCAGGTTTATCCAGAGTGTTTCAAAAAGGTGGAGCCAATTTCTAACTGAAACGACTTGGAAATTGGGTCCATCTTTTTGAAAAGCCCTGTATAGATATTGGTTTACTGACAATGTTACTGGAGCCCAAACTCTTCAGGCCATGGGCTGAGCATCCTACAGCTCTTCAGACTTGAGTAGTGATTTCTGCACCACCCCCCTGCTCCGCTCCCTTGTTTTCCTGCTAGATACGATGTTTCTGAAGCACATACACAAATAATCCCCTTCCCCATAGGGGAAATAATAAGCAAAACTCGATTTGGAAGGCTCTTTCCTTCAGATTTTGCTGCGACACGTGTGAAATCCGCTCACGTCAGCTCTTCGTCTCGCTCAGTTATTACAAATACTCGCTGGGAACTGATTTACTGCTAATTGATTCCACTCCATCAGCTGCGTTTCATGCTCCATACAGCCCAGTTTTGAGTATCTGTGATGCTGTTGAACACCTGAACCATCAGCTCAGCTTAGTTAAGGTGTCTATGGGAATTTAAGGCCAGGCTTTACAGCAAGGACCAGCGTTGCAGGCAGGTTTAGCTCTTGGTATCATGTTTTAGTTATAGTGGTATAAATGTAACTATAAAGGTCATTGCCTGCTCATCTTCCAGCTCCAAACTTCTCCGAGTGGGTTCTCCATCATGGATTTTCAGAGAGGACAAGGGCAGGTGTTACTTCACCGCGGTGAAACCGTGACCGCCCAGCCCAGGCGGGAGCTCCGGCTCAGTCCCTGGAGAACGCAGGTGACACCGATGGACGGTGACACCAGGGGACAAGTTTGCTCGGGTGAAACGTGGTTTCAGAGCACCCTGGAACGAGAAGATTGTCAGCTGCTCCGTGCCAAATCAGATAAGTGCATTGACGGTTCTCAGGCTATAGAACACACGGTAAATTAATTTATGCTCTCATTTTCTCTGTTCCTTTTAAAATAAGGAGTATTGAGAAGCGTTGCTGATGGCGCTCGAACATCAAAATCAGGCTGTTCACAGAACCTGCTTCTAGATTTTATCACCAGAGGATATTTTTATGTCTTTTCTAAATTGATTTTCCCACGAAGCTTCAAACACTCCAGGGGTTTCTGCATCCGAAACCACGATGAGGTTCAGGCCGACTGTGGGTATCGAGGGGAAGACACGGCAGCACCGTATGAACCCCAGGTTCCAGTGTAAGTTGGGGAATGACCTATTAGAGAGCAGTGTAGGGGAAAGGGACCTGGGGGTCCTGGGGACAGCAGGGTGAGCATGAGCCAGCACTGGGCCCTTGTGGCCAGGAAGCCAGTGGGACCTGGGGTGGGTTAGAAGGGGGTGGTCAGTAGGTCAGAGAGGTTCTCCTGCCCCTCTGCTCTGCCCTGGGGAGACCACACCTGGAATATTGTGTCCAGTTGTGGCCCCTCAGCTCCAGAAGGACAGGGAACTGCTGCAGAGAGTCCAGCGCAGCCACCAAGATGCTGAAGGGAGTGGAGCATCTCCCGTGTGAGGAAAGGCTGAGGGAGCTGGGGCTCTGGAGCTGGAGAAGAGGAGACTGAGGGGGGACTCATTCCTGGGGATCAATATGGAAAGGGGCAGTGTCAGGAGGATGGAGCCAGGCTCTGCTGGGTGACAACCAGTGACAGGACAAGGGGCAATGGGTGCAAACTGGAACACAGGAGGTTCCACTTGAATATGAGAAGCAACTTGTTGGGGGTGAGGGTGTCAGAGCCTGGCCCAGGCTGCCCAGGGAGGTTGTGGAGTCTCCTTCTCTGCAGACATTCAAACCCGCCTGGACCCCTTCCTGTGGAACCTCAGCTGGGTGTTCCTGCTCCGGGGGGATTGCACTGGATGAGCTTTCCAGGGCCCTTCAACCCCTGACATCCTGGGATTCTGTGAATTCCTGCTGTTCTTGAATTTCAGCACCACCCCTGCTATAAATAATTCCAAAATATCATCTCTCTGGTACCGGGATTACAGATGAGCCGGGTGGAGCAGCCAGGGCCAAGCACCTGTCCCTGAGGAACAGCCCGAGATGTTTCTCCATCATCTTTGGGGCAAAAAGCCACCGGTAGCGTGGTCACGCCGGCCATCCAGCCCGGATGTGTCCCCTTTTCAGAGTAAAGGAAACACAAGAGATATTCCAGGAATAGCTTAAATAGAGTATTTTTTCATTGTCAGAGTTAAAAAGTGCTCCTTGAAGAATGAAATATCTGCATGGTGTAAACCGGGAGGATCCTCAAGGGGGAGGACGCGTCCTCTCCGCACACCTTTGCCCGCAGGCCAATATTCGCCAACTCCTACGAGCCCGATCGTGCAGAGGCCTCTCGGCCAAATAAAAACCAAAGGGTAAGGTCTGCGAGAGCTGGGAAGTTTCTGCGAGCCAAAAATGGATCCTGACGTTGTGAATTACAAGAAAGGGACCGCATGAGTTGAGGTTTGAATGAGAAAAGGCTGAAGTGGGGGCGAGCGGCTCTTCCCAGGGTTACGCCGGGGAGCACCAGCTTTTAAATAACTCTTTGTTTAGCAGGCAAAGCCAAGCTCCAGGCGAGATGACGAGACTCAACACACACCTACCCAGAGGCCATCCTGTGTCTACGCTTCTCATCCAGATGCCGCCGGGTCCTATTCGAGCACAATGAACCCCGGTCAGATCCAATCCCACTTGCGGCTTCTTGCAGGAAAAGCACCGAACACGAGTCACGTTTCTACTTACAGCCCCCAAACCCAACAAGAGCCTTCCCAGATTTGTAGAAGTCGGGAGAGAAGACCAAATTTTGGACGCGTTTCCAAGCTGGCAGTGACTCAAGGAGCCTTCCCGGAGGTAGAGGGGGTGTCAAGAGGCCACAAGCAAAGAGGTGACAGGTGGGGACGGTCCCTAAGGGCGCAGAGCTGGTGGGTTCACAGGTCACCCCTTGTTTCGCTTTCATTTTATAACCACACCAAATTGCTCCTTCCCAGGTATAGGAAAAATATAAGAGCGAAATGTTTCGTTTCCCCAGGGTGAGGATGGGTTTTGGCACTGAAAGGTCGAGCATCACTTTACCTCCCCTAGAAAATTAACTACGCGTTTTACAGTTATTTTTCTTCCAGGAAGGCGTATACAAAACTCCTAATCCACACGAGGAAGTTAGATGTGGATATTCTGCTCTCCTAACACCTTGGCAGCAACACCTGTGGCTTTCTGAGGATTCAGAGTGTTCTGGAGCTGAACAAACAGCTGCTGCACGGCAGCGAAATGGCAAAAACGCAGGAGGAGCAGCTGTGTGCTGCGGGAACACCAGCACCAACCCACACATCACAGACAGAGACGCTTAAAAACATCGCCTTAAAGTGGGAGAGGGAAAGGGAGGCTGCACCAGCACGGTCAGGACAGCGAGTTTCATCCCGGTGCGCGGGTGACAAAGGGCTCAAACACAAGCAGATGGAAGATTAATGAGGAGGGGGTGAATGAAACACAAAAGGCATTTACTCATTTCTGAAGGCAACGGTGCGATTCGGAAACAGAGACACCAAACAATCCCAGTGTTGACATTTGTTTCCAGTTCCCTGCGCTTCTCACGGTGGAAAAAGCGACTGGAGCCCGTGTGTGGTACCAGCAGCTCTGGAGAGGCAGCGGGTCCATCCACCCCTTTGTGTTCTCCCAACACGTCCACGCGTGTCGTGTCGCGGGAGGATGGGAGCGCAACCACGGCTCTGCGCAGAGACAGCCTTGGAGTAAACAGCAAATCCAGCCGGCCTTCCAAGGGTCGAATGATCTCTTTTGATCACGAGCGGACTCAAAGCCAGAAAGTCAGTTGTATCATGGGCTGTGTGATCAGCGGCGTGGGCAGCAGGTTTGGGGGATCCTGCCCCTCTGCCCCGCTCGGTGAGACCCCCCTGCAGTGCTGGTCCAGCTCTGGGTCCTCAGCACAGGACACACATGGACCTGCTGGAGAGGGGCCAGAGGAGCCACGGGAATGACCCGAGGCTGGAACAGCTCTGCTGGGAGGACAGGCTGAGAGAGTTGGGCTGTTCAGCTGGAGAAGAGAAGCTCCGGGGAGACCTCAGTGTGGCCTTTCTATACATAATAGTGCCTGAAAAGAAAGATGGGGACAGACTTTTGAGCAGGGCCTGTTGTGACAGGACAAGGGGTGATGGTTTTAAACTAAAAGGGGAGATTCAGGCCGGACGTGAGGAAGAAATTGTTGCCCTGAGGGTGGTGAGAGCCTGGTCCAGGTTGGCCATAGAGGTGGTGGATGAACCATCCCTGGAGACATCCCAGGCCAGGCTGGACGGGGCTCTGAGCAACCTGAGCTGGTGAAGATGGCAGGGGTGGCTCATGGCAGGGGTGGCACTGGGGGAGCTGGGAAGGTCCCTTTAACCCAAACTTAACTTTTCACCTTTACTCCCTTGCAAACAGCAGGCATTCGGGAATTATTCTAAAGTTTAGATCCACCTACAGAAAAAGCGGTGCCTACAGAAAAAAGTCCTAAGGACGCAGAGCCCGCGTTGCCACAAGGCGACAGCGATGAGGCCTCTCGTCTCCATTCGGTGTCACTGCAAGGGCTCAGACGTTCTCAAGTCCAGACTGCAGGTTTTACATCACTTCCAACAGCGGCCCGAACCCCTCAGAATGAGGATTTTCTGTGAAAATTAAACTGGGAGAAGAGGCAAGAAGAGAAGCGGGATGGGAGAGGGAGAAAGACAACACCTCGGCAATTAGCGCCTGCTTTAATTGACCGGGGACTCCTTTGAGACAAGAGAAACCACAGCAAACCCACCACATCCCCTGCACAAACCCAGAACTTATCGCTACGGGGAAAAAAACAGAGGAATAAAGGAATAACAAGAAGAATCAAATCGTATTATACCCTATTAGATCCAGTCACCCAGACAGACTGACCACTTCTTTGCAAACTTGCCAAATAATTCCTGCCATCTTAATCCATCTGAATCACTTTGTTTGTCCCCAGTCTCTACCCCATTACACACGTTACAGTTAAAATACAGGTGGTATCTGCAGGAAGGTTCCTGTCCCCGCTCCTCTGCATCGGGATTATTGTCCAGGATTATTATTTTATAGACTTCAGATACAGCCAAAATATTAAGCCTTTAGCAGCTGCCATTATGTATATTATATACATAGCCGCAGCCATTGCATATAGTGTTTGTGTCTATACATATATATATGTATAAAATAACCAGTTAATAGCAGTACCTTGCAATGTCTCTTGCTCCTACTTGCTTCTGAGAGGGGTTTTAGGCAAATGAGAAAGGGTTGGGTTTCGCTTTTCAAAGCTTGGTGCTCAGTGTTATACCTGAGTATATAACATATACTCCGGTCATTCCATATACATCTGATTTCTTGCACGGTCTCTCCTCTGGTTTCGGGACCAACCTGCAGTTTATTTGTGGAGCCACAAGTCTGGTTACTGACCTTTACTGGGCCAACATACCCATTTTTACTGTAATCCCTTATCCACTCAGCAGCCTGACACTAATGGTTAGTTAATCCATACATCTGTAGTGCACAAATGCGGATTTTTAAGCTAAAAGGGGCGCAGACCACTTCCAGTTCTGCCCATTGTGAGAACGACTCCATGGAACCACAGCATCCAATTCGGTATTAAGTGTGAAAGCTTTAGTCTAAGCTTGCTTTCTGGGCTTAAAGTCCAACTCTAAGATGATTTCTGCTTGAAAAGCCGCCCGTGTGGGACGGTCAAGCCGCAATGACCAGGAGTTGTCGGGAGAGTGGTTCATTAGAATAGAAAGCCAAGGATTCACAGCATTTTGGGGACACAGCAACAGCTCAGTAGCCACTTGTGGAAGAAGGTGTAAGGACCACGTAGATGTAAGGACAACATAAGTGTAAGAACCATGTAGGTGTGAGGACCGTGTAGGTATAAGGATCACATAGGTGTAAGGGCCACGTAGGTGTAAGGACCACGTAGATGTAAGGACTATGTAAGTGTAAGAACCACATAGGTATAAGGACAACGTAAGCGTAAGAACCATGTAGGTGTAAGGACCATGTAGGTATAACGACCACGCAGGTGTAAGGACAACGTAGGTGTAAGAACCATGTAGGTGTGAGGACCACGTAGGTGTAAGGACCATGCAGGTGTAAGGACCATGTAGGTATAAGGACCACGCAGGTATAAGGACCACGTAGGTGTAAGAACCATGCAGGTGTAAGGACCATGTAGGTATAAGGACCACGCAGGTGTAAGGACCATGTAGGTAATAAGGACCACGTAGGTATAAGGACCACGCAGGTGTAAGGACCACGCAGGTGTAAGGACCACGTAGGTATAAGGACCACGTAGGTGTAAGAACGATGTAGGTATAAGGACCACGCAGGTGTAAGGACCACGCAGGTGTAAGGACCACGTAGGTGTAAGGACCACGTAGGTGTAAAGACCACGTAGGTGTAAGGACCACACAGGTGTAAGGACCACGCAGGTATAAGGACCACGTAGGTGTAAAGACCACGTAGGTGTAAGGACCACACAGGTGTAAGGACCACGCAGGTATAAGGACCACGTAGGTGTGAAGACCACGCAGGTGTAAGGACCATGTAGGTGTAAGGACCACGCAGGTGTAAGGACCATGTAGGTGTAAGAACCATGTAGGTGTGAGGACCATGTAGGTGTGAGGACCACGTAAGTGTAAGGACCACGTAGGTGTAAGGACCACGTAGGTGTAAGGACAATGTACAGCACCTTTCCCACTGCATCAGGTCTCACCAAAATATCTTCTATCAGGAGACTCTTATTAATGGTATAGAAAAGGTCCTTCCACCAGGGGATCTGAAAGAGCAATGGGCAGATTAAAGCTCATCCATGTTTATTCAGCCCTCGCCGTTAGAGCTTTTTACGCTTTCTGCAACCTGTATTTAATGCCGATAGAGCCGCAGCATCGTATCGCTTGGACAAGAATCGGGAGTGTCAGCCTGGGAGAGATCTGGACATTTTCTACAGGCTGCAACGCTTGGTGGGGAAAATAAGGTTGAGAAATGAAAAGTATAATAAAAAATACAATTACATTAAAAAATAATTCCATTTTTAAAGACTCCTGGGCTGTCTGAGTCTCGCTGCTGTACTCGAGTGCCCCAGCGCTAACCAGGAGCCGAACTGGTGATGACAGTCAGAAATAGCGAGCTGTACATTTGGATAAAAATGAGCACGTATGCAGCAGATAAGCTCAGAGGGAACATTTCGGAAAATCTGAGCGCGGGGAAAAGACCCCAAGCTGATAAAAACCCGTGTCCTGATCCAACCTTGAACCCGCAACTTGGGGATATGAGACGCAAAAGCCTCCGTGTCAGGTTAGTAAGTCTTATTTCTTCCTGTCTCTGTGTGTCAATGGGTGGATATAGAATTGTAGAATTATTTAGGTTAGAAAAGACCTTTAAGATCATTGAGTCCAACCATAACTCACCCTGTCCCATGTCCCTGTCCCATGTCCCTGCCCCATGTCCTGAGAACCTCATGTCCGTCTGTCCAGCCCTCCAGGGATGGTGACTCCAGCACTGCCCTGGGCAGCCTGTTCCAATGCCCCACAGCCCTTTGGGGAAGAAATTGTTCCCACATCCAACCTCAACCTCCCCTGGTGCAACTTGAGGCCGTTTCCTCTGCTCCTGGCGCTTGTTCCTGGGGAGCAGAGCCCGACCCCCCTGGCTCCAAGCTCCTTTCAGGCAGTTCAGAGATCAGAAGGTCTCCCCTCAGCTCCTGTTCTCCAGCTGAACCCCCAGGTCCCTCAGCCGCTCCCATCACACTTGTGCTCCAGCCCCTCACCAGCTCCGTTCCCTTCTCTCCACTCACTCCAGCACCTCAAGGCCTTTCTTGGCGTGAGGGGCCCAGAACTGCTCCCAGGATTGGCGGTTTGGCCTCCCCAGGTCCCAGCACAGGTTCGGTCACTGCCCTGGGCCTGCTGGCCACACCAGTGCTGGTCCCAGCCAGGATCCTGGTGGCCTCTTGGCCACCTGGGCACACGCTGGCTCATGTTCAGCTGCTGGCACCAACACCCCCAGCTCCTTTTCCAGCCGCTCTTCCCCAGCCTGCAGCGTTGTATATAAAACAATAAAAAAGCCAAGTAAATCAGAATCACGCACAGAACCATCCCCATGAGACGGCAGCAGCAGACAGGGTTTCTGACGGCGGATTCACCCGGCTCTGTGTGAGCCGACGAGAGAAAATGAAGTTAACGAGCAAAGCTTTAATCAGCGGCCCTTGGCGTAATCACAAGGCAGCTGGGCCGTGTCTCCCTGACTTTCCGCTTTCCCATGGGAAGAAAGTTCCAGCGTCTCAAATAGAAAAGAAAAAGGCTCTGAATCAGAGATTAAAGATTCCTGACCACAAATGCCGCTTTTCTCCGGGCGTCCGTTTGTCCTTCCAGGGCAAAAAGCAACTGGAGCGCAGGAGATGCAAGAGCAGGATCAACAATGGCTGGAGTGAGGAGAAGAAACACATTTGCTCATATAATATTGCGGTTTTGCTAATAAATTTACATACAGGAATGCCTCATTGAGTAATAAACACCTTAATTCAAATTTTGGCAATTAAAACCCGATGCTTATCTGAATTCTACCCCAAATCAGGTGGATTTACCCCCGTGTCCTTGCTTAGCCCGGGCCGGTCGCTGCTTTTTCGCTGCTCACTTTTTCCAGGCAAGATGCTCGGAGTTTTTACCCCACTGAAAGCCTGGAGCCCAGCCCAGTTTAAGAGCCTTTCCTAAGCCCGATTAACCGGTCCCAGACCACGTGGGGATTACCAGCGCGGGCCCCAGAGGATGCATTTCAGCTCTCCACTTTCCCATGGCCTGAATTGGAACCATCCCGACGCATTTAGACTCTCAAACCTGTTTGCTGCCTTTAATGGGTGTTAAACCAACCGGACATGAGGCCTGACCTCTGTTTAGCACCTAAGCTGAGTTTATAGACCCGTCTTTGGCTCACGCACATCTCCTCGGGCAATTCCCTTGAGTGCTTATCCTGAAGGTGAATTGGTGAATCCCAATGACGATTTTGCCTAAAAAGCAGGAGATTTTTCTCCCTGGCTCTGCCATTCTTCTCAGTAAGCTCAGCAAAACCAGGCTCTGGGCATTAGGGACGTTGTTCGGTGCCTGAACAGGCCACAAGGCTCTTGGGTTGCACCCAGGGGTCTGTGCTGCGATCAGAAATAAAGATATTTGCAAAAATCACGTTATCGATGCTATAGACTCATCATCCCGTTACTGTGTCTTACAGAAATCCCTGCCTATTAACTGCTCCCAATGTAACCATCACTCAGCGCCTCCTTAACCTGCAGAAATTACAGTAGAATTCAAGTTATTTTAACCTGGAAGCAAAGTTCTAATCCAACCTACAGAGTCGCTTTTGTTCAGGCGGAATTTTGTTTTGCCATTAAGGGCAAAATGCTCGATCAGAGGAATTAGTCACGCGGGTCACTAATTGTATTTCACCTTCTGTAGACCAATCCTAACAACGTTCCCTTGTCACCGCGCTCTCAGACATCGTCCCTAAGAGGCGGCTGTAAAGAATCACAGTGGGTTGGAAAAGCCCTCAGAGCTCATCCAGTCCAACCCTTGGTCCAACTCCAGTCCATTGACCAGATCATGGCACTAAGTGCCATGGCCAATCTCAGTTTAACAACCTCCCGGGCCGGTGAGTCCAGCACCTCCCTGGGCAGCCATTCCAATGCTGACCACTCTCTCTGCACAGAATTGCTTTCTCATCTCCAGCCTCAGTTTCCCCTGGCAGAGTTGAAGCCCATGCCCCCTTGTCCTATTGCTGACTGCCTGGGAGAAGAGCCCAATCCCCCCTGGCTAGAACTGCCCTTCAGGTTGTTCTAGAGAGTGCTGAGCTCAGCTCTAAGCCTCCTCTGCTCCAGACTGAACAAGCCCAGCTCCCTCAGCCTCTCCCCATAGGGCTTGTGTTCCAGTCCCTTCCCCAGTCTTGTTGCTCTTCTCTGGACCCGCTCCAGCACTTCAATCTCTTTCCTGAGCTGAGGGGCCCAGAACTGAACACGATACTTGAGGTGTGGCCTCCCCAGTGCAGAGCACAGGGGAAGGATCACTGCCCTTGTCCTGCTGACCACGCTGGTTTGGATACAGGACAGGACACCATTGGCCTTCTTGGCCACCTGGGCACACTGTTGGCTCCTGTTGAGCTTCCTGTCCATGAGTCCCCCCAGGTCCCTTTCTGCCTGACTGCTCTCCAGCCACTCTGTGCCAGCCTGGAGCGCTGCAGGGGGTTGTTGTGGCCAAAGCGCAGGACCCGGCACTTGGCCTTGGTGAACTTCATCCCATTGGAATCGGCCCATTTTTCCAGTCTATCCAGATCCCTCTGCAGAGCCCTCCTGCCTTCCAGCAGCTCCACACTCCCTCCCAACTTAGTGTCACCAGAAAATCTGCTGATGATGGTCTCAATCCCCTCATCCAAATCATCAATAAAGATGTTGAACAGGACCGGACCCAGCACTGACCCCTGGGGACACCACTAGTGAGTGGTCAGCTGGATGTGGCCCCATTCCCCAGCACTCTCTGGACCCTCCAGCCAGTTCTTAACCCAGCACAGAGTGCACTTGTCCAAGCCATGGGCTCCCAGCTTTTGCAGGAGTATATTATGGGAGCCAGTGTCAAAGGCTTTGCTGAAGTCTAAATAGACCACATCTACAGCTTTCCCCTCGTCCACCAGGTGGGACACCTGATCATAAAAGGAGACCAGGTTGGAATAGAGTACAGCCCAAATTTGAAGCATAAACTCGAAGTTATTGGGGGCAAAAAATCAAACCAACCCCACTTGGTACAGAATAAACGTGTTCTGAGAGGGAGGGGAACAGCTATAAATTAAACAACCCTGTGTTCTTTGTACTTTCTCCAGGTTAATCGGTGAAATCAAGTCCTATTAACACCTGTTAATTGATGCGCTTTCATCATTTAGCAACGTCCCAATCCGCCTGAAATCCAGTTTCATTGTCGGGATTAAAACCACACCTTTGATAGCAAATTAATTCTTTTGATAATCAGCTTCACGCGCTTCTTTTTGAGACAGCTGCATCGCTCTGGAGAACAACCCAGCAGCACCGTCCTGTTGAGCCTATAGGGATTTTAATTTGGTTTAATTTACTGTTTAATTTCCAGTGTTGATTTCCTATCGATACCACTCACGGCCCAGGATGCGAAGGCAGTGAAGATTCACCTGGCTGAAATCTCCTGTTGGCCTCAGTGAAACACCCGCCAACCCTCACTCAGTTGTATTAACAGATCTACCTGGAGCCAAGCTCAACACGCAGGTGTTCTCTATACTTCCAATTATTAGGGAGTCGTTAGCAAAACGTGCGTAGTCAACGGGAGCTCTGACTCACCCAGCGCCGCAAAAAGCTCCGGCGAAATGAATAAATGCAGCATTAAATCACCATCGAAATCAGAAGCGCAGGTAAGTCCATTAGGAATCCTTTGTCTGTATTAAAGGATCAAGAAGAAGGTTTAAATACAAGTGAGATCCTTAAAATTAGACTAATGAGGGATTATTAAGTCGCCTTGCTCTGGAAGCGGAACGCTCGGGTGGTTTAAGATGTTATTTGGAAGGTGGGCTCTGTGTTGGATCCCATGCCGGGCGCTCGAGATGGGAAATTCACTGCGAACTCGGAAAGAAGCATCAAAATTGAATGAGAAACCTTCTTTCATCTATATTTGGAGAGGGATAAATTGATTTAGAGAGATATACACATAAATATATATATATATAAAAATAACAAATGCAAACTACTCTATGATTCTACGATTTCTACCCCTCCACAGCAAAACCCCCGAAGGTTTTGCTTCTTGTTAACAAAGCCCTTCTATCAATTAAAGAGAAATTGTAGATTTATCTTTGCACCCCCCATTCTGCCAGCAGCCCCTTTATCCCTTCTCCTTTCTCCCTGTCCAATTACCATTACTACAGCACGGCTTTAATTGCCCCCGCAAGGGACCGGCAGGCAAATTCAATGAGTTTACGCCGTCTCAACACAACCCAGTTTGGGTTCCTGGGGATGGATGGGGTTTATTTGTTGGAGGAACACAGAGAATCATGCTGGAGCAGCAACAGGATGACTCTTGCTTGTCCTTGTTGCCATAATGCAGAATTTAGTATATATATATATATATATTTACCCAAAGAAGGACTTGTGCGGTGTCTGGCAGATGCTCCAACCATGGTGGGTGCAGCTGGTTTTTAAGCAAGGACTCGTTGCCAGAGTGAGGAGCAGACGCGATCGCAGAGCTCAGACACTAACAGTGCCCGTGAAAAATGAACAAACCACCAACGGCACCGATTAGAGACGGCGCGAGGGGACGCCCCGTGCGAGATCAGACGCCGGCGCCGTGAATCTCGAATGAACCAACGGGATATTCCACGTTCAGGCACCGCAAACACCGTCTTGCGTTTCTCAAACGCCGTCGCCACCACGCACAATTAACACAGGCGCAATAATTGGCTTAAGGGAGCTCTAATGACATTTTTAAGCCGTTTAACCTCCACTCCTGTGGTTTAACTGGTGATAATCCCTGCAGGTGGGCAGCCGCCGGCACCTCACCCACATCCATGTGCCATCGCCACTCGTGTCCACAGAACCACAGAATCCCAGAATGTGAGGGGTTGGAGGGCCCTGGAAAGCTCATCCAGTGCAATCCCCCCGGAGCAGGAACACCCAGCTGAGGTTCCACAGGAAGGGGTCCAGGCGGGTTTGAATGTCTGCAGAGAAGGAGACTCCACAACCTCCCTGGGCAGCCTGGGCCAGGCTCTGACACCCTCACCCCCAACAAGTTGCTTCTCATATTCAAGTGGAACCTCCTGTGTTCCAGTTTGCACCCATTGCCCCTTGTCCTGTCACTGGTTGTCACCCAGAAGAGCCTGGCTCCATCCTCCTGACACTGCCCCTTTCCATATTGATCCCCAGGAATGAGTCCCCCCTCAGTCTCCTCTTCTCCAGCTCCAGAGCCCCAGCTCCCTCAGCCTTTCCTCCCACGGGAGATGCTTCACTCCCTTCAGCATCTTGGTGGCTGCGCTGGACTCTCTCCAGCAGTTCCCTGTCCTTCTGGAGCTGAGGGGCCACAACTGGACACAAGATTCCAGGTGTGGTCTCCCCAGGGCAGAGCAGAGGGGCAGGAGAACCTCTCTGACCTACTGACCACCCCCCTTGTACGTGAGCCCGAGCGCCTCCAAAAATGGGCCAAAGAAATCTCAGCTGTTGCCTTTGCAATTCAAAACAAATACATTTTTGTAAATGTTTCCCCACTTTTTACACTTGTAGGGTATTTCTTCATTAAAAGGAATAATTAAAACGCATCCCAAGAAGGGATGAAAGAGGCAGAGAATCTATTGTGGGCTATTCACAGTTACTCATAGGTAAAACTTCCTTATTAACACAATAAGTCTTAAACTCTTCAAACTTGTCTTAAAACTCTCCTGTTGTTTCACCAAGATGGAAAGATGGATGGTTTTGGGATATCGCCCTTGCCTTAGTAAACTAACCTGGATAACCAGCGGATAAAGCTGGAAGGTGGGGGTGCCCCAAACTTAAAACTAAAATTAAACGCAACTAAATAGTAAGAACACAGCGTTAGTAAGTCCGGAGGTGAGGTATTGAAGTGAATTAGCAAACGTCTGTCTTGGAAACTAAAACTAAACTCAAAATCAAGCTAAACCACAAAGTTTCTAATTGTAAGGCCAGGACGGTTGTTTTCTGGTCTGCAGTGGAAATTATGACCTATAAGGTTGAAATGAGATAATATTCCCCGTCGGAAAGCTCCGAGCAAAGCTCCCGCTGCTCCAGCTGAGCGATACACAACATTTCACAGCTGGGTTTGGAAAACAGTCTCTTTTTCTTTGAATTTCACTAAACTCCAAGATGGTGCCACTGGGCAGCAGGATTCCACGGAGCAGAACAAGATGGAAAAGGAAAATGAAATCCTGAATGAAAGGAGCCTGTTCCTGCCCCCCGGTCCCTCCGGTCCCATCTCACAGTTGTTCGTGTTCTCTCCACAAACAGCTCACAGAACCCACAATCGCCACTTGAATCCTGGCCACGAGGCTGGAGGGTCGATGAAGGTGCTGAAGTTGCAATCTGAGGAGTTGCTGATGTGTTAAAGAGTTCAACTTGTGATTATCTTTATCGGGAAATACGGCATCGCACGGGATTTCTGGTTAAAAACCACAGCCATTGCAGGTTTGCTGGAGCAAAACGCTAAAGCGCGTGTTCTCATCAAACTGCAACGGATTTTCTCTGTTGTTATTCAAATAAAGGGTGTGAGCAGAGGAGCAATCGCTGCCTCGTCTTCCACCCCACGGGACAATGAGTTCTCCTCGCTGCCCAAACCTGAACTTGGCAACGGGAGGTTCTTCCCAATGGTTTGCTCGGGAAAAGGGGCAGGAATTGTGTGGGCTGAGCTGGCAGAGATCCTCGGATACGAACGTTTCCCGGCTTTGAGGCAGATGGAGTCACGTGCAACAGTGATGGCTTTGAGTTCTGCAGCGGAGATTGCTGCTGGAACAAATACCAGGCGCTAAGCGTTGGTTTTAACGAACCGATGATTCAAAAGCGTTTTCCTCAAAACACGAGTGGCTTAATCATCAGAAAAATACAGCCCTTCGCTGCATTGGTGTTTCCCGATCCTTTAGCATCAATGAACCTGAGAATTATGGAATAGTTTGGGTTGGAGGGACCTTCCCAGCTCCCCCAGTGCCACCCCTGCCATGGGCAGGGACATCTTCACCAGCTCAGGTTGGGGTTGGGTTGAGGATGAGGTTGGGTTGAGAAGGTTGAGGTTGAGTTCATAGAATCACAGAAGGGTTTGGGTTGGAAGGGACACTCAAGGCTCACCCAGTGCCACCCCTGCCATGAGCAGGGACATCTTCACCAGCTCAGGTTGAGGAGGTTGAGGTGGGATTGAAGTTGGGTCAAGGAGGTTGAAGAGGCTGAGGTTGAGTGCAGGAGGTGGAGTTGAAGAGGTTGAGGTGGTGTTTGTAGAATCTTGGAAGAGTTTGGGTTGGAAGGGACTTACATAGCTCCCCCGGTGCCACCCCTGCCATGAGCAGGGACATCTTCACCAGCTCAGGTTGCTCAGAGCCCCGTCCAGCCTGGCCTGGGATGTCTCCAGGGATGGGGAATTTCCCAATTTTTAGGCCAGACACAAACTTACAGCCAAAGCCCCTGATCAGAACCACGAGCAGGAGCGCTCTGCCCACAACGCCACCACCACAAGCACAACAGCTTTGACAGCCCCCTTTCAATTTAACGTGGTTTTCATGCTTAATCCCCAACTTTATTTCAAGGCAGGTGAGAAGAAAAAGCACCATCTAGCACTCCTTGCAGTACTTAAAGGGAAATATAAGAAAGATGGGGACAGACTTTTGAGCAAGGTCTGTTGCAAAAGAACAAGGGGTGATGGTTTTAAACTAAAGGAGGGAGACTCAGGAGAAATTGTTGGCCCTGAGGGTGGTGAGAGCCTGGCCCAGGTTCCCAGAGAGGTGGTGGATGAACCATCCCTGGAGACATCCCAGGCCAGGCTGGACGGGGTCTGAGCAACCTGAGCTGCTGAAGATGTCCCTGTCATGGCAGGGGTGGCACTGGATGAGCCTTGAATGTCCTTTCCAACCCAAACCCTTCTGTGATTCTATGAACTCAACCTCAACCTCCCCAATCCAACCTCATCCTCAACCCAACCTCAACCTGAGCTGGTGAAGATGTGGGTGAAAGGGTGGCACTGGGTGAGCTGTGAAGGTCCTTCCAACCCAAACCATTCTATGATTGAAGTTAAAACCAACAACATTAGGTCGTTGACTCCAAAAAAGCAAGTGTATCATCAATACGAGAATACATTTCCTTTCCTTCTGCAACGCACCAAGACTCTCAAAGTGAAAAACCAAGTCCCCACGGGACCTGTTTGTCTGAGGAACGTACGGCACGAAGGTGGCTCCTGGAATCCAGACGTCGGCTGCATTACACGCTTGGAGAACAATATAGCAGCAGAGCCCTTCTGGCTCTTGTAGGTAATTCCCCTAACGCTCCATGCAGCAGATCCATTGTACAGCTGGTTGAACATACAAGGGGATCAAGTGATGTGAAAAACCAAAGGGTTTGTGCTGTGCTCACACCCCCAAGAGAGCAACAGTCAGACTTAAAAGCCCTCAGGAGACGCAAAGCACTCTGAATATATTCAGATCTGAAACTATTTTCAGCTTTTATACCCACTTAAAACTAAAAGCATATAATAAAAATAGCAATAATAATAAAGATAATAAGCAAAGCTTCACTGGTTCTGCACACCTTGCTCTTCAGCGGAAGAATTTTGAGTCTCTTTTCCGCGATCTCCTCAAATCTGGGTTCTGTCCCCCTTACCTACTAATACATGTAGAATTATGAAAAAGAAATCACTACAAAAATCAAACAGGTGCTTCACATGTTGGTTCTTAACCAATACAACTGAGTCTCTGCAGTCTGCCCAGTGAAATATTGCTGGGATGTTCTTAATCTGATTCAATCAAAATGAGCGGAAGTGATTTCTGGAGTTGATTATTCCTGAATAGTTCATGCTGATATAGAGCCAAAATAAAATATCGACATCCCTGGATCAAGTGTGAGGCCCTGAGAGGTTTGGGGGAACAATTCCAGGCCCTGGCGGGATGTGGAGCCTTTCTAAGAGCCGCGGGTTTGGGAACGGCGCACACGGACCCAGCGAATTAAGATGCATGGCAAGAGCTGCAGCATTAGTCACTTTCTGCGGGAGAACGGGATATTAACCAGAATATCGAAGCAAAAAACCTGTACGCAGCTGCTGCTGCTTTATCCGGCCAAAATTCTCCGGATTCTTGTCTCTTAAAAAAAATAATGTGGGTATTTTATATAAGCATAGAGTTCTGGAACCTCCATCATTTTAAGAAATTGGAGTCTTATGGGTGGATCAATGGAATAACTGGAGGGATCTTCTTGTGATAAACGTTGGTGTTTTGCAGAGGGGTGACAGGAGGCGACTCCTGCCCGGCACCGGCTCGGTGACAGCCTTGGTTCTCCTGAAATCACCAAAGCTGGAGGAAAATGAGCAATGTCACTCGCTGCTGCTGAGCTCAGCCCATGGTGAGCAACAGATCCCCCAGCACAGCCTTACAGGAACACCCCAAATGCATCAGCCCCTCTGAGAACCACCCAGTCACCTCGGCTGGAGAAACCCCTCAAGGTCATGGAGTCCACCCATAAGCCACCCCGGCACTGCCCCATGTCCTGAGAACCTCCTGTCCGTCTGTCCAGCCCTCCAGGGATGGTGACTCCAGCACTGCCCTGGGCAGCCTGTTCCAATGCCCCACAGCCCTTTGGGGAAGAAATTGTTCCCCACATCCAACCTCAACCTCCCCTGGCGCAACTTGAGGCCGTTTCCTCTGCTCCTGGCGCTTGTTCCTGGGGAGCAGAGCCCGACCCCCCTGGCTCCAAGCTCCTTTCAGGCAGTTCAGAGATCAGAAGGTCTCCCCTCAGCTCCTGTTCTCCAGCTGAACCCCCCAGGTCCCTCAGCCGCTCCCATTGCACTTGTGCTCCAGCCCCTCACCAGCTCCGTTCCCTTCTCTCCACTCGCTCCAGCACCTCAAGGCCTTTCTTGGTGTGAGGGGCCCAGCACTGCCCCCAGGATTGGTGGTTTGGGCTCCCCAGGTCCCAGCACAGGTTCGGTCACTGCCCTGGGCCTGCTGGCCACACCAGTGCTGGTCCCAGCCAGGATGCTGTGGCCTCTTGGCCACCTGGGCACACGCTGGCTCATGTTCAGCTGCTGGCACCAACACCCCTGGGTCCTTTTCCAGCCGCTCTTCCCCGAGCCTGCAGCGTCCATGGGGTCGTTGTGACCCAAGTGCATCACCTCAAAATGTATAAAAAAGAGCTCTTTCAGGATCACAGCTAAAGGGAAATCTTGAATACACACCAGGGAACAACCTGTCAGGCTGTGAAAAACGTACAATCTGGTAGTTTAATAAACTCCAACAGCTCCAGCAATCAATCCGTCTGCACCTTCCTCTGGCAAAGCCTTTCCCGAGGAGGAGGAGGAGGAGGAGGAGGAGGGGAAGAGCCGCTCGCAGCCCACGTGCCCAACGTGAAAAGCCTCAGAAATGTTCCTCATCTGCCTGCAAAACGGCGCTGTCTCAAGCACTGATCACCACAAGTGTCTCTCGGCTCCATGAGCTGTGAATACATGTACGAGTGGCAGTGCCAGAGCGCTTTGTTCTACCTGCTGAGGGGTAATAACTGAAACAAAATAAACCAAAACAGAACAAAACTCAGCACATCCCTTACAGCCTCCTTGATCATCAAACACCGGATGCTGAATATGGTCTCATTTTCCAATAGGGCACGTTACCCTCAGTAATGTTAAAACCCAAACCTCGTTCACAACAAACATACCCATTATTTTCCCCACCCTCAACATTTAAAACCTCACGCCACTGAACAAAATTGCCTTTTCCTTCCCTTATTTTTGCACGTGTTTTTATTCGACTGCTTCTACAATTATTAGAGCTTCCCTTTGATAATTGTAATGGATTTTACAGTCCCTTGGGTTCCACCTTGTTTCCTATCATACAGCGTCACACATGTTCCGTATCTCTTTGGAAAACAATATCTGTTTAAGCACTATCAATAAATAGATCTCAAGACCCCGTCAGCTAAACCTCCTCTGGGAGCCTGGCCTAATTGCTTGGTCCTTCCTATTTTGTGGCAATAAGTTGATATTTTTGCAAGAAAACGCGAATCTTTGGGAGTTTTCAGGGCCTGTCGTGAACCTGAGCCCTTTACACGAGGGATCACGAGCTGAACGTCACATCCGTCCCCACCTTGAGCGGCGTTTCTTGAGAAACGGGATTGAACCGCTACGGCAGCAGCAAAATGGAAAGGAGAGATTTAACAGAGCAAAACTTCTCAGTGACGCCGGCTCTGACACAGAACGTCCACGCATTTCAATGTCACCCAGCGGGATAATGGAAGGAAAAGCCTCCAGAAGCAGGTGTGGGTGGGCTTCAATAGAAAAATAAATGGAAGCATAGTGAAAAGCCCAAGTTAATGGAGAACGTGGGAGGAGACAATCGCGACTGCCTCTGTGCAAAAAGGTTAACAGCGGAGCCCTTTGGAATCCCAGCAAGTTTCTGTCTATAATTTTCGTGAGAATAGAATGCATCTGACATTTATTGGCTCGACTAATGCTCGCACTCGGGATAAAAGACTTGCGGAGTCATTCGAGGTCTCCAAGTTAAAAAGAAGAAAGGCTGAACTATCTGTAATACAGAAAACAAGGCAAGGGTTCTACGCAAATATCGCTACGTAAACATTTGAGATGAAAACTGACCTAAACGTAGCTCATGGCCCTCAAAATGTTCTTCCATCTCTAGGAGGGAAGCGCAGAAGCATCTTGACACACACGGATCTTCAAGGTCCCTTCCACCCCAAAGCATTCCATGATTCTATGATGGGGCATCTACCATCCAGAGAGGTGGATGAACCATCCCTGAGACATCCCAGGCCAGGCTGGACGGGGCTCTGAGCAACCTGAGCTGCTGAAGACGTCCCTGTCATGGCAGGGGTGGCACTGGGGGAGCTGGGAAGGTCCCTTCAACACAACCCCTTTCAAGATGCTACAAATGCAACCTCAACCTCTTCAACTCAACCTCCCGCACTCAACCTCAGCCTCTTCGACCTCCTTGACCCACCTCAACCTCCTCAACTTGAGCTGGTGAAGATGTCCCTGCACATGGCAAGGGTGGCACTGGGGGAGCTGGGAAGGTCCCTTCAACATAAACCTTTCCAAGATGCTACAAACCCAATCTCAAACCAATCTCTTGCACTCAACCTCAGCCTCTTCAACTCCACCTCCCGCACTCAACCTCAACCTCTTCAACCTCCTTGACCCAACTTCAACCCCACCTCAACCTCCTCAGCCTGAGCTGGTGAAGATGTCCCTGCTCATGGCAGGGGTGGCACTGGATGAGCCTTCAATGTCCTTTCCAACCCAAACCCTTCTACGATTCTACGAACTCAACCTCCCCAACCCAACCTCATCCTCAACTCAACCTCAACCTGAGCTGCTGAAGATGTCCTTGCCCATGGCAGGGGTGGCACTGGGTGAGCTTTGAAGGTCCCTTCCAACCCAAACTATTCAATGATTCTATGATTTTATTATTTCAGAAACTTGCATCAAAATCTGTGCCAAGAACGGTACAATGAGATACTTGAGCCCAGTCAAGATCCCACCAGACATCTCAGATGATGGATCCGTGATGGGCGACGCTTCTATTGGCTCAAACCACCCAAGAAACCGCCGGCCCTACCTGAATGTGGTTCTGCTTACTCACTATTAGAAACTAAATTTAAATGCGGTGAATAGAGATATCACAAAAGATGGTTGAGACACATTCTAAATTGGAACGTGGACGTAATCCCCTTCAGATCTGCAGAACCTCCAGGTCAGAGGTTTAATTAAATCAGGTTGGGTATATCGACAAATGGTTCCAGGGAACCCAGTGTATGCGCAGCGGGAGTTCCGGTAGATTATTTGGGGTATATTTGTATAAAAGCCGCCAGGTTTTCTTTGATTTATTCTTAGGAGAACTTCATTAGATACGGGCAGATAGAGAAGCCAACTTGCTGCATGTCAATGATTGTCCGAGAGCTTAAATCGAGCAAACAAAACCAAAAGAATGCACCCAATTTCATTGGTGCTACAGCAGGTAATAAAAGGCACTTTGAGCTAACAACACCTTGTAGTGTTTCCATTTACAAATATACACGGCCCTTTTATAAGGAGCCCTTTCAAAATCTGGGATTGGGCTTTTAATATAAACCGGACTGAGCCAAATTAAAGATTTGCCCCCAAAACGCCGACACGAACTGAGCTCGAGGTCAAGCTCGCGTTCACGCTCATCCTTTTCAAAATTACATATACATTAAAAAACCAATCGTGTGTTGTTCGCAGCAACCAAGCAGCTGGTAGGCGCCAGGAGCAAATGAGATGAATTAGACGGCCTTTAGATGCAAACCATGGGGAAGCTGAAGCCAAAAGGAAAAGGAATGCTACCATTTCACTTGAAAGCACTCATTACGGCAGCAATCGCTGAAGTTCATGCAAGAATACACCACGCTCCCCTCCCACGGCTTCTCCCAGCATTTCCACCAAGCTGCATTCATCCGTATTCCGGGAGCTGGGATTATCACGGCCATTCTGTGGAAGGATCCCTGGAACTTAGGGTTGCGTTTTCGGAAGGGATCTCAGCACCTGAGCCAAGTCACCTGTTCAAAAGCCCAGAGAGAACCCACCTTGCAGGGAACAGGTCCCCTTCCCTCCTGCGGCTTCGCACAGGGGCGAAAAGCAGCTTAAACAGCTGTGTCCTAATCTTTGGAGGAAAGGAACAGTAATAACCGTTGTTTAACAATAGCGGCGCTGATTTATTATTTAAGAGCTGTGAACAAAGCCAAGCTGCAAAGGTATTTCCAGATTTTATCTAATTGGAAAAAATGAAGCAGCACGAGAGTGACTTTTAAAACTTAATGCAGAACTAATCAGCAGCCTCAACGCTTCCCTTGCAAAGCAGCTCAAACCGCTTCTCACCCCATTGTTCGTGATTTGAGGAGAGGAGCCCTGGGCGTGGGCAGTTCAGAGCTAATTACAGCAGCTCTTAATTACAGCCGCTCCGAGCTCTTGTTCATTGGATGGGGGTGCAGCGAGACCTTTATGAGCCACTCGCAACCCCAGCTTGGTAAAGTTTGCTGTAAAACTCCACTTGTTGTCAGCCCAGAAACAACAGCCCAGGTTTGGTCACGTCCTTAACGCCTCATCACCCGCGTTTATACCCAGCGCAAGGTTCTTACAGCAGCTTAAGTCTTTGGGATCCGCCACAACGTAAAAATATATATTGCTATATTGAGAAGCATAATGAAATTGGCCAAATCCTTTAATAAAACACATTTATGGTTTGTCCAAGGCGCTCAAATTGTATGAATGGGCTGTAATCCAGACCCCAAACTCTACACACACATACACACGTGGAATATCAAAAGCTGCTTGCGACAGTTTATCTTCCGTGCATGTTTTCTCGTCAACCGAGACGCGTTCCTGTCCTAGAGCCGCGCTCCATTCATCGCTGCTCCAGATTCCTCTGGAAAAGGGAGTGTGAGGGGCCTCTCACCACTCATCTCCAACCTCAACCTAGGAATCAGTTGATGTCCAAGACCCAGATTGACTTCATCTTCCCCACCTGGGGAAGATCCATTTCTTACTTGGACCAATAACTCGAAAAGAGGTTTTCCAGCCACAATTTTTACCAGTAGGCAAAAAAACATAAGGATGTTTGGAGCACGAAAAGAAAGGCACTTCTTACCCAGCCCCAAGCCCACCTGGATTCTCTCTTGGGCAGCTCATTTCCTCCCCATTTCTCTTAGCTAAAAGAAAGCAGAAAGGATTCACACGTCCAGGTGACTTCTCAGAGTCGGATCCTTGCTACGGGACGTTGTTCACCCACAGCCTCATCTCCCACACCCCATTGAACCCCTGACTTCCCGTCACACTTCACAGATTAAATTTGCACTCCACAAAGGCTTTGTCCGGATGGTTTAACACAGTAACACAAATAATGTCTTGAGTTAAAGTGAAAAGCAGCCCCTAATTGTCTCTGCTCCCCAGGAACAAGTGATGGCACCAGAGAAACGGCCTCAAGTTGCACCAGGGGAGGTTGAGGTTGGATCTGGGAACAATTTCTTCCCCAAAGGGCTGTGGGGCATTGGAACAGGCTGCCCAGGGCAGTGCTGGAGTCACCATCCCTGGGGGGGTTGAAAAGCCATTCAGACGAGGTTCTCAGGGCCATGGTTTAGTGCCAGAGTTGTTCGGTTACAGTTGGGAACAGCCAATGCACTTTAAATTTGCTTTACCTTCATAAAAAGTGACTTAAATGCAGAAGAGCTCAACCGCTGGTGTCACTGGCCAAGCCACTGCATGGGAGCTGGAGCCGCTGATCCTCACGGGTCCCTTCAACCCGACATCTTCCGGGGTTCAGTAGATGTGCCACCTTTTCAAATACCGAACAATCCTTCCAAGCGCTGGAGGAGAAGCTGCTTTTTACACCTTGCTTTATACTCTGGATGCTCAGACCGGGACAAAGCTCTAAAAAGCTTCGCGAAACTTGTTCCAACGACGCTTCGCGTTCTGAATTCGGACAGATGTCAGAGGTTTGCTACAGCAGACACAAAATCTGTCCGACTTTATGCTTTTCCTTTGGTTAATTTGAAGTGAATTGAGGTGAGGAGCAGGAGAACACTGTGGGCTATGCCTCCAAATGCTGGGTTTTGTCAAGAAGCAGAGGCAAAACTGCAAAGCATCACAAGCAGTTAATGAACAAGCAAATCCTTCCTAAAGCCGTTCACTCATGTCTGTAGATAACGATCTCGCTGCCCGCGCTCCAGCTCAATTATCCTTTTGAAGATGCTCTTTGTTGCCACATTAAAAAAACCCTAAATGCTTTTAAAAATATTAAATTTTTATAGCAAGTTTTATGGTTAAGGCACAGGAACATGCAAAGGGTTATTTAGGAGAGGTGGGTGCTGAAGGACGTGCCCAGAAGTTACGTTTATGGAGGAGATTCCACGTCTCGGTGCTCGAAGGTTCTGCCACAATATCCCCGTGATGGTGAGCAGGTGAAATCAAACACCTTTTTAATCCATCGCTGTAAAACAAGCATCAATGAGAGCAATTCCCGTTAATCCACATCCTCGTTCTGCTCGGGCTGCCAAAGCTGTTGAGAAACCAACGGGGTGAGTTGGGTAACACCAAGTGAGACGTTTCCCTCAAGGGGGATTTGCTTAAAGTCATCGCTACGAAATGCAGAAGCAACAACCGTATTTTTGCCACGACTAATTTAAATAAATACATTAAAAAAAAATCTTTGGATGATAGAATGGGAGCGAAAGCAAAAATGTTGATTTCTCAATTTTCTCCTGGCAAAACGGGAATCACAAAATCGCAGGATGGTTGGGGTTGAAGGGACCTCTGGAGATCCCCCAGTCCAACCCCCCTGCTCACGCAGGGTCCCAGAGCAGATCACACAGGATCCCAGGGGGTTCGAATGGCTCAGAGAAGGAGACTCCACAGCCGCTCTGGGCAGCCTGGGCCAGGCTCTGGCACCTCCCAGCAAAGCAGCGGCAGGAGCAGAGGAAACGGCCTCAAGTTGCGCCAGGGGAGGTTGAGGTTGGATGTGGGAGCAATTTCTTCCCCAAAGGGCTGTGGGGCATTGGAACAGGCTGCCCAGGGCAGTGCTGGAGCCACCATCCCTGGAGGGGTTGGACAGACAGACATGAGGTTCTCAGGACATGGGGCAGGGACAGGGGTGGGTTATGGTTGGACTTGATCATCTTAAGGGTCTTTCCCAAGCAAATCGATTCTATGATTCCAAGTCTTAATGAGTAATTAACACACTACTCACAGAATCTTGAGTCATTCGAGTTACGCACTTGCCAATAATGTTAGTTGGATTTATCTAAATCGTCTGCCGAGTTTGTTTTCATCTTCATCTTCTTCCCTGCCTTTAGCACCACAGTTGTGTTATAGGGCGGTTCTGTAACTCAGATGCCGCTGTGTAGGTGCAGGAGTGGGGTTTTAACGGGGTTTTAACAGCACAAACCCAGATACCAAAAAAGTCCCAACCCCAAACACTCCTCTCCAACAAAAGGATTGAGGGCACCAAACCCCATCAAATATTCCTCGGAGAATTGCGGAGGGAACCTCAGACACACCGGCACCGGGCTGGGGAGCACGTTGAAGAGAAGGATCGAGACCCTAAATCCGATGTGATGTTTTATGGGGAGCTGATAAGCAAACCCGGTGCTCAGAGCAGCCGGCGTTCCTGCACCAGCTGGACCCGCTAAGCGATGAGGTTTTGTGGCCAAATATCATAAAACCTGCTGGCTGATAGCAATGCGAGGAAAATTACTGAAGCCTGGGGTCTTGCTGCGTTAGAAACATCGCTTGTGTATGTATTCCGTGGCTTATTCTGCTATTATTTTCCCAAAACCCCACCACAGCGTCGAGCAGCCTTTTGAAAGGGTTAACACTGCTGAAATGCCAAAACAGATGCAGCTCAGGCAGCCTCCACGCTCCAAGCTCCGATTCATCACCCCCGATGGATCGTATGGATGCGAAACGTTCACCAAATAGTCTTTGGTGAACCCAGAACTGCGGGTTCATCACACTCGCAATGATAAATGGTGTCTTCTGGCAGGGAGCTGATACAGGATAATACCTTGAAAGCTGCAGCGGCTTCTCCTCAAATGAATGACGATGGGCAGCGAGATCTTGCATGATCTTCTCCCTCTAATAGTTAAAGTGAGAGCTGGGGTGACTCTGGGCTCTAAATGAGCTTCCGTGGGATGAAGTGAGAACTGCCCTGGGGACAGCAGGGTGAGCATGAGCCAGCACTGGGCCCTTGTGGTCAGGAAGCCAATGGGACCTGGGGTGGGTTAGAAGGGGGTGGTCAGTAGGTCAGAGAGGTTCTCCTGCCCCTCTGCTCTGCCCTGGGGAGACCACACCTGGAATATTGTGTCCAGTTGTGGCCCCTCAGCTCCAGAAGGACAGGGAACTGCTGGAGAGAGTCCAGCGCAGCCACCAAGATGCTGGAGGGAGTGGAGCATCTCCCGTGTGAGGAAAGGCTGAGGGAGCTGGGGCTCTGGAGCTGGAGAAGAGGAGACTGAGGGGGGACTCATTCCTGGGGATCAATATGGAAAGGGGCAGTGTCAGGAGGATGGAGCCAGGCTCTGCTGGGTGACAACCAGTGACAGGACAAGGGGCAATGGGTGCAAACTGGAACACAGGAGGTTCCACTTGAATATGAGAAGCAACTTGTTGGGGGTGAGGGTGGCAGAGCCTGGCCCAGGCTGCCCAGGGAGGTTGTGGAGTCTCCTTCTCTGCAGACATTCAAACCCGCCTGGACACCTTCCTGTGGAACCCCTGCGACTAAGAAGATGCTGTTGGGCCCAAGACTTTGGCAATCACCTTTTTTAGGTTTTATTTTCTTAAATCGCTGCAAGCTCCAAGAAGCAGGAGCGTTCATCACCCACAACCCCCCTGTGATCCCCGGCACACTCGCTCCTAATTGGAAAATCATTTATGTCCAGAGAAGGGAAAGCAAAGACTTGGCTAAGTGCTCCACGGGCTCTTCTAACAATAATTAATGATAATAACCAATATTTGCAAATAAATCCAATAAGAAGCTTTAGAAATCCACAGGTGAATAAAATAACTGGAGAACTATTGGGGGATTTATGGAAAAATGGATGATATGGGTTATTCCCAGCATGGAATACCTTTAAAAAATGATCTCTTGGCTTGGTGGCAACTTTTATCTGGAGATTTTGGGGTCATGTAAAGCAGTAAATTCCATCTTAATGACAAATATTCACTTGATAAGGCCCAATAGCACTTTAATTGCCCATCCTGACAAGGCTAAAGACATCAAAATCAACAGTACTAAGGGCTCCAAAAGCACAAGGAGTAAAGCCCAGATCACTAGAAGCAGAAATTGCCTTTTGATGGCTAAGAATGTATGTTTTTTTCCTAAAAATAAAATAAAAATCAGATTAAGACACTATGAAAAGATAGAAAAGAAGATGGAAAGGCCATAGCGAGCCTGGTCAAGAGGGGAAAATGTAATTTTGGGGTACCAGAAGGTGATGTCTGGGACTCAGGACACTACAATGAGATTAGGGCTGCGCTAACACCTCAGCAACACTATTGCCCTAAGAATGACTCGGACACAAGGATTATGTATGGAACAAGTAGGGGAAAATAGAGAAAAATCAGCATGAAGTAGTTGATTAAGGGGGTCTCCATCCAGCCACTTCAACCCCACTCCCATACACACATTTCAGAGTTTCAGGATTGAGTCCACCCCTGTGCTTTGCACACATTTCTGATCATTTTTCAAGGGGGTTTTAACCACGTAATTCCTATGGTTTCTGTCCATAGACTGTGCTGGTTCAACCCCAAGCAGAGACACTTGGGGGGGTGACCCTGGCTCCTCCTGGCTCCTCATTGAGGATAATTCTCTGCCGAGAAGCCGCTTCTCCCTGAGGAATCTTGTTCATCCACGGTGTTAAATTCAGGCATTCCCTGGCTTTTCAAACGGAGCAATAACACCCTAATGTGTTCCTGCACTTCGCTCCCTTCCACCGCTCCATACTCATGAGAAACAGGCTCCAGCGCACGGATCTAAATAAATATAAGTTCCAATGGATCTTATCCCCTGGGGTGAGGCAGCTGATTGAGGCGGCTCCTGAGCTGTGAGTGGAAACACCCAGACGGTCGGTTCTCCTGGTTCCTTGGGAAGTCAGGTCCCCAAAGCATCCAAAGCTCTGATCTCCTGTCCCAACTCCCAGAATCCTCCAGCAAAAATTTAAGTACATTTAGGCACCTGCTCCACCTTAAATCAACACAAAGTTGCTTTAAGACCCAAATATTAGACGCGCTCTGTCTATATTCAAGCAGCCACCTGCGTATCCAAAGTCATAGACAACGCAACTTGACTCAACGCCAATTGACTCAAGTTCCACCCCGATGTATTGCGATGCACTCAAAAGCTGCTTTTTAAGTGGTTTTCTGCTCTTGCTCTCTCTGTTTTCTTTCTTTCTGAAATAAGTCCTACCACATTTCTTTTCCTCTGCTCAAAACCTCCCCAGAAATTGAGTAAAGACAGCGAAGTTTGACACCTCCAGGACTTCACGTGCATTAAAAAGCCATCTCAGAACCCAGACACGGTCGAACTTCTCCGGGAAGAAGGGGCCAAAGGACACTGTGTGATAAGGAATACCCGACATTTGCCCAGGATATTTTCCCGATTCTTTCTGGCACGACTCAAATGGATTTGTCCAGGACCTGCCATCCCGATTTCGTTGATGAGACTCGTTTTCTTAATTCGCTGACACTTACAGAGACGCGAGCGGGGAAACCATGAAGACCGGTGTCAAATGGTACCATAAATCAAGATGGTGGATGAAGTTATGAGGCTGTATCACCCAATCCAGCCGCTCCGGCACCAAAGGGAAAGATTCCTCCTCCTCCTCCTCTTCTCTTGACCACGTGGCGATTGTTCTGCATCCGACAGATCCTTTTCTGAACCCATTCGACTTGTCCAGCATTTTTTGCGAGGCTTTCTGGTAAAATGAAGGAGCAAGGAGGGTGTGGAAGCACCAAAGGACGAGTGCGATCTCCTTTGGGCAGCACTAACTTGTTGAGAAGACCCAACGGTCTTGCCCAACTTGAAGATGAAGAGGGAAGAAGGTTCTTACAGACACAAAACAATGGTTTTTAGACCCAGATTTCCACCCGAGGTCACCATTCCCAGTGGAGACTCAGCCAGTGCTTCAACAGCACATTAAGTTCTTATAAAATATCGGTGATGTCAATTTAAAGCGTTGGGGTATAAGTCACAGCAGCCAAGATGCATCCACTTGTCCACGATACCCCCAGCAAGGGCGAGGGATGGAGAGTTAGAGGCTTAAATGCGTCTCAATGCCTCGCAAAGAAAGGTCCCTCCCGCTCAACAATGAGACCAAAGCGTCCCTTTAATCAACCGTTCCCTCGGACAAACAACAAGGAGCAGGAAACAAAGAACAAATAAACACGAGGGAAAAAGGCAGCTCAGAATCCCAACGGTACAAAAAGCCAATTGTCTGGGTTCTGTTTCAATAGGAAGTTCAGCAGGTCCCTACACACCTACTCGCTTTTGCCACTTGGAGATGAGCATTCAAAATCACGTCCAAAAATCACTCGATGAATCAAAGTGTTAATATCTGAACTCCAGCACTTCCCTTGTCCACGTTCCTAAAAATACACTTTTGTTGGACTTTTCACCTAATTGAGCAGAGAAGCAGCTTTTCTCGTGTCCTATAACCCGCTCAATTCTCCCTGAAGTCAGACGAGACAACAGAAAATGTGGCGTGGAAGCTGCATCCTGACGAACGCTCGCTGCAAATGCTCCACGTGCTCGGGCGGCCCAGTGACTCAGTTGTGGTCATTTTGCTGCATCTGCTGCAGAGAAACCAGAAAACATTTCGCTTGTTTATATTAAAAATAAAAAGTCAAGGAAAATTTCAAAGGAAAGCACAGAAGGTTCTTGGTGTTGAGTTGCCCCGGAGCATCTTTGCTGCGGTGAGCAGATAACCCCATTTCTAACCCCAAAGCCTGCGGACAGTGTCTGGGCACCATCCTCTGTAATCAAAGGGCACAAAACCCTTTAATCCTCCCAGCAAAGCTGCATACGGCACCGTGTATTCCACAGGCCAGGCGCCGTCTCCAAGAAACCGAATCCGCTTTAAGAGAGCGCCACAAAAATTACATTTATAGGCAATAAATTTCAGAACTTCAGAGCTGGAGATGGATGGCAGGCGCTTTCATGGATGTCTGAGTCATCACCAATTTAAAGAAAGAAAAGAAAACTGGTTTAGAACTAATTAAATCCTTTTTCATGGGGGTTGTTCCTTTCTAAAAGCTCCAAGATATTGCGGAACATGGTGCGGGTGGGAGAAAAATCCCTCCACGCCCAAATACTCTTTGCTAAGCTCTTGGGATATGTTCAGCCTTCCCTTGAATTCTCTGGATGGTCAGAAATGGAGCTTGTGTGGGGTTTGTAGGGTCGGTGGAAGGACATGGAGGGAGAACCCTTGGGTTGGTCTCCAGGAGAAGTCGGACGTGATCTGGAGCGGGGAATAACTCAGCAGAGAAAGGAGGTTTTGGGAGACGGAGCTGGAACGGCACGAGGAGCCGCGGTTGGACACCAGGTGAGTTCTCCTTGAGCATCAAGCGGCTTGTGGTCCCATTCGTTTTGTGAGCGCAAACAGCGCCGTCCAAATCCAGCACGTGATAAACGTTCAGACCTGCTCCTGAGAGATAACTGGGATTGACTCACTTGCTATATAAGAGGAAGGTACAGAGAGCCAAAGCAATTTGGCCAAGGTCGTCTTAAAACCACAAAATAGCCAAGTTTGGAGAGTCACGTGAAGATTTTCTCTTCCTCTCTTCCCTAATTCCCCACTTCTGGAAGCCTTTTCCTACCCCAGAAACTGGTGAAGATTTCCCTCCTGAAACGTGTTGGTTTTGTCTCTGCCGTTGGGGTGAGACCCTCTGCCCGCACATCGAGTTTTAAACCACGGCGAAGGACCAAGCGCAGCAAAATCCGCCCGGCGCAGCGTTTCACGAGGCAAGTGGAAACCAAAGGCTTCCAGAGCTGCATTCAAGGCTCAAGAACCAGCAGGAAAACAGTGACTCACGTGGGGCTGTTTTGTGAAAGCGTTAGGAACGGACACTCCAACCCTTCCATGCCTGCCGGTGATGAAGAATGAACCATCCTGAGCGGATCCCTTCACTAACATCAGTTTGCTTCTCTTTTTCTCCTCTCTTCCTGTGGGCAGAAAGCAGTTTGGACCATCGGGAGGTAGCTGGAGGTCTCCAAACCCATGTATAAATCCTCATCTGCAGCCCCGCAGCAAAGCGCTGGTTTGTTCGGTAACCACAGAAACAGTTTGACGAGCCAGACGGGCAGACGCGCAACCCACCCAGAGCGAAGCTTCGGGTTTTGTTTCCATTTCGAAAAGACCCACTTGGCACCCACTCCATCTGCTCCTGTCTTTGTTAACGCCGCGATGAAGGACGCGCTGACCTCTGAAGATGCTTCTTTGCATTCCATACACACCTGCTCCAAGGGAAAATGCTTCTTGTGTTCAAAATGCTTCTTGTGTTCAAAATGCTTCTTGTGTTCAAAATGCTTCTTGTGTTCCTGTGCTCAGCGCCCTCCCAAAGGTTTCTTGCACCGTTGCAGATCTCCGGCTGCTCCACACCACAGCTTCAAATACAACCTCATGCTATTTTACAGCGGAATTTCATTACCAGGTGTCCCGAAACTGAAGCTGGAAGGTGCAGATGGCAGCACATCCCACCTGGAATGTCATCGACAAGAAGCTGCTCTAAGCCACAGCTTCTCCTGCAACCCAGTGGTTTTGGTACCCGTCACATAAAAAGATCCATAAAAACATATAAATCTACAACCCATCACTCCTTCCTTCATCACTTTTCAGCTCAAAATGGTTCTCATAGCTGAAGGCCCCCCAGGGGTCTATTCCAACCTCCCTCCTCATCCTCACCAACATTATTGTTTTATCCTTTCACAAAACCCACTCAAACAGCCTTCGCGACACAGATGGATCTTCTGGACTTCTCCTCCACCTCTCGAGAGAATTCCAAGCAAGATTTGATACTAATTTAGATTATTTCCCCTCCTCTTTTCTTTCTCCTCCTGCTGCATCAATCTGGATGGTATTCAGGTTAAACACCACAGGCTACGGTGTGTCCCAAAGGTATTTACAACATAAAGCGTGCGGAAAGCAACTCCCGCTGCTGACGGCTGCGTTATCGTATCCTTATAGTTTCTTTACGCCCATCGGGATCAGAGGTCCCGAGAGAAGAACATGAACCCGCACGTGATGGGGCCCTGTCCTCACATCCACAGCCAGGCCAGAGCGTTGTTTTCAGACATGACTTGCAATGATTCCTTTGAGGATCACCATAGGATCTCGGAATATTCTCACCCTGCTTGAGAACCAGAAAAAATATAACATCAGAAAAGTCTAAGGCCGCATCCCTGAGAAAGCGAACACTGAAGGGCGGCAATCCAGAAAAAGCTAACATTAAAAACCACAAACACCAACCTCATTTTCCCCCCGTCTTTTTCTCTCTCTTTCCTCCAGATGTTGACGAAGACACAATTAATCTGCTTGAAAAGCACCTGTTTTGGGTAGAAGAGCAACTTGCTGTTCCACACATGGAAGAACACTTAAAAATGAATCGAGGAATCACCAGCGAGGAGTATCGGTCAACGGAGAAAAAGTTGAACGAGCGACTGAACAAGAGAAACCTCTGGGTGGTTTCTCACTTAAAGTTTTGGGTTTTGAAAGCGCAAATAGCACCACGATGGTTCAATACCCCAAGGTTCTCCTGAAATCCATACAGGAGGTTTTCACCCCAGCGTTGGCATTTGAGTTCACAACCCCTCGTGCTGCTCCGCTGCTTTCCAGCGGCACAAACACCGGAGCAGCCGCTGCCGAACTCGCTGAGACACCAGCACCGCCTCACACCCCAAATCTCGCGCTTTCACAAGAGCCAGGAGTTGGTATCATTAGCCTGAATTATAGGCACCAATTCTCTGTACAACCTAACGAAGCCATTAAGCAAGACGAGCGCTGTGAACCCGCATTCGCATCGTTGCGGTTACTCAGATAAACCCGAGCGGTTTGGTGCATGCTGGACCCGAGAGCTGAAATATTGCGGGGAAAAAGGAATCTGGAGGAGCTGATGGGTTTTGCTGTTCCAGAGCAAAAGCAGCGGGTAAGAGTGGGTTGGCGAGAATGGGTTGGCGAGAATGGGTTGGCGAGAATGGGTTGGCGAGAATGGGTTGGCGAGAATGGGTTGGCGAGAATGGGTTGGCGAGAATGGGTTGGCGAGAATGGGTTGGCGAGAATGGGTTGGCGAGAATGGGTTGGCGAGAATGGGTTGGCGAGGCCGAGGTCTCATAAAAGACGCTCTCGAAAAGCCAGCGTGGTCTCCCCGAACGCTCCCCGCTCCCCATAATGTGGCGAGTGCGGCCCAAGGAAGCCTATTTTAATTCTAATGGTTGCCACGGTGACTTTAATTCCATCGCCGCTCCAAGTAGTCTCACAACTTCCAACTCGGCGCCGCTAATCAGGAATCTTGCATAACATTAGCGCTGAATAAGCCAATTTAAACCAACTTAAAAGCCTGGATTATTGTAGAGGATGTTGATGCAAAAAGGTTTTTAAAAACCCAAACAAACCCCCTTTTTTGTTCAGGGAAGTGCTGCTTCTGTGGGTTCTTTCCAGCAAGCGCTCATCACTCTTTAATGTGGAAGTTCTCAATGAGCCCAAGCCGGAGCAGAACCACAATTAAATACTATTGTGTTTAGTCAAACATGGTCCCCCTCAATTTTCTCCTAAAGGAAAAATAAAGTACAATGACGTCGTATCAAGGCAGAAAAGAATTACTTTGAGTTATTGGGAGACAATCCTGGAGTGTCAAACCTGGACAGTTCGGCACGAGAGCCCAGGAGCTGCAGGAAGAGCTTTCAGACTGTACAATAAAAGTTTCTTCTTTGACCACTGTGCAAAATTGTTTGGAAAACACTCTTGTAATTTAAGCACAGCTGTAATAAGTAAAGTTGACCTTAGTCCAGACTAAGAAACTGCCTGAGATCTGTTCTAATCTTCCTTTTGGGCTTTGGGTCTATGAAGTTAAGCCAGGACTACAGGACAAGTTCGATACCCAACGGGCGAAAAAAGTCTCGTCCTGCTCCTCAAAGTCACATCCTGAAATGTGAGTTTTGGAAGACTGAGGCTTCCCACAGCCACCCACCCACCACTCACTTAAGGAGAATAAAGGCCAATGTAACTATTTCTCCCTATTAAAATATGAACTATTTTCTTCTTCACTTAATTTTTCCATCCTCCAGGATTTCTCCTGAACTAACGTCCATACGGGCACTTTCCAAGACACAACAGCATGAAGCTCCATTTCTCACCCTGGCTGTGTGCAGAAGAGGTGACGTTTCTCTCACCCAACCTTAAACATCCAAAATCCAGCATTTTTCCCAAAGAAAACCGAGGAGCAGCAGAATGTGACCTTTGGTGGTAGCAGCTGTGGGGGTGAAGAAGCATAAAAGGTGACTCCAGAATGGACACCATTGAAGATCTTCCCACCAGAGGATCCCGAACCACGACGGAGGACCGGCCGGACTGCACGGGACCGGAGACCTGAGGGAGCTTCTGGAACTGGATGGTGAGAAACGCAACCTCATTTCTCATCTTTACCTTTACTTTTCCCCATTTCTTTCCCCTTTCTCTTCTTACTCTATCGCATGCTGCTTTATGGCCAAATTAATAAAGTAACACTGCTTGACTGAATTATAATCCCTTGGCATTTTGGTCGCCTTAATTTTGCGCTCTGAGATCAAGGTAAAAGAACCATCACGAGTCCATCGCCGAACGGACCGTGACTTGACACCCACAATTTGTTTAGTGCACCTTCCAATGTAGACATCCCTAAATTCATTGATACAAAGCAGATTGCGTGATAAATCACTTATCTTTTCTTTCCTTTTCCTTCCTTCTTAATTTGTCTCCCTTTGAGGATTGCAGCTTGCGTCCGTGGCCCTCAGCTCCTGATGTATGATGACCAAAAACCAGGGACAGGTTGGTATTCAGCGCTTCTCCTACTTATTTTGCTGCTTGGTTATTCTCCGCTCCAGAGTATTGGTCCCCACCAGTTCAAGTTCATGCTTACATTAGGAAATAATGATTATGGCAAGAAAGCTCAGGTGGTAAAAAACACCCGTTTGACTCTTCTATTTAAGCTTGAAATGAGATTTTCCACATATGAGTGTAGGTATTTCAGTTTAAAAGAGTCTAAAATACCTTCTGAGCTGCAGCTCTCCTGTCATCACTCTCGGTGGCAGCAGCTTAGATCTCAACATCCATCAGAGCACGAGGAGCAGATCCCAGCGGTGCTAACAGAGCAGAAGCAGAGGGGAAAAGCCAAGATTGACACAGGGCTCTGCACGCTGCTCGTGCTTTCTCACTCGATAGAGAGGAATCTCTCATTTCTGGTCGTGTACAATATCACTTCTGGCTCTATCAGGTAAGATATGATGGCTTTTAATGTTTGATCCGGACGGAGAAAAAGGAAACGTGTACGGAAGGATGCAAGATGAACAAGTAAGAAATTCCTGCTTGTTTGGCCTTCACAGCAGCCCTGAGCCCTAAATAGCTGAATAAACGCTGATGGGAAGCAGGGAAAGAGACGGTGCAAGCTGAACTTTCAGTCCTTCTGACACAAACACCTCAGGGCTGCAGGTTCTGCTACAAAACCTCTGTCCAGACCAGGATACCAACCGCATTGGCCACACACTCCTGTCCAAGCCGAGACCTCCAGGCTCCGTACTCCATCTCCTTCAGGTTTACACTCCTGCATCACAACAGGTGAAAATGAGTTATCTGAGTGCAGCAGCAGAGCAAACTGCAGGATAACGCAGCTTCCAGGTGTCCCCAGGTCTCAGTACTGGGGCCAGGTCTGTTTAATCTCTTTATCAACGATCTGGATGAGGGGATCGAGTGCACCCTCAGAGAGGTTGCAGACAGCACCAAGCTGGGTGGGAGTGTTGATCTACTGAGGGCAGGAGGCTCTACAGAGGGATCTGGATCGATGGGCTGAGGCCAATTATCTGAGGGTCAGCAAGGCCAAGTGCTGGGTCCTGCCCTTGGGTCACAACAACCCCATGGACGCTGCAGGCTGGGGAAAAGCGGCTGGAAAAGGACCCGGGGGTGTTGGTGCCAGCGGCTGAACATGAGCCAGCGTGTGCCCAGGTGGCCAAGAGGCCACAGCATCCTGGCTGGGACCAGCACTGGTGTGGCCAGCAGGCCCAGGGCAGTGACCGAACCTGTGCTGGGACCTGGGGAGGACAAACCGCCAATCCTGGGGGCAGTTCTGGGCCCCTCATGCCAAGAAAGAGCTTGAGGTGCTGGAGCGAGTGGAGAGAAGGGAACGGAGCTGGGGAGGGCCTGGAGCACAAGTGTGATGGGAGCGGCTGAGGGACCTGGGGGGTTCAGCTGGAGAACAGGAGCTGAGGGGAGACCTTCTGATCTCTGAACTGCCTGAAAGGAGCTTGGAGCCAGGGGGGTCGGGCTCTGCTCCCCAGGAACAAGCGCCAGGAGCAGAGGAAACGGCCTCAAGTTGCGCCAGGGGAGGTTGAGGTTGGATGTGGGAACAATTTCTTCCCCAAAGGGCTGTGGGGCATTGGAACAGGCTGCCCAGGGCAGTGCTGGAGTCACCAGCCCTGGAGGGCTGGACAGACGGACATGAGGTTCTCAGGACATGGGGCAGGGACAGGGTGGGTTATGGTTGGACTCGATCTTCAGGGTCTCTTCCAATGAAAGTTATTCTATTCCTGTTCCTCCTATGATAAGGGGTTTGAGCACATGAACGCTGTGCCATTGTCACCCTTCTTTTGGCCTCCACAAAAGACCAAAAGAAGGACAAACGGCAGGTTTGCAGACGATCACACCAACCTCCTTCAAAGCTCAAAGTCAATATGGAACATGCGCTTCCAAACAAGTCATTTCTAGATTAACAAGTGTCTGGGGGGGGTGGAGATTTGGTACCAAGGAGCAGACCAAGACGCTGACTCCTCATGGAGAAGAGAGCAGGAGGCTGGAAAGGTCTGGGATCACAGGTTGTTCCTGCCCTGATGGGCTCTCCCAGGTTCTCTTCCCTTCTGAGGGACACGTGAAGCCCGGACACAGACGGGGAGAGGAGCCGGAGCACACTCAGGCAACACTCTCGCAATATCTACCACAAAAGATCCATTTCCACTGACGTTACTGAAAGGAGCTGGGACGTTGCATCCAACCGCCAAGGTCAAATGGAAGTACTAAATCCATCCTTCTTGAAGACAACTCTTTATTGTCCTCCTGCCTCTTTCAAAATGCTAAAGACCAATGTAGGTTCACCCTAAAGCTCCAAATATTAGTCCCTACTTTTCCTCAGGAAAAAAGAAATCATCTTAAAATCACACATTAGAATAACGTGACACATTAATAAAAAAGACAAACCCGCAATGAATACTTGCTCTTTGCTCTTTGCATCTTCGCTCCCCTTCAGATTTAAAGAATTAAGCGTCTTCTAATGTGCACAGAAATAACAAAACAGGGGATTTGACACCAACCACGATAACGTCTTGAGATTTCCTTCATTTTCAGGCCAGCACGATTCGAAAGATGATCCATTCCTAACAGGTTTGAGGGCTGAGGATGGGCTGGAGCCCAGGTTTCAGTTCGCAAAGAGAAACACTGCCTGACCTACAGAAAAACTCGCACCTAAACCCAGAGCCTAGCAAAGCTTCCCTCCTGGATCAACCTGTTGCAGGGGTTTTAATTTATTTTAATATTTGTTTGTTCTGTTTGTGGTTTTTTTGTCATTGTTGAGTTTGGGTTTGTTGTTTGGTTTGGTTTTATATTGATTTCCCCGCTCTGGTTTAGCGTGACCCATGGCGACTGCATGGCTTGACTCTCAAACCTGGTCCAGCAGAAGATCAGTTCCCCAAACGGTTCCAGCCAATGTCACTAAGCCCTGTGAACTTGTCACCTCCTCGGCATCTACACCGCATGGCAAACCAAGCACCCACGCGGGACACAAAACAAAGTGACAATTCACCAGGTATCCGCTTGCGGCTCCTCCAGTTGCTTGCCTGAACCTGCCTGCTGGCTCATCACCACTCATAATTAGACAAAAATAATACATACACTGAGTATCTCTGAAATATTGCTCCTTGGGCCCTGGTCTTAACCTCGGTTCAACGCCTCCACAACCCATCGCTGCCTCTGGAGCAGCCAAAGGGAAGCTGAACAAACCAAGGCAGCACAAACACGTTTTCATTTCCATCACATCACAGAATCACAGAGTGTTAGGGATTGGAAGAGACCCTGAAAGTTCATCCAGTGCAATCCCCCCATGGAGCAGGAACACCCAGCTGAGGTTCCACAGGAAGGGGTCCAGGCGGGTTTGAATGTCTGCAGAGAAGGAGACTCCACAACCTCCCTGGGCAGCCTGGGCCAGGCTCTGACACCCTCACCCCCAACAAGTTCCTTCTCATATTCAAGTGGAACCTCCTGTGTTCCAGTTTGCACCCATTGCCCCTTGTCCTGTCACTGGCTGTCACCCAGCAGAGCCTGGCTCCATCCTCCTGACACTGCCCCTTTCCATATTGATCCCCATGAATGAGTCCCCCCTCAGTCTCCTCTTCTCCAGCTCCAGAGCCCCAGCTCCCTCAGCCTTTCCTCACACGGGAGATGCTCCACTCCTCGAGTGAGATGCTCCACACATCTTCCATCGTGGGAAGCCAAGTGTCAGTGGTGGCCTCAACGTACTCCTACAAGCACAAAAAAGTAACAAGACCTCATGCACCTGAACCAAATTTCAAGAGAAACTACTTTTACATTACGCGAAAAGAAAACACACATTATTGACTCTTCAAATCTGACAAACTACCAGCAGACAGCAAAGCTTGAACTGGGATTCAGTGACACAAAAGTAGAACAACTACAGTTTAGTGTTGCAGAAAACCACTTTGATTAATACCGAACCGGTGCATGTGAAATCCTGGGAATTGCAGCAGCGATCTCTCAGCACATTATGCAGACAGTTGGCTTTCAAACAATCCACATCAAACACAAGCCAGCGCATTCTGCAAACAATAAACCCCATCTGAGCCGATACTGAAAAGGATCCAAGCACATTTCCCCACCTCCACAAACACCAAAGTCATGGAGGGAACAGCAAATCGGAGCCAGCAAGTTTTTGGAAGGAAAGTTTCCTGGGAACAGATACCAGCGCGAACCACAGCGAGTTATTCGCCTAAATTGGGCCTTGAGTCATTTTGATGGGAACTGTCCATCCCTGGTTTTCCTGGCATAACTTGGGATGAGACGGCGATCGCTTCACCGAGCGAAGTTTCCTAATTGTCAGAGGAAGGCGTGTTGGTGCTGCTCCTGCTTTTCAATACTTGCTCTGGGGATCAGATCTGCAACAAGAGCGGTTCAGCGGTTCTGGGGAGCGAGCTCATTTTTCAGCTGACTTTCCTCTTTCTGACGCTCATGAAAAATGCAACTGGCTCCTATTTAAAGCTCTGTCACGAACTCAAAGAAAAATACCTGGAGTTCCAACAATGCTACCTCTGCAATTTAAAGTAAGGTCAGCACGCAGCAGCGTTCGAACATTCTCATTGCAAAATGCTAAAAATACATATTCATTAAGAATATTAGAATATCAAGGCTGGAAAGCTCGGTAAAAATAAAGTAAGAGGGCGGTTCACTCAACCTGAAGTCACACAGGCTGCAAATTAAGGCACTGAAACACCATCACCTTCAGTAAAACCTTCCTGCATCCGCAGATGGAACGCGGTGTCAGGGTTGGACGTTGCTGATCACAGAATCACAGAATCCCAGAATGTCAGGGGTTGAAGGGCCCTGGAAAGCTCATCCAGTGCAATCCCCCCGGAGCAGGAACACCCAGCTGAGGTTCCACAGGAAGGGGTCCAGGCGGGTTTGAATGTCTGCAGAGAAGGAGACTCCACAACCTCCCTGGGCAGCCTGGGCCAGGCTCTGACACCCTCACCCCCAACAAGTTGCTTCTCATATTCAAGTGGAACCTCCTGTGTTCCAGTTTGCACCCATTGCCCCTTGTCCTGTCACTGGTTGTCACCCAGAAGAGCCTGGCTCCATCCTCCTGACACTGCCCCTTTCCATATTGATCCCCAGGAATGAGTCCCCCCTCAGTCTCCTCTTCTCCAGCTCCAGAGCCCCAGCTCCCTCAGCCTTTCCTCACACGGGAGATGCTCCACTCCCTCCAGCATCTTGGTGGCTGCGCTGGACTCTCTGCAGCAGTTCCCTGTCCTTCTGGAGCTGAGGGGCCACAACTGGACACAATATTCCAGGGGTGGTCTCCCCAGGGCAGAGCAGAGGGGCAGGAGAACCTCTCTGACCTACTGACCACCCCCTTCTAACCCACCCCAGGTACCATTGGCTTCCTGGCCACAAGGGCCCAGTGCTGGCTCATGGTCACCCTGCTGTCCCCAGGACCCCCAGCTCCCTTTCCCCTACACTGCTCTCTAATAGCTCATTCCCCAACTTACACTGGAACCTGGGGTTGTTCCTGCCCAGATGCAAGACTCTACACTTAATGATGTTTGCTTCCCATCAGGGAGCTGCAAAATGCAGAGACAGGAGATTTCCAGAAGAACAAGGGGCTTTGGTTACGCCGTTAAATGCTGCTCAATGTAATTAAATCCTGTATTTTTCTTTGCTGGAGTCGCTCCGGGCAAGTTTGTGCAAGCAGGTGCAGACAGAGCGAAGCTCCAGGTGGATGGATGGCAGAAAAGGATAAAAAAGAAAAAGGAATAAACCATTAAATGACTCATTTCTGACCCATTCGGCGTGTGCGTCGGTTGGGGCACGTCCGAGGCAAAACGCCCTCAGTCAACATCTCACATCTGGCCATAAGATCATCACGTTGGTTTTTTTCCATGGCTCGTGATGCAGAGCTTTGAGAAGCGCTGAGCACTCGCGGCTCCAGCCACGGGCAGCGGGGACTTCAATGACGGTCCTACCTAATAACGACACATCTGGGGAAAAAGGTTCAGATCTTCCCCACTTCACAGCAGAAAACCCAAATATATTGACCATGTCTTTTAATTTCAGTGCATCCAATCCCCACCTACAAACCTGAGGCGACGCGGCGATGTCTTGCAGAAGCTGGACAATACTTTCCAAAGTGTTCCAGCGCTACGATGAGCTTTTTCGAGGGTGCAGAAGAACGTTAAACTCTCACCTCTCCTTGCTCGTTCCAGAGCGCCCCGATGTTATATTTGCAGAAAAGCCTTTGGCCTGGGACACGAACCGAATGCAAGCGCGACCGTGTCATTCGATTCTCAGGGAGGTCCCTGCAAATGTCAGCCCAGTGCTGGTCACCGAGGCCTCTGCAAAGTCACACGGGAGCCTCTGCTCTTTAGCAACCTGAGACAACTCTGCCTATTTCTCCTAATAATAAATATATCATACATAAAAACAAATAATAAAACTATTTCTATACATATTCATATAGCTATACATGTATTTTCCAATAATACTACAATAAATTAAAATAAGAGTTAGAGGTTCTCTCTACAGCACAAACCGTATGAAAGCTCATACTTCTGTAGGAGGATCGTAAATCAGGAGGCCAATTTAATCAGCTTCATGTACACTTTTGCAGAATAAGAAGTTATAACTTCTGATCAATCTCAGCGTTTTCTTCCCTCCAGGGATTGGATTTCAGATTAGGAACAGATTAGAGCAGCTGCACCTACAAAAAACCTGGAGTTCCAAAGTAGTGTTGGGAAGCCAACAGTTCACCCACGGCTCTGCCTGCAGGAAAAGCTGCACAATTTGTGATGCAAAAAATGCCAAACCAACAGAATTTGGTCATATTTGCCCCCCCAAAATATAACTAGAAACAAGACAAACATTTTCTAAAGTTCACACAAAACTAGTGGGCACCAGCGTGACAGCATTCACTGCTTCGAGGCCTTAAGCGGGAAAATGGTGACTTGAGAAGCGTTCTTACAATAAAATCATCTTTTTTCCTTCAAATCTTTGACCTCGGATCTCCAAAGCTCCCTGAAGAACGAATGTTCCATGTTCCCCGCTCTTATTTTCTCACTTACAGACATCTCCCACTTCAGAGGTGGATTAAGCCCAGAAATTCCTCCGCTGAATGCAGCAACACGCGCTGAATTTCCCTTTCCAGCCCGGCCTTTGTCTGAAGGCACCGGGAGCTTCCCCGCGGCCGCACGTCGCAAACAGAATTCACTAAACCTCCACTCCTTCTCACCTCACCGCGATATTTTACCTTCATTTTGAGAAGGCAGCTCCTAACAGAAGCTCTTGCAAACAAAACTGTGACTTTTGCCCTTTCTGTTTGCAGGGTCTGTTTGCAGGTTTGACTCCCCACCTTACGTTTGGATTTATAAAACTGACCGACATCAGTAGCCACTTGAGAAGAAAGGAAGAAATGAACTTTATCACGGCTTCCCTAGGTTGAAATTGTGGCATTTCAGTGGGATATATTTTTGCTACAAATGCCCTTAACATCAGACCTGGGCATGGAGGGGTTTGTGCAAGAAACTTAAAGCTTATTTCATCCTTAATTCCTGCCAGTTTGGTGCTCACACGAAGCCCTGGAACGCCGCAGTTAAATTGAGCAGCACCCCGTATTTTTATTTAGAGCCTGGACCTTATTTTTCAGGCTCTGTCTCTTCCATCCATCGTTCAGATTCAATAAGTTGCCTACAGCTCATCTCTCTACAGGGGGATTTAACGGGACGTCAACCATTGCGCTTGGGGAGGAGTTTTCCTTCACACGGCTGGGGTTCTGTGCTTGGGTCTCTGGTTTGAATCTGCGAAACTGAAGAAAATAAATCTCAAAGAAGAAAACAAAGCAGGTAGTTTTTGTACCCTGCCCCTGCGGTAGCTCTACAGAACATTTGGATTCATCCTGATTCATTCCATTCTTTCAGTCTTTAATATTCTTCAAATTTCATCAATGCTGCAGGTCGCTTGGTCATATGGGGAAATCTGCCTGTTAATCTGAGCTACCTGACCCCTTTCTTTTTAGTTTTACCTTCCTCGTTTGAGGTAAATCACCACATTGTTTTACAACTCACCAGGCAGAGTTAAAAAGAAAACCCGAAAAGGTCAAACATGACTCGTGAAGTCGCAATTGCTTCACCTCGCTCATCCATCAAGCGTCAAGTCAGGGCCAAAGCAAAGACCACGCTTTTAATTGCTTGTAAATTCGAATACCAGGTTTCTGTCCCCCCAGGAAAGACACAAACACAAAGATCATTATGTGCTTCAGCATTTTTCTTTTTCCCCAGCAAAGCAACAGGGATTCAGTGCCTCAGCCTCCCAGCAAGTTTGAGGTCCCCTGAACCACACCCCAGTTTCTCACTTCCACGTCATTGTGTTTTATAATCGCGCATTCACAGCCATTAATTTTCTATCACTTTTCCCACCGATCTTCCTTTATCTTCTCTTCCACTCCCGAGCCTCCATGCCAAAGGTTGACTTATTGATCCGCGCACCCAGCCCCACGCAGGCACCTTCTAGAATTAAACCGCGTACATTCATCGGGAGACAGGCCCAAGATTATTATGCGTAATAAAAGAATACGGCCTCCCGTGATAAGATTTTCCTAAATAGCATTCAAATCGCGCTCATTAGGAGGAGCACTTGGGAATTCAGCCTCGGGGGAAACAATTATTACCTGGCATAAGTGATCGCCAGGGGTTAGAATGAAACTGAGAAAATAAAAACCAACACAGGAGCGTGTAAGAAATCCTTAGCAGAACACACACCTGCCGAAAAATCCCCCCACCCCGCAAAAGGATGCGGGGACATCGCAAGGAATTTAGAGATGTTGACAAAGGAAAAAGCTGCGTTTTCTCGCAGGTGACGAAATCTGCTGGGAGCCAAGGTCAGAGCCGTCATTTAGACGAGCCACAAGAGACTCGTTCACCGCGGCAGCGGAATGAAACCTCCGCCGGTCGGTCGGGGAATGTGCCAGTCCGCTGAGCACCAGGCATTTATTGCCGTGGAATCGCTTCGCCGGAGAATTCTACAGCCGGGAGTTGTAGGAAGGTTACACCGAATGGTGACGTTACACGAGGACACGGCCTCCTTACCAGACACCTCTATGTTGTGCCTTTTCTGCTTTGGCCGCAGACAAAAGCCACAGTTTTCTACGGCCACGAGTGCTGCAGGGCTGGAAAAGCAACCGTGCTCATTTCCAAATGAAGCAACAGCTCCGACAAACCTGCAAATCAAGCACCGACAGCAGCACCGACAAACCTTCCAGTTCTAAAAACCTCCAGTTTAATGATGCTAAGGAGCAAAAGAACACAGCTTGAAACCCAAGTGCTTTCAGTACTGAGCGGCTGGGACCAAAAAAAACATAAATAACCTTTCATTTTGTAAATTGGTACATGCTTAATATAAAACTTCAAACAGCAATTGTGTAGCTGCAAACTGCCCAGTGTGGTCTAGGAGCCGTTACTAAGCCTCACTCGCCAAGTAGTTAACAATCATTAAAGCAAGAAGTGCATCTGTTTAAGGACATTTTCTTCTCTCAGCGAAAGAAGGGCGCAGAGCTGTCATTACAAGGCTAATCACTTTGGCAGTCTTTAATTACAGCCCCTCTCCGGCTCCCACCCCACGCGCCAATGACAACGTCACCAGAAGTTGGGCAAAGTCGCTTTGATCCAGAAATGCCCTGAGAAACAACACAAACCAGAAGAGTCCGCCCCCCGGCAAAGCCAATGAGCGATCACCTAATCACCAAAAGCACCGTTAAAAATCTAAAAGCGTAAACAATTTGTGTGACTCAGGGCCTTGACTCACATCCACGGATTAAGTTGAGTCCGGGACACCTGAGGCTGTTGCTCAGGAACACGGTTCACCCCGCGCCGGGAGAACAAAACACCATCCCCTGAGTCACCCCACGGTGGAGGGAATCGCAAGGGACAACCAACTCAACCGAAAGTGAGGGATTTTATGCAGTCTGAGCTTCCCTGAACTGCCTCATCTTGGAATCATACTGAGAACCTCCAAGAGGGGGAAGGTCAGAAGATGCGGTGAGAGGCAGGAGAAGGTCTGGACAAGCCCTGAAGTTCAAGGCCACCAGCCCAGGCCTCAGACACAGGTCAAAGAGCCACTCACCAGTCCTTTTCAGAGGCAGAAAGCTCTGAAGCAACACCAGACAAGAGGGATGGGCTAAACCCACCTGTGTAGACACCCAGAAAGGTCAGAGCCACATCAATTAGTCAGCTCGCCAGAAAAGCCAAGCCCAACATCACCTGAGGAGCGAGGCCTTCCAGCCACACCGTGAGAACGCGGATCTACGGCAAGAACCCAACGAGAACAAAAGCACCATGACCAAGATCTTCACCCGGATCTGCCGGGCGCCACCCCCGCAGGTGTCGCGAAGACGAGCCCGGCGGCCTTGACTTCGAGCTCTGGGTTCGTAGGAGAGCCGACGTTTCTTGTACGGGCAGGTGCGCGAGGCTGCAGAATCAGGGCTACGCATCAATGTCACAACAAAATGAAGCAATCACACAAGTAAATAAAAACACAAACACGCAATGTCATTAACACTTGCCAGTCTGGGCACATGTACCATCCCCACCCCACCAGGGTGAAATATTAATTAGCACATCTAAAGGCAGACAGGAATAAGTAAAACACTAAAGCAATGTAAAATACATTCCAAAAGGAGAGTGGTATTGGAGGAAAGAACAGCCGCGGAGATTCACCGAGAACTCTTGTGCTCCTGTCAAAACTACAACATTTGGTGGCAGACAGGGTAAAATTTCAAGGAAAAGAAAGAACAAAAAGGAAATAAAATAATATTTTTAATATAGAACCCAGTCAAGAAAAAACTACCAAGATGTTTTTATTCCAGGAAAGCTCTCTGAAGAACTACAGTTTAATTGTTTTCACTACAAATTTGACATGATCTCGCTTATCTATTTTAAACAGACCTTTACCTTTATTTCAGGTCCTAAAGCAAAATTCTATTGGATTTGGCTAAAAATTTTATCTGCTTCTTTTAGATTTATTTTTGTACCAAACCCTTCACCAGACGCTTCAGCTCCGCACGCCCAGTTTTTCAACCACAGGACTGGGAACAATCCTTACAGCTCCCAAATCTGGTGTTTTATTTAAATGACAGGACTTCCTAAGAAACGGCGGAAAGGACTCCGGGTTTGCAAATCTGGGATGCGTAAACATCTTGAATCTCTGGAACGCACGCACTGAAGTCACTGGAAAACAAGAGTATGGGGGGAAAAGGAGGAGAAGGAACAGTATGTACTCCCAGATACCCTCCATCAACACATCTCGCTGCCTTTAGCAACCAGACAGATTGTCAGCTCCTAAACAAATTCTTACAAAGCATCCTCTGGCACTCTGAGGAGTATTCAGCGAGAGAGATGCAGGTTCCTTCAAGCTGTTTGCAGATAACGATCCCATCACCCGCCATCAATATTCCCCTTGTAGACTTAGTGATGCAAATGTGGCGTCTGACGCTGTGACAGGAGCCGGACTTCAGGAGAAGGTGTAAGGAAAAACATCTTTATGGTGTTTAACAAAAAAAAAAGAGAAAGGAGGGGGATAAGGGAGGAGTTTAGAAGCATTAAGCACACTTGAGGATACGGATACCCTGAGGGTCTCTAAAAATCGAGATGGGATTAGGATATCAAATGGACAGGGCTCCAGACACTGGGGACAGAGTCACAGTCTTTGTCAGAAAAGTGTCCTTTACAGAGGAACTGGACCCCTCCAGGAGGGATTTCTAAGGGATGATGGAGCCCTTGATCCAGCCCCTGTTCTTGGGCAGATGCCACCTCACAGGGACACGCTGCTTCCCACAGTCTCTAGGAGAGACTCCAGTTTCAGGGACACCACGGTAATGGGGACAAACTCCCTCATCCTGAGCCTTGTGAAGAGAGAAGAAATATCAGAGCAACAACGGAGGAGTGTGGAAGTCCAGCAATACGGAGATGAAGTCTTCACCAGAGTTGAACGCATAGGGAGGTTCCCCTCGTGACCGGGACGCTTCTTCCCTTCCATTCCTCAAAAGGCTCTTGCGTCGTGGGGGAGAACCCCTTCTCCAGAGATTTCCAAAGAGAAGGGTGACAGGCACCAAAAACTCTGGAATCTCTGTGGAAGAGTTGTGTTTCTCTACAGCCATTCAAGGAGGGAGCTCTGCGTGTGTCTATAGGAAAGTACATATATCCCCCCCTTATGGGGAGTATTTATGTCCATGGGTGCATCCACTGGAGGGACATGGACAACACACATGTGTATCTACATGAACAAGTCACAGAGTAGATGTAGGTGCATCTATAGGTGGACACTGGTATGTGCATAATCTGTGTATGCAAAGGGATGGGGATGTCTATAGGTGACACATATAGGGCTGTCTGTGTGTGTCTGAATGCATTTACGTCTATAAGGATGTTTACATCTGTACGGCTGGGTGTGGGCAGATGTGCAAAGGTACAAGCACACGTAACATACGGGTGCCTATTTCCACATGGGTGCTGTTTTGCACCCATACATGGGCATTCAAGGAGAGCAGGTCTACCTTAGTGCATATATACCTCCGTCAGCATTTGTGCAGCTATAGACACGTATAGACACTGTAGATATTTAACCATGTAAACCCGCAGGTATACTTCCCTTGCATGTGAAAAGTATGTGTCACGCATGCATATAGACACCTGTATGTGTGTACACATCTATATTCATGTTTGTACATATACCAGGATGTAGGGTAGCACACCCACCTCTGTATCTGCGTACTTGCCTCCGCACGTATGAGTTCATATATACGCAAGTGGATGTACAGCTACATCTATGCCTGCCTATTCACATGTAAGTACAAAAGCAGTTGCAAACACATGTATAGCCAGCTATGGGTGCTCCTATACGTGCATATATATTAATACCTTGGGGGGATATATACCCCCTAGATGCGTCTGTTTTTCAGGTATGTATGGGCGCGTGCCGCACACCCACAGGGCAGACGCACGCTCGGACACGCTCACAGGAAAGTCGTGCCACATCCATGCCACATCCATAGGTGAATCCCCAGCACACATTCACCATGTAGACTGTGGTCTGTGTCCTTTCTCAATGGGCAAAGACCATGCCAGGGGCACCCCTGAGAACAGGACACCCCGCACAGACCCACCCTGCGTGTGCACCCAGCGCTACACCCAGACACACACACCGGGCACCAGGTACACCCCATTATCCCTCCCACACCAACGGGACGGGCACCGTTTTTATCTGCTGATTATCCCTATTTCCGAGCGAGCAGATAACCCCAGGGACATGAACCCAATGTGAACCAACACACACCCCGGAGCTCACGTATGTGGCACCCGCGTTTCCTGCAGACACCCACGGGCCCGGGTGTGCAGGAGTGGGTGCACACGCACACACCCAGCGGGTACCCACACACCTGGGTGCACACGAGCGTGTAAGCGAGCACAGCTCTGGGTACGCCTGTGGCTGACACAGACCCACAGAGCAGGATCATGCTGGTCACACATGTCCGTGGGCACATCCACAGTGTGTGTGTGTTCACCCCACACTTACCACAGGGCAGGGGGACACCAGGAGTGAATGGGACCCCACGATGCCAAAGAACTGTCCCCAGAACACAGCCAGGGCATGACAGCCGCCCCACGGCCAGGGGAGAAGCCCCACGGCCACGGGAGAAGCCCCACGGCAGCTCCCCGGGACACACCAACACACACACACCGGGGACCCCACGCCGGGCCGGTCCCCACCCGGCTGGACGCAGCGCCTTGTCCCCAAGCACCGGGCCGGTTCCCCCTCCCCGGTGGGGTGAGCGTGCCCCCCGGGAATGTCCCCGCAGGGGTCCGGGGTCCCCGCACAAAGCGGCGGCGGGTCCCCACTGCCGGGGCCGTGTGCTCGCCCCCGGCCCGCCCCCCTTCCTCTCCCCGTTACCTTCTTGACGGTGCGCGGCGCCTCGGTGACGGTGCCGTCGGGGCTGACGAGCGCCTCGGCCGCGGCGCCGCCGCTGTCGCCGCCGTCGCGGTGCCGGTGCTGGGGGTGATGCGGGTCGCTCCGCTTCATGGCCGAAGCCTGCGGCACCTTGGCGGCGCCCGGCGGTACCGCGGCGGCGGCGGACAGCCCGGGGCAGCCGCTCAGCGGAGGCCGCTCGCCGCCGCCGCAGGAGGAGGAGGAGGACGCCGGGGCCGCCTCACGCTCGGCGGCCGGCAGCGGGCAGGGGGCCGCGGCCACGCCGTGCCCGGGAGGGTGAGCGGTCACCGGCTCACACGACGGCCCCGCCGCCTTATCCATGGGGCCGCTCAGCTCCTTCAGCTCCACGGCCGGCGCTGCCACCTGCACCGACATCGCCGCTGCCGCCGCCGCCGCCTCCGGCTCCCTCAGGGACCGCCCGCCCCTCCCCCGCCACCGCCCCCTCAGCGCCGCGGGGCACGCCGGGACGTGAAGTCCTCCCGCCCGCCACCCCGCCGCGACTACAACTCCCGGCAGCCTTTGCGCCGCACCGCCCTCTCCCCGCCTACCCGCGCCCCGCCGCGGGGCATTCTGGGAACTGTAGTCCGGCGGGGCCGCGCTTTCTCCGGCCCGCACGGCCCGCGGGGCTGAGGCGCCGAATGGCGGGGCGGGCGAAGCCCCGTCAGGCCCGGCCGGGGCCGCGCCTGGGCTGGGTGGCCTCCAGCCGCTTAGGGACAGTCCGTGCAGCACTTGAGCTCCTTCCCTGTGGAGAAGTTTTGGTTTTTTTTCATGCTTTAGTGGAATTTTTGGTGTTTTGCACACTGGTCGCAGCGCTCTGAGCACCTCCCAGCGCCAGGGTCTGTGCCAGGCCGCTCTCCCGGGCCTGCTGCACCTCCGCGAGCAAAACCCTTGAAAAAGAGGAGCTGACATGTTCTGGCAAGGCCAGCACAACATCTGAAAGCCCAGAAACTTGCTGTCCTGCCAGGTTCTGCCAGCCCAGAGCCGCTTCGTGCGTCAGCCTTTCTTCAGCACAAACAAAAGCAGTAATGGGACGTGTTTTTCTAGACCCAGTTCCTCAGGAAAGCTCCTCGTCGGGAAGGGGAATTCAAACGCATCTTTGCTTTTGGTTGTTTGCTTATTTTTTTAAGTTATTATTATCAATATCAGGCACAAGGCAAGTGTGTTTGAGGCTGTGCAAATAAATAGCGAGCACAACGTTCCTGTCTCGTTCGAGCTCGTGTCCAACACGATGGGCCTGGCCGGGGGCAAACGGGCAATTTCTCGATGCCACAAGGGACGTGATGGGCCAAGCAGGAGGGATGCGGAGAGGTACGAAATCCTGCAAGATTGAGACGAGTTTCAGGATCTATCAGAATCACCAGAAGTGAGAAACATGCAGGATGAAACAATCGGCAAGATTGCGATGACCAGGAGAGTTTCTGATTCCCAAGTTAACACTCACAAGCCCTGGGTAAGCTCAGTGTTTGGGATGAGCTGAGCGACAATGGGAGGAGAGGAGGAACCCACCGAAAAAACCCCAAAATCAGGAGGAAGAGGAGTGACCGGGGCAGAGGGGCAGCAAAACCGGAGAAGCCGAAGGAAGATTTCACGCTTGGAGAGGAAGAGCCTAATCAGCAACTGATGACAACACCGCGTTGGTAAAGACTCACTGGGGACAGGAGGAGAAGCGGTTTCATTATATGCCAGGGTGGCAGCTGGACTGGAAAACGCTTGGGAAAGAGGAGAGGAGAGAAAGGGCTGTAAAGCATTTATTGGGCTCTGAAGGCAACGCCGCACCAGAGGCAGCGAGGAATGCGTGAGGGGGGTTGGGGTTAAAGGAAAAGAACCACATCACTTTGTGTGTGGGGAGAAGTCCCAGCTTCACCGAACTAACGCAATTTCCATAGTGAAGTGAAATCGGAATCCGCGCGCAGGTTTCACAGCACATTTCTGCCTCTCCCTGGGATCAGAGGCTCAGTTGCAGGGCAGATTTCAGCCTCAGAAGGGGCCTTTGAAAGCAAAACTCTTTGAAAGCTGCTGTGGGAGGGATTTGAAGCTGTAGCCATGGACATCCCTCTCCTTCGATACCCGCTGCGTGTTTTTGCAGTCGCAAGACAAGGGCAGGCTCCGTGCAAAGCCCCGGCAGCATGACGGTTCTACGGCAAAACGGGACTTGTCCCGCTCGGCAGCGCCGATGCCCGGGGCAGAAATCCTCCAGATGTTATCGTCTCCAGGTGCCGCAGATCCCACACTCTGACAAGTTAAATAAAAACCACCGGGAAATCTGCTGCTCGGGCAAAATCCTGACGCTGAGCTTGGTCCTTCGCGCTCCGCGCACCCCAGCCGTGCATCGCCCACCCGGCTCAGCGCACGATCTTCACCTTGGTACCAAAAGGGATGACGTTTTCCTCGAAAAAAGGTCACATATTGATCTCAGTGCGCTCAAACTCCCCGGCGCTAATCGGACCTGCCTCCGTCACATCGGGGCGCAAACCGTTCAGCAAACAGACGATATCGCAGCTCGCCAGCGATCCGGCAAACCGGAGCAATGTCCTAGGCTGACGATTTATCTGGAAAAACAACGGATATCAGGAGAGGAAGGGAGAGGCCGTTTGGTGAGGGAGGATCGAGCGGTTCGAACAATCGGGGCTCTGTGAGAGCGGCGCCAGAGGTGCCTACAAGAGGTTTTCGGGCTGGTTCCTTCCCCGTGCTGTGCGTCTGGAGGGCGGCGAGAGCGGCAGGGGACGGGCAGCGAGCAGAAAGCAGCCTCAGAAAGGCAGAAGTCTTGCCCTTGAGAGCTGCGTCCGCATGTAGGCCTGCACGGGAGCCGGATTTCTTGCAGCGACAATGACCACAAACAACAAAATTGAGCCAGAAAAGGAATAAAGTAGCTGCTGTCTTTCCCAGAGCTGTAAGAGGCCTGGAAACCAGTGTAAACAGATCCCCAAAAAGATCATATCATAGCCCAAAGGTGAGGGAAGAGCAAGATGAGACACCTGTGTCACACATTTCATAGTTGTCCCTGTCCTCTTTGCTTCCCTGGCACATGAAAACCAGAAAGGGGAGGAAAACCCAGGACGTGGGTGCGCTCTGGTGCAGACACCCCCGCTTCGGTCTTGCACAAACAAAACCTGGGGTTTTCCCCACCAAAACCAGCTGCAAAATCGAATGTGGCTGAGCCGTTCGGCTCATGAATTGCTGAACTGCCCAGAATCACAGAATCATTTTGGGTGCAAAAGCCCCTCAAGATCATGGAGTCCAACCATTCCCCCACCCCTGTCCCTGCCCCATGTCCTGAGAACCTCATGTCCGTCTGTCCAACCCTCCAGGGATGGTGACTCCAGCACTGCCCTGGGCAGCCTGTTCCAATGCCCCACAGCCCTTTGGGGAAGAAATTGTTCCCCACATCCAACCTCAACCTCCCCTGGCGCAACCTGAGGCCGTTTCCTTTCATCCTGGCGCTTGTTATTTGGGAGAAGAGACCAACACCCTCCATCCAGCCGCAGCACGCCGTGGAGAGCAGCTGGTGATCCAGGAGACCGGGCTGGTGATGGGGTCAGCAGAGCCCAATCCACTTCCACAGTCTGGATTTGCCCGTTCCTGTGATGTTTAGTCCTAAAAGCAGCACTGGAAGATGGAGCCGGCAGCCAGGAGGGCCCACGTGGAGCATGTTCACCTCCATGAACAGGGATGGAACAGCCTTCCAGACACATGAATGGGAAAAAAAGAGATTTATATGGAAGTTTTTCAATTCTCTAAGACTCCAATACCCTCCTGTAAGCTGATAGTCAGACACAGTCATCATCTCACCATGATATATACAATTCCAAACTAGAAATCGATACCACCCTATAATAACCCTTCTGATTGTACCTCCTGTACTACAGATATGAAGTTCAGATGATTCACCCCGTCCCCGCCTAATGGCATTTGGACATTTGATAGGATGAATCCGATTTTACTGCAGCTATTGATTTGTTCTGGCCACGTCCCTGTGACCGGCCTCGCGCTACCGGAGTTTTGCATTCATTTAATTATGGTAAAAGCAACCAGACGCCCAGATAGCGCCGACATTTGTCCCCTGGGGCGAGCGGTTAAATAGATTCAAAGCCAATATTATCCGGATTCCTCGAAACCTCCCTGCCTTGCCCACATGAACATTTCGGGGGTGACTGGAGAGATGTGTGACCCTCCACCTTTTTATCTCCTCCCCAAGCCAGTTAAACGCAGGACAGCAGGGACAGGGGCGCCTGCGCATCAGAAATTCCTCTCCCTGTGCTCAATTTTCACAAGATCTTTGCAATATTATCTACAAATACGCAGCCTGAGAGACAGACAGACAGACAGACAATCCTATGAGCCTCGTTTCCTTAGGAAATCCGTTTAAAATAATACCTGGAAGGTAATTAAAAGCTGTTTCCCCATGGGAGGGCAGGCGGGGGGAAGCGGAAAAGGCTCATGTCAAGTGGAGCCTGAAATATTGCTCCTCACCAAAAGGGAAAAGAATAATAAATAAGAGGACGGTATTTCCGTGTGAGCATTTGAGCTCTTCCCTTTCTTTCCTGCAGATACTCAGTGGGGAAATTAATTGGGTTTTGCCAGCCGAGGAGCTGAGCGGGTGACACTTGCGTCACCAAAGGGAGGAGATTTGTCCCTTGGGGCTTTATAACCTGGAGGGAAAAGATGCTCTTGGGAAAAGGCTGAGAGGACACGGCAGGGGGAGCAGGATTGTCCCGAATCCCAACGTGAGGGCGCTGAGGACCCTGTTTGGCTTTGTCCCTGTCCCTAATAAACTGTCCCCAATAAACTGTCCCCGCTCTGCCACACACGTGAGCACGGCTGTGGGTAACCGCAAGGCTTTCGCTGCTCGAATCCGTGGTTTCCTGGCTGTGGTTTCGCAGGCAGGGAAACCCACGGTGGGGCTGGCAGCTGCTGCACTACCCGTGTCCCCATGTCCCTGTGTCCCTGTGTCCCCGTCCCATGCCCAGAGGAAGATCCCCTGGAGCTGAAACGGTGGGAGAGGTGAAGCAGAGGGACCTCCCCACCTTCTTACTCCTAATTCTTATTCTCAATTCTTAATTCTCATTCTGATTTCCCTGCAGACCCTGACTCTGAGCAGCACACGACACCACGAGCGCCCACACTGGTGAGTGGTGACACTTCTGGATGTCCTGGGTTCTCCCTGCCCGGTGCCAGGGCAGGATGCTCTGGGCAGAGAATCTGCGCTGAATTTATCCCGTGACGGGCGTTTCATCCCTTTTTACCAGGACGTTTTAATCATAACCCCATTTAAATGGTGGAGTTTGGTGGTTGCTTCTCATTTTCCCACTAGAGCAAAGCGCTGGTTCCACCTCGAGCTCCTCAGGAGGGAGACGGGGTGTTCCCAGGATAAATCCTTTTGTCTTCCTTAAAAATCGGGGGGTTTGTCCCCATGTGCCACATCAAAGGGAGAAAACATAAGGGATGTGACAGGGTCAGAATGTCTCCTGTCATTTCCAAAATGAAATATTTTAGCTTTTTGTTGCAAAATAACATACTTAGGATCAGCTGCTTCAGTGGATTTTTATTTTAGAAGAAGCAGCCCACAAAAATAAAATAAAGATGGATAAATGTTTTGTTTTCACCCCAGAGGAACCAGCCTTTGCTCCACCTGCCCGGCACGGAGCCCCCAAGAGCAGTGGAGTGAGATGGGTGCATCCTGCTCACCAAAAACCAGCAGGGAAGTGCCATTTTCACCAGCCAATTCCACCCAAATTTCAGAGGATATAGAACCGAGCACCCATGCGCCTCGCTCCCCAGCGAAATGAACAATAACGCTTTCCAAATTGTCATCCGCACAGCTCCATTGCCCCCAAAATTGGGGGCCACCCCACAGCGGGTTTGGGGATATTTAGCCCCATAGTGCCATCTGCTGGCAATGCCCCCCCCCCAGACACCCCCACTTTGCTGCCAAAACCCAGTGAATGTCCCCCAAACAGTCCCCATAGCACCCACAGACATTTCTGTCCCCTCACACCTGCTCTCTGCAGGTCAAACGGCCAGGATTAGGTTTTAAAGCAGTTTTTTAAAGCAGTTTTTAAGCAGTTGGAGCCCTTTTAGGAGAAAGGACAAAACCTCCCGATGTTTCCCCGCGCTCGATACCTCCCCAAAACGCCGGGGCAGCCGCTGGCAACGGAAACTTGGCAAATTTAATACTGATACAGGAGGATTTTCCTTTATACAGCAAAAATTAACCCGTGGTTGTCACCGGGATAGCAGGAGAGCCAGGAGCCTACCGGGATTTAATAGACACGTATAGAGGGATAACGGGCAGATAAAACCCAGCAGAGACTGAAGTAACTCCTGCCTCAGGGTTTGCTGTAATTTGGGGTTATTTTTTCTTAATAAAAATTATAAAAAGCTTTACTCCAAGGGTTGGTGACCCTGGTTCGCCTTGTGCACCCCAAGTTTTTAAAGTTTTATTATTGCTCTGCATCGTGGCTCAGGGAGCACCTGTTTTTGTGACCCTCATCCCACCAACCCTCCTTTTTGGGTCTGGTTCAGCTCTCTGGGGAGCTGGGAGGCACTTTGGGAGCCCTGAAAAAATACGGGTGTACCCAGAAAAACGGGTGCACGCCGGGAATGCCGGTGCCACCCCTGTGATGGGGGGGTCGGCTCATCCCGCTCTCAGCCGCAGCGCCCGAGCAGAGGCCGTGCCCGGCCGTCACGTCTCGGTGTATCACACAAAGATTTAAAACTTCAAAATAAAACACCCCTATTGGCACAAGTGTTTGGAAGCTCTACGTACCGTCTAGCCGTGGGGGGCAGGGGGTGAGCGAGGGGTGCCAGCAAGTCCCAGCACCCCAAAACATGGGACAAAGCTCAAAATCTACCCTGAGCTGCGCTCGCCCGCTGTCCCGGGGGAGCCACCCGCTCCTGTTGGTGGCAAAAGCAGCGGCCCCCTTGTCCTTAACTCCCTGCAGGACCTGGGTGGGGTTTGTTCCACCAACACCCTGTTTCTCTTCTCCCAGTGATGCCAGGGGGGACCCCAAAACCTTTCTACCAGCAGTGTGGAACGTGCATCGAGTCTGTCCGGGTGATGTGGGGAGAAATGCCGTCCTCTGAGGGGAGAAATCAGCGGTGGCTGGGCCGGAGAGACGCTCGGGACTGGTTCCAGTGGGACAGGGTGGCGTTCAGTGTCCCCTTGTGTGGGACGAGGCTTCGGGTCTCACCCCAGGTGTCACTGTCCCCTCATAATGTCCTGACGGGCTTAAAAGTCCGAGTTGGGGTCCAGCAGCTCGGCGTCCACCAGGTTGGTCCGCGAGTGGATGGGGGCCAAGCCAGCCCGTCGGCCTGGAGTCCTCGGCCCCCCTCGGCCGTGGGGCAGGGGCGCTGGGTCGGGGGGCCAGCAGGGACCCCCGTTGTGCTGCCGGTGCGCGCTGCTGGGGCCGGGGTGCTCCTCCTCCGGGGACCCACTCTCGGGGCAGAAGGGGTTGCTGATGAGGTGGAAGACGTTGGCTCTGCGGTGGCCGTCCCATGGTACCCTGGCAAAGGTGGCTTCAGGCTGGCAGGGCCCCGGCGGGACATCGGGGACAAAGGCCACCAGGCAGGGCTGGGGGGGCAGGCGGGGCAGCCGCGGGATGGTGCTGGGGGCCAGGGGGGCTGCGGGGCCCCCCAGGCAGCGCTCAGGACTTGGGCACACCTCCTTCTTCTTCTTCCTCCGCTTCTTCTTGCGGCCACTGCGCTTCTGCAGCTCGGGGGAGACGTCGGCCTCCACCACCCAGAGGTTGGCCCTCTCCTCCGGTGGCACTGCGGGACACGGGACAGGGCGGGTGAGGGGAGCCACATCCTGCCCTGCACCCCCCCACCAGTGCCAGCCCCCTGGCTGTGCCTCCCCGCACATCCCCAACACCCCTCAGCCTGGCTCGTCCCCCTCGAGATGCCCCATGTGGTCCCCAAGGACTTGCCAGGTGTCGCCACGGGTGTCACGGAGATGTCCTGGGGCAGGATGGCTCCTCTCCTGGCTACCATCTTGGTGACATGCTGGGCCCACGCTGAGGACACATCAGCCGATGGCTCGTTGATGTCGAACGCTAAGCCGGCTGCAACAAGAACGATGGAGCCTGGTCAAAGGGGGGACAGTGGGGACATCAGGGTGCTGCAGAGGTGACCGCTGTCCCACAGGCACGTACCCACGGGGCCGTCGTGTGACACAGTGCGCATGCTGAAGGACAACTCCTGGCCCGGGTCGCGCAGCAGCTCCTTGCGCTTGGAGAAGGCTTTCGCGATCATCTTGCTCTTCTTGATCCTCTTGGGCTGGTCGTCACTCTGCCCCGTCAGCCTGGGGACACGGCAGGTCAGAGCAGGGACACAGTGTGGCACAGGGGACACATAGGACGTGCAACCCCCTTCCCAAACCGACCTACTGCAAGCCCACAACTCATTGAGCTGATGGACAAGAGCCTGGGGACAACCTCCAACATTTCAGGATGTTGGACGTGGCAGGAAGGGTGACACGGAACTGGAGTGACATCCCTGGGGTCTCACCTGCACCAGGTGCGTTTCCAGATGAGGAGGGTGGCCTTGGTCCAGACCCAGGTGCTCATGGAGATGCCGGTGCCGAACATGGCGAAGAGGTTGATCTTCTCCACGAGCAGACTCGGCCGGTTCTTGATCTCGCAGTCCGGGATGGGCTTGTTGGTCTGCGTGGCAATGGTCACGTTGGCCTCACACCTGTGGGGACAGAGGCAGGATGGTGCCCCTGAGCAGGGGGACACACAACACCCCGTGATGGGGCTGAGATGTGGTGGCAACGCTGGGTGGAGACATGGGGCTCTCCACTCTGCAACATCCCCTGCTGAACATGAGGTGCTGGGATGTCACCAGCGTCCCCCTCGCCCTCCTGTCCCCACCCTGTCCCACTCACAGGACATATTCCCGGAAGCTGCGCTCCCACTCCGCCTGGTTGAAGAAGTCGTAGAAGTGGCAGCCAAAAGTGATGAAGACGAAGCCGAAGGCCAAGAAGCCAAAGATGCCTGGAAGAAAAGTGGGACAGCCCTGGTTTAGCTACACCCCAGCAACACTGGGACAAAGATGCTGCACCAGGGCTGTGCCACTGTCCTTATACTTTGTCCCTCACTGCAGCCACCCCTGGGAAGGTGAGATGGGGCTTTCTGGGTTCAGGGAACAAAATGTCCCTAATCCCACCCAAATTCCAAAGGGAGTGGTGCTGATGGAGCCCGCTCACCCAGCCGCAGCATGGTCTCATTGATCTTGCTGGCTGCCTTCTCGCTCAGCAGCCCGGGGTGGTTGCTTTTGATGGAGAAGAGCGTCATGACCCCTGTGGTGGAAGGACAGGGTGGTCAGGGTGGGTTGGGGACACCACGGTGCCTGTGTCCCCATGCTGGGGAGAGCCCACACCTACCCTGGATGAGGAAATAGCCGCCCACGATGAGGACGAGCCCGATGGGCGCCAGCACAAAGCCAGCCCGGTAGCGGTAGTTCTTGTACCCCACGAAGCAGATGCCACTGACGGAGTCACCATCCACCTGGCAGAGTTGGGGACAGAGGGGTCAGGTGGCTGCAGCCACCCCTCCCCACACACATCACCCTGGCAGGGAACCGCCAGGACATGCGATGGTGGCCCCGTTACCTGCGCCACGGCCAGGATGGCCACGGTGAGGACGAAGGGGATGGACCAGGTGATGAGGTGGAAGTAGGAGGTCTTGCCCAGCAGCGGCTGGTAGGTGGTGCCCAGCGCCTTGAAGGAGGTGTGCCAGGCGTAGGTCAGCATGACGAACCAGATGACACCCGACATCAGCGAGTAGTACACGATGACGAAGATGATGACGCAGGAGAGCGTCTCATTGGAGCTACGGGAAGACACCAGACAGGAGCGTCACCAACCTCCATGAGAGGACACCAGGAGGAAGGAGATCTCTCCCACCCCAAGAGTAGAGCATCCTCCATGCTCCCAAGATCCCTCCATGATCCTGGGGACACCTCTTGGCACGTGACCATGGTGGGATGGCGACAAAGGTGACACGTACGTGGGTTCCCCCAGCCGCATGGTGCCGTCGGCCCGGCACACGATCTCATTGCGGGCACCGTCCATGAACTGCGCCAACCAGCCGATGCTGCCCACGAAGAAGCAAGCATTGATGTAGAAGAGGATGACAGCGGGGTAGCGGTTGGAGTTCCTCCAGTCGGCAACAAATGTGGCCTGGTGCGGGAGAAAGGGACATCTTGGTGCCCAGTCCTCTTAACTGGGGACATCTCCCCACGTCCCTCTCGTGTCTCACCAGGGTGAAGAAGGTGCAGAAGATGGTGACGGAACTGAAGGCGGCGATGTAGACGTGCATCTCGCGGTGCTCCTTCTCCGTGAAGAGCGGGTTCTGGCACTGGATCCCACAACCCTCCACGTCCTCGTACCAGCTCTTGGGGTTGTCTGTCCGCACCAGTGGCGCCTCGCACTGCCCCGAGCTGTTGAACTTGATGTTCTGCACCTCATTCTACCAGAGAAGAGAAGCTATGAGGAGGAGGAGGAGGAGACACCCCCGTAGCCAAAGGTGGACATTGGTCCCCCATGGCGGGCTGGGGACAGCCAGTGTGTCCCCGCTCCCGCTGCCCCGTGGGGATTTGGAGCTCCTGGGACCTGCTGGGAAGCAGCTCTGCAGAGAAAGACTTGGGAGTTCTGGTCAACAACAGGTTGACCGTGAGTCACCAATGTGCCCTTGTGGCCAAGATGCCAACAGTCCCTGGGGTGCGTTAGGAAAAGTGTGACCAGCAGGTCAGGGAGGTTGTTCCTCCCCCTCTGCTCTGCCCTGGGGAGCCCACATCCGGAGTTTGGTGTCCAGCTCTGAAGGACAAGGAATTACTGGAGGGAGTCCAGTGGTGGCTACGAAGATGCTGAAGGGTCTGGAGCATCTTTGTGATGAGGAGAGACTGAGAGAGCTGCGGCTGTTCAGCCATAGAAGAGAAGCTGAGAGGGATGTGATCAATGATCAATATGTCAGGGGGGGTGTCAGAGGATGGAGCAGACTCTGTTCAGTGGTGCCCAGCGCCAGGGTGAGGGGCGACGGGCACAGACTGAACCACAGGAGGCTCCATGTGAACATGAGCAGAACCTTGTTTGCTGGGAGGTGCCAGAGCCTGACCCAGGCTGCCCAGAGTGGGTGTGGAGTCTCCTTCTCTGAGCCATTCAAACCCCTGGGATCCTGTGTGATCTGCTCTGTGACCCTGCGTGAGCAGGTGGGTTGGACGGGATGATCTCCAGAGGTCCCTTCAACCCCCACCATCCTGTGACTGCGTGTCCCCCCGTGTCCCCCCGTACCGGGCATCCCTCGGGGAAGCGGTCGGTGGTGCACTTGAGGAAGTCGGGCCAGCCGCGCTCGCGCTCCACGATGGTGCAGGGCGCGCGGGTGGCCTGGCAGAGGGTCTGGCTGGGCAGCTCCACCTGCCCGTCCTCACACTTGGGCATGTAGACGGCGCAGAGCAGCGGCTGGATGACGTCCCAGCAGCGCGGGGCGTTGCGCAGGCCTGCGGGGACAGCGGTGTCACCCCCCGGCTGCGTGGGGACACGGGGCAGACCCCGGCTGTGGGGAGCACCGGCACCATCTGCCCCTGCAGCTGGGCACATATGGCACCCAGACCCCCCTATAGCACCTCTGGGGTGTGATGTCCACCCCCAGGGCCCTGCTATACTGTTCCCCTCTATACTGTACCCTGTCCCCCTCTATACTGTGACCATCCCCATTGCGATACTACAGTTTTCTATTCTGTACCGATCCCCAGGCCCCTGCTGTCCTGTTTTCTATACTGTATCCAACCCCAGTCCCTTACTATACAGTTTTCTATACTGTATCCAACCCCAGTCCCTTACTATACAGTTTTCTATACAGTACCCATTCCCAGTCCCCTGCTATACAGTTTTCTATACTGTATCCATTTCCAGTCTCTTACCATAGTTTTCTATACTGTATCCATCCCCAATCCCTTACTGTACAGTTTTCTATGCTGTACCCACCCCTAGTCCCTTACTATACAGTTTTCTATACTGTACCCACCCCCAGGCCCTTACTATACAGTTTTTTATACTGTACCCATCCCTAATCCCTTACTATACAGTTTTCTATACCGTATCGATCCCCAGTTCCTTACTATACAGTTTTCTATACTGTATTGATCCGCAGTTCCTTACTATACAGTTTTCTATACTGTATTGATCTCCAGTCCCTTACTATACAGTTTTCTATACTGTATTGATCTCCAGTCCCTTACTATACAGTTTTCTATACTGTATTGATCTCCAGTCCCTTACTATACAGTTTTCTATACTGTACCCATCCCTAATCCCTTCCTATACAGTTTTCTATACTGTACCCACCCCCAGGCCCTTACTATACAGTTTTCCATACCGTCCCCATCCCGTCCCTCTCTATAAAGCCCCAGCCCGCCCGTCCCGGGCCTTTCCCGACCTCCCGTGTCCCCCTCCCCGCTCCCCCCGGGCCGTACCGGACCAGAGCAGCAGTTTCCCGTGCGCCTCCTCCTGCGAAGCCGAATCGGTCGCCAGCAACGTGGAGGTGGCGGCGTAAGGCAGCGCGGAGCCCAGGCAGGAGCCGTAGCGGAGCCGCTCGCAGGACGCGGGGCGGCGGCAGCGCTCGGGAACGGCCGAGGCGTTGAGGAGCGGGGCGGCGGGGCAGCGGCGGCCGCCCAGGGCCAGCGCCATCCCCAGCGCCAGCGCCCACCGCCACCCGCCGCCCTGCGGCGCCATCCCGCACCCGGCGCTAGGCGGGCGGCCCGGCCCCGGCCCCGGCCATGCCCCGACGGCCCTTTGTTGAGCTCGCCGAGGAGCGGAGCGGGGCCGCTTCCCCGCCTTCTCCTCCTCCTCCTCTTCTCCTTCTTCTTCTTCTTCCCCCTCCTCCTCCTCCTCCTCCTCCTCCTCCCTCAGCGCGGCCCGGCCCCGCGCCCCCCGCCGGGGCGGGCTGAGGAGACGCGGCGCAGGGAGGGGGGGGGCAGCGCTTCGTTGAGGAGAAAAGTAGCTTTTTGTGAGGAAAAAGTTCCTTTTTTTCGAGCGGGCAGGGAGGGGACGAGTTGTTGAGGAGGAAAGTGGAGGTTTTGAGGAGAAAAGTCGGGGTGTTAAGGAGGAAAGGGGGAGTTGAGAAGGAAAAGGGGATAGCTCGCTCCTGAGGAGAAAAGTAGCTTTTTGTGAGGAAAAAGTTACTTTTCTTCGAGCGGGCAGGGAGGGGGTGAGTTTTAGAGAAGGGAAGTGGGGGTTTTGCGGAGAAAAGTTGGGGTTTTGAGGAGAAAAGTCGCGGTTTCAAGCAGAAAAGTGGGGGCTTGGGGGAGGAAAGGGGGCTGGCTCGCTCCTGAGGAGAAAAGTAGCTTTTTGTGAGGAAAAAGTTCCTTTTTTTTCGAGCGGGCAGGGAGGGGATGAGTTTTAGAGAAGGCAAGTGGGGGGTTTGAGGAGAAAAGTTGGGGTTTTGAGCAGGAAAGTGGGGATTTTGAGGAGGAAAAGGGAAGGGTGACAAAGAAAGGGGATAGCTCGCTTCTGAGGGAGAAAAGTAGCTTTTTGTGAGGAAAAAGTTACTTTTTTTCGAGCGGGCAGGGAGGGGGCGAGTTTTGGAGGAGGAAAGTGGGGGTTTTGCGGAGAAAAGTTGGGGTTTTGAGGAGGAAAGGGGGGGATTGAGGGATGTTATCCCAAAGGGGGGGGTGCTGGAGGAGGGGAAAAGTTGGTTTTGGGGGGGAAAATGTTGGGTTTTGTGAGGGGAAAGTTGGTTTTGGGGAGGGAGAAGTGGCTTTTGGGAGGGGAAATGATGCTTTGGAAAGGGGAGGAGCCGCGTTTTTGGAGGAGAAAGGTTGTTTTTTTCGGACAGAAGTTGGATTTGAGGGGGGAGATTGGAGAGTTTTGGGGGGGGGAAGTGGCTTTTTGAGGGAGAGGAGCAGGATTTGGGGAGAATAAAAGTTCTTTTGGGGAGCAAAAAGTTACTTTTCGGGGGGAAAAGTTGCTTTTTGAGCAGAGAAGTTGCTTTCTTAGAGAAGAAAAGTTGGGGTTTAGGGAGATAAGTCACTTTTAGGGAAAGTTGGATTGGGGGGGAAGTCACTTTTAGGGGGGAAAGTTACTTTTTGGGTTGAGAAAAGTTGCTCTTGGGGAAGAGAAGCGACTTTATGGGGAGAAAAGTTGCTTTTTGGGAACAAAAGGCACTTTATTGGAAGAGAGAAGTGTCTTTTTTAGCAGAGAGAAGTTTCTTTTGGAGCAGGAAAAGTTGATTTTCGGAGGAGAAAAGTTGCATTTGAGGGGAGAAGCCGCTTTTGTGAGGAAAAACGGGGAGGCAAAATGTATTTTGTGGGGGGGAGAAAATGTGTATTTGGCAATAAAAGTCACTTTTTTGGGGAGGGGAAGTTACTTTTAGGGGAAGATAAGGCACTCTTGGGGGGAGAAGTTGCTTTTGGGGGAGAAAAGTCACTTTTTTGAGGGGTAACTTTTGGGGGGACAAAACTTTTAGGGGGGGAAAGTTGTTTCTTGGGCACAAGAGTCACTTCTGGGGGGAGAAAAGTTGCTTTTTGGCAAAGAAAAGTGATTTCTTTAAGGAGAAAAGTTACTTGTTTTGAGGGGGAGTTACTTTTGGAGGAGGGGAGTTTACTGTGGGGGGACAAAAGTTACTTTTGAAGGGAGAAAAGTTGCTTTTCAGTCACTTTTGGGGGGAGAAGCCGCTCTTGGGAGAGAACTTGCTTTTCGGGGGAGAAGTAGATGTTTGGAGGAGAAGTTTTGGGGAGAAAAGTAATTTGGGAGGAGGAAAAATAACTTAGCAGGGGGAGATTTATTCTTTAGCGGAGTGATTGCTTTTGGGGGGAGAAATTGCTCTTTGGGGTGAGGAATCACATTTGGGGGGGGTAAAGTTGCTTTTTGGGGAAAAAGAAGCATTTGGGGGGGGAGAGCTGTTGTTTTTTGGGGTGGGACTTTTCTGATGTTGCATTTTAGGGGAAGAAATATTTGGGGAGGGAGGAAGAAAAGTCATTTTTTGGGGCACAAAAGGGACAGTTCGGGGTAGTTTTCCCAGAGTACCCAGCCTGGGGATGCTGGAGGGGACCAGGGACAGCCAGGGTCACCTTGGTCCCCAACAACTCTGGCCAAAAGCTGGATGGGGGGTCACACGGGGGGGCCCAAATCAGCAGAAGGAGGTTTCCCCGGTGCCTCCCGGCCGCACACAAAGAGCCGGCGCTGGGCCACGTCCCGACTCCCTCCGCGGCGGGGGGACCACCCAGCCCGAGGAGGAAAGAAATCCTCCACCCACAATTTGCGACAGCTCCGAAAAGCGGCAGCGAGGCCGGGACCTGCAATGCTGGGGGGCAGCGGTGCTCCCCCAAGCTCAGGGCACCCCAAAATTTCATAGACTCTTTCCTGGGGTGGAATTCAGGTCCCCCGCCTTGCCCAAAGTCACCCCTGCCCCCGAGTGGGGCAGAGAACACCCCTCCAAATTTTCCTTGCTGGGGGGTTCTCTACCAGCTGGTTGTGCTGCCCCTTTCCCCCATTTTTTGGGGGCCCCCCCAGCACTGTGCTGTTGAGATGAGGGGGGCACTGCACGAGAAGGGGCTGGACTTGACACTGTCCCCTCCGAGCCATGGCATTGTCCCCCCCATGGTGTTGCCCCCCCGCTGATTAAGCAGCCCCCTCACTATGCAGCAGGGACCACAGCATCCAGCCTTATCTCTCTTTATTCTCCATGAAAGCAAAGGGAAATCTCATGACACTGTCCCCGCATGAGAGGGGACAGCATCTGTCCCCCCCTCCACATGGGGCTCAGCACCCTGTGGAGGGGTTCAAGCCCCTCAGGGCAGAAATGGGACCCACACCCTCGGATAATGTGGGGTCCTCACCTTCCTGTTCCTTCTTCTTCCAGGGTGGACATATCAGCAATGGCTTCAGAAGTGTCTGTCCCCACCAGGCAGGGGCTGCAGCGCCCATGGACAGGGGGCAGGTCCCCAATCTGGAGCCAGCCCAGCCTCGGGTGAAGGCAGCTCAGTGCATGGACGAGGAGATGGACGGACAGATGGACGGACACCCATCTACAGCACAAGAGATGGGAAGCGTGTCCAAGTGCAAACCTGCTTTGTGCACGACCTGCGCACCAGTTCTCAGTCTCCCAGGACAGACAGACAGACAGCAGTTCACGGGGTGGCTCAGTCCCGCAAGCAGCACGGCACAGCCCAGCTCTCGCACCAGCTGCCAAAGCCACAGAGTCCCCATGCGTCCCTCTCCACAGGAGGGCAGCCACCGCGCACAGATCCGGGCGGCTGTAGTCCCGCTCCAACCTCCCTCTTCTCCAGCAAAGCCCCTCCAGCTCTCCCCACAGATCCGGGGTTTGGCAAAACCACCACTGAAGTCCCGGCTCCTCCTGTGCCGCGGGGATGGACACTGGCGCTGCTGCGATGTGCCGGGGCTCAGTACCAAGGGTCTGCCCGGTGTTGCTGGTTGTAGAACTGCAGCTTGATTTGGTCTCTGATCTGGTTGATGAGGATCTGAGCCAGCAGGATGCCCACCAGCTGCAAGAGAGGGGAGGAAGAGGAAGAAGAGGAAAGGATGAGGAAGAGAAGGACAGGAGGATGCTGAGGGACACCAGGCAGCATCACCCCACCATCCCACAAGTGGTTTACACATCTCCATGCAACAATGTGCCTAATATTTGCACAGCACCCCAAATCTTGCCCTTTACCCCTGGGGTTACAATTAGACTCATCATTAAGGCAACTCCCAGATGACACAGCGAGCAAAGCAGAGTTGCAGGACGGTCCCTTCACCCCCCAGTCCCCAGGGCACACAGCTCTGATTACCTGGGGGACAGCCAGCCCCAGGGCGATGCCCCCCAGCAGGAAGAGGTTGCTGTGGATCCAGTTGACCAGCTTGTCGATGCAGCCGTTGGTGTAGATGAAGGCGCTGGCTTCCAGGTAGCTCATGGCCTGCATGCCCTGCCCGCACATGGTGTTGATGACAGCCTGGGACAAGGAGGGACAGGACATAGAGAGGCTGGGGACAAAATGCACTGGGCTGGGGGGGTCCCCTGCCTCTTGGGGGGCAGCTGTGGGGCAACAGAAGCCCTGCCTTTGGCACCATTCGGGGTGTCCCCTTCCTTTGGGCCAGCCCATCCTTGGTGTCCCCAGCCCCATCCCTCCCGCGCTGGGCTCCCTGAACACCCCCAGCACCCAAAAGGGACAATACCTGGGTGGGGGATTGCCAAGGGTCCCTGCCTGCCTGCAAAAAGCCCCCACACCGTCCCATGAAGGGGGAATTCACCCCGACCCCCCTGCAGCACCCCCAGCTAGGGGTCCCCAAACCCAGAGGGTGGTGTAGGGTTCTATATGTTGCCAGTGGTGGGTCCCCTCTCTTGCGGAGGGAACTCCAGGCTCAGCCCAGCCCCAAGGAACAGGGTGCAGAGTGTGGGTCACCCAAGGACACCTGGTGTCCCCAAAGACGCCGTCCTCACCTCGCCGTCATCCCGCAGGCAGCAGGAGAAGGGCACGGAGCAGCGCTCACGGCTGGGGTTGGTGGTGGTGCAGTTGAAGTACATGTTCTGCGACCAGTCCTTGTAGGAGACACCCCCGCAGCAGCTGAACTGTGGGGAAGGGGACGGGGCGCTCAGTGTGGACCCTGGTCCCACAGCAAGGGGGTGACAGGGGTGGTGTGACAACGGGACACAGGACTGCAGACTTCACGACCAGCAAGCGAGAGCCATTTCCACTCTCCCCCTTTTTCTTTCCCCAACCAGGGCATCACCACAAACATCAAATCCTGGAGGAGCCACCCAGCGTGCCCAACATGGGGTACCCCACGGATTTAAAGAAAGACCCAAGATCCCCCAAGCCTGACCCACACGTCCTTGTCCAACAGAGGAGATCCTGGCCCCCGTGTCCCCCCCACACCTCCTTCTGCCCAAAGTCGATGAGGTTCTGCAGGTCAAGGTCATCCCGGTAATGCACAATGGCACCATTGATGATCTCGCTGACCTTTCCACGAGCCTGCGGAGTGGGACATCAACGAGGTTGTCACCCAACAGGACAGGCTGGGGGTCATCCAGCCCCCCACCGCTCTTCCCCTACAGCGATACCTTATCAGAGAAGACGAAGCCCAGCACGCCGGCTGCCAGCTGCAGGAGGAAGATGATGGTCAGGCAGATGGAGAACTGTGGGCGAGAGGAAGGTGATGGCGGGGCGGGCCACAGCAGAGACACCGCGGTCCCATGCCGGGCAGGGGGGACACCCCAAAGGGACCCGCCGTCCCCGAGGACTCACCGTCTGCAGCAGACAGATGTTCTCCCGCAAGGAGCCGACGCAGCCGCAGAAGGTGATGAGGAAGGTGAGGACGCCCACCACGACCAGCAAGATGGCGGGGTCCACCGCCAGGCAGGCCATCGCCGCCTCTGCCGCAGCGAGTGTCACCGGCAGCCCCCCAGCACCCCACATCCCCGGGGGCACAGGGCAGCCCACACCATCACCCCCTCATGGTCACCCCCACCATGGTGCCGACTCACGATCGGTCCCACTCTCCCCCAGCCAGGCTGGGGGGCCCTGGGGGTGTGACACTCGCTGTGTCCCCCCACCAGGTCCCCCAACCTCACCTGCGTGCTTCAGCAGCCGCGCGTAGACCCCCACCGCCACCATCACCATCGAGATCATCTGCAGAGCGGGATGTGGGGGGAGAAATTGTGAGCCCCCCCTTCCCACTTGGGGTGTCCTGGCACCAGAGACAGACCCGCTGCCTCAGTTTCCCCTCATCACCCCTCTACAGAGCCAGGTCATGGTGCTTTGGTGTCACAGGTGGGACAGAGCCCACCGCCAATGGCACCGGCATGTCCCCACCTCTGTCACCCCCCTCCGCAACAGCCCTCCCCCACTGTGGGTGGTTGGGACGTGGATCGTTGGAAATGAGAAACTTCCTCAAAAACGTGATTTGAAATAGGGAAACAGCCCTCTAAAAAATTCTGACCCTCGAAAAAGCCCCAAAGTACCCGCCCCCCCAAACATTAAAAAAATTCACCCCCAAACTTTAAAAAATGCTCAAAAACATTAAAGAAAATTCAAAAATACTCCAAAACATGGGAAATCCTATCTCCCGTGCAGGAGGTGTCCCTGGGGATGGGCTGGGGACAAGAGGGGTCTGTGTGCCCCCCCTGTTCTGCGGGGTTGTCACCTGCACAGAGTCAGGATCAGGCCCAGAGGCCATCATTTGGGTGATGATAGCACGTGGCGGGTGGGTCCCCCACATGTGTCACCCCCATACTCGGGGGCTCCCAGTGTCCCTGCCCTCGGTGGCAGCAGGAGGACACCCCAAAAGGGCTGTGACACCCCAAAGGGTGAGTTTGCGGATGGGAAGCAACAGCTTGGGGGGGGGGGGGGCAGAGGACACCCAGGGGTGACACCAGGAGTATGGGTACCCCAAAAGTCTTCAGGTATGTGGGGCAATAAAGGGCTGTCCCAGTGAGGTCCTGGGGATGATGGGGGTTATCTGGGGGTTTTGGGATGGGGTGTCCCGGGGAACCCCCGGGGATGGAGGCTCCAGGGATGGAGGGGGGGGGTCCCAGCATCCGGGGGGTCCCGATGAACTCCCGGAGGGTGGGGGGTCCCAGTGGGGTCAGGGACGGGGACAGCCCGGGGCCCCCAGCGAGCCCATGGGATGGCAGGTTGCCGGTGGGTTTCCGGGGATAGGGGGGCGCCCCAGTGTCACCCCCAGGGATGGGGGGGGGTCGCCGGTGTCCTCCCCGGGGGTGGGGGTCCCGCTGTCACTCACCCAGAAGAGCATGTTGAAGAAGAAGAGCACGTACTTCACCACCGGGCTGACGAAGGAGAAATCGTCCCCATGGGGACCGAGGCCGCCCGCCGCCCGCCTCGCCATGGCCCCGGGCCGAGCTCAGCCGAGCCGAGTCGAGTCGAGTCGAGCCGAGCTCAGCCGAATGGTGCCGAGCCTGACCGAACCGAGCCGAGCCCAACCGAGCCGGTCACGGAGTCACCCGACCCCACTTCGCACCCCCGCAGCGAGCGCAGCTCAGCCAGGCAGGGTCCAACCCCCTTCCTTCGCTCATTGGTCCGTCTGTCTCACTTTGCCTTCCCATTGGTGACGCGCCCCGTCGCTCATCCGCCGCTGTTTCCACCCGTGTGTCCCCGCCGCACCTGTTCGCGGCGCCGCGCCGCCTTAAAGGGCCAGCGCACCCACTTCTCCAACCGCAAGATGAGCCAGGGAGGAAAATCCCTCCCGGGTGACCCCGCAGCGCCGCTTTCCCCAAAACTTCCTGACTCGTGCTGTTCCTGCCCCAGAGACTCCCAGCCCTGGGGTGATGATGGGGGAACAGTTGCATTTATAATTACAATTATAATTTATAATTGATTTCTGCCTTCAGCGACAGCCCTTGGGAGGGACTCGAGGGGACAGCAGGGACACAGGAGGGCCCTCGTCCCTCAAACACACTCAACTGTAGTGATTTGCCTGTTCCCCAAAAGGGCGCTGCTGTAGCACCAAATTCACAGAAATCACCCCAAAAGAAGCATCTATGACACCAAATTTGCTGAAATCAGGCAAAACAGGCAGTGACCTCACAACACAGGGAAGTGAGAGCCCAAAACCTCTGCAGTTTCCCTGTTGGCTGCAAAAATCTGCAAGCTGCGTAAAAAACGGGACGCTTTGGTGGATTTCGTTGTTTTTCCCTTTATTTTCGGCTGTCCAGCGTGACCCCCCCAAAAAGCCAAAGAGGAGGATGGAACCTTCCTCTACCACAACACTCCACCCCTCATGTTCCATCTGCTCGCCTCATTTGCATTAATTACCAGCTCAACACAGGGAATCGGATCCAAATCTCAAATTCTGATTTTCTTCTGAATTTTTGCATCATGCTTTTGGTTTTCGTGGCTGGCGTGGGAGAGGCAAGAGCTGTCCCATCAGCGTGGCCTGGCCGTGCCATCGTGGGGACAGGTGCCCTTTGTTTACAGGGACCACCGCCCTGTGATTATTATTATATTTAATACATTTATTATTATATTTATTATTATTTATCTCCCGTGCCAGGGTTCGTCAAGGCTGGAAACCCCCGGGGAGCAGCTGCCGGCACCGAAACAGCCCTTCCTGAAACAAGGCGAGAACTTCAGGAAGAAGAACTGAAACCAAAAATCCCCAACTTGCTTCTGGGGACACCGAGGTGCCACCACCCAGCAGGTCCCACCACCCAGGGAGGTGTTTGCTTTGGGTGCTACTGGAATAAGCTCTCGTGGTCCCAAAAATGCTGCCGTTGATGTTCCTGGGTCTCCAGAGAAGCCACTTCAGGCAGCCCACGAGGTCTTGATGGGGTTGGACGTTCCCTGGTCCCCACGCTGCTGCCTCATCCATGAAGAAGAAGGTGCCCATGTCGCTCCATGGATGGTCCTCCTGTCAAATCTATGTGTCCATCTGTCCCATCTCTATGTCCACCTGCCAGATTTGTGTGTGTCCCACCAGATTTATATGTCCGCCCACCCAATCCATATGTCCAGCCGTCAGATCTGTGTGTCCACCTGTCAGATCTCTATGTCCATCCACCAGATCTGTGTCCAGCCGTCACATCTAGATGTCCCTCATCAGATCTACATGTCCACCCATCAGATCCATGTATCCACCCACCAGATCCAGATGTCCAGCCGTGAGATCTGTACCTCCGCCCATCGGATGCACGCAACCATCCATCAGATCTACGTGTCCATCCACCAGATCTGTACATCCACCTGTCAAATTTACACATGGGTCCATCAGATCTATACGTCCACCCACCAGATCTATACATCCAGGTGTGAGATCTGTGCCCAGCCATCAGATCTACACGTCTGCCCATAGATCCATGTGTCTACCCATCAAATCTGTACGTCCACCCATCAGAACGACATGTCTACCCATCGGTTTTATAACCACCTATCAGATCTATGTGTGCAACCACCAGATTTATATGTCCAGATGTGAGATCTGCATGTCCACCCACCAGATCTACCCACTGATCCATCAGATCTATCCATCCACCCACTGGATCTACCCACTGACCCATCAGATCTGTCCGTCCACCCACCGGACCTACCCATTGGGACATCAGATCTATTCATTCATCCACTGAATCTACCCATTGACCCATCAGATCTGTCCATCCCCCCACTGGATCTACCCATTGACCAATCAAATCTGTCCATCCACCCACCGGATCTACCCATTGACCCATCAGATCTGTCCATCCACCCAGCTGATCTATATGTTCATCAATCAGATCTGTACATCGATCTACGTGGTGTGTCTCCGTGCACATGTCCCCGTGGATGTCCCCCTATGGACATGTCCCCATGGTTGAGGTGACACCCATCTACATCTTCCTCCATCGGGGGTCGTGCTACTGTTCCCCCTGACCTGGGGGTCTCAGGGGACACCCCGCTGCCTTTGCTGTCCCCTGCCTGCGTGTCCCACCCCCCCCTGCCTGTTTGTCCCTCCTGTCCCCTTGACCACAGTGTGACACCGCCAGGGGGACCCCAACCCTGGTCCCCCCCGGCAGCCTCCCAAGAAAGGGACATTGGCCAAGGGACGTCCCCAAATCCCGCAGCTGGGCAGCAAAAAGGGGTTTTGGGGACAGGTGACCCCTAATGTCACTCTGCTGTCCCCATCCTATGTGCCACCAGCAGCCTCCAGCAGGGGAATTAACGGGATGTGGGACACGAGCGGGGAGACACGGGTGTCACCGAGCTTATGGGTGGGGGGAACACATGTCCCTCCCCGGCAGTCCTCGGTCAGGTGCCACCACCGTGCGGGGACACGCGTGGGGATAGGGGCGGGAGCTCCTGGCGGTGACAGGGGTAGGGTGGGGACCGGGACAAGGACGGGACAGGGACAGGGTGGGGACAAAGACCGGGTAGTGACGGGGACAGGGAGGGGACAGACACGTGTGTCCCGCCCGAGCCACGCTCCGCTGTGCGGAACACGGGAGGGACACGTGAGAAAGGGGTGTGGTCACGAGGGGGCGTGTCCACGCAGTGGGGGGCTCGTAAATGGGCGGGACGACTGAAGGGGCGTGGTCATTGGAGGGGCGTGTCGGGGGCGCGTCTGTGGGCGGGGCCAGCCCGGCCCAGCCGGTAGCCGCGCCACCCAGTGGATCCGTGGTTCGAGCCCCCCCAGCCCCGGATGGCTGATATTTGTATAATTTTATATTATTTCCAGAAAATACAATAATCACGTGGTTTATATTATGTAAAAAATCTAATTAGTTTATATATTTTATTATATCCAAAATCGATATGATTAATGTAATATAGATAATGTAATATCATATATTGTAATGTACTATACTGTACTATACTATACTACACTATACTATACTATGCTAGAGTAGAATAGAATAGAATAGAATAGAATAGAATAGAATAGAATAGAATAGAATAGAATAGAATAGAATAGAATAGAATAGAATAGAATAGAATAATATTCTGTCTATCTACCTACCAAGTCACTACATAATTGCCACTAGGAAAGTATATATATATATACATATAGATATATATATGTATATCTATATATGTATATATAGATACGTAAAGCAAATGTATTAATATTGCAAGTTCTTACTGAATTCCAGCTGGTGGCGTAACTGTAGATGTGTGAACTGTTACTTGTGCCCAAATAGAGATATCAATGTATAACTACAAATATCTAAATATCAATATAGAACTATAAATATCTACGTATCCATATGTAATGATACATATCTAAATTTTCATGGATAACTGTAGATAGCTAAATATCCATTTATAACTATAAATACCTAAATATTCTTATATAACTAGAAATATCTAAATAGCCATATATAACCGTATATATCTAAATACTGATACATAACTATAAATATCTAAATATCAATATAGAACTATAAATATCTAAAAATCTATACATAACTATTTTTGTATATCACGCGGTCGTGGATCCCACCAGACGCAAGGGCTTGGTGGCTTCGTTTCCATTAATTTCTGTATTAAAATTACTACAAATTAGTATTTTTATTAATTACTATTCCTATTAATGACTACTACTGTCTGCTATCACAATAGTATAAAATGCTATTAATATGAGTAATTATTAACATTAACATTAGTGGCAATAATACAGATTAATAGTAAGGGTAATAATATGGATTACTAGCAATAATACAGATTGCTATTAGTAATTACTATATTAATCTGTATTTTCTTTACTACAGGTCACTATACATTACTATAATCCCTGTGATAGGTAAAGCAGGCAGGGATTAGAAATTTGTGTCCTGGGGTGTTGTAACACTCCCGAAAGTCGATAGTTGGGGTGCTGGGGGGTAATTACACCTAACGAGGTTGATCCCAGGATGCTCTGGGGTGGATTCTGGTGACTGCCCAAATTTGGGATCTAATGGGGGTGAAGCAACTCAACAACCCGATTTGTTACCCAATGGAGAGGTCACATGGTAGGTTGGATGATCCAGCCCCAGGAGAAGGTAACGAGCATTGTGATCACTAATAAACAAGACCTAATTGTTATATGCTAACAATTATGAGAGGGAAAGGAAATTAGAGGAGTTTTCCCCCCAAACTCTTCTTCATCTGGAACTCCTGGTTGGCCCCACATTGGTTTGACTCTGGGAGGAGGAACGAGGTGGGATTGAGGAACCGGGAGGACAACCTGGGCAACGGGTGCTTGGTCGCTTCGCTGCTCAGAAACGAGATCTTTGTTCCCCAGATGGTTGAGCATCTTCCAAGAGGTGTTTGGAAGGAGAACAGTCTCACAGCAGATGATTCACCTGGACAGTTCGTCCAATGGGCCACTGAGGATCATCTTTGGTACCCAAAGTTGAAGTTACACCATCAAAACTTGTCCGGATTGGACAATAAAGGCCAGTCATCAATCAACCAGTCATCATCAAGACCATTGCCTCAATCAACGACCACGCCATCAAGGTGACGTTGCCACCCGTGATACGGGCAGGGACTGGTTGAGGTTTGGGACTCACTTGTCCAAGAGCCAAGTTCTGGTTGAGCTTTCGGAAGTTCCTTCAGGAAAACCATCGGGCTGGGGGTCACGAGGGATGTGGAAGGTCCACCAAATTCTTTGGGCTTCTATCACCCCTCAGGCTGTCTTAGACGGGCATGTGGCACCATCACGCCGTTGGAAGTGGGAGGACACGTGTGTCACGTAGATTAACATCAGCGCTCTTCTGAGGTCTTTGGGACATCTGCTTGGGGGGTTGGACTGGATGATCTTTTGAGGTCCCTCCAATCCTGACATTCTGTGATTCCACCTGGATCCACCATCTGTAGCCCTAGACCTGTGTCATCAGACCAAGCCTTCATGTCCCAGGTGGCCCCTTTGACCAGCCACGGTGTGCCGTGACCACCAGCATCTTCTGGAGTGCACTGGGGAGCAGGAGAGGACTCCCCCCATCTTCCAAACTCCATATTTGAAGGGTGCGTCTCCAGCAATGGATCCAGTACCCAACAGGGAAGGAGCCGGTAGAGGTTTATCCCATGGTCACCCCCACAATGGGGAACCTTCCCACCCCAAGGATGACCCAAAGATCACCAGGAGCTCGTTACCACAATCCTCGTTGTCATCTTCCTCCTGTGAGTCCCCTACGTAGGCTGAAGGCGTCTCCATGGGTCATTGGGCCATGGCCTGATGGTGTAAAACTTCACGTATCAAGAAACGAGGTGCCTCGTCATGAGTAACCACCGCGAGCTGAGCTTCTGGGGTGGTTGGACAGGGTCAGTTAATTACAACAAACCTGGGACATGGCCTCACAGGATCCCTACGAGCTCCTGAACTTCCCATGGCTTGTAGAAGCTCCTTCTTGTTGATGTGTGATCTCAACTTGGGTGTCTGCTGTGAGTTTACACCCAAAAATCCAACCGTTGGGTGGGGTCCATGTCATTGACCCTCAGGGCTGGAGGTGACACCTTGAGGCCCTCCTGGAGGAACCTTCTCCCGCTCAAACGCCGTCTGGGTGTCGATGTGCAACCACCCCCGGTTCTGGTGGGGTTTGTTGGGTGTCCAGACAAGGCTGTGACACAGGGAATGAGACCGATGAGTGACACCCATCATTCTCCATCCTAATTAAGAGAAATTATGGCCGTTGTGGCTTCCGGGCCAACGTGACCTTGTCCTGCACGAATTTTGGGGACACAGAGGGGGTAGAACCTCCATTGTTGGTTTATCCAGAGATACCACGAGGTTTGACCCCAAGGATTTGCCCAACGAACGCCTCGTGGGCTGGGATTGTGATATATCCATAATTAATATATTTAAATTATATATGTATCCCCCGGATCCCGAAGCTGGATGGGGGGCGCAGGTCAGCCCGGCCTGTCCTGCACCGTGTTCCTCAAGGACACCCCAAAAACCGGCTCAATTTTGGGTCTCGCTTGTCATTTTCGGGGTCATTTTGTGCCAGATCGCTTGGTTTTAACGAGGGGGGTCCCCGCTCTCCTACCAGAGTTGGGATTTGGACCAAATTTGTACGAATTTGTGCCAAATTTGGGTTTGGATCAGCCCCAGGTCAGCGTTTGGGGCTGGGGGGTGGATGGGACCCCTCAAACTGGGATAACTGAGGGGACGATGGAACCCCCAGACTGGGACTGGGATAACTGGGGGGTGGATGAGAGCCCCCAGTCTGGGACTGAGGTATCTGGGGGGTATTGGGACCCCCCCAGTTTGGGACTGGGGTATCTGGGGGCCATTGGGACCCCCCCAGTTTGGGACTGGCATAACTGGGGGACGATGGGAACCCCTCAGACTGAGATAAGTGGGGGGCAATGGGACCCCCCGAATGGGACTGGGGTAACTGGGGGTGATAGGACCCCCCCAGTTTGTGACTGGGGTAACTGGGGGGCCCCAAACTGGGACTGGGCTAACTGGGGGGTGGATGGGACCCCCCCAGTCTCGGACTGGGATATCTAGGGGGTATTGGGACCCCCCTAGTTTGGGACTGGGGTAACTGGAGGATGATGGGAACCCCTCAGACTGAGGTAAGCGGGGGGCAATGGGACCCCCAGAGTGGGACTGAGGTAACTGGGAGTGATAGGACCCCCCCCAGTTTGGAACTGGGGCAACTGGGGGGGCCCAAGCTGGAACTGGGGTATCTGGGGGGCATTGGGACCCCCCACGTTTGGGACTGGGCTAACTGGGGGGGGCCCAAACTGGGACTGGGCTAACTGGGGGGTGGATGTGAGCCCCCCAGTCTGGGACCGGAGTATCTGGGGGGCAGTGGGACTCCCCCAGTTTGAGACTGGGGTAACTGGGGAACGATGGGAACCCCTCAGACTGAGGTAAGTGGGGGGCAATGGGACCCCCAGAGTGGGACTGGGGTAACTGGAGGTGACGGCACCCCCTCAGCCTGGGACTGGGATAACTGGGGGGCCCAAACTGAGACTGGGGTGACTGGGAGGCGATGGGACCCCCCCAAACTGGGACTGGGGTAACTGAGGGAACCTCGGACTGGGATAACTGGGGCGATGGGACCCCCCCCAGTCTGGGACTGGGGTAACTGGGGGGCGATGGGACCCCCCAGACTGGGACTGGAGTAACTGCGGAGCAACGAGACCCTGGCGGAAGTGAAGCGGAAGCGCAGCGTCCCGGAAGTGAAGCGTCCCGGAAGCGCAGCCGGCGCGTGTTTCCGGCGGGGACGCCCTTCGCGGCCGCACCGCCCCGGTCCCGTTGCCGGAGGAGGGAGATGGCGGCGGGCGGCGGCGGGCGCTGAGGCGGCGGCCATGGAGGGCGGCGGGGCGGCCAAGCCCAGCCTGCAGGTGGTTTACCAGGCCGTGCAGGCGCTTTACCACGACCCGGACCCCAGCGGCAAGGAGCGGGCCAGCTGCTGGCTGGGGGAGCTGCAGCGATCGGTGAGGCCTGGCGGGGAGCGGGGCTGAGGGGACCGAGGGGCGTGAGGGGACGGAGCGGGCGTCACTCCCTCCTGTGGCCCCACAGGGGGCCGTTGGTGCCTCCTCAGGGCCCGGTGCCGCGCGGGGGGACCCGGGCCCGCCTCAGGCTCCATCCCGGGGGCTCCAGTGGGTCCCGGGTTCGAGTCCCGCGCTGGGGGTCCCCGGGTTCGAGTCCCGCGCTGGGGGTCCCGGGTTCGAGTCCCGCGCTGGGGGTCCCCGGGTTCGAGTCCCGCGCTGGGGGTCCCCGGGTTCGAGTCCCGCGTTGGGGGTCCCCGGGTTCGAGTCCCGCGTTGGGGGTCCCCGGGTTCGAGTCCCGCGCTGGGGGTCCCCGGGTTCGAGTCCCGGGTTCGAGTCCCGCGCTGGGGGTCCCCGGGTTCGAGTCCCGCGCTGGGGGTCCCCGGGTTCGAGTCCCGCGCTGGGGGTCCCCGGGTTCGAGTCCCGGGTTCGAGTCCCGCGTTGGGGGTCCCCATGTTCGAGTCCCGCGTTGGGGGTCCCCGGGTTCGAGTCCCGCGTTGGGGGTCCCCGTGTTCGAGTCCCGCGCTGGGGGTCCCCGTGTTCGGGTCCCGCGCTGGGGGTCCCCGTGTTCGGGTCCCGCGCTGGGGGTCCCGGGTTCGAGTCCCGCGCTGGGGGTCCCGCCATCCCCGGGGAGCCCCAGCCGAGGCCTCTGTTCGTTCCCGCCACCTCTTGTTGGTTTTAACCACAACGCTGAGGGTGTTTGATGCAGGGAACGGCTCCGGAGGGTATTGGGGGGAAAGATTTGGGGCTTGGCCCGACTTGGAAGGGACGGGGGGATGGTGAGGGAGCACAAGCCCCCTTGGGGTCTATATGGGTCTATATGCGACCCACAACGAGCTGTTTCTCCCCAAACTTCAGCCTTACGACTACATTTTTGATTCAATGTGTGTTTTCTGCCCTTGGGGGAAGTAGGTTTGGTCCCTCAGGGGGTGACTTTGGTTTTGACTCTGTTCAGTGGTGCCCAGCGCCAGGGTGAGGGGCAACGGGCACAGACTGAACCACAGGAGGCTCCATGAGAACATGAGCAGAACCTTGTTTGCTGGGAGGTGCCAGAGCCTGGCCCAGGCTGCCCAGAGCGGGTGTGGAGTCTCCTTCTCTGAGCCATTCAAAGCCCTGGGATCCTGTGTGATCTGCTCTGGGACCCTGCGTGAGCAGGGGGGTTGGACTGGGGGATCTCCAGAGGTCCCTTCAACCCCAACCATCCTGTGATTCTGTGATATGTGTTTTTTCTCCTCTCCAAAGCCCCTCGTTTCTCCCCGTGCTGCTCCATCGCTGCCCTTTGCAGCACCGTGGGACGTCATTTTCCTCCTCTGCTCTTCCCCCACAATCTTTGGTGCCTTCCCAGGAGAAACCCGATGAGTTTTACCCCATGTCCTGTGACTCCTGGAGGAGCAAGGTGAGCTCCTCCTCACCATCTCTTCATCTCAAAGCCCAAATTCCCTGAAGCGCAGCAGCGAGTTCCCTCCCGAGCGGGTTCGGTGGAGCCCCACGAGCTTCCCACCATCTGGTAAATCTTTAGACCATTTCTTAACCACAACCTTATACATTTTCCTTTTAATTTCTTTAAATTGAGCGCGCCACGCAGTTACATCCCCAGGTACAACAGAAGTTTGCGGCGGTGGTTTTATCCGCAGCAAAGTGAGGGAGAATTTGGGTTCCGCGAAGGGGCTCGGCACCGATGGGCAGCGGGTCCGGCCCCATGGCTGATTCTTCAGGGGTCCGAGCGCCGCCGGCCGTGGTTGTGCCCGTTGAAATATCTCATTTGGGTTAAAAAAGGGAGGTTGTGATTTCAGAGATTATTCCTATTCCAGAAACAGCCACAACTTCGGATTTCACCCCTACCCAGTGCCGGGATGGGCGGCCGGAGGGGGTTTGTTATTAGAGAGCTCTGCGGGCTGCGCTTGGTACAAACGACCCCGTCAAAAGGGGAATGTGACGTATTTGGGACTTATTTTTAATACCCTGGTCACCCATAAGGGTGGGATCCCTCCTCCTGTGGAAAGCCTTGGGGTTTGTTTGGCTCCGTTGGGGTTTATTTCACTCCATTAGGGTTTGTTTTGCTCCACTGGGGTTTCTTTGGGCTGTTATCTGTGTCGTCTGGGTTGTTTCTAATAGAAATGGCAGGTTCCCGTGTTCCTCTGCGCTGTCTCCGCGCTGCTCCCTGGGCTGTCACACGAAGGGACCCCGTTGGTTTTTGGGAGAGGAATCTCCTTCCTGTCTCTTCTCGTGTGCTTTAAACCCCAGCGATGAGCCAGGTTAACACATTTCTGCTTCTCGCTTTCTATTTGTGCCTATTTGGCCTTTCAGAGCTCCGTCTGCCAGGTCTAAGGATCAGTTCAGGTGGTTTTGCGCACCTTTGGGTGCTTTGGGGCGCAGCCCGGTTTCCCTCAGCATCTTTACCTTGTTTAATTTACCGTTCACCGAGTTTATTCCGACTTGCAGGCACAAACCAGAGCAAGGTGAGCAATTTTATAGCGTTAACATCAGAACAGGTGATAAATTGGACTCGGGGCTGCTCAGCCCCCTATTTCTCATTAAGACTCGTCACCCCGTGCGTGATCTTAACCCGCGGGACCCCAAAGCCACCGTATGGTACAAGTTTGTCCCGACCGCAGTAAAACCCCCTGGAAGTTTTACTGATGATTTTATGCAGCTTCTTGGCACCTTCTCGCTGCAGGTACGGGGTGGTTTGATCCCTGCGCTTAAACGGGTGCTCGTGATCAGAGTTTTGGGTGGGATGGGGGGTGTGAAGCTGCTGGGCGAGCTCTCACCAAGCAGAATCTTGTCATCGAGATGAGAATGGAAGCGTCGGCGGCTTCTTTACCAGACAGGATGGGGGGATTGCGCTTAACCAGCAACGTCAGCTCCGTCCCGGCCCGGGTTAGCGCTGAGTTTAAAATCAGGATTCTAAAGCAGGAAACTTCCAGCACACATTGCATAGGATGGAAAGAAGATTCAGACCGTGCCAGGGACACATTTGCTCCTCGATGACCGCAGGATGTTCACTGGAGTGAGGGCCTGGTCGGGAATTAAAGCTCTTTCTGCAGTTTTTGTTGTGGAGAGAGACTAAACGGAGGTGTTTAATTAGCTACGTCGCTCTGTACTCGTGAGACAAACTCACTCTTGGATCAGGAGGTGATTCCTGAAATTAAACCTCTTCCTCCTCGTACAACTCGTTAGGTGCTGTCAAAGATGTGAGTACTTTAATATAATGTATATAGAGGTTATAAATGTATAATATGGAGGTTTTTGTCTGGTTTTAGAGCTCCGTGTCCTTGCAGAGGTGAGGGCCGGGCCAGGAGCCTCGCTGGCGGGACATCCACATTGGCCTCTGGGTTTTAGGGGAACAATTGAAAATCAAAACTCCTTCACCATCTTCCTGCTGCTTTCACCCCTTTTCTCTCTCTTTACCAACGTGTTCCTGAGCTGCGGCATGCGAGACGTCGGCTTTATGAAGGTTCAGGGCTTCACATGGGGGTTTGTGTCCAGCGCCGGACCAAGCGCTCGCTTATCGTCCCTGTTTTGTGAATAAAACCTCCTTGTGCCTCGAGCCGCTTGGATTTAATAACCCACAGCTCCTTCCTTTGGACTCGCGTCTGTTCCCAAACCATCTCCGTGCAAATGACGCCCGTCGTTGAATATTCCTCAATTATTATCGGCCAGGATGGCGCTTGGTGAGGCGCCTGGTTCGTGGCGCTGATATTGAGCGGTGGGGTCTTGGTTGGTTATTTGCGTTCGCCGCTGTGGGGATTGGGTGGGCACTGTTTGTTTTTGGCGTTTCTTTGAGTCGTGGTGTTGTCTGAAGATGTTGACGTTTGCCAGGATGGTCATCAGATGCTCGAGCCGTCATGGGGATGAGAAATTAAAGCTTAATAATTAATTAGTGTCGTTAAAGTCACTGGTGGTGATCGGCCTGGATTTGTCCATCTGCAGCCTCGTTCTTCCCTTTAATTGCCAATTATTTTGAGGGGATGAGGCTGCTGTAGCGGGGCGTCCCGAAGAGGGATTGTGAGCTTACCCCTGTCTTGTGCATCACTGAAAAGGTCAGATTTAGGTAAAAGTTTCCCAAAACCACAGAATTTGGGGATCATTCAACCAGCAAAGCGACACTTTTTTGTTTGGAGTTGCACGAAGGCAACTCCAGACTCGTCCAGTTTTATTTAATCCAGAAGAATCGTAGGGATTAAACTCATTTTAATCATACTCAGCTTTCTGGTCCCGCTATTTTAAGTGTTCCCACATGAATTTGCCGTCAGCGCGGGGTGTTGGTGAAGCGTGCGGTGCAGAAGAGCAGCTGCCGGTTGCTGCGTTGTTTTCCTTCTCTCGTTGTGGATTAAGTGCAGGTTGGTTTGTGGTTTAATGTTCATTCATCAAATGATTTCTAGGAGGCGGAAATTGTGTGCGGCTCGTGGCCAGAAAGGTTCATTTAAGTGACTGACACAGGTTTCCTTCGATCTGTCCGTAAAATTAATTTGTTGATAGTATTGCGTACAAGTATTAACCCCTGATTAAATTAAAACCAAAACTAGATAAAGGTTCCCTCTTGTTTATAATCACTGTTTAAAGCTTTTTAATTTTAAGGTGATGGAAAGTCAGTATAAATTCCCACATTGCCTGCACGTGGATCAAAAGCATCATGGAATCGTTGAATTGTTTCGGTTGGAAAAGACCTTCGAGATTGAGTCCAACTGTTAACCCAACACGGCCAAGGCCACCTGGAAACCACGTCCCCAAGAACCTCGTCTACGTGACCGTGTCCCTCAGAACCTCATCAGGCTCATCACTCTTCTAAATACCTGATTTCCCCCCATCCCTTCCTGAAATAACATCACAGAATCACGGGGAAGAAGCACCTCTGAGGTTCTCCAGTCCACCCCACTGCTCAGAGCAGGCGTTGAGCTTAGATCTGGTCCCTTGGCAGTGACAATGTGGCCATTGCTCAAACCATCCTGGTCAACAAGGCCTGACCCAAAATTGACGTTTCGGATGAGCAGCGAACCAGTATAAATGCGAAATCCCCAGTTTCACAAGAACTCTCGTTGCTGGTTCCCCCTGTAACCAAGTACCCAAGGACGGGGTTACCGGCCTTGATCTGGTGGGTTTTTTTGTTGACTGGTTGTACTGGGCACAAACCCGAGTGGAGGCTGTGGAGGGACATCTGGAGTCCGTGGTATTTGCCCCAAATCCTCCTCTGATTCAAGTCCTGGGTTTTTGAAGCATTAAACTCTCAGCGTCAAGAAATTTGCTCATATCTGGCCAGAAGGAGCAGGTAGAAAAGGCTGTGGAGAGAGGACGATGTGTCTTCTGGAGTGTTGGTGGAGAAGACAAGTTTCCTGACCAACCCACGAGAAGGTGGCCGGTGTGGTGGGTCTAGAAAGCAGAGGATGTTCCTTGATGTTGAACACGTCTTCCAATGCCGTATCCTGCGGCGTTCGGTAACCCAAGTGGAGAGAGGTGGACCTGATGGTTGGGAAACCCTCCCAATCAAACTGTAGTGGTCATTGGCCTGAAGTCCAGCTGGTGGCCAGTTATGAGTGATGTTCCTCAGGGGTCAATGTTGGTGTGGCTGCTGCTGAACGTCTTCGTTCATTATCTGGATGACAGGAGGGATGCACCCTCCGCAGGTTCACGGGTGACACCAAGTTGGAGGAGCGGTTGACGCGCTGGAGGGACCTCGGTGGGTGGAGGAACAGCCTCACGGGTCCTCCACCAGTTCAGCAAAGGCCAACTCAAAGTCCTTTCCCCGGGTTGTGAAAACCCCACGAGCAGGTCAGACTGGGACAACCGGCCAGAAAGCAGTGTTGTGGTTTGGGGTTTAGGGGACCGAATTGTCCCTGGGCTGCGTTGGGATGGACCAACCCTGGGACAAAGACCCATGTTGAGAAGGTCCCATCCCTGGAGACACTCACAGCCGCCCTCAACAAGCTTGACTTAAACTGCTTCTGCTTTGCGCAGAGGGCTTGAGCAGCGGGCTCCAGGTCTGCTGCTCCCACCCTCCGGGATTCCGAGTTTTTGGCTGTTTTATCAAAGTCTTCCTTGTAAATGACCCGAGGTGAAGATTTCCTGCGGGAGCACTCGAATCCTTTCAAGGAATGGCTGTGAGATTATCATTTGGGGAAAGAAAATGCAAGTTAAACACGTTGGGGGAAGTTCAGAAGAAATTGCTGGAACTGCAACAAGGTCTTACCAGAAGATCCACCGTGTGTTTTAATTTTGAGCTGGAAGCTCTTGATTCTCACAGCTCCTACAACTCATAATTCACCTTTGAGCCATTTTGGTGTCCATCTCTTAGATGGGTGCTGTACAGGTGAGATATTTCGGGGATCTTTGCTGGATTCCATCACCAGTCCTGGCCTCGTACTGGAACCGCGTCTCCAGCACACAAGTTACCATCTGTTTTCTCAACAACAGGTCCCTTTTCCCTACACCACTCTCCAACAAGTTGTTCCCCAATTTATACTGGAACCTGGGGTTGTTCCTGTTGCTCTTGGAGGTTTCTGGTGTGGACGCACCATGGTTTGTGGAACGGGCCCACAACCGGAGACGGGGAGGTGTTCTGTGCCAGAGCTGGTAGACGTGTCCTCCTACCTAAAATCCTTCTACCTCTTGGGTATCGCATCCTCATCTGAGCAGAAGAGGTGATGTTGCCCAGCTTTGAGACCCACTTATGGTCCCCAACCTCCCGTTTGAGGTCCTCAACCTCCCATTTGAGGTCTCCAACCACCCATCTCCTCTCTCCAGGACCAGCTCACCTTTCCAGCTCTGTTTCCACCCAAGTCCATAGCTGAGGTTCTTCACATCTTGGTTCTTGCGTCAAGGCTCAGGTGGCACCATGGTCGGTCCTTGCAGAGCTTTGTGAGGACGGGGCTGGGCGTTGATGTGGGTGCGGATGGTTCGATCACGGGCTCCTCATTCTGCCCACCCGTGTTTTTCATTCCACTCCCTTGGAAAGGGTTTTGATTGATATAAAACCTGTTACTCCGAGGCTTTTTAACAGATGCCACTGGCACGGCGAAAAGTGGCGGGACTGCAGAAAACCAACAGTAAAATCACAAAAAACACATCTAATTTTTTTTGCATGTGTTTTCAGTTATAATTTCCTAGGTTTTAACGCTACAAGTCGCCTCTAAGTGAACTCCTCCTCATCAACCCCTTCGTTAAAACTGAAAGAAGTGCTGGTTGGTTTGGTTGTTCTTTGCAGGGAGGGGTTTTCCTGATGTGAAGGGGCCTGGGCTCCCCTTGTTTACCGCTTCGCCTCTTCTTGTTACAGCCACATAAACACCCGACTCGTATTTCATCCCGGGATTAAACGTCAAGCAAATATTCGTCTCTTTAGCGGCGCGTTTTGGTTTTTACCCCCTCCAGAACCCAGGGACGTTGAGACAAAACCCTTTGGGTGGTGAATCTCCATACCCTGAGCTGCCTTCTTGCCTTACTCATGTCATTTATTGCTTGATTTTTACATCAAAAGTACATTTTGAACCCTGGTGTGAGGTGGTAGAAGCAGATTTTATACCCAGAGCAAGATTCTGGGTAGATAGATGCTGGGAATTGGAGGAAACCAAGATCTAAACGTCTTACGTAGAGGCAGGAACGGCAGCTCGTGGTTTATTTCTAATATTGCAACGACACTTGGCTCCTTCCACCCCGGGAGCTTCAGAACTCCGCGAGACACCTGGAAAACAGTTGCGTTTTGGGGTGAAAATCCATCATAAACTAACAGGAGCCTCATATTTGAGGTATTTATAATATTATTGGTGTTCCCGCCGCGAGCGCGAGTCTATGGGGCAACAACGTTACCCTACGCGGAAGATGGAGGAGACGTTACGCAACAAAAACGAACAATAGTTTGGGTTGGAAAGCCAAAACTGCTTCATTTTGCTCAGATGAGGTTGTTGTACACCCCCAAAAAATTCCCTAAATAATGTTAATTTCTGGAAATACTTGGTTGTTCTTTAAGGTGCAGGTTGGGTATTTGATACCCAACCCATACCCAGCGTCTGGAGCGGAGGGTGCGGAGCCAACCTTGCAGCTCTTTAACAGCTTCTATAACTCTCCAGCAAAACTTTTGAGCAAGCAAATCCCTTCTTTGAGTCATTCGCTCATTAGAGATCACAAACCCATTAATAATTTTACCATTTCTGCGGAATCAGCGACTCGCGGATGGATTATTGTGGGATAGCAGAGCCGGGGCTCTTCGGCTTTGATTTCTCCTCATTCCATCCCCATCCTTAATTGTTCAATTCTAAACGCCTTGGAAGACACGTCTGTTAATAAGGTTTTTAATACGAGTCGCATACAATTCTAGTTATTCAGTTTCTTAAGAAAGACTCTTGATTTATTACAATCTTGGCAATTACTTGGTGAGCACAAATTAACCCGCAGGGACATTTCTGTTGGAAACGCATCCAAATTTTTCTTCCTACCCATAATTGAATTAGAGGGGGTTTTAATTGTGAAATCAAATAATTTGGGGTGCGGGGGAGCCCCCTTAGGTCCCTGCAATGCAAAAATGTCTTGGTGTTCAGTAAAATATGGGTTTCTCTTTCCATGCTTGGGCTGGGTTGGTTCCCTTCACTGTGCTGCTGGACCTGGATGGTCTATATCAAAATATATACATAAAGTCCTTCTCTGGGGTGGTTTTGGGGTCCCATCTCGCCGTGTTTTTGGGGAGCTCCTCCTTTTGGGGTGTGATGTTTGTCCATCTGTGATATTGGTCAGAACCACCTTTCACCTCCCCCAAATTAAAAAGAATGAGAACTATCCACCATGCTCCAGTGCCGTGACTTTGTTTTCTATCAGAGATATTTTGGGGTGGTTTTCGTAGTTATTCTAATGGTAGAAAACACAATTAGGTGGTGTTGGATGTGGTTCTTTCACACACGGGATGCGAGTCCATTAGTTCGAGCTTAATTACACACAATTCAGATTTGAAGCATTTTAGCGAAACAAACCTAGGGTTTAATTTTTGAAGAAAAATCAAACGTTCTTACCCAACGTAAAATATGTTGGAGATGTTCCAGGAAACGAGGAGCATCTTATTGATTGAGTCCTTGGAAGACCTCGTTCCATAACAGTCCCCAAATCCACGCGTTTCTCCCCAATCTGTCCCGGTGTTTCTCTCAGATGTTGTCACGGTCTGTTCAGCGATGGACTCGTGATGGTTCTTCTACCTTGATCTCAGAGCGCAAAATTAAGGCGACCAAAATGCCAAGGGGTTATGATTCAATCAAGCAGTGTTACTTTATTAATTTGCCCATAAAGCGGCACGCGGTAGAGTAAGAAAAGAAAGGGGAAAGAAACGGGGGAAATTCAAGGTAAAGATGAGAAATGAGGTTGCGTTTCTCACCATCCAGTTCCAGAAGCTCCCTCTGCTCTCCGGTCCCGTGCAGTCCGGCCGGTCCTCCGTCGTGGTTCGGGATCCTCTGGTGGGAAGATCTTCAACGGTGTCCATTCTGGAGTCACCTTTCATGCTTCTTCACCCCCCTTGCTCCCATTGTTTCAGCCCAGTCTGCCTTGATTTCACAACCCAGGCTCGAAAGATCCACGCTTTCTTTTGCCAGCGCTTACGTGTCCAGCATTCAGGGTCTTTCTCTGGTCCATTGGGTGAGCTCAGGACCCTTGTTGAGCTGCTGGGCGTGCTCCTTTTCGTTGGCCATTGTTTGTGGAGCAGGTAGGGACACGTGTGACTGAGGCTGCAGGTGAGCACACAGCTTCTGGACGGCAGCTCTTGTCCCTGGGTCAGAGACCCTCAGAACAACGGCTTTCAGGAGGGGGGGGTGGTTTGGCTGGAGAAGCAGGCAAAGTCCACACAACAGCCATTGTGAGCAGCAGCCCCCATATCGGAGAAACAGTTCAACACAATGCTGCTCCTCGGGGCTCTCTCCAAGTCATTGTCCATGGGTTCTTTTGGTCAGGGCTTCAGTTCTCTAAGTTCTCGATGGCGATGTTCAGGCAAACACTGCTCCATCTTCGCACTGACTCTTACAGATGGACCCGCCGACTTCAATCTTTCAATTATATCTCATTATTTTCTTATATTTATCCAATCATTGTCCCTCTGGTTTTATTCCCGCGTAACGAGCGCAGCAATTATCCACAAACCCGCTTTTGTTGCTCTTTGCTGCAAGGCCACTCATGGGTTTGCTCTGGCGGGCTCTCCGGTACGAATTCCGGGCTGTTTCCCCCAGGGGAGCGCGGTTTTCCCCGCGTCGCTGAGTGCGCCGCGTTTTCCCGCAGGTGCACGCCTGGGAGATCTCGGACCAGCTGCTGCAGATCCGCCAGGATGTGGAATCCTGTTACTTCGCGGCGCAGACCATGAAGATGAAGATCCAGACGTCGTTCTACGAGCTCCCCACCGACTCCCACGCCTCCCTGCGGGACTCTCTGCTCTCCCACATCCAGAACTTGAAGGATTTGTCCCCCGTCATCGTCACCCAGGTGGGTGCTGTCACAGCGATGTTTGGATTACTCAAAGAGAAGTGCGACTTAAGAGTTGGGTGGTGGGTTCGCTCTATTATTTACTGCATAGGGGAAACACGCCAACGTAAACGCTGCTGATCTTCTCTCCAGGTGCCTGTATCAGTTCATAAAGCAAACTTTCAGGTGTTTTCTTTCCCCGATAAGCGGCTGTGCTGCCATCCAGAGAGCTGGACAGGCTGGGGAGCTGGGCATGGAAACATTTAATGAAACAGAACAAGGGCAAGTGTAGAGTCTGGAACCTGGGCAGGAACAACCCCAGGTTCCAGTGTAAGTTGGGGAATGAGCTATTAGAGAGCAGTGTAGGGGAAAGGGACCTGGGGGTCCTGGGGACAGCAGGGTGAGCATGAGCCAGCACTGGGCCCTTGTGGCCAGGAAGCCAATGGGACCTGGGGTGGGTTAGAAGGGGGTGGTCAGTAGGTCAGAGAGGTTCTCCTGCCCCTCTGCTCTGCCCTGGGGAGACCACACCTGGAATATTGTGTCCAGTTGTGGCCCCTCAGCTCCAGAAGGACAGGGAACTGCTGCAGAGAGTCCAGCGCAGGGCAACAAAGATGCTGAAGGGAGTGGAGCATCTCCCGTGTGAGGAAAGGCTGAGGGAGCTGGGGCTCTGGAGCTGGAGAAGAGGAGACTGAGGGGGGACTCATTCCTGGGGATCAATATGGAAAGGGGCAGTGTCAGGAGGATGGAGCCAGGCTCTTCTGGGTGACAACCAGTGACAGGACAAGGGGCAATGGGTGCAAACTGGAACACAGGAGGTTCCACTTGAATATGAGAAGCAACTTGTTTGGGGTGAGGGTGGCAGAGCCTGGCCCAGGCTGCCCAGGGGGGTTGTGGAGTCTCCTTCTCTGCAGCCATTCAAACCCGCCTGGACCCCTTCCTGTGGAACCTCAGCTGGGTGTTCCTGCTCCGCGGGGATTGCACTGGATGAGCTTTCCAGGGCCCTTCAATCCCTGATATTCTGGGATTCTGTGAATCTGTGGAGTCTGTGTCTTGGAGCTCCAGAGACAAACTCTCAGGTGATGCTGTATCCATCACGCTACAAACGTTTAGGATTTGTAGAAAACTACAAATCTCTACAATCTCTGTATAATTTGTATGTCTTTATATGCTATATATATATATATATATGTATATACTTTATATATTATATCTTTACAGACCACCAAAAAAATCAAGACGATTAAATTAAACAGTATTCCCTTGAAATAAAACAGTTTCAGAACAAACAGGAGGCCTTGGTCCTCTTTTTAAAAATGCTCTTTAAGCTCCAGTGACTGTTTGCTGCTCCCCTTATCTACAGTCCCGCTGAACAAAGCTATCGCTATATGGAAAGTTAAACGTATTGATGAGGTGTTAATGTCTACATCTCTTTATTTGCAAAGGTAACTACAAATAGCGCTGTGCCACAAACTGGTATCTTGACCAACAATTGCTTCAGCGTGCGATGAACGGATTCATTCCGAAGCTGCTCCCCATCGGACCCTTTTCCCTGACTTGTTTTTGGTCCATAGCCCTGACGGTGCCGTTTTGTCTGGATAAACCCATTCTTCTCAGCAAAATAGGCCTGGCTTTGCAATATCTGCGATGTCTCTGTCAACCTTAGATCCTTGTTTTCCCACTCAGTTCCATTTTTCCAAGGAAAATGCAAGCTGGGCTTTACCTTGCAGGTGTTTAGTGCAACCTGCAGTTGCTTTTGGCAAATACAAGCTTAGAATTTTAGCAAATCTCATCTGCTAAGTGACACAAATCAAAGAGTATGTTAGAAAATCGTACTACCTTATATCTCTAAATAACGCGTTACATTTGCTCTGCATGTACTGAAGCAAAATGACTGATTTTGAACTTGAGCTGGGCTCATCCACTGACTTCTGAGTAGTAAAACTATCGCCGTACAGCTCACTTATTTAGCAGAGGGAGCTCAAAGTGGCTCATCCAGGGCTGAAGCTGCTAAAGCCCGGGCTATCTAGTCTTAACTTGCCCTTAAGAGCAGCCTGGTAGCCAGGCTTGTCTCACAGCACCGCTAGAGCCGTTCCTAATGTTAATCTCTGGCTTAGGGGAGGGAGAAGAGACGCTGCAGGTCACGGCGATGCCGCCCAGCTCCACTTTTATCGCTTCTCACCTTTTTATGAAACAAAACCCCTTTTTCTCCCTTATTTGCTCCTCCAGCTGGGAGAACAGAGAAGATCGACGCGTGTCTCCGAGCATGGAATTGTTTCCCCTCCTTCATTATGTGGTTCCTTTAGCTTTACCCTCTTGTTTGCTGTTTGGAGAGCTCGGGGGGCCAGTTTTACCCCAAAATAGTGGAGAACATCACCCCATTGGGGCGGTGGGTGCTCCGCGGGGATCGCGCAGATAAAACAGGGATGTTGTGAGTTAGTATCGGTGTAACCTGCCCAGCGTGGGTCTGGTGGTCCCAGCCCCATCTCCTCTCCTTTTGGGTGGATTTCATCAATCGCCACGCTTATCTGCGGTTATTTTTTGTCTTTTTGTCCCCTTGCAGCTCGCTTTAGCAATAGCAGACCTTGCCCTGCAAATGGCGTCTTGGAAAGGCTGCGTACAAACACTGGTTGAAAAGTAAGTCATTTTCTATATTCTTCAACTCTTCACTTGTTTCTCGAGGAAACGTTGGGTGGGTGGGACCTGTGGCACCCCAAAAGTCCCGCAGCGCCAAACGGCCTCACAATAGGTTTCCTTAATTAATGAAGTGTTTAGATGGCGGCGGGGAGGTGGGTTGGCCTGTGGCTCCGTGCGACGGCGCCGTGCGCGCCTCCACGGCCACAACTCCGCGCCTCAGCGATTCCCTCATCCCTCTTTTGTCCGCGATGATCCCCATCCCCTCCTGCTTCAACCGCAGCCAGCGGCCATTTGTGCTGCCAAAGCTTTGCCCATTTCTCTGTTCAAAACTCTTGAGCTAAACCGCCGACAGAGGCCCTCGATGCTCTGCCCTCGCGGCAGGCGCTGGAGCGTGTTCCCATCACACTCGTGCCCAATCTCTTTGAAAAGCCGCTCCGCCTCTCGCTGTTTCCCAGTATTTAGTGTTTTTGTGTGCGCTCAGCTCTCACCTTCATGTCTTTCCCCGTTTTCCAGGTACAGCAACGACGTGACGTCCCTGCCCTTTCTGCTGGAGATCCTCACCGTTCTGCCCGAGGAGGTTCACAGCCGCTCCTTGCGCATCGGCGCCAACCGCCGCACCGAAATCATCGAGGACCTGGCCTATTACTCCAGCACCGTCGTCTCCCTGCTGGTAAGGACACACTCACGCGGCCACCGAACCCCGCTCGGCGGCTAAAGGTGGTCGTGGAACTTCTCCTGCCCTGCGCATCGCTGATCCTGGTTATTCCAGGTTGGGTGCGATTAAAAATCTGCGACAAATTTTGATGATCAAAATCCCAGTCAGGCTCCTGTTGAAAACAGAGCTCGCTATGGAGAATTAAGAACCTTCTCATCCTCCCGACTGGATCGTCCCCACGAGGATCGCGCTGTTTTAGCCGGTGGGACGGAGCGTGGGGCTCATCTTTTGGCTCAGTGTCCGTTAAACTCAGAAAAAGCTCTTTGTTCTCCTGGGCTGGTGGTTCAGTGGTTGCTCAGGGCTGGATTCCTGCGCAGCTCGGGGAGTTTTGTGCTATTTGATGGTTACACAAGAAATTACTTCAGTCCGTTGTGGGGTGCCTATAGGTCACTAGGTCCTCTCTAGGGTCACACACGGGTAGATCTCTCTATACGTGTCAGAAAAAGGGCGTTCAGGGACTCGAAGACTCTGATCTCCCTCTCTTTTCATGCCCCTTTCAGCCTTAAGTATGTACCTCATTTTTGATGGCTGTTTGATGAGCTGAGGTGGTGGATTTAGCTGCACGTCACGTTTAGGATTGGCCAAGTGAAGAGACTGTTGTTCTTCAGAAGATTCCTCATCCAGGGAGCAAGTCACGCTCTCCAAGAATGAGACTGTTGTGGGCCCCAAAATATAGAATTATAGAATCATAGAATTGTTTTAGTTGGAAAAGACCTTTGAGATCGTTGAGTCCAACCATTAACCAAACCGTGTCACTAAACAATGTCCTGAGAACCTCGTGTCCGTCTGTCCAACCCTCCAGGGATGGTGACTCCAGCACAGCCCTGGGCAGCCTGTTCCAACGCCCCACAGCCCCCTGTTCTCATTTGGGTTGGAAAAGGCCTTTAAGATCAAGTCCAGGGCAAACTTGGGGAGCAGAGGGTAAGCGTGGAGGTGAATGGCTCCAGGGACTGAAGGGAAATGCTCCTCGCTGGCTCCGTGCTCGCCAGAGGGATTCTCCTGCTGCTCGGTGGTGTTTGAGCTCAGTCAGGGAGCAGCCAAACCGATCCCTGACTTTGCGTGGACCACGTGCGGTTGCTTCTCTTCCCGTAAAATTCTACCATTTCACACTGCTTGTGTAAAGATAACACATTATTGAGACTGTCACTCCACCAAGCAGCTGGAGGGTCTGCGTTCGCTCTTGAGATCCGGGGAGATTTGTTTAATGTGCCGTTTCATTTATCCCCTCGTTATCTGCGTCCCCATCCCACATCTCTCCCTGCATCCCCGTCCCCATCCCACGTCCCTCCCTGCATCCCCATCCCACATCCCTCCCTGCATCCCCGTCCCCATCCCACATCCCTCCCTGCATCCCCATCCCACATCCCTCCCTGCATCCCCGTCCCCATCCCACATCCCTCCCTGCATCCCCATCCCACATCTCTCCCTGCATCCCCGTCCCCATCCCACATCCCTCCCTGCATCCCCATCCCACATCCCTCCCTGCATCCCCATCCCCATCCCACATCCCTCCCTGCATCCCCATCCCACATCCCTCCCTGCATCCCCGTCCCCATCCCACATCCCTCCCTGCATCCCCATCCCACATCCCTCCCTGCATCCCCGTCCCCATCCCACATCCCTCCCTGCATCCCCATCCCACATCTCTCCCTCCATCCCCGTCCCCATCCCACATCCCTCCCTGCATCCCCATCCCCATCCCACATCCCTCCCTGCATCCCCATCCCACATCCCTCCCTGCATCCCCGTCCCCATCCCACATCCCTCCCTGCATCCCCATCCCACATCTCTCCCTCCATCCCCGTCCCCATCCCACATCCCTCCCTGCATCCCCATCCCACATCCCTCCCTGCATCCCCATCCCACATCCCTCCCTGCATCCCCGTCCCCATCCCACATCCCTCCCTGCATCCCCATCCCCATCCCACATCCCTCCCTGCATCCCTGTCCCTGGGACCCAACACAAAGTCACCCCCAGCAGTTTCCCTCGGTTTCATCTGCAGAGTTAGAGGTAAGACGCCCTCAATTTAAACTTCCAGCACCTGTGCAGAAGGTCCTCGCTCTCTTTCCACGCTGCATTTGGTGTCCCCGTGGTTACCAAAGCCACAGAGAGTGTCTGGGTGACCATCTGAGCGTGGCAGGTGCTTCTGGTGGGTGTTTGGTGTTTGTACCACATCTGGCTTTGCCTTCCCCACTGAGTTAAACCCGGAGGGAAGGGGGATGGCGGTGATCGGGGTGCAGCAGATTTGAGGAGCCTCCCTTCCCCCTCACGCTGGATTTATCCCATTTTTCCCGTGCCATTACCAGCGCAGCCGTTAGGGGAGCCCAGATCCACCTTTTCCACACGTTTATCTTTGCACGACTCCTCTCTCGCTTCTCAAACTCTTTTTCTTCCACCTTCGTGTCCCCGTGCCGCCCCCCACGCTGTCCCCAGCCCTCGGCACGTCGGGCTGTCACATCGCTGGGACAGGACACGTCACAGCGCGAGGTGTCGCATCGGGAAGGGCCGTAGCACTGCTGGGGACTTTCTGCTCAGACTTGTCTGCGTTTGCCTGCAGCTTGCGTGGTAAATCCCAGCACAGGCGCTTAACCACCTGCCTGAAGAGCAAAGTCCTGTTTTCTGTGTAGGATTCGAATGCTAAATTCACTTTTAAAAACTGCACAGGGACTGTGAAGTTCAATATTTTCAGGATTGAAGCTTCAAGCGAGGAGCTCTGGAAGCTCCCGTGTGCAGGAATCCCGACCGCTTGTTCTTGTCTCCGTCAGCCTGGCGGGTCCCTTGGTGCTGGTGGGTGCCGTGGGGCAGCAGAAGCGTTGTCGGTCTCTTCCAGACCCACATCTCTGACACTGCCGTGCCCTCAGGTTGGCGGTGGGGCGGGTCTGACCCTCAGGACCCATCGTCTCGGTGCTTTTGTGGGGAGGAATGTAAAGTGGAGCTTAGGGGGAGCGTAAGGATTCGTCATGCGTGAAACTTGGTGTGTTGGTGTCTGAGATGGGATCCTGCAGCAAACTGAGAGGCTGGGAGTGGATGGAAACACTCAGACTGCTTTTACCGCTTCTGTAACAGCAGCCGAAGGTGACTGAGGGGTTTGGCTCTGCCTCCACATCGCACCGAGCCCAGGGCTCCTTCACTCACGGGTGGGGTGTTGGAAGCGTCCTGCCTTCCTGAATGAGCCTGATCGGAGCCCACGGGGTCTTGAGAGGTGTTTGCAGAACTGTCGTGTTCCTGATGACAAAAGCAGCGTGGGGACAGAGGATCACTGAATCGTTTTGGTTGGAAAAGACCCTCAGGATCATCGAGTCCAACTGTTCCCCCAGCCCTGTCCCTGCCCCGTGTCCTGAGAACCTCATGTCCGTCTGTCCAGCCCTCCAGGGATGGTGACTCCAGCACTGCCCTGGGCAGCCTGTTCCAATGCCCCACAGCCCTTTGGGGAAGAAATTGTTCCCCACATCCAACCTCAACCTTCTTCTCTAGCTCCGTTCCCTTCTCTCCACTCGCTCCAGCACCTCAAGCTCTTTCTTGGCGTGAGGGGCCCAGAACTGCCCCCAGGATTGGCGGTTTGTCCTCCCCAGGTCCCAGCACAGGTTCGGTCACTGCCCTGGGCCTGCTGGCCACACCAGTGCTGGTCCCAGCCAGGATGCTGTGGCCTCTTGGCCACCTGGGCACACGCTGGCTCATGTTCAGCCGCTGGCACCAACACCCCCAGCTCCTTTTCCAGCTGCCCTTCCCCAGCCTGCAGCGTCCATGGGGTTGTTGTGACCCAAGGGCAGGACCCTGCACTTGGCCTTGGTGACCCTCAGACAATTGACCTCAGCCCATCGATCCAGACCCCTCTGTGGAGCCTCCTGCATTCTGACAAATCAGCAGCTTTCCTACAGTTATTTATTATTTCACCTGTGCAGTTGTGTTGGGCTCTCAGCGCTTCTCCCCTGTCCCGTTGCAGATGACGTGTGTGGAGAAAGCAGGCAACGATGAGAAGATGCTCATCAAAATCTTCCGGTGCCTGGGGAGCTGGTTCAACCTGGGGGTCCTGGACAGCACCTTCATGGCCAACAGCAAGTTACTGTCCCTGCTCTTCGAGGTGCTGGTGAGTGCTTCTCTAATAATTTGGGTTGGAGGGACCTTCAAAGCTCCCCCAGTGCCACCCCTGCCATGACAGGGACATCTTCAGCAGCTCAGGTTGCTCAGAGCCCCGTCCAGCCTGGCCTGGGATGTCTCCAGGGATGGTTCATCCACCACCTCTCTGGGAACCTGGGCCAGGCTCTCACCACCCTCAGAGACCCGAACTTCCTTAGGTCGGGCTTTGTGATGTGGGGACAAGACTGATGGACAGAAAGGATCGTCAGTTTTGGCCCCTGTATGAAGCGCATTTCTCGTGTAGCTCAAGCAGGAGCCAGGTTCCATTTCTCTGTTGCAGTTGCTGCACATTCAGAGCAGATCAGAAGAATTAAACATCTGAGAAATGGCCATTTTGAGCCGTTTCCGTGGGTCGCCATTGCTGGCAAAGTGGGCGCCAGGTGGACTTTTGAGCATACTCAGGCTTTAAAAAAACCCAGAGTTTTGGCCTCAAACACATTGTGCTTGGTCCTTACTCCAAGGCCATTTTCTTTATGAGGCTCTGAGCAAAATAGATTCATTTAGTGCATTGTCCAAGTAGGTTTGCAGTCCTCGTGGTGATTAATTTTGGCTTTAAAGTTGTCTGTATAGGTTGAAAAATCTGCATTTGCTTAGTAGTAAAATCAGGGTTGGTTGCTTGGTTTCTTTTCCCCAGATTTTCAGTGAAATCATTTTTAATTCCTTTTCTGGCAATGAAGGGAGCGAACAGGAGGAATTCCTGGAGGGCCGCGGTTCCTGCTGCCAGCGGCGCGGGAATTGGCTGCTCCTGCTCCCCTCGTTAACCAAACCCTCATTTGCATCTGCTCTGTGCTGCACATCCAATTAATGACAGATGCAGATGAGGGCTCCCGTTGGTGGGAGGAGGAACAGGGAATATTCATGCGGACACCAGCACAAACGCGTCTCCCCCAGGACTTTTTATTATGTTCATACCACTTTAAAACCAGCGTTTTTTGCCCGTTTTTCTCCTCCCTTCCACCTTGATGTGGGACCACAAATTGTTTTCCAAATGCACCCGAGTCTGGTGCGAAAGGACACAGGTTGTTCCTGCTCCTTTGTTTCCCCTCCACGCCTCCCTGTTTGCTTTGCTCCTCCTTAATATGCCGCTCTCGTCTCCCTCCTTAATTAATCCGGGCTCCGTAGGAGCCCTTAAAGCTCCTGTTACATCAGCCTCGCACATTCGCTATAAATACCGACCAGGTGAGACCCGGAATCCTTGTGTTCACCCCCAAACCCTCACAATCATGAATATTTCATGTGTATTTGTGAGAAACTTCATCTCCATCTTCGATTTTGACCTCAAGTGTTTGAGGTGGTAAAGCAAACCAGGCTTTGCAGGGCTGGTTGAAGCTTTCGGGAGCTGTGGCCGTGCAGAAGCTCGACGAATTATTTCAGAAACAACAAAAGACACGTTTTCCCCCTGGCTCGTTTCATATATAATCAGCGGGCTCTCGTTTCTTGCAGCAACAAGACAAAACGTCGTCGAACCTCCACGAAGCCGCGTCCGACTGCGTCTGCTCGGCCCTTTACGCCATCGAGAACGTGGAGACCAACCTGCCCTTGGCCTTGCAGCTTTTCCAGGGCGTCCTGACCCTCGAGAGTGCCTATCACATGGCGGTGGCGCGCGAGGACCTGGACAAGTGAGTGAACTCCAGCCCGGGAGGAAAGACGTGCAGTAATTAACTGTCACGTACGGTGATTAATTAACTGTCACGCCGTCTGCCCGCGGTTATTTTTGGAATCTGTGCAGCGCCCTGAAGTCCCTTATGCAAATAAGGTATTTGTGAAACAAAGAAAGGTGAGAACGTGTCCTTGCTGGCCCTGGCTGCAGCGGTTTGTGCGCTGGGCTGTGGCAGAGTCGCTGTCCCCAGCCTGGGTACCCTGGGACGCTGCGTTGTCCTCACCAGGGGACGCAGCAAGAGGAGGGTGTGCTGAGGTGCATCTGCCATTAAATATAGACTTAAAATCATTTTGGTTTGAAGAGACCCTGAAGATCATGGAGTCAACCATAACTCACCCCAGCACTGCCCCATGTCCTGAGAACCTCCTGTCCGTCTGTCCAGCCCTCCAGGGATGGTGACTCCAGCACTGCCCTGGGCAGCCTGTTCCAATGCCCCACAGCCCTTTGGGGAAGAAATTGTTCCCACATCCAACCTCAACCTCCCCTGGCGCAACTTGAGGCCGTTTCCTCTGCTCCTGGCGCTTGTTCCTGGGGAGCAGAGCCCGACCCCCCTGGCTCCAAGCTCCTTTCAGGCAGTTCAGAGATCAGAAGGTCTCCCCTCAGCTCCTGTTCTCCAGCTGAACCCCCAGCTCCCTCAGCTGCTCCCATCACACTTGTACTCCAGCCCCTCACCAGCTCCGTTCCCTTCTCTCCACTCGCTCCAGCACCTCAAGGCCTTTCTTGGCGTGAGGGGCCCAGAACTGCCCCCAGGATTGGCGGTTTGGCCTCCCCCGGTCCCAGCACAGGTTCGGTCACTGCCCTGGGCCTGCTGGCCACACCAGTGCTGGTCCCAGCCAGGATGCTGTGGCCTCTTGGCCACCTGGGCACACGCTGGCTCATGTTGAACCCTTCCTGGCATCTCCTGCCGTTCTCGTGGCCTCGTGTTGACAGTGTTTGTGTCACCCTGTGGCTGATGAGTCCATCCGCAACTCGTCAGGCATGGGCGACTTTTCCTCTTCAAACCTGGTGGTTTCCATCCTCCCTGCACAGGTATTTGCCTCCCAGCTCTGTCTGTGAACACCAGGAGCGCTCTCTTTTCTTTTTAGTTCTCATCAACACAACAAAATCAGTTGTGAGGTGCATCTGGAACCTCCCCAGCACCAAACTGGTATTTCCACTTCAATAACCAGCTCCTCACCCCTTTCCTCAATGGGGCTTCACCCAGTCCAACCAGTCGCGCGTGACACCATCGCAGAATCATTTGGGCTGGAAGAAAACACCTTTAGGATCATTGAATCCAACCATTAACCCAACTGTCTGCTCCATTTCTCTTTTTAAACATTCCTGGTAAGAATAAGGTGGATCCAACCTATTTTTATTAAACTCCACTTGCATTTAACCCATTTCCCCCCAACTTCTGCGTATTTTTGATCCTGGGTGGTAAATTATCCGGGCGCCTTTACTTCAAGAAATTGCAGGTTAAATGCGATTTCCACAAGTGAAATGATCAGTTAACTCCTCACTGTGTGTCCTTTCCAAATTAACAATTCAAGTAGCATCTGTTCCTGTTTATCCTTCCATTTGATAGAATTAATCTCCAGTTGTCAGGGGTGTAAAAGTTGGTTCTCATAGTCTCTCTGCTTGTTCTCAATGGACTCTGCAGTGGAATCTCTTCAATCGGTGACTGGAAAATCAGAAAGATTTTGTCTTCAGGATTAAAAATACTCTCACGTGGAGCTCTCGCCTGTGCCTTTAGGACAGGCTTTAGGCTGAGTTTACAGCACATCTTGAGCTGCAGCTGCTTTAGGATTTCCCAAACCAAAACCAAAGCCCAGGACTAATGGTTTATCTCGGACCTTCTCCCCTAAACCCCTGATTTTAAGGTGGTTTTATCGGTGCGGGGTTTGGTTTGGCGCTTGCTTTTGTCTTATTTTTTGCTGTGTTTTCGCGCAGCGCCATCCCCCGTGTGACCAACGGGTTCATTTTCCGAGCAGATTCGGTGTTCTTTGCCTTGTGAAACGCGGCACCTTCCCCTCCGGGTGCTTTGTCACCCAGCGCCGCGTTCTTCGCAGAACTTTCCCCACGTGCTGGCACCTTATAGGAAAACACAAGATTTGTGGCATTTTCACCTCCTCCTCTTCCCCTATTTCACAATCCCCACTGCGGACGGAAAGCTAAAGCGTAACTGGGTGTTTCTCACTGTGCAAATGATGCTCCAGGGCACCTCAGCTGCGCCGACCGAATCCTTCTGACCTGCGTCTTGTCTCGTGTTTCCCCAGGGTGCTCAATTACTGCCGCGTTTTCACCGAGCTCTGCGAGACCTTCCTGGATAAAATCGTGTGCACGCCGGGCCAGGGGCTGGGCGACCTGCGCACGCTGGAGCTGCTGCTGATCTGCGCCGGTCACCCGCAGTACGAGGTGAGGGAGCTTCGTCCATCTGCTCCTCAACCCCGGCACCCAATCTCGCTCGTCCGGAGCACGATGGGTGGGAATAACCTTGAATTTGGTGTTGCCACGTGGCCGCGGTTTGAGCTGCTGGGTTTGACGTCACCCACCTGCGTTTGTGGTGCGGAAATTGGGCTCATTTTGCCTTTCCCGGCGGGCTGGGTGTGTGAGGCTGCGACCGCAGCTCCAGAATCTCTATTATATTATTGTCACATATTTAATTTAAGCTTTGCGGGGATTGCAGTGTAGCTCATGGGAGTTGTGGTCAATGGGGCAGAGTCCACTTGAGGCCTGGATCCAATGCAGGGCCTCAGGGGTCGGTGCTGGGGCCGGGATTATTCAATATATTCATCAATGATTTGGATGAGGGAACAGAGTGACTGTCAGCAAGTTTGCTGGTGACACCAAACTGGGAGGAGTGGTGACACTGGAAGCTGTGCTGCCATCAGAGACCTGGACAGGCTGGAGAGCTGGGCGGGAAAAATGTAATGAAATAGAACAAGGGCAAGGGTAGAGTCTGGAATCTGGGCAGGAACAACCCCAGGTTCCAGTGTAAGTTGGGGAATGAGCTATTAGAGAGCAGTGTAGGGGAAAGGGAGCTGGGGGTCCTGGGGACAGCAGGGTGACCATGAGCCAGCACTGGGCCCTTGTGGCCAGGAAGCCAATGGGACCTGGGGTGGGTTAGAAGGGGGTGGTCAGTAGGTCAGAGAGGTTCTCCTGCCCCTCTGCTCTGCCCTGGGGAGACCACACCTGGAATATTGTGTCCAGTTGTGGCCCCTCAGCTCCAGAAGGACAGGGAACTGCTGGAGAGAGTCCAGCGCAGCCACCAAGATGCTGGAGGGAGTGGAGCATCTCCCGTGTGAGGAAAGGCTGAGGGAGCTGGGGCTCTGGAGCTGGAGAAGAGGAGACTGAGGGGGGACTCATTCCTGGGGATCAATATGGAAAGGGGCAGTGTCAGGAGGATGGAGCCAGGCTCTTCTGGGTGACAACCAGTGACAGGACAAGGGGCAGTGGGTTTAAGCTGGAACACAGGAGGTTCCACTGAAATGTGAGAAGAAACTTCTTCATGGTGAGGGTGTCAGAGCCTGGCCCAGGCTGCCCAGGGAGGTTGTGGAGTCTCCTTCTCTGCAGACATTCAAACCCGCCTGGACCCCTTCCTGTGGAACCTCAGCTGGGTGTTCCTGCTCCATGGGGGGATTGCACTGGATGAGCTTTCCAGGTCCCTTCAGCCCCTGACATTCTGGGATTCTGTGAACTTCATCCTCCAATGTGCTGTTTAGCATCAAACCTCCCCAACCATCCTCCCTTAAATACACTGTATTTAAGACACAATTATTCAACCCCCCTTTTCTTCCTCTAAAACTTAATTAAACCCCAGCAGTGGGTCCCTGGCCAACTTCTGTCTGTGTTCGGGGGCGTTTGTCCCCCTAAATCCCACACGGGGAGCAGGGAGGTGCCCGCTGGGATTTTCCGGGTTCTCCCCTCCCATCCCTCTGTGTTTGGGGTTCCAATGGGACAGAGACGCAGCCGCCAAAGCGATGGGCGCGGGGTGGGATTTCCAGCAGTTTTTAGAGCCTGAAAATACATCAGGAAAGGAATGAACCATCCGATGCGCGAGCACGTGCACTGATGGGGGTCGCAGAGATGAAATCCCATCGCCGGCGGATCCCTTTGGCGTGAAACGAGGCGACATCCACGCTGTGGAGGAAGAGACCGTCCTTACACCTCCGCGTTAATTTTGTGGGGAAGATGCTTTGCTCCTGAGGGCTTATTAAGCAAGAGGTTTAATTATTAGTCTTATTAAGCGAGAAGTTTGATTATTAAGCTTATGAAGCGAGAAGCAGCAGAGGAGATGGGCGGGAAACTCGGTGCAGGTTCCATCATCGCCTGGCGAAGCAGCGGATCCGCGGTGCCCCCGGCGGCGATTCCTCCGTCGGGAGCGCGAGCGGAGGAGAAGGATAAAAGAGCGGTGACGAAATGTCGGATTTCTCTTTCGAAACAGGTGGTAGAAATTTCGTTTAACTTCTGGTACAGACTGGGGGAGCACCTGTACAAGACGGACGACGTGATGATCCACAGCATCTTCAAAGCCTACATCCAGCGCCTGCTGCACGCCCTGGCCAGGCACTGCCAGCTCGACTCGGACCACGTAAGGGCTGCTTTTGCTTCATTTTCCCTCTGTTTTCTCTCTATTTTCTCTGGCTGGGACGTGTCTGTCCTGGCTGCCACGCACTGACACCTCCCCGTAGCTATAACGCTCTGCAGTCGCAATAATTGCAGAGAAAGGATTGAGAGCGGTTAAAATCACTATATTCAACCTCTTTTCGTTAAGCTGGTTCTTGTTCTAACAGGGTGACCCTCTCCCACCTCCCCCCAGCTGTTTCTTAGTTTTAGAGACACCTTGTCCCCTGTTTGGGGACATTGATTGGAGTAAAGCTCGCTGGCCACAGCGCTCTCATCATCCTCCTTGAATCCTGAGATGCTTTATCCTCCTTCATCCCCAGAGGGGTTTAAAAGGCGTTTAGACGAGGTTCTTAGCGACATGGTTTAGTGCTAGGGCTGGGTTATGGTTGAACTCGGTCCTGAGGGTCTATTCCAACCAAAATCATTCCGTGATTCTATGATCCTTCCACCTCTGCCTGGGCTCCTCGTCCCCGCGATTTCAGAGCAGGAACACGCGGAGTCCGTTCAAGTTGTCGCCATTTTCAATCACAAAATGGTTTTGCTTGGAAGAGATGCTCGAGATCATCACGTTTGTGCAGGGCTCTCCAAATCCCCTCCAGCAGCTCGATTTGGGGAGAGAAGGGCGGAAACGATGGATTCCTTCTCTAAAATGGGATTTGTTGTCCTGGCTGTGGGTGAGTGGGAACCTGGTTTTGCCTGAGCTCTCACCCTTTTGCTCTCCCCCGTCAATTCCAGGAGGGCGTCCCGGAGGAGACCGACGACTTCGGGGAGTTTCGGATGCGGGTGTCGGACCTGGTGAAGGACCTGATCTTCCTGGTGGGCTCCGTGGAGTGTTTTGCTCAGGTGGGTTTTGCGGGAGCGTCGTGTTTGCGCCCATCCGTGTTTCGTGGCTTCTCTTGTGACCGATTTCTCCTTCTCGCAGCTTTACTCGACGCTGAAGGACGGGAACCCGCCCTGGGAGGTGACGGAAGCCGTGCTCTTCATCATGGCCTCCATCGCCAAGAGCGTCGACCAGTGAGTATCGACCGTCCTGCTCCGCTCCCCAAGGGCTGCGGGGTCGAGTTTTGCAGACACACCAAGAATAGCCCCAGGATTCTCTTAGGAACACGCTTTCCTGGGCAGGATATTTTTAAAAACACACTTTAATTTGAGAAACACGCAGAGGACGCTGCTGATGGAGCAGCTCTGTATTCCCAGGGATTGAGGTCTCTGTTTTCTGGCCAGAAACACGGAGCTGGGACTGCGGGAAGCACTTGGACCTTCCCAGCTCTCCGCCTGCCTTTAGTGCCACAAACTTGAGCTCAGCCTTGGTAAACAGGATGGAGGTTTTATTTCCCCTGAGTTTATCTCTTGAAAATGTTCTTCTTAGGCAATCCCAGGGGAGTCACCACCTTCGCTGCCTCCCGTTATCTCCACCAAGGCTGCTCTCGCTGGCTTTTATCTTCACTTTTTATTCCTGCTTTGTTTTTGAGAGTATGAGCTTTGCGCAGGGGACTCCGCTCCACACCAGCGTGTCCCGCCAGGTTCTGGGTTATATCTTGTCCAAAAGTATTATTATACATGCTGAATATATTTTATCTCGTTTGGTAAAACTTGAGGCTGTTGTGCTGCTGGATTGTGGCTCCAACAACCCCAAATGTCTTGGGTGTCCAGTGCAGCGAAGCCGCAGGGTTTGGTGGATTCTGGGCGAAACCAGAGCTTAAAAGTACAGATTATTTATGGAAATATTTGTGATGTGGCTTGGGGATAAGTGTGAAGTCTTACATCTGGGCAGGAACAACCCAGGTTCCAGTGTAGGTTGGGGAATGAGCTGTTAGAGAGCAATGAAAAGGGACCTGGGGGTCCTGGGGACAGCAGGGTGAGCATGAGCCAGCACTGGGCCCTTGTGGCCAGGAAGCCAATGGTACCTGGGGTGGGTTAGAAGGGGGTGGTCAGTAGGTCAGAGAGGTTCTCCTGCCCCTCTGCTCTGCCCTGGGGAGACCACCCCTGGAATATTGTGTCCAGTTGTGGCCCCTCAGCTCCAGAAGGACAGGGAACTGCTGGAGAGAGTCCAGCGCAGCCACCAAGATGCTGGAGGGAGTGGAGCATCTCCCGTGTGAGGAAAGGCTGAGGGAGCTGGGGCTCTGGAGCTGGAGAAGAGGAGACTGAGGGGGAACTCATTCCTGGGGATCAATATGGAAAGGGGCAGTGTCAGGAGGATGGAGCCAGGCTCTTCTGGGTGACACCCAGTGACAGGACAAGGGGCAATGGGTGCAAACTGGAACACAGGAGGTTCCACTTGAATATGAGAAGCAACTTGTTGGGGGTGAGGGTGTCAGAGCCTGGCCCAGGCTGCCCAGGGAGGCTGTGGAGTCTCCTTCTCTGCAGACATTCAAACCCGCCTGGACCCCTTCCTGTGGAACCTCAGCTGGGTGTTCCTGCTCCATGGGGGGATTGCACTGGATGAGCTTTCCAGGGCCCTTCAACCCCTGACATTCTGTGACAAACCATCCTCCTTTCCCCCCTCAGGGAGAACAACCCCACGCTGGTGGAGGTGCTGGAGGGGGTGGTTCGCCTCCCCGAAACGGTGCACACCGCCGTGCGCTACACCAGCATCGAGCTGGTGGGAGAGATGAGCGAGGTGGTGGACAGGAACCCCCAATTCCTGGGTGAGTCCCTCCCCGTCACCCCCTCCCCGCGCCCCCGAGCCCCACCCCCCTCTTCACGCCGCGTTTCTCCCCGCAGACCCCGTGCTGGGTTATTTGATGAAGGGTCTGTGCGACCGGCGCTTGGCGTCGGCGGCGGCCAAGGCCATCCACAACATCTGCTCCGTGTGCCGCGACCACATGGCGCAGCACTTCACGGGGCTGCTGGAGATCGCCCGCTCCCTCGACTCCTTCACGCTCTCCCCGGAGGCGGCCGTGGGGCTCCTGAAGGGTACGTGCGTGGAAAAGTTCTCGATGTGCGTGGCCAGCGGGACCAGGGTGGTGACCGTCCCTGTGCTGGGCGATGGGGGGGACAAACTGCGAGTCCTGGGGGCAGTTTTGGGCACCTCAGCTCAGGGCTCAAAATGGCGGCATCAGAGTCACCTCAGAGCTCAAAATGGTGGCACCAGGGGTGGCGGGATCACCTCACACATGAAATGGTGACACCAGGGGCACCAGAATCATCTCAGGGCTCAAAATGGCGGCACCAGAATCACCTCAGGGCTCAAAATGGCGGCACCAGAATCACCTCAGGGCTCAAAATGGTGGCATCAGAATCACCTCAGGGCTCAAAATGGTGGCCCCAGAGTCACCTCAGGGCTCTAAATGGTGGCCCCAGAGTCACCTCAGGGCTCAAAATGGCGGCACCAGAATCACCTCAGGGCTCAAAATGGCGGCACCAGAGTCACCTCAGGGCTCAAAGTGGTGGCACCAGAATCACCTCAGGGCTCTAAATGGCAGCCCCAGAATCACCTCAGGGCTCAAAATGGTGGCAACAGAGTCACCTCAGGGCTCAAAATGGCGGCACCAGAGTCACCTCAGGGCTCAAAATGGCGGCCCCAGAGTCACCTCAGGGCTCAAAATGGCGGCACCAGAGTCACCTCAGGGCTCAAAGTGGTGGCCCCAGGGATGGTGGGATCACCTCACACACAAAATGGCAGCACCAGGGGCACCAGAATCATCTCAGGGCTCAAAATGGTGGCCCCAGAGTCACCTCAGGGCTCAAAATGGCGGCACCAGAGTCACCTCAGGGCTCAAAGTGGTGGCACCAGGGATGGCGGGATCACCTCACACACAAAATAGTGACACCAGGGGCACCAGAATCACCTCAGGGCTCAAAATGGCGGCACCAGAATCACCTCAGGGCTCAACGTTGTGGAACCTGGAGCACAAGTGTGATGGGAGCGGCTGAGGGACCTGGGGGTTCAGCTGGAGAACAGGAGCTGAGGGGAGACCTTCTGATCTCTGAACTGCCTGAAAGGAGCTTGGAGCCAGGGGGGTCGGGCTCTGCTCCCCAGGAACAAGCGCCAGGAGCAGAGGAAACGGCCTCAAGTTGCACCAGGGGAGGTTGAGGTTGGATGTGGGCAACAATTTCTTCCCCAAAGGGCTGTGGGGCATTGGAACAGGCTGCCCAGGGCAGTGCTGGAGTCACCATCCTGGAGGGTTGGACAGACGGACAGGAGGTTCTCAGGACATGGGGCAGCGCTGGGGTGGTTATGGTTGGACTCCATGACCTTGAGGGTCTTCTCCAACCAAAGCAATTCTATATTTCTATATTTGGGGGGGAAATCATCCCCATAGATGCTGCAACCTCATTTCCACATCTTTTTTCATAGACAAGGGTGTCTCGCTTTGCCCCGAGAAACACTTCATACTTCCACATTTCGAGTCTTCTCAAGAGCTCATGTGGGGCAGGAGGCAAACAAATCCTTCCTGGTTCAATAAGCTGTCTCCAGCCCTGCTCTGAACTTCAAACGCAGGAAGAAAACATTGTCAGCGCTCACAGCCGAGTTAGCAAGGGCTTTACTGCTCTATCTGAGTCAGCTGCTGCACACACAGGGTGCGAAAGGGCAAATATTTTCATTTTTGGAGGTGCAGGAATGCAGTTTTTCAGCTCGGGCCGGGCTGGGACGTTCGCTGTCCCGGGGCCGTCGGGCACCGCGCGGCTCTGCGCCCACAGCCGGGTGTGGGAAGGCTCAGGACCTGATTCCCCACGGATCCGAGCGCTTCTCAACCTTTAAAAACCAGAGCTGGAGCGTTATTGTGGCCTTAGAGTCGGGGCGTGCGACTAAAGACACAAACTCCTCTTTTTCCCCTTGTTTGCGCCCCCGTATCGATGCCAGCAGCACCGGCCACAACCCCCAGCTGCTCCTTTGAAACAACACCACAGATCCACGAGCGGGGCAGTTTATTCCTCGCTCCGATGTGGCGGTTGGGAGCGGCTCAGGCGCTTGTTTCCATATTTATATGAAACGCCTTTGCTGTGGGTCCAAAAACGCTTCTTCAGACCTCATGATGCCACCGGGACGCTGTGGGGACACCCACCCTGTCCCCACGTCCTCGTGATGTCCCTCCTTCCCACCCCGCGGCGCGTGTTTCGGCGTCGGGTTTAAGCCAAAACTCGAGTTTAAGCTGCGGAGAAGCGGCTGGGAGGCGAGCGCGGCGTTTTCCCCGCGGCGGGCAGGCTGGGTTGGGCTCGTCCTCGCCGCGTTCCGGCTCCTGAACGTGTCTGCTCTTGCCTTCCAGGAACGGCCTTGGTCCTGGCCCGCCTGCCCCTGGAGAAGATCGCGGAATGTCTCAGCGAGCTCTGCGCCGTGCAGGTGATGGCGCTCAAGAAGGTACGTCCCGTTAATCTGCTCCTAATGGGATGGAGCGGAGCCCGTCAAGCAGCCGTGGCTCCGTCTTTGTGCATCCTCAAAGCCAGACAACCCTTGTCCCTACATCTGGCTGAGAAGCACCCAGCGCCCAGAACATGCAATGGGTGAAAACAATCCCTAAAAACCACTTTATGTAGCAAAGATCCTTCCTGCACCCCGCTTAAACGCAACAGGCAGCTTTCACCCCACATCTGCAGGTGGAGAATGTGGGAACTCGGCTTCCCCATGGGGCACATGGCCCCAGAAGGTCACGTTCTGGCCGTCCCCAAAATATGGTGGTCCTAGTGACCTGATCTGGTGGCTCTAGTGACCTGAACTGCGCAGGCAGTTGGACCAGATTGTAGAATCACAATAATTGTGGTTGGAAAAGCTCCTTAAGATTGAGTCCAACTGTTCCCCAGCCCTGTCCCTGCCCCATGTCCTGAGAACCTCCTGTCCGTCTGTCCAGCCCTCCAGGGATGGTGACTCCAGCACTGCCCTGGGCAGCCTGTTCCAATGCCCCACAGCCCTTTGGGGAAGAAATTGTTGCCCACATCCAACCTCAACCTCCCCTGGCGCAACCTGAGGCCGTTTCCCGGCCCAAAAGGGGGATGTGAAATTGCTGCTGCTACCCAGACGGTTTTTATTCAATCTTCCCTGGGAAAAGTCCCGAAATCCCATGGTTTTCCCTTGTTTTGCAGCTGCTCTCTCAGGAGCCGAGCAACGGCCTCTCCTCAGACCCCACCGTGCCCCTGGATCGACTCGCCGTCATATTTAGGTGAATAAAGAGGAGCTGGGGCAGCCTGGGCTGGGGGTGTGAGCTCTGGAGCCAAAACTGCTCATTTAAAACTGAATTAATCACAGCTCGTTTCCCCTGACCCCAAAAATGGGCTGGAAGCTGCTTCGTCACCAAGCTCAAGGCTCTCTCCAGTTGCTGCTCCTTTTCCTGCGGGCGTTTGAGGCTCCGACCCATTAAACACAAAACCCGACTGCTTAGAAACCTAAAAGAATAACGTTCCGCTGCTTTTTCACAGACACACCAACCCCATTGTAGAGAACGGACAGATCCACCCGTGCCAAAAAGTCATTCAGGAGGTAAGTGCTGGGTTTCTATGATTTGGGGAAGGAGTTTGGCTTTTGAACCTCTGGATGGAGAACACGGCTCCGCAAATGTCCCAAGTGCTTTAATTTCCCAGCCCGTGTGCCGTTTGCGTCGCTGCTACGGGGCTTTTTATCCACTCTGAGCTCTTTATTCCTATATAAATCTAATTCACGCATCCTCTAGCACAGGTTATTGTGTTTTGGGGGGGTTGAGCGTGCTCTGCCGCAGGGATTTGGGTGTTTTTGTACCATCTCGCAGATCTGGCCGGTGCTGTCGGAGACCCTGAACAAACACAGTGCCGATAACCGCATCGTGGAGCGGTGCTGCCGGTGCCTGCGCTTCGCCGTGCGCTGCGTGGGGAAAGGCTCGGCCGCGCTCCTGCAGCCGCTCGTCACCCAGGTACGGCCGGGGGGACAAACCCCCCCGTTCTCGGGGCCTTTCGGGGCGCGGCGGTGCCGGCGGGGGGTGACGGTGTGTCCCTGCAGATGGTGAACGTGTACCGGGCGCACCAGCACTCCTGTTTCCTCTACCTGGGCAGCATTTTGGTGGACGAGTACGGGATGGAGGAGGGATGCAGGCAGGGCCTGCTCGACATGCTGCAGGTGGGTGCTGGGGTCGGGGGGTTCGGTCCCCGTTATCTGAATCATCAAATAAGCCGGGAAAGGGCTTCAAAGTCATCGAGTCCAACCCTTAACCCAAAAATGTCCCTGAGAACCTCATCTTTGTCCAACCCTCCAGGGATGGTGACTCCAGCACTGCCCTGGGCAGCCTGTTCCAATGCCCCACAGCCCTTTGGGGAAGAAATTGTTCTCCGCATCCAACCTCAACCTCCCCTGGTGCAACTTGAGGCCGTTTCCTCTGCTCCTGGCGCTTGTTCCTGGGGAGCAGAGCCCGACCCCCCTGGCTCCAAGCTCCTTTCAGGCAGTTCAGAGATCAGAAGGTCTCCCCTCAGCTCCTGTTCTCCAGCTGAACCCCCCAGGTCCCTCAGCCGCTCCCATCACACTTGTGCTCCAGCCCCTCACCAGCTCCATTCCCTTCTCTCCACTCACTCCAGCACCTCAAGGTCTTTCTTGGCATGAGGGGCCCAAAACTGCCCCCAGGACTGGTGGTTTGGCCTCCCCAGGTCCCAGCACAGGGACGGTCACTGCCCTGGACCTGCTGGCCACACCAGTGCTGGTCCCAGCCAGGATGCTGGTGGCCTCTTGGCCACCTGGGCACACGCTGGCTCATGTTCAGCCGCTGGCACCAACACCCCCGGGTCCTTTCCCAGCCGCCCTTCCCCAGCCTGCAGCGTCCATGGGGTTGTTGTGACCGAAGTGCAGGACCCGGCCTCATTATAATCATGACTAATTGCTAATGAATCCCCACCCCTTGGCAGGCGCTGTGCATCCCCACCTTCCAGCTCCTCGAGCAGCCCAACGGCCTCCAGAACCACCCGGACACCGTGGACGATCTGTTCCGCCTGGCAGCCAGGTACCCGCGCCGGGAACGCCACAGCCCCTTCTCCTCATGGACGGGCAGGATCCTCCCTTCCCAGTGCCCCCTCACGTCCGTCTGTCTGTCCTCAGGTTCATCCAGCGCAGCCCCGTCACGCTGCTCCGCAGCCAGGTGATGATCCCCATCCTGCAGTGGGCCATCGCCGCCACCACCCTGGATCACCGCGACGCCAACTGCAGCGTCATGAAGTTCCTGCGCGACCTCATCCACACCGGGGTGGCCAACGACGTGAGTCACCCCGGGGGTGTCACCCTGGTTTGTCACCGCTGTCCTGCCGCCGGAGCCAGGCCACCATGGTGGAAACGCTCCCAGAGCGAGGGGCAGCGTGTCCCTGTCCCCACACGCTGCTCACCCCCTTCTTTCTTCTTCTTTCCTCTTTCTTCTTCTTTCCTCTTTCTTCTTCTTTCCTCTTTCTTCTTCTTTCCTCTTTCTTCTTCTTTCCTCTTTCTTCTTCTTTCCTCTTTCTTCTTCTTTCCTCTTTCTTCTTCTTTCCTCTTTCTTCTTCTTTCCTCTTTCTTCTTCTTTCCTCTTTCTTCTTCTTTCCTCTTTCTTCTTCTTTCCTCTTTCTTCTTCTTTCCTCTTTCTTCTTCTTTCCTCTTTCTTCTTCTTTCCTCTTCTTTCTTTCTCTTTCTTCCTTTCTCCTTCTCTTTGTCTTTCCTCCCTCCTTCCTTCCTCCCTCCTTCCTTCCTCCCTCCTCCTTCTTTCTTCTATCTTTTCTTTCTTTTCTCTCTTTCTCTCTCTCTTCCTTCCTTCCTCCTTCCTTCCTCCTTCTTTCCTCCTTGCTCCCGCAGCACGAGGAAGACTTTGAGGTGCGGAAGGAGCTCATCAACCAGGTGATGACCCAGCTGGGCCAGCAGCTCGTCAACCAGCTCCTGCACACGTGCTGCTTCTGCCTCCCGCCCTACACGCTGCCCGACGTGGCCGAGGTGCTCTGGGAGATCATGCAGATCGACCGGCCGGTGAGATCCGCGGGGCGCGCCCCCAGACCCCCCCAGACCGCCGCCTGCGCTGGTGTCGCGTCCTGAACCGTGCCCGTGTCCTCGCGTCCCGCAGACCTTCTGCCGCTGGCTGGAGAACTCGCTGAAGGGTTTGCCCAAGGAGACCACGGGAGGAGCCATCCAGGTCACGCACAAACAGCTGACGGACTTCCACAAGCAGGTGACAAGGTGAGCGTCACCACAGCACGGGGGACATCCCTTTGGTGTCGCCTTGGCACCTTCTGTCCTCCAAAGCCCTGTCCTGCATGTCACTGCCGTGAATTGTCCCCCAAAGCATGTCCACAGGAGCCGAGGGGGTGGCAGGATGTTACCGTGTCACCCCCCGCCTGTGACGCCACTCCGGCGGCTCATGGAGTCGTTCCCAGTCCAAACCAGTTGGGGACAGTCTGGCTGTGGGATGCAGTTGTCACCTTTTCCAACCCCAAGCGGGTTTTTCTGCTCCTGCCTGAGCCCTGTGAACTGTCCCCGAGTCACCAGCCGCCACCAACACCAGATCAGCCCCTGCGGCCACCCCGGGATGTCCCCTCTGTCTGGCCTGCCACCGCCAGGTCCCCAGTTTGGGGACATTGTCCGCTCAGCCCCCAGTTGCCCCCGCACCCACTGCCCGGCTCCATCTCAGCTCCAGAAAAATCCCAGAGCCCAGATCCCCGCTTGTGCTTTTCCCCAGTGGGTCCGTGTGTCCGACCACCACCCTGGTGACACGCAGGTCCCCTCTGGGGACAGTCAGGGGCTGCCCGGCCCCGACAATGTCCCTATGTGTCCCCAGCACCTCAGGGCTGAGCAGCCATGGCCCTGTCCCCACCACGGGGCTGGCTGGGTGTAGGGCACCTTCCCTGCTCCCGAATGTCACCCCCGAATGTCACCTCCCAAATGTCACTCCCAAGTGTCACCCCGTTGATGTCACCCGTGTCTTTGCAGCGCTGAGGAATGTAAACAAGTGTGTTGGGCGCTGAGGGATTTCACCCGCCTGTTCCGATAGCTCCTGCCCCACACGGCGCCCGCCCCCAGGTGAGAGCCCCGCGGGACCCCCACCCCATGGGACCCCCACCCCATGGGACCCTCATCCTGCCCTGTGGTGACCGTCACCCCATGGGGACCCTCACCCCACAGGGATCGTCCTCCACCGCATGGGACAGTCACGCTATGGGGACCTTCAACCCATGGGACTGTCACCCTGCCCCACAGGGACACTCACCCCATAGGGATCATCACCCTGCCCCATGGGGACCGTCACTCCATGGCAACCACCCCCTGCCCCATGGGACTGTCACCCCATGGGGTCTGTCACCCCACAGTGGCCCTCACTCTGTGCCATGGGATTGTCACATCATGGGGACCTTCACCCTATGGGACTGTCACCCTGCCTCATGGTGACTGTCACTCCATGGGACCCTCACCATGCTTCATGGCACTGTCACCCCACGGGGACCATCCCCTGCCCCACGGTGACTGTCACCCAATGGGGACCATCAGCCCATGGGAACCCTCACCCTGCCCCATGGAGACTGTCACTCTGGGGGGGCTGTCCTCCTGCCCCATGGGACGGTCATGCCATAGGGACTGTCACCCCATGGGATCCTCACCCTGCCCCATGGTGACCATCCCCCCATGGGGACCGTCACTCCACAGGGACCATCCTCTGCCCCATGGGACTGTCACCCCACAGTGACCCTCACTCTGTGCCATGGGATTGTCACATCATGGGGACCTTCACCCTATGGGACTGTCACCCTGCCCCATGGTGACCATCACTCCATGGGACCCTCACCATGCTTCATGGCACCGTCACCCCACAGGGACCCTCACCCTGCCCCATGGGGACTGTCACTCTGTGGGAACTGTCCCCCTGCCCCATGGTAACCCTCACCCCATGGGGACTGTCCCCCTGCCCCCTGGGATGGTCATGCCATAGGGACTGTCACCCCATGGGATCCTCACCTTGCCCCATGGTGACCATCCCCCCATGGGGACTGTCACTGCACAGGGACCATCCCCTGCCCCGTGGGACTGTCACCCCACAGTGACCCTCACTCTGTGCCATGGGATTGTCACATCATGGGGACCTTCACCCTATGGGACTGTCACCCTGCCCTATGGTGACCGTCACCGCATGGGACCCTCACCATGCTTCATGGCACTGTCACCCCACAGGGACCCTCACCTTGCCCCATGGGGACCATCTTGTGCCCCACGGTGACTGTCACCCAACGGGGACCATCATCCCATGGGGACCCTCACCATGGGGACTGTCACTCTGTGGGGACTGTCCCCCTGCCCCCTGGGATGGTCATGCCATAGAGACTGTCACCCCATGGGATCCTCAGCCTGCCCCATGGTGACCATCCCCCCATGGGGACTGTCACCCCACAGTGACCCTCATCCTGCCCCATGGGACTGTCACATCACGGGGACCTTCACCTCATGGGATCCTCACCCTGCCCCATGGTGACCGTCACCCCATGGGGACCGTCATTCCACAGGGACCATCCCCTGCCCCATGGTGACTGTCACCCTGCGGGGACCATCTTCTGCCCCATGGAACCATCATGCCACAGGGACCCCATAGCACTGTCACCCTGACCCACTGTGACCCGAGGGGACTGTCCCCTGCCCTGTGGTGACACTGCAGCCGTGTCACCCCAGACGAGGCAGGTGGGTGGTGGGACTGACCCCCGCCCCCTCCCCCAGGAATGTCTTTTAATTAGAAGACAGAAAACAAAGGAAAATAACAAGAATGTGTCCCACACTGAGCCGCGGTCCTGGTGGCCGGGGGTTGTCCCTCGCTCCTTCGCGTCCCCAGAGCCGGCGCAGGACAGCGGCTCCAGGACCCGCGCATCCGCGTCCCCACGGGGGGGGGGAACAACAAAACACAGCAAAAACCCCCAAAACTGCCACCGCCCAGCGGAGCGAAACCAGAGAGCGGAGCCGAAAAAACTCTGTGAAACGGGAAAATGGTAATAATTACAAAAAACAACCAACACACACAATTAAAAGTTGTTTCAGGAAAGAAAAGTGGGGGTTTTAAATAGGTTTAGGAAAAACCAGTGGCTGCGGGGCCCGTCCCCCCCCGTCCTGCCTGCGGGGACCCCAGGAGCCGCAGCGGGACGGACTCTTTCAATATAGAAATATTATATTTGGGTTTGCTGCTTTTTTTGGAAGTTTCAGTTTTTGGTTTCTTTGAAGTATTTTGGGGTTTATTTGGTTGGTTTTGGGGGCCCGGCTGGAGCGGGGGGGCCCGGCTGGAGCTGCTCCCGCGGGGGGCGGAGCCGTGGCAGCAAAAACAATAAAAAACAACCAAAAAAAAATGGAAAAAACAAATGAAAAGCCGAATTCTGGGCTGGTTCTTCTCTGGGGTCACGTCTGGTGTTGGGTGGCACTGTCCCCACTGTCCCCACTGTCCCCAGCCCCTGGGGGGCTCAGACTCCAGTGCAGATCCATTTTCTTGCTGTTTCACCCCAAAACTGCGGGGAGGTGAATCCAACACCTCCAGGGGATGGGGACAGCAATGGGACACCCATGGGTGACCCAGCCGGGGTTGTCCCCTTGCGTGGTGGCCGCGCTGTGCGTGTCCCCGAAACTGTGGGAGGGTGGGGAGGTGAATCCAGCATCTCCAGGGGGTGGGTACAGCAATGGGACCAGCGGGGACACCCATGGGTGACCCAACCGGGGTTGTCCCCTTGCATGGTGGCCGCGCCGTGGGTGTCCCCGGTGTCACGAGGGGAGCCCCCAGGCCCCGGTTTGGGGGTCGGGGGCCGGGGGGGCGGGCGGCAGCCGCTGCTGGTGCTGCCAGAGCTGGTGAAGCTCCTTGAACTGCTCCACCAGCCGGTCCTTGAGGTCGGGGTGCGAGATGTGCAGGGGGACGCTGTCGGCCGACCAGGACAGCTCCCCCGAGAACATCTCCAGGAGCAGCCGCGCCGCCACCGGCACCACCTGCGAGAGCCGCCGCCGCGGGGACACCGTCACACCCCGTGGGGACACCATCACACCCCGTGGGGACACCATCACACCCCCGTGGTGACACCGGCACCCCGGGGCGGCCCTCGGCCTCTCACCTGCACCGTGATGAGTTTCTTCTCCTTGGGCTTCTGGTCGGGCCACTCCTCGCCGAAGCAGAAGAAGATCTCGAAAGGGGGCGGCGTGGGGGTCTGGCCCTTCTGGAACAGGATGAGGCCTGGGGGGCCCAAGGCCACGGTGAGGCCACGTGGTCCCAGTGCCACCATGGATGACATCCCACCATGGGTAGTGTCCCACCATGGATGGCGTCCCACCATGGACAGGGTCCCACCATGGATGGCGTCCCACCATGGATGACATCCCACCATGGATAGGGTCCCACCATGGATGACATCCCACCATGGATAGGGTCCCACCATGGATAGTGTCCTACCATGGATGTCGTTCCCCCATGGATGGTGTCCCACCATGGATGACATCCCATCACAGATAGTGTCCCGCCATGGATTGCATCCCACCATGGTTGATGCCCCACTGTAAATGATGTCCCACCATGGATGACGTCCCACCACAGATAGTGTCCCACCATAAATCATGTCCCACCATGGATGGTGTCCCACCATAGTTAGTGTCCCACCATGGATGGTGTCCCACCACACCACTGGGTCACCATGGGCTGTTGGGGTCACCCCACCCCAACTTAGACCCCCATCCCATCTTGGTCCCCCAAGGCCATCAGGTCCCCATGGGGCTGCTTGGTGTCCCCCATGCCAGCTTGGTCCCCTCATCCCATCAGGTCCTCACATGCAGCCTGGTGTCCCCACATCCCCGCTGGTGTCCCCCCATCCCAGCCGATCCCTCCACCCCATCCAACCTCCCCAAGGGTCACAGGAGGACACCCCCTCCCCGCCGCCGCCTCTCACCGTTGAGAAACCCCTCCAGGCTGAAGAGCTTGGTCTTCTTCTCCCTCTCGATGGGGTTGGGGCCGGCGGTGGGGCCGGCGCAGGGGCCGGTCCAGAAGACCTTGCACTGGCAGAGCCGGATGGCGTAGAGGTCCTGGCCCTGCAGCTCCAGGATCAGCCCCCGGTCCAGCACGTCCAGCAGCTGGTGGGTGTAGAAGCGCTGCTTCTCGTTGGGGATGGTGTCGGGGGCCGGGAAGCGGACCTGCTCCAGCGTCAGCGGCCCGAACAGCTCCACCTGCTCCTGCGTGGGCTCCAGGCTGCTGTGGAACAGGCGGCAGCCGTGGGGGTTGCTGATGGTCAGGACGCACACCTGGCGGCCCCGGTACTGGAACTTGATCTCCAGGTCGGTCACTGGTGGAGGGACGTGGGTGTCAATGGCCCGGTGGGGATCACACCATGGACACACTGTCCAGCTGCCCTCAGGGACCCCACAGCCATGGACACGCATGTCCAACCACCCCATGGCCACCACATGCCCACAGCCACCCTGTCCAACCACCCCATGGGCAACCTACACCCATGGACATCCTATCCAGACACCCACACCCATGGACACCCTGATTCAGTTGCCCCATGGACACCCTACACTCATGGACACCCATGTTCAACCACCCAACAGCCACCCTGCTCCCATGGCCACCACCATCCAGCCACCCTACACACGTGGACATGCCATCCAGCCACCCCATGGTCACCCCACACTCATGGATGTCACATCCAACCACCCTACCTCATAGCCATCTATGTCCAAACACCCTATGGCCACCCCACACCCCATGACCGCCCCCATTCAGCCACCCTATGCCAATGGCCACCCCGTCAAACCACACCATGGCCACCCATGTCCAGCCACCCAACAGCCACCTTACAGCCATGGCCACCACCATCCAGCCACCCTACACCCATGGCCAACCTATCCAGCCACCCATGGCCACCTCACACCCATGGCCACCTGTGGCCAACCACCCCTTGGCCCCGGCCACCACCATCCAACCACCCTACCCATAGCCACCTATGTCCAACCACCCCATGGCCACCCCATCCAACCACCCCATGGCCACCAACATCCAATCAACCTACGGACACCCTACACTTGTGGACATCCATGTCCAACCACCCAACAGCCACCCTATACCCATGGCCACCCCGTCCAACCACCCCAAGGGCAACCTATGCCCATGGCCACCCCCATCCAACCATCCTACACCCATGGCCATTCCTATCAGCCACCCCATGGCTACCCCAGAGCCATGGCCACCCCATCCAACCACCACACGGCCAACCTATGCCCATGGCCACCCATGTCCAACCACCCCATGGCCAACCTATGCCCACAGCCACCACCATCCAGCCACCCTACACCCATGGCCATCCCTATCAACCACCCCATGGCCACCCCATCCAACCACCCCATGGCCACCTCAGAGCCATGGCCAACCCATCCAACCACCCCATGGCCAACCTATGCCCATGGCCACCACCATCCAGCCACCCTACACCCATGGCCATCCCTATCAACCACCCTATGGCCACCCCAGAGCCATGGCCACCCCATCCAACCACCCCATGGCCACCCTACACCCAAGGCCACCCATGCCCAACCACCCCACGGCCACCCTACATCCAGGGCCACCCCATCCAGCCACCCCACCCCATTGCCCCCCGCTCCTCACACGGCAGCATGTGGGGGCTGATGAGCAGGTTGGGGGTCCCATGCTCCAGGGGGGCCATGGGGCAGGCGCTCGGGGGCCCCAAGTGGGGCCCAGTCTGGGGGGCGGGGGGCAGCTCGGGGGTCCCGTGGGTGCCCCCCACGTCCCCAGGGAGCAGCGCCGGGGGGGGCGGCGCGAAGGCCCCCGCGGGGCAGCCGGTGTCGAAGTTGGGGTCCTCATCAGGCCAGGGGTAGGGGGGCAGCAGGTCCCCCCCGTGCTGGGGGTCTGGGGGACAGCGGGGGGTCATGGGGTGCACATAGCCCCCCAAAACCACAGGGGTCTGCACCCCACACCCCCCAGTGCCCCCCTCACCACTGATGCTCAGCGACATCATCCCCTGGAGCTGGGGGGAGCAGAGCGGCGGTTAAGGGGTGGGGGGACAGGGACCCCCCGGGGTGTCCCCGGTTTGGGGGTGTCCCCCCCCCCAGGTACCTGGTTGTCATCGTCCTCCTCCTCGCAGCCATAGTCATCCTCACCCGCGTCATCTGCAGGGGACAGACGGGCTGGGGGACACGGGGATTTGGGGTGCGGGGGGTCGTGGGGTGTCAGGTCCTTGTGGGGTGTTGGGGCCTCTTGGGGTGCTGGGGAGTTTTGGGGTCTTGGGACCTCTTGGGGTGCTGGGGAGTTGTGGGGTGCCGGGTCCCTGTGGGTGCTGAAGCTTCATGGGGTGCAGAGCCCTTGTGGGGTGCTGGGGACTTTCTGGGGTGCCACATCCCTGGGGGGTTCTGGACACTCATGGGGTGCTGGGGAGTTGTAGGGTGCAGGACACAGATGGGTGCCGGGGACCTCTTGGGGTGCTGGGCAGTTTTGGGGTGCTGCATATTGCTCGGTGCTGGAATCTCACGGGGCGCGGGGTCTCTGTGGGGTCCTGGGACCCCGTGGGGTGCTGAGGTTTTGTGGGGTTCTGATGTTTCATGGGGTGCTGGGTATTTATGGGGTGCTGGGATGTTATGGGGTGCTGGGCAGTTTTGGGGTGCTGGGCAGTTTTGGGGTGCTGCATATCGCTGTGTGCTGGAATCTCATGGGGCGCGGGGTCTCTGTGGGGTCCTGGGACCCCATGGGGTGCTGGATATTTATGGGGTGTTGGGTATTTATGGGGTGCTGGGCAGTTTTGGGGTGCTGGGAAGTTTTGGGGTGCTGCATATTGCTCGGTGCTGGAATCTCCTGGGGTGCGGGGTTTCTGTGGGGTCCTGGGACCCCGTGGGGTGCTGAGGTTTTGTGAGGTGCTGATGTTTCATGGGGTGCTGGGATGCTATGGGGTGCTGGGATGTTATGGGGTGCTGGGCAGTTTTGGGGTGCTGCATACTGCTGGGTGCTGGAATCTCATGGGGTGCAGGGTTTCTGTGGGGTCCTGGGACCCCATGGGGTGCTGAGGTTTTGTGGGGTTCTGATGTTTCATGGGGTGCTGGGATGTTATGGGGTGCTGGTGAGTTATGGGGTGCTGTGCAGTTTTGGGGTGCTGCATACTGCTGGGTGCTGGAATCTCATGGGGTGCAGGGTTTCTGTGGGGTCCTGAGACCCCATGGGGTGCTGAGGTTTTGTGGGGTTCCGATGTTTCACAGGGCGCTGGGACCCCATGGGGTGCTGGAGCTTTGGGGGCACAGGGTCCCCGTGGTCTCGGGGCGCGCTGGCCGCGGCGGGGGCTGTGACCCATTGTCCCCCCCGCCCCCGTCCCTGTCCCCGTACCCGCGGGGGGTCCCTCGCAGAGCTCGTACACCTTGTAGGGGCGCAGCGGGGTGGCCTTGGTGCCGTCGAACAGCAGGCGGAACTCGCGGCTCTTGTTGAGGGCGCAGCGCAGGGTCGCCTTCCACTTGGGGGGGTCGGGGGCGTCCACCCCCTCCCGGAACTTCCCCGTCTCCTGCGCCCACGCCTGGGGGCAGCACCATGGGAGGGGACCCCGTGTCACCCCAGAGCCGCTGCACCCCACTCAGTCACCCAGTGTCACCCCAATGTCCCAGCAGCCTGACCTGGGGACCCTGCATAACCCCAATGTCCCAGCACCCACCACATGGACCCTGTGTGACCCCAACATCCCACCAACCCAGGATGGGACCCCGTGTCACCCCAGAGCCGCTGCTCCCCACCCGGTCACCCAGTGTCACCCCAATGTCCCAGCAGCCTGGGAGGGGACCCAGTGTCACCCCAATGTCCCAGGACCCACCACATGGACCCTGTGTCACCCCAACATCCCATCAGCCCGGGAGGGGACCCCGTGTCACCCCAGAGCCGCTGCACCCCACCCGCTCACCCAGTGTCACCCCAATGTCCCAGCAGCCTGACCTGGGGACCCCCTGTCACCCCAGAGTCCCAGCACCCAGCCTCAAGAACCTCATGTCACCCCAATGTCCCAGCACCCACCATGGGGACCCCAAGCCACCCCATCACCCCCAGCACCTGCCACAGGGACCCCCTGTCACCCCAACGTCCCAACACAAGGATCCTGTGTCACCCCAATGTCCCAGCAGCCCAACCTGGGGACCCCAAGTCACCCAGTACCCCAACATGGAGACCCTGTGTCACCCCAATGTCCCAGCACCCGCCACAGAGTCCCCCTGTCACCCCATGTCCCCTGTGCCACCCCAGCACCCCCATCCCAGGTCCCACTTGTCACCCCATCACCTCTGTCACATCCATCCTGTGTCCCCTTGTTCCCATGTCCCACCCCCTCCACTATCCCACTCATCCCATGTCCCTTTGTCACCCCATCCTGTGTCCCTGTGGTCACCCCATCATCCCTGTCCCATGTCCCCTTTTTCACGGCCATTCCATGTCCCCATTGTCATCCCATCATCCCCATCCCATGTCCCCGCTTCGCCCCGCTCTCATGTCTCCATGTCCCCCCATCACCCCCATCCCATGTCCCCATTTCATGTCCCCATGTCCCACCCCATCACCCCCATCCCATGTCCCCATGTCCCCCCATCCCATGTCCCCATCACCCCCATCCCATGCCCCTATGTCCCCCCATCCCTTGTCCCCATCACCCCCATCTCATTCCCCCATGTCCCCACATCTCCTGTCCCCATCATCCCCATCTCATGTCCCCATGTGTCCCACCCAACCACCCCCATCCCATGTCCCCATGTCCCCGCATCCCATGTCCCCACCACCCCATCCAATGTCCCCATGTCCCTGCATCCCATGTCCCCGCATCCCATGTCCCCATGTCCCCGCATCCAATGTCCCCACCACCCCCACCTCATGTCCCCATGTCCCTGCATCCCATGTCCCCATCACCCCCATCTCATTCCCCCATGTCCCCCCATCTCATACCCCATGTCCCCATCACCCCCATCTCATGTCCCCATGTCCCCGCATCCCATGTCCCCACCACCCCCATCCAATGTCCCCATGTCCCCACATCCCATGTCCGCATCACCCCCACCCCATGTCCCCATGTCCCCGCATCCCATGTCCCCATCACCCCCATCCCATGCCCCCATGTCCCCGCATCCCATGTCCCCATCACCCCCATCCCATGTCCCCATGTCCCCGCATCCCATGTCCCCATCACCCCCACCCCATGTCCCCATGTCCCCGCATCCCATGTCCCCATCACCCCCATCCCATGTCCCCATGTCCCCGCATCCCATGTCTCCATCACCCCCATCCCATGTCCCCATGTCCCTGCATCCCATGTCCCCATCACCCCCATCCCATGTCCCCATGTCCCCGCATCCCATGTCTCCATCACCCCCATCCCATGTCCCCATGTCCCTGCATCCCATGTCCCCATCACCCCCATCCCATGTCCCCATGTCCCCGCATCCCATGTCCCCATCACCCCCACCCCATGTCCCCATGTCCCCGCATCCCACGTCCCCACCACCCCCATCCCATGTCCCCATGTCCCCGCACCCCATGTCCCCATCACCCCCACCCCCGTCCCCCCGCGCCGTGTCCCCGGTCACCTTGAAGATGGTGTCGTGCTCGGGGGGCCCGTGGGGGTGGCGCGTGGCGTGGCGCCAGGGGATGGCGAAGCGGCGCCGCTCGGGGTCCAGCCAGCGCAGCCCCGGGTAGCGCCGGCTGCTCACCTGGGCCACCAGCCAGGGCCGCAGCCGCACCCGCCGCGGGGGGTCCATGGCTGGGCACGGCGTGGGGACATGGGACACGGCGTGGGGACAGGGGACACGGCGTGGGGACAGGGGACACGGCGTGGGGACATGGGACATGGCGTGGGGACATGGGACACGGCATGGGGACATGGGACATGGCGTGGGGACATGGGACACGGCATGGGGACATGGGACACGGCGTGGGGACATGGGACACGGCATGGGGACATGGGACACGGCGTGGGGACATGGGACACGGCATGGGGACATGGGACACGGCGTGGGGACAGGGGACACGGCGTGGGGACAGGGGACATGGCGTGGGGACATGGGACATGGCGTGGGGACAGGGGACACGGCGTGGGGACAGGGGACACAGCGTGGGGACAGGGGACACGGCGTGGGGACAGGGGACATGGCGTGGGGACATGGGACACGGCGTGGGGACAGGGGACACGGCGTGGGGACATGGGACATGGCGTGGGGACAGGGGACATGGCGTGGGGACATGGGACACGGCAAGGGGACATGGGACACGGCAAGGGGACATGGGATGGGGACACAGCAAGGGGACATGGGGACACGGCGTGGGGACCGGGGACACAGTGAGGGGACAGGGGACACGGCAAGGGGACATGGGATGGGGACACAGCAAGGGGACATGGGGACACGGCAAGGGGACATGGGATGGGGACATGGGATGGGGACATGGGACACGGCGTGGGGACAGGGGACACAGTGAGGGGACAGGGGACACGGCAAGGGGACATGGGATGGGGACATGGGATGGGAACATGGGATGGGGACATGGGACACGGTGTGGGGACAGGGGACACAGCGAGGGGACATGGGGACATGGCGAGGGAACATGGGACACGGCGTGGGGACAGGGGACATGGCGTGGGGACAGGGGACATGGCGAGGGGACACGGCATGGGGACACGGCAAGGGGACATGGGGACATGGTGAGGGGATATGGGATGGGGACATGGGATGGGGGCATGAGACACGGCGTGGGGACAGGGGACATGGCATGGGGACATGGGGACACAGGATGGGGACATGGGATGGGGACATGGGAGACGGCGTGGGGACAGAGGACATGGCGTGGGGACATGGGATGGGGACATGGGGACACAACGTGGGGACATGGGGACATCGGGACACTGGGGACACGAGATGGGGACACCGGGGGACACGTGTTGGGGACACCGGGGACACCGGGATGGGGACACCAGGGACATGGGGATGGGGACATGGGGACACGGCTAGGGGACACTGAGGGACATGGGTTGGGGACACCAGGGGACACGGGATAGGGACACTGGGGACACCGGGATGGGGACACCAGGAGATATGAGATGGGGACACTGGGGACACTGGGATGGGGACATGGGATGGGGACACCAGGGACATCAGGATGGGGACATGGGGACATGAGATGGGGACACCAGGGGACATGGGATGGGGACACTGGGGACTCTGGGATGGGGACACGGGATGGGGACACCAGAGGACACAGGATGGGGACACCGGGGACATGGGATGGGGACATGGGGACATGAGATAGGGACACGATGATGGGGACACCAGGGGACATGGGATGGGGACACGGGGACACGGGGCTGGGCACATGGCATGGGGCCCCCGGGGACATCAGGATGGGGACACCGGGGACATCGGAATGGGGACATGGGAACATGAGATGGGGACACGAGATGAGGACACCAGAGACATGGGATGGGGACATGGGGACACGGGTTGGGGACACCGGGGACACGGGGATGGGGGCATGGGCTGGGGACACCGGGGACATCGTGGACATCGGGATGGGGATACAGGGGACACAGAGCTGGGGATACAGGGTGGGAACACTGGGGGACACAGGGCTGGGGGACACAGGGCTGAGGACATGGGGCTGGGGACACTGGCGGACACGGGGCTGGGGGACACCAGGGAACATGGGGCTGGGGGACATTGGGCTGTGGGATACGGGGCTTGGGATACAGGGCTGGGAACACCATGAGATGTGGGGCTGGGGGACATGGAGCTGTGAACACTGGGGGACATAGGGCTGGGGATACAGAGTTGGGGGACAAAGGGCTGGGGACACCAGGGGATGTGGGACTGGGGCTATGGGGCTGTGAACACTGGGGGACATGGGGCTGGGGGACACCAGGGGATATGGGCTGGGGACATCGGCGACATGGGGCGGGGGGACACGGGGGCAGCCACTGGTCCAAGGTGGGGATGAGACCCGGCCAGCTCATGACACGGGTGACAGGCTGAGCCCCGACCAGCTCGTGACACATGTGTGACAAAAAGAGGCCCAGCCAGCTCATGACATGTGTGACAGGGCCTGTTGAGCTTGTGACACATGTGTGACAAGGGCTGAGACCCATCCAGCCCTCATGACACGGGTGACAGGCTGAGCCCTGGCCAACCCTTGTGACATGTGTGACCAGGGTTGAGACCCATCCAACTCGTGACACGTGTGACAGGGATGAGTCCCATCCAGCTTGTGACACATGTGACAGGCTGAGCCCTGCCCAGCTCTCGTGACACGGGTGAAAGGCTGAACCCCATCCAGCTCTCGTGACACGTGTGACAAAG